>NC_045792.1:83431762-84750762 GCF_009873245.2 Balaenoptera musculus
TACATCCATACAGTGAAATGCTGCTCAGCAATAAAAAAGAACAAGCTAGGGATACACGTAGAAACATGGATGGATTTTTTTTAATGTTTTGCTGAATGAAAGAAGACAGACACAAAACAATATATACTCTATGATTCCATTTACATGAAATTCAAATCTGTAGCGGCAGAAAACAGATCAGTGGTTGCCTGGGCCTGGAAAGTGGGATGGATGGGGGGCGTGGACCATGAGGGACACGGGGAGATCTGGGGGGTGATGAAAATGTGCTTTATCTTGATTGCACTGGTGGTTACACAACTGTGTGCATTTGTCAAAACTCATTAAACTACACACTTAAAATAGATGCACTTAATTGTATGTAAATTATACTGAAAAAGTTGAATTTTTTTAAAGCAACCTTGTGTCTATTTTTTTTTAAATTCTCCTTGCTCCATAACCATGTGTGCAATTTGTGACCATTGTGCTGTAAAGATGTTCTAAGGAGACTGGGTCTTCGACTTGCCACTTCCTACAAACAGATCTTTCTGGGAAAGATCAGATGGGTCTGTTTGGAAGTCAGCACTGTTTTTCCATCACCAAGGGGACTGCTGCGGAACACCGCCCCCAAAGTTCATTATCTCAGCATTTAATGTTTTGTTTTTGTTTTTTCAAAATACAGAAAAGTAATTAGAAGACATGATGGGCAATAACCTCTGTGCCAAATTACCTTGTTTTAATTTGATGATGCTTTTGAATTGTTCAAGCTCAAATAATTAATTTAAAAACTGCCAGTCTCGTAATAGGATTTTTTTTTTTGGAATGTGCATGCCAAATATTATAAGGAATGTTTTTCACGGTAAAATCTTAACCCCCTAAGACACACAATGACCACCGGACCACTGATCTGCTTCAAATATTCGAAAGCTAATAAGCCACAAGTTCACAGGGGGAAATTATTGCCTGGCCAGCCTCTAGCAGTCTAGGTTCGACTATTTCTTTAGTGACATTTATAAAACCCCATTCCTTTAATCAGATCATAAGAAGACCGAATCAGGTTTCAGATTCACTCGGGGTTGATAATTGAGCTCATTCCTGAAAGGCCTGAGGAGCACTAAAGCACTGAGGTGAAACCATGGAAATTAGTGATTTGAATAGGAGAATCATGAACTTTGGTAAAGAAAACATTCCCCGTCGGGGCGTTCATGGAACAAGCTTTGCCTAAACCTAATAAGATTAATGAAGGTAAAATTAAGGAAAACACCGTGAATCTTGTTTTCTGTGGGAGAAGAAAAGGGAAAGGGGAAGAAAACCATCAACCTCATTTACAGCCTGAACTATGTAATGAGGGGCCCAAGTGGAGGGGCCCAGCCCCACGGGCCTTCTTGCTGAGGAAATGCAGCCTCCAATTCTTTGTTCTGCGGCCCCGAGGGTTTGCCTTGGGAATAGCTGGCCTTCCTAAATGACACTGGAGCAAAATTCCACGCCATCTTTTGTAAATGTTTGCTCTGCGCAAGGGCAAGGCGAACTTCCTAAGTGGGTAAGCTGGCTGAAGATCTGAGCAAGCTTAGAGAAGAGAGTCAGGCCTGCCCTTGAACTCCGGGAGCTGAGCACAGCAGCTCACACATGCTCCACCCTGGCTTGGGGCCCGGAAGCAGAGCCCCAGAGCTCCAGAAAGGTCGGGGGCATCCAAAACCAGGCCTCGCGGCTCCTTCTAAGTAGGCATTTTAGTGAGGGCAAGTAGGGGGTGACCCTGTTTAAATCGGGTTTTTGCTGATACAGCCTTATAGGATGGCCTCTCAGCCCTTGAAAGGGTGTCTGAGTTTTAGTCTCATCTATAAAATGGTTGACAACCTTTCGGGTATTTCATGGAAGATGGATCTGTGAGCCACATAGAACCCATTAAACGTCCAGACTATTCATTTACCATTTATACCTAGCGCCTGCCAGGCTATGGAGTAGGTACTCAAAAGTGATCATCGAATATACAGATTTGACTTCAAATTTAGCCTGTGAGCAAAGCCCTCTGTCTAATTTTAGCTTTTACTTTTCTCCCAGCATCTTCTCTTCCTCTAGAACGTGTTCCCTGAACCTTCAAGTTTACTGTCCCTGCTCTATAGTTGACTACAGTCTCCTCCTACTGTCCCCTCGTTCATGTCACCTGGGCCACACTGGCCTTCAGGGAGTCTGTAAACCCAGTAGGCACACCTCGCCTCAGGAGCAACCCTCCCCCAGACATGTGTGGCTGCACTTTGTGATAAAAATCACAAAGTTACATGTCTTTTATGGAGTCAGTGAGAATGGATTGAGGGGTCTCTACTCATTTCTTAGAGCCTTTTCAAGAGTTATCCCTTTGTCCTAAATTCTAGATCTCCGTCTTGGTTTCTAGTGTTGAATGCCACGTCATCTACCAGTACCTCTTGAAATCATGAACTGAACTTTTGTCAGTTCTCATGGTGGGTGTAAGAATGGCTTTTTAAATAAAGCATCTAGTGAGATGCTTTAATATTCCTATCTTTAGTTAATACTTTCATGTTCTCACTGTTTTAAGAACTCATTGCATATATTTGGCTTTTATTACTCCGAACTTCCAAACCTGCCAGTGTTTTTCATTTGCTAAGAATGCCCATACTTCTTTGAAGATAGAGGAAGGGGTCAAATCATGTGGCTATGTGGGCAGACTCTGGAAGCTGGGAACAGTTCTCCGATGACAGCCAGCGAGAAAACAGAGATCCCAGCAAGGAACTCTATTCTACCAGCAACCTGAATAAGCAAGGACCCTCCAGAAGGGAACCCAGTCCTGCCAAAACCTTGATGTTAGCCCGGTGAGACACACATTAGACTTCTGACATGTACCGACACGTACATGAACTTATGTAGAACTTCAGAACTCTAAGATAATACATTTGCATCGTTTGAGCTGCTAAAAAAAATGCTCATGCTCTTATTGATTCTACATTCTCAACAGATAAAGAGGCATTAAAACATTCTGAGGCTGACCATATTCTGTTTTACAGTATGTTGTTATAACTGTTCTATTTTATTATTATTATTAATCTCTTACTATGCCTAATTCATAAATTAAACTTTATCATAGATACGTATACATAGGAAAAAACGTGGTATATATAGGGTTCAGTACTATCTGCAGTTTCTGGCATCCACTGGGGGTGCTGGAATGTGTTCCCTGTGGATAAAGAGAGACTACCGTATTATTATTTTTTGAGCCGCAAGCATGTAGTATGTGTGAAGCAATGTGCCAAGCATCATGGAGGACACACAAAAGAATTCTGAACCATGATGTCGGTGTGCCCTATAGTGCAGCCCGAATAAGGATCAGATAAAATCCTGGCTCTTCCTCACAGAAGAAGCCTGGGGGCAGAATCTGCAAACAATGGGCATCACGTCAGTATCTGAGCTGCTGGCTGGAGTCCTGACTCCGCTGGAACAGGCTGTCCTGCGGGCAGGCAAACCATGCATCAGGACCTTTTGAATAAGGACTTCCACACTTCAGAACGTCCCTCTTTGTTTTGTAGCAGGATGTCAGAAGCATTCCAGTAAACCTCAAGAAATCAGAAGTGTGAAATAGAAAGATTTTTAATTACTTCTTGTGCACAGACCTTATCCTAAAATGGATTTGTGAATTTTACCAATGATCACAAATTCAATGGAAAGAAACCCTTATAAGTCTGTTTCACTACACCATGCATGCTGATATCATGCTCAGCACCTGTGCTAAACAGAGGTTTCATTCATTCATTCATTGGTTTGTTTGTTCTTTCTTTCACAGACTCATTTATTTAACAAATGTTTACTGAGTACATACACTGTGCTAGGAACTATGGGTGATATAAAGATGAATAAGATACTACCTCTGGCCTTAAAGCACTTGGAGGAAAGACGAGGATATAAAACATGTGCTTAAAGAAATATAGATGTAAAATGTGATAAATCATCCAAAAGAATTAAAGTACTAGGGAACAGAGATCTGGCTAGAGAAAAGGGCTTTGTAGAAGAGTTAGCTGGGGCCTTGGAAAAAGGGGTAGGAAACAGCTATGTGGGAATGGGAATGGGGTTGAGGATTGGGAATTAACAGAAATCAAGGCAAAGAGGCAGAAAAATACAAGACCTGGATGTGGAAGGTGAATAGTTTCATTTGACAGGAGCAGAATGTGTATCAAAAAGAAGGAAGTGACAGTTTCTCAAAAAACGAAAACTAGAACTACCATATGACCCAGCAGTTCCACTCTTGGTTATATATCTGAAAAAAAAAAAATGAGAACACTAATTTGAAAGGATACATGCAGCCCATGTTCATAGCAGCATTATTTACAGTTGCCAAGATATGGCAAACTAAGTGTCCATCAACACACGAATGGATAAAGAAGTGGTATATAAATACAATGGAATACTATTCAGCCATAAAAGAGAATGAAATTTTGCTATTTGCAACAACATGGATGGACTTCGAGGGCATTATGCTAAGTGAAATAAGTCAGACAGAGAAGACAAATACTGTATGATATCACTGATATGTGGAATCTAAAAAATAAAACAAACTAGTGAATATGACAAAAAGGAAACAGACTCACAGATACAGGGAACAAACTAGTGGTTACCAGCGGGGAGAGGGAAGGGGGAAGAAGCAAGATAGGGACAGGGGATTAAGAGATACAAACTATTATGTATAAAATAATCTACTAGGATATGGTATACAACACAAGGAATAAAGCCAATATTTTATAATAACTATAAATGGAGTATAACCTTTAAAAATTGTGAATCACTATGTAGTATAACTGTAACATATAATATTGTACAGCAACTATATATATCTCAATTAAAAAAAAAGAATGGAGTGGAGAATCATGATACCCAACTAGGGAAGTTTGGGTTACATTCACAGGTGAGGTGACCACATAATTTATCATCCAGATCACCATGTGAGAGTGAAAGGGCCGTAAAAATAATTAAAATTATATATATTTTTGAAATATTTATTTGTTGATCAAAATATTTTTTATTAGTAAAGTAGTAGTATAGTTGGATATTCATGAGTTTCCACTCTAGTCCTTTTGATACCCACTCTGCTCCTGTCAAGTGGAACTATTTTTTCATATGCTTGTTGGCCATTCATATGTCTCCTTTAGTGAAATTTCTGTTCAAATCTTTTGTCCATTTTTAATTGGGGTTTTGTCTAATTATTGAGTTGTAAGCACTCATTATATATTTTAGATACAAGTCCCTCATCAGGTATATGTGTTGTGACTATTGCCTCCTAGTCAGTGGTTTATGATTAAGGGTGATGCTAGAAGAACAGAAGTTTTCAATTTTAATAAAATCAAATTGATCAAATTTTTCATTTATGATTTGTTCTTTGTGTGTGTGTCCTATCTAAGAAATCTTTACTTTCCCAAAGTCACAGAGTTTCTTCTATATGTTCTTCTAAAAGTTTTACTGCTTAGCTTTGACATTTAAGTTATGATGGTTTCATTATGGGATTATAAATAATTTTTTATATATGGTTTGAGGTAAGGAATGAGGTTCATTTTTTTCCGTAAGAATATCCAGTTGGAACACTTGCATTTGCTGGGGGTAGGGGGAGGTGGGATGGGAACTATCTTTCTTTGTTAGAGTACCTCAACACCTTTGGTGATCAACTTTCTTGAAATATGAAAACTCAGTCATTTTTATAAAACTAACCAACCTCCCTCCCTTCCTTCCTGCCTGCCTTCTCATTGCTGCTGTAGTGAATATCGCGAGCTGTGCTGCCCAGACTCCCCCTGCAGGACTGTGGCGAGGTTTCCCCGGCTGCTGGGAACATTGGCTGTTGACAGCTCACAGTTGATTCCAGCTCCAGGCATTGCCCTTGGCTGAAACATGCTGCCGTATCCAATGTCATGTTCTTGCCCCAGGGGCAGTTTCCAACCTATAATTGGTCACTGGTAATGGGGGGTGGGTGGGAGATGTCTGTGAAAAATAAAGACCTGGCCTCATTTCAGGACAACCCTGATAGGACCGCCCAGCTCCGGGACTCCCATGGGATCAGCTGAGGCCTCTGCTGCATCCGCAACACAGTTCAGTTTTCCTTCTGCCCAAGCCTGCTTCCCGCACTCCCTCACAGGTGGGGTTCCCAAGAGCATTCCTGAATAAACCTTCATTTCAGAGTCTGTTCCTCAGAAACCCAGTCTAAGACAGCTGCTGAGAGGGTTTATTGCAACATTTTAAGAAAGCATTACCAAAAAATAAATGCTATTTTCATCATGCAATAAATGGTAAAACTTCTAAAACCACTTCATGAATTTTTGGTAGGACGGCTCTGCCTGAATTTCCTGCACGTTTCATGTACACCTAGCCTATAACCTCCCCATTTCTCTCTGACTCAGCCCACTGGTGGTCTGGCAAGTGTACCAAGAGCCCAGCAGGAGCAGAATCGTTGACTGTCTCTCCCACCATCACTGGAGATGGAAGGAAACAGCTGTCACTAGCTGCTCCTGTCTAAGGATGCTGGTTTTTATAGGCAAGCACTCTGCACACTGTCCTTGAAAGGAGGGTGTTAATTGCTTTGCACCTTGAAAAGGTCCAGTAAAGAGAGCAGAATTATTCTCCACACTGAACCATGTGTTAAAGTGAGAATTCTATTCATTACACATATGTCTCACATCCAGTAGAGACCATGACAGAAGCTGGCTGTTCAAAGTGGAGGTCTGTCCAGCTATATGTAAAAAAGTCAAACTGGACTACTTCCTCACACCATGTACAAAAATAAACTCCAAATGAATTAAAAACTTGAACGTAAGACCTGAAACCTTAAACCTCCTAGAAGAAAACAGACAGTGCGCTCCTTGACATTGATCTTAGCAATATTTTTTTGGATATGGATCCTCAGGTAAGGGGAAAAAAGGCAAAAAATAAACAAATGAGATTACATCAAGCTAAAAAGCTTTTGCACAGTGAAGGAAATGATAAACAAAATGAAACTGCAGCCTACAGAATGGGGGAAGATATTTGCGAACGATGTATCCGATTATGGGTTAATATCCAAACTATGCAAAGAACTCATACAACTCACATCAAAAATCCAATTAAAAAATGGGCAGAGGACCGAATAGATATTTTTCCAAAGAAGACACACAGATGGCCAACAGACACAAAGAAAGATGCTCAACATCACTAGTCGCCAGGGAAATGCAAATCAAAACTGCAATGAGCTATTACCTCACACCTGTCAGAATGGCTACCATCAAAAAGACAACAAATAACAAGTGTTGGTGAGGATGTGGAGAAAAGGGAACCTTCCTGCACTGTTGGTGAGAATGTAAATTGATGCAGCCACTGTGGAAAACAGTATGGAGGATCCTCAAAAATTAGAAATAGAACTGCCATATGACCCAGCAATTTCACTTCCGGGTATTTACCCAAAGAAAACAAAAACACTAATTCAAAAAGATATATGCACCCCAATGTTCATTGCTGCATTATTTACAATAACCAAGATTTGAAAGCAACCTAAGTGTCCATTGATAGATGAATCAATAAAGAAGATGTGGTATATATATATATAATATATATATATTATATATATATACACACACACTTATACACATATACAATGGAATATTACTAAAATATGAAATCTTGCCATTTGTGACAACATGGATGGATCTAGAAAGTATTATGCTCGGGACTTCCCTGACGGTCCAGTGGTTAAGACTTTGCCTTCCAATGCAGGGGGTGCGGGTTGGATCCCTGGTTGGGGAGCTAAGATCCCACATGCCTCAGGGCCAAAAAAACAAAACATAAAACAGAAGTAATATTGTAACAAATTCAGTAAAGACTTTAAAAATGGTCCACATCAAAAAAAAAAAAAAATAGAAAGTATTATGCTAAGTGAAGTAAGTCAGAAAGAGAAAGACAGTTACCACATGATCTCACTTATGTGTGAAATCTAAAACAAAGAAAACAAAACTAAAACAGATTCAGAGATACAGAGAACAAACAGGTGGTTTTCAGAATGGAGGAGGGGTGGGGGGGAAATAGATGAACCAGATTTAGAGGTGCAAGCCTCCAGTTATATATAAATAAATGACAGAGATGTGATGTACAGCATAGGGAATATGGTCAATAATATTATAATAACTTTGTATGGGGACAGAGTGTTACTAGACTTAGCTTAGTGATCATTTCACAGTACACACAGATGTCAAATGACTATGTAGCACACCTGAAACTAACATAACATTGTACATCAACTATATTTCAATTTTTAAGAAGTGGAGGTCTGTCAAAAACATCCCAACTTTTCATTCCACTATTAATAAAAATATGCCATTAGAAAATGAAACACCTGCTGAAAATGCTAGGTGGGAGGCTGGGAAAACGGCATAAACTCAGAGTGTCCAAGGCAAACCAACACAGTGGTCACCCTAATTTATAGGTAAGGGAATGCTGCTGATGCTTTGCACTCAAGAATACTACTTCACACCTTGAATGGATGCAGGACTGCCCTTTGGCAATGCCAATAGAACCAAAAAAGCTCAGGAGAGAAACTAAAATCCCCTACTCTGTAAAATGCCCTTGGGAGATGTCTCAGGAGTTAGTGATAGCCCAATAGCCTGGTCTTGATAAATATTCTGTGGGTAGAGCTGTCCATCAGTGCAGGATGTAAGATAATCAAGGTCTTAAAGATGCATATCAACAAATGCAAACTGTGAAGAGTCAACAGCCAATTTCCAGAGTTTCCATAATTTGCAAATGTGTACATTTTCTCCAGGCACGTTGAGGATGATGGCACCTATGGCCATTGTGAGCAGACTCAGAGGGTCAGTTATATAAAACAACTATTTCACAGAAAGTAGATTTAATTGGACAGTTTAAATGTGCCTGGCTGAATGCTATTTATGTTAGAAAAAAAAGTAAACACTTCAAAAGGCCACACAAACAGACTTTAGTTTATCAACACGGGTTCTGGAAGGATTTGAATTGGTTATTTATAAATCAGAGGCTTCTGGGAATTCCCTGGCAGGGCAGCAGTTAGGACTCGGTGCTCTCACTGCTAGGGCCTGGGTTCAAGCCCTGGTTGGGGAACTAATATCCCACAAGCCGCCAAAAATAAATAAATAAAAACTAAAAATTAAAGAAAATAAAATCAGAGGCTTTTGTAGCAATTGTAGAAATATGTAACTTGTACTGTTGGAGGATTGGGGAATAATGTCATTTCTCAGTTAAATTAAATTTAGAAAGATGTCAATTAAATCTCTTAACTTAATACTAGATACAGATTTCCATGTTTGTGTAAGAACTTTATACACTTTTAATCTTTATAGCAAACCCATAGCATTGTGATAATTAAATTAATACATGCAAAACACTTAGAACAGTGCCTGATACCTGGTAAAAACTTAATAAATGTAAGTTGCTGATATTAATTTTCTTTATAAGAGAATTAGAAACAGGAGAAATTTCAGAAGTAGGTAGAGTTTACTGGAAAATTTCAAGCAACTATGTGGACATTTATTTGGTATTTTTTCCCATTCATTATTCATTTACTCAACAAAACATTTATTGAGTACCTAGTCATTGTAACTATCCTGATTATTTGAGGCTGGTTGTCATGGAATCAATATAACTTAATTCCATCAACATATGATCAATATAATTCTATTGTTGCATCTAATTTAATTTCTTTAACCAGTTTTAATGAATCAAATAAACCATATAATAAGCATTTATGAAGAAAGTAGCTTTAAAAAGAGTCTGTAGATTAAATGAATTCATTCTTCTGCTCCATTTCCAGACGATAATTGTGCTTCAGAAATGCCAGCAGGACACAAGATGCTTGCTGTAAAGCCAGGGAAATGTGGACATTAACGGAACAGCCTGGTCAGTTATGATGTCATTAAATAAAACACACACTCACATAACCCGAAGCCAAATAGACCATAAAACAATTTATTTCTTTCCACATAGAAAGACCAAATGCAGCTACCTTAAGAGCGAGGACTCTTTATGTCAATTAGGTTGTATTTTAGACATTTTCCATAAGTTGAATGATTATAATCAGAAGCTCCTAGGATTTGATAAAAATACATTTAAAGCATGTGGCAATATAAAATAACTTTAGCAAAAAAAAAAAGTATCAACAAAGGAGTTTTGAAATTACAAATTTTTTTGATATACCCCAAATCTTTCTGAACTTAGTGGGTTAAATAAGATAACAGCTAGGTGAAAATGTAACAGATATAATTAATAGTCATCCAATAAGTTTTGCTAAAAACTTTGGGTTTATGTCCCAGCAACTGAGAAAGCAAATTATTCTAATAGCTAAAGCACAAATCCTTTTACAAAATTAAGGGAGCATATAATATAGTTGTTAACCAAAGAAAATTTTAAATAATTTTTTATGCTAGATAATTATGTTATTTTAAGCACTCATTTTGGAGGGAGCTCAAAGAATCAAATGACGTTGCCCTAATAAAACTTTGATTCTGTTTGTGATTGAGGTTTTGCAATGCCTACATGTAAAAGAAAAATTGGAAAAGAATTGATGCAGAAACGCTATCTCATTTGGGCAATAAGTAATAACCATCCATGGATAATATAAATCAATTTTTATAAAGGCCTGTCTCATTAATCATTTACTTTTGCAGTTAATAATTATTTATTAAAATTTTGTAATATATTTTATAATCTTTTGCTTAATTGTGTACTGCCATGTGCTGTGTAATTGTAATGAAAACTTGATCCAGAAAAAAGAAAATGTAACTTTTAAAGGTTTGTGATCATAGGATTTTTTTAAAATTTCAATTTATTTACATATTTCTGTGGCAAAGAGCTATGAGAGAGTGATCAATAAAAGACTTTCAAGATTAAAATAATTTACATGAGGGTGAAATTCTATGGGAGAAGTAGAATGAAAATATAAATTCAAAGGGAAAGAGAAATGATACAAAATTTCAAACTGTTAAAGAGCGGGTCCATCCACTCTTTAAAAGGGTGATGAAAGGCATCAAATCACTGAAGTATTTAAAGTATTTAAAGTCCAGTTTTATTTTAAAATGTCAATGTTTCCAGTAAACCAGAAATTACTTCATTTGCAACTGTCTAAACTTATGATAACACTTTCTGATGGTCAACATAAATTGTGCAAGGGTGTGCATGGTTTTTTAAATGAATTTGGTACCTATGAAAGCAAAAGCATTGGAAGATCCCTGCTGTGAGATATAATGTCCATGCTGAATCCAAAAAGATGCAGAAGAGATATCCGGAGGAAATGGACTGGGGGCTGGTGGCAACCCCTGTAGGGCATGAGCCAAGGCTGGGAGACTAGAGAGAGAAGATGACATATTTAAGGGAAAAGTGTTCTAGGACAGCTGGAGTGGAGCCCCATGAGGGCAGCTGAAGCCATGGGAGTAGTCAGATCACCCAGATGAGAAGTTAGAATAAGCAGAGCAGCAGAATCTAAGGATGGAGCCTAGCGGGTAGAGCAGGTAGAGAGGACCCCCTGAAAACACCAAGAAGGACCCCCTGAAGACACCAAGAATGTGTCATCCAAGAAGGGGGAAGAGAATGGGGAGAGGGTATCATGAAGACCAATGGTGAGTTTCAAGAAAAGGAATTGACAAAAGTGTCCATTGAATTTAAAGAGAAAAAGGATTACTGATGAATGGGCTGGTTAAGAGTCTCTGGGTGGGAAGCCTCAGAAAGCAGTTTAAGCAAGAAAAGTAGTCATGTAAAAAGTCAGAGGAAGGGCTTCCCTGGTGGCGTGGTGGTTAAGGATCTGCCTGCCAATGCAGGGGACACAGGTTCAAGCCCTGGTCCGGGAAGATCCCACATGCTGCGGAGCAACTAAGCCTGTGTGCCACAACTACTGAAGCCTGCATGCCTAGAGCCCGTGCTCTGCAACAAGAGAAGCCACCACAATGAGAAGCCCGCGCACCGCAACGAAGAGTAGCCCCCGCTCACTGCAACTAGAGAAAGCCTGCGCAGGCACAGCAATGAAGACCCAACGCAGCCAAAAATAAATAAATAAATAAATAAATAAAAAGAATAGCCAAGATATTATTGAAAAGGCCAGTAAGAGGGAATTTGCCCTAGTGGATATCAATATACTCTACAAATCTACAGTAACTAAATAAAATAGTGTGTATGAGGACAGTAAAAGACAATAAAAATTTCTTTAAAAAAAAAAAAGTCAGAGGAAGAGTTGAATCAAGGCAGCTGCAGGAACTTGTGCTGGAGCACCTGGTGGCCTCTGTCTCCAGTGAGTTGCCATTCACCAGCTCAGCTCCAATCACTCCCGGTCTCTGGATTTCTATTCAAGTTTCAAAGTTCTGGGAGATTGGCCCAGCTTAGGTCAGGTATCCACTCTTTTTTTTTTTTTTAATTTTTAAATTTATTTTTATTTATTTATTTTTGGCCGCGTTCAGTCTTCGTTGCTACGCATGGGCTTTCTCTAGTTGCGGCGAGCGGGGGCTACTCTTCGTTGCCGTGCATGGGCTTCTCACAGCAGTGGCTTCTCTTGTTGCGGAGCACGGGCTCTAGGCACGTGGGCTTCAGTAGGTGTGGCATGCAGGCTCAGTAGTTGTGGCTCACAGGCTCAGTTGCTCCGTGGCATGTGGGATCTTCCCGGACCAGGGATTGAACCTGTGACCCCCTGCACTGGCAGGTGGATTCTTAACCTCTACGCCACCAGGGATGTCCCAGATATCTACTCTTAAATGATCAGCCATTGTCATGGGGCATGATAACCTCGTGCAGAATGGCCAGTGTGGGCCTGTTCCCGCATATTTGGGCTGAGTTAGAGAAGGTGGCACTACTGTCAGCCGGGAGCCCCCCTCCCCCCACCCCAGAGCTGGGTCTACCACAGACCGCCTTATCGAAGAGAAGTTTTGGGAGCAGAAGTCAGACTGCAGTGCTCAAGGAGTGAATGGGAAGTGAAAAAATGGTGTTTAAGGACTTGGCCATGATGAGACTGAGGGACAGAAGGTGGTAATCAGATAGAGTGATTGGATTAAGAGAGGGTATCAGCTTTGCCCACCAATGGAACATTCTATATACAGCCAATGTTCGCCTCCCCATGCACATAAGAATCTGGTCTTAAAATTCACCTGTAATGGTTTCTCAATGTGCCCGAACTATAGAATAGTTGATGTGGGGGGAAAGAACATGGACTTTAGATACAGAAGACATGGGTTGGAGCCCTGGGCTCTGTCCTTGAGTAGATGTATGACTTTAGGCACCTTGCTTAGTTTCTCCAAGTAAAAAGAACTGAGGAATGATCAAATCACAAAATGTATGTAACTATTTTATAAACTGTAAAGAACTAAATAGATAATATGGTGTAATATCCACAACAAACATACAGATTTGAATTGGCTCACATACACCACCAGCAGCATCATTCACTCTTCAGAAAATTCTATGCGCTTGTTAGTCTAATAACATTTTTGTTTTGGAAAGCATAGAGCTTTGGAGGTAAGAAAGGTCTGTAGCAATCATCTAATCAAACTCTCAGATTTTGTCAAAAAGAAGCTGATGCTCAGAGAAGTTTAGTGACTCATCTAAAGTCACACAGCTAGTAAGAGACAGGATGAGGACTTGACTCAAGCTTTCCTGACTGCTAATCCCATACTCATTCCACTTTATTATGCTTCTTGTATTTGACTTATGTGTTGAAGTATAACATACTCTTTCTGCTGTATCACATGTGATTTTTTTCAAAGTCTTTCCACCATAGTCAAATCTACTTCTTTGGAAAAAGAGAGAAATCTGTACTGCATAGTCTCAAATGGGAAGAGAAATTTCTGTTAGGTCATAGAGTCCTTGGCTTCCAGTCTTGGGGATAAAGAAATTGCACTGGTATAACTGAAGGGAATGGCTACTCAGGGCCAAGAGCAGTCTCAGAACATGTAGCCGTCTTGGGAGCACAGGTCTGAATCTTGGCAAGGTCAACACGAGAGCTTAACCTTTTAAGACAGATAAATTGAGTTCTTGGAATGCCCCTGTTTAGTGGGCTCATAGGGGTCTTTCGGATGAGCCCCTTGCTAAGTGAAGTTCGGTCTGCTTTGCATCAACTTCACACAATCTCAAGATAATCTCAGACTGGATCTCCATGAAGCCAAAGCCAGCAATAGGAAATTCAGTCTATCAACTCTTTATTTGGCATGGGAGAAATTGCTATATTATCCATTGCAACGTTATTTATCTTAGTGAAGTTTAGAAACTGCCTACACGTCCCCAAATTAGGAAATGTTTAAATGAATTATGATCCGTTTCAATGAGGGAATATTGTGTAGTCAAAGAAAATTATGCTTTCTCAGAATCTAAGCATCTTATAGTTAATTTTTTAAAATAATTTACCTTATATTTTTGACAAATGTTGACACCGTATTGACTCAGCCCGGGTGATATCATGTATGAAGCACTTTGTAATGTTTCCATTTACCAATCATATTATCTGGCCCATCCTGTAGCCTCTTACCTATGACTACTACAGAAAACTTCTGAGTTCTGGTGGGATTCATGAGGATGGGTGTGTAGTTAGAAGTAGAAGTGGGTTATTAATCTTTTACATTATACTGAAAGGTATGACAATTCTCTTAAAGTTAAAAGTACTATCTAAATTTAAATGCTATATCTCTGTTAAACACTTTTTTAGTCTTATTATTTAATTAAATATTTTTTCTACTAAGTAAATACTTTTTTAATGTAATACTTTTTCAGTGTCTAATTCCGGCATTGTAACAATGGTACAAATTAAACTCAGACAGGCTAAAATCAAAAAGACTGTAATAACAAGTTTTAGAAAGTATGTGGCGATATTGGAACTCTCATACATTGCTTGTAGGAATGCAAAAATGGTGCAACCATTTTGGAAAACAGTTTGGCAGTTCCACAAAATGTTAAACATAGAGTTACCATATGACCCAGAAATTCCATTCCTGGAATATACCTAAGAGAAATTAAAACACATGTCCATAAAAACTTTGCACACAAATGTTAACAGCAGCATTATTCACCATAGCCAAAAAGTGGAAGTAACCCAAATTTCTGTCAACTGATGAATGAATAGACAAAATGTAGTATATCCATAAAATGGAATATTATTTGACCATGAAAAGGAATGAAGTATGAATACATGCTACGACATGAATGAACCTTGAAGACGTTATGCTGAGTGAAAGAAGCCAGTCACAAACTGCTACATATTATATGATTCCATTTATATGAAACATCCAGAATAGTCAAATTTATAGAAAGAAAAAGTAGAATAGTTGTTGCCTAGGGCTGGGGGTGTTTGGGAGAAAATAGGGATTGACTGCTAGTGAGTACAGTTTCCTTTTGCAGTGGTGAACTGTTGTAAAACTGATTGCAGTGAGGGTTACACAACTCTGTGAATATACTAAAAACCATGGAATTGCACACCTTAAATGGGTGAATTGTATGGCATGTGAATTATACCTCAATGAAGCTGCTAAAAAAATAAACTCAGATACTAAAGGGCCGTTCTCTGATTAAATGCAAGGTCACACACATTGGGAAAAGGAACATTTGTTTCTTCTCTGAACTTGAAAGATTTGAAGTCCCTAAAGTCAAGATTTCAAATGAATGAGAAAAGGCGTATGTGAAATCAACAACAAATGGGGAAAATATCCAATCTAAAACTTAGATCAGAAATGCAACGCACCTAGCTTCATTTTTAAAACACCATCAAATGGTAGAATACAAACCAAAGCATGCTGTTTTATACATCTCTCATAAAAATAATCTAAAGTATCACAAGAGTCAGTGGAAAATGATAATTTGCGTGGTATGTGGTGATACCAGCTCTGTGATTTCCTTAACCAATTGATCCTAGTCTTGCCTACCATAAGCAGAGGCAATTTTGATATATCTCTTGCTTTTGCCGGAGGGAGGAAGCCGTTCCCACATCATAATCACATCCTTATAGACACTGAAAATGTGTGTTCAAGCCATGGTGGTCCTGCAAAAATGTAAACTCATAAAGGGGTTCTTGATTCATTGTCATCATTCATTTTGTTCACTGGAATAACCAGAGTTTTGCCAGGTTATACAATGACTGATAGCTTTTTCATAAAAGGGTATTTTACAAAATATTGAAATGTAGCTTATTTCTACCTGATAAATGCCTGGACCTGTAAACTTTGAACCCTCATTGGCCTTTGTTGCTTGTGACCTTGTTAAAATGATTAATGTTCTCTTAACAACTGCAGGCTGCAGAAGGCAGCATGTACTTACTGTGCGCAGATTTTTTATTCAAGGCAAAATGAGGCTGTTCAAATATAAAACTGCTAATAATATTCACTCTAGTACCCAGGGAGTTGTATCATTTTTTAATTTCAGGTACCCTACGAGAGGGCAAGTATGTATTTTTGAGATACGTATTTTTTTTTATGTTAAAAAATTACAAAGGACACTCAGGTTTTAATTTCAAAAAAATGTATGTTAACACAATTTACTCATCATCTCTAAATGAAAAATAAATGAATGGACATTAGGATTATTTTATCACACATTTAAAGTTATTATTGTTTTATGAGTGTTTAGTAGCATTTTGTACCAGTTTGCTGTTATCATCAGAGTTGGTGAGTTATATCATTACTGAGCTATGTGAAGTCTCAAACCCGCCAACTCTATCCACTGTTAATATCCATCACTTAAATATTAAAGATCTGCATTTGCCAGGAGTCAGCAGAATTGCTTTCAGGGACTAGATGAAAAATGGACTGGCTCTTTCTTAATTAACATCACTCTGGAAATGGTGAAGATGTAACAAATTTTTCTCACTGGCTTTACACCAGAGTTGAAAACAAAACATAACAAAACAAAAAGTTCTGCTGGCCTACAAAATGTTTTATGAGCCCAGTGTTCCCTGAAAAGGTTCATGGGAAATAAATAAAATTAGAAGTCTTTAGCAACTTGCTCAATGTACATCATTACTTCCAGTGGATAAAAGGATATTTGCAACTCTGAAAATGAATGTCTTGGACAAAATACATTTTCTTATGACTATGGCAAGGAAGATCCTCCTTGTTGAGGGATAGGAGGAAGCAGGGGATGGAGGGTGACCCAAAAGTATTAGGGAGAGCAACTTTGTTTTAAAGAGCTCATCTACAATGAAATCAATGGGTTATTACATCAGCGCTACAAACAAGGCATTTCCTACCTCATTCAGGATCCACATCACCATAGGCAGGGTTTTTGTTTAGCAATTTACATAAAATATTACTAGAGGTAAGTTTTTTTTTTTCCTTAATGGCTCCAAGGTTAAAGTTGAAAATACCAACTTGAGGTTGTGCAGAGATGTGGCCGTATTGAATGTCATTCCACGTATTCCAGTAAATCATTTCATTATCCATAATAATAATCTTCACTGGCTTTACAAATAATTGCTTTGCTAAACTTAAAGGAAGTCTGATTTTAATTTGCTATCTACATCTACATTCTCATATTCTTTTTATAGATTTTTTAACAAGTTATCAGTAGGATCTTCCTTCACTCAAACATAAGTGAAAGTTTTATCTATCTTGAGATATCACTAAAATAATTTATTGCTGGGGAAACAAAACCTTTTGTCTCAAAATATATTTCTTCCCGACAGCTGTGGTATTTCAGGGAAAGCACCAAAGCTATGATGATCTGGACTGCAATCAACCATTCTTAATAGGAAATTTTACAGACTTTTAATAAGATATCTTCAAATAATTTATGGGGAGAGGTTTTGAAGTGAAGAGGCATTGTTTGGCAATATGTTCTTCCTCTAATCTCAGGAAATTTAAATAAAAGAGTGCTCATTTCCTCTGAACTCAGCAGTTCTCCTTTTAAAAAAAAAAAGAGAAAGATTAAGAAAAACACCTGCTACAACAGTCCCAAAACAAGGTTTACTTGCTTCAAACAAAATCGTGCTAAAACAAACAAACAAACAAACAAACAAATACTTCAGTACTATTAAAGACTTCTCTTGTAGACTTCCTGGTTAGGAATTTCCACAAACAAATCCAGAGAGCCAGGATTGTTTGAAAATCATCAGAGAATTGTCCCCTGTTTACTAAATGTGCAGAATCATGCCCAGGTCACTCTGCTCCCTTGGACCAGTGGTTCCCAATCTGTCCTATATCTTGACCCCCACCTCCAGCTGTTTGTTGGTTTTGACGTTATCTTGACGCTATTCTGAATTCTTCCCATTAAAGTATCTACATTCATCTTCTTTGGTTTCCCACCATTTTGTTGTGGGTTTTGTCTGGCTGATTGGTTTTGGTTTATAATGTTGTTTTCCTACTTGACAATGGAACTTTAAACTCTCTTTACCTGTCATCATAATGATAATTTCACCATCTCAAGATATACTGACATTCGTTCTATTTGGTTCCTACCTAGGGTAGGAGATGGACTACATCCAAGCCTCTCATGCTTTAATGTAGATACATGTAAATCACTTGGGTGTCCTGTTTAAAGTGTAACTTTGACTTAGTGGTTCTCCTGTGATGCTAGAAATTCTGCACCTCTATCAAGCCCCCAGGTGATACCAATGCTACTGACCCTTGGACCACACTGAGTAGCAAGGACTAGATGATATCAAAGGTCTCTTCCAAGTTTAAATGCCATATCCTAGGAGTTTCAGTGAGGTTCCTGTGGGGTCACTGAAGACTCTATGAAATGACACAAAATCCTTAGCAGAAAATTTAAAAAAATTTTGACAGCCACATATATTGCCCTTCTTCAAGAAATGCAACCAGGAGAATAAAAATAAACCAAACATTAGCTGATTAGAAGCAACCATGGTGTTGAACATAATCTTTGTCTTGGGTCAAGAGAAAATTATTTTATTCATTTTCACACTAGCTCTTTCTGTCCTTCTCTTTTTTCTTCCAATAACCTTGATCCCTCTCCCACACACATTCAGTTGGGTAGCTCCTGTACTTACATAAATTTTGCTTTCATTCATCAGCCATCATCCAGAAACTCACAGCTGTACTGTTAAAAGAAAAGAAAAAAGATACTCAGCTACGCCTCTGATAAGATGTACCCAAATTTACTCAAAGCCTAGTTGTGTTCTCAAGGAAGGATGGGAGGAAATGTGGATTCCTCATGTATGTTCCCAAGATATCCTGAAGCTTTAGCCACTAATCCAGGAGAATTCTTTCTCCAATACCAACTCATTCCTACATCATTCAGACTGTATATAAGGCTAGAGATGGATAATTCTTAAACCTTCAGCCAAGATATAAACTGAAATTTTCTCCAAGCTTAAAAAAGAATTGTCTAGCTAAGAATCTATTGTCGTGGGCTGGGTTTCATGGATTTTTCCTTCTTTTCTCTTATGAGTAAGAGATATAGTAATTTAGAAACATGGAAAACTGATATCCCAGTTTTCTCTTTCTGTTTTCTGTATTTTTCAAGAGTAGAGATCAAGAGTGATGATCTCAGTTTTCCACTTCACTTTGTAGATGAATATCCAATTTAATGAAAGAAAAGCTTTCAAGGACATTTATGCTATATTGGAAAAATATAATTGGAAAGAATTTTTAAATCCTTCAAGAAATTAACTTTTTGTAAAATTTCCAAATGCATTTTCATACTATAAGCCTTACAGCATATTGTTTGAACTATTCAGAGACCAAAACAACCCAGGTCAGACATAAATTCAAAGGCCTTCAACAAGAGCAAAGTAAACAGAAACAAAACGATGGAGAATGGGGCAGGGCAAGGGAGGGAAGAGCAAGCTAGAACTGAAAGAGTTGTCTCTTTCTGGGAAGGCTGCTCTTTGGAGAACATTTAGAGCTGTGAGGGAGGGAGGGAATATCAGTAAACGCCAGTAGAATCAATCCAAGGGATCAACAGTGTAGCTGATGATGCAGACATTATTGCTGTGTAACAAGCTATCCTGAAACCTAGTGGCTTAGAACAACAGCTCTTCTTATTGTGCCTCATAATTTTGTGGGTCAGGATTTCGAGAAGGGCTTGGCTGTTCCATGTGGTGTCAACAGAATTCTCTTGGGGGTATTCAGCTGGTGGATAGGCTCATCTGTAGGATCCAAGATGGCTTTGCTTATATGTCTGGTGATTTGACGGGGATGGGTGCAAGGCGAGGCTCAGCTGGGACTGTCAACCAGAATGACTTCATGAGGTTTCTCCAGCATGGCAGCTTGAGGGGTCAGACTTCTTACAAGAGCCAGTGTCTTGGTGAACAAGGCAGAATCTGCATGGCCTTTTGTGACCCAGTTTTGGAGGTCACACAACATCACTTCTCTGTACTCTTTTGGTCAGAGTAGTCATAAGCCTACCCATACTCAAAGGAAGGGACATAGACCACGTGTCTTGAAGGGAGAAGTGTCAAAGAATTTGGGGCCATCTTTAAAAACTGCTACACCCTCAAATCCATGAAATACTTCTAGAAATGGTAGAGATCAGTATTTAGCTACTGGCTACCATAGGGAATGCAAACTCAAACAAATGTTATCTTTTTTTCTTGGTGTGTGTATGGAAGGATGTATTTGAAGTAAAAGCTGTATCTCCTTATTCACAGTATATTCAGAAGTACAGAATCAATTGTCTAAAATTTTATTACATAATTTGGCAATAATTCAGTTACTTATTTTTAGATTACTCACTACTGGTATTGTATCTTAGTGCCACCTGCTTTGTAAGGCATGCAAATGTTGTATCCACTGTCAACTATGTGACAATAGATTGTAGCTCTCACTAATAACGATACACTGTTAGCATATTGTGAGGTTTTTTTCATGTTAGGATTTTACTCAGTTCCCCTGAAAAATAGAAAATGAGTGGTTTACAAAGTCCTTTGATATCTATGAATTAAATATTACATGGCACAAATCATCATTGTTAGTAACAGTAGTCATTTTTTGTTTAGTGGCTTTGGGCCAGATGTTGTTTTAGATCCTTTACTTACAGTTTCCAAACTCCTGTCCATGGCTTTGTAAGTAGCTTATTAAAGTTTTATTATTATTAACCAGTAAAATAAATCAAAATCCAGGGAAGATGTTTTTGAAAGGGAATGATGTAAAATGATATATAAAACTTTGTACACCACTCATTATCCGACACTTATAACTGTTCACTGTCCAAATTGTTCTTCTCTGCTCCGGGAGCAGCTGAGATTTGCATGCTGTTAAAAAAAATTTGGCAAGAATCAAAAAAATCGAGAGCAGGCCACAAGCTGGCTCATCAGAGAAAGTGGCATCCTCACACGTCTGAAGGGTCCATCTTAAGTACCTGATTCTCATGGGTGATGTATCCTTGAACAACCTCTTCTACCCTCTTATTTGTAGGTCAATTAAATATAAAAACACTTGGGGAGTGACTGCTAATGGGGATGGGGTTTCTTTTGGGGTTGACGAAAGTGTTCTGGAATTATATATGGATAATGATTGCACAGCCCTTTGGAAAAAATCCCCACTGAACTGCACGTTTTAAAAGGATGAATTTTATGGTGTGTGCATTATAGCTCAACAAAAATATAAATATACTGTTAATAATACATGATCCTTACAGAAAAAAATGGGAAAGGATTATTATTAACAATCAAAAACCTTTAAAAATACTTTAACAGGTGAAGTTATTACATACAAGATATCATAGAGCACGATCTAATTTATATTTTCTACCATTGTGTTGACAGTACCAGCCACAGTGAGTTATTAAATTCTGCACTTGGGCAAATGAACAGTGAGTTAATCTTTGCCACTTGTCCCCACTTACTATCACCACACCAGCCACACTCCCTAAACCGCTCATTAAAATGTCATGGAAAGAATGTGACCCAACCCCTTCAGCCCCGGCCCTAACAAGACTATCATCGCTACCAAATCAATATGTAAACTCACACACTCCATTTGATCAACTATCCAAAGTAATGTTTACTTTGACATTCATTTGAAGCCCCAGCACCAAAAAAAACCCCCACCAAACCGAAAATTGCTGCTCATGATTATTACAGTTTTCTTCTTTTTTTGTCTTTTCTCCACTTTAATGGTTTTATCCATTATTAAGGCTCACATTATGTTAAAAAATAGAGTTTTTTATTTGACCACTGAAAAAAAGACCCCCAAAATGCCTGCCAATAACTAGAATTTAGAGAGTATGACAGTGGTGCTAAAGTACTGAGATAATACACACGAAATATCCAAGCATATACTGGTAAAGGAAAGTTCTTGAATTAAGTCACTAAATCCCAGGGTTGTAGCTATCATTCAATAGCTCCCCACCATATTCTTCCACAACAAATAAAGGGTCTCAGATTTTTGCCACTAGAGATCAATACATGGTGGTTTTGCCTCTGGAAATAGCTGGGCCACGGGGCTGCTAAGCTCACTGAGAGAGTAGATCGAAGTCATATAGCCGAGCAGCAAAGAGAATGTCAGCAAGATCCTCGTTCTGAGCTGGGGGTAAAGATGCTGACGTAGTGAAGTCACCTGGAGCACAGCTATCCTTGGCAGCGCTCCCTCTCCTGGCCTTCCCAGGCCCCTGCTGGCCCCGAGTGCCCCCGCGATGCCTGGGGCCCTCTGATGCGTCTCTCCACTCTAGCCGTCACCTCTGACCATGGCCTCTGCTCCCAAATTAGTCCTCCCATAGCTCTCCATCAAAGCTCCTATTTCCTCCCTGATCTCTCCCCATAAATGTTAGAAAAGTGATACGGAATATTTACAAGATGATGCTTTGAAAATGGCACAGCTCTATAGAAATGGCCTTTGTTAGTGAAACTAATATGTTATTACTCAGCGTGGTTTATTTACATATGAAAAGAGGTTGTTTGTGGTGACACCCTGGCCCTAGGAAGGAATTTGTAATGGTAGAATGGTAAATGGGAAGAATGTTTTGGTAGATAGAAGTTTCCCATCCATTCATCCAACCATCATTCCAACACATCACATCATAAAGCTGCTATCTACTCTGTGCTATTGTTAAACATATAAGGGTTCCGAATTTCATTAATTTATAGTTTGAGGCTGAACTGTGCATCTTTAATGCTAAATCGATTATTATTATATGTATACTATCCATATGGCTGAGAAAATGTGGATCACTTCAGTGAGTTTCTGACTATGTTTATTGAATGCTTATTATTACCCTGGAGTGTTCATTTTCCCAGGGGTCCCTTCTACTCTGGCCCTTTAAGTTGCCTAACTCGCCACATGCCCTAGCTCTTCCTGAAAGGAAGGCACAAACAGCAGAAGCCTCCACACCTTATTTCAGTATATGATACTCCCCCTTCTGTTTGAAGACCCATCACGTTCCCCTTCTAGCTTTTCGAACTTTGGATTTTCACAAGATTCTAAACTCTGCTCTCTCTCCTAGTTCTGATCTCCCCCCTAGTTTCAAATGAGAAATTCCACCTGCACAGAATCTAACAGGGACCAACCAGTCCAATCTCCCAGCAAAGAGGTGGTAGAATTCACATAGGAGGAATCTTACCTTCAACACTAGTAATTGTCATATAAGATAATAATTTGTTATGTAATGGCTTACTTAGATTCAATTTTCCTGGGACAACCTGAGAAATAATTCTTTTATTCTGTAAGACTGTTAACCCCATTTAACCAACCTCATACGATGCCAGAAACATGACATATTCTTGCATGTCTTAAATAGAATGTATATGTAAAATATACCATGGTATGGTATTTTATGCCTCACACTTAACTCCAGGAGGCTGTCGACTGAAAAAAAATGTACAATGTGAGAGTTGTGAGTTAAGTTTTATCTGGGGCAAAATGAGGACTATAGCCTGGGAGACAGCATTTCGGATAGCTCTGAGAAACTGCTCCAAAGAGGTTACAGGGAAAGGTTAATATATATGTGATTTTGGTGAAGGGGGAGTACATGAAATCAAGCACATATTTTTTGCAGAAGGTTACTGCTAGTCACGAGGAGCAGACTTCACCATGAAGGATTTTAGCGCTTTTCTAAATATGAGGAGATGGAAGAATTGGGCTCATAAAATCTTCTCCTGAAAATCTCTAACTATCTGAAGACTTGTTCTGCCAGTTTTTCCCAGAGCACAGAGTGCCTCATTCTCAGTGTCCACCCTGAACTCCTTTCAGGGGGTGTTGAACATCAGCAGCTACAGCAGCTCATGATTTAACCCTTGTAGAGGTAGATGGTAAGTGCCAATTAGTAGTTGGCAAGGCATATTGTTTGTCATGTGCCATCAAAGACCACTGTGCATACAGCAATGGAAATAAATAATACCCAAGATTTTTTTTTTTACAAAAGTAAGATACCTCCTGATAATTCATAAATCAAGATAAATTCATCCAATTTATACTTGGCCCAAGATTCTTTACACAGGCAACATTTTTAAAGGAAAAGGAAGGACAATGCTATTGGCAGTGTACTTTATGTGTGTTTGGTTGGTGTGAATGCATTAAGGGCATATACATGAGGGCTGGACCCATGGATTTACACATGCAAACAGGATGGTTTGAATTTCCCTATCACCGAGCAGACATGCTCAGAAGAAGCATGATCCATGTAATTTCTGTTTCCTAGTGGTAAACATGGTAGATTAGCACTCAGCATCCATCCAGCCTTCTTCTAGTAGTGTTCTTATATGGCAGAGGCTGGAAAACTGAAGTGAAGGACACTTCCTAGAGTCACTGGAAGCTAGGTATATTATTTCCTAGGGTTGCCGTTAACATATTACTACAAATTGGATGGCTTAAAACAACGGAAGTATATATTCTGGAAGCCAGAATTCCAAAATCGAGGTTTTGGCAGGGCTGTGCTCTCTCTGGAGGCTCTGGGACAGAATCCCTCTTCCAGCTTTTGATGGCTCCAGGCATTCCTTGGTTTGTGGTTACATCACTCCACTTTCGTCTCTGCCTTTATCTTCACATGGCCTTCTCTTCTTTCTGTGTCTTCTCCTGTCTCTTACAAGGATATTTGTCATTGGATTTAGTGCCCACCCAGATAGTGCAGGATGATCTTATCCCAAGATATAATTATTTCTGCAGTGACCTTTTTTCCAACTAATGTAATATCCTCAGGTTCTGGGTAGACATATCTTTGGGGGAGCCACCATTCAGCCTACTACACTAGGTTTCTGGATGCGAACTTGGTTCTGTCCATTGGATGCACTGCGTGAGAGTTGGAAGGCAGAAGTGAGGAGGGGGCTAGTTTTCTACTACCTTGGCTGAAGCTGTTGGCAATCACAGTTATTAAGATCTTGGGATTTTCTGCAGCAAGTTAGCAAGGACAGCTTTTAAATTTGTAAAGAGCAAAGACAGTTGCAGGACTTCCTGATCTCTAGAAGGCAGCTCCAAACCTGTCTTATTGAAGCCAAAAGAGTCCTCCTGATTCCCACCTTCCCAAATGTGGCAAAGGTAGCAGCTCTCTTGGCAGGTCACTTCTTTGGTGGTGTTTTTGGAGTAATTCTGGAGATCCAACCTAGAATCCTACATTAAATCACTTTCTGCTTAAATAGCAAGTTAGTCAACTAAACCCTACCAATACCTTATAGCAACTAAAAAGAAAATTTTAGTATTTAAAATACTATAGTTTTAGCTTGAGCTCCATACTGTTTCTTATGTCTGACTCATGGTGACTAGACCAAAAATCATTCGAACAGTGAAGCAGAGGGCAATTTTTTTAGGGTAGTGAAACTATTCTGTATGATATAGTAATGGTGGATAATTGATGCTATACATTTGCCAAAACCCGTAGAATTTCACAGCACAAAAGGTGAACCGTTATGTATGATGATTTTTAAAAACTCATTTAGGAGGCTGGGGGATCCTCCTGAAGAATATGGCAAAATAGTCAACTCTATTACAATTGTATGAAACAACCTGTCTGAAGGTGCAACTTTGGAAATAAGTAGTCTGTGAGATTAAAGGCCAAAAGAACTTTTTTTTAAAAGTATCATTTAAGATTTCCTTTTTAAGTGATTATTTTCCTTCTTCATTCTTACCTGGGACATCATCTATAGAAGACATAAGGGAACCCCAGCCTTTTCTTATAAATAACCAACATATTCTTGAAAATGCAAAATTTGTTCTTAAGCTAATGTGAAAGATGTGAATTGGTGACCCAAGGCTCAATTCAGCTTACAGACACAATTTACTGAGTCTGCGCTGTGTTTTAAGAACAGAGCAAGTAGTTGATTATATTTCAAAATCAGGGGATTGCAAATAGAAATTTGGATTTCCAGATTTTTGGAAAAATCAGAAGGTCTAGCAAGACTGAGCCCATACTTGCACCTGACAACGTGCATGGCAACAATGGACTGCAGCTAAGAAGATGTTGACCTCTTTAGACAAGACCTGCTATCCAGTTTCCCATGGTCTTCACTACTTACCTAACTTACCTTGTAACTTAAGATGCCCCATAGATATCTGAGCTAAGATGCCCCATAGACATTTGAGTTTGCATCCCCTGAAATAATGGGAAGATTCAGGGCATCCTATGAAAGATTGTGAAGAGGAGGCAGCTTGTCCTTTCAGCCTACATCTCCCCTTTCAACACCCTTTCCCCACCTTTCAACTTCACTTTACCCCTATTTCCCAAGGTTTCCTAACATCCTCCCTGTTTTCCCAGAGAAAAGTAATCTGACAATGTGTGACTTAACATAGCATCCTTTGCATTTGCAGAGAAGATAGTCTAGAAAAGGCTTTTTCACTGAAAGCAGTGGATTTTTAATGACAACATTCTAGGCACCATGAGGCATATTCTAGACCACAAGCCTTTACATCACTAGTCTACCTATTCATAAGACAGGTCTTGGGCACATTCTCTATGTTAAAGCTTGAGAGGCGTGTCCATTAGAATCGAGATTCTTTTTTTCTTAACATGGGCATAGTAATAGTGAAACATGCTAGCTAGTGAGCCTTTAGTGTTGAAAACTACTCATTAAATATATTGGTTCTTTGATGTCCAATTCATAGCAAACTCTCACGGTTATTTTGCCAAAGGAAGTCAAAATTATCAAATTGTGTTTTTTAATGGGGATTGATACACTTTTATGAAAGAGACTTCTTTGCAGAATTTTAAAGGAACATTCATTTCCCTTCTTCCTAAGTACAGTAACCTTGCCATGGCCCCGTGAGGCTACTTGACACCAGTGTGAATTTGCTGCTCCCTCGTGAATTTCACAACCCATCCAACAAAGTACTCTGACTTTTTCACCTAAATATCAAAAACTTTCAGTTAGCCAAGAGAAGAAAACATCATTATCAAAAGCCTTTCTCACACTTGATTCTATGGAAACCGCTGACCATATATAGGAAAAATAGCAGGCCTCTGAGATTTAGATGGGGGCATTCATCTTTCCTTTGTGATAAAAAGTTCGGCTGGTGACTTGGGAACTCACTACACGCTTCATTGACAGAAATGCTCTCTTTCTGCTTGAAAGCATGGGCACTTCAGAAGTGCCTCCCCTCGCAGGATGAGTAAAAACAATATCATTTTCCCTGATAGCTGCTGAATTGAAGTGAAGGATTATTTATTTAAACTTTTGAAGCATGAAGCAAAATGCAACCAGTATGTACTGTGTCTGTCTTAGAAACCATAAGTCAGAGGGAAGAGTTTACGAAGCATTCGGTCAGGGGGCTGATTCCCACTTTCTCGTGTAAACCACACAGACCGTAAGGTCGCAGCACCAGCCTCTGAATTCCTATTAAAGAAGCGATCGTTTTCAGCTCCCTAGTTCCTACTACGGCATAATCCCATTACCTCTTCTTTCCTCACAAAAATATGTTTCGAATTATTCCACGGCTGATGGTTGATGAAAAGCTCTTTTATTACTTGCTAACAGTCATTGTTATTACCAAGAACCGTGGGTCTGAGCGCCTTTGCTGTCCCACCTCCCATCCTGCTGCCAATCCCATCTAACCCATCACATCAGCACCTAACTGCTCCTGTGAGTTTCACACATTCCTTAAAACCTGGTGTGGCTACCTGCAATCAGGCCTCCTGCAAATCACCTCCATTGCTGCTTGAGCCTAAGTTCAAGATGCTAAAACAGATGTGGAAAGTGAAGTTTAATAACTACGCTGTTAACTAGACCTTTTACTTTCTTTTATCTAAATACGAGCCCCTCAACAGATCCCAGACGACCCCTAAGGCACAACTTTTCTGTTTTTTTTTTTTCTTCTTCTCATTTTTAAGGTATTATTAGACACTTACACCTGAGAGTGAATGAGTTTATCAGCTCGTTCCTGAGAACAGGGGGAGGGGAGCACCAAAGCATTCAGTGCTTGGTCAGAGCAGCAGGTCAGAGACGTGAGGGAGAACAAAGCAGGGGACGAGGCCCGGAAGACAATGCGACTCCTCCAGCCTGGCAGAGCAGGCCCGGGGACAAATGGGGTGAACCGGACCTCCGAGAGGTCCACGGAGACACCTACTGGGTGCAGACCAGACAGGTGACCCTGGGGTTCTTACAGGACAGCATCGCCCTGTCCCTGGAAGGGAGCTGGGAGGGGGAGCCGTCTCTGCACTCGACCCCGAGGCCCAAGGTGCAGACGAGAGCAGAAAAGCAGAAAAACTCCAAAATATATTGCCATCCTTTCTATCTCTCATTTTAGAGTAAGTCTTTATATTAGTTTTCTGCTGTTGCTTTAATAAATTACCACAAATTTAATGGCTTAAAACACAGACATTCATTCTCTTACAATTGTGGAAGACGGAAGTCCAAAATAAGTTTTCTGGGGCTAAAATCAGTGTCGGCAGGGCCAGTTCTTTCTGGAGGCTCCATAGGAGAATCTATTATCTGCCTCTTCCAGCTTCTGGTGGCTGCTGGCATTACCTGGCTTGTGGTCACATCACTTCCATCTCTACTTCTGTTGTCATATCACCTTCTCCTCTTCTGTAGTCAAATCTCACTCTGCTTCCCTCTTACAAGGACACTTGGGATTACATTTAGGACCCACTTGGATAATTCAGGGTAATTTCCCCATCTCAACATCTTTAATTTAATCACAGAATGTATGAAGTTTCTTTTGTCATATCAGGTAACATCTTTGGGGGCGGGATGGGGGTAACACACATTCAGCCTACCATAGGCGCCAAGTGTGAAGTAATTATATTGTATTATTATTTCCTTCTAGATTTTAAACTTGGATGTTCCAAGAACACAGTGCTTTATCTACGTAGTAACTCTCTATGGGAAAAAAATCTTCAGGAATCTTGTGAGCCGCTCTAAATGAATGGTGCTTTAAATATTGACAGGTTTTGATATTTGGATCTAGAATTTTTTTTAATTCAAACAAGTCTTAGTCCCCCTAGTCTTCAGATTGTGGTTTCTTAGTGCCCTTTCCCTCTAAATGACTGGATAAATAGCTGATTCCAGGGTAGGAAATCTACAATATGAGCCTGAAACATCTCTCTGTGAAAGTTAGAAGGTCAAGAAACAGCTTGCAAAAGATCCCACTGGCCAATAATCATAATGGATTGAAATATATCAAGTATATATAAGTCCATGAGTTTGAACTGATTCCTCGACACCTTTGGAGGATGCTGGGGAATCAATTTATTATTTTAAAATCTGGTAAATAAAGGGAAAGAATCATGCATTTGTCCTGCTTTTTTCATATGAACTATATCCTAGGGAAATCAAGTAGTTGATGAGAGCAATTTTCTCTTTATAGAATTATTTCAGCTGATAAACATTTAGGGAATTCTAGAATTAGAAAAGTCAAGGTAACCCCTGATGAATCAGTGAATTGTGCAACTCCTAATGAATTAATGGATCTAGGCAATGATGACCTGTGGCTGCTAGTGTCATAAAAATTAAAATAACCAGGTATAGATGCCTGTTGATAGAAGTACACACCTCTGAACCACTACTTATAAAACGTCTTGCTAAAATGAATCTAATCAAAACTCTAGAGCTAATAACCAATTCACAGGAAATACGAAGGAGAAAGGAACATGCTAAAAAAAAAATACTTGTTTAGGTTCAATTTGTAAAATCCACCTGTGAGGTACACTTCAGAACCAAAATTACAAGAAAAAAAAAGAGATGAAGGCGGAACCTATAAATTAACAGAGACTCCGTGGACATTACAATCAACCACAAGGTATAGAATCTAGCTGTATCCTTATTTAAGCAAACTACAAAAATCTAACAATAAGACAATCAGGGAGACTTGAACTCTGACTAGATATTTGATGATGTTAAAGAAGTATGGTTAATTTTTTAGGTGTGGTAAGTTTAAGAAAGGAGTTTTTATCATTTAGAGCTACAATGATATGGTGTTTGGATGTTTGGAATTTGCTTCAAATTAATCTGGAATGGAGTAAGGACCAATGGATGAAACAAGATTGGCCACAAATTACTAACTGTTGAAAGTGGATGATAGGTACATAAGAACTGATTATACTATTCTCTCCATTTCTGTCTATATTTGAATTTTTTCATATTTGTCTTTTGGTTTTGAGGTAAAATCTTGCTTTTGCTCTTGGCTTAAACCTAACAACAACAATAATATCAATACTACTAAACACAGATTATTCAGGGCATTTTATTTTAAGCTAAACACAGTGAAATGTCTTTAGCTGCAATGCATTAGTAGTCCAAAATTCCCCGTGGACTTGTTAGTAAGGAACAGAAGTTTCAAGTTCAGGCATTGGGGCACTAGCTAGCTATTCCATGCACCTTGCATTCTACATGAATTTTACTTGAATGTCCCACTGTATTTTGTTATATATTAGGGCTAGACACAAGACTTAAACATGCTATAAATCCTACCAAGATCATAGATTGCTCTTATTACCTGTTCTTAAATATCTTGATAATATTCTAGTTTATAAATCTCAGATTGGTTCCTGCCCTATTGTACCTTGGCATTGGCAAGAAAATTGCAAGCAAAATTCAGCCCATTTCCTAATGCAGACTTTTCTAGGAAGAAAAGCTGAAAAATATATAAATTGTTCAAAATAACAGTATGCTTATTAGGCTGTAAGGATCTTCCAACTAAAGAGTTAGCTCTCTCTCAGTAGCAACATCCTTCTCTCAGCAAACCAGACTCAACATTTTGGAGTCATCATTGATGTGTCCCATGTGCTCTTTTGGGTAAATATTTCTGAGTGGTTGCTGTGTGCTTATGTGCTGGGCACTGTGGATACAGAGAAAATACAACACATTCCAGTCCATGAAGAAATCAGTCTGGTGGGTGGGAGAGGTAAATGGATGAAAATATCTGGCAAATTCTCTGATGGAAATTCCTAAGTTCTCCAGCTTTCGTATGTTCCCTTTCCCTCCGAGTCTCAATGGATGTTGCCTGAACCACCATCCTGTGTGTCTGCAGATGGCATGCATGATCCCTTTCCAAGAGACTAGAGTTCAGTGGTTAAGAGCACAGACTTGAGTCTCCACTACTTCCTAGATATCTTTGATTTGTTTAACTTCTCTGTGCCTCTGTTTCCTCATCTATAAGGTTGGTTGTTGCTGGGATTAAAGGAATTAACATCTGTAGAGGTCTCAGAATAGTACGTACCTGACGTAAAAAGGATTCTATCCATGTCTTAAGTGTCTTATTCATTTCTTCAGGCTGCTATGTTCCCATAAGTCTACAGCACTTCTAGCTGTTATAGTTGCTTCCTTTAATTCTGCAAAGCACTGCTGATAAATACTCTAGTGTTTATGAAAGCATTGCTAGAACCTAGAATTCATTAATGACGCCCCTTTCCAGGAAGTCAGTTACAGGGCATCTCTCTGCTCAGCCCTCAGCCTACTGTTGGATTGCAGGAGTCAGCTCATAAACCTCAAGACAGAAGTCCTAGATGGCCTGTCCTCAGGCCCCACCCAAGTCAAGCACCCCAAAATCTCTCCCTTGTCCCCCCAAGTAAAAGCCCTGTTTAAATAATAATTTCTACGGAAACACTCCCTGATCACAGCCAGACTGTCTTTTACATTGTTATGTAAAGCAATTTAGCACCTCACCCTGAACTGCTTTATCCCAAAACAGGAGTTGCTTTTCCCTTTGCATAACTCAAAAGGCACATTATAAGTTGTTTCACTTACAAATAAAAGAGCAATCCTCCTTTAAAGAATTCTGCAGCACTCCTAGAACAACTGACATTAATTACATTAATTTCATTTGGTTTAAAATTATTTTGGGCTCCTGCTACATATGTACAAAATATTATAAGCACAGAGAATGAATCCTGCATGGAAATCCAAGAAGGTTTCCCAGAAGAGTGACATATAAGGTTTATATCATCTTTATTTCAAAATTCTCCCCAAATGTCTATTAGGGGTAATGAATGTGGACGGACTCAGAAAAAAATATGACAAAACATAAGCAATGAGTATCTCAGGGTGAAGGACTTTTGATAATTATTTTCTTCTTTTGATTTTGTATAGTTCCTGACACTGCAATGCACGTGTTACATTTAGTATAAGAAGACAAAATGGTGTTTTTAAACGTCTCATATCTGATTTTTCCCTTCCATGCCCATCTCCCCCAACCTCTCCATGTTCCATCACTTTTATCTTGACACTCCCCTGCTCAAGACCTACCTGTGGCCTCCTATTGCTTTTCTCCTCAAGCCTTAATAACTCTGCCTGACTTTCAAGCTTCTTCATAATCCATCCCACCCTACCTATCCAGTTGTACTTCCTACTACACACTCTCTGTGGGGAGACATTATCCTAGATTTCAATAGGAAAATGACTATCTTTTCCTTGTTTTGGAGGGCTCTCAGGAAAATACCCCACACTGGCTAATTTTGGGGTAGGTGGTAAGAGGCAGAACTAAATACAAAGATGCTGACATATTACTCTTCTTTCTAGAAATTGCCATTATTTATTTACAAGAGTCATGATCGCTACTATTAATAGCTGCATTTCAGGAATTCCCTGGAGGTACAGTGGTTAGGACTCCGCCATTTCACTGCCGGGGGTTCAATCCCTGGTCAAGGAACTAAGATCCCGCAAGCCATGTGGCACGGCCAAAAATATTTTTTTTTAATAAAAAATAATTTTTAAAAAATAGCTGCATTTCATGGATGAGGCTAAATAATTTCCTCAAGGCCATAAGGCTAGAAGGTATAAGAGCCTGGATTAGGACCCAGGTCGGCTGGATGCCGAAGCCACACTCTTTCCATTGCACCAGGCCCTTGGCAAGGGGAACGGTCATATTTATATTCACTATCAGTTGCACTTGTTGATAGATCAGCATCAAAACTAAAAAATTGTTTCTAACCAAGCTAATTCACTCTCATACCTCTTTTAGCTTATGCCTCATAATTTATCACATTTTATACTATAGTGTATTTTTGATAATTCTTTTTTATTTTATTTTATTTATTTATTTTTAATTTTTGGCTGCGCTGGGTCTTCGTTGCTGCACACAGGCTTTCTCTAGTTGTGGTGAGCAGGGGCTACTCTACGTTGCCATGCACGGGCTTCTCATTGCAGTGGCTTCTCTTGTTGCAGAGCACGGGCTCTAGGTGTGCCGGCTCCAGTAATTGTGGCACATGGGCTCAGTAGTTGTGGCGCTCGGGCTTAGTTGCTCCACAGCATGTGGGATCTTCCTGGACCAGGGCTCGAACCCGTGTCCCCTGCATTGGTAGGCAGACTCTCAACCACTGCGCCACCAGGGAAGCCCTGATATTTGTTTCTTATGTGTAAATTTTGTCTCCTTAATCAGATTATTGGTTTAATGAGGTGATGACCATGTGCTAAGCACATACTCAGAACTAACTATAGCACATTCTAAGTGCATACTAAGAACTCACATAATGAGAACTCCATTTCAGTTGAATGCTTGCTTTATCAAAGTAGTATCTTAAAGGTTATATAATTCCTAGCTGAAAACCTTGAGTAAAAGGATAATTCACCAACTCAGAGGGTGTTTAATAAATGAAATAATGTTTATACAAAGCTAGGGAGAAGCTAATATATCTCTTATTAAACTAATTATTACATCATCCTTTATCAATATCTCCAAAACACCAAGGATTCTGCCAGTCATACAAAGATACACACCTTGTACCATCATCTACAAAAGAAAATACAGATGGACATAAAATTGTCAATGTAATATATTTATGGAACAACATGGGCTACCAGGAGATAGAAAGGTATAATTCAAAGGAGGAGGCTTGCATTCAAGAAGGAGCCTAGAGAAATAATTTAATATGCCTAGAATGTGTTTTTACCCAAAACATACCTGAGAAGGGAAAATAAGTTGGTAGATGGACTCAAGATATTTCTGTAATGCGGTTTACTTAAATATGTTATCAAGTAACTCATAATTTTGAAAATGTCAAAATGTCATAATTTATTAGCATTGCTTTTGGAAAGATGATCTGTATGATGCAACCAATTATGAAATAAAATTTTCTACTTAGTGAAATGTTTTCCTAGTTCCTCTACCCATTTCTGCCTCATCAGAGGGAGTAGAATAACAGAGATTTTGTTATTTATAAAATCATCATCTTCATTAGAGCAAATGACATGACTTCCGTTTCTCATAGGGAGTCTCTCTAGACTCCTTCTATTTCTGTCCCCCTCCAGCATTTTCCTTTTAGATTGGATCATATTTTCATGTACTTGTTTTCATTTTCTAGAGGTACTATATCTCTCCAGTTAGACTATAAGCTCCCTAGGGTTGGTTTTCTCTGTTTTCTATAAAATCCCCTTAGCTCTTTGTACAGCAGAGGGCCGAAATAGGCATTTAGTAAATTAAAGTATTATTGGGTTTTATTCTTTTAGGAAGACAGAAATGGGGTCGTCCCTCTGCTTCGCTCCTTGATTCCTTGGGCTTCTCTAAAATCACATTCCCAAATGCAGCACAGCTGAAATAACAGCAGCACCAGCTTGCATTTTTACAGTACCATCTACTTTTCAAAGTGTTTTTACATCTCTTATCTCATTTATTTCTCACCAAAATCCTATGAGGTAAGTAGAGCAGATATGGCTCGTCTCATGTGATAGATGGTAAAATAGAGGAAGGGAGAGGTTAAGTGACTTGCCCAGTCCCTCACCACTCCAGCCCATCTGCCAGAATTATCTTCCTAAAAATAAATATAAACATGACATTCCCCTGCATAAAATCATCAACAGGACTCTGGCTGTCTACAGGGTAAAGTGCAAACTCTTTAGCAGGGCACGCAAGTCCCTTCACATCTGGCCCCATGCTCCTGACCAGCTTCGTCTTCCACGGCTTCCGCCTGGCACTGCACCCTCCCCCAGCCACGCGGAGCTCCCACCATTCACGTCAGCGGCTCTCAAGACCACAGGCCTTTGCACGCGCTGCTTCCTCTGCCTGGAATGCCCTTTTGGGTTTAAACCTCTCACTACCGCCTTCCAACTTGAGAGATTCCTGTTCAGTCCCCTATGTGTAGGTCAGGCGAAACTTCCCTTACAGTCTTGCTTCTGGCTTCCAGCCTGCTGGGTGAGTTGGCCACTCCTTTCTGAACCACCGGCCCCTGCCTGGTTACTCCCTCTTATCCTGATGGATTTTTTTTCTTTTTTTTCTCAGTGGAACTTATCACCTTCCAATATAATATCTGATTTGCTTATTTATTAAGTCTTCTTGTCTGTCTCTCTGTGATGGAATGTAAGCCCCACAAGGGCATGGACCTTTGCTGGTTTTGTTCCCTGGTGTGTCCCAGGTGCCCAGACAGTGTCTGACACACAGTAAGTGTGCAGGAAATTCAGAAAGCATTAGTTAAGCAACTGTGATTCTGGCGCTGAGGCTACAGAGATGAGATACAGTCCTTCCGGCCTAGGAGAAGGAGAAAGGAACTAAAGCACCATGATGCGAGCAGGATGCTGAGTGCAGTGATAGTGGTATGTGCTGGGGGAGATGAGAGCACAGATAAGGAGCGGGGCCAGGCCGGGTGTACATGGAAACAGCCCCGACAGGAAAGGCTTAGGCTTCATCCAGAGGGCAATATGTAAAGAGAGACTTGACAGCCGTGCACGAGTTCACCGAGTTCAGAAGGAGGTGGGGAGAATCTTTGCATTTGAGAAATTACAAGGAACTTTTATAGCTTAATATTAGGGTGTATATGGGGGTGGGATATAAGGCCAGGGAAGTAAAATCTGTTTATATCCATATAGAAGAGGGAAACAGAGCTCCTGGGTGTAAAGGGCCAAGTCTTTGCCTCAGATTCAAATGTAATTAGGTTGTTTTTACCTCCAAAACAACTATGCTTCGGAACACCCTTTCTCTGTAATGAAAAATGCCAGAAATGATTAATTCTGATGTTAATAATTTAGAGAGGAAAAGTCTGGAGTCAGGGCATTAGACCTTGATCTCCTGAGACTTTAGAAGAAACTCCTAGAGAGCGTATCTTGAGATATTAATCCTGCTCATTCACGGAGCTTCTGGATCAGCAGAAATTTGATATGTTTTCCTTTATTAAGCTCTTTCTTTTTCCCTTTTATAGTTTGAAAAGAATTTTCATAGCTAGAGGTATATCTAGTTAGAGATGAATTGTGGTACTTGGCTTAACTTCAAGAGAGCAATATTTTTATTCTTTGAGCAGCTCAATGTTTTTAAGCCATCTGATGAGTATCAAGCACTGTGCTAGGCCCTTGCTACAAAGACCAGTAACCCAGGGCCATGGCTGTTGAGGGGCTCATAGACTATAGGGATAGGCAGACATATGAGTATAATGAAATGTTGTAGGGATCAAATATGGAAGTATGCACAGGAAACAAAGTGCAGACAAAGAAGAGAGTGCTTCATTCCTCTGGGGAGACGGAGAGAGGGAAGTGTGCACACCACACAAGGCTTCCCAGGAGAGGTGATGCTTGATCAGAGTCTTGAAAGTTAGTGTGTGTTCATCGGCGGACAGTGGACATTCAGGGTAAAGGGAGAAGCACAAGCACAGGCTTGAGACTATGAAACAGGCTGGTGAGTAAGGAAGTACAAACAATTCAGTATGACTGGACCTGGGGTGTGTGTGTGTGTGTGTGTGTGTGTGTGTGTAGGCAGTGAGGTACATGACCCTTTATATGCTATGTTAAAGAGTTGGGATTTCATTCAATCGGCCAGTGTTTCTCAAATTTTGATCCAAGGAACACTTGTCTCAGACTGTTTTAGAAGGTCCTCATTAAAATGCAGATCCCTGGGCTCTAATGATTCAGAATCTCAAGAAGAATGATGAGTGAGGTCAGAAAGACCAAGAGTCTGCAAAGCTCTCTAGGAGATTCCTAAGTTTGAAGACTGCTATTATAAGCAATGGGGAGACATTCAAAGTTTTAAATAGAGGACAACAATCAGATTTGCTTTTACAAAGATTGTTTTTAGTAGTATTGTGCAAGATCCTCATCCCAGATGCTTACATGGTCTAGGCATGTAAAATAAATGACTAAAGTAGGCTGCATGGAATGATCCGGGAGTGGTGGGGACTGAGGCAAACCAAAGAGCACAACCTTGGCTAAGGGAGTGTTCATTCTGTAGCCTCCGTCAATTATTGACAAGTAGGAATTTTAACCCAGTGCTGTCAGACTATTCACTTTTTCAAAATAAGTGATCATCTATATTTTCATGTAAAATCTCCCAGTATTTACATACTGGCTATATCAGTAAGGTTCTTAGTTACAAAGAACAGAAACAGATTCTGGATGATAAAGCAGAAAATACATTTATTAAAAAGATATTTAACCTAGGAAAGCTACTTAGAAAATTGTTTGGCAAACATATGTATACCTCATGTTCCAACCTCATCCCTAGATACATACCTAACTAAAAGGTATGTTCCCCGAAAGACATGTAGTAGGATATTCATAGGAGCGCTATGAATCTGACAAGAAATGGAAATGTCCCAAATGCCTATTAACAATAGGAAGGATAATATACTATAATGCCTTTACACAGTGGAATACTGTGTACAATGAGAATGAACGATCTACAACTACATGCAGCAAATGATAAATCTCACAAACATAACATTGAGCAAAAGAAGCGAGAAACCAGAGTACATATTGTGTGATTCCGTTTATATTTAACACAAAAACAGGCAAAACTAATCCATGCTGTTTGAAATCTAAATAGTGTTTACCACTATTCTGTTGTGATTGTTGTCTTAGGAGTGTTGTGATTGGAGGGGAACACAACAGGGTATTTTGAGGTTCTCATGGTGGTCTCTTAGTTTGGTTCTGGGTACATTGTTATGTTTGTTTGTGAAGATTTATTGAGCAATACATTTATGATATGTGCAGAGGTGTCCCTAGCATGTTTGTTTGGCTTTATTTTTTTTTTTTAATTTTTTATTTATTTATATTTTATTTTTGGCTGTGTGGGGTCTTCGTTTCTGTGCGAGGGCTTTCTCTAGTTGCGGCAAGTGGGGGCCACTCTTCATCACGGTGCGCGGGCCTCTCACTGTCGCGGCCTCTCTTGTTGCGGAGCACAAGCTCCAGACGCGCAGGCTCAGTAGTTGTGGCTCACGGGCCTAGTTGCTCCGCGGCATGTGGGATCTTCCCAGACCAGGGCTCGAACCCGTGTCCCCTGCATTGGCAGGCAGATTCTCAACCACTGCGCCACCAGGGAAGCCCAGCATGTTTGTTTTTAAACACCTACTCACCTACATGACAAAATAATTTTCAATGATAGTCATGAAATAAAACTAAAATAATAGTGGCCATAAAAGAAATGTAGATAGTGAAATCTTTCTTTACTTAAATTTTATATACAAGTATATACCTATGCACACACACATATATGTTTTTAAATAATTAACAATCTAAAAAAAGAAATTTTGATTTTAAATATATTGTTCATATTCAAGAAAATATATTATGTATGAAGTAAAATTTATGCTTACCATACAAAAATATTACATCTTGCAGTTTCATCTCTGTTTCACTGTTTTATATTTTGAACACAAATAAAAACTTCAAGTACTCACATAGACTGATAGAACTGAAGTAATTCAAGTTCTGTTTCTTTGTTTTTACAACCACTGTACTACCAGTCATTTATTCTAAACCTCCTATGTAAATGCAAAAGTCTGTAGAACCATAATCTGTGCTGAAAGCCAGCTCAAAAGGTTTCAGGCCTTTAAGATGTACTCTTGAAATGTATACATGTAACTGAGCCCACAGTTGTCAGGGCCTAACTGTACAACTGGGTGTCCTCCAAATTAACTTCCTTATAAAATACAATGCTTACTAAAGGATGGGAAATAAAACGGTGCTGATTTGACTCGTGTGTGTGCGTGTGTGTGTGTGAGTGTGTGTGTATAATGTATATATAGTTCTCTACATATTATATATGTGTATATATATATATAGTTACTTCTAAATATGTCAGCGATCAAATAGTCCTCCCTGAAAAAAATCTTTTCATGGTTAAGTTTTAAGCATTTGGTGCAGTTACTATTGAATTTTTTAATGAATATATTTATATTGATATTATATAATTATATAATATCTTTATATTATGTTATATATAATAATATTTTAGAGATATATATCTCTTTTTAAATGATCCACAGACAAAGCACCTCATTATTGTGCCCTTTTCTGTATGCATATTATGTTTCAATAAAAAGGTAAAAAGAAGCAGAAAGAATATCTGGGGCAGCTCACAGAAGTGTTGGGCAAACTGGACTAACAGGCTTGAGGCTATTTTTGAAACAACACCCCGGACCACGTGGCCCACCTGGCCTAACAGAACCATTTCTGCAGCTGCTGCTGCCCCAGGGAACATAAGAGGAAGTCACCACTGCCAGTGCTGCCCCTGAAAGCCAGAGACCTCCACCACCACCTTTGCCCAGCAAACAGATATGCATGGAGCTTTCTTCTTCAATTGCCATATATTATTTTCAAGTGGGTCTATCTAACCGATGGAGCCTAAGGTCAAATTTGGAGGAATTTGTCTTCTGGATTCCCCCTCAAGGGAGGTGGGAATTAGAAGGCAGGAAATCATAACAAGTATGCCCAAAAAGTGATAGGTAGCCAAAAAATATGAGAAAGTCCACTACAGCATACTTCTTTAGCTATTCAACATTAATATGTCATTATTTTAAACTTAACAAAAAACACATGAACAATCACAATAAAATTCTCCTATTGATCATAGTGCAAATGTCCCTGATGCAAATAAAAACACTCTCTCTCTGTCCCAAAGGGAGACAATCTAAAAAAAAATCTCATCCAAGTACTGTACCCAGTTGAATCTTAGCTCTCTGGATGATGTGCAGGTCCAGATATGACACCTCAGGGTCCCCTGACCTTAACACTAAAAGATAAGATAACTGCCCCCTATGTATTGAATACACAATAGAAAAGGAGCAGGAATGCAGTAGTAACTTCAGTTCAGGAAAGAGAATAGGAAACATTGCAGCCATAGGAAATATCAAACCCTGTATTCTGGCAGTGAGAAGGAGGACTCCGTGCCTTGGTGGCGGTATAAGATCTGGTTCTGCCCTCTGGAGGAATCCTCCTGGTCCATTATTATCCATGGCCTCGTGGATAATAGGCCATGGATAAGGGCTTTAGAAAGGATGCCCTCCCTGGGGACCTCACAGGACCCTCTCAGTCTACTTCTAATAGGTGTGAGTTTAGGAACCTGGGGTGGCTTAAGGGGTTGAAGAATTATAGGCTGTTGCTAGACAAGTCTGGAATTTCTTTGACAACATACTGTTGTGAGACAATTTTCCTTGAGTTTCTTGTCTCTCTAATATCTTATATGCAGAGGCACTGATCACCCTTTGTCTCAGACTATCTTTTCAAGGGTGTTTGTGTAGAAAACAGCCTTGGAAGATAGAGATAGTGTTTCCCTCCAGAACAAAGGGCAAACATGCTTACAGTCCATTATAAACTATTTGGGCTCCCTAAGCTCAGGGTTACTTTCCTGTAACGTGCACATCTGACACACATCTGGGCCCATCCACCCCATCTTTTCAGACTTTGCTGAAAGTGGCAAGGAGTAACCAGAATATGTCTACATGGATTATATCTACTCTTTCCCCCAACAACAACATAAAATATCATGGTTTATGTCCCAAGAAATAAAAGAAGACAGTTTTCCATGGAGAATGTTTTGACATCATTTAACAAGGTTCATGCTGTTTCTAAGCCTGAAAAATCTGGGTCCTCATTGTCAAATCCTTACTTCTTTCCGTAAGTCAATACCATACTTTAGGTTCTCTTGTTGGAAGCACTCTACTTCTGGTACCAAATCTGCTTGGTTAAATTGGCTCCAAGTAACAAAATAACACTGATGTATAGTGGCTTAGACAAATAAGGTGTGAATTTTCCCCACAAAGCTAGAAATCTAGAGTTCCCCAGGGCTGAAAGGGTGGTTCCATAGTGAACCAGGACCCAGGTTCCTTCTAGCTTTCTACTCCAGCCCTTTAGCAAGTGAAATTCATCCTCAGCTTGCTACCTTGTGGTTGCAAAGTGGCTGCTCCACTTCCAGCTTCATGTCTACAACCAAGGTAGCAAGAAGGGGAAAGGCAGAAGTTAAGTATGCTTCCATTCAAAGAACTTTGGAAAAAGCCCATGTAGCAACTTTCCTGTCATTTTATCAGCCCCAAGATATCACATCCTCACCCCCAGCTGCAAAAGAGGCTGGGAAACACAATTCTTTAGGTAGGCATGATGCCATACTGAACAAAAGAAGGGTTCTGCTAGTACAGTAAAAAGAGAAAACATGTATTGGATACGTTACTAGCAATGTCTGCCACAGCAATTAATTTTTTAAACATTTAAGTGCTATATAGGACAAATAAATATACCTTTAAGCTGTATCTGTGCTGCAGATTCTCTGAGTACAATCTCAGAGAATTCATGGCCAGATAGTGAAAGTGAAGGTAAGAGAACTTATAGGAGACAACTTCAACAGTCCAGACAAGAAATGATGAGGGTCTGAATCGAAAAGCTTATCAAAAGGGCAGAAAAGCTGTTCAGCGTTGGGGGAAAATAGTGCCTCCCTATTTCTGACGTTTCCTTCCCGGTGAAGAGAGCTCTACAGAGTGTCCATTTTGACACTTGTGGTTTCTTCATACCTTTACCTCCCTCTGCCCAATGGGCAGGTGAGTGATTTCTCTGATCAGTACCTGTGGGAAGAATAACTAGGAGCATTTCAGGTCCACCATTTTGCACTAGGGAGTGGACTCCCCCCCCCCCCCACCTGTGGAGAGCAGCCTTGTGCTGGAAACTGGAGGTTTCTTTCCCTACTGGCCTTGTGTAGTGGGGAACCAGTCCATCACTGCCTTTTCTCCTCTTGGCCACAGACAGCATGAGTTCTATCCTCCTCCACTGTGTAAGTCTTACCATATCGGAGGCCTTCCTATCCAGGAGGCTAGGTGGATAAATCTTCCACATTCTGGAGTTGAGGTTTACCCAGCATATTTAGTTAACAGGTCAAAAGCCACACCATATGATCTATCTCTATCAACAATGAAGATGCTTCTTTTTCCCCCATCTGCCTCTCCTGTATATTATTTATTTCTTTTTAAAAACAGCTCTGTTGGTATAATTCACGTACCATACACTTCACCCATTTAAAATCTACAATTCATTCATTTTTAGTATATTCACAGAGTTGTGCAACCAGCACCACAATCAATCTGGGAACATTTTCATCACTCCCTAAAGAAACCTCTTACCCTTTAGTTATCGTTCCCCCTTCTTCCCCTTCAACCCCTTCCCCTCCCAGCACACCACCAATAGAATCATACAATATGTGTTGCTTCTGGCCTCTTTCACTTAGCATAATATTTTCAAGATTCTTTCATGTGGTAGCATGTATCAGTCCTCCATTCCTTTTTATTGCCAAATAATATTCCATTGTATAAATATACCACATTTTGTTTATCCATTCATCAATTGATGGACATTTGACTAATATGAATGTTTTTGGCTATTATGAATAATGCTGCTATGAACACTTGTGTATATGTTTTTGCATGGACATATATTTTCAATTCTCTTGTATATATGCCTAGGAGTGGAAATTCTGCATCATATGATAACTCTATGTTTAGCCTTTTAAGAAACTGCAGACTGTTTTCCAAAGTGGCTGTACCACTTTACATTCCCATCATCAGTGTACGAGCCTTCCAAATTCTCTACATCCTCATCAACACTTGTTATTGTCTATCTTTTTTATTGTAGCCATTCTAGTGGGTGTGAAAGGGTATCTCGTTTTGGTTTCGATTTGCATTTCCCCAATGGCTAATGAATGCTCTTCTCCTGACCTGGATGACAGTTACATGTATATGTTCACTGTGATAATTCATCGAAGTATACAGTTATGATTGGTGCATTTTTCTGAACATGTTACACTTCAATAAAAAGTTTATTTTGAAAGCACATATTCCACATCAGGTAAAGACTTCTTATATTCTATTTTTAAAATGAAATCATTACCAAGCAACAAAAAAGGAGACAAGAGCAGCAGCTTTCAAGTGAGACAGACCTGGATAGGAATCCATTCTGCCTGATGCTCTGTGTCTCAGGCTGGCAAAGCTGCCTAACTCCTCTGAGCCTCTGTTGCTTCATCTTTCAATAAAATTTTAAAAATAATAATACCTCACAGGATTGTGGTTAGTGCAGCTCATATAGGAGCTAAAAATCATGTTTTTTCCAAAAATGTAAAAATTATTAGCTCATAAAACTACTATTGCATTCACATGGTTTGCAGTTGATACGCCTCTTGACTAGCGCAGTAAGATTTTCCCTCTGGTATAGACATGTCTTTCTGAAATCATTTTAAAAACATAAATGATGAATGTGTCTTCTTTGGATTCAACAGATTTATGAATGTTTCAATAATCGGCTATGTCATGTGAAGAAGTTAACCTTACGAATTTGGGGAAGTTAACTGGGAAGATTAATGTTTTCTAATGGTCAAAGTGTTTGAGATTTAAAGCACTGTATTAGTTCCACTGCTGAATCTACAGCTCAGGTGCAATATATTTCAGTAAGCCACCAATTAACTGGCTTAAACATTAGTTGTTTCACCTGCAAAGTCACTATAATTATATGTTGTATCACTAGTATAAAAGTTAATTATTAGTTATAAATCTCTGAGACCCTAAGATGATGGTTGCTTTGTAAATTCAGTGTTATACCACAACAGCACTGAGATTCCAAGATTCCCACCATAAACACACATTACAAAAAGTTGTTAACTTACACTTACATAAACTTTTTATTTACAAAATTATGACTTTAGATTTCAAACTTTTCTCTCTGTGCCAATCAGGATTAGATTCAGTTGTATATGAGAGAAATCCTATATAATGGTAGATTAAATGAGATGGAGGTTTATTTTTTTCTTATGTAAAACAAGTCTAGAGGCAGGCAGTCATGGGCTGTTACTGCATCTTCCTGATGTCATCAGGGATATAGGCTCTTCCATCTTTCCTTTCCATTATCTTGGCTTCTACCTTTAAGGCCACATCTTGGTTTTAGTTTGGTTACTGCAACTCCCACCATCAAGTACATGTGTTCTTAGGCAGCAAGAAGGAGAAAGAGAAAAGGACAAAAGAGGCTGGGTCTGCTCCTTGTATAGAGCTTTCCCAGAAGCTCCTCCCAATATTTCCATTTACATCTCATTGGCTACCCCAGCCATAATAAGGCTGATAAATTTAGTTGCATGGAAGGGTTCATTGTCACATCTACACTACAGGGAGGACTTGCTACTAAGGAATAAGAGGATGGATAGCAGGCTGACAAGTAGCAGTCTGTGCCACACTTTTTTCCCCAACTCTTTTCAGTGTCTTTCTAGAATGTTGTAATCATCTATTTTTAATTCAAAATTAGAAGTTAAAGCAATGATGGATATCATTGCTTTATATCTGACATATCAAATATATGTCAATTTAGTTAGTTAACTTTTATGATATCATTCACTAATAAACAAATATTTATTACTCCTTCTTTGTATCAGCCACTTCCATAAGCAAAGGAATGAAATAATGAACACATTCTCGCCTTCTCAAAGCTCCCAGGATATTGATTCAGTAAAAGGACGATGATTAAGTATTATAAATAATGCCCATTTTGGGGCTTCCCTGGTGGCGCTGTGGTTGAGAATCTGCCTGCCAATGCAGGGGACACGGGTTCGAGCCCTGGTCTGGGAAGATCCCACATGCCGCGGAGCAGCTGGGCCCGTGAGCCACAACTACTGAGCCTGCGCGTCTGGAGCCTGTGCTCTGCAACAAGAGAGGCCGCGACAGTGAGAGGCCCGCGCACCGCGATGAAGAGTGGCCCCCGCTTGCCACAACTAGAGAAAGCCCTTACACAGAAACGAAGACCCAACACAGCCATAAAAATAAATAAATAAATTAATTAATTAAAAAATAATAATAATAATAATGCCCATTTCGAATGGGTTACCCTTTAAAATATAGCATTATCATTTAGGTAATCAACTACATGTACTATTTTAGTAGAAAAATATACTTTTATTTATCAGATGAATAATTCTATAGTTTTGAGACACTTGATATATACTTGAAGACAAATTTTGGATATCAATATCATGCAACACATTCTTCTTGCAAAAAAATGTAGTTTTTGTCCAATGATAAAATTTCAGGTGAATATATTAATATGGTCCTTTCACATAAGATAATTAAAAATATAGCTAAATCCAGGTTTTCCAGAATTTTTAATCAGAAAGAACAAGGAGATATTACTAGAGGGAAAGCAGACAAAATAAACAGTAAAGGAAAATATAAATATAAATATCAATATTTGTCTGTATTTTTCAGGTTAAAAAAATCAGCTAGAGAATATTGTCTTTTAGAAAACAGGGGACCTGTTCAACATCTTGGTACTAATTCATTTTTTGAAAGTGCCTAGATATGTTTTTAAGAAACTCTAAGACTATGATACAATAATAACAGGTTGCTATTGTGGCAGTATAAATGACAACTCTTATTTTATTGCCTTTAACACACCAGTTGACCTGTATTTTATTCTGGGCACAGGATCAAGTTGAAATTGGCTAGCTCAAATTTCAACTGGCTCCAGATTTCTTCAGCTGGCTCCAAACTTTTTTATCTGAAACATTTGGAACATATGGAACATGCCATATATAGAAGAATAGACAATATTTCTTGTACCACTTGTCTAAGTTAAGGGAGATTTGCTTCCTTTAAAAAGGAAAAAAGAAGTCCACAGAACACTTATTTTGTTTAACAAAATAGAGCTAAAATTTTTTGATTCATTTAAAAACCAATTAGATCTGAGATATTATTTTTAAATGAATATTAGTCCCCCTCATCCAGGCAACGACAATCTATAGTGCTGCCACTTAAGATTAGTTTGTATTTTCTAGAGATTTTTATAAGTGGAATCATACAGTATGTCTGGCTTCTTTCACACAACAATTTATTTTGATTCATCCATATTGTTACATGTATCGATAGTTCATCCTTTTTTTATTGCACAGCAGTATTCCATTACGTGAATATATAACAATTTGTTTATCCATTCACCTGTGGGTTGTTTTTTTTTTTTTTTTTGGCTGGGCTGCGCGGCTTGCAGGATCTCAGTTCCCCGACCAGGGGACCAGGGATTGAACCCAGGGCCACTGTAATGAAAGACTGGAATCCTAACCACTAGGCCACCAGAGAATTCCCTTCTTATTGAGTTTTGAAAGTGCTTTATATATTCTGGATACAAGTCCATACCAGATGTGTAATTTGCCAATGTTTTCTCCTAGTCTGTGGCTTGTCTTTTCATTCTCTTAAGTGTCTTTCAGAGAGCAGAAGTTCTTAATTTTGATGAAGTACAATTTGCCAATTTCTTTTCATTCATGGATCATGTCCTTCAGAGATGTATCTAAAAAATCTTTGGTCACAAACCCAAGGTCACAAAAATTTTCTTCCTTGTTTTCTCCTAAAAGTTTAATTAACAGTTTTAGATTTTATATTTAGGTCTAAGATTCATTTTAAGTTCATTTTTCCATATGGTAAAAGTATGGATTCAGTTTCATTTTTCTCAAATATGAATATACAATTGTTCCAGCACCATTTGTTTAAAAGATTAAACTGCCTTTGTATCTTAGGCAAAAATCAACTGACCATGTGTAAGTCTATTTCTGAGCTCTCTTTTCTCTTCCTTTGATCTAATTGTCTACCTTGATGTCAATATCACACTATCTTGATTACTATTACCATTTTGCATTCCTACCAGCAATTTATCAGAGTTCCAGTTGCTCCACATCCTTATTAGGACTTGGTATTGTTTTTTTTAAATTAGCTTTTGTGGTATGTGTGTAGTGGTATCTTACCATGTTTTTGATTTGCATTAAAACTGGGTTGTTCTCTTTCTTACTATTGAGTTTCCCATCTTTTTTTTTTAAACTTAATTTTCCCTAATTTCCTAAACAATACCCATCTTGGGTGCGTATCAAGGCCTCCATGTTGTTTTTCTTGCTTTTTCAAATAAGAAGCAAGCTTGCAATTACTGCAAGTAGATAGTCTGCCCCAGAATGTTAGAAGGCATTGGCTTGAATTCAGGCCAAACTTTGGAGTCCCCTTGAGTTCCTCTTTCTCTCACACCCCTTACCTGACCTGTCAGTAAATCTTATCAGTTTTACCATCGAGAATTCAATCAATTTCTCACCACCACTCCACCACCTTCTCTTGCTCTGTCTCTGTAATAGCTTTCTAACCAGTTTCCCTACTTGGGCCCTTGCTCAACTTATATCATCTTGCAACACACCTGCCAGAGTGATCCTTTACAAAAAAAGTTGTTTGACCTCCTCACTCCTCTGTTCAAAACCTGTTAGAGGCTTGTTAAAGTCAAAACCAAATTTTTTATTATAGCCTACAAGACCATGATCTGGCCATGGTTATCTCATCTCCTATCCCTCTCCTCCTCAAATCCAGCCCACAGGCTTCCTTGCACCTGCTTCAAGTCCTTTCCTTGCTGTCTTCTGCATGAAAAGCTCTCCTGCAGATTTCTCCATTGCTACTTTCTTCATTTCCTTCACTTCTCAATGACATGTGAGCCATTTTCTTTGCTCACTCTATCTAAAATGGCATGCACGCACACTCACACACACAGCACCCCTTTCTCTGTTGTTCTACTGGTGCTAATTAACATGTTACATAACTATTGAATAACAGCTAATACATCCAGAGTTCACCGTGTTTTAATTGCTTTATATATTAATCTACTTAATCCTCAGAACAACACCATGAGTTAAGTACTTGATCTAATTTTTCCAGAGGAACCTGGAACGCAGCGGTTAAGCAACTGCCCCAAATCACACATCCATCAAATGGTGCAGCAGGGATTCCACCCCAAGAAATTCGATTCTGGAGTCTGTGCTGTAAAACACTACGCCATTCAGGGCTGCGTTTCTAATTACTTTGTACTGTTTGTTTCTGTGTGCCCCCAGTGGAATGTAAGCTGCACGTGGGGGAGCTTATTTTGAAAACTGCTATCGCCGGGGTGGAGAGCACTGCCTGCTTGCTAGCTAGTTCCTCAGTAAAGGCTGAAATGTGGGTTAAATTATAACTCGAAGAAAAATCGCCCCAAAATTTCAAAAGGGTAGGTGGGCTCCGTGAGGCGCAAGCGGGGCGATAATACGGAACACAGACCACACCCCATCTACCAGAGTCAGAGGCCACGAGAGAACACAGACCACACCCCATCTACCCGAGTCAGAGGCCACGAGAGACCACGCAGGAAGCTGGCCCCTTGGGCTCATCCCGCCTCCGCCTCCGCCTCCGCCCCAGCCAGAGCGCGCGCTGCGATTGGCCTCCGTGGCTTCGCCCGCCCTGGTGACCCCGCCCCGCAAGACCCGCGCAGGCTGACCCGGAAGCGGTTGTGAGGCGCCGCCGCGCGGCCCAGCTCCTTTTTCCGGTCGGCGTGGTTTGCGAGCTGAGTGTCCTAAGTGCTCCGGCCTTCGCCATGAGTGTCCCGGCGTTCATCGACATCAGCGAGGAAGATCAGGTGTGCTCCCGGACGGCTGATGCCGCCAGGGTGGGGTGTAGGGGAGGCTCAGGAGTGTGAGGGGCCGAGTCGGGGCCGAGCCAGGGCCGGGCGAGTGGGACGCCCGGGAGCCGAGAGCCGCGGTTCAGTCCTCCACACCTCGGAGTGGGGAGGCCGCGAGGCAGGGGGGCGCGTTCCTGGAGGCCTGGGGTTGCCCGCCGGCGAGCACTCCCAGTGCTGGGCCCGAGGCTTGACGGCCAACTTCCTGGTCGGCGTCGGGGCTCTTCCAGCCTGGAGTCACTTCTGTCTGTCGACACGGTACTTTTTGACTCATTGAGAAGGGTATCTGCTTCCGTCCTCCAAATGCAGCCACATCCGGAGTGGGAGGTGGCGAATCTTTAGACGGCGTAAGCAGTTCAGGGAAAAATAATTTGGTACTAAAGATCAAAATGGCTTTATTATTATGTGACCACAAGGGCACAGGTGACGCCTATTTTATATGTAGGCCGTATTTTATATTCTTACATGAGCAAGAGTGAGAGTTCTGCAATCTGAAAGCATAACGTCAATTCCACCCTCATACTTTGAGGCATACACTTACACTTAGTGAAAAATCTTAATATTTTTAAATTTTCTGTTTGGGGTTTGCTCTTTGGTTTGCATGGCTCATGCTTCTCATTTTCCCCATAACAAAAGTTAAACTTTAGTTGGTGGGAGTTAAACTAAACTTGAAATGATTTTCTCTAATTTTGCAGAACTGAAAACTATTCTGTGACGTCGTTAAGGGTTGTCATTTTGTATTTTTCTGCTACTCCACTAACATGGAAATTTTGGTTTCGATAGAAGAGAAAATATCAATACTAGTGTAAGATAACTTTTAGAATTGCAGATGTGATTTTTTTTTTTCCCTTGGTAGAAATGCAGACCTTCAGTCCTGAAGAGCAAAGTAAGAAGGGGAAAGAAAGATGGGGGAACAAAAGGCTAGGGAACGACTTGAGCATAATTAGAAAAGAAGATGTGCAAGGAAAAAAAAGCCTATCTGAGTAGGAATGGAATCACGTTATCAGCAATTGGCTATTAGGTGACTGAAAAAAAGTGGTTTTTTTTTCTAACATAGAAGAGGGTTTGTAGATGCAGGAAGTTCTTGTCATTGATTATATTAGTTTTAAAGTGTCATTTCTAGTTAAGTTATGCTAATGTTCTTGTTTCACACTGGCCATTCCTTTTGGGTAAATAGGTGACTGCTTTGCGAGTTAAACTTTGGTCATATTCTCTGATTAGAGTTAAGTGGCGTTCAGAGTCCTTGTTTCCTTTTCTTTGCTTTTACCACTCCATAACCACCTGTGGCCAGTAAGGATGACAGATGGAAACAATAAACTGTTGATTGAATAGTTTGCTTTGTGGGTACAAAACAGAAACTGAACAGATGCCTTTGGGGGGATAGGGGGGACCATACCATGTTTCCTTCATAGAGACATATGCAGTGATATTTTTGTGCACTCTGATATGGTGAGGTTTGTTTTATGAAATCTTGTTTATGATACCAACTCATGTGAAGTTACTGTGTTATCTGAAAGGATAGCACCATCAGAGCAACAGGTTTAATACACTTAGGTAGCCAGACATATTTGTGGGTTTAGAAATGTGATGCCTACATATTTGCTAATGGTATCCCTACATCTCCATTTCAGTTCTTCATTTTATTATCTTAAACGCTGTTTGCATTCATGTGTGGTTGCCATAAATACCAAGTCCTCAGGAGAATAAGTTGTTAAATATTATATATGTATTAGAGTAGAAAATATCTAAATACCTGGATGTAGTACTATAGTTATGTTTTTATAGGTCCAAAAGTGCTTTCTGATACAGGTATGCATTTTAAAGGAGTAATTACATCGTAGATGCAATTTGATAGAAACATTTTATTCAAGGCGACATTCAAAGGCATCACCTTTTTATCTTTTTATCTCCCACAGCGCTTATCTTAGATAGGTCCTCAAACATTTAATTAACAAATGATTACTCTCTTGCCAGGGTGATGTCTGTAACTTTTTAAAGTATTGTGTTATGTAGACCTGAGAGCAATAAAACTTCTTTAAAAGAAATCAGATCAGTTATTCCCTTCCCCCACTGCCCCTCCCCCCCCCCAAAAAAACAAAAAAGCTTTGGGTTACATTAGAAAGGTTTTTGCTGCATACTGGAAGTCCAGCAGGATATATAGGTGATACGAGAGAAATTTGACAGTGATCAGTGTGGGTCATAGTGGGTCTGTGTAGCCACTTGTTGAGGAAAACCTGTGGGGCTGTGATGGTGGATGAGCTGGGGGAAAGGCACTTTAACATAATTAAAAGTTATCATTAAGTGCTGGGTTTACATTTTATTTTTTTAAAAATACGTCAGAATGTTTTGAGATCTTGTGTTTTGTGATTCATAGTTCGTTTTATAGATACATAGCAACCCTATTTGATTCAACAGGCTGCTGAGCTTCGAGCTTATTTGAAATCTAAAGGAGCTGAAATTTCAGAAGAGAACTCAGAAGGTGGACTTCATGTAGATTTAGCTCAAATTATTGAAGCTTGTGATGTATGTCTGAAGGAAGATGATAAAGGTTTGTCTTTAATTTTTTATAATATTATTTACTAATCATAGAGGACCTACTTTTAAAACTTTCATGTGAATTATATTTGTTTTGTTTTAGACCTTAGAACTTTTAAGCAGTGTTGTTTTTAATCTTTGCACACACTTTCAGTTTATTCTCATCTGTTATACTCATGAAATAAGCCTATTTTGATAAAACATCTTTTTTACATGTTTTTTGAGTGTTATTGCACACAGTATTTCAGAATGAACTGAAGGAAATAATGAAACTCTTCATAAGGTTTAGATTAATATGAGATGGGATACAATTTCAGGTAATCTAAAAGCCCACTTAATTATTTGGCTGATTCCCTATTTATTGAGATAAAATGGGAAATTTTGAAAATTGGGAGTCCTAAAATCTCTAGTTAAGGTTTGAGATTAAACTTGGTGTACGATTAGCATCTTGCTAGTAAAAATTGAAACTGTATACTACATAGACATGTAAATCAGTCTTCTGTTTTACTGGTTGAAAACCAAATCTTGGGTAGTAACTTCCTCCTCCTTTAATAAAATGTGTGAGTTGCTTTCTGAATGATAACTATACAACAGAGCTGGTTTAGTTTGAATTCATGTGTACTATGTTTTTTAGCATAATGCACACCATTGAAGGAAAAGTGTTCTTTAGAACTGCTTTACAGTAGCCAGAGAACCTTTTAAGTGTTTTATGTTTAATGGTCTTTGCTGTATTAAAACACTGGAAATACATGTTTAACAAGATACATTGAATATTATAGTATCACTGTTGTGTCATCCGTACATGTGTAGATGTTGAAAGTGTGATGAACAGTGTGGTATCCCTCCTGTTGATCCTGGAACCAGATAAGCAAGAAGCTCTGATTGAAAGCCTGTGTGAGAAACTGGTCAAATTTCGGGAAGGTGAACGCCCATCTCTGAGACTGCAGTTGTAAGTTAAGAACTGGAAGAGGCTCAGTTTTTCAAGGGGCTCTTCATGTTACTGTCATTTAATGGTTAAAAGCAAGAATTCTAGAACTTGACTGTCACCTGTGACTTTTATTGGTGGTGTGTCTTTGGACAAGTCACTTTCCTGTGCACCATTTCCCTCCGTGTAATGTGACGTTCTTAATAGTATCCCTTTCAAGTTTGTTGTCAGAGCATATAACTTCAATTTAGTCACCATAGTTGCTGATCTCCAGCATTGTTTTATTGTTTGTTTGTTAACCAGGCTAAGCAACCTTTTCCATGGGATGGATAAGAATACTCCTGTAAGATATACAGTATATTGCAGCCTCATTAAAGTGGCAGCATCTTGTGGGGCCATCCAGTATATTCCAACTGAGCTGGATCAAGTGAGTTTTCATGTGAAATACTTGTTCTGCTTATAAGAAGTATAGTTTTATAGCTCAAATAAGCAAATATGTCTTCTAAATGTTATCTTTTAAATTGTGAAAATATGTTCACTGTGTCACTAAATTTTCTCCTTTTTGTCAATCCCGTTGTAGGTTAGAAAATGGATTTCTGACTGGAACCTCACCACTGAGAAAAAACACACCCTTTTAAGGCTACTTTATGAGGCACTTGTGGATTGTAAGAAAAGGTATTCAGAATTAATGTACTGACTTAAAACATAATGGCAATGTAAGTAGTTGAGACTTTTTTAAGGACAGGTAGGATAAGTGATTTTGCTCTACTTCGTTCTCTAAGGAGTTGCTATAAATTTCACCTACTAAATTAAAGATAACTGCAAAGTTTAAAATAGTCTTTCCCATCTTTAAACTTTTTAAAAAGCAAAACTTGCGTTTGTTCTAAAAATGGTACAACTGTTAATCCCAAAGCTGTGTGTAACATTAGACTAAGTTATTTAATGGTGCTTTGATGTCTTAGTACAGGGTAGTGCTATCACTTTTGTTTAATGGTGGTGAGGGTCTATTAGCCAGAGTTTCCCATAGTCAAAGTCTCTTAATATAAACAGTGCCCCTGAGATGAAACTTTGCAATAGACTGTACTAAATGGTACTTAATTGCACTTTTGCAAGGTGTTGAGTTTCTAAGGCTTGTATTCAGCCCAGCAAACTTCATGCCCAAAATATTTATTCTTCATCCAGTTTATGGATGCTTCCAAATGATATATTTGGCCCAGTTTTTAGAATTAGGGTTGAAGGGTAATCCTACCATTTTGACCTGGCTTTTCCATTTCTCTTTTCACATAGTGGTTAAAAACTTTTAGGAAAAGTAATCAGTCTTTATTTTAGTTTTATTGCCCAATTTTTATAGTTGCTTTCAGTGCTAGGGTGTTTAATATATTAGAGATGATCGATAAGATTAATGTTTCTGTTATGTTAAAGTAATGTAAAGTTTTTGCAGATCATTTACATTTAACAACACAAGAGGAAATTATATTTTTGTTGTGAAAGTTGCAGCGTTTTATTATAAAAGAAGTTAAGCGAGGAATCTTGCATTAATAGACTATTTCATTTTGTATCAGTGGTTACTGTCTGTTACATGCTAGCACACTTGTGGCAGCATTCTAGCCAGTTGTCAGTAACTGTTAAGAGTAGGTAGTTTTATATCGGACAGTCTCAAATGGGGAAGGCATAAAAGCTATTGGAGAAAGAATCCATATTTTAATATATGCTATAAATGTGCAGGCTGTGGAATAAAACTACTGGGATTTCAAACCTTGGCTTTCCTACTTGTATATGACCCTAAATAAATCTCTGTACCTCAGTTTCCAACTTCAGAGTGGAAATAATAGTAGTACTTACCTCATAAGGTTGTTGAAAAGATTATATAAGCTAATGTACACATGAAGTTCTTAAACTAGTGGTTTCATTATTGAGAAAGCACTCAGTAAATATTGGATATTTTATTCCTGTCATTATCCTTTTCATTTTTTCGAGCTCATCTTTAAAAAGTTAGACTTCTTTCTGGTACAGTAATTTAAAGTGGTGTTGCTGTTTTCCCTTCGAATGGCTAGTGTTTATCAGAGATGATGGCTACTCATTGGATGATTTCTCTGATTGCTGTTTAGTAGATCCTCAGTCTTTTCTGTGTAAAAAGGAAATAGCTAAGGTAATGGTCTGAAGAATTACAAAGCTAATTCTCAGAGAAATTGAGATAAGACAGCATTACCCATCTTGTGCTCTCCTAGACATACCCTAATGTTAACATATTAGGAAGTATCTGCAGCATTTGTCACGGGTGGTCACTCTTTCCTTCTTGAAACACTTCCTTCAGTTGGCTTTTGGGGCACCTGTCTAGATTCTTTGCTTCATTCACACCTCATTTGTGGCTCCCTCCCTTCTTTGAATCTGCTCAATTTTTACCTCATCAGAAAGGCCTTCTCTGACTATCTGTAAAAATAACAGTATTCCCCTACCCTCACATTGCTTTTTTTCCCCTCATCCTTTTTTTTTTTTTTTTTTTTTTAAATTTTATTATTTATTTATTTATTTATTTTTGGCTGTGTTGGGTCTTCGTTTCTGTGCGAGGGCTTTCTCTAGCTGCGGCGAGCGGGGGCCACTCTTCATCGCGGTGCGCGGGCCTCTCACTACCACGGCCTCTCTTGTTGCGGAGCACAGGCTCCAGACGCGCATGCTCAGTAGTTGTGGCTCACGGGCCCAGCTGCTCCACGGCATGTGGGATCTTCCCAGACCAGGGCTCGAACCCGTGTCCCCTGCATTAGCAGGCAGATTCTCAACCACTGCGCCACCAGGGAAGCCCTCCCCTCATCCTTATTCTATTATCGGCCCCACTACACTTATTACTAACTGACATACTATATTTTCATGTTTATTATCTGTCAGTCCCCTCTAGAATGTAAGTTTCCCAAGAGTAGGAACTTTTTGTTCATTACTAGAACAGTGTCTGACACGAGTAGGCACTTAGTATATAAGTGCTAAATGAATATTTCTGAAAAATGAACATGTTGCAAAAGCAGTGGATGTAAGAAGCAGTGACTTAAGGCAATATGAAGTGGTGGTTTATGGAACTAGAGTGTATGCCCTTCCCAGAGGCATTCAACCCGGGCTTCTCTTCTGAGCTTCAGACCCTTATGTCCAACTGTTTTCTACCTGGTTCTGCTTAGATGTGGCCCATAGTTGCCTCAAACTCAATGTGACCAAAATGAATTTATCATTTTCCCTCTGTAAATTAGTTTCTGTTTTCCTAAGCAGGACATGTTGAAGTGGTCTTCTGTTTATTCTCTCTACAATAGTTTTGTGAAACAAAAATTTCAGCCTATCATTCTTTAGGTTTACATTTTCTTTAGCATACAGTACCGAATTCTTAGTTTGGCATATAAGTCCTTTCTGACATGGGCTCCTGTTTATTGCAGTAGCATGGGCTTGGTGAATGTGATAATAATCCTCTTGCCGTTTTTGTATGGTGCAGTGACAAACCACAAAAACTTTGTCTTCTTTATATGGATATTCCCTCCCTCCATTTCTCTCCCCCTCTCTCCCTCTTTCTCACATACACATGACGCTATACCCTTCCTCTTGGTATATCATACCCTAGACATAGTGAACCTGTGTCAGCTGCAAAAGCACCATGCTCTTTCCCAGTCTGGACCAGAGGCTGGTACCTGTTTTTATATGGCCTACAAGCTAAGAATGGTATTTACATTTTTAAGTGGTTGACAAAAAAAATCAAAAGAAGGAGGATATTTCTTGAAATGGGACCATTATATGAAATGCAAATTTCAGTGTCCATAAAATTTTATTGGAATGCACCCATGCTTACCATTTATGTATCATCTATGGCTGCTTTTGCCTAGACTTGCGTAGTTGTGGCAGAAACCAGGTGGCCTGCAAAGCCTAAAATAATTACTGCCTGGTGCTTCATGGAAAGTTTGCCTATGCTTGGTCTAGAACTACACTCAACTCCTTTCCTCTGCCTGAAATGCTCCTCCCATATTTACAGCACCCTCCACTTTTATCATGGCACTTCACACGCTTGGTTAAAAGGTTTATGAGGTTTTAGGCTCAGTGAAGGCTAGGAACCTTGTCTGTCAACCATTGTATTCCCAATGTGTTGGTAGTGATGGGCCCAGAGTCGATGAATGCTACCTACACTTAAGGAACTAGGGAAGGATGGTTATTCAAATTTCTGTCATGCTGCTGATTTAAATTTTAAGATTTGGTTTTTGTCTAGTACACAGAAAATGGTCGTTTTTTTGTTGTTGTTTGGTTTTTTGTTGGTTTGTTTGTTTCTGCTTCTAAATCGAATTCTGAGAGTTGCCTTGCCCTCTTAGAATGCTTACATTTATGGGTACCCCCTTCATGATTTTGTTTATATTGGTGGTTGATGAGTGCAAATTGTGTAATATCTTCTGAGTCCTCATTATATGTCAGATATTGTGCACTTTAAATGGACCATTTTATTCGATCTTTGTGAATTCAGATTTCTTTAACTGATAAGATGTATTAGACTGAAGTATACTGTGGTTGCTAAAACTGGAAAGTGTGCCTATGCTTGCAGTGTGGCACAAGATAATAATTTAATTGAATCCTGGCTTTGTGGGAAGTTTTAGAATATCATTTAACTTTTTTAAATAAATGGTATAGCTCTTACTGATTTTACCCAGGTTGAATCCAGATGGGAGGGGGAAAGAAGGTCTTTTAGAAAACGAAAAAAGGGGGTGGGGAACTGTTTCTCCTACTTAGGAAACTTAAGCTTTCTGTAACTGGCTGAAGATTCATCAGTTTAAAGGAAGAAATGAAGGGTGAAGATAAACATTTACAAAGAGTTCAGATTGAGAGAATGCATTTAATTATTTTGTACTTTTCACTGCAGTTAAAATTGATCATCTACATAATTCTAAGGATGATTCAATTGGAAGGATATCATTAGTGGAGTTATTTAAATATCTGGTGTTGGCTCAACTTCAGCTGTACTATCCTAACAGTTTCTCAGACACAAAACCTTTTTCTCACCTAGGGCTTTTTTTAAAAAAATAAGTTTATTTATTTATTTATTTTTGGCTGCATTGGGTTTTCGTTGCTGCGTGCAGACTTTTCTCTAGTTGTGGCGAGCGGTGGCTACTCTTCGTTGTGGTGCACGGGCTTCTTGTTGCAGTGGCTTCTCATCGCGGAGCACGGGCTCTACGTGCACAGGCTTCAGTAGCTGTGGCACGTGGGCTCAGTAGTTGTGGCTCACGGGCTCAGTAGTTGTGGCACATGGGCTTCGTTGCTCCACGGCATGTGGGATCTTCCCGGACCAGGGCTCGAACCTGTGTCCCCTGCATTGGCAGGCGGATTCTCAACCACTGTACCACCAGGGAAGTCCCTCACCTAGGGCTTTTATACCTGGTCTTCTCTCTGCCTGGAAACTCATCCAGCCCCCACCTTCTACCTCTAGTACGTTTCATGGCCAATTATTTTACATCCTTTAGATCTCAGCTTACATGTCATTTCCTCAGAGAGAGACTTTCCTTGCTCATTCTATATGAAGTAGCCTCCTCTTTCCTGTCTCTGCTCTTGTTACTCTATTAACATCACCATTTATTTCCTTTATGGCACTTAACTTGTTAGTTGTTATTTTTCCTTAGTTGTCTCTCTTTCCTACTAGAAGGAAAGTTCCATGACACTTTCCATAGTGGAGGACTGTGTCTCTGGGTCACCATTGTATGTATCGTCAACACAGTACCTGGCACTTAGTAGATATTTTTGAATGAATGGATAGCAGTAATGATACTGTGACATTCCTAAAGCTGTATTTCTTTTTAGTGATGCTGCATCAAAAGTCATGGTGGAATTGCTAGGAAGTTACACGGAGGACAATGCTTCCCAGGCTCGAGTTGATGCCCACAGGTAACGTTAAACGCAGTGTTCGAATGATGGCTGTCAGCAGGGTAGAGGTGAGCTACACCGTTCAGTCATATAGCTGAAGTCATGTTTGCATCTACCAGTGATCCAAAGCCATTTGATACCATGTGCGCCATGAGGATTCTAATGTAGATACCAAAATTCAAGATTTGGTATTGAAAGAAACCAAAGAATGCATGTGAAATAGCCACATGGTGTTTGCTATTTGGGGTATTGCTGCAGTGGGGGTTCCCAACCTGAGTAGTAGAACCTAATCTTGGGTTGATTTTATCTTAATATTAAGGTACGTATATGGGGAAAGGCTGGTGGCTTTCTGTAAAAATTAGCCCATTGCTAATGGGAATAACTGCTTCAAACAGTCCTAGATCTATTTAGTAGCAATAAGAATAGAGTCAGTTTTTTTAAATCTATGAAATGGAAATTATGATAACTTCTTTATAGGGTTATTCCATCGTTGATAAAATGGGCATGATAATACTGTATGTCTCTCAGGGTGCTGAGAGGATGAAATGAAGTAATACATGTTAAAGCACTTTACCTTAGTGTCTGGCATAAATAGTAAAATACTGCTGCTGTTTTATTCTTTGATTACTTTGGTGGTGCTTTCTCTCCAGCTGTGTTTTTGTCTACGAGTAACTATTTTTTAAATTTTATTTATTTAATTTTATTTTTGGCTGCATCGGGTCTTATTTGCGGCACGTGGGATCTTCGTTGCTGCATGTGGCATCTTTCGTTGTGGCGCATGGGCTTCTCTCTAGTTGTGGCACGTGGGCTCTGTAGTTTGCGGCACACGGGCTCTCTAGTTGAGGGCACAGGCTTAGTTGCCCCGTAGCATGTGGGATCTTAGTTCCCCAACCAGGGATCAAACCCGCAGCCCCTGCATTGGAAGGTGGATTCTTAACCACTGGACCACCAGGGAAGTCCCTCTACGAGTAATTTTATTAAAATGCACATCAATGATAGATTTATTGGCCTGTTTTAAGCCCAGTTTTGTAGCTTTTTTAATGCAGTGTATATTGAACTCATAGATATTTTACTTAATTGAATATATTTTGCAGTCTGCAAAGGCAGTGAAAAGTACCTGCATTTCAAGACTCTGAGCTTGGGTTTTTGTTTTCTAATTAAGGTGTATTGTGCGAGCATTGAAAGACCCAAATGCATTTCTTTTTGACCATCTTCTTACTTTAAAACCAGTCAAGTTTTTGGAAGGCGAGCTTATTCATGATGTAAGTAGTTTATCCTTAATGTTAAAAATATTCTTTTCTCCTAAATCTAACATACTGAACCGTAACTCTACTTCTTTGTATTAATGAACATGACTTAGAGAAATCTAGAAAGAGAAGAACTATATTCATTTTTGTATCAGGACCAGACTGAAATTTAGGACTGGCATGTAGCTTTTCTCCAACCACCGAACACGCTCCTGTTCTTCCTCCGTTTCCTTCATCTCACTTGCCTGGCCATTATGAACTTAGAGAATACAAATTCCTTCTTGTATATAGTGTCAACTATCCCCAATTAGAAAGATAAATCTGATATTTAAAAACAGATGAATGTACTTTTCAAGTGCAATTATGAATACATTTTGGATTATTTCTATTTGTACTATGTCATTTCCACCATTTTTTTTGGGTAGATCGTTTAGAGGACACTGTATTTACTGATTCTTTCATCTAAGTGAGTTTTAATGAAATCAAATTTAGATGGTAATTTGATCAAACAGATTGAAATTTCTGCTTGAAGGAAATGCAGAGTCTTGTTGCTTGGAGTCAATGTCTTAAAAATATCTTGAGTATAAATCTTAATTCTATATTGAATATTGTATCTTTGTCTTTTTGTGTTTATCTGTATAGCTTTTAACCATTTTTGTGAGTGCTAAATTGGCATCATATGTCAAGTTTTATCAGAATAATAAAGACTTCATTGATTCACTTGGTAAGTTTTGGGGATTTTTCTTTGGAGGGGTAGAGAGAGAGATAGGAATGAAAGATCCAGCAAATATGATCATAGCCTTATGTGTAGGTTACCCTAACCAGTGGTGTAAAAGATCTTATTCTCGGTGATTTACATTTTTGGTACTTCTTTTAAAAAGCCATAGTCACATTTGTAGCAAATAGCTTTTTTCCTTCTAATATAGTCTTTTGTACTTGGTTCTCCCCCTCCCCCCATTAACAAATTATAGAAGTATATATATACACCGTGTTGCTAAGCACAGCTACGTGAAGCTGTAGATGGAGTTAGAAATGGAGTTGTGATTTTGTGTGATAGGAGAAGCTTTCCTAACTACAGTTTGTTGTAGACAGCACAGTAAGGTTAAGGTTTATGATTTTATCTTGGAGTTTTCTTTCTAGACCAACAGAGTTCAGTAAATGTTGCCGAATTGAATCTTATCCTCATAGAGCAAACTGCATAGTATATATCCAGTATTTTCCTTCTGGAGCATGTTTTTATCGTGCTAAAATTAAAAAGGGAAAACTTAGAAAATCTGTAGTTGAACAGGTTTAAATTGTTCTAAAACTACCCGTTTTTTGAGAGTGAAGTCAACTGAAGCTAAGGTGCTTTGTTTTTCTACTGGGCAATAATCAGAACACATTAGAGGCTAGTTATATTTTCCATATTAAAATTGAATTTAGTTTTCCTGGTTGGTTGAAGTGTAGATAAAGAATACATTTATAATCTACTTTGATTATACTATTAGTCCTCAATTTGGTAATCATTAAGTCCTGTCACCTGTAAATTTTGTGCAGCCATTGGAATTGGGAAGATTGAATTATTCTGAACATAATAAGGCGTTTGAAATACACGAAGATAAAGTAGATGCAAGTGTGTTTGTGTTGAATGCTTTGCCAGGTGCACTAGACCCAGAAAACCACATTCTGTCCCAGTTAATTTGTTTCGTGGCATGAAGCTATGTGATGGAATGTTAATGTCAGCAACCTCTTTATTTACGCACCAAAGAAAAAGGAGTAGTAATTAACACTTTGACACTCCCCCATTGATGTGTAATTGACTGTTTCAAAGGAGCACTGGTTCATAAGCTATTGCATGCATTAAAATTACGTTTTCTATATTGCAGCATTTTAAGACAGGGGTCAGTGACAATGCAGAAACTGCTCAATGATGCACATTTTTTTATTACTGCATTAAGGTTTTGACATATTAGTAATGAATAAATGTTTCCATAAAATTAGATTTTTTTATAACTTTAAAATTGAAATATGACACAGAACACTGTGACTTCCTCTTTGAAGGTAATGTTCTACTTTCATGAAACAAAGCACAGCTTTCTACAAGTCTAAACTCAGACTTCACTAGCTTAATAGTTTGATTTTGAGAACAAGAGTCCTAAAGGCTTTAAGTTTGGTTCTTTGTTTTACTTTAAACATCAGTTTGAAATGTTTTTAAATGCAGGTTTCTATGTGTTAGTTTACATAATTCATTCTAGAAACAATCTTCATTCCTCTTAAGTTTTTTGATTTACGGTAAGCTTGTCACTGCACAGGGCGTAGCAGTAAAACAAATCTAATTTCAAGAGTATTTTAGATTATATATTAAAAATTTTAGGAGTTTCTATCATTTTATCATATTAAAAGAGGACTAAAATATGTCCATTGAACTGGTAACGTTAAGGAATTTTCTTCTATTGCCAAATATAGAGAAAAATTTTTAGTATTCTCTGTAATAGAAAAAACATAATAGAATTTCTGTGCAAACCAGAAATCAGATTCCCTATTTTGCCTGTTGTTTCTCACAATCTGTGCAAATTAGCAACCATTTATTGGAAATCTGTTTGTGAAAGGTGTTTTGGGGAAAACATCTTACTAAATGTTTATTTTTGGTTTTTAGATGTATTAAACATTTATTACAGCTGAAAGTCTGGTTACAAATGTCTAGGTTCCACAGGTGGCATCAGTTTATCTCAGAACACTTTATCAACACTGACAACTTGGGCCAACAGTAGCACTATCTTGTGTCAACTGAATTGCCCTAACATGTCCACATGTAATCTGGTGTTATCCAGTTGCTACCTTCTTGCTTCGGAAAGTTAATCAGCATCTAATTTGCATTTGTTAATTAGGGTTAATGTGCACTAATTGATTTTTTGATGCTTGTAGATTTCCATTAAACCTGGTTAGCAATACTTACTTGGGTACCTCATTCATTTGAGTTATGGTGATCATGTTTTTGTTGAATCTGTGCCAAATAGAAAGCCTGCATCATAATTACAGCTAATTAACAGACAATTATGTCCTATATTAATGGGCTTCCTTAGTCTTCTGCTAATATTCTGAATGTTATAAATTTCAAATTTATTTATGGAGTGCTTAGAACTTTTTTTAACAGTACAAACTTGAGGCTCTTAATTACTAGAGGGTACGTGATTGGTCATTTGCTGAGTCAGAAGTTGAAAGTTCAGAGAAAAGGAACATGTTAAGTATTTCTAAATTAACTTTAGAAACTTGTTTTTATAATTAAGAAATAGCATGTTTGTGTGTTATAATTCAGCTTCTATTTAGGAATAGGTAATTTGGATATTCAGGATTTGTAGGTATTTGTATTTCTAGTTATTTGTTTTATAAATGAACTTATTTTCTAGGCCTAGTACTGCCACCTTGTTACTAATAAGTAAATCACTTAATCTCTTTACTCCTCAGTTTTATTGTTTTTTTTAAAGTGAAAGGATGGGGACTAGGTAATTCATTGTTCCTTTAAGGTTTAACAGTTGTTTGTGATCCGAATAATTGTAGCAGAATGTTTTATTAGAAATTATAAGGCAAAATTTGATTATTTGTACAGTTTTTCTACTTTTGCCTCAAAAAGAACAGGTATCACTGTTAATTTTATCTAGTACTAATCATTTTAAACCTATAAATGTTAAATACACTTTCGCAGTTTTGATTTTTAAGTATTAAGTCCAAAGTGGCCTAAAGGGAAATGGAATATTTTCATAACTGAATGTATATTAAAATATTTTAAAACTCCGTGTTTGCCAGTAACATGGACACAGAACAAATAGTAAGTAGATAAGGAATCTTGTGTTTAAATGGCGGGCTCTTAGTACAAGTAAGTTTAATTCAATTAAATAAGAATGTTCTTACGAAATGTACTTTGTATACTTATCTCCTAAAATATATAAATAAATATTAAAAATGTAAAATGTATAAAACTTAGGGCCTAGAGATACCATTTTATAGCTTATTCTTAACTTTGACTCTATCACCTGTGGCACTGAAGCAATAAATGTAGTTATAGAAAAATAATTTTAAAGGCTCCATAATTTAATTATGGGGTTAGTTTATGGTTTGTAAATGTAAGAAGCTTTGCGAAAATTACTCTGTATAAGTACCCAAACACAGTGACTTCCACGATTTTACACAAGAGTTGTCATCATGCGGGACTGTAATTAGTATGGATACTCATCTGGCTTCACTACTGTGTTACTCAGGCCTGCTACATGAACAGAATATGGCAAAAATGAGACTACTTACTTTTATGGGAATGGCAGTGGAAAATAAAGAAATTTCTTTTGACACAATGCAACAAGAACTTCAGATTGGAGCTGATGATGTTGAAGCATTTGTTATTGATGGTAAGGCAATTGGAACATTTTCGTTTTTTCCTAGAATTTCCCTTCCTACCCCATGAAACATAAGATTTTTAATCTTGAAACTAAGCTTAGTAGATTAGCAGATTATATTTGTAGCAGAGTGAAAGTTCAGTGGAAATATAAATTGCTGTGTGGTTTTTGGTGTGTGTCTATTCCTTGAAGTCATGTAGAACAAAGGCCTTTAGGCAGTGTATCAGTGGTGAAGAGCCTAGGTCTTCCTCTGTGAAACAGGAATGTAGGAATTAATTTGTGGTTGTGAGGGTTAAATGAATTAATGCAGGTAAAGCACTCAGCTCAGTGCCTGGCACATAGTAAATGATCTGCAAATATTAACCGTTACCAGTTTTTTATGATTGGCCTAGAAATAGCACCTTCTTCCTCAATAATTACATTATAAGGTGGTTTAACTGTTAATTAGGATTTTTAAGATTAATAAAATGTATTATAATATCTTAAGAAACTAGCCCCGTTCCCCCCCCCCCCCATGTGATTTCAGAGAACACCAGAATTCTTAATAAAAACCGTATGTGATATTTAATATAGATAGGTGCAGCAACCAGAGGACAAATTCATGGCCTTCCTTTTGGTTGCATCACATTGCTGGGCTAGTTATTAAATTCAAAGAGCCAGTTTGTAAAATAATGTTGGAAAACTGTAAAGTTTTATTATGGCTTACTTGGTCACAGTTTCATACCTTAGGCTGTTTTCCTTGGGAATATTCCATATAACATGTCATGTAAAACATCTTTTTTTCAGCGGTAAGAACTAAAATGGTCTACTGCAAAATTGATCAAACCCAGAGAAAAGTAGTTGTCAGGTAAGACACTTAATACTTTGCAGCATTTTGTAGAACAATTTATTCTATTTCACTTAAATGTTTAGAGAACCAAGGTGGTGTTAGCAGTTGACTGTAGTTAAATAGTTGCTATTTATCATAATTTTATTAAAGTTCAGACTAAATGTGATTAGCTTATTTAATGAAAGAGTCCTATTTTCCAGCACATTTCATTTAATGGCTCAGTACTGGCTAGAATATTAATGACTTCCGTGTCTGGTTTATGTAGTTCAGGAAAATAGATGGTTTAGGATCAGCATGGGAAATAAAGGTTTTTTAAAAAATAAGCTTCTAATCATTCTTACAACTCTACATTATGTCTTCTGTGTATATTTAACCTTGCTTTTAACTAGATACAAGTGTGTAATATTGTAAAAAAAAAAAAAACCAGAGGATAAAAGGTTGAGTAATAACTTTGTTTTTAATTTTTCCAGTCATAGCACACATCGGACATTTGGAAAACAACAATGGCAACAACTCTATGACACACTTAATGCCTGGAAACAAAACTTGAACAAAGTGAAAAACAGCCTTTTGAGTCTTTCAGATACCTGAATTTTTATGCTATATAATTTTGTTCTTTTTGGAAAATCTAAATCATAGTAAAACATTATAGCCTGAAATCTGACTACAGTCTGGATAGTTATTGTCTCAAATTTAAAAGAAATCACAATCTTCAGAGCGTACAAAGTAATAAATTACAAAGGGTCACTACGTCTGTTTTGTATAACACATAAGTTGTATTCTGTAAGGAAGGGTTTTGGGGTGTGCAGCAAGAGCTTTGATGAAGGAGTATATGGAGGAAAGACATTTAATTGAGGGAAACTGAATGCTAACATCAAACCTTGCAATCTTAGCTATCTTAAATGAAGCATTTACTGAGAGAATACGTTAACAGTAATACAATTTCATCACAGAAAAAGTTGGAAAACTGACTACAGCTATAAAGTTTTAGATGTAACAGTCGTGTTCTAGTCTAAACCACATCAATATTTCAATCAAGTCAGTTCACCACCGAAAGCATTTATCAACGTAATTTTAATCAGTTTTTCCTACCATCTCTTCTGCTTTTCTTTTTTTAGGTTGGTTGTCATTTTCGGAGCTTAGAAACTTTTCAATTTCATTTATTTGATTTGTCACCAAGCTCTGCCAGTCATCTTCACCAGTAGAAGACGCAGCCAAACCAGTAGTGGTTTTAATCTTGATTGCCTGAAAATGGCTTTGTGGCAGAGTTGATTTCAGAGGCTTTGTTTTCACCTAGGAAATACCAAACTTGTTTTACCACTGAAATTTTTACTCATTTTCTAAACAATCATCAAGTTTCAAGAAAATCCTTAAGCCTCTGCAATTATGAGTATGTGATAAAAGCCACCGTTTTCTTGGCTAATTTTCAACAACTACCTTAGTAATTTTGGCATCAAAAAACTATAAAATGTGAATCTCTAGGCTTATGTAGTAGCTCTTCAAGATCCCTAATGTATTCCAGGAATACCACAAACGTTTCCTTAAAGGTCTTAAGCTTACATTGAAAGAAAACATATTTAAAACACTGCAGATAAAAATCTGTTTTGTCCTCTACTCCCCTTCCCTTCCCAAACATGTCTATGTTTCGTAACTTTATCAAAGCCAGGGGAAAATTTAAAATGCTAACGGAAGTAAACTGCCATATAAAAACTGCCGTTTACTTCATGTTTCCTCTTAGGCTTCAGAGCACCATTGTTGGAGAAACAGGAAAGAGCAGTGAGGTATTTGGAGGCTGGCATGTTTCCAAGGCACCACATTGGGTCGTACTTCTAATACCATGTTAAATAAGTTTTCCATTTTAAGGTTTCTTTGATTATAAAATAATTACTGGAAATTTAGAAAATAGAGAAAAGTGTAAAGAAACTAAAAATCACTAGTAATCCACTATCCAGAGAGATCTGTCAACATTTTGGTATTGTTTGCTATTAGTCTTTCTATTAGCATATTTGACCATTCTATAGAATTTTATATCTTGGTTTTTCCCTCTGTGAGTCGTTTCCTAGGTCATTAAAATTTCTCATAAGCAAATATCAGTGGCTGCAAAATACTTCTTATGGATGTGTGATCATTTAACTGTGCTATTGTTAACATTTGTTTCCAATTTATCCCTATAAAAAATAAATGTAATTTCTTGAAAAAAATCTTTTATGGTCTTCTCAGATTCTCAGATAAAATCCTCTGTTGAAAGGGAATATATTTTAGAGGTATGGAATAGGATGAGAATTAGATTAAAATTTCCCAAAATTCCAGCCACCATCAAACATTTTGATGTAAATATTCAGGACTCCTCTGTATATACACTTTAAAAAAGTTTGTAACATATTTATGTCATTTTCTATGTTGGGTTAAAAACATTTTTAACATTTCCCTCTAGAAAGAGCATGGCTCCATCATATTCCATGTTCCATAATTTAATATATTGTTGGACATTTAAGTTGTTGGAAAACATTTACTGTTATAAATTAGGCTATAATGAATGTCATTTGTTCATAAATCTTTGTGAAGATCTTTGAGTACTGCCTTACATTAAAATCTTTTCCAATCTGATAAAAATGGCATATTTGTAACATTGTGTTTTCAAAGTGAGATTATATAGTAATAATTTTTAAAATGAGTTTAACTGTTTACATTTAACCTCAGTTCCCTAAAGGGAACTTTCGGATTGCTCTATTTGGTTCCTGAGAATTCTAGTCAGCCACCAGTCCCCTCAGAGTCTTAGCTTCTGATCCTTAGGGTAATGCTGGGTTCATATTCGTCTGATTGCCTATGTTCCTATGAAATAACAGATGAAAATAAAAGTATCATCAGCACAGGACCACCAAGAGACCTTCAGTCGTTTAACTTTTGTGGGCCTCAGTTTTCTCATCAGCTTCTTTTAGTTACAAAACGCTGTTACTGTAAAGAGTAACTGATAATGGATAAAAATGCGCATAAATGTATATTTCTCATAACGTCTGGCATGTGTGTTCAGCGTACTTCATGTAGTTCACAGGGTCAAAATGAGTGTTAGTCATCCGTGCAACACTGAGAACCAGCTTCCTAAGCGCCCTGGGCAGTGTGTCAGTTTCATGCAATACTGAGAATAGTTACAGAGAAAGAGACCAAATCTAAATGTAGGTTGCTACTGATTTTGGAGTAAAATGATTGATGATCTGTATGACATAATGGTCCTGTTTTGCCAACAAAATGCTAGAAGCGTTCTGGTGCATTTGATATCAAGTACAAATTACCCAATTTTCCAAAATCGTGATTCTTTGACTTTTAATCTTGAAAAAGGAAGGAGACATTTATACATATCTGCTTTAGTTTGTTTCCCTTTACCTACTTGGTGGGAGGGGCAGGAAGGATTGGCTGTACAGAGAAACAAGATGTAATTTTAAAGTTTACACTTAACAAAACTTGTCCTATTTTAGCTTAATTTAGGTTTTGCAGCCTGCAGAAGTAATTCTAGTTACAGGGATGCTCCCACATATCTTTGCTCCTTCCTTTCCTTCTCATAAAAGTCACTTGCCTCCTAACCTCTTTCTGCCTGACTCAAAAGATCTACTCTGGCCTAGAACTTCCCCTACCCTGGTACTAGTCCTCTTTATTTAAGCCTGCGGTTGCATTTTAAAATTTAACTTAAATGAACCTAATATCATTGGCTGTGTAAAATAAGTGGCTTTCTTTGCTTACTCTGGCCCCTCTCCCATCCTCATTCCTGGGTATAATCAAGATTGCAGCAGGCTACCAACCTAACCCCCGCTCTAAGAATAAAAAACACTCTTCATGTTGCTCTGGATCTGTAGGGGAAAAGTGGATTAGCTCATGATAACTACCCAGAATTTTACAGGATTGATGTGGACAGTATGCATAAAAATATGTTGAAAAATGTAAAGAACTTATATTCCCTTTCTGGCTATAAGTCTTCATAAAATTCACTTTTCATTTGGAACAGGAGTTGGCAAACTTTTTCTGTACAGAGCCAGAGTAAATATTTTTGGCTTTGTGGGCCAAGTGGTCTCCTCACAACTGCTTGATTCTGTCATTGCAATACAAAAGCAGCCACAGAACTACAGGCAAAGGAATGGGTGTGGCTGCGCTCTAGTAAAATTTTACTAAAGCAAAGCAGTAGGCTGCGTTTGGCCTGCCAGCTGTCATTCAACAGCCCCTGATTTAGAAAAGTGTACGTAAGCAAGTAAACAGGCATCATAAAGAGACTAGATTGGCCTGGTTTAATCCAGGGATCAAAGCATTTTCAGTAGACTAGGCAAGAGTTGATCTGCTTTTAAATTTGTCCCACATTAGATGTTAATTGGTAATCAAGGTTCAGCTGGGACAATGATACATAGCATAGTGCTTGATGCCTAGTGACAATCACTTAGCTAAACAGACATTTAGTGTTTTACATGCACCAGTATTTTGAGAAGAAATTTTTTATATTATGAAAATTGAGAAGGTTATGTAGCATGCAACTAAGAGCCAAGATACCTAGTCAAAGTCCACTGCAGACTGTGTTCCTAATGACTTTGGAAAATTACTTCACATTTGTGTCACTGCCTCCTCATCTGTTTTTAAAGATGTAGGACTGTTGTGGGAATATTTCTTCGAAAAAGTTTTAAATTCTATAAATATAAATTCTTAACAACATTAATTAACAGAAGAGGCATTAGGAATCAGATACAAAGAACTTCCCTATTGGGTTTATTATAAAAATGGGCTTGAAAGGGAGATGTGAAGTGTTCCATCATACCCTTAAACTGTTTGAAAACAGGACAATTAGAAGTATTAAGTATTCAGCCCAATTAGAATGGGTGTCTAACTTTGATACTCAAGCTTATTTTTGCTTTTGCTTTGATTCTATGACTTATCCAATTAGCCAAGGTCAGAACTTAGATTTCCCAGTGCCTGGCCCACTGCGCTTTAGTTACCATAGTTTAAAGATTGTACACTTGAACATCAAGCTGAAACGATTTGTTTTTGAGCTCAATTATGCAAAGGTGGAAAAGGTAGATCCTGATTTTAGTTTCAACTTTCCCAAAGGGAGAGTTATGCTATCTTGAGGTTTCTCCAATTTAAAAATGGAAATTAAATGTACTGTTAGAACCTATTACTTGTTAAGGCTGTGTTAGTATTATAATTTTCACTTTAGATGTGCTAAAGGAAAAGTTGTTTAATGTGCATCTCTAAAATTTAAAATATACAGTGACTATGCAGTTGTTTTTTTTGGTCATTTTTCCTAACCTTTTTAGGTTACCTTTTAGCAGTTATACCTGTAATTGTTTTTTAGACTTTGAACAATACAGCCTTTTTTTTTTTTAATACAGCCTTTTTTGCACTAAAGTTTTACACACTAAGTTAAAAAACTTACAAATTTTCCCCCCAAAAAAACCTGTCAGTTACTTTTCATATGACAAATGGACTCTTGGAGCCATGTAATCTCTACAAATACTTTGCTTAATATTTATATCCATACTTGATATATTTATGAATATTTGATCCTTTCACATACTGTGTTTTAATTGAAATAATATAAAATAGACAAATTCTTCCTTTGCAATAGTCAGTTTCCCAAAATAATATAAATTAACTTAAGCACTATTAAAAACAACTGAACTCTATTGATTAGATTATTTAAGGCATCTTTTATTAAAATTTTAAATGCTCAAATGAGTGAACTATTTTTTTTAATAGTTTAAATAAATAAATGCTCAAATGCCACTATTCCTAAACTTAGGTGACTAAAAAATATAAGTACGTAATACACTACCTCACACTCTCCTTCCCAAAACAGGCTGGATTATATCTATTTGATTTATACACTGTGACTTTTTCCTGCTGTTTTCCATCAAACTTAATTGTGAAAAATGGTGCCATGTTGCCCTCTTGATATTATTTTGAAGATCAGTTAGGTCTTAAAGCATCCAGATGCACACAGTTCTACACATATCTGTAGAATTAGCTCACTAAGGTCTGCTCCGCAATATTTTTAATTGACTTACATGTTCTGTGGGAAAAGAAGAATCACAAAAAGTCTTTGCAATTGCATTCCTCTCTTCACTGGGCTCTCCCCTGGGATCTGGATGGATACTCGAGTTATTCAAAATGTCAGCAACTCTGTTAATGCTGGTAGTATCTGGTTGACAAAGAGGAAATGACAACTGAGTTTTATTCTCCAGGCACTCATTTTAGTGACTAAACTTGTTTTTCTCTGATCCTATGCTTTGTATTTAAAAAGTAACAATTTCTATTTTCTTCTCACTTTGAACACCTGTTTCCATAGACTTTGCTCTTACATTAGGCATTTCATTTCAGAAAACAATTTTTTTATTGCTACTTTCTAAAACCTGCTGATTTCACATTAAAATTAGTGACATGGTATAAATATCTTCTAAAGCAATATAACATACCTTAAAATGTTACCCTTATTCCCCTGGTTACTGCACTGCCTGCACATATATTTATATAGTGAACATCTTACCAATTCAAAGGGAAAAGTCTGAACCAACTGAAAGATTTGTAAAATATATTTAAAAAGAAATTGGCCATCATAAAAAATCCAACAAAGGGCTGTCTAGTAGGGAGTCATTGGGCTTTAATAAATAGATAACAATGATTTAGAGAAACATGTCTTGTGAGGTTAAAAGATATTTAGGAGTATCTTTTATAAGTTTGAGTATTTTACAAGTTGAATTTCTATAGAATTTTAGTCATCTCTCCTTCCAGCCTAATTTATATCATTGAGATTTAATTTAGAAGAAAGGACTTGTGAGAAAACGGTAAATGTTAGACCAGTCCATTGACTAACAGCATTAAACTAACCGCAGCATTTGACACACAAAATTAATGGAATCTGAACTTTAATACATTTTATTATATTAGGAAAATTACAGTTTGTGAAGTGAGATTTTACAGTGTTTTGGTGTTTTCTATTTCCCCCTATATTACTTCTCCATTCATGCCAGTAAACAAGATATACTTATTTTGCTTTTAATTCCCACATTTTCTTTTTAAAATTTTCTCAATTTCCTTTTTAAAAGAAGCCTGTTAAGTCAGAAGGCCATGCAAAGCTTTCCTTGTAATCCATATTTCTTCACTGGGTCTAAACGCATATTGTTAAACAGGCAAAGTTCCCGTAAAATCTAAGACTGTCTTCGACAACCTCGACAACTTTGAGATTGCTATTAGCAAAATAAGCATATTTTTATCATGATCATACTTCTTAAACAATAGTTATTTTTAAGTAACATTTATACAGCACCTATATATGTTATGTAGTATATCTCTATGTTAAAATATCTTCAATATTAAAATTTTCAAATACACAAAAGTGAAGAGTATGAACGTCAATGTACTCATCACCCACCTTCAGTACTTCAATATTAAGTCACGTATTTCATCCATTTACCTCTCTCCCTAATTTTTTTTTTTAATTCTGGAGGATTAAAAAAAATTGTTTTATAATCTTTTGTTTCTGATTATTTTAAGAATGATCTAAGTTTTTGGAACACTGCAATCCATTTAAGATTCTTTTGTTATAACTTCCCAAGTTTCCTACACTTTGGTTTTTTTTTTTTAACATTTTTATTGGAGTATAATTGCTTTACATTGTTGTGTTAGTTGCTGCTGTTTAACAAAGTGTATCTGCTATACGTATACATATATCCCCATATCCCCTCCCTCTTATGTCTCCCTCCCACCCTCCCTATCCCACCCCTCTAGGTGGACACAAAGCACCGAGCTGATCTTCCTATGCTATGCAGCTGCTTCCCACTAGCTATCTGTTTTACATTTGGTAGTGTATATATGTCCATGCCACGCTCTCACTTCGTCCCAGCTTACCCTTACCCCTCCCCATGTCCTTAAGTCCATTATCTACGTCTGCATCTTTATTCCTGTCCTGCCCCTAGGTTCTTCAGAACTTTTGTTTTTTTTTTTTAGATTCCATATATATGTGTTAGCATATGGTATTTGTTTTTCTCTTTCTGACTTACTTCACTCTGTATGACCGACTCTAGGTCCATCCACCTCACTACAAATAACAATTTCGTTTCTTTTTATGGATGAGTAATATTCCATTGTATATTTGTGCCACATCTTCTTTATCCATTCATCTGTGGATGGACACTTAGGTTGCTTCCATGTCCTGGCTATTGTAAATAGTGCTGCAATGAACATTGTGGTACATGACTCTTTTTGAATTATGGTTTTCTCAGGGTATATGCCCAGTAGTGGGACTGCTGGGTCGTATGGTAGTTCTATTTTTAGTTTTTTAAGGAACCGCCATACTGTTCTCCATAGTGGCTGTATCAATTTACACTCCCACCAACAGTGCAAGAGAGCTCCCTTTTCCTGGAGGATTTTTAAAGCAAAACTTGCACATTGTTATTTCATGTGGTGGTTTGAAAGAGTAAAGCAGTCTCTACTATCTGAAGTATTTAATATTTGAATGTATTAATACAGGCATATAATTTTTAAGGGATTCAATTTAAAGTGTTTCAAACAATGATAAATATCAATGATATGAAAGGTATTAATGTTACACCTCACTATTACTTGCAAAATAAAAGAACAAAGCTAGATTTGTGGTGCTGGTGAAGGGACAGATAAAAATAGAAAAATTAAGGAAAGAGGGAAAAAATTGGGAGAAGAAAGTGACAACATAGGAGAGAAACTAAAACATAGTTCTGAGAGAAGGAAGTTTGTTTTTTTTTTGTATGTTTTTTGTTTTTTGTGTTTTTTTAGTATAGAAAGAAAAGGAGTAAACATAACACTGGCAGAAGCCGTATCAACAACTTCACTGCATTTGCTCTAGAAAGTAAAAAAAGAGACTTGGATTAGGTAGATGTTCCTAATTTAAAATTAATGACCCAGACTTGTGGTTGTTTTTGCTATTTTCAGTTCTTTGATAATGAAAGGATTTTTTTTTTTTTAATTTCCAAAATGCAATTGACCTCTGTACATGTTGATAATACTGGCTCAGATTTAGGTGAAAATAAGTCCACTTCCATTTAAATAAAATGTTTCCTACTTTTACATATATATCAATACATATAGGGAGTCTTTTAGGTTTAGGCAAAAAAAATATATAGTACTATACATAAATTTTCATTTTAAACAATCTGGAAATTTTTTACCAAGAATAATAAGTAGAAATACAAATTCTAAAGGAATTAAAACATAACCGTTATTTTCTTACCTGGTCCACTATCCTTCCTGTCATCATCCACACCAACATTTTTACAAGGTGCCAACGAAACCATCTTTTTGTTTTCTAATAGACCTATTGGTCTCTTCTTCAGCGACAAAGGAATGCTAGATGTTGAAGTGCTCACTGTTTGACTTTCAATTTGATTTACTTTTGGCCAGGAACTGGGGTCTAAAAAATTCACATATACTAGAGTTTTCTCAGTTTTTTTATCTGAAGTTGAAAGATCAAAGGCTGACCTTCCACTTCTGTTTACTAAATCTCCAGATGGCTTTATGTGAAGTGAACATGATTCTTCCAGCTGTCCTTCACTGTAAATTTTTCCTGAAACAATGTCATTTAATGACTCTATTTTCTCTGTACTATTTAACAATGTATGCCGTCTTTCATTAGGGAAGGGGTCATTTTTTTTTACTTCAGTTATCTGATTCTCATCAATCTGACTCCCTTTACTGGAAAACGGTATTTCTGTGGAAGTTTTCACATGAATAGCAGTTTTCATATCTTTGGCTTGTGAAGCATCTATATTTTCATTGTTAATCTGAAGATGGGAAACAGTCACATTGTTTTCTAGATACCCCAAACAGTTCTTAACTTGACTGTTATGCATATCATTCACATTTTTCCTATATGTAGTTCTTTTCGCAGGGCTTGAGTTGGGTGTCACCAACATAGGCATAATATTAACAGTTTTATCTGAATTCTTTAAAAGTACATTCAAATTGTCACTGAAAATAGCAGAAGAAATGGGGTGGTTCATTGCTATATCACAGGGAATAGTTAGTTCAGGGTGCTCTGAAGTATCATCACCAACTTGCTGAAAATCTGAAATTTCTTTAAATGGCAATATGCTACATTCACTTTTTTTATTTAACAGTTGTATTTGTCTTACTTTACATTGTTTATCATCTAACATAACATTACTTGAATCCGGTAAACTATATTTCTGACACTGGACAGGATTCCTTTTTACATCTAGAGATGAATCCAAATCTGCTTTGGTTTGGTGACTGTTTGTAATTTCCTTCTCTGTGTCATTTTCTTGAGTCCCTGGAAGCAATGTGAATTGTTGTTTGAATGGTTCATCTTCAGAAACATCTTTTTTATGATCTGTATTGCAAGCCATCTCATCTAAAATACTGTTAAATGATGTTCTGTTATTTTCAACCCCCAGGTGTACATCTGCATGGTGATGATCTAATCCTTCAGTTCTTTCTAGATGTATCTTTTCTCTTTCTATTGATATATCTGCCACTAAAAAAGAAATATTTGGTGATTTAAATTCTGTACACCCATTATCTTTTTCCAAGTCCACCTTGTCTTGTATTTCTGTAGTAACCACTTTTGTAAAGTCAGTAACATCCAAGGTTTGTCCTTGACTAATTAATTCTTTTTCTATGCCGAGGGTTTTGCTTAGGGAGATTTCACTTTGATTTTCATTCTCAGGTACAATAGTATTAATTTTCTTCTTGGGGCTTTTTTCAAAAAGTTGTAAGTCTGTTATAATGAGAACACAGTAAATTTTTGGGTTATACACAAAAGCCTGCTTTTATAAGATGCATGTTAACTATTTTTATAAAAACATATTTAGCTTTAAATATTTCACTGGCAAGCTATTACACAAACATAATGACACCAATTTTATGTAAATATTGAGTTCCCTTTAATAAACATGCTAAAATGTTTGGCTCTAGTCACATTAAATTTTTATTTCATAACAGCGAAAGTATTTTTGGTTTAAAAAAGTAAGTTGAGGGCATTACAAAATGGTTATTTCTATAGTCTGTTGCTTCCTTTTGGGCATATGGTACAATTCCATATAAACACACAGCTGATTAGATAAAAATTAATTTACTCTAACGGTCATATTGTAATTTCTCTTACTACCTAGATGCAGAAATTGCTAGCTGGTTTCTTCAAGACTAATAATCATCACTTTTTTACTCGCTACCTTGTAAATATTTTTAAAATTTGGAATACTTTTGGGCAAAATATATAGAATATCTACTTAAGATATTAATTTTGTTCGTCTGGGTTTTAACCATAGATTTCAAATTTTCAGTATAGTTACAATAATCTGGACTACAAATTTAGGGCATGAAGGGTCTTTTTAATCCAATCATTCTCTCTACAACATCTCCACCAAGTGGTTGTTCAGCCTAGGTTTGAACAACCTTCAAACTACCTTCTTTAAACCACTCTTTTTCAATATGGACGAATTAGTCAATTTTTCAATGGTTACAGAAAGGTCATTTGAACTAAGAAAAGTGCTCTGGAGTCTGGTCATCAAAAGGTTATTGGTAGCTCATTCTTGGCAAATCAGTGAAGGCAGAAACCAGAATGCAAAAAGCCAATGAGTAAGAAGGGAAAGCAAAAATGTATTTTTCCCCCAAATATTGACTTTATTGAAGAATAGCTCAAAAGACATACAAGTACTTTTGTTAAGACACATACAAATGGAAAAGTATTTCTCCAATTATACTACTAGGTCCTCAAAGCAAAGACTGTAATTGATATTCCCCTAAAATGATCAATATAAAAATTAGAAAATATCAATATAACCTTAGGTTACCTTCATTACCTATAATGATTTCTTCTATAAATGGGGCTTCTTTCTTTTCCTCCTTTTCTCTGTATTCAGTGTCTAAACAACAACTCTCAGTATTTTCTGCCCTTACTTCTTGCCTGGAATCATATTTCTGTATGATGGTGTTTTCTGATTTTTCCACTGACATTTCAGTATTTACTTCTGGAAGGTTCTAGTGTAAAATGGAAAAGATTCCTTTAATGTAAAAACAGATTGTTAAAAAGTATAAAACATTTGAACAAACTTTGCTAATGAAAGTGGAATCTATATTTCATTTCAACCATCCAGCAATTTCTATTTGAAAGCCAAATGATTTTTTGACTAAATTTAATATATTGTTCTTTGTAACAAGATCACTGTAAGTTCATTTTGTATAGTCTATCATATTTAAATAAAATGGAGAGTCTTAGATGTTTTCAAACATGCATTCCACATTATTATATAATACCACATATTAAGAACCACTCATTTATTAAAAGCAAAGTAGTCATGGCAGGCAAATTGTTTTGAGTGTTTGGTATTTTTATGTATCTTTAAAATAGTGAATCAATTCAACATCTTTTTATTCCCCCTAAATACTGAGCACATATTACATGGAAGCACTGCACTAGGCTTTGGGATACAATGATGAACAAAATATAGTCCCTATCCTCAAAAAACTTATGGTCCACTGGGGAAGATAGTAAAAGAAATGACATGCAATTTTAATATAGATGGGGATAAGGAGGCACTCCAGGGAGAACAAATGGCATTCACAGATATTAAAAGCAAACAAAATTATAGTCTTTTCATGTAGTTTTACTTCGTGGAACTACTTGGGATTTACTTCAGCTTGAGCTTAGATGCTGGGAGAAGAATGGAGAGAAATGAGGCTTGAACTAGGCCTAGGTCGTTAAGGGCCCAATATAGCATACTAAGGAGTTCCAACTCTACCAGGAAGTCAATGAGAAGTCACTGAAGGATTTAGACAAGGTGATTAATATGAGCTGATTGGAAAGACCATTCTGCCTGCAGTATAAAGAATGGATTAGAGTAATGTTTTCCAGACTTCACTGTTTAAAACCTGCAATAAGAAATAAATACGTTTTACAACACAATGAGCATACCAAGTAACACCAACTCAATGAGATACATTCTAATGTTTTCTATATTACATTATTTTATTTCATTTTTAAAAGAATGCCAGTCACGAAACCACCAGACTGATTTCCATGTACCACTAATAGGCTGCACTTAGAAGTCTGAAAAACACTGAATTAAAGGGAAACAACATGAGGCAGAGAGATGCATCATAAGAATGCCACAGTAGTCCAGGTGATATCAGCAAAGATGAAAAGCCTGAATAGATTCATGAATTATTTATTAAGCTAATATCAACTGTTGAATGACTGGCTATGAAAACTGAGAGGAGAGTCAAGACTAATATGCAGAGTTTGGATTAGGTACCTAGGTGACTGGTGGGTGTTATTTACTGAGCTAGAAAACAGGAGTAGGAGGTTTAGAGAAAAATATCACGAGTTCATTTTAAATCTCTTGATGGGACTTCCCTGGAGGCACAGTGGTTAAGAATCTGTCTGCCAATGCAGGGGACACGGGTTTGATCCCTGGTCCGGGAAGATCCCACATGCCACGGAGCAACTGAGCCTGTGCACCACAACTACTGAGCCTGCGCTCTAGAGCCCGTGAGCCACAAACTACTGAGCCCTGGTGCCACAATTACTGAAGCCCGTGCCCCTAGGACCCACGCTCTGCAATGAGAGAAGCCACCACAATGAGAAGCCTGCACATTGCAAGGCGGAGTAGCCCCTGCTTGATGTAACTAGAGAAAAGCCTGTGTGCAGCATCGAAGACCCAACACAGCCAAAAAATAATAAAAAAAATTTTTTTTTAAATCTCTTGAGTTTGAAGAGTTAGTAAGACGAAAAGGTGGGAGATGTCTAATGAACATTTAGATGTATAGAACTGGAACTTATACGGGAAAATTGACCTGGAAATGTAGACTTGAAAATCCGTGGCAGATAGAGGGCAGCTGAAGACATACAAGTTGGTAAGACTGATTAAGAGTATATTTTAAGAAGAAAGAGAATAAAGAATAAAATGCTAATGAAAATCCCCAAGGGAGAGGCAGGGGAAGGGAAACTTGCAAAGGAGAAGTTTGCAAAGGAGATGGAGAAAAATAGTATGGTGGTTACCAGGAGTTTTGGAGTTGGATAAGTATAGGTTCAAATCCTGTTTCAGTACCTATTAACTGTGAAATCCTAGAAGGATACTTATAGAGTTGACCCTTGAACCATGGCTTTGAACCACACAGGTCCAATTATACACAGGTTTTCTTCAATAGTAAATACTACAGCACTACACATCTGCAGTTGGTTGAATCTGTGGATGCTGAACCATCGATACGGAGGAACTGTGTATATGAAGGGCCAACTATAAGTTATACACAGATGTTTGACTGCTCCAAGGGTTGGTGCTTCTAACCCCGGAGTTGTTCCAGGGTCAACCATTTTAAGAGTTATCCATCGCTGTATAACAAATACCTCAAATTTGGTAGTTTATAACAGCAAACACTTATTATCCCATAGTTCTGATGGGTCAGGAACTTAGGAACGGCTTGGCTTGATGGTTCTGACCCAGGTCTCTCATGACAGTCTAGTCAAGCTGTCTGTTGTCTGAAACTTTAACTGGAGCTGGAGGTTCTATTTCTAAGAAGGCTCACTCCCATGGCTAGCAGCTGTGGGGGCTGTCGGGTGGAGGAGTGCCTCAGTTCTCTTTTATGTGGCCTTTCAACCTCCAGAGCCCCTCTTCACTACGTGGCCTCTCTGGCAGGATAGCTGGGACTTCTTTACATGGCTCAGAGAGAAAGAAAGAGAGAGAGAGAGAGGCGGAGAGACAGACATAGACTGAGAGACAGAGAGCGTGTTCACCCACGCTCTCACAGAAACCACAGTCTTCTTGTAACTTAATCTCAGAAGTATTGTAACATTGCATCACTTCTGCTATAGTCTATTAACTAGAAGCAAGTTACTAAATCCAACTCACACTCAATGGAGGGTATTACAAAAGAACATGAACACCAGAAGGTGGGAATCACTTGGTGCCACTCCTCAGTATATACCTTCCAAAAATTAAAAGCAGATTCAAACAGATAGTTGTATGCCAATGTTCACAACAGCACAACAGCCAAAAGGTAAAAGCCCAAGCGTCCATCAACAGAAGAATGGGGCTTCCCTGGTGGTGCAGTGGTTAAGAATCTGCCTGCCAATGCAGGGGACACGGGTTTGAGCCCTGGTCCGGGAATATCCCACCTGCCACGGAGCAACTAAGCCCATGCACCACAACTACTGAGCCTGTGCTCTAGAGCCCACGAGCTACAACTACTGAGCCTGCGCACCACAACTACTAAAGCCTGCGTGCCTAGAGCCTGTGCTCCGCAACAAGAGAAGACACCACAATGAGAAGCCCGCACACCGCAACAAAGAGTAGCCCCTGCTCACCGTAACTAGAGAAAGCCCGCACGTAGCAATGAAGACCCAACACAGCCAAAAATAAATAAATAAAATAAATAAATTTATTTTTAAAAAAAACAAAATAGAAGAATGGACACACAAAATGTGGTGTATCCATACAGTGGAATATTATTCTGCCATAAAAAGGAACCAAGTGCTACAACATTGGTGAACTCTGAAAACATCATCTAAATGAAATAAGCCAGACAAAGAGGACAAATATTGTACAATTCTATTTATATAAAAAATATAGAATAGACAAATTCATAGAGTCAGAAAGTAGATTAGAGGTTACCTGGGGAGAGGGAAAATCAGAAGTTACTGATTTATGGTTACACAATTTCTGTCTGGGATGATGCAAGTTTTGGAAATAGATAGTGGTGATGATTGCAAAACACTGTAGTTGTAATTAATGCCACTGAATTATAATTAGTACAACTGAATTGTAATTTTAAGTTTAATCACTTAAAAATGGCAAATTTTATGTTATATGTTTTTAACCACAATAAAAGAAATTTCTAAATAAAAGTGGTCTATAAAACATCAGAGAAAGTATGATTTATTTTAGTTTTTAAAAAGTGCATGTATATGAATACCTATGTGTGTCTGTTTCTATCCAAACACACGCATAGAAAAACTCTATGAAAACTCTCATAGAAAAAAAGTCATATACCATAATTTTAATAATCACTATTTCTGGATGGTGGTGTTATGGGTGATCTTCACTTTCTTATTTTAAAGTGTCTATATTGTCTACATTTCTTAAACTAAAAACATGATTTATAATCTGATTGAATAAGTTATTTTCAGTATGAAAGTGAATGAATGCTGATCAATTTTTTATGAATGCAAGTCTATATTCATTTCTATAATCAATCAGATGTTGTAAGAATTACTTGTCATTTATAGCTCTCAAGCTATGTTATAGCTATGAATATTAAAATGACAATCAATATCTCTGGACTGGACTACTGCAGTATTCTCCAAGTTGGAATCCATGCCTTTAGTTTTGTCCCACTGTCTACCCACATCATCACCAAAATGATGTTTCAAAAAAAGTAATCTAAGCACTTTACTCCTTGTTTAAAAGCCCCCAAATGGTAGTGTCAAGAACAAATTTCTATGAATGGACTATATAGCCCTCTACAGTCGGTCTTCTGCCTATCTTTTCAACTTCTTATCCTGCTACTTACTGCACTGCTAGCATCCTATACTGCAGCCTTGCTAACCAACACCTAGTTTACATATTGAATAACAATATTTCACTTTTATGATTCTTTGCTCACTTTACTCCATCTAATTTAAATCTCTATCTGGAAAATTCTTAGTTATTTTTAACAACTCAGCTCAAAAATGTCTTGCTGTGTGAGGCCTACCCCTCAAACACAAGCAAGGTGAAAAAAGTATATAAAACAAACACTAATCATAAAAGATGGAACAGCTATATTAATATCAGACAAAATAATATTACTAGGATAGGGATGGACATTTCATAATGATAAAAAGGTCAATTAATCAGGAAGTCATAATAATTATAACTGTGTATTCACCTAATAACAGGGCTTAAACACACATGAAGCAAAAACTGACAGAACTGAAAAGAGAAATATAAATTCACAGTTATAATTAAAGATTTCCCACTAATTGATAGAACAAGTACACAAAAAAATCAGTAAGGATAGAGAAGACTTGAACAACATTATCAACCAAACTGACCCGACATTTATAAAACATTCCACCAATCAACAACAGAATACACATTCTTTTCAAGGGTACATGAAATATTTGCCAAGATAGACAATATACTTGGCAAAAAAACAAGTCTTAATATATTTCTTTCTTTTTTTTTTTTTTTTAAGTCTTTATTGAATTTGTTACAATATTGCTTCTGTTTTATGTTTTGGTTTTTTGGCCGCGAGGCATGTAGGATCTTAGCTCCCCGACCAGGGATCGAACCCGCACCCTCTGCATTGGAAGGTGAAGTCTTAACCGCTGGACCGCCAGGGAAGTCCCCTTAATATATTTAAAATGGTAAAAGTCTTACTTAAATTTGAAGTCATTAACAGAAATATATTTGGAAAATTCTCAAATATTTGGAAACTAAACAGCATGGTTATAGGTCAGACTCATATTCACGGGTCAAGGAAGAGCTCACAAGAGAAATTTTAAAATATGTTCAACTGAATAAGAATGAAAACACAACACATCAGAATTTGTAGAATGAAGCTAAAGCAGTGATTAGTGGAAAATTAATAGCTTTAAATGCTTATATTAGAAAAGAAAAAAGGCCAATAACCAATATATTGACAAGTTAGATGAAAAGAACAAGTTCCTTGAAAGAGAAAAATTAGCAAAATGGACTGTGCTGGAGTTCGCCAAGTCCACCCCCAGGTTTGGTGATTTGCTATGAAGACTCATACGACCCAATATACAGTTGTACTCCTGACTAAGATTTATAACCGCAAAGAATACAAAGCAAAATCAGCAAAGGGAAAAGGCACAAGAGGTGAAGTCTGGAGGAAACCATGTACAAACCTCTTTCAAGAGTCTTCTAGTGGAGTCACATAGGACATGCTTAATTCCCACAGCAATGAATTGTGATCACAAATGTAAATTGTTGTCTACCAGAAAGCTCATTAGAGACTCAGTGCCCAAAGTTTTTTGGTTGCTGGTCACTCTCTGCCTAGCATGTGCCAAAACTCCTGACTCCCAGAAAGAAAGCAGATGTTCAAAGTAAACTACTTAATAGTTTAGGCCCAGTGAGCCATTCCTGTCTGTTAGGAAGTGGTGGGAACCTTCCCCAAATCCAAATTTCCAGGTATCAGTCAAGAGCCAAACTTACAAGCAGGTCTTTCAGAGGCCTTTCACAGGCCTGCTATGTCAACTACTTTCTGCACACTGACATAAAAAGAAATTGAGACTCTGAATAGCCCTATAAATAATTTAAAAACTAAATTTGTTATTAAAAATATTCCCACAAAGAAAAAGCCTAGATAGCTTCACCAATGAATTGTATATAATATTTAGTAAGTAACACCAGTTCTACACAATACTCTTTCAGGAGGAAAGAACACATTCCAACTCAATTTATGTGGCCAGTATTACTCTGATACAAAAAACAGACCAAAAGAATGCAAAGAAAAAACAAAACCTACATATCAATATTCCTCATCAATTCAAAACCCCTAACATAGCATTAGCAAATCAAATCTAGCCATATATAAAAAGGATAATACATATCCCAGGAATGCAAGGTAAATTTAGAAATTAATTAATGTAATTAATTGGTTAATACTGACACATTAACAGAATAAAGAAAATAAATGATCTCAATAGATACCATAAAAGCATTTGACAAACTTTAATACCCACTCATGATAAAAATTCATTCATGATAAAAACTCAGCGAACTAGGAATAGAAGGAAACTTCCTCAACCTGACAAAGAGCATATACAAAAAAATCTATGGCTAACATAATATGAAATGATGAAAGATTAAATACTCTCCATCTAAGATGAGAAGTAAGGCAAGCATGTCAACGCTTACAACTTTTATTTAACACTGTACTAAAGAGTCCTAGCTAGGGCAATAAGTTGAGGAAAAAATAAAATGTATACAGAGCAGAAAAAGAAGTAAAATTTGTCTGCCTTAAATTCTCAGATGACATAATCAGACACATAGAAAAGTCCAAAGTCCAACCAAAAAAAACCTACTACAATAATAAGTTAATTAAAAAGGTAAAAGGAAAAAAAAAAGGGAAAAGGATACAAGGTCAATGTACAAAAATCAATTTTAATTCTATATACTAGCAAGAAACAATTAGAAAAATTAATTTTTAAAATACTATTTCCAGTAAGAGCCCAAAACATGAAATATTCTGGGATAAATTTAACAAAATACTTGCAAGACCTATGCAATGAAAACTACAAAACATTTCTGAAGGATATTAAAGAATATCTAAATAAATGTAAAGATATATACCATGTTCATGAATTGTATGTTAAGATGTCAATTCTTTGCAAATTAATCTATACATTCAACAAAATCCAAGTCCAAATCCCAGAGACTTTTTCTTTTAGAAACTGACAAACTGATTCCAAAAGTTATATGGAAATGCAAAGGACTTAGAATAGCCAAAACAATTTTGGAAAAGAACAACAAAATTGAAGGACCTATACTACCACATTTTAATACTTCTTATAAAGTTACACTAATAAAGAAAAGTGTTATATTGGCTTAAAGATGGACATAAAATCAAAGGAATATAATAGAGGGTGCAGAAGTAGACCCACATATATTTATTTGGTTAACTGATTTTCAAAGAAAAGTGCCAAGGCACAATGGGAGAAAATATTGTCTATTCCACAAAGGTATGTGCTAGAACTGAAAATTCATGTCCAAAAAAATGACCCTTGATCCTTATGTCATATTGTACATAAAAATTAACTAAAAATGTATTACAGGCTATACGCTTATACTAATTTTTAAAAGTTGAGAAACGGAAAATATGAAGCATGGAGAAAATCATCAGTGATGGTCCTAATTTCTTTAAGAGCTTATACCCCCAACATACTTGAATTTTACCTGAAACTTCTTGTCTTCCTCAAACTTTTTCTGATCGCATAATTCTTCATAATGTTCTTGTAACTTAGTATGAGTTTCTTTAAGTGATGATAACTCATTTTTAATCTCATTAATTTCTCCATTAAGTTCTTCAACCTAATATAACATTTAACCAAAATGAACACGTATATAAATTTATTTTGTATAAAAATACTTTATTAACACAAGTCTTTGGAAATAGTAAAAAATGAAAACATTCCCGAAGTAATTACTAATATTAAAAGCTACCATTTATTGAATTGTGCTGAGTACTTAATAAATATAATTTTGTAGTCATAAAAATCCTATGAGGTATTTTTAGTCTCCAATTTACAGGTGACAAATGTGAGGCTCACAGACGTTAAGTAACTTGCCCAAGATCAGGTAGATATAAAGTGGTAGTCAAGATTCAAATCCAAGGCTAAGTCTAGGTGTTGTGCTTTCAAGTACTACATTAAACTACCTCTTGTTACAAATGAAAAATTAATTTATTTTTAATCATAAAAATTCTATGAAAGTTACCACTTCATTGCTTTCTTAAAGTTTTATTTTCTTGTTGCAAATTAGATATACAGATTTTAACTCAATTAGATGAAGAATACTGAGCACTAAGCAGTACAACAGAAACTGACTCTTCAGCCTAATACTTACATCTACACACTGGGCTTTTACTGGCTATAAAATTTCGTAATCTTTTTCTTGGGGGCGTTCTCCTTCATAGGAACCTCAAATGTAAGACAAAGTAAGTTCCATTGAAGAGAAAAATACCTTTTTGTCATAAAATATTACTAAAGTGTCTCTTAATTTTAAACTACCAAAAATTCCACAAGTGCTCTCTACCCCATCCTCTCCTGTCTCCCCTCCCCTCTTTTTAAAGATTTTTTTGATGTGGACCATTTTTAAAGTCTTTATTGAATGTGTTACAATATTGCTTCTGTTTTATGTTTTGGTTTTTTTTTGGCCGCGAGGCATGTGGGATCTTAGCTCCCTGACCAGATATTGAACTCGCACCCCTGCATTGGAAGGCGAAGTCTTAACCACTAGACGGTCAGGGAAGTCACTCCTGTCTCCCTTAGAGCTTAGCTCTAGCAAAGATCTCTTCTCTCCTGCCTGGTCTCAATCTTTCCCACTATACCAGCATGTTTTCAGCCCACAAATATGCTCTTGTCACGTTCCTAACTTTTTTCTCCTTGACTCAATTACTCTCTCTCTCTTATTTCTTAAAATAAAGTCCACTCTTGCTACTTTCAAATTCTAATCTCTCACCACTCCTTAACAACCGACTTCTGCCCTCATTGTTCTACTGATTATTTTTCTCAGCTATCACCTGCAAATTAGCCAAAGGACTTGTTCCAAGTGTCACACCATTTAACAGCACTGTAGCTCGACTATGCTGACTACTTATTCTTGAAATAGCCTCCTTTCTTCATTTTCATGGTACTACTCTCTCTTTATCCTTCTACCTTTCTCACCATTCTTATCAGGCTCCCTCTCCCCTCCTGCCCCAATATACACACACTAACCACTCGCAAAATGTTGGTGTTCCCCAAGGCTCTTTCTTCTTTAGCCTTCTCTTCAAGTCTACCACTCCTTCCACAGATGATCTTATCATACCCTCAAATTTCACCTTTATGCTAATAAGTCTTAAATCTATATCCCATCTCCCAACCTCTCTCCTAAGATTAGATTCATGTTTCCAAATGCATGATATACATTTCAAGTCAGATGTCCTGCAGTCACCATAAATTCATCAGTTCCCAAATTAAACTCATTTTCATCCACCAAATGTGCTTCTCCTTTCACATTCCTTATGTCAATTAGTGACATTATTATTTTGCTCATTATATTAATCTCAGAATCATAGTTTACTCCTTTTCCTTCTAAAATCCATTACACATAAAATGTCACTAATCCTGCTAATTCTACCTCCAAAATGCTTCCTGTATCTATCCCTCTTCTCTGTTCTCACTACTGTTGCCCTTATTTACACCCTCATAGGCTCGTGGTTAGATTATTTGCAACATTCTACTTATTAATCTCTTTCCATAACGCCATTCTCCATACTGTTGCAAGGGTTATTTTTCTAAAATGCAGATCTATGTCACTTTTCTGCTTTAAAAATCTCAATGGCTTCCCATTACTTATAAAATTCAACTTCCTTAGTAAAGAACTCTTCAGAAGGTGATCTCAACCTAATTTCCACTGTCACATTCTAGATCAGACTATTCATCATCCTTGAGAATGCAGTTTCATGCTTCCATCATTTTTCCCTTTCTTAAATGGAATGCCAACAGAGTGGAATGGGAAGTATAGGAAGTAGGCACCTTCTGCCTGGTGAAACCCTATTCATCTTTCAAGACCAAATTCTAGTGTCATCTTTTCTCTAAAACTTTCTCCAACCTAGTTAAACAATATGATTTATTTTGTGCTTTCACAGTAATTTGTTAATCCTAATGTTAACACTACTAAAAACACTCAACACTATTGTGGTTAACTTAATAATTACCTGTCTTTTGAGAGTGTGAGCTCTTTAATAATCTTTGTATTTTAGGCATCTTTGAAAATCCAGCACCTAGAATAGTGCCTAACACATAACAGATGCTCAACATATGTTGTGAATTGAATTCCTTTTGTGATTCCCCCTTTCCCTAAATAATTTCTAAACATCCCCATTTATTATCTTTTTATCTATATACAACCATTGGCTGTATAACTAGCCAAATAAAAACAGATACACATACCATGTTCTTTACGACATTTCAATGAGTTTTAAATATATTATCTAGTAATATTCACTGTTTAATTTGTACAGTGTTTTCACTGTTTATTTTTTTTAAACAGCAGTATATATGATTTCATCTTATTTTTGTCAGTATCTTTTAATGATTTTTAAAAACCCATCTTGATCCGATCTCAGTAGCAACACTATAATTGTCCTTCACTCAAGAATGGTGAAAAACTTATATCGAGATAGAAATACAATTAAAGAGTAGATCTGACCTCCCATTCAAGAAAACTCCTATAGAAACAAAGCAGCTTTTTAGAAATTTACCTATGTTCTGTTTAGTATTAAATCATATGGAAGTGAAATGATTGTAGATGCTAAAAATCCTAAGACAAAACCAATTTTATCCAAATTACAGACTGTGGCCTCACCAGTGAAGCTGAATGCTTATTTTCTTAATTCAATTGACTCTTTTTTCTTGGGGGAGGGACATACTTGAAATATCATTAGGAAAAATAAATGCTTAATTTTCTTTTATCTCAACTAATTATTTTTGGTGTGGTTGGCATATTCAAGTTTATATTCTCTTTTTACTTCATAGTTTTCCTTATCCTGACCGTACTATTTCCATGATCTTTTAAGCCTTAGAAATGAGAAGGAAGTGTTGGGATGCAAGATAGATTAGCTGAAGCTAAAATGAAAATTACTATGCTTGTTGCTTAATGACAAACTTTACCTCTTTAGGGGCCATTAAGCATTTTATAGTATTCTGATACAATTAATTACAAAATATTTTTTGAGAATTAGGTAATGCTTATCAAATTCATCAGTGAAGATTTGATCTCTTCAAAATACAGATTAAGAGAACATGTTAGCTGCAAATGGATCAAAAAATCAAGAATTACTTACATAACAATTTATATCAAACAAAATCATCTACAGAATAGTATGCAGATATATATTATTATAAAATATATTAGTATAGTATTAGAATTATATAATTAGTATAATAGTTTAAAATATAATCTTACTTACCCAAAATATAGCTTTCATAAACTCTTAAATAATTACCTTCTATTTTTTTTTAGTTCTTTTAAAAGAATTGAAGGCAATAAAAATAGATAATAAAGTAGAGCAATCGATTTGGGGGTTCACCAGTCTTAAAAGTGAACCTTATATTTCACAACTTTAATTTACATCACTTTACACTTTTATTATCTACTTCACTGAAATTAAAATTTAATGTAAAATAAAGAGTTGTGCTTTAAGGAAATAGTCATGTTTATAACATAACAATTCTCATGATAAAATGTTAATACTATAGAATCCAACTACTGTATATATGTTCTAAACATGGCTTTAATACAAGTCAACAAAACTGCTGAGGAAAGCTAAAGAGATCAGCTAACAATAAGACCTATATAATTCTTTATTATAATCATTTACTAAAACACTATCAATGGTTTTGTGAAAAGGAAAATTAATTTTTATTTGTCACATACGAAAAGTCATACAAAATATACACACACACATATATGTATGGTTTTTCATGCACGAAAGCATTACAGAAAATTTTATTAAATTTAGCTTTAAAAACATTCACTTCTTGGAAATATAAGTGCAAGAAGACAACGTGTCTGACTTTATTCCTATATTATTTTTGCAATATTTTCTTAGCATTTAATAGTTACTTTAAATGTCTACTACTTAAAATATTTTAATATTTTACTATTTAATAAACCTACATGCTTTTTCCAAGTTTCTAGTGCTTTCTCATGCTTGTTTTGAAGACTAAGGAACTTTTCTTCATTTTCTTTCACCTTCTCCCTTTGCAGTTCATTATCTCTTTCAAGGGTCTGCAATAAAATTAATTATCCAAAAAATAATCAATACCACATTAATGAATTTTGATGTGTTTTATGTTGCTTGGACCTTTGCTTCTAACATGCTGAAAGTGCCATACAGATCAGTGATAATGTGCTACCTCAACAATAATTTTCATAAATTAACAGAAAGGTGCTTATAGTTTAGTTAACAGGAAATAGGGGGAGGTTATGAAAAAGAAATGGCTATAAAAGGGTATTAAAAACATTGCCATTATTCAGTTTCACTGCATAAGTTTTAATGTACTGAAAAAGTAATATAAACTACAGCACTGAAAAATATGAAATGTAGCACGATCCAGCCTAACCCTACTAAAAATTTTTATCTACCACAGAACGCATTTTCCACATCTGTTTATTTCAGAAATTAATTGGCTAGAAAACTCTTAAATACAATTTAAATTTTTAATTTCAAATTAACACTTTTTTAGTAGAACTTCAATATTTACTATATTAACTTATAACTTCATAAATTAACATATTATATAATCACCACCACACTCCCCTCTCTTGTTCCCAAAAAACCTTTAAAGGGTAAAAATACTACTGTTTTCTAAGACAAGGGTTTAAAAGCGATTAAATCAGTGTCACCAATATTAGGTTTCTTCAGTGTCTGCTGATAATCCAAGTAAACTTCTGTAAACGGACAAATAGTAAGAACTCTCCCTACATGTCTAATATATCTGAAATTTTTATGTTCATTTGTTTATCGTTATTAAAGCTAAGTACATTCAGGGTAAACATCCAAGCCACACAAAGGATAGAAAGAAAAGGCAAAGTTTTCCTCTACTGTTTTTCCAGCTCTCCTCCCCAGAGGTAACCACTCTAGTAGTTTCTTGTGTATCCTTCCAGAAATTATCTATAAGCATACAAGTACATAAAATATATCTTTTTAAATAGAGATGAAACCACATAATACATACCATGTTGTTCTGCAATCTGCTTTTCTAAAAATATGAATAATGTATCTTGCTTAATTTCCATATCATTATATATAGATCTATCTCATTTTAAAGGCTTCATAGGCCTAGGGGACTTTCAAGATGGCAGAGGAATAAGACGTGGAGATCACCTTCCTCCCTACAAATACATCAAAAATACACCTACAGAACAGATCCTGCAGAACACCTACTGAATGCTGGCAGAAGACCTCAGACTTCCCCAAAAGGCAAGAAACTCCCCACGTACCTGGGTAGGGCAAAAGGAAAAAGAAAAAACAGAGACTAAAGAATAGGGACGGGACGTGCACCTCTGGGAGGGAGCTGTGAAGGAGGAAAAGTTTCCACACACTAGGAAGCCCCTTCACTGGCAGAGACGGGGCAAGAGGGGGAGTGGTGGCAGAGGGGGGAAGCTTCAGAGCCATGGAGGGGAGCGCAGCAACAGGGGTGCAGAGGGCAAAGTGGAGAGATTCCCGCACAGAGGATCAGTGCACTCACCAGCCCAAGAGGCTTGTCTGCTTACCCGCTGGGGCAGGTGGGGGCTGGGAGCTGAGGCTCGGGCTTTGGAGGTCAGATCCCAGGGAGAGGACAGGGGTTGGCTGCGTGAACACAACCTGAAGGGGGCTAGTGCACCACAGCTAGCTGGGAGGGAATCCGGGATAAAGTCTGGAGCTGCTGAAGAGACAAGAGACCGTTGTTTTGGGGTGCACGAAGAGAGGGGATTCAGAGCACCACCTAAACGAGCTCCAGAGATGGGCGCGAGCCACAGCTATCAGCACAGACACCAGAGACCGGCATGAAACAATAAGACTGCTGCTGCAGCTACCAAGAAGCCTGTGTGCAAGCACAGGTCACTATCCACACCTCCCCTCCCAGGAGTCTGTGCAGCCCGCCACTGCCAGGGTCCCGTGATCCAGGGACAACTTCCCCAGGAGAACGCATGGCACGCCTCAGGCTGGTGCAACGTCACGCCAGCCTCTGTCACCACAGGCTCACCCGGAATTCCATACCCCTCCCTCCCTCCAGTCTGAGGGACCCACAGCCCCCTAATCAGCTGCTACTTTAACCCCGTCCTGTCTGGGCTGGGAACAGATGCCCTCAGTCAACCTACATGCAGAGGCGGGGCCAAATCCAAAGCTGAACCCCAGGAGCTGTGCAAACAAAGAAGAGAAAGGGGAATCTCTCCCAGCAGCCTCAGGAGCAGCGGATAAAATCTCCACAATCAAACTGATGTGCCCTGCATCTGTGGAATACCTGAATTGACAACGAATCATCCCAAAATTGAATCAGTGGACATTGGGAGGAACTGTAGACTTGGGGTTTGCTTTCTGCATCTAATTTGTTTCTGGTTTATGTTTACCTTAGCTTAGTACTTAGAGCTTATTATCATTGGTAGATTTGTTAATTGATCTGGTTGCTCTCTTCCTTTTATATATATATTTTTTTTTCTTTTTTTCCTTTTTCTCTTTTTTAAGTGTGTATGTGTATGCTTCTTTGTGTAATTTTGTCTGTAGAGCTTTGCTTTTACCATTCGTCCTAGGGCTCTGTCTGTCTGTTTTTCTTTCTTTCTTTCTTTTTTTTTTTAGTATTGTTTCTAGCTCTTGTTATCATTGGTGGATTTCGTTTTTGGTTTGGTTGCTCTCTTCTATCTTTCTTTCTTTTAAATTTATTTATTTTTAATATTTTTTTATTTTTTATTTTAATAACTATTTTATTATTATTTTCTTTCTTTCTTTCTTTCTTTTTTTCCTCACTTTTCTTCTGAGCGCTATGGCTGACAGGGTCTTGGTGCTCCAGTTGGGTGTCAGGTCTGAGTCTCTGAGGTGGGAGAGCCAAGTTCAGGACATTGGTCCACCAGAGACCTCTCAGCCCCACATAATATCAAATAGCGAAAACTCTCCCAGAGATCTCCATCTCAACACTAAGACCCAGCTCCACTCAAGGACCAGCAAGCTACAGAGAGGCTGCATAAAATCATAATAAGTTCACAGACACCCCAAAACACACCACCGGATGCGGTCCTGCCAACCAGAAAGACAAGATCCAGCTTCATCTACCAGAACACAGGCGTCAGTACCCTCCACCAGGAAGCCTACACAACCCACTGAACGAACCATACCCACTGGGGGCAGACACCAATAACAGTGGGAACTACAAACCTGCAGCCTGCGAAATGGAGACCCCAAACACAGTAAGTTAAGCAAAATAAGAAGACAAAGAAATACATGGCAGATGAAGGAGCAAGGTAAACACCCACCAGACCAAACAAATGAAGAGGAAATAGGCAGTCTATCTGAAAAAGAATTCAGAGTAATGATAGTAAAGATGATCCAAAATCTTGGAAACAGAATGGAGAAAATACAGGAAAAGTTTAACAAGGACCTAGAAGAACGAAAGAGCAAACAAACAATGATGAACAACACAATAAATGAAATTAAAAATTCTCTAGAAGGAATCAATAGCAGAATAACTGAGGCAGAAGAACGGATAAGTGACCTGGAAGATAAAATAGTGGAAATAACTACCGCAGAGCAGAATAAAGAAAAAAGAATGAAAAGAATTGAGGACAGTCTCAGAGACCTCTGGGACAACATTAAATGCACCAACATTCAAATTATAGAGGTCCCAGAAGAAGAAGAGAAAAAAAAAGGGGCTGAGACAATATTTGAAGAGACTATAGTTGAAAACTTCCCTAATATGGGAAAGGAAATAGTCAATCAAGTCCAGGAAGTGCAGAGAGTCCCATACAGGATAAATCCAAGGAGAAACACGCCAAGACACATATTAATCAAACTATCAAAAATTAAATACAAAGAATATTAAATATTAAATATGCTTTAATTAAATATTAAAAGCAGCAAGGGAAAAGCAACAAATAACATACAAGGGAATCCCCATAAGGTTAACAGCTGATCTTTCAGCAGAAACTCTGCAAGCCCGAAGGGAGTGGCAGGACATATGTAAAGTGATGAAGGGAAAAACCTACAACCAAGATTACTCTACCCAGCAAGGATCTCATTCAGATTAGATGGAGAAATTAAAACTTTTACAGACAAGCAAAAGCTAAGAGAATTCAGCACCACCAAACCAGCTTTACAACAAATGCTAAAGGAACTTCCCTAGGCAGGAAACACAAGAGAAGGAAAAGACCTACAATAACAAACCCAAAACAATTCAGAAAACAGTAACAGGAACATACATATCAATAATTACCTTAAATGTAAATGGATTAAATGCTCCAACCAAAAGACATAGCCTGGCTGAATGGATACAAAAACAAGACCCATATATCTGCTGTCTACAAGAGACCCACTTCAGACCTAGGGACCCATACAGACTGAAAGTGAGGGGATGGAAAAAGATACTCCATGCAAATGGAAATCAAAGGAAAGCTGGAGTAGCAATTCTCATATCAGACAAAATGGACTTTAAAATAAAGACTATTACAAGAGCCAAGGAAGGACACTACATAATGATCAAGGGATCAATCCAAGAAGAAGATATAGCAATTGTAAATATTTATGCACCCAACATAGGAGTACCTCAATACATAAGGCAAATGCTAACAGCCATAAAAGGGGAAATCGACAGTAACACAACAATAGTAGGGGACTTTAACACCTCATTTTCACAAATGGACAGATCATCCAAAATGAAAATAAATAAAGAAACACAAGCTTTAAATGATACATTAAACAAGATGGACTTAATTGATATTTATAGGACATTCCACCCAAAAACAACAGAATACACTTTCTTCTCAAGTGTTCATGGAACATTCTCCAGGATAGATCATATCTTGGGTCACAGATCAAGCCTTGGTAAATTTAAGAAAATTGAAATCATATCAAGTATCTTTTCTGATCACAATGCTATGAGACTAGACATGAATTACAGGAAAAAATCTGTAAAAAGTATAAACACATGGAGGCTAAACAACACACTACTAAATAATCAAGAGATCACTGAAGAAATCAAAGAGGAAATAAAAAAATACCTAGAAACAAATGACAATGAAAACATGACGACCCAAAACCTATGGGATGCAGAAAAAGCAGTTCTAAGAGGGAAGTTGATAGCAATACAATCCTACCTCAAGAAACAAGAAACATCTCAAATGAACAACCAACCTTACACCTAAAGCAATTAGACAAAGAAGAACCCAAAAAACCCAAAGTTAGCAGAAGGAAAGAAATCATAAAGATCAGATCAGAAATAAATGAAAAAGAAATGAAGGAAACGATAGCAAAGATCAATAAAACTAAAAGCTGGTTCTTTGAGAAGATAAACAAAATTGATAAACCATTAGCCAGACTCATCAAGAAAAAGAGGGAGAAGACTCAAATCAATAGAATTAGAAACGAAAAAGGAGAAGTAACAACTGACACTGAAGAAATACAAAGGATCATGAGAGATTACTACAAGCAACTCTATGCCAAGAAAATGGACAACCTGGAAGAAATGGACAAATTCTTAGAAAAGCACAACCTCCCGAGACTGAATCAGGAAGAAATAGAAAATATAAACAGACCAATCGCAAGCACTGAAATTGAGACTGTAATTAAAAATCTTCCAACAAACAAAAGCTCAGGAATAGATGCCTTCACAAGTGAATTCTATCAAACATTTAGAGAAGAGCTAACACCTACCCTTCTCAAACTCTTCCAAAATACAGCAGAGGGAGGAACACTCCCAAACTCATTCTATGAGGCCACCATCACCTTGATACCAAAACCAGAAAAAGATGTCACAAAAAAAAGAAAACTACAGGCCAATATCACTGATGAACATAGATGCAAAAATCCTCAACAAAATACTAGCAAACAGAATCCAACAGCACATTAAAAGGCTCATACACCATGATCAAGTGGGGTATATCCCATGAATACAAGGATTCTTCAATATATGCAAATCAATCAATGTGATACACCATATTACCAAACTGACAGATAAAAACCATATGATCATCTTAATAGATGCAGAAAAAGCTTTCAACAAAATTCAACACCCATTTATGATAAAATCCCTCCAGAAAGTAGGCATAGATGGAACTTACCTCAACATAATAAAGGCCATATATGACAAACCCACAGCCAACATTGTTCTCAATGGTGAAAAACTGAAACCATTTCCTCTAAGTTCAGGCACAAGACAAGGTTGTCCACTCTCACCACTATTATTCAACATAGTTTTGGAAGTTTAGCCACAGTAATCAGAGAAGAAAAAGAAATAAAAGGAATCCAAATCAGAAAGAAGTAAAGCTGTCACTGTTTGCAAATGACATGATACTATACGTAGAGAATCCTAAAGATGCTACCAAAAAACTACTAGAGTTAATCAATGAATTTGGCAAAGTAGCAGGATACAAAATTAATGCACAGAAATCTCTTGCATTCCTATACACTAATGATGAAAAATCTGAAAGAGAAATTAAGGAAACACTCTCATTTACCATTGCAACAAAAAGAATAAAATACCTAGGAATAAACCTACCTAAGGAGACAAAAGACCTGTATGCAGAAAACTATAAGACACTGATGAAAGAAATTAAAGATGATACAAACAGATGGAGAAATATACCATGTTCTTGGATTGGAAGAATCAATATTGTGAAAATGACTATACTATCCAAAGCAATCTACAGATTCAATGCAATCCCTATCAAACTACCAATGGCATTTTTCACAGAACTAGAACAAAAAATTTCATTATTTGTATGGAAACACAAAAGACCCCGAGTAGCCAAAGCAATCTTGAGAAAGAAAAACGGAGCTGGAGGAATCAGGCTCCCTGACTTCAGACTATACTACAAAGCTACAGTAACCAAGACAGTATGGTACTGGCACAAAACAGAATATAGATCAATGGAACAGGAGAGAAAGTCCAGAGATAAACCCACGCATATATGGTCACCTTAACTTTGATAAAGGAGGCAAGAATATACAATGGAGAAAAGACAGCCTCTTCAATACGTGGTGCTGGGAAAACTGGACAGCTCCATGTAAAAGAATGAAATTAGAACACTCCCTAACACCATACACAAAAATAAACTCAAAATGGATTAAAGACCTAAATGTAAGGCCAGACACTATAAAACTCTTAGAGGAAAACACAGGCAGAAAACTCTAAGACATAAATCATCCTTTTTGACCCACCTCCAAGAGAAATGGAAATAAAAACAAAAATAAACAGATGGGACCTAATGAAACTTAAAAGCTTTTGTACAGCAAAGGAAAGCATAAACAAGACGAAAAGACAGCCCGCAGAATGGGAGAAAATATTTGCAAATGAAGCAACTGACAAAGGATTAATCTCCAAAATTTACAAGCAGCTCACGCAGCTCAATATCAAAAAAACAAACATCCCAATCCAAAAATGGGCAGAAGACCTAAATAGACATTTCTCCAAAGAAGATATACAGATTGCCAACAAACACATGAAAGAATGCTCGACATCACTAATGATTAGAGAAATGCAAATCAAAACTACAATGAGATATCACCTCACACCAGTCAGAATGGCCATCATCAAAAAATCTACAAACAATAAATGCTGGAGAGGGTGTGGAAAAAAGGGAACCCTCTGGCACTGTTGGTGGGAATGTAAATTGATACAGCCACTATGGAGAACAATATGGAGGTTCCTTAAAAAACTAAAAATAGAACTACCATATGACCCAGCAATCCCACTACTGGGCATACACCCTGAGAAAACCATAATTCATAAAGAGTCATGTACCACAATGTTCACTGCAGTTCTATTTACAATAACCAGAATGAGGAAGTAACCTAAGTATCCATCGAAAGATGAATGGATAAAGAAGATGTGGCACATATATACAATGGAATATTACTCAGCCATAAAAAGAAACAGAATTGAGTTATTTGTAGTGAGGTGGATGGACCTAGAGTCTGTCATAAAGAGTGAAGTGAGTCAGAAAGAGAAAAACAAATACTGTATGCTAACACATATATATGGAATCTAAAAAAAAAAAAGTGGCTCTGAAGAACCTAGGGGCAGGACAGGAATAAAGACGCAGATGTAGAGAATGGACTTGAGGACATGGGGAGGGGGAAGGGTAAGCTGGGACGAAGTGAGAGAGTGGTGTGGACATATATACACTACCAAATGTAAAATAGATAGCTAGTGGTAAGTAGCCGCATAGCACAGGGAGATCAGCTCGGTGTTTTGTGACCACCTAGAGGGGTGCGATAGGGAGGGTGGGAGACAGATGCAAGAGGGAGGAGATATGAGGATATATGTATATGTATAGCTAATTCACTCTGTTATACAGCAGAAACTAACAAACCATTGTAAAGCAATTATACTCCAATAAAGATGTTAAAAATAATAATAATAATGGGGCCTATTCTGCAAAAGGCCATCCAGCAAGTCACTCAGAATTGCATGATAGGTCCCCTCAAATGGGAACTCAACATAGGGGAACTTGCCCCACTGAGGAGTGGCAAATAGACTACTCAAATTCCCCGAGCCCCAGGAAATTTTAAATCCGTGTTAGTGTTTGTATCTTTTTCGGGATGGGTGAAAGCATATCCCACCTGGACAGAAAAAAATCTCTGAAGTAGTTAAAGCCCTCCTTATGGAAATCACTGCCTAATTTGGATCGTCTAACACCCTTCACAGTGACAATGGACTGGCTGCTGTCTCTAGCATAACCCAACAAGTGTCTAAAGCACTGTGTATTGATTAGAAACTACATTCATCCTGAGACCACAATCAACAGGAAAAGGTGAGAAAATGAATCATGCATTTAAAAAAAGAGCAAAGATGAATCATACATTTAAAAAAAGAGCAATGCTGAAGTATGTCAAGACGAACTTCACTTGGGATAAGGCCTTGCCAGTTGCCCTGCTATGGATTAGAGTGGATTCCAGAAGCAAGCTTAAATTAAGCCCCTTTGAAATTTTGTGTGGCAGGCTTTTCCAGGTGTCTACCCAGGCAGGAGAATCCAGTGACGTTTTAAAAGGACCTACTACTGCTAATTATGTCAAAATTATAGCCACTATACCAACCTCTGTTTATAAGTGTGCTTCCAATAGGTCTGCCTATCCACCTGAAGTACCCCTGGACCCTATTCAACCCAAAGACCTCATCCTCCTCAAAAGCTGGAAAGAGCAAGGACATGACCATCAGTTGGCTGTGCAGTGGACAGGATGGGGCCATATGAGGTCTTGCTAACCACGCAGTTATGAGTGAAAGCAGCTGGGGTTAAGCCATGGATTCACCACACCCGTGAAGGCTGCACCCACAACGTCAAAGCACCAAGGAGAGTCTCTAAGCTAGAGAAAACTATAGTAGACAGTGGACTTGTGATCTGAAGATTTAAGATTTCTGTTCAAATAAAGATAAGTAATAAAGGCAAAAAATATATAAATAGATAAATAAAATAAAATAAAGGCTTCATAGTATTCCATCTATTTAGAGTTCTCAATTACTATACAGATTATCAATATGCAAGGACATAATTATGCAAAGTTATGGAAACATCTAAAAAAAGCATTTTGCAATTTTAACATGAAGATTCTCCTCTAGCTCATAAAGAACTATGCACTTTGAGAGCACTCAATGAATACCTATTTTGACTGCCTCTACTTTAGGACAATGCAAATATTTTTATAGAAGTCATGATTTCATCTTAATTTATAGGTACATATTATAATAACAGGGCAGTCTCTGAATATTTACAACGGTATGTATTTAATAGATGCTTAGTACTTTAACATTGTAATAAATATTTATAGTATTTATATTAATAACACTGTATTTTAAGATGGACAAATCAAAGTTTAGAGGAGACATGGGAGAGTATACCAGACTCTATCCTAGTAATAATAAATGACCAAGAGCATTATGTTCTTAAAAAGTATATTATATTAATATATATCAATCATTTCCTGTCCCTACCTATACCCCCATCTAAAAGAAACTGCCAGGTTTTCTCTCAGTTTCCATGTTTTGGAGACATTCCATCCTTCCCTTAGAATTTGGACCAACTGCTCTTTCATTCTGCTACACTGATCAGGTAATCTCTGAAAATTTCCTTTTTTCTTCTGTGATGGGTCTCCTGTTTCCTAGATCCCATGATTTCCTCTTGGTTTATTCCCTTGTCTTGATAAGGCAACCTTTCTACTACTTCTTGATAAAGGAGGCAGATATGGTACATTTTTTGAGACCCTGCTTGTCTGAAAATATGTTTATTTTACCAATACTTAACAACTTCTTTGGCTAAATACCATACAATTCTGCTTTGGAACCTTTGAAGGCATGGTTCTATTATCTTCTACCTCCAGTGCTGCCAATGAAAAGTCTGAAGTCATTATGTTGCCATTCTCATTTTGGATCCTTCCTATGTGACCTACTTTTTTTTCTCCCACCGAGAGTTTTATAATCTTCTCTTTAAGTGTAGTATGAAATTTCATAATGATATGCATTGGGGTTAGGCAAAACAAACTCAGATCCTTCAGTTATGGGTTACTTTCTTGCATTATTTCTTTGGTCATTTGCTCTCCTTCCATCTTCTCTGTTCTCTCTGAAACTCACCAGACCTCTTGAACTGACCCCTCATTTTCTTCCTTTCCTGTTTTCCATCTTCTTGTCTTTTGGTTCTACTTTCTCAGATCATCTCGATATTATCTTCCAACCTTTCCATTGTACTTTTTCATGTCTACTAACATATTTATTTTAAGGGTTCTCTTTTATTCTAGGAATGTTTCTTTTTTTAGACTCAATTACTGTTTTGTGAATTAATAAATACATTTCTCTTAACTGAGTATAATTTCTTAGCTTCTCCAAGTTTTTTTTCATTACCCTGTTTGTTTTGTTTGTTTTTCACATTGGAGACTTTCTTCAAATATCCAGTGATCCTTAACTGCTTGTTCATATTTAACAATGAAATATTAAAAAGCTGGCTGAAAGCTTTGTCAACTACAAAGTTTTGTCACTATAGTGGTGGGCTTCACTGTGCACTGATCTGGCTGAGCTGTTTCATCGGGAGAGCTTAACTGCAGCAGCTATAGTCTCTTCTCTTGAGCAGGTTAGTTGCCCCATAATGGAATCTTCCATTCTGCTGCCTGGATGTTACAAGGTTAACTGTCCTCTTAAGGACTAGGCTGGGAGACTTCAGAATTCAGTATTTAGACTTCCCAAACTGTTTTCAATATGATACTCTTAGTACTGTGCTGGTAAATTGGGTCTCAAAAAAAAAAAAAAAAAAAAAAAAAAAAAGCCTGATTTGCAGCACTTGCCAATTTCATTAGTGTTAAAAACCCCACCATGGTCAACTCAAGCTACCACTCATTTAAACCAGCTTACAAAATGACAACAGCTCTAACAACTAGCTCTCCCTGGTACCAGTTGCCTCTAGCACTCTACTGAATCTCCCCAACCTCAGTTGCTCCTCAAACTCTCCAACGTAATTCTCCAATCTTCTGCCAAACAGAAGACAGGGAGTGCCTATTTGTGCAGGGTAGGGGAAAGAATCCGGATATGCAACAGCTTCCTATATAGACCTTCTAGTTTTTGGCTTCAATTGTGCACCTTACTTCTAGAGGCACATGATGCTTGCAATTCCTGATTATTTCTGTATCTTCAACTTGGGTTTCTACTTTCTCTCATTTGCTAAGTAAATTACTAATTTTCCATATGGTTCCCACTTTTAAAACTTAATTTTTATTGCTTCTTCTCCCTATTTCCTCATCCTTGTGGATTTATTAATGTCATTTATTGCAGTTTCAGAAGGAAATAGAAGGGAATGTATAGGTTCAATCCGATATGTTTAACCAGAAGCCCTGACCTAGCAATATCTGAACTTGCAAAGAGTCTGAATTTACTCATTGTTAATCATTCATTAATTTAATAAAATTTAATGAGCTCCTACTATTTGGCAGATACTCTTTTGGGCTTTTATTAGTGAAAATGTTACTCTTTTTATGGAATTTACAGTCTACCAGGAAGTTATTCGCTATTATTTGCATCTGGATTAACAAGCCTGAAAACCCTCTCTGAAAAAATGTATATTGTGGAAAATCAAAATAAAACCACCTGTTAATGCTTTAATATACCAAAAATTAAGTAAATTATTCTGGTTAATACTATGTTAACACTATGACTATAGGAGCAAACTAAATAAATAAATTATTCTTCCTAACACTATGATAATAGCAGCATAACTATACTTTTATCTGGACTAAACTATGATTAAATCATAGTAGAAAATATTCTCTATCATGAGAATTTAGGTCTCTATGCTCCAAATTGTACTTAAAAAAAAAATAAGACAGATGATAGCATGATTGCAGAGCACTGAAAAACAGTAGGCCATTATGAAGAGTAATGATCCCTTTTAGTACAGGTGGAATTAGAATGCTCCTCGGGAAAACACTTGAGATATCTATGCAGCATAATCCTCAGCAACAGTTCAACATTAATATTTTGTTATACTATATATCAGTGGTTCTCCAACACCAGTCTGTAAACAAGTACTGATCCATGACAAAAATCTCACTAGTCCATGGCAAAAAATGTCAATATAAAGTCATCAAATGTGTTCTCTTGTAAAGGACTGTCCTTTATCTGATATTACATCCTTAATATACTTTTGGTGTTAAAACGTTATCTTTTATAAAATGAAAGTGATGATAGATGGTATTGTTTATTTTTTAATGCCCTTATCTGTTAAAAAGCTGACAATTCTATCCTGTTCTTGCTAATACTTTGTTTGAAATTTTACTATATGAAATCTAGTTTCTCCATGTACTATCAAGGCTCAGGCAATAATGGGGCTAGTAAAAGAGAGAGGCATTTGGATTATCTAAATTATTGGCAGTTACAGTTAAAAGATCCTGGACCATAGTTACCTTCATCATTAACTCAAAGAAACACATGACTACATATATTTATGACTACTGTAGGCCCTGTAGAATTCAACAATACATAAACATTGGATTTAGAGCCAATGAAGGGCAATTTGAAAGTTGTAGTCTTTGTATAACTGATGTAACAAGAATGGCAGTTCTCACAGATCTAGGAAGAAATATCTTAACAATGTAATGTTGTAGAAATAGTGCTGAAGTAGAATCAAGACAAATATTTAATTCTGGTTTTGCCACTAATTATAGGGCCTTGAACTACACTGCTTACATTTAGTGGATCTCTATTTCATCACAAAATGAAATGGCTGGACTGGCTAATCTCTAACATTTTGATCATCCTAAAAATCTATGCATCAACTCCTTTAAATGGATTGAAAGTTATCAGACAATCCTGATAACTGCTACTCATCAATAATTTGGATAAATTATATCATATGTTTCTTGAGAGAAGGTTCAACACCTTAGGGAAACAGTCCCAGTTATGCATCTATAGGGTGGGTAGAAGAGGTGAAGGGGGAGATACTTCCTGATAACTGGACTTTAAGAGAAATTTTTTTAAACTAATCTTTTATTGGAGTAGGTGAAAGCATTAAAAGAAGGGAGAGATTTGGCTCTAGCATACCTTTTCCCTCTCCCTAGTACTGGGGGGCAGGCAAAAGAAAAGAGGAAGGCAAACCTCTCTTTACATGACTAGTTATAGAACATCAATGGTAAGAAGATAAGTGTTTCATTGCTCAGGTTAAGTTTGGTTTCATTCAATGATGATAGACTCAGCATAATTTCTGGGGCTGGGTGCCAGAAATTAAAGACACTTAGATACAAAACTTTTTCTTTTCTTTGTGGTTCCTCCCTCCCTCTCGCTTTCTCTCTCTCCTCCTCTCTTTTTTTCTTCCTATCCACCTACCATGGTGCTTTTTATTTTATACTTAATGTTATGGTCCCCTGGGATACTCACAGGCCAAAGGCAGACCCTCACAGATGCCTAAAGGCCTCACCACATGACTCAGCACTGGGTTCTACCTCCTGCAAGCTGCTAGACCCATGTATTATGTCCTGGCTGAAGTTGGTGAAGTCAGTCTCTCCATCCCATGGGTCCTCTGCCCCAACCTATGGCAGGTGGGTAACCTCTAAAGGATTGCAACTGCCAGGCAGGGATGCAACTCAGTACCTGGACTGGGGACACACTCCCTGCCAAGGCACCTACCTAATGTGCCGGGGCATTGCCAACCTGGGACAGAGGATGCTGCAGGGCACATGTACTCAGCTCAGACCCTCCCTGCTACATCTAGGCCTCCACCTGTGTTAAAGGGCAACAAGAGAACACAGGCCTCTACCCACCAATGTGACCCAGTCGACTCACAGCAGTGGCAAGACAGGAGCAGGGAGGCTAAGGCTGTGCTGGGCCGAGGGCACCAAAGGGTAGAAGAGTCAGCAGCCAAGAATGGTTCCTGGTAGCCAGTAGGAGGCAGGAGAACGCCGGAGCTGAGTCTTCAAGCCCCAGTGCATGCTCCATTTTCTCATCAGACTTAATTTACAAAACATATATTCAAATATAAAAATTTAAAAAGGGGCTTCCCTGGTGGTGCAGTGGTTAAGAATCTGCCTGCTGATTCAGGGGACATGGGTTTGAGCCCTGGTCCGGGAAGATCCCACATGCTGTGGAGCAACTAAGCCTGTGCGCCACAACTACTGAGCCTGCGCTCTAGAGCCCGCGAGCCACAACTACTGAGCCCACGTGCCACAACTACTGAAACCCACGCACCTAGAGCCCGTGCTCCGCAACAAGAGAAGCCACCGCAATGAGGAGCCCGCACACCGCAACGAAGAGTAGCCCCCGCTTGCCGCAACTAGAGAAAGCCCGCGTGCAGCAACGAAGACCCAACACAGCCAAAAATAAATTAAATAAATAAATAAAATTTTAAAAAAATGTTAAGACAGTGACCACAGAATATTAAAACTGAAACTCAAGGCTCCTCTGGGCTTTATGCAACTGTACTGGTTACATTCCCATGAAGCTGGCCCAGGCCTCTGCTGAGAGTGGTCTTTTTGTGTGAGGTGAATGTACTTTTCTTGGGAAATGTTCAGCTTCACCCTTCATTACCAAGAATCCCTTCAGAGGCGCACAAATATTTTCCACTGGCCACCCCAGTGGAACATGTCCCCAACGCCTTCTTTTGAGTTGGACATCCCATCACTTGGCAGTTCCTGCTCTTCCACTAACCTCCACATACCTTCACGTGGAGCCAAGGAACCACCATGTTCTCAATTCTGCACGCTTCCAGGGCCATATAGCATTAGAACAAGCACAATACACACTTCAAGCTCCACTGGAACAGATTACTCCAAAAACTTTCCTCCTTGAAATTTCTAGACTAGCACTGGGCATCAGTCTATATGTTCTTGGTATACACTTCCACACTTCAAGAAACATAGGCCAAGTTCTCCCACATGAACTTATCACATTTTACTGGCAACACCACAGTGGACCTTCAGGTTTCAATAGCATCTCAAGCATCCATCTAAAAAACAAGATGGCAGTTTCCCCTTTTTGTACCCCAATTTTTACACGATTTTCCTGTAGACTCCTTCACTTAGATTCATGAGGGGAAGTGCATCTCCCTCTACTAGGGATGTAAGAGAAAAATCTCTCTTAATGAACCTTCACTCCCAAAACATCAGTGGCCATAACTTCTTCCCCTCCGCAATCATTTTCGTATATATACTGGGAAGAGGATGATGGGGTGATTGTTATGGTAATAGGGCCAGTTCTATCATGTTCCTGTGAAGAGGGAGCTGCCCTCCCTCCATTTCTGTGAGGTCACGGATTCCTCTCCTAGAATGTGGTGACACTTGTCACCTTTTATTTTCAGTTTTGGATCTTGGCCACAATTCTAAGACACAGAAAAAAAAACACAAACCCATCCAATCTGCTACAAAATTAAATCAGTTACTTGATAAAACTGAACATTTAACTAGCAACTTAAATGTTAAAATAAAACATGCTCGGGGCTTCCCTGGTGGCGCAGTGGTTGAGAATCTGCCTGCCAATGCAGGGGACACGGGTTCGAGCCCTGGTCTGGGAAGATCCCACATGCCGCGGAGCAACTGGGCCCGTGAGCCACAACTACTGAGCCTGAGTGTCTGGAGCCTGTGCTCCGCAACAAGAGAGGCCGCGATAGTGAGAGGCCCGCGCACCGCGATGAAGAGTGGCCCCCACTCGCCGCAACTGGAGAAAGCCCTCACACAGAAACGAAGACCCAACACAGCCAAAAATAAAAATAATAAATAAATAATAAATTAAAAAAATTTTTTTAAAAGAAAAAAAATTAAAAAATAAAAAAATAAAACATGCTCATAACTTTTACCTCAAAAAGCAAACAAAAGATCTGTCAAGTACTGAACTCTATTTAATGATGCTCATGATGTAATATGCTAAGGGTGAAGTGTACGGATGACTGCAATTTACTTTGAAATGCATATAATAAAAAAGGGGTGGAGAAACATATGATAAAGCAAATAGGTAAAATATTAATTGTAGAATCTAGGAGGTAGGTATATGATTATTTATGATACAATTCTCTCAACGTTCCTGTATGTTCAAAAATTTTCATTAAAAAATGCTGGGGGGGCTTCCCTGGTGGCTCAGTGATTGAGAATCTGCCTGCCAATGCAGGGGACACGGGTTCGAGCCCTGGTGTGGGAAGATCCCACGTGCCGCGGAGCAGCTGGGCCCGTAAGCCACAATTACTGAGCCTGCGCATCTGGAGCCTGTGCTCTGCAACAAGAGAGGCCGCGATAGTGAGAGGCCCGCGCACCGCGATGAAGAGTGGCCCCCGCTTGCCGCAACTAGAGAAAGCCCTCGCACAGAAACGAAGACCCAACACAGCCATAAATAAATAAATAAACAAATACTTTAAAAAAAAATGCTGGGGAAAAAATAAATAAATAAAATAAAATAAATGTTCATTACTTTGGACATTGATAACAAGCTGATGAAGGAGGCCAATATTTTACCCTTAAAATTCAAAATGATCTCAGATAAAGTTGGACAGACGAATGCAACTAAACAGGTAAAACTCATTAGATGAAAACATACTAATATATATATATAAAATCAGGATATGTATATATATCCTGATTATTTTCTTTTAGCACCTTCAATTCTTCTTCCATTTTAGTATTAGCTTGAGTCTGTTGCTGAAGTAACTGCTGCAATTGTTGGAAAGAAATGATGATGCCCTATAAAAAAGTATAAATATGACATATTAATTGAAAAAGTTTTAAGGCAGTAGGTATGTTTCTAAACTCATTCTTAAAAATATATTTTCTAGTTTCTTAACTTATTATCTTTACAGTTTAATTTCAATGCCATAATAAACAATGTACTGAAATAAACTAATGGTATATTTTATTAATTTAATATTTAACATAATTTGTATTACATGATTTCTTACAAAGTATTATTTCTAAGAGTTCCTCAAATAATTAACAAAGTTTTTGAAATGGACCACGAATTCTGTGACACTACTGAAAAATGTAAAGAATTCAAAACTAAAACTTTTGTTGGTTTTCCCCCCAAATGGTAAATATTATCACTACTAAAATATATCACTGCTGGTGGGCTAGGATGGCATGGCATGCATTCAGAATCAAACAGAGGAAAAGCAGAAGAGAAAAAAAAGAAGCAGGAGAAATTTTCTTTCACATATCTTTTTTTAGAATAGAATAAGTATAAATATCAAATAAATGCCAATGAGAGTATAATGTCCTGCAAATGCATGCTCTAAGCATACACACATTTCAATAATTATCTGCTAGTGGTCCAAACTAAGGAAAAAACTAATTTATTTTTATTCTTTTTATCTTATTTATTTATAAAATATTTTAATGTAATTTTTTTCCAGCTTTATTGAGATATAATTGCCATATAACGTGTAAGCTTACGGTGTACAACGTGATGATTTGATACACATATTTATTGTGATATAATTAACACAATAAGGTTAAAATCTCTATCACCACACATAATCACCAAGTTTTTTGTATGTGGTGAGAACATTTAAGACTCTCCGTATAAAATAAGTAAGCTACAAGGATATATTGTACAGCACAGGGAATATAGTCAATATTTTATAATAACTTTAAATGGAGTATAATCTATAACAATTTTGAATCACTATGTTGTACACTTGAAACTAATATAACATTGTAAATCGACTACACCTCAACTAACTAAATAAATACTTTTAAAATAATATGTTTTCGGAGTCTCATAAAAAAAAATCTACTCTCTTAGCAACTCTCAAATATATGATACAGTATTGTTAACTAAAGTCATCATGCTATACATTCCATCCCCAGAACTAACTCATCTTACAACTGGAAGTTTGTACCTTTTGATGAACATCTCCCCATTTCTCCTCTGATTTATTTTTTAATGGGAGTATAGGTGAGACCTGGTTAAAAAAGGTACACATGTATCCATTCAATACACACCAACTGAGTGCTTACTATGTGCTAGGAATTGACCTAGGCATGATTCCATTTGTTACTTAACTTAGTTTATTTCCCACATTGTATTTGGTTTTTAAAATATTTACTGGCTTCCAAATTATCTTATGATTGCTTGCCTGTTTTTCTTCTTGAATATGGGTAATCTCTTCATTAATCTTCTTATTTAATTCCAATTCCTAAAAAATGTGAATAATTTTAAAGTTATGATACAAAATTCAGCAAATTATACATTCAATCCAGTGCTTAACAAATTTGGGAGTGTGATGACCTATTATTACTCCAGAGAACCAATGTTTGTTTACTGTTGAAGCAGTGACTCTAGTGAACTGAAGGTGGTGTTAGATACCCAGTACAGGCTGGTGCAAACTTATAAACATTAATGTTAGAAACTACAGAATTTCTCATCTCCAAAAGCTTTCCTGAGGATACCATTATACCAGAAGATTACCTGATACCATATTAAAGTGAAAATAAAGTGGTTATAGCTAAATTTTATTATCCTAAAGTTTTGTTGATAATGCCAAAAATTATCTAGCAATTTTTTAAAAATTTGTAAAATCTTTACTATGTATATTAACTCTACAAAGAAGGAACGTTTTTGTATTATAATCTTCTTGTTTATATATCTCAAATTTTCATAAATTTTACAAAAATGTTCATTTTATAAACATGAACATATTTAATTAAATACCATTTTGAGTCTTTCTTGAAGTTCTTGAAATTTTTGTTCTTTAATTGTTAAATTGATGTTTTCTTCTCCCATCTTATGTTGTTGACATGTGACCTTGGTCTTTATCAAGTCTGAGGTTACTTTTTTAAGTTCCTTAACATAAGAAACATCAAACAGAGAATTCAGTACACATGTTTCATCAAAGCAAGGCACTTTTCTGACAGTTTTAAAGTTCATTTTAAACCTATCACTATAATTTACTATATTTCATATATTAAGATACTACTACTTGCCCATCAAGGTCCTTTTTCCCTAGTTTCCTTGCAAGATAATTAGCCAATGCTATTTGTAGTTACGGAATAGGCAAACGCAATGACACAAAGATAGAATGCATGATCTTTGTTCTTAAAAATAATACACTAACTAAATGAACTAACCAACCAGAAGCAGGGTGTTTTCACTGATGACTTATTCAACAAAAGTCTTTTAAGATAAAAACATGATATAAAAGATTATCAGGGCTTCCCTGGTGGCGCAGTGGTTGAGAATCTGCCTGCTAATGCAGGGGACACGGGTTCGCGCCCTGGTCTGGGAAGATCCCACATGCCGTGGAGCAACTAGACCTGTGAGCCACAACTACTGAGCCTGCGCGTCTGGAGCCTGTGCTCCGCAACGAGAGAGGCCGCGATGGTGAGAGGCCCGCGCACCGCGATGAAGAGTGGCCCCCGCTTGCCACAACTGGAGAAAGCCCTAGCACAGAAACGAAGACCCAACATAGCAATCAAGCAATAAATCAATCAATAAAAAAAAAAAAAAGATTATCAATTCCCAAGTTATTAGCAGCTAATAAGAAAAATTTATGTAAGAAATAATTATAACGTGATGAGTGCTATAATACAGGAAGGAATGTATAGAAATATAAAGAATGAAACAGTTTGGTTGAGGGCATCAAGAAGGCATTACACAGGAAAGTGGTATTTGAACTGAGTCTCTAAAGATAAATTTTTGAAGAGGACAAAAAAATGAGTAGATATTCCAGGCAAAAAGATTCAGAAAGGTACAGAAACATGAAAGAGCATATTTTTCAGGGAAACAGAACTCATATGATATGGTTGGAGCTAATTTGTTATGGGTAAGGGGGAGGAGTAGAGTACTGGTAGTTGTGACTAGAAGTTTGGCAAAATTCAAATATTGAAAGATTTGTAGGCCAAGCTAAAGAGTTTTAATTTTATCCTATAGACAATGAGGAATTAACCACTGAAGGATTTTGAATAAGAGAATGACATAACAAGATTTGCATTTTAGAAAAATAACTCTGGCATCATTGTAGAGGATAGACTTGAAGGGGATACAAAAGAAGTCTTCACTGTGAAGTTTTATGTCCACTGAGTTTAACAGATACATCCAAACACATTTAAATCCCGAAACACCAGCTTCTGAATGATGTGTACTTCATTGTACTGCTGTTTTGTGTATAGACTATATTAAATACTCAAGGATGTGATTTTCACATTCCTGATTACACAGCACCTGAACTCCCTTTGAATTTTGAAGGCCCACTAGAGAAGCCGGAAATGCCAAATACTAGCTTTATAAGCATGACACCAGGCTCTGCTAATCAGAAGCACCTGTCTTGGATATTGGATCAGGAACTAGTAACACAAGAAAAAGAACTGCTGCAAACCTTTCTGTTGGTACATAGCAGGGGCTGTGCTAGTAACTTCAACCTTCCATGGACAACAGTGATACTGCTGTAGCAGTAGCAGTATCTACTATGGTCAACAGTGATGGTACAAGCTGCAGTGTACAACAACTTAGTAGTGGAAGTTGGTTATATACCTTCTTTTGTTTATGACAGTTTTCCAAGTCTGAGATGACCAACATGCAAATTCCTTTGCTGAAAAAAATCATCTTACAATTAAGAATCTTGATTAATACACTTCAATTTTTAAAAGGTTGTATTTAAGAACCGAAGTTGGTTCATTAGTGTGGTGAGATTACAGGAAATTTTTATTTTCTTCATTTTGCTGTTAGGTGTTTTCTCTTTTTTTCTAAAACAAACACATATTTCTCATGTATCAGTTTTAAAATAGTATGTAAAGCTATGGAAACAGGTGCAGTCACTTAGTTATTAGTTAGAGGAAAGATGATGACAAATGACTGAGTCTTAAAGAACTCCAAGATTCATGGATTAAAGAAGCTGCTAATACAGAAGGCTGAGAAATACAGTCAACTGAGGCAGAAAGAAAACCAAGAGAATGTGGTATCAAGGAAGATGAAAAAGGAACGGCAGAAAACAGGGCTGTCAATACCTCCAGAGTTCTACATGTTATAACCTCAGCCACCTAGAGGGAAACTTGCCTGATTGATTACCTTTTAACCCCTAGTCCAAAATCCAGGAGAATGGATTCACTGGTCTTAGTTCACATATTCCCTTTAGATATGTGCACTACATAAAATGACTGCTAAAGTAACCACGTGGGTTAAGAGATACGGCTTTATTCTCAGAAAAGCAGGCAGACAAAATAATGTACAAAGAGAACAATCAGCATGTACTGAATAATGAAAGAAGTTTGAATGAAGGAGGTAGGCGTTGAAGAATGAGTAGTATACTGGATATCCTTCATTTGTCGCTCCTGATTCACCCTCCACTTTCTCTGTGGCCGGTGTGGCATCTGTGGATATAGCAAGCAAGCTCCCTTCCCTCTGGCTTGTGGGGTTCAATCTCTGGGAGGCATCAGTAAATCAGTATGCTGGGAAGAGAGAGAGATGGAGGTGTTTCCCCAGCTCCCTCCCCACATGACAACAAATTGGCAATAGCTCTGTACCTTTACCAAAGGTCACAGCTTCTGAACTGTAGCTTTCTTCTACAGCTTTACCTATAGCTCCCTCCAGGTTCCAGTATCTGCTTCCTTCCCTTGCCACCATCAGGTCTACCTTCTATCCCTTGTTGGTTTCCCTTAACTCTGCCTACAACTCTGTAAATAGCTCTTTCATCAAACTTTTCTCAATTTCCCATACCAATGTGCCATCTGTTTCCTGCCTCAATCCTGTTTAATACAAGTAAGTTGAGAGAAGGCATTTCAAGTTGGGGCAGGGAATATGGAGGAGAGAAAAGGTAAAAAGACAGGGAAAATTAAGAATTATGATAATGGCAACAAAGATTTTGGATTAAACAGAATGGAAGATGCTTATTAGGAAGTAGTAGGAAACAATGTTGAAGATGTAAAATGGGACCAGACCATGGAAGTTCTGGAAAGCCAATTAAAAAAGTTTGGGACTAAATCAACATGTTGTACACCTTAAGCTTAAACAGTGTTATATGTCAATTATATCTCAATAAAGCTGGAAAAAAAAGTTTTGGACTTGATTTGGTAGACAAAGGAGAACTATTCAATTTATCATTCCTTCTACATATGCTAAGTATCTAGCATGTGTCAGGCACGTAGAAGCAATAATATTAAACTAGTAACTTAGTAAAGTTAGTCCAGCAAAAAGAGTGAATAAAAACTGGAGAACAGAACACTGGCTACGAGGCTATTTTATTAATCCAGGCATGAGATGATGAATGTCTAAACCATTGAGAAATGGATAATGAAAAATATGAGACATTCTAAAGGAAGATATAACTGAATAGACAAAGGAAATGAAGGAAAAAAGATGATTTCAAAGCGTTTAGATGAAGCTAGAAGAAATAAGAGACCATGAAATGTGAAACAGAGATGCATGAAAATGGAAAGGAAACGAAAAATCTGCTTCACTGATGAAATAGATGAAAAATCCATTAAAGACAAGAAATAAGAGAGGGACAATATTCTGAGATTGACTCTTAAGAAAGCCAAAAAGCACAAATCACTAAGCCTAAGCCATAGGCTGTTACTGTTCTAAAAAAAATCGTTCATTCATTATTTTTCAAATTATAAAAGGTTACATATGATGAATTCCCTCAAATGAAGTTTCAAGGTATCAGTGATGGTTCACCGTCATAGGGAGCAAGATGATTTCCTTTGAAAGGAGAGTTGTATGATTTTTTTTTTTTTGGCAGGGGGAGGAGGAAGGATGGGGAGAATAAAGAATCAATCCAATGGGTGACCCTGAAGTTACAGTAAGTCATAAAAGGCGATGACCTGCAGGCAGTTGAAAATACAGAACTGGAGATTAAAAGAAATGTGAGGCTAGAAATATAGATATGAAGTCATCTATATGAAGTGAATGATGGAATTAAGGAGGATGAGCTAATTGAAAAAAAGAATATGAAGAAAAGAAAGAGACGTTATGATACAGCTTTGGAGGAATCGGAAAAAAAAAAAGATAATCTGCGAACTGGAGGAATTTATTTGTACCCAAAGACCCTTAAAAAGTGAACTATCACACAGATGTTCAAAATTAATACATTTTATATTTTAAACATCATTTTGTACAAAATACAATATTCTGTAATGAAAAGCATGAATTGTCAGTATAAGTTAGGATGCTTTGGTTATAACTATCAGAAAGCCATACTTAAACCATTAAATAATAATGAAATATATTCTGTAGCAAGAGGTAATTTAGGTATTCCACAGCAACTGTCTCTTCCTGGAACTCTTATTAAAGAGTAAGAAAAATTTTCTTTGAACCACCTCCTGCTAGCCAGAATTAGATCACATGCTAATTCCTGAACCAAATACTGGCATAAGGAATGGAGATGATATTAATTGGCTTAGAGACAGACTGATCATATGAGGTGCACTAGATGTTGAGGAATTATCACAATATCCACTACATGAAGAATTTCAACTAACATTATAAAATTTATAGGTTGTTTAGAATATTACTGACTACAAATAGTATACAGTACAAAGTGAGGATAAATGGAGACTTTTTTACAAGATGCTTGACTTTGAATAATTCAACTAACTGTTGGATCCAGTTAACGGTTTTTAAATTGTGCTCTGAGAAGTCCTAGAGGTTCCATGGAGCCCCTCCACAGCTGCTGATAGAGAAGAAAGAGCCAACTTGTATGGCTCCAGTGTTCCTAAAACTCTCCCTTCAAGCACAAGTAGCTCTACTTTGTTTTAATACTGAGCTTCCACATCTTTAACAGAAGGTTCTACAACTCAAAGAAAGATAAAAACCAGTAGATCAGATGATCCTTATGATTCCATGAAATTTAGAGAGGATCTGAAGAAGACAAATAGTTGGCAGAGAACTAGTCATTGTAGAAATAGAATATAATTCAAGCATGAAGGGGGAAAAAGCAATTAATGAGTTGGAAGAAATTTCAGACTTTCCTATCTGATAAAAAATTTATCAGATGAGGCAATGTTTTAGTTGTCTTGAAAGCCTATGCATATAACCCACCTATAGTTATGGTGCAGAAAAACTGCACCATCAAAATTTGCCTTAATTTTAACCTAATTTCACTTGCAAGTAACAATAATCCCATAAATTTCTATGCATGTTAAACTTTCTGAAGTGCTTTTCCACATATTATTTTATATTTCTTACACATATAAAAAACAGGAAAGGCAGATATCATTAAATTCATATTGCAAATGAGAATATAAGGAGAAAAGCAACACTAGTATGATCTAAGTCATGTACCTCCTTCAGATGACTATAGTTGAAAGGTTTAGTTTTAGAGAAAAAAGGTAAAGTATGAGTTAAAATAAACAGAATAAATGAGAAATATTATGCAGGGAATTATGTGTAGGCAGGAATAGGCCAATGGACTGGGTGAAGTAATGGAGACTAAAAGACTAGAGGTCAATCTAAGAACAGAGTGGGGTGTGTAAATGGTACAGGTGATAGAAAAGGATGCTCTGGTTGGAGAAGGAGAAGGGCTGAATGACAGAGCCCAAAGGAAGCAGTATTTAATGATGAGTTTCAAGGTAATGGAAATACTAGTCTAGATACGCAGAGTCAAGGTCTATGGGGACCTAGTAGTTTAGGAGGATGAATATTAGCAACTTCCCCTTTTAATAAACATATGTTTTCTAATGGTGAATGAAGCAGAGAAGAAACTTATGCGGATGAATTGCTTATACTGCTACTGTTACCAGTAGAATGGTTAAGATCACAGGTTCTGGAGCCAAATTTGTTTGGGTTCCAAACCTCACTCTATTTTCCTTGTTGTGTAACTTTAGGTAACTTACTTAAATGCATTCTGCCTCAAGTTCCTCATCTGTAAAATGGAGATATAATTTTTTTAAAAACTAACAAAGTGCCTGGCATGTAATAATCTATGCAACAAGTATTTGTTGAGCATCTACTATGTTCTAGGCATTGTTACCTGTTATTACTACTAAGGTGAATTCAAGGGATTCTATGATTATTTTCTCTACTTTTAGAATAAAGTGGTCTGAAGTCATAATGGTGTTATGAATAACTAAGTATTCTTTATTTAAAGAATTAAGATTCATTATTTCATAACTGATTACAATAAGAGTTTTTTTGTAGACTATGAACTCCTCAAGGAAAAGAACCACGTTTCATACTTATCCCATAGCACCTTAATACAGTCAGGGATCTAAGAAGAACTAAAAATTTTAATGAACATAAGAAGAAAAGAGTGATGAACATGATATTTAAAAAATGTGACACCTTTGCCTAAAATAAGATTTGATGAAATCAAAGTTGATTTATTCAGGATAAAGCAAATGGCAATAAAAATACTTGGTGACAGCAGTCAATGTCAGCCAAATAAGACTATTGTTAATGACACGATAGTTCATAGTCAATTTGTAAAATTGTATAGAAAGTGGTAGGTGTTATAGTGCTAAATATATTGTATAGCATATAGGAAAGTACAGTGCTGGGGGTTTAATCACTGACTGAACCAGATGGCTTCCTCTGATCAAGGTAACAACCACAACCCTGTAGACCACCATGTTACAAATAGATGGTCCTCATTTAAATGTGAACAGACCACTACAGTTTTCTTACCGATAATAAAAAAATAAAGCTTAGTAGGTGGTGAGTCACTAACATTATGCTAACTTTAAAAGAACAGCATATTTTGGGGCTAGAACCTTGACTTGCCTTAATCAACAGCCCTAAACTTGTGAGATTAAAATGGGTTAATTCTGCATTACAAATTCAGATCCAAGAATATTCTAGAAAACAACAATTACAGACATAAGACAATATAATAAAACATTCTAGTTCATAAGCCATATGGTCATTGACTCAACAAACTTTCTGAATAAAAGAATTTATTGATCTTATTATATCCACCCTGGATAAACATTCAAAAACAGGATGATAGTTAAATTGACTATGCACACTGAAGGATACAAGAATAAAGACAGTCATTTCAGCAATTAATTTAAGTTTTTAAAAATTTAGGAGATTAGTTCAAAGGAAAAATATCTGTTGGAGTACCTCAAAGTTTTAATCTCAACTCAGATTTTCAGGATGTTTGACTAATATTTATGTTGTTACTTGTTATTTAGTCAAACACCACCTGAGTAATAAAAAATCTTTTATGCTAAACTGATTTTTTTAAAAGACACCAATGATATTAGGTTTAAAATAATGTACATCTTTCTTTGCTTTGCACATGGTGTTCTAAAACCTTGCTTTCAAGCTGCTTTTTTGTGCACTAAACTGGTAATTTTTAAAAGAAAACTTGCAACAATTTTTCTGAATTTTAAATTTTTTTATATTGGGTTTTCCTGGAGCAAGATACACCTGTATAAAGTAAACAACTTAGAAATTAGTTAGATGGCTTGTTTTAAAATAGTAATCTGTTCTAGATTCACTCCTAAGATACAATGTCCTATTGATAAAAATATAATTAAACTGAGGTGTATGGCTAAAACTTAAAGTAGCTTACAATTCTCTGAATTAAAAAAAGGATTGGTTTTCTAAAAGTTTTTCTTCTGTCTAGGTTACAAAGTGCAACAAATGTCTTATGTCTTTCTGTCAATACATTTTTCCACAACTGAAAGCATGGAGCTGTTGTAATCAGCTAAGTTTTATAGAAGATACTCTAAAATACATCAATTCCTATTACAATAACTGTTATGAAACAACAGGGAAGTGGGAAGGGAGTGGCAAGGGGCAAAAACCCAGTATGTGGCTGACAAAAGTAAAAACTAATCATTTCTTATGTCTTTCTTTTTCTCTTATATATTATGTAATCTTAAGAGCATATTAAGTTAAAAGCAGAGACCTTCACAAAATGATTTTCGACTGAAAATATGTTTTTGATTTTATAGCTCTTATAGCTTTTAAATATCCTGAACTTTTAGTACATTGTCTGTTTTCTAACCATTTTATTCAAAGCTGTTAGTGCAGCAAATAAGCATGCAGCACATGCTTTGATCTCATTAAATTACAACTTATAGTTCCTAGAGTCATAAATATCAAGCCCTTTTCTCCTTTACCCCTCCTCTTCTGGTATGAGGTAGTCTGTTAAATATCACTATCTCCTTGAGTCCTCTGACGTTTACTCAGACAAATAGCAGAGGTTATGAATGCTGCTCACAGATACTATCAGGAATTCTTCATGATTGCCATAATGGTGAACCCAGCATTCAGAACTGTAATACTTAGTTTTATCTAACAAGTAAGTTTGGTCTGTTTAACTTTGCTCCACAAAAGGAAAAAGAGAAAAAAAAAAAGAATTCCATCTTATCACAAACCAGTAACTTAACTGTCCTGGACATAATCATAGCACAGCATAAAAGAAAAATAAAAGTTATCTTTGGAAAAGTTAATGATTAAAAGTGTTAAATGAGTAATGGAAAACAATGTTACTAGGCTTGATTAGCCTCTGAAAAAGAAAATCAAAACAGAAAACACTTTTCTTAAAGTTAAAAATTAAGGCTACACTAAAAACTACAAAATTATTGTACCTAGAATGTCTGAAACATTAAAAACTATCTGTTAAAATATATTTGTAAATTCTTACCCTTTCGGCTTCTCGAACTTGGAACTCTCAAAGGTAATAACATTCTCTCACCTTACCCTTCTCTACAATCTCTCTTCCAAGAACTATTTAGCAGCATGATTACTGACTTAATGCTTTCTATAGAGACAGAGGCCACCATCACATGACACCTCAGTACATTTAGGCAGCCCTGGCCAAGGCTGCAAGACCTGTGAAAAGGGGACAAGTGTGCTCATGAGCAACACTATTCCACTTGTGTACAGAGACATTTCTTTAATCCTTTCACAAAAATCCAGCAAGGGAAACGCTCCATGGATTTACATGAGCCTCATCTCCAACTACAGGTCAGTCTTAAACTATACATTAGAAATACAATAGTCTATTACGTTACAATGCAACATTTGTCCTTATTTAATGAAAAAAATACATAATTTAATAGAGAAATTTATGAGGTATAATACTTTCATAATAATGCAAAAACTAACTGAATAAAAGCACATATGACTATTTTAATATAATCATCAAATTAATGATCTAACCACTTAAGACATTGATAACAATATTAAACAAAAAATAAACCAAAGAGATATCACTGAAAATGTGCTGATTCACAACTACTCAGTCAGTATCATTTATTTATATTTGCTTTCAAAGTTTATATTGATAAAAATGAATGGTCCATTTAACAATTCTGATTTGCAATGACAGACAAAATTTTCAAATTACAGCTTTTTCTCCTTATATTGTAAGAGCCATCTTTATTATTCTTAAATGTGACTGAAAAGAAATATTCTTTACATATAAATTGTCCTCTTGGGACTTCCCTGGTGGTCCACTGGTTAAGAATCCACCTTCCAATGCAGGGGACGCGGGTTCGATCCCTGGTCAGGGAACTAAGATCCCACATGCCAGGGGGCAACTAAGCCCGCGCGCTCTAGAGCCCGCGCACCACAACTAGAGAGCCTGCACGCCAATTAGAGAGAAGCCCGTGCGTTGCAACAAAGAGCCCACACGTCACAATGAAAGATCCCACATGCCACAACAAAGATCCCGCACACTGCGACTAAGACCCGATGCAGCCAAATAAATAAATAAATAAATATTTTTAAAAAAACTGTCCTCTTAGGTAGTTTGCTAGATAGACAGAAGACTTTTAAGGGCTAGGGTCATACACTTATTACCATTCTAATATTCTGTACTGGGCTACCCCTATGCTCTTACTTTCTGATCCCTCAGGTACAAGGAGAGAGTCCAAGGAATATGAAACCAATTCATTGGCAGTTATAAGAACAAGACCTAGATATAACAGAGTTACAAATATTAATGGTCTTTGAACTCTGGCTTAGCATTTAGAAGTCACGTCAATCTTTAGCCCACGTGGTCCTGCTTTCCTTGAAATGGTACTAAAAGATAAAGTAGTAAAACTTCCTGATTTCTTGAATTATATATTAAAGTATATGTCATTCATCTGGTAGCACAAACACTCCTCTTCAAAACTTAAGCCTGTGTCTCTGTAAATAATAAGTTGTCTTAATAAATTTTTTATTCTTGTAAAATTATAGTTAAATATAAAAACAGAGGGTCTTCTGGTTTCTGGTCCAGCATGTAATGAGCTTAGTTAGAAGTTTCCACTTGATCCTACCACAAGTAAAAAGCTGAACAAACTGAAAATCAACAACTCCTCTTACATCTGCTAGACAAATGAGGTCATAAGGCAAATTGCTGCCTCAAAAATTGGAGAGATGGACAGGTAAATACAGAGAATCAGAAACAGAAACCTCCACAGGAACCAATGCCAGCGTAGGAAAAACTGAACTGTAATTGACTAATTCCCAGAGGCTCAGAGTGGACAATTCAGAGTTAAAAAATTCAGCGGGACACAGTCATGGGGGTCAAACTTTTGTGAAATTTTACCTCCAGGTCCTCTCATAGTGAATATCAGAGAAAATTCCCTCCTGCTAAAAGCAGGAGGAAAAGGAGAGAAAAAGTAATACACCAACTTTTGAAATACACCAACTCATTTTTTTCTTATCAACAAGTCCTGCCCTCCGGAGAAACTATTTGACCTTAGTTTAAACTACCTGAGGGAAGGGTAATACCCAACTCTAGCCCCCTCCAACCATCTTTGTGCTGCATGGGGTGGGTGGGCAGGGACTGAGAAGCACTGGTGAAATTCACAGTCCAGGGGCAACAGGCTCGTCTAATCATCGGACACCCATCCCCCTACCTTACCACTACATTACTATACGCCTATTGACTGCAGTTTCTTTCACCCAGTATATCATGTCTGCCTTCCAACAAATAAATTACAAGGCATACTAAAAGGCAAAAGACACAGTTTGAAGAGACTGAACAAGCCTCAGAGCCAGAGTCAGATATGGAAGGAATATTAAAACTATCAGACCGGAAATTTTTTAAAACTATGATTAATATGGTAAAAGCTTTAATGGAAAAAAACAGACAAAACATGGGAGAACAGATGGATAATGTAAATGGAGAGATGGAAATTCTAAAAAAGAATAAAAATGAAATGCTTCAGATCAAAAACACTGCAACAGAAACGAAGAATGACTTTGATGGTCTCAGTAGTAGACTGGACAAGGCTGAGTAAATAATCTCTGAGCTTGAGAATATGACAATAGAAATTCCAAAACTGAAAACAAAGAGTAAAGACTGAAAAAAGCGTAAGAGACTATCCATCACCTGCGGGTCAGCTAATGTAACATACGTAAATTGTAACATATACATGATGGGAGTACCAGAAGGAGAAGAAAGAAAGAAAAAGAAGCAATATTTGAAGCACTGATGACTGAGACTTTCCCCAAATTAATGTCAGACACCAAACCACAATCCAAGAAGCTCAGAGAACATCAAGAAGAAAAAGTGACTAAAAAAATTAAACCCAGGCATATCATATTCAAACTTTAGAAAATCAAAGATATTTAAGTGACACTCAGTAAATGTTGTTTCAAAGCATTTATTCAGTGTCAGTAAAGACAGGTACTTAATTCTCTCAGGGATAAGGAGGTGGTCCAAAGTGGTATTATTTCAGTTGGGGCTTTGAAAAGATTAGGAAAAGGAAGTAAGTCATTCTCTGTAGAAAGAACAAGGCTTTGCCTACTTCACCTTGCTCTCATACCGTTCTCCCCTGTTATCAGTGGGGATATTTTTAGTTGCAAATAATGGAAAATTAAACTGGCCCTAAGGAAACTGGCTTAAATAATAATGGGGATTTACTGGCTCACATAACTGAAAAGTCTAGAGGTAGGGCAAGCACAGGGTTGGTCCATTCAGGAACTCAAAAATGTCATCAAAGAACAGGTTTCTTTACATCACAGCAATTTGGCATCCACATTTCAAGTTCCTCCTTTGTAGCTTCTCATGATTGTAGGATGACTGTCAGCCCCAGTAGGAGTTACATTCTTCCTGGTTTATAACCACTGGGTAAGGTCATTTATCCACTCCTGAGCCAAAGACTGTGGCTACAGTAATGAAATATGTTTATGGCCTTCTGCCAATTTAGGGCTCCTCTCTAAAGCTGGAGGCATCAAAACAAAAATCTGGATAAGTTTAGGAAGGAGAAAGGGGATATTGATGCTCAGTAAGCTACCAATAAATATCCAATGCACTCCTTCACTCAAAATGCTCCAGCCATACCAGACTTTTTCTTGCTCCTCAAATATACTAAACTCTTTCCTGTCTCAAGGCTTTTGCTGTTCCCTTGCCTGAAACATCATCCTCTTCCCTCCCCACCACTTTACCCCCAATGTAATGAAATCACCTATGATAATGTCATCACATCCTCTACTTTTTCTTCATATCACTTATAACAGTTTTAAATTATTTGATCTGTGTGATGGTTTTATATGTAACTCCTCCATTGGACTATAACTCAAAAAAGCAGGAACATGTTTCATTTTCTTCATACCTGCACCCTAAGTGCCATATAGTACCTGGCACACAGAGCCACTCAAAAGTTGAATGAATGAATGAATGAATGCTGCTAATGAGATTAACATATACTGAATGCTTATTGGTTATTCATATCACCATAAAAATGCATGCCACTGGTCACAAGTCAAAGAAACAATATTTTGAATGGGTTAGAACAAATTCATTCATTGCATTTATTGAAATCATAACTCAAAGTTTATAAATCTGTATTTAAAACATTTCATTTATCTTTATACAAAAAAAACCCACCCAACTTTTCTGGTATTATTTCATAAAACTAATTAGTTTTATATAATACAATAAACCATATCAATCATACCTTCTTTAAACTGCATATTTCAGATTCTTGTTTTTTATTTAACGCTGAAAGTCTTTTGTTTAACTGTATTGCTTCCTGTACTGTAACATGAAAGACACTTAGGAAAACATTATATTCATTGTACATTTTAAGGAAATATTAGTAACATGGACAAGGAAAATAGCCTCAATGCAATATATATAATTATTACTGAATTTAATAATATTAATTAAACTGCCATTTACTATTACCAGTATCAGATAAGTTCAATTTATTCATTATAAATAAGTCCATTTAAACATTTCCTCTTTTTTTTTTTATTGGAGTATAATTGCTTTACAATGGTGTGTTAGTTTCTGCTTTATAACAAAGTGAATCAGTTATACATATACATATGTTCCCATATCTCTTCCCTCTTGCATGTCCCTCCCTCCCACCCTCCCTATCCCACCCCCCCATCCCACCCCTCTAGGTGGTCATAAAGCACCGAGCTGATCTTCCTGTGCTATGCGGTTGCTTCCCACTAGCTATCTATTTTACGTTTGGTAGTGTATATATGTCCATGCCACTCTCTCACTTTGTCACAGCAAACATTTCCTCTTAAATATGTTAAGTTTAAATAAGATAGCACCTACCATTTTGTTCTAACTTTTCATGATTCTCTTTTACCAATCCAAATTGACCTGTTATTGTAGCATAGTATTTCTCAATTTCATTCAGTTGCTTCTGATGATCTTCTTTAGCCAGAAAATGTAACTGGACTTTTTGTTCCTATTTTGAAGAGTTATTTTAAATGTTATATATATATATATAAAACACATACATACATATATATACACACACATATTTATTAAACATACATAACAATTTATTGTTTTTAATAACTGTTGTTATTAACATAAGTATGTCATGAAAAAGTACTCTCTGAGTACACCTTAGGGAGGAAATATTAGTTAGGTTCTAAATCTAGGTAAAATTAAAGCATTTTTTTTTTTTCCTGTAACAAAATAGTCACTTAAGGTTATATTTTCCTTGTTTATAATTTCTTTTTCAAAATCAATTGGCTGCTTTATTTACCGAAAAGTTAATTAGTCCAGTACAGCACTAAGCAAAGTGAGGGGAATATTATTAAAGCAATACTCCTGATAATTTAGGAAATAATTTTTTTCTCTGAATGCTGGCATAATCATAATGTACATTATCAAAACTCAGATAAATTTTCTGAGATTAATATTAATGAATATAGCACCTTCTCACTGCATTAAAAACTGGAACAATGAGAACAATATCTATCAGTGATAGGGAGACAATATAGTATAGCAGAAAGTTTACTTAAGCTAGGAGACACAGTTGGTAAAAATTGGACCCTATATATAATATGGGCCTTCACTGCTTTCAGCTAAAGGAGCTTGTTTTACCATACTTAGAAAAATGACTTAAAATTTTTAAAAGAAATATTATGTTAACAGAATCAATAACACTCTTCGAAAGTTTTTATTTTGGCATTAGCAGAATCATTGATTGATTTCACAACTTTCATTCATTTCTGCCACACACTTCAGTTTCTACTGAGAGATGATAAACAAAGAACAGTGTAGGCCCATCAATAGGCACTCAGTAATTACTTTCTGAATGAACTGTTGTCTCATAGAGTTCTGACAGTGGCAATTTGTTAGATTTGCCTGGACAGGGTCTATTTCTCTTACCCAAAAGCAACACAGTTTCAAGTATTTCCTTGAAATACTTCTTCATTACAATCTAGTAGACCAAATTCAGGGGTCCTATTCTCCCCTAGTCAAGTATAGGGCATATTACTCCAAATAAACCAATTGATTTCTACATTCTTGGGATTTGAATCTTGAGCAAAAGAGATTATAAAGCTAAAGAAGTTCAGTGGTGATCCTATCCAGACTGATATGAGACCTCCTCTGTCCTGGGTTCCTACATCCTGCTTCTCAAACCCTGGAATTAACCTAGTCCCTGTTCATTTTCAAAACCATTCTTGACTCTCTGATTGATTGCAAGTGTCTCCACTAAATTTCCTTTTGCATAAGTTAACCAGAGCCATTTGTACTGCTTAACACCAAAGTACAGGCAGTATAGTAGAGTGGTCAAAAGCTATTCTGCCTGTGTTTAAATCTTGCCTCTGTAATTTAGTTGCTGTGTGACCTCGGGAAAATTATCTACCCTGTCTTTAAAATAGAGATTATAACAGCATCTCCCTCATAGGGTTGTTGTGAAGATAAGACAAATTAATGCCTACAGAGCACTAAGAACAGAGCCTGTCACATAGCAAGTACAATATAATGTTTTGTTATTACTATTCCTTAAATGATAAAAGTGCTTTCAATAGCCTAATGAAGTTTTATTTGGACTAAGAATAGCCCTCTCAAATATTAATAAGGAACACACATAATTTAAGTTGTACCTAACTATATTAACTTGGCAAATCTGGTGAAAATCTTAACTTTTTCAAAGATTTTTTAAAACAATTTTAAGCAAAGTGATAAGTACACTGGCAATGGTTATGAAAGATGAGCTAAATTTTTCTCATGCACTTCTATGGGCTTTTCAAATTCACTACTTAGTCATTTGAATTAAGCATGCAGTAGTTATAAATTCAAACAAGTTGACAAGTGCACTTACCCCTGAGATCTTATGCTTACCTGGGTAGTCACTATTATCAATAACTAAACAATGAACAATAATGACCCATATTCTGTTCCTCTAAAATACCACTTAATTCTCTAGAGAATTATACTCCTTTCAGGAGATGTGTAGAAACCCAATACAATTTCACTAAAAATTGGTCTAAAGGCATTTTTTTCAATTCAAGGAATTCTTTCAATTTTTCAAGTCAAATCAATTTTTAGATAGCCTTTATGAGAATACCATCCACTACATATTAATACACATTAATACTGTCAATGCCTGCAAAGGTTAACTAATCCCGGTAAGTAAAAATGCAGCAAAGATCAAAGTGAGTTCATATGTATTCTCTACATACATAGAGCTCTGTACACATTAGATTAGTTTGTAACATACTCTATCCCAACATCCTTTGCTTGAAACCAAAGTTGAATTAAAATGCAGTTTCATTTGTTTGCATGATACAATTCTGATTTTCAAATACATTAGTCTATTCAATGGCCATGATAAATGCTATAAAGATGTTTAAATCACAATGGGCACCTATAGCTCATTAGCTCATACAGGCCTATATGCAACTGTTCACATATGAACCTACTTGGCTGCCCTGATTTAGTTTTGATAATGAGATGAAGAGGGCAGCTTGCCACTAACTGCATGACTGTCAGCAAATAGTTTACATTCTTTGGGAAGCAACAACAAAAAGCAGATTGGTAACACCTGCCTGAGAAAGCTAAGAACATTATAAAGAATAATACAACTAAATTGATGGTGTTATTATAACTTTAACATTACATACTATAGCATAATAAAGATTATTTTATCGCAATGACTAAGAAATGGCTAAGTATGTAGTGTTTTTGTTCTTTTTACCTCTCTGAATTGGGTCAAGTTATTTTCTCTTTCATACACTTTTACTACTAAATGCAAAGACTGTCAACAAGAAAATAATATCAGGATTGCCTGCTTTCCAAATACATATGTACCTCATTTTAAACAATTTTAATCTTTGAAAGTCAAGATTAGAGAAAGACAGCACATGCATAATTACAAGTAAGTGTGTGTGTGTGTGTGTGTGTGTGTGTGTGTGTGTGTGTGTGGTCTAAAAGTTTACGTAAAAGCCTCTTAAGGCATTTAAAATAGGAATAATTTAAAAATAACATTTACACCCAACTTTTTAGGACTATACTTACTAATAAAAGCCATAGCTGCTCATTTCCCTCATTTCTTATTTCCTTATAGAGACTGATTTGAAAACTTTTGGAGATAAAATTAATTTCCCTTAAAACAATTAGTTTGTTATAAGTAAATTGTAGAGGAAAAGATTCAAAACCCAAAAACAAACTTCATATATTCCTCATTTCTATTTTTGCAACTTACCTTTTAATTTCTTCAATATAAACCCAAAATAAATCAGTGGGTTATAAAACTCACTTTTTAAAAACCCATGGCATCTTTCTTAGGATATTGATACTTTCACCTTTTTAGTCACAACATTAGGTATATACTACTTAAAAAAACTAAAGTTACATATTTTATGTGTACAGATGTATATAATTATTATAATCATGAAGATTACTTCCAGACAAGTCTTTAGTCTAAAAACATTCTACTCTGAAAGAAAATATGTGGTAATTCCAAATCTCATCAAAACCTTCAATACTGAAAAATCGTTTTAATTTAATAAAGACAAAATAAATCCTTCTTATAAGTCTTTTCTTTAGAGGAAAGTGATATACAAAAAAGAGATAAACTATAACTAAGAGATGGTTGGATAAATTTTTATTTTGTTCGTTAAGCTCTATTGGCAACTCAGTTACGCAACATAGTCACCTATACAGTAATTATGGGAACACAGCAGGAAAGATTTTCATCAATGACCAAATCAATTAATTTGATGTTCTATAGTTTATTTGTATCATATTTAGTTGCATTCGTTTTATTGGTAATGATCAATGTGATCATTTGTTCAAGAGAAGATTTGGGTATTTTTAGAGACAGATGAATCTTTCCATTCATAATTGTGTTAATGTATCTAGAGACATACCACCTCTACATGAAAATCACCTTATTGAATTCCCACAAGACAGAAATTTACTAGTAGTTAAGAGCTTGCCTATAGGAAATCATGAACTTCTTTATAAGTGTCTTAATACTATTTTTAAAATTATTTCTTTTGGGACACTTATCAATTGCTCCCCAAAGTCCTGCCTTGGCACAAGTGAGCATCTTGTTTCATGTCTTGCACATAGTCAAATAATATCAATATAAAAGGATAATGTGCTGATTTGAATAAAATTAACTGGATTACTGAATACTGTTTAGTACTTTGAATAAAGAAAAGGTCACCTGAATTATATAAGAATAATGTAAAAAGAATAACGTAAGAATGTTTAGAAAAAGGTTTATTTTTAACTTTTAAATCCATCATCTAAAATATACATAATATTCTGCCAAAATTGGCATGAAATATTGTATATTTATCAATATATAAAATTATTTTAATGCAAAGTGATTTATTTAATGCTTTGAACTGTCAGAAAAAATATAACTATAATTCAAATTTTAGTAGGTTCTTAAGAGTCTTAAATTCACATTAACAAAATGCTCAAAAGTGACCAAAAACTATCAAAAGTGTATTGCATGTTTCCATGTTTTTTTAAGATTATAAGTATCTGTTTGATGAAATTTTAAAGTGGAATAAAATAAAACACATTTTATGTTGCCTTTGATCTTTAACTTGTAGCCTTATCTCCCAGGTCAGAGGGTACATTATTCAATTTCACTATATTTTGTGTAAAACCACTGTAGCGTTGAAGATGACTTTCAGTACAAATGTCATGGTACTTAAAGCTAAACCAGAATCTAGTTTTTCAGCTCCTTAATTAAAATCATAGTTTAAAATAGTCTGACAATATTATCTGTAGTCTTTCCAGTTGAACAGTGACAGAATTTTCACATCTTTTATTCAATCAAGCTTAGCAATCTTTCTATGGCTCTTTTATTTTCTAACACACCAAAACATTTCAAGAACCAAAATACTTAACTCTATATTTTTGTATTTAACATCATAAGGAATGATCTCTCATTTCTTACTTCTCATAGATATAATACATAAACCTTACTCAAAAATTATTTTTACTTGCCTTACAGTCTGCTCCAAAGAAGGAAGAACGAAATAGCATAAACCTACCCAATAAGCCCTCTGAAGATATAAGTGGATATGGGAGAATTTTGCTCAGTCAAAAATACAGAGAAAAAAATTCTTCTGAATCAAACAGGGATAGAAAGATAGAATATCAAAGTAAATATTTCATAAAATGTTATGCTGTAAAAATGTAAATATTAATTTTAATATACTACAGAAGAGGAATGCACAACAAATTAACACTTGTTGAATGATAAAGGATGAGTACCATATCCCAAGTGTAGTATTCAAATGCTACTTCGTATTATTTCAATTTTTCAGGCTAAAAGTAATAACTACGTGTTTACACAAATACCTAGAAAAGATATCATTAAAGTAAGGGGTTTCAGAATTCTGTTGTTTTCACTTCTTTGTTGTTCAATTTTCATATAAGACCTCTACCAATAATTTGGGAACTGTGTTAAATTTATTTTATAACATGTAAATACTATCTGGAAATAAATTTGTGAAATAAATTCATTTAAGCTATATCTGAGATTGTAATTCAGTCCTTTAAAGGGGATATTAATATCCAGTTTCAACTTTTTTTTACAATAAATGTCACATTAATATTGACAAAAATACTGGGCACATTATGTACTAATCTGGGGTGGGTGTATATTTTGAAATTTCCTTACCATTTCACTCACTTTCTTCTGTAAAGAATATTTAGAAACCTTGAAAAAAATAAGGGGAAAAAAATCTCATGAAAACTTTTTAGTTATTTGTTATAAATTCCTTCTGATATTAAAATTTTATGTTATATAATGTGACATGTATCTTACATGCACTTTTTTCCAGTGACACTTTTTCAAAATGTTACTTACCATAACTTTATTCCCTATAACAAGAACAATACATTTATTTATTTATTCAACACATATTTATGGAGCACCTACTATATGCCAGCCATTTTCCTAGGATCCTGGGATACAACAGTGAACAAAACAAAGTCCCTGCCCATAATAAGCTTTCTGTCTAGTGGGGGTGGTGGTAGACAGACAATAAAATATAAGTAAAAAGTACAGAAGTTAGAGAGTGACAACTACTATGAAGAAAAATAAAGCAAGAAGGACAGCAAGAAAACCCTAGGAGAGTATGCTACTTAATATTAGCTCTTCGTTGAAAAAATTTTGATAAAATAGATAAGCATAGGGGAAAAACATTGTCTTAAACAAACCATCTCACAACCCAGAAATAACAATCAATAATTCCATGGTACTTCCAGATATTTTTCTATGTATTTATACTTTAAAAGAGAGTCAGTAGGGGGTAGAATAAAAATACATGTACTATTTTGTAACCTATTTTTACTTAATATATAGCAAACACTTTTATATTACAAATTAATCTACAACGCAAGTTTTTAATGGCTACATTATACCATAGTTTATCAAATCACTCTCATTTTTGTACATTTACCGAGTTTTCAGTTCTATGAAAGAATTCTGAAATAAACATGCTGTACCAAGAAAACTCTGTAGTTATTCATTTTAGCAGAATAAATTCCAAGAAGCAGGACTCCTAAGATTTGTTCATTTTTATAGACTTAACAATTGTTATTACACACACAGTCCTCCAGAATGGTGGACCAAGTTAAACACCAACTAGCCATGTATGAGTGCTTATTTACTTAAACTCACCTAATATTTGCTAAAATTTAAGCAAAAGTTCTTAAAATTACTTCACATTTCCTGTGAAATAAATTTTTAGCATGCTGCCTTGAACAAACTAATTTTATTTCATTTTGGTGGAATGAGTTATGTGTGATTCATTTCTTCAACAAATATTGAATGCTTACTGTAAGTAAAGCACTAATGTAGACATTGGGGGTATAGTATTGGACCAAAAAATCCTGTCCAGCTTAAATTCTGGGGAATGTAGATAATTAGCAATATAAATAAGTTAAAATATATAGTTCTATTAGATATTGATAAGTGCTAAGGAAAAATAATAAATCAGGGAAGGGGATTACATAGGATGGCCAGGAAAGTCCTTTCTGAGAGGGCAACTTCTGAGTAAAGACTCAACAGAAAGTAAGGAAGAGTATTCCAGCAAGTGCAAAGCCCCTAAGGTGGGAAAATGTCTTGTGTGTTCAAAGAACAGCAAAGAAGCCAATGTGGCTGGAAGATTTAGTAAGCAAGGGGAAGAACAGCAAAAGATGAGTTCACAGAAGAGTAGGAGAGGAGGTAGGGCCAAATCACTGTAGGTTTTGTGGTGCATGATAATGATTTACTCTGAATGAGACAGGAAGCCACTGAAGAGTCCCAAGTACAAATGTGACAGAGCCTGACTTACTCCTTGGAAGGATCACTCTGACCGTTATATTAAAACTGAAGGAGAACAGAAGTGGAAGCAGGAAGAACACTTAATAAACTACTGCAATTGAGATGAAAGAGGATGATGAAAGAGGACTAGGGGTTAGTAGTAGACGTAGTGAGAAGTGGTCAGATTCTGGATATACTCTGAGGGAAAAGCTGAAAAAAATCTGCAACAGGAAGAAGGGAGTTGTAATTAACAAAAACAGAAAAGACAAATAATTTAGTTAGCTTTCAGGGCGAGATTTTAGGAACTTAGTTTTGGACACGTCAAGTCTGAGATGTCTTTTAGACATCCAATAGTCGATCCAGGCTGGAGTTGGGGCTAGAGATATACATTTGGAAGCCCTGTGCATGTAGACCCCATTTTAAAGAAACGAGACTGGATGAGATCAGAGTATTTTTAAGGCATACAGACAAAAGCAAAGTAAAAAGGTAGAGGTCATCTAGAAAAATAAGAGGAAAAAAAAAAAGACTGGTCTTGGGACTCAGACTGGAATTATACCTCCAGCTTTCCAGAATCTCCAGCTTGCAGACAACAGATCATGGCACTTCTCTGTCTCCATAATTGTGTGATTGTGTGAGCCAATTCCTCATAATCAATCAATCAACCTCTTTCTTTCTTTCTCTCTCTATAACAGGTTCTGTTTTGCTGGTGAACCTTCACTAATACAGCTACCATTAGCCAAAGATAAAACTGATAAACATAGAGCAAATTTACCAAATTCTTTCAGGTCACTGTTCTTCAAACATTAATGTCTCTGCATTTTATTCTTTCTGAACCATGATTCACAGCTCTATTTTATCAACACCTCTAGAGCACTTTCTAACTTAAAAAACTACCATGTAGCTGCATTCCTATGTCAAATAAGTCAAATTTGAAAGTAACATAACTAGATTGACATGAAATCTTTTTATAGATGTTCTATATAATGATTATTCATTCTGAAATCACATAAAACTGGTTTATAATACCAGATATAGGCAGCTTTCTAATACCGGAACAAAACTATACTAACACTAATTAGTGTATTAACAACAGAAAGCAATTTGAAAGATAAAGTACAAATGTTTTCCTAGTTATAGCTATGCTTCACTTTTTGGAAAATTGTATGAAAAGTTGACTGTAAAGTACATTTGTTTAGAGCAAATCTATTTTCCCATTAAATTAACTGGATTTATGTTACTTGGGAATAAAGTCCTTTAAATACTGTGCTAAAAATATTTAACCCCTCCCCTTCCTGAACAATTCAGTCCCAAGTTCATTAGGTGGGGAAGAGGTGAAGGGGTAGTGGTGGCAGCATTCCAGAACAGGGTATCAGGCCTGAATGGGGAGTCAAAAGCTGAGTAGGGTGCTTAGTAGGCAGTGCTGAGAAAGGGCAACCCAGGTATCAGAGTTGAAGCAGGGAGAAGAGGGCATCCACGTTAGGAAGGAGTAGCAGAATGGTGGCCTGGTCACATACAGGGTAATTTATCAAATAAGTAAATATATTAAGAATAAAGAAAGTCATATTTCTTACTGTAACAGAAAAGAAATATATAAATATGGAAGGGAAATAAATTAAAATTAACCTTATGGTTTTGGATTGGAAATGGAAGTAATGTGAATTCATGGTTTTTGACATATATAGATTGATAGAGAAACAAACATAATTATAAATGTGTGTTTATATATTTGTGTGTATATAAAAACATACATAGATTCCCTAGCTCTGTCTACTAAGAAGGTCTGAGACCAATGACACCCCAATAGTAGTGAGTGTAACAGTGCCCAGATCTGGGTGTCTACTTTCCATTTTTCACTAAAAGGAACCAGGGCAATGTGGAGAAATGCTGTATTCCAGGGCAAGGTTACATAAGCTACAAGGTGATCCTGGAACATTTTGTTTTTACCTGAGAGCAGGAAAATGCTGAAAGAATGATGAAGTCATGTCCAAAAGACTAAAAAATCAGCCTGAATGGACTCCTACTGGCCAAACTAATGATAATGTGAGCATCAAAATAAATAATGATAGTCACAGATTTTTATCCATTGAATAAAATAAGAAACTACGATTCTAAACTGATATAAATAAATGAATATATTAAAAGTTTGGAGAGAAACAGAACATTTCTATTCAAAGTACCTGCCTATAAAATACTCTGATTAGAAAGGGGAAAAGAGTAACTTTCCAGTGGAGAAACTTGTCAGATACCACCTGAATCAAATGTTCAAAGTGAACATCACCAATAATAAGACAAACTGAAATCATCAGCTATCTGATAGAATTCAATTATAGGAATAAGGCCTTATTTCTGTAATATTCTTGCCAAAAATGCATAAACTATCTCTATTCACGAGGAAATATCCAAACAGAAACTGAGGGAGATTGGCACAACAATGTAAATCAACTATACTTCAATTAAAAAAAAAAAAACCAGGGCTTCCCTGGTGGCGCAGTGGGTGAGAATCTGCCTGCCAATGCAGGGGACACGGGTTCGAGCCCTGGTCTGGGAAGATCCCACATGCCGCGGAGCAACTGGGCCCGTGAGCCACAATTACTAAGCCTGCGCGTCTGGAGCCTGTGCTCCACAACAAGAGAGGCCGCGATAGTGAGAGGCCCATGCACCGCGATGAAGAGGGGCCCCCGCTTGCCACAACTAGAGAAAGCCCTCGCACAGAAACGAAGAACCAACACAGCCATAAATAAATAAATAAAAATTTAAAAAAAAAAAAAACCAAACAGAAATTGAGGGACATTCTACAAAATAACTAGTCTGTGATCTTCAAGAGTTTCAAAGGCATTAAAATCATACCAAGACTGGGGAACTGTTCCAGACTGAAAGAGATCAAAGAGACATGACAACTAAATGCAACATAAGATTCTAAACTGGATCCTTTTGCTAGGACAATTGGTGAAACCTGAATGGGGCATGAGAATTAATTTACAATTATATATCAGTGTTAACTTCCTGATTTTATGGTTGTGTATGGTTTTGTAGGAGAATGTCCTTGATTATAGGAGAGATATTACAGTATTTGGGGTGACAGGGAATCAGATTGGCATATTACTTTTATTTTATTTTATTTTTTAAAAACTATTTATTTATTTATTTGGCTGCGTCGGGTCTTAGTTGTGGCATGCGGGATCTTCACTGCAGCATGTGGGATCTTTTAGCTGCAGCATGTGAAGTCTTAGTTGTGGCATGTGGGATCTAGTTCCCTGACGAGGGATCAAACCCGGGCCTCCTACACTGGGAGCAGAGTCTTAGCCACTGGACCATAAGGGAAGTCCCTGGAGTATTACTTTTAAATCATCCAGGAAAATAGTTCTCTGTAATGTATTTCTAACATCTCTGTAAGTTTATGATTCTCCAAACTACAAAATTTCCAAATATCTAAGAATTCCTTATGGATAAATGTGCACAGTCAAAGCTCCAGGAATTTAGTTCCCTTTTATCACTGTGGTTAGGTAAGGCCTAATAAGATAAAGATTCAGTAGTAGAAATAACACATTATGTATTAAGTATGCCTTCAGTTCTGTGAGAGGAATTAATGTCTTAATTTAAAAATTCAGTAAGTTTAAAATTAAGTGAAGTAGAGTAGAGAATATGATACATTATTGCTTCACAAAATGGTCTTGTTTGGGAAATGCTGATGTATTTCAATTTCCTCATTTTACCTAAAGGAAAATCGAGGTTCAAGAAGACAAAGAGTCTTACCACAGGATCATGTATAACAGTAAGTCTTTAATAGGCAGGAATAATTTATTTAAAATCTACAGGACACTCAGCAAAATTTAGCCCTTAGGCATACTGTTTACATAAACAAAGTTTAATTTGTCAGGTAACTTAGATATAAGCAGGTTGCCCTGCTCTAACTAATCCCTTTATTATTTTTTTTAATATATATATATATATATTAAAATTTATTTATTTATTATTTTTGGCTGCGTTGGGTCTTTGCTGCTGCACGCGGGCTTTCTCTAGTTGTGGTGAAAGGGGGCTACTCTTCCTTGTGGTGTGCGGGCTTCTCATTGTGGTGGCTTCTCTTGTTGCAGAGCACGGGCTCTAGGCGTGTGAGCTTCAGTAGTTGTGGCTCGCAGGCTCTAGAGCACAAGCTCAGTAGTTGTGACGCACGGGCTTAGTTGCTCCACGGCATGTGGGATCTTCCCAGACCAGGGCACAAACCCGTGTCCCCTGCACTGGCAGGCAGATTCTTAACCACTGCACCACCAGGGAAGCCCTAACTAATCCCTTTAAAATCAAGTAACAAGGTACCATTTTAAATAGAAGTTAAACACATTCAAAGAATCCATTAAAGGAAAAATAATTCAGCTTTTGGTGTGTTGTGGTTTTGTGTCTATTTGTTTTATTTTAGAATTCAGTAGGTAGAGTGGCTTGGCTATGAGCTTTTCAAGAAAAGGCATTATCTGATTTCTTATTCCTGCACATGGTAGGCACTACCTCATGAACGGAAAAAAGTAGCAACCTAAGTAAAGGAGCGAGGGAGGTTGCTACATGATGGTTAAGAGGCTGTGAACTTTCTTTGCCTAATGGATTTATATCAGATCCATAATTAAACAGGAAGTTTTTTTTCTTTAACTTGGAGGGGAAACACCAGAAGTATCTTCATTGTTCTACACTGTTCATATATCATGTTCAGCCAGCCATAAAGTAACATATACATCACCTGTACTATGTCACAGGCTGAACAAGGCAAAACAAATCCTTACAGCTCTTGCACAGAGGGTCAGCCATATGAAGAAATCTCTTTTGATTTGAAAATACTCATTACATTATCCAGATAATTAAACATGCATGAGTGGTATCAAATGAAACAATTTAAGAAAAAGTGCTAAAATAACAAAGCACTTATAACAAAATTGGCATATTTCTTTATTGACAACATTTTAGTAGAAAAAAAGTAACACTTTTTCAAGATTTATTCAGAAATAAGGGGTAAGTTATGCCTAGTTCAAGATACTGTAAGAAACCACATTAGAGTCTTTTATAATAGCTATAATGGTAGTTGCAGTGTACTCAATTATAAGAACAACTTTTTAATTTAAATAATAAAAAAAAATGTTTACCTACTGGGGTCATTTTAAACTGGATATCTGAGGTATGATAAGAATCACTAAACTGTATAATTACATAAACTTTAAATAGTAGCCTTAAACCTCTATTTCTTTTCCATCAACTTTAAAGAATATTTCTGGCTATCACCATCAACTTCATCTCACTGCACCTTTACTTTTTCATCCACAAGGTTAGTAACATTTAAGTTTTGTTCTGTAACCATAATTAAGTCTCCCATGCTTTGCTTACAGGTTAATTCTAAAAACTGGAAGTCAACAGTGTTTATGTTATTACAATCAATATAGATATTGTTTAATGCAAAGCCCAACAGGGTGTTAATACCACATTTCCTTCGTATAGGTCCAATGTGCTACAGGAAGGATGATTTTACTAGGGTCAGGACCTAAATATCTTCTCTTGTTTTAACCCATCAATTGCTCAAAACCATCCCAAATTTTAATTTACTTTATGCCTTAGTTATACGGTAATCTGTTTTCTCTGGAGTTTCTAATCACTTATCGCTTTGTTGCTGTTGTTGTTGAAGAAACATGATATAAGGATTCTTTACTATATCACTAATATCTTCCAGCCTCTAATTCATCCAATCTGAGGCATGGAATCCATGCCCTTCTTTTTATTAAAAACATTCTTCTTGGAACTCATTGACATTTTGTTGTACTTAATTTTTATTCACTTTGTTACATCAAAGTAACAAATGAAATCCAAAATAAAAATTGCTTAATATCTCAAATGAGGAGAATCTAAATAGTGTTAAGACAACTGAATAACAACCTGAAAAAATATAGACTTAGATCCATATCTCATACTGTGTTACAAAGATAAACTTCAAATGATCAAAGATCTAATGTAAAATTTGAGTACTTAGATGTAATAAAAGAAAACATTGGCAAATCCTTTTTATAACTTTGTAGTTGTGAATGCCTTTCTAACCATGACAAACTCCAAAAGCCTTAAAAGAAAAATAAATAATTTATAGCAAATGTTAAACAAAAAGCCAAACAAACAAAATCAAAATACAAATGACAAACTGAAGAAATGATCTGAAGCCCAGAACACAAACACAAAGGGCTTATTTCAGAGAAATATAAAGAATTCATGGGAGTGACATCAGAAAGATGGTAGACCAGGAGGTCCCAGCCTTCCCACCCCTGCCACATGATTTAACAAGTACCTACAAATGAAAATAGTTCTGGAAGAGCTCTGGAGTACAATTAAGAAGCTGCGGCAACCCAGTAGAGCACAAAAAAACAAGGATGTCTGAATAGAAAAGTATAGGAAGCATTTCACCTGTGTCATTCCATCTTCTAGGTTCATACAGCTTGGCGCCAAAAGAAATGTCCTCAGCAACAACTCCCCCCAAATGGGAGAAAAGGAGAGCAGAAAGACACCAGCAGCCTTCACCACCAAGGACCTCAACAGCCCTCATCACTACCATGGACACCAGCAGCTTTCACCTTCAAGGACACTTACAGTCTTTGCTAATGTCTACACCTACCTGAGCTGATGGAGCTGCCTGGAGCCCAGGCCACTGTGCCCCTTCTTGGAACCAGAAGCATTACTGCTCCCCAACCAAGCCAGAGTTGCTAGACCCAGCACTACACCTGGCACCACCACATATGCCACCCAGCCAGCATCCTCACATCCACCAGTAGGTCAAGGTTTATACCCACCAGAGCTAGTCCAAAAACTCTGAAAGAGGTCACTGCTCCTTCAATGCACAAACACCAACAAAGGAACACAAAAAATCAAGGAAACATGACACCATCAAAGGAATATTACAAATTTCCAGTAACTGTCCCCAAAGAACTGGAGATCTATGAACTACCTGAAAAAGAATTCAAAATAACTGTTTTAAAGAAGCTCAGCAAACTACAAGACAACACAGATAGATAACTCCAAAAAATCAGGAAAATATTACATGAATAAAATGAGAAGTTCAATAAAGAGATATAAGTCATAAGGAAAGAACCAAAAAAATTCTAGAGCTAAAGAACACAATGAATGAAATGAAAAATGTAATAGCTTCAACAGCACACTCAATGGAACAAAAGAAATAAACCAGTGAAGTCAAAGACAGATCATTTTAAAATATCCAGTGAAAAGAAAAAAGAATGAAAGAGGGTGAAGAAAGGCCATAAGATTTATGAAACACCATCAAAAGATAAAAGGAGAAGAATTTTAAAAATCACTATAAAAAACATCAAATAAGAAAAGAAGACAAGAGAGGAAGAGATGTACAACACAACTAAAACAGAAGACAATCAACAGAATGACAACAGTAATTCCACACCTATCAATAATTACTTAAATGTAAATGGATTAAACTCTCCAATAAAAAGGCACAGAGTGGCTAAACAAATATTTTTTAAATCCAGTGATACATCTGTAAGAGACTCACTGTAGATTTAAGGATACACGTAGACTGAAAGTAAAAGGATGAAACAGATATACCAAAGAGTAACCAAAAGAAAGCAGGGGTGGCTAAACTTATATCAGATAAAATAGACTTTAAGTCAAAACTGTCTTTAGAGACAAAGAAGGTCATTCTATAATGCTCAAGAGTCAATTCAACGGGAAGATATAATAAGTATATATGTACCCAACATCAGTGCACTTAAATATACAAAGCAAACATCAACAGATCTGAAGGGAGAAATTGACAGAACTACAATGATAGTAGGAGACTCCAATACCTCACTTTCCATAATGGATAGAATATCCAGACAGAAAATCAGTAAAGAAACAGTTGATGTGAACATCATTATAGGTTAAATGGACCTAACAGACATATACAGAACTTTTAACTCAATAAAAGAAGAATACACATTCTTCTCAGGCACACATGGAACATTCTCAAGGATAGATCATATGTCTATCATATGGTGTATCACAGAAAAGTCAACTTTTATGTGATAGGTCATCAAAAAAGTCTTAAATTTGACAAGATCAAAATCATTGCAAGTATCTTTTCTGATCACAGTGGAATAAAATTAGAAATCATTAACAGTAAGAAAACAGGAAAATTCACAAGTACATGGAAACTAAACAACATACTCTTGAACATTCGTTATATTAAAAAAAAAGGAGAATTTTAAAAGTATCTCAAGACAAAACAAAAACAATAACACAACATATCAATACTTATGGGATGCACCAAAAGCAATACTAACAGGCGATTTCATAATGATAAACACCTACATTAAAAAAAAACCCTCAAATAAACAACTTAACTTTACATCTCAAACAACTAGAAAAAGAAGAACTAGGCCAAAATCAGCAGAAGGAAGAAAATAATAGAGATTGGAACAGAAATAAATCAAATAGCAAATAGAAAAACAACTGAAAAAAACCAACGAAATTAAGAGTTGGTTTTTTGGAAGAATAAGCAAAATTGACAAACTGTTAGCTAGACTAAGAAAAAGACAGAAGAGTCAAATAAACAAAATTAGAAATGAAAAGGAGACATTACAATGGATGCCTCAGAAATAAAAAGGATCATAAGAGACTATTATGAACAATTATATGCCAACAAATTCTCCCATTAAAAGAAATGGATAAATTCCTAGAAACATACAACCTACGAAAACTGAAGATCGATGAACTAGAAAAACTGAACATACCAATAGCAAATGAGGATATTGAATCGATAATTTAAAACCTCCCAACAAAGAAAAGCCCAGGACTAGATGGCTTCATGGAAGAACTCTACCAAACATTTGAAGAAGATTTCATACAAATCCTTCTTAAATTCTCCCAAAACACGGAACAGGGAACATTTCCAAACTCATTTTATGAGACCATCATCATTCTGACAACAAAACCAGAAAAAGACACTACAAGAAAAGAAACCTACAGGCCAGTATCTATGATGAACATAGATGCAAAAATCTTCAATAAAATTCTAGCAAACAAAATTCGAGAGCATATTAAAAGGATCAGACACCATTACCAAGTGAGATTTAATCCCTGGGTTAAAAGGATGGTCCAACATATGCAAATAAATCAATGTGATACGCCACACTAATAGAATGAAAGAAAAAAAACCACATGTTCATCTCAACAGATGTAGAAAAAGCATTTGACAAAATTCAACATCGTTCATGATAAAAACTCTCAACAAAATAGGTATATAAGAAACTTATCTCAGCACAATAAAGGCCATTTATAAAAAACCCACAGTGATCACCATAATCAAACCAGTATAAGGCAAGAGTGCCTATTCTCACTACTTCTCTTCAACAGAGTACTGGAAGTCCTAGCCAGAGCAATGAGAAAAGAAAAAGAAATAAAAGGCATCCAAATCACAAAGGAATAAGATTATCTCTATTTGAAGGTAACATAATCATACATATAGAAAACCTTAAAGACAACAAAAAAACTGTTAGAACTAATAAATGAATTCAGTAAAATTGAGGATACAAAATCAGCATACAAAACCCAGCCACATTTCTATACACAAACAACAAACTATTTGAAAAGAAAATTAAGAAAATAATCACAATAGCAACAAAATGAATAAAATATTTAGGAACAAATTTAAGCAGAGTGGTTAAGGTCTGTACACTGAATATTATAAAACATTGATAAAAGAAATTTAAAAGACACAGATAAATGTAAAGGCCTCTCTGTTCATGGATGGAAAATTAAATATTGTTTAAATGTCTGTATTACCCAAAGTGATCTACAGATTCAGTGCAATCCCTATCAAAATCACAATGCCAGTCTCTACAGAAATAGAAGAAACAATCCTAAAATTTATATAGAATCACGAAAGACCCTGAATGGCCAAAGCAATCTGAGCAAGATGAACAAAACTGAAGACATCATACTTCCTGATTCCAAAATATATTTCAAAGCTACAGTAACCAAAGCAGCATGGTACTGACAAGAAACAAAACGAAAGCAAAACCAAAACCAACATGAGACATATCGACCAATGGAACAGAATAGAGAGCCCAGAAATAAATCCACATATCTGTAGCCAACTGATCTTCGACAAGGACACTAAAAACACATAATGGAGAAAGGACAGTGTTCAATAAATGGTGTTGGAAAAACTGGATATCCAAATGCAGAACAATGAAACTGGACCCTTACCTCATGCAATATATAAAATTTCATACCATAAACAAAAATCAACTCAAAATGGATTAAAGACTTAAACATAACTCCTGAAACCATAAAACTACTAGAAGGAAATTTAGGGAAAGAGCTTCTCAACATCAGGCAATGATTTTTTTAGACATGACACCAAAAGCACAGGCAACAAAAGGAAAAATAGACAAGTGAGACTGCATGAAACTAAAAAGCTTCTACACAGCAAAGGAAATAATCAACTGAGTGAAAAGGCAACCTACATAATGGGAGAAACATTTGCAAACCATGTATCTGAGTAAGAGTTAATATCCAAAATGTAGCAAGAAGTCATATACACACTCAATAGCAGAAAACCCCAAATAACCCAATTAAAAAATGAGCTGAGGACCTAAACAGACATTTCTCAAAGAAAGACATACAAATGACCAACAGGTACATGAAAACATGCTCAACATCACTAATAATCAGGGAAATGCAAATCAAACTCACAATGAGATTACCTCACACCTATCAGAATGGCTGTGATCAAAAAGACAAGAGATAAGAAGTGCTGGTAAAGATGCGGAGAAAAGGAATCCTTGTACTACTGTAATCAGACTAAAGGAAGAAAGATTGTCAACTGCTTAAACAAATCCACACTACAGTGTGAATTACCTGATTCAGGTAGTAACCACCAAGATCCTTCCACTGTAAAAAAATTACTTTGCTCTTTGTAATTAATATTATCTATAGGGTGATACTCTGAAATCATGTGAATATCTTTTTCCCCAACAATCTCTATTTCACTTTTTATCTCCTTTTATTGTTTGTCTTCCCCATTAGAATGTAAACTCCACAAGGGCAGAGGTCTTTGACCCTTTTACTCACAGCTGTATTCCCAGTGCTTAGAGCAGGGTTTGGCACATAGTAGACCTTCATAAATATGTATTGAATGATTCATCATCTGTTGTATACCTCTGTATTCTGTTGTATACCTCATACCTCTGTATGAGACTGAATGACTTAAAGGCGAAGTGATGTTTCCTTCATCTTTGTATTTGTAGAAAATAAGCATAGTACTTAGCAAATAATAATAACAATAAATGCTACTTTATGTTAATTTTTAAGGACCATGGATAAATCAGTTATAATATATAGGCCTAACTTGCTTTTGTCATCTATAAAGTGCTAAAAATAACATATATCTAATTATATTACTGTGAGAAATAATGAAAGTTATGTTAACATTTCCTTTTAAAATAAAAGATAAAGCAAAAATCCTACTAATTTGAAATCCAAGGCTCTCAGGAAAAAGTACTAAATTATATATGATATATGATTTTTTTTCAGCTTCACTTTGCTACACTACATGTTTACAGCATTTTACTGATAAAATGCTAAAATACCAAATTACTTTTCAAGCAATACTAAGTTACTTTACCTGTAATGCCTTTAATGTTTCCTTCAATCCTTCTATTTCTTTTTCTTTTATTTCTGTAGCAAGCTGATATTTTCCCTTCAAGTAAAAAACTATATTTCAGTACTTTCCAATATAAGTGACATTATTAACAGGGAAAACAAGAGTTCAAGAACCAAAATCTCTACTTGAAACCTAGTACTTCACAGAATTTAAACATGTATCTGTACTACAACTTATATTTCTAATGACTTCAAGATATCATAAAATTACAATAAGGTCTATACAAGGTTACAAATATCATGAAATGGAAAATCTCATTATAACAATAAATCATTTTAACAATAGAGCATTCCTGAGAACTTATAGATACTATATAATTATTTAATTCATATGGCTAGAATAAATATATTCTAATCAATAAGACACAAGTACATTTGTTTTATAAATATAAGGATATGAGAAAAATTTTAAAAGAAAGTCTTTTGCTAAAAATAACTCTAAGTTTTAATATTATAAATGACATGTCCTTTGATATAATAAAAACATGTATGAACTATTGAATAGCTAGAGAAAACATTTAATGCCAGATGAATTTCTAGCATTGTTCAGAGTTGTATACTCTTTTCCTGTTGGTCTGCATGCAGATGCAAATCATTTTACTGTTTTTTAAAGAAGGCAATTTCATTGAAAAGGCACTAAAAATATATTATACTTAATAGAAACACTGCAGTATAGTGGAAAGAGCATTAATTTAGGGGCTGAAGAAATCTAGGTTCTAGTCCCAGCTTTGCCACTTCAAAATGGGAGCATCAGCAAGTCATTTATATCTTACTAGGCCTCAGTGCTCTCAACTGTAAAATGATAAGAGCTCGAGTAACATGATTCCTTTAGGTCCTTTCTGTTTCTAAAATTTTAAGAAATTAACAGTCTCCATTTGTTTATTACCAATGCTCCTTTCCATTATGGTGAACAACTGATAATTAAATGCATTTAAATTATGTTTCAAATTATTAAAAAATTAATATATACCTTTTCTTCTTCCAAGGCACACATCTTCATTTGCAACTGATAAAGAATTTTAAAAATTAAAATACAGGTAAGTGAAATGTTACCAGTGATTTACACTGGTCAGTGAGACTACAGAAATGTTTTACATGTCTATATTGTTTGAACTTAGTACAATGTGATTATGCTACTTTTACACTGAGAAAATAAACAATAAAAGGTATAAAAGGGGGAAAAAAGATAGTCACCAAAGAAAATGAACAATTTAATCTCACAATCAGAGCACCAATCATCCTTGAAAGTTCAGTTTTTCCCTCCAGTTTTTTTTAAATGTTTCAATATTTTGCCATCTACTCATAAACTATAACATTTTCTGAATGCATACTTTTATGAAATTGATATCATTTGTATTTGCACTGACAGTATTTTCTGAAATTTTTAAAAAATGCATATGTTAGTCTAATAAATAAATAATGACATTTTAAAACAGAAAAATTAAGGTGAACTTGTCAAAGGAAACTAATTAAATATTCCAAGCAACACAAGGATACTAGGCAAAGTTGTCAAGAAATAAAATTTTTCTTTGGAATTTCTCCATCTCATTTTCCATATTCCTCACTTACATTCAAGAATCCTTTTTTTAAAGAGAAAGAAAAGAAGAAAAGAACTTAAAAAAAAAAAAAAAAAGAGAACCCAATAGCACTTTCTCATCTACCCTTCAATTACCTGGATATTCTTTCTTGCCCAGAGTCCCTTGTGGTAACAGAGACATAGAACTGCTCTCTCCTAAAGGATACTATGCTGTACATTTGGTTTCTGCTTCCTTACCCTTCAATTAAAACTCCCATAACTTAGGTAAAGCCAATTTCAGACTATAAGGAAATTTATCATCTGCTTAAACAAATCCACACTACAGTGTAAATTACCAATAACCTTAACCCACTAGTGATTAGGTTATATAGGTTTATTTCTTTTTATGCATTTCTCTCTAAACACACACACTTGCATGTAGATAAAAACAAAAAAGGGGGAAGGAAAAAGGAAAAAAAAATGGTGATGTTGGCATGGCTATAAGGAAAAGCACTTCCAGAGTACATTTTCCATAGGCACATTTCTTACACTTATATTTTATAATTAGGGACTGAAGAGAAATGTGAGGTAGTAAAGAAGAGCTATAGAATTCAAAATAACAGAAGGAGTTGTTCTTCATTTCTTTAAAATATTTTTTTTCAATTCTTCTACCGATCTTTCTTAGTTGTTAGTAGTTGATATTTATGGAGGTGCATGATAATCACATCTCTTCATCCTTTACATCTCCCTACTTGCATTTCAGCTTTTCACCAGTGTTATAATGTTAGCTTGGGTAAAGGAGTAATGTGGAAAAGGTAAGCTCCTAGGATATGCTAATTAAAGACAGAAAAGGGAGAAGGGAGAGAAAGAGCAAGAACACACATATCACTAACATATTTCATTTAGGACCAATAAAAACACATCTCCAAGAAAATAGTATTCCTAATTTCCTTCCTTAACTAAATCATTCTACTACATTACATTATTATCAGTTGTGATTCAAAATAACCTTATTTCCTGCTTCCAATAATAACCTTTTTGTCTTCAGTGAGTACGGAGAACAACCTGTCATAATATTCATGAGAAGTGGGAAAACTGCAATATTTAAAACTGTAATGTTTGTCTATCCTTATGAAATTACCTGCTTTTTAAAAACTGCCATTGCTTCTTTGTGTTGCTTTGTTAATGCTTCCTTTTGATTCTGAAGAGTTTCCTATTTTAAAATCATGAAAAGTTAAAACAGATTCTAGCCACTTTCAGTTTTAAATTTTAATTGGGTTCACAAATTAAAGTTAAACATATTCATTGCACATATTATTTTATGCTCTTAAAATGCAACTTATGACAATTTTATGATTTTTTTAACTGTCATGGACTCAGCATACAATAATTTTGCTTCCAGTTGCTTCTTCATGATAAAACATATTGCTCTCTAAAATTTTAAACTCTGAATATAGCTTACTTTAAAGTTTTCTTCAAGAAAATATCTTTCATCGAAAGTTATTAAAATTAAGTCTAGTATACAAGCAGACTACAGTCTTATTACAGTTTCCAAAAAAACCAATTTTATTATCTAAGCACAAATGTTTACATGGTAACATATGATTCTTTAAATTCACTGAAATAATTTTTTACAAAACCAAAACTACCACAGGGCATTTTTGAAAAAAAATCCATGTATACAATTCCATTTCTTTCCCCTCCACCTTTTTTTGGTAGAAGTTGTATGTCCTGTCCTTTAGATTCAAGATGAATTTTTTCTTCTATCTTTATCAAATAATTCTCATAATTTAAAAAATTAGAGCTAAAACTGGCAACCACTTTCAAATGCTTCTGTTATTTTACTCCATGATTCTAAATATACACTGATTTATCAATTTAAAAAATTTATCTACTGACCTCCTATATGATAGCTTTCTTGTACAAACATAATCCTACATGTCCTCCATCTATTCTTCCAACAGAATTATATAAAAATTGTGGCTTAAATCAATAGTCAGTATTTATACTCTTATAACTGCAATTTTTATTCAATGCTAAGCCATATGGTATATCATGATTACATTTCTTTTTTTTAAATTAATTAATTTATTTATTTATTTATTTTTGGCTGCATTGGGTCTTTGTTGCTGCGCGTGGGCTTTCTCTAGTTGAGGCGAGCGGGGGCTACTCTTCCTGGACCCAGGTTTGAACCTGTGTCCCCTGCATTGGCAGGCGGATTCTTAACCACTGCGCCACCAGGGAAGTCCCATGATTACATTTCTATTCTTATACAACTTTTATTTTTCCTGAAGTTAGCAATTACTTTAAAATATTTGAATTCCCATAACTAATTTTGAAAAATAATACTGCCAGTTCCGAGGTCTGTATCAATTGGTTCATATGCTCAGAGGCAAAAAAAAAAAAAAAAAGAATAGAAAAGGCAAAGTGAGAAGATCCCAAGAATGACTTAGGAAATCCCAAACTGCATAGGAAAACAGGCTTTTTTTTTTTTTTTAATTTTTAAATTTTTGGCCACACCACGCAGCTTGCAGGATCTTAGTTCCCTGACCAGGGAATGAACCTGGGCCCTGGCAGTGAAAGCACCAAGTCCTAACCACTGGACTGTCAGGGAATTCTCCAGAAAGCAGACATTTAGAAAAGCTGTAGATATTGGACAAAATTTTTCAGAGGATATTGCCCAGTTTTCTTATGAAAATATATTAGACTCTACTCCTGCAAACAAGGAAAGAATGAATTTATAGGACACTTCAGGGATAAATTCTTTGAGGAGCAGATTCTGAAGTAAATATGAACTCCAGCTCTCTCTCCGTTTTTTGTGAACAGCCGTAAATCTAGAAATAGGAGATTTAATATGCAACAAAAACTGGAATGGGAAATAGCCCCATTACTAGATCTCCAAATTCAGATCTTCAAAAAGCCTTAGAACAAAAGAAGAATAAACTGGTACCCTTACAGATAAAACAATTTAATACTCCCACTCCAGTCATCAAGCGTGAGAGGAGTGAGTCTCATGGTAAAGACACCTGTAGATACTTATTTTAAGCAGAAAAGACACTGGGGAAAAAAAACATCCTAAACTAGCTAAGAAAATGAAGGGAAAAAATATCAGGTGGGCAAATCAATGTCACTGCTCTGACACGCACCCAACTTCCCATTTATTCCTCAAACTTACAAAGAGCAATTTCTCTAAATATTAAAAGAAACCTTGAAATTTTATTCATACCATAAACTCTGGCAACATCACATAACCTTTCCCTCAGGGTCAATGAGCTACTCAAATAGGGCGTATCTCTAGTAATTCAAAGATACTCGCCCCATTTTAGCCTATAACCGTTATCCTTGGATTCTCAAGTGAGGAATATTATGTTCTCCTTTATGATGCCACACCCATTAACTTAAGACATAGGAGTCTACTATGCAAATAGCATTGAAAAATTAAACTCCTGTTTTTTTGGAGGAGTTTTTTGTTTTGTTTTTTTTAAGATTCCTGGGGATTCTATTCACAATCAGATCATAGCTTATTTGGATATTGACTTAGGTACCTGTGTGTACCATGGAACCAAATTAAAGATCTCCATGAAGTGGACTCTTTGTGGGCAAAATGTCTTAACTGATATTGGCAGCAGGGTTCAGATTGACCCATCTAAACCTCTACTTAACTTTATACAATACCTCTAAAACCAGAAACGAAGAAGAACTAAGTCAATTGTCCTAAAGCCTATTAAAGAAAGGATGAATCAATCATACCTATACCAGTTTTAAAATTTTGACTTGTTCCCCAGTCAAAAACCCAATGGGTGAAGATTTGTTTAAGACCTTAAGGCCATAAATAAAATATCAATTTCCCCAATTCATTGAGCCCAGATACTATTTTATCTTCAATGCCACCTGACTCTACATACTTTACTACTATATATTTATCTGTGTTCTGCTTTCTATGGCGTCCCTTTAGATCAACATAGTTTTACCTGTTTGTTCTGTCCTGGGAGAGTCAACAATTTACCTGGACAGTTATGCCACAGTGGTTTACTGAGGAACTTAGAGACCTTAAACCTCCCTGTAAACTCTACACTTATACAATATGTGGGCAAGCTTTCGTTATGTTCTAAAGATGAAGAGAGCTCTAAGACTGACTCCATTTATCTACGTACTGTTTTAGCTCAGAAAGGACATGAGAATTCCAAAAAAAGTTTAGTATTTTGTAAGAATAAAGTGCATTATTTAGGGTATAATTTATCCCAAGGGGGTAAATCTATTGTTCCTGATAAATTATGAGCCCTTCAATACTTTCCAAGGCTGTTTACTAAGAGAAAATTAAGAAGTTGTCTAGATTTCACTGGCTACTGTAGACACTGGGTTCCAAACATCTCTGAAATTGACACATTTCTATATAATTTAAGTCCTCAACAATGGAACCTTTCCCTTAGGAACTTAAACACGGACAAGAATTTTGTGATTTAAAAATAACTCTCAACAGCCCCCCTCGCACCCCCGCAATTGGGGTCCTCCAAATTGTCATAAAGCTTTCTATCTATTTGTATCTGAGCAATGTAGACAAGTCCTTAATACTCTAACAGAACACCACAGGTATCATCAGGGCCCAATTGCTTACTACAATCTTCCCCTCAACCCAGTGAGGGGAAAATCCTACTCCTTATCTAAGGATAGTAATAAGCAGCAGCCAAACTAGTAGAGGCCTCTACTGACTTGGTTTAAGGATCTTGTTTAAATTTGATGGTTCTGTATGCTGTACAATCCTGGATGCTATTGAAAACACACTTCTTGGCAAGCAGGCTTACATCCTATGCACTTTTTATTATTTTCTCCCTCACACATTTCAACTCAGTGCTATACTTTAAAGATTGCTACACTTTTCCCATTACCCAAAGAAGAGGAATTCCATGAGATCTAACCTCTGTCCATACAATGACTATGCTTCAAATGGATTTATTAGAAACTCCTCCTAGAAAATCTAGGTTTAATATTATTTGTTGATATATCATTTTTTATAACTGAAATGGGAACTATCAGGCAAGATATACTGGAACAGTCTCAACTGACCCCTAAAACATGACTCCTTACCAGAGGTAAAACCAGTCCTGATGACAGTACTTACCCTCTCAGCAGAGCGTGCCAATTGTCAAGAGATAAGAGAGTTAACATAAAGCTAATATCAGGTATACCTTTTGGAGTAGTCCATGATTTTGTAATACTGTAGAAACAATGAGAGTTTCCAACCTTAATAGGAATCCCAATGTAAAATGAACAACAGTTTTAAGTACTCTAATGCTTCCTAAGGAGGTGGCTATCATGAAGCCACACTATTAAGGGATAACAAAGGCTAAAAGAAATATCCTAGGTTTATCTTTATGACACACAGGCAGCCCTCAACCAGGTCCTGGCCCCATTATACTCTAAAAAGCTAAATCTTTCTGGAGATTAAAAAATCCTATTTTGGAATGCCCACAACTGGCTCCAGAATCTGAAAAGAATACATGGTTGTAAACTACAAGAGAATCCCTGGCACTTTCAGGACAGACACTTGGTGGCACCAGAGAACCTTGACAAAACTCTGCAAACATATTTTACAAGGAATTACCCATCAGAGCAAAGACATATTGAAAACGATATTCAATTAGCATTGGTGGGGATATTTTACTAAGATTTTTGAGGATGTCTCTGGTGCAAATCTCATCTGTCTCCCTCACAATCCTAGTAAAACTGTTATCCTTGTAAATCCAAGCTTCAGGACCCCACTGAACATGTTCAAATGGACTTCCTAAAATAAACCCCTACAGTGGGTTCTGAATATGTTCTGATCATTGCTTGCTACTTCTCTGGATGGATTAAAACTTTTTCTTGAGAGAGAGCTATAATTATGAGAGTAGGAAAAAAATTACTTGATTTTGTGTTCCCAATATGAGGATCTCCAGTAACAGAGGCACTCATTTTACTGGACCTGTTTTTAGAGAACTCTGCAAAGCCTTGTCATTTATTTAGATATTTCATTGCCCCAATCATCCCCAATCTTGAGGAAAAGTAGAGAGAGTTAATGGCACCTTAAATCTGACACTCTTGAACTTCCATGACCAAGAAGGTTATGTCTAACTCTCATGACTATTAAGTCCACACTCTCCTACACTTCACTGGCTTCTACCATACACACCTATTAGAGGTTACCACATGAAACTGGCTACTTGTGCCCCAATCTTGGACATTTTCTTACTTCAGACAAACCTGGCAAAGTACTCCAAGGACTCAGGAAATATACTTCATAGTCTTATCACTATCTCACATAAGTTGCCTTTCCTCTACATGATCTAAAATGCAGATAAACATAAGCTGAGAGAGTTCATTACCATTAGACCTGTCCTGCAAGAAATGATATGAGTCCTACAGGTTGAATTGAAAGGACATGAGAGAGTAACTCAAAGCCGTATGAAGAAATAAAAATCTCCGTAAAGGTAAATACATGAGCAATTTATAAAAGCTAGTATTACTCTAACAGCAGTTTTTATTTCTTTTTTTAAGAAACTAATACTTTTTAAAAAAAGACAATTATTAGGCTAAAAGCTAGTATTACTGTACCTTTGGTTTGTAACTCCATATTTGCTTTCTACATAATTCAGAGACTAATGCATTTTTAAAACTACTAGTTTATTCTCTTGAGCACACAATATATAAAGATGTAATTTTATAATATCAACAACTGAAAGGAGTGTAGATGGAGTTTTAAAGGAATAGAGTTCTTGTATGTTATTGACATTAAGCTGATACAAATTCAAATTAGAGTGCTATAATGATAGATGCTAACTGTAATCCCCATGGTAACCATAAAGGAAATAGCTAGAGAATATACACAAAAGGAAATGAGAAAGGCATTTAAACATCTCACTACAAAAAAATCAACTAAACACAAAAGATGATGGTAATGCAGGAAATGAGGGACAAAAAACTATCAGACACATGGAAAACAAATAGCAAAATGACACAAGTTAGTTGCTCCTTATCAGTAATTACTTTAAAAGTATATTTTAACTCTCTCACCTAAAGACAAAAATTGGAAGAATGGATAAAAAACATGATCCAACTTTATGCTGTCTACAAGAGACTCACTTTAGATCTAAAGACACAAACAGGTTGAAAGTAGAAAAATGGAAAAAGATATTCCATTAAAATAATAACCAAAAGAACAAAAAAAACAAAATTAAAAACGGCCTTTAAATTTTAAGAAGTTACATTAGACAAAGAAAGATATTATATATCCATAAAACGTTCAATAAGGAAGAAGATATAACAATTATAAGCATTTATGAACCAAATGACAGACCATCAGAATATATGAAGCAGGGCTTCCCTGGTGGCACAGTGGTTAAGAATCCGTCTGCCAACACAGGTTTGATCCCTGGTCTGGGAAGATCCCACATGTCGTGGAGCAACTAGGCCCGTGTGCCACAACTACTGAGCCTGTGCTCTAGAGCCTGCGAGCCACAACTACTGAGCCCACATGCTACAACTATTGAAGGCCGCATGCCTAGAGCCCGTGCTCCACAATAAGAGAAGACACCACAATGAGAAGCCCTCACACTGCAAGAAAGAGTAGCCCCCGCTCACTGCAACTAGAGAAAGCCCACGCACAGCAACAAAGACCCAATTCAGCCAAAAATAAATAAATAAATAAATTTTAAAAAAAGAAAAGAAAAGAATGGGAGAGATCCCTCCTCCCTTTAACAGAACAGAAAAACAATAGAGAAAATCAGTGAAATTAAAAATTGGTTCTTTGAAAAGATAACAAAATTGATAAACCTTTACCCAGATGGACTAAGAAAAACAGAGAAGACTCAAATTACTAAAATCAGAAATGAAAGTGGGGACATTACTACTGATTCTGCAGAAATAATAAGTATGATGAGAGTACTATGAACAACTGCATGCTAACAAATTGGGTAACCTAGATGAAATGGAGAATTCCTAGAAATGTAAAACCTACGAAGACCAAATTATGAAGAAATAGAAAATTTTAATAGACTATAGGAGACTGAATCCATAATCAAAATCTCCCAATACAGAAAAGCCCTGAACCTGATGGCTTCACTGGTGAATTCTACCAAACATTTAAAGAACTAACAGCAATCCTCCTCAAACTTTTCCAAAGAGTTGAATAGGAAGGAACACTTCCTAACTCATGCTTGATGCCAATATTACCTTGATACCAAAGCCAGATGAAGACACATCAGAATACTACAGACCAGTACCCCTGATGAACATTGATGCAAAAATTCTCAAAAAAATACTAGCAAACCGAATTCAGAAGCATATTAAAAGGATCATACACCATGACCAAGTAGGATTTATCCCTGGGATAAGAGAGTTCAACATACAAAAAAATCAGTCAATGTAATACACCACATTAACAGAATGAAGACAAAAAACACACAATCATCTCAACTTATGCAATAAAAAGGATCCAACAAAATTCAATACCCTTTCATGGTAAAAAAAATTCGACAAACTAGGAATAGAAGGAAACTACCTCAACATAATAAAAGCCATATTTGAAAACCCCACAGTGAACATAATATTCAATGGTAAAGGACTGAAAGTTTTTCCTCTAAGATCAGGAACAAGGCAAGGATGCCCACTTTCACAACTTCTATTCAACATAGTACTGGAAGCACTGGTTAAAGCAATGAAGCAAGAAAAAGAAATCCGATTTGGAAAGGAAAAAGAATTATCTGTTTGCAGATGATATGATCTTATATGTAGAAAACCCTAAAGAGTCCACAAAAAACCTGAATAAATGAATTCAGCAAAGTAGTACGATACAAAGTCACACAAAAATCAATTGCATTTCTATACACTAACAATGAACTACCCAAAAATGAAATGAAGAAAACAATTACATTTACAATAGCACTAAAAAGAATAAAATACATAGAAATTAACTTAACCAAGGAGATGAAAGACTTGTAAGTGAAAACTACAAAACACTGCCCAAAGAAATTAAATTAAAAATTAAAAATACAAACACATCTTTTGCTCTGGGATTAGAAAACTTCATATTTGTAAGATAATACTATCCAAAGTTATCTACAGATTCAATGTAATCTCTATCAAAATCCCAATAATATTTTTTGCAGCAATAGAAAAACCCATCCTAAAATTCATATGGAATCTCAAGGAACCCAAAATCGCCAAATAATCTTGAAAAAGAAGATCAAAGCTGGGGGACTCACACTTCCTAATTTCAAAACTTACTGGAAAGCTCCAGGAATCAAAATAGTGTTGTACTGGCATAAAGAAAGACACATGGACCAATGGAATAGAATAAAGAGCCCAGAAATAAACCCTCACACACATGGTCAAGGGTGTCAAGATCATTCAATGGGGAAAGAACAGTCTTTTCAACCAAAGGTTCTGGGAAAACTGGATATACACAAGCAGAAGAATGAAGCTGAACCCTTACCTAACACCATATACAAAAATGAACTCAATCAAAACACCACCAAACAACTTGTTAATAAAGCAAAACCATGTTTATTAGAATTCATTGCAGTAAGTGAGGACACTACTTTGACAGAGTCTTAGTAGTATCTCAAAAGGAACAAGTTAGAATTGGGTTATATAGAAGGTTATGGGATTTAGGTGTTTGGGGGAACTTAAGATACTTTTAATTTATATTGCCAATAAGAAATATATGAAAGTTCTATTTTTCTACAACTTTGTAAAGTAAGGTAGGAATCTGGTTTTATTTTTTTTCAGATGGTATACCCAGTTCTAATATCATTTCTTGAATAATCTACTTTTCCCCACTGATCAGAAATGTCACCTTTATCATTCACTAAATTATCTTATGTATTTGGATCTATTTCTGGACTCTATTATAGTCTATCTGTTCATGTATACTACCAAGCTATTTTAACTATTATAGCTTTATAATATATTTAAGAATCTAGTGTGACTAGATTCCTTCTCAAAACTTTCCCAGCCACTCTTGTAAGTTTATTTCCACATAAACCTTAGAATCAGCTTAAGTACACCAAACACACACTTGGTATTTTAAATTGGATTGTATTAAACTTACTGATTAACTTAAGGATTCTGATAATTTTCTACTGTTGACTCTCTCTATTCAAAACAAGATATGACTTTACATTCTGACTTTACATTCTGACTTTATGTCTGCTTGGAGATTTAGATTGTATTTGGTGTTTACCTGTTTTTTCTCTCAACAAACAGGTCTCTTTATTTGACCTGTCCCTCATATGTAACCCAACTCTGGTTTCACTCCCATTTCTACACAACCTTGTGGATCTCTCTGGCCTCAAAATTCCCATCGTTGGCCTATCCTCTGTCATTTGAATTCTACTTCTGACATGTTATCTCCAAGTTCCTGTTTCAATATTGCCAAATACTGAGAAGAAGGGTCATCTTAATTAAGCTTTCAATTTTTAGCTGTTAAGATTACTTTGGTGGGGGACTTCCCTGGTGGTCCAGTGGTTAAGACTCCACACTCCCAATACAGGGGGCCCAGGTTCAATCCCTGGTCAGGGAACTAGATCCCACATGCTGCAACTAAGAGCCCACAACCCGCAACTAAAAGATCTTTCATGTCAACAAAGATCCCACGTGCCATGACAAAGACCTGGTGCAGCCAAATAAATAAATAAATAAATATTAAAAAAAAGAAAAGATTACTTTGGTGGAAAAGCAAGAGAGGCACTATCAAAAGTGCCTCTATATGGATAAGGATCAAAAGAGAATCAGATATGATACTATTTTTTTTTAAGATTTGGTTATAGTATATAACAACAGCCTAGGAAAATACAGTACTATTCTGAAGTTTCACTTCTTAAAAAATATTTTGACTCCTCTATAACACACAATATGTTTCTCAGATATGAAATAATTCATAGTAGTTTTCAGAGTTATCCTTGTCTATTTTCTTATCAGAAAGCCTGGGGAAAAATGGTTATTCTCACAGAAGAAACTAACACAACATTTTAAAAAAAAAAAAAAGTTATTCTCAGTTTTCTGGAAGCCTAAATGTTCTTAACAGTTTTAGTTGGAATTTTCTTGAGACTCTCTAAAATGATGCACAATTCCCCAAATATGTTTAGGAAATTTAAAAATTAACTTCACAATTAAGGATTAAAATACATAAAATAAAATGCTAATTAGAGGGGGGAAAATACTCACCTTTTGCCATTTAAGTTCTTGCGTCTCCATAATAATTTTACCAATCTGCTCTTCATACTGAGCTTCTGCTTCCTAAGTCAAAAAGAAGAAAAATACTAGGAAAATTAGGACTTGAAAATTTCCAGTTTCAGCTCTTTCTAGAGAGATAAAAAGAGCATCCTCCCACACTTACAACAAGAAAAAGGGCTGGAAAATTTGCAAATTAAATAGCCAAATCTATCAGGGAACTGAGGTCCCAGATCAACCAAGTAATCCAAAATCTGGATAGAGAAATGGGTTACTGCAGGGAGAACAGAACCACAGCATTTGCTTACCTGGGACATAAGCCATTGAGTACTGATTTTAAAACTCAGCTAAAAGTCCTTAATAAATTTCTAAAGGCAGAACATGGGCTGGTGTAAGAACATGAATCTCCTGAGGGCCCCAGAAATAAGGAGGTTTATATCTTTTAGGAATAAGGAGGTTTATACCTTCTAACAGGTTTTTCTTCCATGAAACCCACCAGGTGGTTACAGGGAAGGATGGGAAGAATCTGAGAAAGCTTTTCCCCTGTGGTACTGGCTGGGGAGGAGAAGAGCAGTCACAAGCCTTCTTCCCTAAATCTCCTACAGACCAAAAACCTTAATCTGCAGGGGATAGGACAACAAAAACTATATCTAAGGACACTAGTGGAAATCCTTTGCAGCGGGGAAAGGGGACCAGCAGATACCACTGAAAACTCTACCTAGACAGACCTGTCTTTCTTATCTCCTCTAAGGAACAAAAGCCTTAATCTACAGGGGGAAGGGCAATAAAAATTAGCCCATGAGAGCACTTATGGAAACCCACTGCAGATGAGAGGAGAAGACAAGAAAAATAGAACAGCTCTATCTTTGGGGAGGGGAAGGAATACATGCTAGGCCCACCATTAAATACGAAAGAGGGATCAGAATTCTTGTGGAGGCCTCACCTTGAGACTTGGGTTCACCAAAAACTGAGGCTTAATAGAAACATCAGAGAATGCTCCTATTCCCCACCTGCCGCCACCACCCAACTAACAAGTGTCAAGTAAAAAAACAGTGAGACAGGGCTTCCCTGGTGGCGCAGTGGTTGAGAATCTGCCTGCCAATGCAGGGGACACGGGTTCGAGCCCTGGTCCGGGAAGATCCCATATGCCGCGGAGCAACTAGGCCCGTGAGCCACAACTACTGAGCCTGCGTGTCTGGAGCCTGTGCTCCGCAACAAGAGAGGCCGCGACAGTGAGAGGCCCGCGCACTGCGATGAAGAGTGGCCCCCGCTCGCCGCAACTAGAGAAAGCCCTCGCAAAGAAACGAAAACCCAGCACAACGAAAAATAAATAAATAAATAAATTTATTAAAAAAAAAAAAAAAACAAAAAAAAACAGTGAGACATAGCTGGGAGAGCTGCAAGGATAGACTCTCTCTGGGAAGCAGCACAAAAGGAAGACCCAAAGTCAAGGGGGGAAGCCCAAAGCCAAGCAAGAAGCAGTTATTTAGAAAAACCCTCTGATTTCACTTAAAATATTGTAATACTCTTGAATTAGCCCACACAATAAACACAAGGTATCACTAGAGAAATCTGAAGCTTCTGTCGGAAACTTCAATAGGTAGACTTGAAAGCTGCCTGGTTGAGTGTTGAAGGCATACCCCAACACACACACACACAGCTCTTCTGCAAAGACTGAGAGTTTTTTTGTTTGTTTGTTTTGGTTCCAGGTATTTAAGGAAATCTATGTCAAACAAAGCACTAGCTGATCACTAAGCTAAGAGCACATGACAAAAACTGGAGACTTAACACAATTATTTCAGAAAAGTCACTACACAAACAAATAATGACAAAAACAAGAAGCAACCCTGAGAAGAGGGAGGAATCTTATTTCCAGAGTTGTCACATATTCAAAACGTTCATGTCCATTTCTCAAAAAATATTTACAAGGCATGCAAGTAAACAGAAAAGTGTGATCCAGTGCTTCCCTGTTGGCTCAGTGGTTAAGAATCCGCCTGCCAATGCAGGGGACACGGATTCAAGCCCTGGTCGGGGAAGATCCCACATGCCGCAGAGCAACTAAACCCGTGCACCACAACTACTGAGCCTGCGCTCTAGAGCCCACGTGCCACAACTACTGAAGCCCGCGTGCCTAGAACCCGTGCTCCGTGACAAGAGAAGCCACCGCAGTGAGAAGCCCGTGCACTGCAACTAGAGAAAGCCCACATGCAGCAACGAAGACCCAACGCAGCCAAAAATAAATAAATAAAATAATTATATAAAAAAAAAAAGTGTGATCCATACACAGGAAAAAAAACAATTTAATAGGAACTGTCCCTGAGCAAGTGCATACAACGGACCTAGACAAAGACTTTAAATCAATAATTTTAAATATGCTCAAAGTGCTAAAAGAACCATGTACAAAAGTCCTAAAGCCATTAAAAAGTTAAGGGAATGCTACAAACAAGTTTATGCTCATAAATTTGACAACTTACAGAAACAGACCAATTCTTCTAAAACCACAAACTATCAGACCTCAACCAAGAAGATAAATAGCAATCTTCAAAAGCCCTATAGTCATAAATTTAAAAGCTCCAAAAAAAGAAATGTACAGGCCCACATAATTTCACCATAGAATTCTGAATGATATGCATTCTGAAGTATTTAGGAAGTGCACTGATGCCTGCAATTTACTCTGAAATCATCAAAAATAAAGTTGAAGGAGGGATAAGTAGATGGATAGACGTGATAAAACAAGTACAGTAAAATGTTAATGGTGTATGAGTGTTCACTGTCAAATTCTGTTAGTTTTGTTGTATGTTTGACAATTTTCATAACAAACTGGGAGAAATCAAAGAGTGGATGTTAACAGATAAAATACATTTTGTTATGAAATATTTTCCTATGACTCTCTCACATGTTCTTTGCTTATTACACACACACATACACACACTTATGCTATGGTATTCAAAGAGGCTTTCATGAAAGCTGTCTCATTGAAAATGCCTTCAGCAGCAAGTAGCAACAACAAACCCCGACTCACAATGGCTTATGGGACTTACTGTCTCACATGACAAGTCCAAAGGCAGAGTCCTTCTAGAATTTATTTCAGTGGCTCAACAATATCATCAAGGACTATAATTCTGCCCATCTTTCCATTTTGCCATTATCCAAGTGATTTTCCTTAAGCTTTTCACCCCTTGGCCACTTTAATTTTAGGCATTAAGGACGGAAAGGACATTATCCTACAGTAGAAAAAGTGTAATCTCTTATTAAAAGGATAACAAAACTTTTCCCAGAAGCTTCCTAATCATATCTTCTAATATCTCATTGGCCATAACTAGGTCATATGCCCACTCCTAAACCAGTTGCTGGCTGGTGAAATGCACTGAACCTTCGTGAGTGGTTAGGACAGTCAGGATTTACCTAACTCATATTGGTGAGGGTTGAACCCTAAGACACAGTCAAGGTTCTTCCAGCATGGAATAAGGGACAGAATGTATACGAACAAGGTATGCTATGTGATAAATAAAGTGAGGAGAGAACAGAAGCTCTCAGAGTAATATGTACCTATAGTCAAAACATTGAAAAAAGAAATAAGTGTATACACATTTTTGGGGGGAGGTGTGTAGAACATATAACATGCATATCTTCCCAAAGCAGGTGGATTGAAAATATACAAGATACAGCTTTCTTCATGTGGGCCTGGTTATACACTTCTCTTTTATTTTTTATTTTTTTTTAATTTATTTTATTTTTGGCTGCATTGGGTCTTTGATTCTGCACGTGGGCTTTCTCTAGTTGTGGTGAGTGGGGGTTACTCTTCGTTGTGGTGCGTGGGCTTCTCATCACAGTGGCTTCTCTTGTTGCGGAGCACTGGCTCTAGGTGTGCGGGCTTCAGCAGTTGTGGCACGCGGGCTTCAGTAGCTGTGGCTCGTGGACTCTAGAGCACAGGCTCAGTAGTTGTGGCCCACAGGCTTAGTTGCTCTGCGGCACATGGGGTCTTCTGGGACCAGGGCTCGAACCCATGTCCCCTGTATTGGCAGGCGGATTCTTAACCACTGCACCACCAGGGAAGCCCTACACTTCTCTTTTAGTGCCTACAGGGGATTCTCAGATCTTACTATGATTTAGATATTGTTCTAAGCACTTTTTATATATTAATTTAATTTAGGTATAATTTTATGCATTACTTGTATTCTTGTTACTGCCATTTTATAAGTGAGGAAACCAGGTTATCAGCAAGAGGATAAATAACTTGCCTAAAGTCATATAGCAGGTAAACAGCAGAGCAAGTATTTGAACCTAGATGATCTGTCTCCAGAGTCTCTTAAACATGCCATTATATCACCTTTAAGAAACTGTGGATGGTATAGGACAGTATGAATTGCTATAATATACTCCTTTCCTTTAAAAACTTCAGAATTTAATCTTCATATCCCATAAAAGTTAGAAAACCATTCAAAATCACACTACCTATTTTAAATACACAAGTACATTCTGATTATTTGGTCAAACACTTCAAAATAAGAAATATTTGTTGAAAGGAAAGGCAAAAAAACTTTTAAATTGTTATGGATATTCTAATATTAATATTTTTCTATTTGAGAAGTCTTTGTAATAGATTAAGTTGACTAACATGAAAACAGTAGTTTAAACACGAATTAGGAAAGAGATTTTTTTAAATGTGAACTTTTAGGCTATGCCATGCATATTAGAGATATTTATCTTGGATATTTTGTAGATAATCAAACCAAGAAACTCTCAGAAAGAGAGATTAGTATTGTATTAGACAGCATGAGGAACTGAATTGGGCAATTTCGTAGGAGGTGGATTATGAGTTTGAAAAGGAGAATAAAAGTACCCAGTAACAGTTTTGGCTGCTTGGACAAGTGCCTGGTGTATGTACTATGTCCCTAAATCTGTTCAGGGTCAAGAATTGAAGAGGCCTGACCAATACACAGCCCATCTTGTAAAACTACAGCCTGAAGCAAGTACTTCAAAAAAAGCATGACACTTTCTAAAGGTTATAAAGAGTAAATAAACCATCAAATTACTCCTCTTTTATTGTTTTTATAAAAACACTTAAATCCTTGTAGTCCTAAGGCAGCTAATAAAAAATAAACACTTTCAAGGTTCTATCTTGTATACTTTATTGAAGTTACAGATGAGATTTTCTTACCAAATTTAATATATATTTTCTCATTGACAATTTAATAAGAATTTTTATTAATAACTTTTGAAAGCTGCTTGAAGAATGAATAAAAATGAAAAGTTCAAATAAAATGTAAATAATAATTTTTAATAAAAAGCATGAAGTTAAATCAAAATCCTAATATAGTAGAAGCATATTATAATATCTTTCAGGAATGTGGATAACACTCATTTTATCAGTTTTCCATGTAGTATAAAGATACAGATTTTACAAATCATTATAATTACAAAGGGGTATGTTTCACTCATAGCATAACTAATTTTATGGGGCATTAAAATGCTGCTTAATGTTATTTACCACATATTATACCATTAATTACCCAGTTTCCTTCACAATTTCCCTAGCAAATCATTGTGGGTTTTTTTGTTTTGTTTTGTTTTAGCTGCGCCCCGCCAAAAGGTCAAAAGGCCAAAAATGAAGAGAAAAAAAGAGACAATAGAAATGGATCTACAAGGGGTCCAGATATTGGCGTTTATAAACACAGACTTGAAATAGATGAAACTAATATGCTCAAGAAATTATATGACAAAATCAATTTCAGCCGAGGAATGAAAGTTATAAAAGTAGAACCAAATGAAAATATTAGGACTGAAAATTTAAGAAGTGAAATTAAGAACTCAATAGATTGACTTAATCATCAGATTAGGTAAACTGAAGAGAAAAGTCATTAACTGAAAGAAAAAAAAAATAACCAGACTGAAACATGGACAGAAAAAGAAAAAGAAGGAAAATATAGACAAAAAATCAATAATTACATAGAAGATTTGAACAAGACTGACAAAGTTGACCAAATTCACAGTCATAGTATACTGTACCCAAGAAATACATATTATTTTCAAGTTCATCTATGTTGGAATATTTACCAAACTTGATTATATGCTTGGCTAGAAAGAGAAGCTCCAAAAATATTAAGTGATTGAAATTATATAGAGCTTATAATCTGACATAGTAAAATTATGCTAAAAATCAATTTTTAGAAGTTAATAAAAAGTAAAATAAAACTCCCAAATATTTATAAATGAAGTAGTACACGTCTAAATAACGCACAGGTCAAAGAATAAATTACAATGAAAATTAGAAAGTAATCTGAACTGAATGATTAATGAAGATAAAGTCTACATAAATTTGTAGAATCCAGCTAAAGGCATGCTAAGAGAAAAGTTTAGAGCCTTAAATACTGTATATTAGAAAAGAAAAAAAGGTTAAAATTAATCAACTAAATACCATCTTCAAAAGTTCAAGACAAAAAAACAACAAATTAAAGTAAGGAAATAATAAAGATAAGAGCAGATAGTAATAAAACATAAAACAAATATGCAAGAGAACCATCAAAGTCAAAATTTAATTCCTTGAAAAGACTAACATAATTGATAAACCCTTAGAAAGACTGATCCAAAATTCCTACTCATTCATAATATCTCTGCATGAGTTACTTCTTCCATGAAGCTTCCCTCACTCCCCTTAGTAAAGTTAGGCATTTCCTTAGCCACACTCTCACAGTATATTCTGCACTCCTTTATTATTACATGGTATTATAATCTCTAAAACCTGTCACAGTAAGTGCTCAGGAAACATTAAGTGAATGACCAAATATAGTTTTGCTTGTTTAATATCTCTCAAAAATAAAAAAAGAATCACATTAATTTGTACTATAGTATTTCTTGAATTTTCACTGTTTCAAAGTCCTAATTTCTTTTTACAAACTTTTTATTTTGAAATAATTTTAGATTTACAGAAGACTTGTGTAAAGATAGTAGAGTTCTTGTATACCCTTTACCCAGATTCCCTAATGTTAAAATCTTACATAAGTAGGATACACTTATCAAAGTTAAGAAAGTAACATTGTAACAATATTATTGATTAGACTACAAAGTTTATATATTTCACTAGTTTTTCCACCAATATCTGTTCCAGAATACAATATGGGATACCATGTTACATTTAATCATGTCTCCTTAGACTCCTCCAATCTGTGAGAGTTTCTCAGCCTTCTTGTTTTTCATGACCTTGATATTTTTGACAAGCATTGTTGAGCTATCTTGCAGAATATTCCACATATGGGGTTTGTCTGATATTTTCTCATGATTACACTAGGTTTCGGGGAAGAATACCACAGAGGTAAAGTTCCCTTCTCATCACATCATATCATGAGTACTTGATATTCACATGAATTATTGATACCACACAAATTCTTTCTGGGGATCTTAACCTTAATCATTTAGTTAAGGTGGTATCTGCCAGGTTTCTCCACAGTAAAATTAACTATTTTTCCCTTATATTTTCTATCTGTTAGAGCTTAGTCCACAATCAAGGTAAGGGAAATTAAGCTCTACTTCCTAGAGGGAGGAGTATCAAACAATATGTAAACATGTATAAAACCACCACAGTAACTTACTAAATAATTTGGGGAAGATATTGTGTGACTATGCAACTATTCTGTTTCTCCTTAAAGTTTCATCCACTAATTTTAGCATTCATCAGTGGATCTTCCCTGCAGGAATTATTACTGTGATGTTCTAAGGGTGGTTTCTATTTCTCTGCTTCCTCCTACATTTATTAAATGGAGTTAAAGATTTTTCCCGAAAAACAGCCAGCTCTACCCACCACCAGTCGCTCCCATCAGGAAACTTGCACAAGCCTCTTAGATAGCCTCATCCACCAGAGGGCAGACAGTAGAAGCAAGAAGAACTACAATCCTGCAGCCTGTGGAACAAAAACCACATTCACAGAAAGGGAGACAAGATGAAAGGCAGAGGGCTATGTACCAGATGAAGGAACAAGATAAAACCCCAGAAAAACAACTAAATGAAGTGGAGATAGGCAACCTTCCAGAAAAAGAATTCAGAATGATGATAGGGAAGATGATCCAGGACCTCGGAAAAAGAATGGAAGCAAAGATCGAGAAGATGCAAGAAATGTTTAACAAAGACCTAGAAGAATTAAAGAACAAACAAACAGAGATGAACAATACAATAACTAAAATGAAAATTATACTAGATGGAATCAATAGCAGAATAACTGAGGCAGAAAAATGGATAAGTGGGGACTTCCCTGGTGGTGCAGTGGTTAAGAATCCGCCTGCCAATGCAGGGGACACAGGTTCATGCCCTGGTCTGGGAAGACCCCACATGCCATGGAGCAACAGAGCCCGTGCGACACAACTACTGAGCCCGTGTGCCTAGGGCCCGTGCTCCACAACAAGAGAAGCCACCGCAATGAGAAGTCTGCACACTGCAACGAAGAGTAGCCCCCGCTCACCGCAACTAGAGAAAGCCCGCGTGCAGCAACGAAGACCCAACGCAACCAAAAATAAAATAAATAAACTTATTAAAAAAAAAAAAAAAAGAACGGATAAGTGACCTGGAAGACAGAATGGTGGAATTCACTGATGCAGAACAGAATAAAGAAAAAAGAATGAAAAGAAATGAAGACAGCCTAAAAGACCTCTGGGACAACATTAAACGCAACAAAATTTGCATTATAGGGGTCCCAGAAGGAGAAGAGAGAGAGAAAGAACCCGAGAAAATATTTGAAGATTACAGTAAAAAACTTCCCTAACATGGGAAAGGAAATAGCCACCCAAGTCCAGGAAGCGCAGAGAGTCCCATACAGGATAAACCCAAGGAGAAACACCCTGAGACACATAGTAATCAAATTGGCAGAAATTAAAGAAAAAGAAAATTATTGAAAGCAGCAAGGGAAAAACGACAAATAACATACGGGAATTCCATTAGGTTAACAGCTGATTTCTCAGCAGAAACTCTACAAGCCACAAGGGACTGGCATGATATACTTAAAGTGATGAAAGGGAAGAACCTACAACCAAGATTACTCTACCTGTCAAGGATCTCATTCAGATTCAATGGAGAGATCAAAGGCTTTACAGACAAGCAAAAGCTAAGAGAATTCAGCACCACCAAACCAGCTCTACAACAAATGCTAAAGGGACTTCTCTAAGTGGGAAACACAAGAGAAGAAAAGGACCTACAAAAACAAACCCAAAACAATCAAGAAATTGCTCACAGGAACATACATATCGATAATTACCTTAAACGTGAATGGATTAAATGCTCCAACCAAAAGACACAGGCTTCCTGAATGGATACGCAAACAAGACCCATATATATGTTGTCTACAAGAGACCCACTTCAGACCTAGGGACACATACAGACTGAAAGTGAGGGGATGGAAAAAGATATTCCATGCAAATGAAATCAAAAGAAAGCTGGAGTAGCAATACTCGTATCAGATAAAATAGACTTTAAAATAAAGAATGTTACAAGAGACAAGGAAGGACACTACATAATGATCAAGGGATCAATCCAAGAAGAAGATATAACAATTATAAATATATATGCACCCAACATAGGAGCACCTCGATACATAAGGCAACTGCTAACAGCTCTAAAAGAGGAAATAGACAGTAACACAATAATAGTGGGGGACTTTAACACCTCGCTTACACCAATGGACAGATCATCCAAACAGAAAATTAATAAGGAAACACAAGCTTTAAGTGACACAATAGACCAGAGAGATTTAATTGATATTTATAGGACATTCCATCCAAAAACAGCAGATTACACTTTCTTCCCAAGTGCACATGGAACATTCTCCAGGATAGATCACATCTTGGGTCACAAATCAAGCCTCAGTAAATTTAAGAAAATTAAAATCATATCAAGCATCCTTTCTGACCACAACGCTATGAGATTAGAAATCAATTACAGGGAAAAAGATGTAAAAAACACAAACACATGTAGGCTAAACAATATGTTACCAAATAACCAAGAGATAACTGAAGAAATCAAAGAGGAAATCAAAAAATACCTACAGACAAATGACAATGAAAACACGATGATCCAAAACCTATGGGATGCGGCAAAAGCAGTTCTAAGAGGGAAGTTTATAGCTATACAAGCCTACCTCAAGAAACAAGAAAAATCTCAAATAAACAATCTAACCTTACAGCTAAAGGAACTAGAGAAAGAAGAACAAACAAAACCCAAAGTTAGCAGAAGGAAAGAAATCATAAAGATCACAGCAGAAATAAATGAAATAGAAACAAAGAAAACAATAGCAAAGATCAATAAAACTAAAAGCTGGTTCTTTGAGAAGATAAACAAAATTGATAAACCATTAACCAGACTTATCATGAAAAAGAGGGAGAGGACTCAAATCAATAAAATCAGAAATGAAAAAGGAGAAGTTACAACAGACACCGCAGAAATACAAAGCATCCTAGGAGACTACTACAAGCAACTCTATGCCAATAAAATGGACAACCTGGAAGAAATGGACAAATTCTTAGAAAGGTATAACCTTCCAAGACTGAACCAGGAAGAAATAGAAAATACGAACAGACCAATCACAAGTAATGAAATTGAAACTGTGATTAAAAATCTTCCAACAAACAAAAAGTCCAGGACCAGATGGCTTCACAGGTGAATTCTATCAAACATTTAGAGAAGACCTAACACCCATTCTTCTCAAACTCTTCCAAAAAATTGCAGAGAAAGGAACACTCCCAAACTCATTCTACAAGGCCACCATCACCCTGATACCAAAACCAGACAAAGATACCACAAAAAAAGAAAATTACAGACCAATACCACTGATGAATATAGATGCAAAAATCCTCAACAAAATACTAGCAAACAGAATCCTACAACATATTAAAAGGATCATACACCAAGATCAAGTGGGATTTATCCCAGGGATGCAAGGATTCTTCAATATATGCAAATCAATCAATGTGATACACCATATTAACAAATTGAAGAATAAAAACCATATGATCATCTCAATAGCTGCAGAAAAAGCTTTTGACAAAATTCAACACCCATTTAGGATAAAGACTCTCCAGAAAGTGGGCATAGAGGGAACCTACCTCAACATAATAAAGGCCATATTATGACAAACCCACAGCAAACATCATTCTCAATGGTGAAAAACTGAAAGCATTTCCTCTAAGATCAGGAACAAGACAAGGATGTCCACTCTCAACACTATTATTCAACATAGTTTTGGAAGTCCTAGCCAGGGCAGTCAGAGAAGAAAAAGAAATAAAAGGAATAGAAATCGGAAAAGAAGAAGTAAAACTGTCATTGTTTGCAGATGACATGATACTATACATACAGAATCCTAAAGATGCCACCAGAAAACTACTAGAGCTAATCAATGAATTCGGTAAAGTTGCAGGATACAAAACTAATGCACAGAAATCTCTTGCATTCCTATATACTAATGATGAAAAATCTGAAAGAGAAATTAAGGAAACACTCCCATTTACCACTGCAGCAAAAAGAAGAAAATACCTAGGAATAAACCTACCTAGGGAGACAAAAGACCTGTATGCAGAAAACTACAAGATACTGATGAAAGAAATTAAAGATGATACCAACAGATGGAGAGATACACCATGTTCTTGGATTGGAAGAATCAATATTGTGAAAATGACTATACTATCCAAAGCAATCTACAGATTCAATGCAATCCCTATCAAATTACCAATGGCACTTTTTACAGAATTAAAAGAAAAAAATCTTAAAATTTGTATGGAGACAAAAAAGACCCCAAATAGCCAAAGCAGTCTTGAGGGAAAAAAGCAGAGCTGGAGGAATCAGACTCCCTGACTTCAGACTATACTACAAAGCTACAGTAATCAAGACAATATGGTACTGGCACAAAAACAGAAATATAGATCAATGGAACAAGATAGAAAGCCCAGAGATAAACCCACGAACCTATGGTCAACTAATCTATGACAAAGGAGGCAAGGATATACAATGGAGAAAAGACAGTCTCTTCAATAAGTGGTGCTGGGAGAACTGGACAGCTACATGTAAAAGAATGAAATTAGAACACTCCCTAACACCATACACAAAAATAAACTCAAAATGGATTAAAGACCTAAATGTAAGGCCAGACAGTATAAAACTCTTAGAGGAAAACATAGGGAGAACACTCTTTGACATAAATCACAGCAAGATCGTTTTTGATCCGCCTCCTAGGGTAATGGAAAAAAAATCAAAAATAAACAAATGGGACCTAATGAAACTTAAAAGCTTTTGCACGGCAAAGGAAACCATAAACAAGACAAAAGGACAACCCTCAGAATGGGAGAAAATATTTGCAAATGAATCAACGGACAAAGGATTAATCTCCAAAATATATAAACAGCTCATTCAGCTCAATATCAAAGAAACAAACACCCCAATCCAAAAATGGGCAGAAGACCTAAATAGACATTTCTCCAAAGAAGACATACAGATGGCCACGAAGCACATGAAAAGATGCTCAACATCACTAATTATTAGAGAAATGCAAATCAAAACTACAATGAGGTATCACCTCACTCCTGTTAGAATGGGCATCATCAGAAAATCTACAAACAACAAATGCTGGAGAGGGTGAGGAGAAAAGGGAACCCTCTTGCACTGTTGGTGGGAATGTAAATTGATACAGCCACTATGGAGAACAATATGGAGGTTCCTTAAAAAACCAAAAACAGAATTACCATATGACCCAGCAATCCCACTACTGGGCATATACCCTGAGAAAACCATAATTCAAAAAGACACATGCACCCTAATGTTCATTGCAGCACTATTTACAATAGCCAGGTCATGGAAGCAACCAAAATGCCCATCAACAGACGAATGGCTAAAGAAGATGTGGTACATATATACAATGGAATATTACTCAGCCATAAAAAGGAACAAAATTGGGTCATTTGTAGAGACGTGGATGGATCTAGAGACTGTCATATAGAGTAAAGTAAGTCAGAAAGAGAAAAACAAATATCATATATTAACACATATATGTGGAACCTAGAAAAATGGTACAGATGAACCTGTTTGCAGGGCAGAAATTGAGACACAGATGTAGAGAACAAATGTATGGACACCAAGGGGGGAAAGTGGCGGGGGTGGTGGTGGTGGTGTGATGAATTGGGAGATTGGGATTGACATGTATACACTGATGTGTATAAAATGGATGACTAATAAGAACCTGCTGTATAAAAAAGAAATAAAATAAAATTCAAAAAAAAATAAGATTTTTCCCATCTCCCCCATTTATTTATCATTTATTTATGTTAGTAGCAAAATATATATTTATTTTATTCTTTGGGTTACAATCCAATACTATCATTATTTATTTTGTTGCTCAAATTCTTCCAGCTCTGTTCATAGGAGCTCTTCCAGGTTGGCTTCTGTACTCTTTTGACATTGTTGTTTTAAGTATCTTCTTTAAGTACCTTCCAGCACTACAAGATGTCCAACCCTAGAATAAGCCACTTCTCCAAGGAGTCCTGGTTCCTTTTGTTAGATAATGACTTTCAGAACCAAGATCTGGGCACTCTGTTCCTGCTGCTGGAGTGTTGCTGCCACTAGGCCCTTTCAGCAGAGCTAGAAAATGTATGTATGTATTCTAACAAATGTGTACACATGTTTATATTTCTGTATCTTTCTATCTGTATATAATTAAATGAGTTCATACTGTTCTCTTCAACTTTAATCCAGCACCACAGAACTCATTCTAGTCTTCCCCCCTTGCTTATTTGTAACTTCTTCCTTCAACAGAGAAAAAAAAATTCTTCCTAGTTCTCGTAATCTGCAATTTGTTTATTTGTTCAACCCTAGAATACATGTAAAGTAGTTTCAGTATTACTCCCAGGAGAAACAAATTTACCAACTAGAGATAGTGTTTAATGTAAACTTTTAAGCTTTTTGTCTTTAGCCTTACAGTATCCAGTCAACATATACTCTCCAAAGTGACTTAAATCAGCTTCTTTTCCCACCCACTTCATTCACTGAAGTAATGTCATACATTGGGGAAACAGTTACATATATTTTCACAGTCTGCATTCCATCCTGGAATTCTCCTGACATTCTGGTTGAATTTTTATAGAGGTTGCATACAGTATAGTTCACTGTTTGTGGTGTACAGTTTTATGGGTTTTGACAGAAGCATGGAGTAATGTTTCCACCACCACTATACCATACAGAAGAGTACATCACTCCCAAAAATTCTCTTATGCATTCCATTTATAGACAATCCCTATTCCATCTGTCAATACCTGGCAACTAGTGATTTGTTTTCCTTCCCTATAGTCTTGTCTCTTCCAGAATGTCATATAAATGCATTGTATAGTTTGTAGACTTAGATATTACTTCTTTCACTTAGAAAAATTCAATGAATATTCATGACATCATTTTTGAGGCTATTTTTTGGGAGAATAGAATTCTAGGTTGATAGTTATTCTTTTAAGCACTTTAAAGTATCATCCCATTGTCTTCTGGACTGAATAATTATTATTGAGAAGCCCACTATCAATAGCATTATTGTTCCTTTGAAAATAAATGGATGTTTTTCCACTTCTGGATGCTTTTAAGATTTTCCGTTTGGGTTTTTTTTTTTTTAATACTGAATGAAAGATTCTTTAAATTCTATAGCACTACAATTCTCAAAAGTTTCACACACATGATTTCATATAATCTCATAGTAAACCTTTTTTTCATCTACCCCTGTATTATCCCTCCTCCCTTCCCTCTTCCCACTAGTAACCACTAGTTTGCTCTCTATATCTGTGAGTCAGATTCTTTTTTGTTTTATTCACTGGTTTGTTGTATTTTTTTAGATTCCACATATAAGTATCATACAGTATTTGACTTTCTCTAACTTATTTCATTTAGCATAATGCCTTCCAAGTCCATCCATGTTGCTGCAAATAGCAAAATTTCATTCTTTTTTATGGATGAGTAGTATTCCATTGTGTATATATGTATGTATATATATGTGTGTATGTATATATACACACACACACACACACACATACATACCACATCTTCTTTATCCATTCGTCTGTTGATGGACACTTAGGTTGCCTCCATACCTCAGCAACTAATTAATGCTGCTATGAACACTGGGGTACATGTATCTGTTTGAATTAGTGTTTAGGTTTTTTTTTTAATATATACCAAGGAGTGGAATTGCTGGGTCATATGGTAGTTCTATATTTAGTTCTTTGAGAAACCTCCATACTGTTTTCCAGTGGCTGCACCAATTTACATTCCCACCAACAGCATATCAGGGTTCCCTTTTCTCCACACCCTCACCAGCATTTGTTATTTGTGTTCTATTTGATGATAGCCATTCTGACAGGAGTGAAGTGATATTTCACTGTGGTTTGGATTTGCATTTCTCTGATGATTAGTGATGTTGATCATCTTTTCATGTGCCTGTTGGCTCTCTGCATACCCTCTTTGGAAAAATGTCTATTCAGTTCTCCTTCCCATTTTTAATCAGATTTTTTTTTGATGTTGAGCTGTATGAGCTATTTATATATTTTGGATATTAACCCCTTATCAGTCATATCATTTGCAAATATTTTTTCCTTTACAACAAATGTTAAAGGAACTTCTCTAGGAGAAAAAAGAAGAGGTCACAACTGAAACAAGAAACAACTGGAAACAAGAAATTAGGAAATGAAAAAGCTCACTGGTGAAGTCAAACATACAGTAAAGGTAGGAAATCATCCACACACAAAGCTAGTAGGGAGGTTAAAAGACAAAACTAGTAAAATCATCTATAGCCACAATAAGCAGTTAAGGGATATACAAAACAATTAGATGAAAAATAGGATATCAAAAACAGTAATCACGAGGGAAGGAGAGTACAAACACAGGGTTTTTTAAATGCATTTGAAATTAAGAGATCAGCAACATAAAACAGTCATGAATATATATAGACTGCTATACAAAAACCTCATGGTAGCCACAAACCAAAAATCTGTAATAGAAATACACTCAAGAAAAGAAAAAGAGGGGCTTCCCTGGTGGCGCAGTGCTTGAGAATCTGCCTGCCAATGCAGGGGACACGGGTTCGAGCCCTGGTCTGGGAAGATCCCACATGCCGCGGAGCAGCTAAGCCCGTGAGCCATAACTACTGAGCCTGCGCATCTGGAGCCTGTGCCCCGCAACAAGAGAGGCTGTGACAGTGAAAGGTCCGCGCACCACGATGAAGAGTGGCCCCTGCTTGCCGCAACTAGAGAAAGCCCTCGCACAGAAACAAAGACCCAACACAGCCAAAAATAAATAAATAAATAAAGTTATTTTTAAAAAAAAGAAAAGAAAAAGAAATCCAAAAATAACACTAAAGATAGTCATCAAATCACAAGAGAAGAGAAGAAAAGAAGAAAGGGAAAAAAAGGCTTACAAAACCAAATAAAAACAATTAACAAAATGGCAATAAGAACATACATATTGGTGATTACCTTAAATGCAAATGGCCTAAATGTTCCAACCAAAAGACACGGAGTGGCTGAATGGATACAAAAACAAGACCCACATATATATGCTTCCTACAACAGACTCACTTCAGATCTAAACATACACACAGACTAAAAGTGAGGGAACGGAACAAGATGTCTCATGCAAATGGAAATCAAAAGAAAGACAGAGTAGCAATACTTATATCAGACAAAATAGGCTTTAAAATAAAGACTGTTACAAGAGACAAAGAAGGACACTACATAATGACCAAGGGATCAAAGAAGAAGATATAACAATTGTAAATATATATGCACCAAAATAGAAGCACCTCAGTAGATATGACAAATATTAACAGACATAAAAGAAGAAATCAATGGCAACACAATAACAGTAGGGGACTTTAACACCCCACTTACATCAATGGACAGATCATTCAGGCAGAAAATCAATAAGGAAACACTGGCCTTAAATGACACATTAGACCAGATGGACTTAATTGATATCTCCAGGGAATTCCATCCAAAAGCAGCAGAATACACATTCTTTTCAAGTGCACATGGAACATTCTCCAGGATAGATCACATGCTAGGCCACAAAACAACCCTCAGTAAATTTAAAAAAACTGAAATCATATCAAGCATCTTTTCCAAACAAAACTCCATGAGACTAGAAATCAACAACAAGAAAAAAACTGCAAAAAACACAAACATGTGGAGGATAAACAATATGCTACTAAACAACCAATGAATCACTGAAGAAATCAAAGAGGAAATCAAAAAATACCTACAGACAAATGAAAATGAAAACACAATGATCTAAAAACTGTGGAATCAGCAAAAGCAGTTATAAGAGGAAAGTTTATAGCAATAAAAGCTTGCCTCAGGAAACAAGAAAAATCTCAAATAAACAAACTAACTTCATGCCTAAGGAACTACAGAAAGAAGAACAAACAAAACCCAAAGTTAGTAGAAGGCAAGAAATCATAAAGATCAGAGCAGAAATAAATGAAAGAGAAACGAAGAAAACAGTAGCAAAGATCAATAAAACTAAAAGCTGGTTTTTTGAGAAGATAAACAAAACCAATAAAGCTTTAGCCAGACTTATCAAGAAAGAAAGGGAGAGGGCCCAAATCAATAAAAAAACAAATGAAAAAGGAGAAGTTATATCCAACACCACAGAAATACAAAGGATCATAAGGGGCCTGAACCAAGATGGCAGACTAGAAGGACGTGCTCTCACTCCCTCTTGTGAGAACACCAGAATCACAACTAGCTGCTGGACAATCATCGACAGGAAGACACTGGAACTCACCAAAAAAGATACTCCACATCCAAAGACAAACAAGAAGCCACAGTGAGACGGTAGGAGGGGTGCAATCACAGTAAAATCAAATCCTGTAACTGCTGGGTGGGTGACTCACAGACTGGAGAACACTTATACCACAGAAATCCACCCACTGGAGTGAAGGTTCTGAGCCCCACGTCAGGCTTCCCAACCTGAGGGTCCAGCAACAGGAGGAGGAATTCCTAGAGAATCAGACTTTGAAGGCTAGGGGGATTTGATTGCAGGACTTCAGCAGGACTGGGGGAAACAGAGACTCCACTCTTGGAGGGCACACACAAAGTAGTGTGCCCATCGGGACCCAGGGGAAGGAGCAGTGACCCCAGGGGAGACTGAACCAGACCTACCTGCTAGTGTTGGAGGGTCTCCTGCAGAGGCGGGGGGCAGCTGTGGCTCACTGTGGGGACAAGGACACTGGCAGCAGAAGTTCTGGGAAGTACTCCTTGGCGTGAGCCCTCCCAGAGTCTGCCATTAGCCCCACCAAAGAACCCAGGTAGGCTCCAGTGTTGGGTTGCCTCAGGCCAAACAACCAACAGGGAGGGAACCCAGCCCCAGCCATCAGCAGTCAAGTAGATTAAAGTTTTACTGAGCTCTGCCGACCAGAGAAACAGTCAGCTCTACCCACCACCAGTCCCTCCCATCAGGAAACTTGCACAAGCCTCTTAGACAGCCTCATCCACCAGAGGGCAGACAGCAGAAGCAAGAAGAACTACAATCCTGCAGCCTGTGGAACAAAAACCACATTCACAGGAAGGTAGACAAGATGAAAGGCAGAGGGCTATGTACCAGATGAAGGAACAAGATAAAACCCCAGAAAAACAACTAAATGAAGTGGAGATAGGCAACCTTCCAGAAAAAGAATTCACAATAATGATAGTGAGGATGATCCAGGACCTCGGAAAAAGAATGAAGCCAAAGATTGAGAAGATGCAATAAATGTTAAACAAAGACCTACAGGAATTAAAGAACAAACAAACAGAAATGAACAATACAATAACTGAAATGAAAACTACACTAGAAGGAATCAATAGCAGAATAACTGAGGCAGAAGAACGGATAAGTGACCTGGAAGACAGAATGGTGGAATTCACTGCTGCAGAACAGAATAAAGAAAAAAGAATGAAAAAAAATGAGGACAGCCTAAGAGACCTCTGGAACAACATTAAATGCAACAACATTCGCATTATAGGGGTCCCAGAAGGAGAAGAGAGAGAGAAAGGACCAGAGAAAATATTTGAAGAGATTATAGTCGAAAACTTCCCTAACATGGGAAAGGAAATAGCCACCCAAGTCCAGGAAGCGCGGAGAGTCCCATACAGGATAAACCCAAGGAGAAACACCCTGAGACACACAGTAATCAAATTGGCAGAAATTAAAGACAAAGAAAATTATTGAAAGCAGCAAGGGAAAAACGACAAATAACATACAAGGGAACTCCATTAGGATAACAGCTGATTTCTCAGCAGAAACTCTACAAGCCACAAGGGACTGGCATGATATACTTAAAGTGATGAAAGGGAAGAACCTACAACCAAGGTTACTCTACCCAGCAAGGATCTCATTCAGATTCGATGGAGAGATCAAAAGCTTTACAGACAAGCAAAAGCTAAGAGAATTCAGCACCACCAAACCAGCTCTACAACAAATGCTAAAGGAACTCCTCTAAGTGGGAAACACAAGAGAAGAAAAGGACCTACAAAAACAAACCCAAAACAATTAAGAAAATGGTCATAGGAACATACATATCGATGATTACCCTAAACGTGAATGGATTAAATGCTCCAACCAAAAGACACAGGCTTCCTGAATGGATACAAAAACAAGACCCATATATATGCTGTCTACAAGAGACCCACTTCAGACCTAGGGACACATACAGACTGAAAGTGAGGGAATGGAAAAAGATGTTCCATGCAAATGGAAATCAAAAGAAAGCTGGAGTAGCAATACTCATATCAGATAAAATAGACTTTAAAATAAAAAATGTTACAAGAGACAAGGAAGGACACTACATAATGATCAAGGGATCAATCCAAGAAGAAGATATAACAATTATAAATATATATGCACCCAACATAGGAGCACCTCGATACATAAGGCAACTGCTAACAGCTCTAAAAGAGGAAATCGACAGTAACACAATCATAGTGGGGGACTTTAACACCTCACTTACACCAATGGACAGATCATCCAAACAGAAAATTAATAAGGAAACACAAGCTTTAAGTGACACAATAGACCAGAGAGATTTAATTGATATTTATAGGACATTCCAACCAAAAACAGCAGATTACACTTTCTTCTGAAGTGCACATGGAACATTCTCCAGGATAGATCACATCTTGGGTCACAAATCAAGCCTCAGTAAATTTAAGAAAATTGAAATCATATCAAGCATCTTTTCTGACCACAACACTATGAGATTAGAAATGAATTACAGGGCAAAAAAAGTAAAAAAGACAAACACATGGAGGCTTAACAATACGTTACTAAATAACCAAGAGATCACTGAAGAAATCAAAGAGGAAATAAAAAAATACCTAGAGACAAATGACAATGAAAACACGACGACCCAAAACCTATGGGATGCAGCGAAAGCAGTTCTAAGAGGGAAGTTTATAGCTATACAAGCCTACCTCAAGAAACAAGAAAAATCTCAAGTAAACAATCTAACCTTACACCTAAAGAAACTAGAGAAAGAGGAACAAACAAAACCCAAAGTTAGCAGAAGGAAAAAAATCATAAAGATCAGAGCAGAAATAAATGAAATAGAAACAAAGAAAACAATAGCAAAGATCAATAAAACTAAAAGTTGGTTCTCTGAGAAGATAAACAAAATTGATAAGCCATTAGCCAGACTCATCAAGAAAAAGAGGGAGAGGACTCAAATCAATAAAATCAGAAATGAAAAAGGAGAAGTTACAACAGACACCGCAGAAATACAAAGCATCCTAAGAGACTACTACAAGCAACTTTATGCCAATAAAATGGACAACCTGGAAGAAATGGACAAATTTTTAGAAAGGTATAACCTTCCAAGACTGAACCAGGAAGAAACAGAAAATATGAACAGACCAATCACAAGTAATGAAATTGAAACTGTGATTAAAAATCTTCCAACAAACAAAGTCCAGGACCAGATGGCTTCACAGGTAAATTCTATCAAACATTTAGAGAAGAGCTAACACCTATCCTTCTCAAACTCTTCCAAAAAATTGCAGAGGAAGGAACACTCCCAAACTCATTCTATGAGGCCACCATCACCCTGATACCAAAACCAGACAAAGACACTACAAAAAAAGAAAATTACAGACCAATATCACTGATGAATATAGATGCAAAAATCCTCAACAAAATACTAGCAAACAGAATCCAACAACACATTAAAAGGATCATACACCACGATCAAGTGGGATTTATCCCAGGGATGCAAGGATTCTTCAATATACGCAAATCAATCAATGTGATACACCATATTAACAAATTGAAGAATAAAAACCATATGATCATCTCAATAGATGCAGAAAAAGCTTTTGACAAAATTCAACACCCATTTATGATAAAAACTCTCCAGAAAGTGGGCGTAGAGGGAACCTACCTCAACATAATAAAGGCCATATATGACAAACCCACAGCAAACATCATTCTCAATGGTGAAAAACTGAAAGCATTTTCTCTAAGATCAGGAACGAGACAAGGATATCCACTCTCACCACTATTATTCAACATAGTTCTGGAAGTCCTAGCCACAGCAATCAGAGAAGAAAAAGAAATAAAAGGAATACAAATTGGAAAAGAAGAAGTAAAACTGTCACTGTTTGCAGATGACATGATTCTATACATAGAGAATCCTAAAACTGCCACCAGAAAACTGCTAGAGCTAATTAATGAATATGGTAAAGTTGCAGGATACAAAATTAATGCACAGAAATCTCTTGCATTCCTATATACTAATGATGAAAAATCTGAAAGAGAAATTATGGAAACACTCCCATTTACCATTGCAACAAAAAGAATAAAATACCTAGGAATAAACCTACCTAGGGAGACAAAAGACCTGTATGCAGAAAACTATAAGACACTGATGAAAGAAATTAAAGATGATACCAACAGATGGAGAGATATACCATGTTCTTGGATTGGAAGAATCAACATTGTGAAAATGAGTATACTACCCAAAGCAATATACAGATTCAATGCAATCCCTATCAAATTACCAATGGCATTTTTTACGGAGCTAGAACAAATCATCTTAAAATTTGTATGGAGTCACAAAAGACCCCGAATAGCCAAAGCAGTCTTGAGGGAAAAAAATGGAGCTGGAGGAATCAGACTCCCTGACTTCAGACTATACTACAAAGCTACAGTAATCAAGACAATATGGTACTGGCACAAAAACAGAAACATAGATCAATGGAACAAGATAGAAAGCCCAGAGATTAACCCACGCACCTATGGTCAACTAATCTATGACAAAGGAGGCAAAGATATACAATGGAGAAAAGACAGTCTCTTCAATAAGTGGTGCTGGGAAAACTGGACAGCTACATGTAAAAGAATGAAATTAGAATACTCCCTAACACCATACACAAAAATAACTCAAAATGGATTAGAGACCTAAATATAAGACTGGACACTATAAAACTCTTAGAGGAAAACATAGGAAGAACACTCTTTGACATAAATCACAGCAAGATCTTTTTTGATCCACCTCCTAGAGTAATGGAAATAAAAACAAAAATAAACAAGTGGGACCTAATGAAACTTCAAAGGTTTTGCACAGCAAAGGAAACCATAAACAAGACGAAAAGACAACCCTCAGAATGGGAGAAAATATTTGCAAATGAATCAACGGACAAAGGATTAATCTCCAAAATATATAAACAGCTCATTCAGCTCAATATTAAAGAAACAAACACCCCAATCCAAAAATGGGCAGAAGACCTAAATAGACATTTCTCCAAAGAAGACATACAGATGGCCACGAAGCACATGAAAAGATGCTCAACATCACTAATTATTAGAGAAATGCAAATCAAAACTACAATGAGGTATCACCTCACTCCTGTTAGAATGGGCATCATCAGAAAATCTACAAACAACAAATGCTGGAGAGGGTGTGGAGAAAAGGGAACCCTCTTGCACTGTTGGTGGGAATGTAAATTGATACAGCCACTATGGAGAACAATATGGAGGTTCCTTAAAAAACTAAACATAGAATTACCATATGACCCAGCAATCCCACTACTGGGCATATACCCTGAGAAAACCGTAATTCAAAAAGACACATGCACCCGAATGTTCATTGCAGCACTATTTACAATAGCCAGGTCATGGAAGCAACCTAAATGCCCATCAACAGACGAATGGATAAAGAAGTTGTGGTACATATATACAATGGAATATTACTCAGCCATAAAAGGAACGAAATTGAGTCATTTGTTGAGAAGTGGATGGATCTAGAGACTGTCATACAGAGTGAAGTAAGTCAGAAAGAGAAAAACAAATATCGTATATTAATGCATGTATGTGGAACCTAGAAAAATGGTACAGATGAGCCGGTTTGCAGGGCAGAAGTTGAGACACAGATGTAGAGAATGGACATATGGACACCAAGGGGGGAAAACTGCGGTGGGGTGGGGATGGTGGTGTGCTGAATTGGGCGATTGGGATTGACATGTATACACTGATGTGTATAAAACTGATGCCTAATAAGAACCTGCAGTATAAAAAAACAAACAAACAAAACAACTAATACTAAACTTTCATTGGGTTATTTGTATGGAAATATGTTAATATAAATGTTTCAGACATTACATGAAATTTCTAAAAATCTTATATGTTCTGGTATAATGTTATAAGTAATAATCCTAGTTATTACTTTAAAATGTATATCTCAGAAATAACTAATTTTCTTGTCAACTGCATTATTATGAACTTTCATCAAATCTTTAACAGTGGTCATTTTTAAGTCTTTTGTCATTTACAGACAGTTCTCGGTGTACTCTGATGCTTTTGCAAATATGTTCCTATAAAAGGCTTTCATCTTCAAGAAATTCATGGAAAAGACTCTGACAAGTACAGGTTTCTGGTAACTGACTGTACTGCTGAACTGAATGAATAAGCATTTTCAGAACTCTAATGAAAAACTGATGAACTCATAAAAGTGCTAACAAAAGATCAAGATGAAAAAAAAATTAATTACATGGGACTGAGTGAACTGATGAGGATGAGTATAATTTTTGTGACTTTCTGTCTGAATTAAAAAAAAAAAATCCCACAAGGACTCAGAGGCAAAGAATATACAAATCAATTTTCACTGCAAAGTAAAGGAGCTGTTACAGTGGAGGATTACTGGACTGAATGTCAATATTATGACACAGTATGAGTGTGTTTCATGTTTGGTAATTGCAATCATTGTTGCTTTTGTTGTGGTCATCCATGGACAATGCTTGGTGTCAGTCTATTTATCTCTTGTAAAAATAAAATACAGTGTGTGTGTGTGGAAAAAAAAAAAAAAAAGAAAATCCTAAAGACACTACCAGAAAACTACTAGAGCTCATCAATGAATTTGGTAAAGTTGCAGGGTACAAAATTAATACACAGAAATCTGCTGCATTTCTATACACTAACAACGAAAGGTTAGAAAGGGAAATTGAGGAAACAATCCCATTTACCATAGCATCAAAAAGAATAAAATACAGGGACTTCCTTGGTGGTCCAGTGGTTAAGAATCCACCTTCCAATGCAAGGGATACGGGTTTGATCCCTGGTTTGTGAACTAAGATCCCACATGCTGCAGGCAAATAAGCCTGCATGCCGCAACTACTGAGCACGCGTGCTCTAGAGCCCACGCGCCACAACTAGAGAGTCCACGTGCTACAACTATTAAGCCCACGTGCCACAACTAGAGAGAAGACCATGCACCGCAACGAAGAGCCTGTGCGCCGCAACAAAAGATCCCGCATGCTGCAATGAGGATCCCACATGCCGCAACTAAGACCCAATGCAGCCAAATAAATAAAATAAAATAAATTTTTTTAAAAGTATAAAATACCTAGGAAAAAACCAACCCAAGGAGACAAAAAACCTGTACTCCGAAAACTATAAGACACTCATGAAAGAAATCAAAGATGACACAGATGGGAAGATATACCATGTTCTTTGATTGGAAGAATCGATATTGTCAAAATGACTTTACTACACAAGGCAATCTACAGATTCAATGCAATCCCTATCAAATTACCAATGACATTTTCCACAGAACTAGAACAAAAAAATTTTAAATTTGTATGGAAACACAAAAGACCCCGAATAGCCAAAGCAATCTTGAGAAAGAAAAACAGAGCTGGAGGAAATAGGCTCCCTGACTTCAGACTATACTATAAAGCTATAGTCATCAAAACAGTATGGTACTGGCACAAAACCAGAAATATAGATCAATGGAACAGGATAGAAAGACCAGAAGTAAACCCATGCACCTATGGTAAATTTACCTACAAAAAAGGAGGAAGAATATACAATGGAAAAAAGACAGTCACTTCAATAAGTGGTGCTGGGAAAACTGGACAGCTACATGTAAAAGAATGAAATTAGAACACTCCCTAACACCACACACAAAAATAAACTCAAAATCGATTAAATACCTAAATGTAAAACCAGGTACTAGAAAACTTCTAGAGGAAAACATAGGCAGGACAGTCTTTGACATAAATGGCAGCAACATCTTTTTGGATCCATCTCCTAGAGTAAAGGAAATAAAAACAAAAATAAACAAATGGGATCTAATTAAACTTAAAAGCTTTTGCACAACAAAAAAATCCATAAACAAAACAAAAGACAAGCTACAGAAGGGAAGAAAATATTTGCAAATGATGCAACTGATAAGGGATTAATCTCCAAAATATAAACAGCTCATACAGCTCAATATAAAAAAAAAAAAAAAACCCGATCAAAAACTGGGTAGAAGATCTAAATAGACATTTCTCCAGAGAAGACATACAGATGGCCAAAAGGCACATGAAAAGATGTTCAACATCCCTAATTATTAGAGAAATGCAAATCAAAAACTACAATGAGGTATCACCTCACACCAGTCAGAATAGCCATCATCAAAAATTCTACAAATAATAAATGCTGGAGAGGGTGTGGAGAAAAGGAAATCCTCCTACACTGTTGGTAGGACTGTAAATTGTTATAGCCACTATGGAGAACAGTACGGAGGTTCCTTAAAAAACTAAAAATAGAGCTACCCTATGATTCTGCAATCCCACTCCTGGGCATATATCTGGAGAAAGCCATAATTCAGAAAGATAAATGCACCTCAATGTTCATTGCTGCACTATTTACAATGGCCAAGACATGGAAGCAACTTAAATGTCCATCAACAGATGAATGGATAAAGAAGATGTGATACAGATATCGACATATAGATATACACACAATGGAATATTACTCAGCCATAAAAAGAATGAAATAATGCCATTTGCAGCAACATGGATGGACCTAGAGATTATCATACTAAGTGAAGTAAGTCAGAGAAAGACAAATATCAGATGATATCACTTACATGTGGAATCTTAAAAAATCATACTTACAAAACAGAAACAGACTCACAGACATAGAAAACAAATTTATGGCTACCAAAGGGGAAAGGTAGTGGGGAGGGATAAATTAGGAATTTGGGAGTAACATATACACACTACTGTATATAAAATAGGTAACCAACAAGGACCTACTGTATACCACAGGGAACTATACTCAATATTTTGTAATAACCTATGTGGGAAAAGAATCTGAAAAAGAATATATATATATATATATATATATACACACACACACATATATATATACTCACACACATACACACATATATATATACATACACACACCTATAACTGAATCACTTTGCTGTACACCTGAACCTAACACACATTGTAAATCAACTATACTTCAATAAAAAAATAAATTAAAAAAGAAAGAAATCTAAAATGTTCGTACTGAGCTAAAATCAAGGTGTTGGCTGAGCTGTACACCTTCATGAAGTCTCTATGGGGGAACTCCTTGCCTCTTCCAGCTTCCACCTGCACACTTTGACTTGTGGCTTCTACCCTCCATCTTCAAAGCCAGCAGTATAACATCTTCAAATCTCTCTTTGACCACATCCTCTACTTCTGTCATCACATCTTTTGCTCTGATTCTGATTATCCTGCTTTCCTCTTATAAGAACCCTTGTGAACAAATTAGGCCCATCTGAATAATTCAGCATAATCCCTCCATCTCAAAATATGTAACTTTATCACATCTGTAAAGTCCCTTTTGCCATGTCAGGTAACATATTTACAGGTTTTGAGAGTTAGAATGTGGACATCATTGGGGTGGCCATTATTCTGCCTATCTTAGTGGGTATATGGGTGTTCACTGTGAAATTCTTTCAACTATTATGCATTTTTGAAATTTTCCTATTAAAATATGGATGAAAAATAAAATCCAGCAATATGGATAAAGTGTTGCCATTATGGTAAATGTGAAAATCATAACTGTCATTTTCCAGTGAAAGGAGGAATTTCCCCCTTTTTAAGAATAAAGTTCTCCTTTCAGTGGGGAATGTTATTAAAAGTAGTATACATTCGGGACTTCCCTGGTGGTCCGGTGGTTAAGAATCCACCTTCCAGTGCAGGGGACGTGGGTTTGATCCGTGGTTGGGGAACTAAAATTCCACATGCCACAGTGCAACTAAGCCCATGCACTGCAACTACTAAGCACACGAGCCACAACTAGAGAGCCCTGCGTGCCACAACTACAGAGCGCATGCACTCTGGAGCCCGTGCACCACAACTAGGGAGAAGTCCAAGCGCCGCAACAAAGAGCCCATGCACCACAACGAAAGATCCCGCATGCCACGACAAAGATCCCTCATGCTGCAACTAAGACCCGATGCAGCCAAAAATAAAACTAAAATAAATAAATAAATATTAAGAAAACGTAGTATACATTCCTGCATTTGATTACTAAAAAACGCTGTTCCTATTGTTACCCTGAAATTTTTCAGAAGATTTTTAAGGGAAGCTTATTTTTCAAGCAAGAAATATAAACAGACAAAAATATAATGTTTAAAACATAATAAAACAGAATATAAAGCTTTACATAGTTACCTAAACTTGCTTTACTTAGAAAAGATAACATCTTAAGCTAATTTTATAATAGTAGTTATTTTCAATGCTTATCTAAGATACCTTTTTTTAGCGGGATTTCTTCTTTGTTTAATAGAGTTTTGTGATACTGATAGTAAGTAGCTTTATACACGATGAACATTGTGGTAATCAAATTTTCTTATTATGACAACAAATCTCAATATTTTTAAATCCTAGAACAGGGTTCATATAATAAAAATGTTGTTTCAGATCTCTTTTTCTCTCACTTATACCTTATTTTCAGGAAGTTAGCAAATTCTATTGATTCTCCTTTCTGTCTCTTTTGTTCTATCTTCAGCTACACATAAGTCCTAGTGACCACATCCCTAGATCATTATTACAGTGTTTTAGAGTTTATTTTCTTCTTTTCAGAATCTTACCAACTCCAACCTATCTAATAGAGAGCTGACAACATACTCTGCAAATTCAGACCCATAGAATCTCAGAAATGAAATGCTTTTAAGGGTTTTTGTCCAATACAGATCTCCTGCTAAAACCAAACATCTTTTACAATTTTATACTAGATATCTCCTTTCTAAAAATCTCAAGGTTATCACTTCCAAAAATAAGGATATTTTATTATTTGAACTCAGAATACTTACTACATACACTTATTCTGTCACTTAATCATGTTACTTGTTTCATATTTAATCATTTCACTGGCACCCATCTTACAGCCGTAACAAAACTATAACCTCCTGAAAGAGCAGTTCTTTTTTTTATCAGCCATAGTATCCAACTGTAATGCTATCTATGCATTCCAAGGCACTCAGCACTAGCTGACTTACCAAATCTGTTTTATTTTTCACTTTAGTTTATAACTTCTTCTTTTCCATCTCCTGATGTTGACTAAATCTGACCTTTTCTCTTTTACTCCATTATCTGGGCTGTATTTCTTCTTTCTAAGTAAGAGGTTATTTCATTGTCTCTTTTTTTTCCCCTTAAGACAAAAAATTGGACAAAATCAAGTTCTCTGATTTAAAAAAGCATTTTAAAAAGAAACTTACCCTTCTCATACGTAATTCTTCTAATGCTTCCAGTAAACTTGTTTTGAAATCTAATAGCTGAATAGACAACAATGTCTCTGAAGAACTTTGAAGAGTGAAGACAGATGATGCTGACTCAGTCTTAAAATCATTCTCCATGTTAACGTTTATTTCCTGTAATATAAAAAGGTTTTGTTTTCTTTTGCAATTCAATTTATCTGCTGTTTTACAACTTATATTTCCAAAGGCTTTACAATGTCACATTTTCTTGTTTTTTGATACAATGCTTTAATAGTTCAATCAAGAGAGATATCATATGATGTAATATTTAGCTCTTCCTTGAAGCTGGAACTCAGCAATTTATTTCCTATGAAATAACAATGGAATACATTTACGTAAATTGGTTGTGTAACAGACTCAAGATGTTACACAGAGAATCATTACCAATATCTTTAGTTTCCATTTTTAGGATAAAGCCAAAGGTCTTGACATTTTGCCTGAGCTTAGTTATCAGTCTTCCCATTATGACCACTGCAGGGCAGAAATGGCCTTTAAGGGGCCATCAAGCCACTGCTCCAGGACCAGGGGTTGAGGTGAGGCAGGGTTACCCAATGCCAAGACTCTGTGTAGCGAAGCCTGTCAAGCTACTGCCCCTTAAGGGAGATGCTAAGTTTCCAGCACCCAGCTCTAAGCTGGGACACTAAGAGTGAAACTGCCAGGATCACTTACAAAATCCCATTTTAACCCACTATATACTACCATTAACAGATCGGGAGTTAAGTGTGAAAGCCAGCTTAAAAATAACATTCCACAGAATTGAAAGGCTTTGGCTCTAATCTTGTAAGGTAGGGCCTTCTTTACAAGGTATGTCTGTTACCTGGGTAGAACTCGGCCGTTTGTCATTCCCCATAAGCAGTGTTAGCTTTGAAGAGCAGACCAGGCACCAAGTAGGAAACCCCAAACAAATAAAGTCCAAAAAGCAAACCATAAGACGAACTGGACACAGGATAGATACCAACGTCTAGAGCTGCTGGGTATTTCCTAAACTTTATAACATCTGCCTCGAATCTCTGTTACTTTGTAGGGGAAGTTGGTTTTTTATCTCTCACAGTTACCTGAGGGAAGAAGCGATTCATACATTAAATAATCCAAATTGCTTAAAAACCAAAAGGAAAAAATAAATCAAAAACACATCTTTCAAGAAATTGACCTGTTTTTCATGAGACTATTCTATATCATTCTATAGTTCTTGGCAGCAAAAAGTATCATTGGCAAAAATAATAACAGACAATTTATAGAAGAGAGACTTCAGCCTGGAAATTAAAATCTTGACTGTGTAACCTGGAGTAAACTGAAGTTCCCATTATCTTCTTCACAGGATGACTCAGTCAGACTTTTTTTTTTTCCAGCTGCACCGTGCAGCTTGCAGGATCTTAGTTCCCTGATCAGGGATCGAACCTGGGCCCTCGACAGTGAAAGCAAGGAGTCCCAACCACTGGACCACCAGGGAATTCCCCAGACTTTCTTTCAGACATGGCCAAAGGAGAAAGTGCTAAAAACTACTAAACTACAGTATTAAGAAGGGGGAGAGGGAGTAAATTTATAACCAATGTTATTACCCAAAATAGAAAAAGATTCATACATGCTCTCATGGGAAGTGACATGGGAATTCAGAAGCAGATAAGACTTTGAGAAGGCTAAAGGTAAAGCTGCCGGTGTTTTAGTTTATGTATTTTACAATGTTAGACATCGTGATCTAGGGCTCACACACATCTGGAATGGTCCCATTCATTATGGAGCTTACACAGTGCTTCTTTCTTATGCATGAGGGGTCTCTAAGCACAGTGGTCCAGAACAGTCTCTCTTGCCGTCTTTTATAAGCAGGGACTAAACATACCAAAGCCAAACAACTCTGCTCATATTGTAAAGTCACCATATTTTTAAAAACCCCTTCCAAATTACTGAGCATTAATTAATTAATCGAATTAATTGTCATGACAACAGTCCAGTGTTAAGATGTGACAATACCCCAACTTTTAAATGGAAGTGGTAGGCATAAATATGTCGAGTCTAAAGGTTTTGGGACTAAGACTGGAACTTATTTAAACTTCGCTGTGGCCCTTATACATCCCATTTTTCACTTAACCTGCTTTGCTTCATTCTTTGCACCCCAGAGGTAATCATTTCCCAAAGCTCTCCTTTGGGCCCTCCCTCCCTCCCCACTCCTGTCAGCTGTGGCCCGCCAGTCATAGGATGGTCCAAACTCAAGCTTCAACAAGCTGTGGGAGGGCTGCTAGTCCAGTGCCTCAATCTCACCATTTTATGCCCCTCCCACCATAACCCACACAGCAAAGCAAAACAACTTCTCTTCCCAAGTTAACTCTTTTCCATGGATGTTACCATTTTTTTCTATGTACTCAAGTTCAAACTCCAGCCCTTTTTTTAAAGATTCAGTTGTGTTAGTCCTCTTACATGTCTCTATCTTTTTTTTTTGTATACATAGTTGTTAAGCAGTTTAAATTTTATTGACCTCCTGGTTTTTTGGGGTTTTTTTGTTTTGTTTTGTTTTTTTTATAAATTTATTTATTTATTTATTCATTTCTGGCTGTGTTGGGTCTTCGTTTCTGTGCGAGGGCTTTCTCTAGTTGCGGCGAGTGGGGGCCACTCTTCATCGCGGTGTGCGGGCCTTTCACTATCGCGGCCTCTCCTGCTGCGGAGCACAGGCTCCAGACGCGCAGGCTCAGTAATTGTGGTTCACGGGCCTAGTTGCTCCGCGGCATGTGGGATCTTCCCAGACCAGGGCTCGAGCCCGTGTCCCCTGCATTGGCAGGCAGACTCTCAACCACTGCGCCACCAGGGAAGCCCGACCTCCTGGTTTTTTAAACAAAATTTAAATTTAAGGTCACACCTCTAAGTCTGATGCACTATATACAGATCTTGCAGAGCATGACTATGAAGAGATACAAATTAGTCCACACTGAAAAAGATTTACTAGAGTACAGAATCATTTTCATAAATACATGTCTCTATCTTATACTCCCGTATAAGTCAGGACCCTCACCACTTTGTTGAATTATTGGATTGGCCAAAAAGTTCGTTCGGGTTTTCTGTAAGATGTTACGGTACTTTTTGGCCAACCCAATACAACACTTTTTGTTGAATAAAACTGGTTTTGGGGGACTTCCCTTGCAGTCCAGTGGCCAAGATTCCACCTTCCAATGCAGGGGGCCCAGGTTCAATCCCTGGTCGGGGAACCAAGATCCCACATGCCACACAGCCAAAAAATAAAATTAAAACAAAATAAACTGGTTTTCAGCCATATAGGTACTCTCCATCCACTCTAATTTCTCCTATAAAATACTGCTGATTGAAATTCCTACAGCACATTTGTCTCATTTCTCTACTCAATCTGGATTAGCCCCTTATTGCCTACAGGATAAAAATCTATAAGTGAAGAGAAACACTACTACTTTACCCCATTCTCCTTGGCCTATTTCCCAAAGCCTCACAAGCCTTCCCTCTGACAGGATGGTCTCGAGAGGACTCCTGCCCTGGCTGCCCATTTGAGCTATGCTACTGTCTCCATTCCCACTCCAAACTTGCTCCTCTTTTGTCTCCAAACCACAGAACCTAAAACTGTGTCGAAATTCTCTGCCTCCACGTGGACTGCCCATTCTCAGCTTTAACTAAAAAAAACTTACTTAGGTTTTTCAAGTAGAAGCACAGTTACCATAAAAATATAACAACCTGTATCCCATAACCCTCCAGGTTTAACGCTGAATAACAGTTTTGTCATCACTGCTATTCTGATCTTCATACACAAAACAGCAACAATGATCCTATTCTATTTCTCTGTGGCTGAGGCTTTTTCTGTTACCTTAGTACCCTTGAGACCAAATTTTCTGCCCTTTAACACCCAAAGGCTGGGTTCCCAATATTACAGACAAGGCTTGACCCATCACTAATCCCTTCATACCACAGCTGAAATGGATACTGTGCTTCCTAAACTTTGCTTTTATATAAAGCATTTTGTAAGGGTGGTGTGAATACTAATTAACAGCAATGCAATCCTTAAACCCAAGAAAGTTAAAAAAGAAGGACTGGGATAACTGCCTTTTACTAAAAACCAAGGCATTTCAATGTCTTTCTCAACCCAGAAAATGTATGAATCAGCCTGCAAGAAGCTCTTCTTTTTAACTTTTCATTTTAATAATTGATTCACAGGTGGTTGCAAAGAAATGTACAAGGAGTCCTATGCACCGTTCACTCAGCCTCTCCTTATGTTAACATCTTATATAATAATAGTACAATATAAAACTGTGTATTTGACATTGGTACAACTCACAGAGCTTATAATGATCCTACCAATTATACATACACTAGTTTGTGTATGTGTCTTTGTGTGTTTATAATTCTGTGCAAGTTTATTATTTGTATAGCTATACCACTACAATCAAGATACAGAACTGTACCATTAACACAGGCTCCCTCATGCAGGTTCTTTGTCTCCATACTCACTACACTGATCTTTTCTCTCTCTCTCTAATTTTGTTATTTCAAGAATATTATAAATTGGAATCATATATCATGCAACCCATTGAGATTGGATTCTTTTCACTCATAATAATTACTTTGAGATTTGTCCAAGCTGTTGTGTGTATCAATAGTTCATTCCTTTCTATTGCTGAGCAACATTCCATGGTGTGGACATACTATGGTTTGTTTAACTATGCACTCATTGAAAGACATCTGAGTTGTTCTGTTTTGGGCTCTTATGAATAAAGCTGCTATGATCATTCATGTACAAGTTTCTAACATGAACACATGTTTTCATTTTTTAGTGATAAGTGTCCAAGAGTGCACCTGCTGGGCTGAATAAATATTGAGTCAATTTTCCATTTTAAAAAGAAACTGCCTATTTTTCAGAGTGGTCATACCATTTTACATTCCGTTTGGTTCTGTACAAGTGATCCAGTTTCTCCAAAGCCCCATCAGCATTTGGTGTTATCACTATTTTTTTTTAGCCATTCTGATAGGTATTATATTAGTAAGTGTTCTTCACAGAAACAGAACCAACAGAATGTGTATATATAGAAAGAGATTTATTTTAAGGAATTGGCTCATGTGATTGTGGGGTCTGGCAAGTCTAAGATCTTTTGGGCAGGCCAAAAGGCTGGAGACCCAGGAAAGAGGTAATATTGCAACTCAAGTCCAGAGGCAGTCTGGAAGCAGAATTCCTTCTTCCTTGGGAAACCTCAGTCTTTTTCTCTTACATCCTTCAACTGATTAGATGAGGTCCATCCACATTATAAAGGGTAATCTGCTTTACTCAAAGTCAACTGACTTAAATGTTGATCTCATCTAAAAATTATCTTCACAGCAATATCTAGACAGGTGTTTGACCAAGTATCTGGGTACTGTAAGATCCTGCATGCCTAAGACCCAGTGTAGCCAAAATAAATAAATAAATATTTTAAAAAATATATGCTTAGTATGTTTAAAGAAATAAAGTCAATAGGAAAGGAACAGTCTCTTTGTTAAACGGTGTTGGGAAAACTGGACAGCCACATGCAAAAGAATGAAACTGGATCATTAACTCACACCGTACACAAAAATTCACTCAAAATGGATTAAAGACTTGAACAAAAGACCTGAAACCATAAAACTCCTTGAAGAAAACAGGAGTTAAGCTCCTTGACAACAGTCTTGATGATGATTTTTTGGAGTTGACACCAAAAGCAAAAATAAACACATGAGACTACATCAAACTAAAAAGCTTCTGCACAGCAAACAAAAACAACAATAAAAAAACAAACAAAAAAATCAAGAAATGAAAAGGCAAACTACCAAATGGGAGAAAATATTTGCAAATCATATATCTGATGAGGGGCTAATATCCAAAATACATAAAGAACTCATACAATTCACTAGCAAAAAAAGAAAACAATCCAATTAAAAAAGGCAGAAGCTCTAAATAGACATTTTTCCAAAGAAGACAAACAGATGGCCAACAGGTACATGAAAATGTGCTCAACATCGCTAATCATCAGAGTAAGGCAAATAGAAACCACAATGAGATAACACTCCACACCTGTTAGAATGGCTATTATCAAAAAGACAAGAAAGAACATGTGGAGAAAAGTGAACCCTTGTGCCCTGTTGGTGGGAAAGTAAATTGGTGCAGCCATTATGGAAAACAGTATGGAGGTTCCTCGAAAAATTAAAAATAAAACAACCATATTATCCAGCAATTGCACTTCAGGACATTTATCCAAAGAAAATGAAAACACTAACTTGAAAAGATATATATACCCCTAGGTTCACTGCAGCATTATTTACACTATCCAACATATGGTAACAACCTGAGTGTCCATTAATGGATGAATGGATAAAGAAGATGCGGTATATACATATGTATATAATGGAATATTATTCAACAGTAAAAAAAGAAGGAAATCTTGCCATTTGCAACAACATGGATGGACCCTGAGGGCATTATGCTAAGTGAAATAAGTCAGAGAAAGACAAATACTGTACAATCTCACTTATATGTGGAACCTAAAAAAAAAAACCCAAAAACTAAAAATAAAAAACCTCATAGATACAAAGAACAGATTAGTGGTTGCCAGATATGGGGGTGGGGGTGAAATTGGATGAAGGTAATCAAAAGGTACAAACTTCACAAGTTTCACAATTACTTTACAAGTAATTATTGTTATATAAGACAACTCTTACATTAGATGACCCCTAAGGGCAGGGTCATGTCTTATTTAATTTTCTTTCTTTGCTTTGTTTCGTTAATTTTTAATTTTAACCAAAGTAATATTTGCATTTGGTTAAAAAGAAAAGAGCTGATAAGCAAACACTGGAAAACAGTGATCATCTGGCCTACATTTCCCCATTCCCACTTCCCAGAGTCAGCTACTTTCAATAATTTTGGCCGTTTCTTCTGATATATACCTTTATATTTCTAAATAATGTAACTCTATTTCTTGATGTATCCATTTTACTGTACTTTTTACATCCTGTTATAGTAATTGATTTAGCTCACTTACATCACACACAATCACCACCACTTTCCCTTCATCCATCTTCAGTTTTTGATTGACTCAAAGGTCACCTTACATCAGTAGTTCTAAAACTGTGGGAAGGGGGGTCTGCAAGGTTAAAAATATTTTCACTATAATACTACAGTGTTATTTGCCTTCTTTATTTTTATTTTCTCATTAGTGTACAGTGGAATTTTCCATAAGCTACATAATATGATACTGCAAAAGAATGCAGAAGCAGATATGAGAATCCAGTTGTTTCCTTTTAAACCAGATATGAAGATTTGCAAATAGAAAACAATGCCATTTTTAACCACTAAATTTTTTGCTTAAGGAAATGTTATTTTTTATAAAAATGGTATTTCATGTTACAATTTCATGATTTGTTATTTTTATTTGAATAAACATTTTAAAATTTTCTCAGTTTTAATTTCTCATCTCATACAGAAAAGAGCAAAAGATATATCCCATATAAATAAAAGCTCTTTTTAAGGTCTTTAATAATTTTTAAAAGTATAAAAAGGTCTCAAACCTTTGAGAACTACTGGTTTAAATTATTAAAACTATGTAAATATTGTTTACTGCCAAGCCAAGTAAAATATTATTATATGTCCTTTTGAGTTGTCCTCAAGTTTAATAACTGTTGAGACTTTTTTCCATTTCTTATTTTGCTTTGTACCTGCCACTTACTTTCTCCAAATGCTCCAAAAAATGTCAGTCAATAATATTTCTATGTTTTCAAAAACATCAAATGATTCTAGTCACGACTTTCCCACATCCTTCCACTCTGTTGCTCCAACCTAGCCTGGTTCAGATGTACAACCACTGTTTTCCAGTTTTCCACTGACATTTTCTTATGTTGGAACTGCTGTTTCCTGTCTCCTATGCCTTCTTCTTTTTTTTCTTTTAATTTTAATTTTTTAACATCTTTATTGGAGTATAATTGCTTTACAATGTTGTGTTAGTTTCTGCTGTTTAACAAAGTGAATCAGCTATACGTATACATATAACCCCATATCCCCTCCCTCATGCGTCTCCCTCCCACCCTCCCTATCCCACCCCTCTAGGTAGTCACAAGGCACTGAGCTGATCTCCCTGTGTTAGGCGGCTGCTTCCCACTAGCTATCTGTTTTCAATTTGGTAGTGTATATATGTCAATGCCAGTCTCTCACATCTTCCCAGCTTACCCTTCCCCCTCCCCATGTCCTCAAGTCCATTCTCTACATCTGCGTCTTTATTCCTGTCCTGCACCTACGTTCTTCAGAACCACTTTTTTTTTTAGATTCCATGTATATGTGTTAGCATACAGTATTTGTTTTTCTCTTTCTGACTTATTTCACTCTGTATGACTGACTCTAGGTCCATCCACCTCACTACAAATAACTCAATTTTGTTTCTTTTTATGGCTTAGTAATATTCCATTGTATATATGTGCCACAGCTTCTTTATCCATTCATCTGTCAATGGACACTTAGGTTGCTTCCATGTCCTGGCTATTGTAAATACAGCTGCAATGACCACTGTGGTACATGACTCTTTTTGAATTATGGTATTCTCAGGGTATATACCAAGTAGTGGGATTGCTGGGTCATATGGTAGTTCTATTTTTAGTTTTTTAAGGAACCTCCATACTGTTCTCCATAGTGACTGTACCAATTTACATTCCCACCAACAGTGCAAGAGGGTTCCCTTTTCTCCACACCCTCTCCAGCATTTATTGTTTGTAGATTTTTTGATGATGGCCATTCTGACCGGTGTGAAGTGATACCTCACTGTAGTTTTGATTTGCATTTCTCTAATGATTAGTGATGTTGAGCATTCTTTCATGTGTTTGTTGGCAATCTGTATATCTTCTTTGGAGAAATGTCTATTTAGGTCTTCTGCCCATTTTTGGATTGGGATGTTTGTTTTTTTGATATTGAGCTGCATGAGCTGCTTGTAAATTTTGGAGATTAATCCTTTGTCGGTTGCTTTGTTTGCAAATATTTTCTCCATTCTGAGGGTTGTCTTTTTGTCTTGTTTATGGTTTCCTTTGCTGTGCAAAAGCTTTTAAGTTTCATTAGATCCTGTTTGTTCATTTTTGTTTTTATTTCCACTTCTCTAGGAGGTGGGTCAAAAAGGATCTTGCTGTGATTTATGTCAGAGTGTTCTTCCTATGTTTTCCTCTAAGAGTTTTATACTGTCTGGCCTTACATTTAGGTCTTTAATCCATTTTGAGTTTATTTTTGTGTATGGTGTTAGGGAGTGTTCTAATTTCATTGTTTTACATGTAGCTATCCAGTTTTCCCAGCACCACTTACTGAAGAGGCTGTCTTTTCTCCATTGTATATTCTTGCCTCTTTTATCAAAGATAAGGTGACCAGGGCTTCCCTGGTGGCGCAGTGGTTAAGAACCTGCCTGCCAATGCAGGGGACACGGGTTTGAGCCCTGGTCTGGGAAGATCTCACATGCCGCAGAGCAACTAAGCCTGCACTCTAGAGCCCAGCAGCCACAACTTCTGAGCCTGTGTGCCAGAACTACTAAAGCCCGCGCACCTAGAGCCCATGCTCCACAACAAGGGAGGCCACTGCAATGAGAAGCCCGCGCACCACAATGAAGAGTAGCTCCCGTTCGCCGCAACTAGAGAAAGCCCGCACACAGCAACAAGACCCAATGCATTCAAAAATAAATAATAAATAAAAAAATAAATTAAAAAAAAAAAAGATAAGGTGACCATAGGTGCGTGGGTTTATCTCTGGGCTTTCTATCCTGTTCCATTGATCTATATTTCTGTTTTTGTGCCAGTACCATACTGTCTTGATTACTGTAGCTTAGTAGTATAGTCTGAAGTCCGGGAGACTGATTCCTCCAGCTCTGTTTTTCTTTCTCAAGACTGCTTTGGCTAATTGGGGTCTTTTGTGTTTCCATACAAATTGTGAAATTTTTTGTTCTAGTTCTGTGAAAAATGCCATTGGTAGTTTGACAGGGATTGCACTGAATCTGTAGATTGCTTTGGGTAGTATAGTCATTTTCACAATGTTGAATCTTCCAATCCAAGAACATGGTATATCTCTCTGTATCATCTTTAATTTCTTTCATCAGTGTCTTATAGTTTTCTGCATACAGGTCTTTTGTCGCCTTAGGTAGGTTTATTCCTAAGTATTTTATTCTATTTGTTGCAATGGTAAATGGAGTGTTTCCTTAATTTCTCTTTCAGATTTTTCATCGTTAGTGTATTGGAATGCAAGAGATTTCTGTGCATTACTTTTGTATCCTGCTACTTTACCAAATTCATTGATTAGCTCTAGTGGTTTTCTGGTAGCATCTTTAGGATTCTGTATGTATAGTATCATGTCATCTGCAAACAATGACAGTTTTACTTCTTCTTTTCTGATTTGGATTCCTTTTATTTCTGTTACTTCTCTGATTACTGTGGCTAAAACTTCCAAAACTATGTTGAATAATAGCGGTGAGAGTGGGCAACCTTGTCTTCTACCTGATCTTAGAGGAAACGGTTTCAGTTTTTCACCATTGAGAATGATGTTTGCTGTGGGTTTGTCATATATGGCCTTTATTATGTTGAGGTAAGTTCCCTCTATGCCTACTTTCTGGAGGGTTTTTATCATAAATCGGTGTTGAATTTTGTCGAAAGCTTTTTCTGCATCTATTAAGATGATCATACGGTTTTTATCCGTCAATTTGTTAATATGGTGTATCACATTGATTGATTTGCATATATTGAAGAATCCTTGTATTCATGGGATAAACCCCACTTGATCATGGTGTATGAGCCTTTTAATGTGTTGTTGGATTCTGTTTGCTAGTATTTTGTTGAGGATTTTTGCATCTATGTTCATCAGTGATATTGGCCTGTAGTTTTCTTTTTTTGTGACATCTTTAACTGGTTTTGGAATCAGGGTGACAGTGACCTCGTAGAATGAGTTTGGGAGTGTTCCTCCCTCTGCTGTATTTTGGAAGAGTTTGAGAAGGACAGGTGTTAGCTCTTCTCTAAATGTTTGACAGAATTCACCTGTGAAGCCATCTGGTCCTGGGCTTTTGTTAGTTGGAAGATTTTTAATCACACTTTCAATTTCAGTGTTTGTGATTGGTCTGTTCATATTTTCTGTTTCTTCCTGGTTCAGTCTCGGGAGGTTGTGCTTTTCTAAGAATTTGTCCATTTCTTCCAGGTTGTCCATTTTATTGGCATAGAGTTGCTTGTAGTAATCTCTCATGATCCTTTGTATTTCTGCAGTGTCAGTTGTTACTTCTCCTTTTTCGTTTCTAATTCTATTGATTTGAGTCTTCTCCCTCTTTTTCTTGATGAGTCTGGCTAATGGTTTATCAATTTTGTTTATCTTCTCAAAGAACCAGCTTTTAGTTTTATTGGTCTTTGCTATTGTTTCCTTCATTTCTTTTTCATTTATTTCTGATCTGATCTTTATGATTTCTTTCCTTCTGCTAACTTTGGGTTTTTTGGGTTCTTCTTTGTCTAATTGCTTTAGGTGTAAGGTTAGGTTGTTTATTTGAGATGTTTCTTGTTTCTTGAGGTAGGATTGTATTGCTATCAACTTCCCTTTTAGAACTGCTTTTGCTGCATCCCATAGGTTTTGGGTCACTGTGTTTTCATTGTCATTTGATTCTAGGTATTTTTTGATTTCCTCTTTGATTTCTTCAGTGATCTCTTGGTTATTTAGTAGTGTGTTGTTTAGCCTCCATGTGTTTATATTTTCTACAGATTTTTTTTTTTTTTTGTCTGAAACATTTTTTTCTACAGATTTTTTCCTGTAATTCATATCTACTCTCATAGCGTTGTGGTCAGAAAAGATACCTGATACGATTTCAATTTTCTTAAATTTACCAAGGCTTGATTTGTGACCCAAGATATGATCTATCCTGGAGAATGTTCCATGAGTACTTGAGAAGAAATTGTATTCTGTTGTTTTTGGATGGAATGTCCTATAAATATCAATTAAGTCCATCTTGTTTAATGTATCATTTAAAGCTTGTGTTTCCTTATTTATTTACATTTTGGATGTTCTGTCCATTGGTGAAATTGAGGTGTTAAAGTCCCCTACTATTGTTGTGTTACTGTCGATTTACCCTTTTATGGCTGTTAGCATTTGCCTTATGTATTGAGGTGCTCCTATGTTGGGTGCATAAATATTTACAATTGTTATATCTTCTTCTTGGATTGATCCCTTGATCATTATGTAGTGTCCTTCCTTGTCTCTTGTAGTAGTCTTTATTTTAAAGTCCATTTTGTCTGATATGAGAATTGCTACTCCAGCTTTCTTTTGATTTCCATTTCCACGGAATATCTTTTTGCATCCCCTCACTTTCAGTCTGTATGGGTCCCTAGGTCTGAAGTGGGTCTCTTGTAGACAGCAGATATATGGGTCTTGTCTTTGTATGCATTCAGCCAGTCTATGTCTTTTGGTTGGAGCATTTAATCCATTACATTTAAGGTAATTATTGCTATCTATGTTCCTATTACCATTTTCTGAATTGTTTTGGGTTTGTTATTGTAGGTCTTTTCCTTCTCTTGTGTTTCCTGCCTAGAGAAGTCCCTTTAGCATTTGTTGTAAAGCTGGTTTGGTGGTGCTGAATTCTCTTAGCTTTTGCTTGTCTGTAAAAGTTTTAACTTCTCCGTCGAATCTGAATGAGATCCTTGCTGGGTAGAGTAATCTTGGTTGTAGGTTTTTCCCTTCATCACTTTAAATATGTCCTGCCACTCCCTTCTGGCTTGCAGAGTTTCTGCTGAAAGATCAGCTGTTAACCTTATGGGGATTCCCGTGTATGTTATTTGTTTTCCTTTGTTGCTTTTTTTTTTTTTTTTTTTGGCTGCATTGGGTCTTCATTGCTGAGCACAGGCTTTCTCTAGTTGCAGCAAGTGAGGGCTACTCTTCATTGCAGTACGCGTACTTCTCATTGCGGTGGCTTCTCTTGTGGTGGCTTCTCTTGTTGTGGAGCACGGGCTCTAGGCATGTGGGTTTCAGTAGTTGAGGCACACAGGGGCTCAGTAGTTGTGGCTCACAGGCTCTAGAGCGCAGGATCAGTAGTTGTGGCGCACGGGCTTAGATGCTCCGTGGCATGTGGGATCTTCCCAGACCAGGGCTTGAATTCGTGCCCCCTGCACTGGCAGGTGGATTCTGAACCACCGTGCCATCAGGGAAGTCCCTCCCTTGCTGCTTTTGATATCTTTTCTTTGTATTTAATTTTTGATAGTTTGATTAATATGTGTCTTGGCGTGTTCCTCCTTGGATTTATCCTGTATGGGACTCTCTGCGCTTCCTGGACTTGATTGACTATTTCCTTTCCCATATTAGGGAAGTTTTCAACTAAAATCTCTTCAAATATTTTCTCAGTCCCTTTCTTTTTCTCTTCTTCTTCTGGGACACCTATAATTCGAATGTTGGTGTGTTTAATGTTGTGCCAGAGGTCTCTGAGGCTGTCCTCAGTTCTTTTCATTCTTTTTTCTTTATTCTGCTCTGTGGTAGTTATTTCCACTATTTTATCTTCCAGGTCACTTATCCGTTCTTCTGCCTCAGTTGTTCTGCTATTGATTCCTTCTAGAGAATTTTTAATTTCATTTATTGTGTTGTTCATCATTGTTTGTTTGCTCTTTATTTCTTTTAGGTCCTTGTTAAATGTTTCTTGTATTTTCTCCATTCTGTTTCCAAGATTTTGGATCATCTTTACTATCATTACTCTGAATTCTTTTTCAGGTAGACTGCCTATTTCCTCTTCATTTGTTTGGTCTGGTGGGTTTTTACCTTGCTCCTTCATCTGCTGTGTGTTTCTCTGTCTTCTCATTTTGCTTAACTTACTGTGTTTGGGGTCTCCTTTTCGCAGGCTGCAGGTTTGTAGTTCCCGTTGTTTTTGGTGTCTTCTCCCAGTGGGTAAGGTTGTTTCAGTGGATTGTGTAGGCTTCCTGGTGGAGGGTACTGGTGCCTGCGTTCTGGTGTATGAGGCTGGATCTTGTCTTTCTGGTGGGCTGGACTGTGTCTGGTGATGTGTTTTGGGGTGCCTGTGGCCTTATTATGATTTTAGCTAGCCTCTCTGCTAATGGGTGGGGTTGTGTTCCTGTCTTGCTAGTTGTTTGGCGTGGGGTGTCCAGCACTGGAGCTTGCTGGTCGTTGAGTGGAGCTGGGTCTTAGCATTGAAACGGAGATCTCTGGAGAACTCTCGCCGACTGATATTACGTGGGGCCGCAAGTCTCTGGTGGTCCAATGTCTTGAACTCGGCTCTCCCACCTCAGAGGCTCAGGCCTGACATCCAGCCGGAGCACCAAGACCCTGTCAGCCACACAGCAGTTTTGCAATTCAACCAAGTCTCTTCTCTGGATCTGATTCCTTGCCAGGCTCGTCTTGGGCAGCCAAAAGACAAGGAGATCTCCGAACCTGTTACCAAACCAGGTTGCCCCTGCCTGACATCCCGCAAGCCAAAACGCTGAGATGTAGAGGTTTGCAGCAAAGAGAGGGTTTATTCACAAGACAGGCAGGGGATGAAATGGGAGAACAAATCTCGAATCCACCTCCCTGAAGCCAAGGTATTTGTGGCATAAAGAATAAAGAAGCAGTGTGGTGTGAGGATCTCAGGAAATGTGATTGCAGAAAGGTCTATGCCTTCTTCATTTTTGTTTTTTCCTGGTCTTGATAAAGAGTAGCCCCCAGTAATTTCCTATGGAAGGGTGAATGGGAGCTAAACTTTTTTAATATAAAAATGTCTGAAAATTACACTATTCCAACCTCATACTTAATTGACAGTTTGGCCTCCGTTGTAGAATAGTATGCCTATACTATTTCTTTAATAATATCCTCCCCGCATTCTTTGTTCTCTTTCTGGAACTCCTTTAGTAGGATGTTGGATCATACATGTTGATCATCTAATTTTCTTTTCTCTCCTATTTCTATCTTATTGTACTTTTGTTCCACTTTCTGAGAGATTTCCTCCCCTTTATCTTCCAATCATTCTGTTGACTTTTTTTTACTTTTTTAATGTCCAAAAGTTCTTTTGTGTTATAGAATTGTATTTTTTTCATAGCATCCTGTTTTTGTTTTATGAACATAAAAACCTCTCTTATCTGGTGATTATTTATATATTGTGTATATTCTTACATACATGTTTAACAGCCACAAATTCCTCCCATTCAATATTCACACCTCTTTGCAGTATGAGCTTTCTTGCTCCTCTCATCCAGAAATGGAATATATTTCTTAATCCTTCTGAATCTAGGCTAGCTGTATTACATTCTTTGATCAATAGAATGTGAGAGAATTGACACTGTCTGAGTACCAGAGTTTAGGTTTCAAGAAGTCTTGTAGTTTCTGCCTTTGAACTCTTGGAATGCTCCCCAGAGATCACCATGCTATTAAGCAATCTGGGGTGAAAAGACATACAAAGAAAGCGACCCAGGAGTTCTATCTTTTCTATCTGAACTCTGCCCCAGGCAAACCTATCAATTAAATAAACTTGTATGAAACAGCTTACATAAAGTCAACAGATAAACATCCCAGTCAATCCACAAAATTATGAGAAATAATAAATTATTGTTGTTTTAGACACTAAGTTTTGAGTGGTTTGTTATTTTCTGCAACAGGTAACTGATACAGAAATGAATATTGGAAATGAAATGATGACATACAAAAACCTAAAATATGTAGCACTGATGCAGTGACTGCATAGTAAGCAGAGGCTGGAAGAGTGGCAAAAAGACTATGGAAACTGGAAGAGCCATGAGGAAGTGTTACTAGAGTCCGTAAAGATGGCACAAAATAACTGGCCAAAGTACTAAGGTAACTTGGAAGATAAAAAATGTACCTAATTAAAATGTGAATCTGACTAAGGAGATTACCAGGCAGAATGTTGGAAGTGTCAACTAGTCTTATTTTTTCTAGCTGAATATTAAAGGTATATAAAGACAGACAAATTAAAGAAGGAATTGTTTAGGCTCATTAAGTCAAATTTGTAGGAAATATAAAGGGCCCAAGATGTGCTGGTTTGGAAAATTAAAACCATTTCACACTTTCAGTCTCTAATCAACAAAACTTTTCACAGTAAGAAAGAGCTCAAAATAAATATCAAAGCAAGACCCTTTAATGCCTCAGAAAACGCAAGGCAATGTTACTATATAAGAATCTCAAGGGCATTATCTCAGAGCAGTCTGATATGTCCAAAGCAGAGATCCATCTTGAAAAGAATTATGGGTGTGGCTTTGGAGAAAAAATTCATAGGAAACTCAGAAAGTGTTATGTTTTTTGCTTTGAGTTAGTTTATGGGGTTTTTGGTTTTTTGGTTTTTGGTTTTGGTTTTTTTGTTTGTTTGTTTAATAGTACTGGTAGGAGCACTGCCAGCTTGGACTAAAAAGGACTGAGACAGCTCAAAGTGAAGGAGCCTCTGGGCCACCAAAGTTCTACAGGTGGGAAACAAGATTGAAACAGTTACTCAGTTGCAAACAGAGACCATTTCTCATGGAAAATGAAAAGCCTTTCAAAGAACTGAGCCAAGAATCCAGAGGTAGAGCCAAGAAGAAACCAACAGACTAGAGGAACACATCCAGGGAGCAGAATGGAGACTATAAAGAAAAACTCTACTGTTTTCCTTCATATACAATACTTCACTTCTGACACTTCTGGTCACCAAATGTGTAGGGGTTTTCCACACACCAAGCATTTCTGCAACACTAGCTGGGTATCCTACAATTTAACTCAATTCTGACACTATCTACCTAGAGATAGAGTCAGATCCCACAGGTTAAGGGCTCAGTCCTACAAGACTGCCCCCCACCACCACTTCAGATGCCAATCACAAGTCCGGGTTGTCACCTGTACCTCCGACCAACTGGCTGTAAATCATGTACATCAGAGGTTTCCATGACCCCCCTCTGCAGGTTTGATTAATTTGCTAGAACAGCTCACAGAACTCAGGAAAAACAGTTTACTTACTAGATTATCAGTTTATTACAAAGGACATTAAAAGATGTGAATGAACAGCCAGATGAAGAGATACACAGGGAGAGACCCAAAAGGGTCCCAAGCACAGGAGCATCTGTCCCTATAGAGTTTGGAGTGTGTCACCCTCTTAGCACATAGATGCATCCTTGTTCATCAATCCAGAAACTCTCCAAACCCCTATAGTTCAGGGAATTTTATGGAGGCTTCATTACATAGACATGATTGATTGGCCATTAGTGACCAAGTCATTCTCTAGCCCCTCTTCCCTACCACAAGGTCTAGTTGGGGGTGGGGAGGCTGAAAGTTCCAATCCTCTAATGACGTGGTTGGTTCCCCTGGCAACCAGTTCCCATCCTTTGGGGCTTTCCAAAAATCATCTCCTTATGGCCAACAGGCACATGAAAAGATGCTCAACATCGCTAATTATTAGAGAAATGCAAATCAAAACTACAGTGAGTACCACCTCACACTGGTCAGAATGGCCATCATCAAAAATCCTACAAATAACAAATGCTGGAGAGGGTGTGGAGGAAAGGGAACCCTCCTACACTGTTGGTGGGAATGTAAGTTGGTACAGCCACTGTGGAAAACAGTATGGAGGTTCCATAGAAAACTAAAAATAGAATTACCATATGATCTAGCAATCCCACTCCTGGGAATATATCCAGACAAAACTATAATTCAAAAAGAGATATGCACCCCTATGTTCATAGCAACACTATTCACAATAGCCAAGACATGGAAACAACCTAAATGTCCATCAACAGATGAATGGATAAAGATGTGGTACATATATGCAATGAAATAGGACTCAGCCATAAAAATGAATGAAGTAATGCCATTTGCAGCAACATGGATGCAACTAGAGATTATCATACTAAGTGAAGTAAGTCAGAAAGAGAAAGACAAATACTGTATGATATCACTTACATGTGGAATCTAACATATGACACAAATAAACCTATCTATGAAAAAGAAAGAGTCATGGATACAGAAAACAGACTGGTGGTTGCCAAGGGGGAGGGGGTTGGGGAAGGGATGGAGTGGGAGGTTGGGGTTAGCAGATGTAAGCTTTTATATAGAGAATGGATAAACAACAAGGTCCTACTGTATAGCACAGAGAACTATATTCAATATCCTATGATAAACCATAATGGAAAAGAATTTTTAAAAAATATATATATGTATAACTGAATCACTTTGCTGTACAGCAGTAATTAACAAAACATTGTAAATCAACTATACTTTAATAATAAATAAATAAATAAATAAGGCTAAAAACAAAAATTACCTCCTTAACATAAACTTAGGTGTGCTTAAAAGAGGCTTGTTATGAATAACAAAAAAAGTTTACAGTTCCTTAAAGGTTTAAACATAGAGTTACCACATGACCCAGCAATTCTACCTCTAGGTACTCAAGAGAACATTGTCCATGAATGTTCATAAGAGCATTATTCATAATAGTCAAAAAGTGGAAACAACCCAAATGTCCACCAACTGATGAATGGATAAATAAAATGCGGCATATCCATAAAATGGAATGTCAGTCAGCATAAAACAGAATGAAGTACTGATACATGCTACAATACAGATGAACCTTGAAAACATTATACTAAGGGAAACAAGCCAGTCACAAAGGGCCACATATTGTATGATTCCATTTATGTGAAATGTCCAGAATAGGTAAACCCACACAGACAGAAAGTAGACTGGTGGTTGCTTAGGGCTGGGGGTTGGGAAAATTAGAGGGGAATAAAGAGAGAATGCTGGGACTTCCCTGGTGGTGCAGTGGATAAGACTCTGCACTCCCAATGCAGGGGGCCTGGGTCCGATCCCTGGTCTGGGAACTAGATCCCACATGCATGCCACAACTAAGAGTTCGCATGCCACAACTAAGGAGGCTGCATGCCGCAACTAAGGAGCTGACAAGCCTCAACAAAGGAGCCTGGGAGCTGCAACTAAGGAGCCCACCTGCTGCAACTAAGACCTGGTGCAACCAAATTACTTAATTAATTAATTAATTTTTTAAAAAAGAGAGACTGCTAATGAGCTTGGGATTTCTTTTTCAGGTGATAAAAGTGTTCTAAAATTGATTGTAGTAACGGCTGCACAACTCTGTGACTATACTAAAAACCACTGAATTGTACACTTTGAATGAATGAATTGTACGGTATGTAAACTATATCTAAATAAAGCTATTATTTTTTAAAATGGAATAATATACTAAAAAGTTGAATGGAAGTTCTGGGGAGGGCTTACTGACAACAGCCTCCAATACTGGTCGATTGGGGGGCAAGACAGTCTTTTCCTTAGGGGACCACCTCCCCAACATCAATATGTAGACATCGTTTCTCTCAGGACTTTATTTTCTCCAGAGAAAAACTCCATTCTTCCGTCTTGGAACACAAGAGGAGAGGAAGAGGATTTTATCTGTCGGTGCACTGTGATAGAAGTGTGATAGACAGGAGGTAGGGGTTCCACAATTCAGTGGACAGATTTTTACTCAAATTTCATCTGCAGTCCTATGCCTCAACCCTGTCCTCCACTGTGTCTGGTGTACTCCTGACTAGAACTGCCATGGTTTAATTTTTTCAGAGCATAAATTTCCCATCTCCTGTGGGGAAGGAGACTGGGAAGATTCAAGTATTCTATACCAAGATTTTCAACAAATCTCCATTTTTATGCCCAAGCCTTATTCCTGTCTTTAGCATTTGGTTTTTCCAAGTGCCAAGCATACCTCCAAACTTTTAAGTCAGTCACCACTCCTCTATTTGCTTTCTGAGAGACGCTACTGAATCATCTCTTGCTCTCTCGTTTGAGTTAATATTCCTTTTATGCATTTTAATGAGAATGAGAAAAATAAATTTTTGTGGTCAATCCATCATGTTTAACCAAAAGCCTCAAACAGGATTGCAAAACCCACATCCTATTTAATTAGAGAAACTGCTGTGCATAGTACACCTTGAACAATGTTAGTCCTCAAAAAAATACATGATGAAATGCACAGAGCAGTTGATTAAAGAAACTTTTATTAGGTTAGCATATGCAGAGCACATGCTAGCACATGCAGAGCACTATGCAAGTTTCCCAGGATATGAGCTCACAAGCTGGTTGGAGAGACAGACATGGAAACCAACAGTGTGAAAAGCACTAAAATAGATGCATATACAAGTGCCAATGAAAATGCAAATAAGAAAGCAACTAGGGCTTCCCTGGTGGCGCAGTGGTTAAGAATCTGCCTGCCAATGCAGGGGACACGGGTTCAAGCCCTGGTCCGGGAAGATTCCACATGCCACAGAGCAACTAAGTCCGTGGGTCACAACTACTGAGCCTGTGCTCTAGAGCCCGCAAGCCACAACTACTGAGCCCACGCACCACAACTACTGAAGGCCGCGTGCCTAGAGGCCGTGCTCCTCAACAAGAGAAGCCAGCGCAGTGAGAAGCCTGTGCACCGCAACGAAGACCCAACGCAGTCAAAACTAAATTAATTAAAATAAATTAAAAAAAAAAAAAAGAAAGCAACTAATTCTGTCCACAGGGCTTAAAGAGAGTGTTATGGAAAAAGATAATAAGTGTGCTAGGCCTTAAATATTGTTTGGCAAAGACCATGGGGGGAAAATAACATAAACAAAATTATAATTATATGTTTATATTGTTTATCATTTACATAAAATTATCAATTTACCCATAGAAGTGTCTAACAGATAGTGCAAACCTAGATGATTTGCCACTTAGTTTGGGGAGCCAGTGTTGTTGTTCTATTCACTGCTGTATCCCCCAGAGCCTAGCATTATGTCTGGTACATAACAGAAACTGAATAAATCTTCTTTCAGTTCAAAAACGTACCAAATTTACTTCAGCTTTAACCTCTACATACTTGCTGTTCCTCCTGAGATGTTCTGTCTCCACCTTTACACAGAACTTCTTTAATGTTTTTCAAGTCTCCAATCAAATGTTACCTCTTCAGTATGCACCACACCTCATCACTCTTCAGTACATCATCCTGTTTTATTTTCTTCACAGCACTTTCCATTACCCAGAATTATCTGTTATGTATCTGTTTACCTGGCTTATTATGTCTCCTCCTTTAAATAAATGAGCTTTGGGGCTTCCCTGCTGGCGCAGTGGCTGAGAATCTGCCTGCCAATGCAGGGGACACGGGTTCGGGCCCTGGTCTGGGAAGATCCCACATGCCGCGGAGCAACTAGGCCCGTGAGCCACAATTACTGAGCCTGCGCGTCTGGAGCCTATGCTCTGCAACAAGAGAGGCCGCGATAGTGAGAGGCCCACACACCGCGATGAAGAGTGGCCCCCACTTGCCGCAACTAGAGAAAGCCCTCGCACAGAAACGAAGACCCAACACAGCCAAAAATAAATAAATAAAAATAAATAAATTTATTTTAAAAAATTAACTATAAAAAAAAATGAGCTTTGAGAGCAAAATCTCATCTCTCTTGGCCATGCTGTGTCTTCAGCACCTAGGACAGGGCCTGATATAAAGTAATATCAGAGATTAAATAAATATTTGTTAACTATTCAATGAATTTACCTCACTTTCCTACTCCTTAAAGGTATTTAGTTAGTGACCCCTGCACTAGGCACATAAATAATCATTCGAAGAGCAACAGACCGAATCAGTTGATATTAACAATCTGTTAATAGGTAGTCATGTGATTTCAGACAAACAAGCATGCTTGACTTTTCTAAATCTACTTTCTTACTTTATCTCTAAATTTACTTCCAGTTCCAAAGTTCTATCTTGTGACTACCTTGTGAATGATTCCCAGTGTATCTTCAGTTATCTCAAAAGTTCTCACTGCACTTTCTCACTCCAGATTTAACAAATCAAAATTTGCATTTCTCCCTCAAATCTTTTAAACTTTTAAAAATATGTGATATATTTTATTTAAATCTCCAATGAACATTCACAAAATCTTTGATCTCTTTCTCTCTCCCTCTCTCTCTCTCTCTATCCCCACCCCCCTCTCTCAGTCTCATTTTCTCTCCCCTCTATCCCCTAAATCTAACCTCTAAATGGACCTGTTTGTTCTTCCTTCTAATTGGCCCCTGGATTCATTCTGCATCACTACTCCTACTGCTATCAATCTAGTCAGACTCTCATTACCTCAGACATGAATTATAATCACATTTTCCTGTTATCCCTTCATTTAATCTTCTCCCCCACTTCAATCCATCCTGCATATTTTCTCCAGAATTATTTTTCAAGATACCACTTAAATCTCATCAATCTCCAAATTCAAGAGGGCTCCTCTTGTCTACAAGTCAAGTCCAAATGCATCTGCCTGGTTTTTAAAGCTTCCCCACTCTCTAGTTTCATCCTCTGATTCAAATTTAATCTTTTTCTACACCAAATAGAGGTCCCAATAGAAGACCAAGACATCCTCTATTATAGTTTCCTTACTGTCTCCTACCTAATCCATGCTCATTACCACCTCAGTACCTAGAATAATTTTTCAACTCCCCCCCCCATTTAAATTCTATCCATCTTTTATGCCCGATTAAAGGCCTCTTTTCTCCAGGAATCCTTCCCTGACCACTCTAAACCACTCTGACCCTTCCATTTTCTAAATTTCTATTGAGTGGTTAAATTCAGCACTACAAAGTTTAACAATAATTTACCAGTTGTTCTATGTGTGTTCCAACTGCCTCTCCAAATTGGATGTTTCTTAAAGGCAAGAACTGTTCTACATGCTTTCATTTACTCCCCCCACAGCATTTCTAGGCACAAAGTACTCAATGAATTAACAGCCAATTAGAATAGCTTGTTTTTATACAACTTCTTACATATTACAGAGCAATTTCACCTATATTTTCTTTTGATCCTTAAATTGCTTCTCTGAGGTTTGTAGGGTATTACTTCCTATATGGTATATTAAAAAATAAAAATCACTAAAAGTCAGAGGCCTAAACTTGAGTAAAATCTTGACTGCTCTATCAACTGTGTAACCTTGGAGGGAAAAGACTCAGTTCCCTAATCTGACAATAAATTTCAAGTTTAACCCCCCAAAAAACAGGCTCATACTTTAAAAGATCAGCACTGTTAAAGGCTTGAAACATATTTTTAGATGAATTAACAACTCCAACCAGTTAAATTAATAATAAATAATTGTGAAAAGAATACAGGAAAAATTGACAACTATGTCTGATTTCACTTTCTATACTATTGACACCTTTAAAAATAATACACAAAATAATGGTAATGTTTAAGTATTATTAATATTTTATCAGAAAGCTATATTTCTTTAAATAGATATTATCTATTACTTATATCCCAACATATCCCAAAAGTGATTTTACATAGTGATCACTTTAAGAAGCTTGCTACATTTTTATTTGTGATTTTTATTACTACAGAAGGCTAAATTATTTCCATCAGAATGCTCCTTCTATTTTATATGGGAAGTCAATGTCAAAATATTATTCATTTATCAGAAATACACTTTAAACTGCATTTATTTAGTGACCTGGTATTTGCTTCTTGCTACATACAGCACTGCTTGTCCTAAATGCTCAAAGTTCTAAATCATTAGCCAAATATCTGCAAAATTTGAGAACAGTATCTTTATGTTGAGTAGAAAATCATATTACCTATCTGTTAACTTTAATAATCAATAGTGTTAAGCAAACAACAAAAGCAATGAAATAAATCAGTGGTTCTCAAAATGTAGTCCCTGGACCAACAGTATCAGCAACACCTAAGGACTTGCTAGAAATGCAAATTCTAGGGCTTAAGTCAGATCCAATGAATCAAGAATTGAGGGCGGGGTCCAACAATCCTGTTTTAACAAGTCCACTCAAGTGTGGAAAAACACAGATACAAATTAACCTAAGCACGGGATACTTATTTGGTCATTGAATTTTTTTTAAATATATAGAAAATGTAGATTTTAGATCCCATCTAGGAAAGGATTTGTTTCCTTGTTTTAGTTTACCAAATGCTGATTTAAAGGACTAAATGAAACTATGAGGACTATACTCAAGCCTCAACAGTAGAAATGAGAAACTTGGTGACAACTCTATCTTTTGTATTAAGAATCAGAGAAAATTAATGCTAAGTACCCACAAATTTGCAAATATTCCCAAAATCTGAACCAGGGCAAATGATTAGGAAGATTTAATTGTTTCCCCATTTGGTACACTTTTTAAATTCATAATCAGAGTTAGAGTGTTATAGAAGGAGCAAAATAAGCAAAGGCTATGGGAATCAATCCCATGGTCTTAAGTTCATAAGTATTTTGTTCTAACCCAGAGATTTCCAAATGGTGTGCTAAGACAGTATACTACGAATAAGTTACAGGTTTGAGACTCATTACTCCTCTCAGTCATGCAAAGGCCAGGCACAGCCTGGGAAAGCCAAACACCCAGGGCTGTTTGCAATTGGTCAGGAGTAACTTTGTCCACATGCCTCTCTGCACTGTACCAATATCATTTTTCAATTGTGCCATGATGTGAGATGTAAAAAAATAGGAAGCACTGTTCCAACTATCACTGCTAACTCAGTGAGTGGGATACCTTCAGCTGCAAATATAGAAAACCCAACTCAAACTGGCTTAAAAAGAAAAGAAAACTTATTGGCTTGTCTGATTTAAAGACTAGAATTAGATCTGGCTTCAGGCAACCAATGTGACCAGCACCTGGATTGTTATTCTTTTAATTTTTGATTATGCTCCCTTGATGTTGGCTACATTCTCCATAGGTTATCATTTCATAATGCCAAAACGGCTGCAAGCAGCTACCAAGGCTACACACTTCCTTGTTCCTTCTTTCAGCAAGAAAAAAGAGAGCCTGTGTCCCAATGAAAGTCCTAACGTTACCTATTTGGGGCTGCTTGGGTTACCTTTCCATCCCTGAACCAATTACTGAGCTCAGGATTAATGGAAACACAGTTCAACAAGCTCATCCTTTGCAGCTGGAGATGAAGTCAATCCAGGTAATTCTCACAAACATCACATGCCCGAGAAAGTGAAGAGGACTACTTAGGGAAATGTCAGGTACTGTCATCAAGAAAGACGAAGTGGGAATTCCCTGGCGGTACAGTGATTAGGACTCCTTGCTTTCACTGCCGAGGGCCTGGGTTCGATCCCTGGTCTGGGAATTAAGATCCCACAAGCCATATGGCACGGCCAAAAAAAAAAAGAGGAAGAATATATGTGGATCAATAAAACAACTTTCCATGATAGCTTACCACACATCTCTAAATGAGCTAAAATAGAAGATAAAACTGACTGCTTTTCTTCTTGAAAAGTGTTATACTAGTAATCTAAAAAATGTATGTTAAAATGACACATTTTTACCTGCCAAGTTAGCAAAGGTTTTTTAAAAAAATAATACTTAGTACTGGTAAAAGGACAGTAAAACAAGCATTCAAACACTTCTGGTAGAAATGTAAGCAGAAACAATCCTTTGGAAAACAAAAATATCCCAAGAGTCATAAACTATACAGATAGACACTGACTCCACTTCTAAGAATCTATTCAAAAGAAAAAATCCTAAATGCAGGAAAAATTTCATGTTAACATATGTTTACTACTAAATATTTGTTAATAAAAACAAGAAAGAAAAATTGGAAACAACCTAAGCGTCCAGTAATAAGAAATTAGTCAATTAAGTTATCACTACCTGATGAAATATATGCACCCACTTAAAATGAAAATATAATAATTAATACTTATTGAGGGACTTCCCTGGTGGTGCAGTGGTTAAGAATCCACCTGCCAATGCAGGGGACATGAGTTCGAGCCCTGGTCCGGGAAGATCCCACATGCCGCAGATCAACTAAGCCCATGTGCCACAGCTACTGAGCCTGCGCTCTAGAGCCCGCGAGCCACAACTACTGAGCCCACGTGCCACAACTACTGAGCCCACATGCCACAACTACTGAAGCCCACTTGCCTAGAGCCCGTGCTCTGCAACAAAAGAAGCCACCGCAATGAGAAGCCCATGCACCACAATGAAGAGTAGTCCCCACTCGCCGCAACTAGAGAAAGCCCGCACGCAGCAACGAAGACCCAACACAGCCGAAAAAATTAATAAAATAAAAAATAAATTTAAAAAAAAAATTTTTTTTAATTTATTGAGCACTTACTATATGCAAGATTTAACACTATATTTAGTTCTCCAAACAACTTTAAGAGATATTTACTATTAGTATTTCCATTTCAGAAATGAAAAAAAAAAAAAACAGGGCAAAAAGAGATTAAGTACCTTGCCCAAGGTTACACAGTAAGGGGTGGAACCACGATATGAACCCAGTAACAAGATTCTAGGCTTCACTCTCCTAACCACTACATTATAGTGCCTCTCAAAAATGTGTTTGTATAGTTTATAGTGACCGAAAATATTTATGTTATAATGTTTTGTTAAAATATCAACAACAACAACAGGACTCAGAGTCTTCCAGTTAAAGACAGTGGGTTGAACACAGGCATTTAGTTTGGCCCCAGTAAATGACAGTGCACGATTTAAGGCATAAACCTTTGACCAACAGAATGAGAGATGAGACAAAACCAACAAAATTTCGGTTTTTGGCAGGCAGATAGGGGAGTAATAATATTTGCAAGACCTGAAAAAGCAAAGCCAGTACAGGGAAAACTAAGAAGCAATTTGACTTACATCACTTGTCCCACTTCCCCAACCCCTTCCCTGGTCCCTCCTTTCCCACCCCTGCAAACAAATGGTCTGGTGATACCAAGGGCTTCTAAAGTAAAGGTGAAGGTAATGTGAAGCCAAAAATAGGACAATTGCTTGAAAGTCTATTTAAGAAGAGGCTAGACCCACAGATTCCCTCTCTCTTTCTGGGTAGCCAAATGACTACTCTTCCCTTACCTGGACAAATTAGAAGTTGTTTTGAAGATGATAAAACAGGGTCTCTAAAACAGGAGATAACAGGCACAGCTGAGAAGGGCGGAGGGGGGCTGGGGGGAGTGGGTACTATACTGAAAAGTTTATCTACCAAATTTTGAGACACCCCTGGCCCACAAGCCTTCTTCCTCTACAGGGCTCCCACACCTGCTGACAGGCAGATAGCACTCAAAGCAGGAGACTGGAAGTGTGTCTTCAAGGATCTGACTGGCCAAGAGAAAAAACACTGGGAGTTTCCTCACAAAATGTTCTGGTCAGATTACCCTAAAATGAAGACCGCAGTCAATAAGCCTTATCCATATAGCTAGAGCTTCCAATCCACTTTTTTGGTGCCCCATTCTTAAATACAGAGCAGAGAGCTAAAGATCAACTGACTTTGAGGGAAAGTGTCTAATTTCAAAGACAGACAAAATCTAATATAAAAAATTTTAAAGCAAGTTAGAGGAAGCAAAGATTAAGCAGAGAAACATCATTAATATTCTTATTAAAAAATAAGAGTATACACTGCATTTATGGAAAAAAAGGAAGATGTTAACGTAAAAGGAAGATTCACAGAAAGAAACAGTTCTTTTAAAGATTAAGATAGTAGAAATGAAAACTTCAATAGAAGGATTGGAAGACAAAACTGAAGAAATATTATAAAAAGAAGAGCAGAAAGTGAAAGAAATACAGAATTGAAGCGAAAAAAGGATTAGATAATTCAGAAGGTCGAACAACTGTACCCTAGAAGTCCAAAATAAGCAAAGAGAGAAACTGGAGAAGAATAAATCAAATCATCAAAAATTTTCAAAATCAATTTTCTCAGAACTAGAAAATAGGAGTTTGCAAAGAGCTCATTAAGAGCTGGCACCAAGACACAACATGGTGAAATAATAAAACACTGGAGAAAATGGAAAGATCCTATAAGCTTCCAGAAAGGGAAAACATTTTTTTCCATACAAAGGATGAAAAATTACATTAGAATTCTTCAACATCTACAATGAGGGACTTCCCTGGTGGTCCAGTGGGTAAGACTCCGCACCCCCAATGCAGGGGGCCCGGGTTCGATCTCTGGTCGGGGAACTAGATCCCACATGCATGCCACAACTAAGAAGTCTGCATGCCACCACTATGAGCCTGCATGCCACAACTAAAGATCCCGTGGGCCGCAACTAAGACCCAGCACAGACTAAATAAATTTTTTTTTCTTTTTCTTTTTCTTAAATTTTTTATTTATTTATTTATTTTATTTATTTATGGTTGTGTTGGGTCTTCATTTCTGTGCGAGGGCTTTCTCTAGTTGCAGCAAGTGGGGGCCACTCTTCATCGCGGTGCACGGGCCTCTCACTATCGTGGCCTCTCTTGTTGCAGAGCACAGGCTCCAGACACGCAGGCTCAGCAATTGTGGCTCACAGGCCTAGTCGCTCTGCGGCATGTGGGATCTTCCCAGACCAGGGCTCGAACCCACGTCCCCTGCATTGGCAGGCAGATTCTCAACCACTGCGCCACCAGGGAAGCCCCTAAATAAATATTTTTTTAAAAAAAACTACAATGAAAGCTAGAATAAAGAAGCTAAGCCTTCAAAATTAACAGGAAATCACTACAAAATTGGAATTTCACCAGCCATGCCAAGTGTGAAAGTAAAAGATATTTTCTGATATGCAGTGTCCAAAACAATTTCCTTCCATGTATCCTTTCTCAGGTAGCTACTTAAGGATTTCTCTGAGAAAGAGAAAGGTATGGGATTCAGGAAACAGGGTATCCTATACAAGAGAAAAAGAGGAAAGGAACTCCAGGGATGGTGAAGGGAAATAGCAGTATAGCTTCATTATAGAAGTTATGTATACTCTTCATAGAAAGCAGAATGAAGGGGAAAACATCACTCATACCTTGATAACTGAAACACAACTGCAGTTAACATTTTGATGTGTTCTCTTTCAATATTTTTTCCGATGGTATTTATATTAGTATTGTTTTAACTATGATATTATGTAAAGTTGAATCCAAATTTTAAAACTTTAGGGAGATAGTAGTAAAGAAGGTAGATAGTAAGCTTTGGTAGAAAGCTCCTCAATAGGATGAAATTAACAGTTTACCAACTGTTTTTAAGTCATTAATAACAATTTTATATAACTGAGAAAAGTTTGGAATTAGTGATGAATACATTAAAAATTAAGGAATGGGGAAAAACAAGACAATGGAGTTGGGAAGAATGTTGTATAAGAAAGGAAAAATAATCATAGCATACTACAATGGTTCAGCTGTGAAAAGCATTTATGCAGTCATAATAATATAACTCTAAGTACAGAAATAATCAAGATCGTGATGTAACTATATGGGGAGTATGGATAGTATGTGAAGGGGGAAGGGTTGGGGCAAAAGATGAAAGAAAGTTAAATCCTCATCTTCCATTATGGAAAGTCATTTAATAATGCCTAACTGGAAAATGAAGAAATAGTAGTGATAAGTATATTATTTAGAGCTGTGGAAGTAAACATATAAAGAATCAGCTAAAATAGTTTAAAGTAGTTGCTCTGGAGAGTTGGAAATGGCAGGGGAGATTACTGTTTTTCTGAACAAACCTGGTAAAAATTTTTTGATTCTTTCCATTACATGCACACATAACTTTGATAAAAGTAAACACTAAATTTTTTAAATTTGGATTCAAAATTACATAATATCACAGTTAAAACAATACTAATATAAATACCATTGGAAAAAATATTGAAAGAAAATACATCAAAATGTTAACTGCAGTTGTGTTTCAGTTATCAAGGTATGAGTGATGTTTTCCCCTTCATTCTGCTTTCTACGAAGAGTATATATAACTTCTATAATGAAGGAAAAAACTTTACTGTGTATGTTTTAAGTTGGTACAGAATTACGTCAGTTGAGAATCCTTACAGAGATATAAAATCAGTTTAGTTGCAAGCAGCAATTCTTATCATGAAAGAGAATAGAAAAGAACAGAATAGATTAGATTAGAATATATCAGCAATCTTCACATGTGGGAAATTTCATAAAACTTTTGTTTTACTTATATGTAAATGTAAACACATGTATGTGTACTGGATCATGATGTGAAATGTATTTTTTACTGAGAGTCCAGAAAAAGTTTTCACAATATGAATATAGCCAGCTTGATAAAGTGAGAAATGCACAGTTTTGAAGATCTGTGATGAAATGTAGATTTTTATTATGTATTTTGAAAACGACATATCCATCTTTGCAGATTCCTCTAAGAATCCCCAACAGATGTGGGTTCAAATTCTGTCTCCTCTTACCTACTGTGTGACTCCTCTGAGTTTCAGTTCCCTCATCTATAAACAGGGATAATTATTTCACAGGATGTGAGGATTAAATGAGGTAATATATTAAAGTCCTGGCATATAGTAAGGGTTCAATAGCCAATGAACAAGAAATGAGAATGCTTTTATGTACAAAACATACCTTTCTGGTCAGTTAAAGGAGACAGGTAATATTTAATTTGAGATTTCATCCACACTTTACTCTTTTTTCATTTTTTTTTTATTGGAGTACAGTTGCTTTACCGTATTTTACTCTTAACAGATCAAAACACTCTCACATTTCAATACTGCTTTTATTATCCAAAAATGCATATGGCTTCCCTATTTTGAACCACAATTTGAACAGTTAAACTCAAACAATGATTCCATATAGGAAAGCAGTCATTAAAAAATGCTGACTGTATCTTTATTTTTAATGTTTGGCATCAAAGTGTTACTAACAAACTCTTGTAAATAGTTCATTTATAGTAATTTATAATAATAAATTTATTATTTATAATATTTATAAATACTTATAATAAATATACTTATAAAACATAGTTATGACATTTATATTATTTATATTTCATTATTAACATGTTTAAATAAAGTCAATATAATATCATAAAATGCTTAAAGCATTACCTCAGCATTCACCATATAATTCAGAATTTTACAAGTATTGCAGTTTTTTTTAAAAAGATTTTTTTTTCAGAAGCACATAATAAAAAATCTATATTTTACCACAATTTAAGAGCTCTAAAGGCTTTTTTATCTTTGAACGTATTTATTAAAAATTACATTTTAAATACTCTACAGAAGAAAGTAAGTTAGCCTATAGTCCTGATAGGGGTCAGAGTAATAACACAAAATGGACAAATTACACTGTCATTCTACTTAAATTATTTAAGTTATTTAATTTGACCTGTAGATAGTCTCTTGTCTTCTCATCATGCCTGACTTTTAAGTGGGAGGTCTTCATTCATGATGATCCTTTAATAGAAGCAAAGCTTTCTCCATTTAACCCATGCCGTTATCAATCATGTACAGGGATAAATGAGCCTGTAAGATTTTGCCAGTATCACAAATGACACTGTGACCTGAGGCCAACATCTTTATTTGCTTCTCCAGTGATTCACTTCAGCAGATATTAACCAATTTTATAATCCATGAAAGGCAAAATTAAAGGACACCATCCATAAAACAGAATAATTCCTATCAGCAACAAAGTGATGTGTGTATTATCTTATAAATTATATGGCCATACAGTGTGGTAATGTAATGAAGTAAAGATGGTAATAATCAAATGCCTAGGGCAAACGCTAATATGCATTTAATCACACAGCATGAAGCCATTTGTCACTACAGTTGAATGAATGTGTACATAAAATACATGAGTCACGTCCTTATAGTTATACTATAACTGCATCAATTTCACACTATCATTTCACATAATAACAATTGGTAGGCTTTGACATTAGCTAAAACATTCAGAGTATAAGCAAAATCATCAAAAATGTTTTACATATACAACAAAAATTTGATTTTTCAGTTACTAGAACTTCTCAAGAATTTTTTCCCCAAAATTCTTTGTTAAAGAGCTCTAAGTTCCAAGTTTCCTTTTTTTTTTCTTAAATAGCCCAAAGGTAGTTTTTCATATTGCTTTTTATTCTTGGAAATACTCTTATGACTTGAACTCAATGTTAAATCAGTTTTATAAGCATGTCTCCTTCATAAGTAATTATTAATATATTTGAGTGTAAAATATGGATGACATATGTCACAAAAAGTGAACCCTTATGTAAAAAATTGTATTCATTAATCACACACAAACTGGTGTATGTGTAGATTGAAAAACATTGAGAAAAAATTACCAAAGCAGGATTTAAACATATATAATCACTATTTAATTATCTGATCTTGGATTGCTATAAGATTCATTGGAAAATCACCTTAACGCCATCAGGACCGTTTATAACAGTATGATAAACATTACAAACATTTCCTAGAGTGTATCCCCTCTAAAAGTGAAGAACCAAAGGTTTTTTTTTTTTTTAATTATTAATTTATTTATTTTTGGCTGTGTTGGGTCCTCGTTGCTGCGCGCGGGCTTTCTTTAGTTGCAGCAAGCGGGGGCTACTCTTCATTGCGGCGCTTAGGTTTCTCATGGCAGTGGCTTCTCTTGTTGCAGAGCACGGGCTCTAGGCATGCAGGCTTCAGTAGTTGTGGTGCACGGGCTTAGCTGCCCCGCGGCATGCGGGATCTTCCTGGACCAGAGATCGAACACATGTCCCCTGCATTGGCAGGCGGATTCTTTACCACTGTGCCACCAGGAAAGCCCCCAAAGGGTTTTCTATATTCCACGTAGCACAGTGCCAAACGGGAACTGATTAAATTTGCACTCACATTCTATCTTGTATTAGCAATAGTTATGTGTTAGCTGTTTCATTTTAAGTAGTGAGACTAGTGGCCAAGTCTCATTCTTTTTTTTTTTTTTTAGATTTAAAAGCATTTAATGACATAGCATATATTTAACAGATAGGGGGCAAAAGTTGACAGGTACAGGTCATATGACTGAGCATGGGCCTGAGTGACCACCTCCCCGCTCAGGCCCATACTGCCTCATACAATAATTTACTAAAGTCAGGCAGTCAATTAATTTTTGTTGCGTTGCATTGCATGTTGCACTGAAAGTGTTTCTTGTAACTGTGCTTATATCTTAAGATATATTAAGATGACTGCATTTTATAATAAGGTATCTTAAGAAAGATTCTGTAACACTAGGAAGACCTAGGGAAGAACAATTATGTAATGAAGAAAGAATGGAAAAAGTGCCCCACATATAGAGTGTTTAAATTAGACTTCTTATATATAGTAGAGTGATATAATTAAATACCAGTACATCTCTCTGTTCAAGAAACTGCAAGTGATACAAATGTGAGTTAATGGTCTTTACCTTCAAAGTCTAGAAATGTAAAGCATTTATTCAAATAAGTGTAATCCCAGACATGATAACACTAGGCATGATAAAAAAGACATGATAGATAAAAAAGGGTTCTCTAAGGGTTCAGAGTTCAAAGCACACAGTGACCAAGCCTCATTTGTTCACCTATAAAATAAGGATGCTAAACTAAATTTAAATTTTAATTTGATTGTTAATTTGTAAATATCCTGTCTCATTACCCAAATAGTTATAAGTGCAATAGCAAATTGAAGCAGATGGTGTCTAGTGCTAGTTCTAGCAGTAAATTTCTGATTTAATTAACCTTCGGAGAAGAGATTTAAGCTATTGAGGAATTCAAGAAATAGTACATGGAGGAGGATTCTGAGATACACCCTGAGCAAGGGGAAATCAAATTTGGCTGAAGGATAGGAGGGTAGTTCTTACTGACACAAATTGATTTGGAAAGTAGGAGGTTGTTGATGAGCAGTTTTCACAAAATGATATGTTAAGTGAGATATAAGGTAGTAGTTTAAGGTCATAAGTGATCAAGGAAAAGTAGGGGACAGAAGAGAAGAAATTCAAACATTTTACATTTTATAGAAGAAAGCCAATAAAGATCATGTGATTAAATATGAAAAGAGAGGGATTTGAAGAAGTGAGGTCTGGGAGAATGGTTAGCCTTCAGAAAAAAAGAGAACAACACTCCTTTCTTTCTTAGAAATTAGAGTGAAGAATAAGATCAAGGGCCAAGATACAAAGATTTTTGAGATTCCAGAGAGGAATAGGACATTATAACATTGTAGACCTGATCTTGTTCAATAAATTTCAAAATACCAGAACTAAGGAGAATCTTAAAGCCCGAAAATATTAATGTAAATAAATAAAGGAAACAAAAAAAAATTCATTCATTAAACAAACATTTGTTGAGCCTCTTCTATATTCAAAATGTAATGATTAAAAAAAAAATAGAGACCTTGTCCTCAAGGAACTAACTCTGGTGGAAAGATACAGATATATACAGATAATTATAATACAATGTGGTTACACGTAATGGTAGAGATTTCTCCTACAGAGTATTATGGTATCAGGAAGAAGGGGCTTCTAAAACAGAAAGGGAAGATCAAGGAAGGCTTGAGAAGGTCAGAGATTTCCTAAGGGAGGTGAGTTCTAGGCTGAGACTTAAAAATCTTAAAAGTTAAGAAATTAGCAAAGTGGAAAATGAGGTAAGGGCATTTTAGAGGGGAAAAACAGCATAAGCAAAGACAGATGGATGAAACATCATTTTATATAAGGAACTAAAAACAGTTTAAGGAGATGAGAGTCTAACATGTAAAGCTAGGAGATGATTGGGATGAGGCTTGAGAAGCAGGCACATCTTGAGGATCTTTCATGCCATGTTAAGGAGCTTGAACTGATTAATACCTTCACACATTCTGCTCTCTCATACAGAATGCCTTCCTCTACCTTTTCTGTTTAAACATATTTAAAAATCAGATCAAATTCCATATCCTCCATGAAACTTTCTTATGAATCCATCTGACACCAACTGCTCCTTTTCTGAACTGTACTTGCTGCCCATATCATATGATTAGTACCTTATTGTGTATACTGCCTGTTCTGTCTAGTTCACGTAATCTTGTACTTTATTACGTCAACTGATAATGCTGCCATAAAAGTTATTTTTCATTAACTGTTTTAGTTTATAGGTTTCTTTATTTTTTAAGTTAATTTTTTAAAAATTTTATTTATTTATTTTTTGGCTGCATTGGGTCTTGCTTGTTGCACGTGAGCTTTCTCTAGCTGCGGTGAGCAGGGGCTACTCTTCGTTGCAGTGCGCGGGCTTCTCGTTGCGGTGGTTTCTCTTGCTGAGGAGCACGGGCTCTAGGTGCGTGGGTTTCAGTAGCTGTGGTGCACGGGCTCAGCAGTTGTGGCTCACGGGCTTAGTTGCTCCGCGGCATGTGGGATCTCCCCAGACCAAGGATCAAACCCATGTCCCCTGCATCAGCAGGCATATTCTTAACCACTGCTCCACGAGGGAAGTCCCTAGTTTATAGGTTTCTTAAGCTCCAGTGGGAAATGCACTGTGGGAACACTTGATAAGTATTTCTTTAAATTTTCTATAAATTATTTGTAATTACTAAAACACTGAGTTTCTCACAGAAAATGTTTTACACTATTATGAGTAAAACATTCTCTATTCACATTTAGTAAAATTTTTGCCAAATTTCTCCTTGATTTAAGAAAAGGAGTAGGGATTTCATATACAAATTTTAGAAAGTTAGAAATACCTAAATTCTAAAATTGAATGGTCTGAGATGTGTGAAGGAAATGAGAGAATTGGAAATTCTCTCCCTAGGGATCATTATGGAACCAAACATGAAATAAACTATTAAAGGTACCATAAATTCAACTAATCTAAAGCAACACAACAGAGATCTCTGGATCAAATATATAAGCACTGATTTTGTCCAGCTTATAAATAAAATGTAGGAAAATCCTTTAAACATTTCTTAAACACTTATAACCTTTAACTAAACTCCAAATGTTTCCAAATATGAAACACAAATTGCCCAAATGTCTTAATACGGTTGATTCTAACACACCTGGAAATTTACTGCTCATTGAATTTAAACTGAAAGTTAAAGTTTTAGTTTATATGAAATTAATCAGTGCCAGAGAATTTCATAAAGACTTTTCTTATTATTAACAGAAAGTTTCCATGGGTCAGAAGAAAACTAAGAAACTAAAAGGCTTTCTGACATATTTCTCTGCCATGTCAATATTAGCAAATAGGATAAATGACTTACGAAAATTAGGTGAATAATTTACAATAAAAATTTTCAACTGAAATGCATACATTACAACAAAAACATTTTTGCCCTAATTATCAATATGATCATTTCCCAAAGTGTATTCTAACAGGCACAAAAGCCACAAGATCTAAAAATAGGTTTCATGGTCAAATAAATCTGGGAAACACTGCATACTAACTCCCCATCTCAGAGATTAACAATACCATTAGCATAGGTAGAACCTGTTTAACTTTAAACCAAATTTCCCAAGTTTATCTTGACTGTGGAACACTTTTTTGAGAATTCACAATGCCAACTAATATTCTGGGGAACATGTGTGCCAAAGAATGTATTTTGGAGAATTCTAACAATAAAATTGTTCCTATGTTCTTACTTTGCCAGTGGCCTGAACTGATTATAAAGGATAATTTCCCAACAAGAAACACTGTGTTCATTCAACTATTACCAGGACTAATAAAAGAATAAATATCAACGAAGATATTTACCATTTTAAAAAAGACTAGAAAAAAATAAAATAGAAAATATAAGAGTATATTGCTCATACTAAAGGTAAGTATTGCCTCATGTGTATTTATTTTAGTATTTTATTTCAGGTGTATATACATATGATTATACTGGCCTGCATATAAAATGTAATTTTTAATGTGGGATATAATCAGAAAATCTAAGAACGCTATCAGTTCCAAAAAAGTTGGGTTAAACAGGTTCCTTTACTGCAGGATTTCTGAGAGCCTTTAATGAATCTCCAAGAGCATTTCTGGTCACAGGAACCTTTTTTTATTGAAGCATCTCCCAAGACTGGTGCTCCTTGGAACACAATTTAGGAAATACTGCCTTTTGGAAACCATGCGCCCCCAACTGTCTTGAGGCACATTATATAAAACCAATGTTCAGTTCTCACCTCTTTCAGAATATCCAGATTTCTCATTTTAACTGTTGGTTCTTCACTATTTGGTCAAACTTACAATAACTTTAATTTGACTAGCAAGAAGTAGCAGTTAAACACCTGTATTCCAATTCTGGCTCTACCACTTATTGGCTGTGTAGTTTATCAGCCTTGTAGTTTATCAGCCTTGCATTATTATTTAATCTCTTTCCCACAGCTTCCTCATATGATATAAGAATAATGGAAATACTTACGTCAGAGGGTTTGGGATTTGTTTTTTAGGATTAAATGAAATAATATGCATAAAGTACTTAGTCCAGTGCCTGGCATTCAGCATATGATAGATATCTACTACAGTCAGAATATCACTATTATAGCAAGAGGAAGTATGAAATCCATAGTCAAAGCTAAAGAAACTGAAAAACACCATGCTGCCACCCAGTGGGCACTATGATATAAAAACTGATGCTAGTATATGTATATGTATAGGTATAGCTGGTTCACTTTGTTATAAAGCAGAAACTAAAACACCATTGTAAAGTAATTATACTCCAATAAAGATGTTAAAAAATTTTTTTAACTTAAAAAAATTTTAAAACTGATACTAGTTCCTGATAATATGGTATGAAGCAGTATAAAATTTAAAATATTCTCTCAAGTTACATTAGCATACTTCATAAATCATCAAGTGGGGAATATAATTTTTAAAAATTCACTAACTACTCCAAACCAACCCTGAAACCAGGGAAGGTTATAATAAACACTCAAATTGGCTAAAGAAATGGCTAGCGAAGAATACTGTGAAGGCCTGCAGAATAAATTCCACCTACATAGCATTTGCTGATTTTCAGGTTGGAATATTTCAGCAAGGGTTTTTCCTTCAAGGTACAAAACAAAAACAGCCATAGACATTTATCACAACCAAGACAAAATAGCAAACAATCAAAATTAAAGTATTTCACTAATCTAAGGGGAAGATTGTTAGTGGAATATTCACATTTTCTTTCTAAATGAACTATACTGCTCTTTTTTTTTTTTTTCTGGCCACACCAGGAGGCATGCAGGATCTTCATTCCCCGACCAGGGATCGAACCCATGCCCCTCTACATTCTAAGCACGGAGTCTTAACCACTGGACCGCCAGGGCAGTCCCCTAAATGAACTATACTGATTATAAAGGTTCCCATAAACGCCTTGAGAGTCATCACTATGTCCAAAAGCAAAGCTAAGTGGCAGATTAAGACAATAACATGAGTAATTTAAATCTACAATTCAGCATTATCAGGATGAAGTCAGTCATTTCATAACCAGGGAGATTCCATTCCAGTTTGCTTGTGCAAGGCACTTCAGAATAAAATAACCCTAAGAATAAAGAAAAAAGAAACTTTCCTTGAGAATGTACACACTTCGGTAACTGCTCATAGCCCTAGAAGGATTTTTGCACTAAACTTCAAACGTTCCGCCACGTAACATCCACCAAAGAAAATCGAGACTCACCAGTCACAGTCTGAAATGTTAGAAACTTTGAGCACCAGACTCATTCGAAATTTTTCACAAGAATGACCAACATGATTACATTTATTCAAAACGCGAATGCGAGGTTTAAAAACAAAACAACCCTAAAGCACAAGTATAGGATGGACGCGTCTGCGCTTCCCTATGACGAACAGACGAGACACACATTACTAACCGCAGCCTTGACATCGGTTTCAGGAAAAGTCACGAGAAGCCCAAAGAGGGGGAGGTCCGAGGGTGCCAGCCTCTCCCTGATCCGGTGAGTGGAAGATTTTAGACGCCACCAACGCACAGTCAGCCCCTGAGCAGCCAGAGATGCAGGTCAAACTCTTAAATGGACCCTGGATGAAAACAATCTGGACTGCTTCTAAACGGTCACCCGCAAGCTAGCGACTGCTCTGAGTTACCTCAGCCAGAGGGCTCTGGAGCCCCGCCGCCCCAGCGCTTCCGGTTCACCTTTCCCAGCCCTAGGGCACTTCCGGTTTTCAGGCCTTTGGGACCCTAGTCGAGCGTGGGTGGGGAATCTTGAACACCTGGGGCAATATGATTGTGGTTTTTTTGTTTTTTGCTTTTTTTTTTTTTTTTTTTTTTTTTACAATAAAGCTCCTGGAAAGTTGTCTCTGGGTGTTCGATGCTTTTCTCTGTTTACTTTCAGTATTGGTTTATATATCCATGTTAAAAATAAAAATCCTTCGGATTCTTCAGAGTGTGTGTTTCTGAGAGTGAACGGTTCACAGCTGACAAGTATCCAACAGAACCAGCTGTACAGGAGATTGATGAGCGGCAGCTATGGCTACATGATCTCAAGTTTTCAAAGAGACCTCCTAAGTAGGAAAAACAAACAAACTTTGGAAGGATAAAGAAAATAGGAGCAATAGGAACTGCAAATGGGGACAGGAGAGAGAGGGAGACCTCACTGAATATCTTTTTGTATTTTTATGTTTGAATCGTATGAAAGTGTTATGCATGCAAAAAATTAAACGTTAAGGGCTTCCCTGGTGGCGCAGTGGTTAAGAATCTGCCTGCCAATGCAGGGGACACGGGTTCGAGCCCTGGTCTGGGAAGATCCCACATGCCGTGGAGCAACTGGGCCCGTGAGCCACAACTACTGAGCCTGCGCGTCTGGAGCCTGTGCTCCGCAACAAGAGAGGCCGCGACAGTGAGAGGCCAGCCCACCGCGATGAGGAGTGGCCCCCGCTCGCCACAACTGGAGAAAGCCCTTGCACAGAAACGAAGACCCAACACTGCCAAAAATAAATAAATAAATAATAAATAAATTTATAAAAAAAAAAAAAAGTCATGTACCACAATGTTCATTGCAGCACTATTTACAATAGCCAGGACATGGAAGCAACCTAAGTGTCCATCCACAGATGAATGGATAAAGAAGATGTGGCACATATATACAATGGCATATTACTCGGCCATAAAAAAATAAACGAAATTGAGTTATTTGTAGTGAGGTGGATGGACCTAGAGTCTGTCATACAGAGTGAAGTAAGTCAGAAAGAGAAAAACAAATACCGTATGCTAACACATATATATAGAATCTAAAATTAAAATGGTTCTGATGAACCTAGGGGCAGGACAGGAATAGAGACACAGACATAGAGAATGGACTTGAGGACACCGGGAGGGGGGAAGGGTAAGCTGGGACGAAGTAAGAGAGTAGCACTGACATATATACACTACCAAATGTAAAATAGATAGCTAGTGGGAAGCAGCTGCATGGCACAGGGAAATCAGCTCCGTGCTTTGCGACCACCTAGAGGGGTGGGATAAGGAGTGTGGGAGGGAGATGTAAGAGGGAGGGAATATGGGGATATATGTATGCATATAGCTGATTCACTTTGCTATAGAGCAGAAACTAACACAACACTGTAAAACAATTATACTCCAATAAAGATGCTAAAAAAACAAAAGAAACTAAGGTGTTCAGAGGTTAAGGAATTGAACTTAATGACCTCTGATCCCCTTATAATTCTATGCATATGTCCCAATGGTTGGTAAATATAAAATATAACTTGTCCCTAGAAGAAATATTTAAAGTAGTTTTCAGAACTTTTTGCCACTTCTCCTTTTCTAAAATATTCATGATAGATGTCTGGTTCAATGGAAAACACCTTGGTTCCAAATGAAGTGTCTATTTTAAACCAAGAGTAGTTAATCACTTAAAAATAACCCATCATTATGTTAACAACAATTAACAATTAAAATTAGGCACATCCTTTGACCCCGTAATCCCATTCTTGAGATAACATTCCAAGGGGAATAATCAAATGGAGACAGGAGAAAGGAGAATAACAATTGTACAGAGGTGTTCATAACAGTGCTATTTATAGTAATGAAAACTTTGAAATAATTATTCTGAAATGTTGGATATTTAGAAAATTACATAGTATATTAATATATTCAAACCCTTCATAACCTTTAAAAAATAAGTATACTGTTTCAGTGCATAAAATATAAGTAATCTCAAAGAACACAGCAATGAGTACACTGATTAAAACTACAAATATGTCTTTGAATTCTGAGAAGGATAAGAGAAAACTTTAGCACAGTGTAACTTGCCAAGTTTAAGTGTAAACTTATGGAATTTTTAAAATTATTAAAATGTTTAACAAAACCTGGTAAATTCTAACACCTTATTCTTTTAAGTTATAACTATGTAGACTTGCCTTAAGCCAAAATTGGAATTTTCTTTTACATACAATAAGAGAACCCATGAAATGACCATCCTTGTAGTTCCTCAAAGAGTTGCAGCTCAAAATAAACTTGAGATTTTTTTTACTCTTATCATATCATTAATTTTTGTTGTTGAATTGTAACACTTGATGCCAGTGAAGTACGTGATTAAATTGGTCACTCATACCTTTGGTACCTTTATAAATGGCATACCCTTTTTGGAAAGCAATATGGTAATACACAGAAAAGCTATGAAAATATTATTTTTTTCTCTCACTCCTGGGAATTTATACTAAGGAAATAACATGTGGGAAAAAATATGTACACAGTGTTCTTTATTGCAGCATTATCTATAATGGCATGCAATTGAAAATAACCTAAATATCATATTAAAGAATGATTGAGTAAATTATAGTACACTAAAATTGAAGATTACACAGAAAATAATAGGGAAATTGTGAGGGAACAAACACCTTTCTATTGTAATCATAACATTTTTATTGTATGTAACTATCATATGATTACCGTAATACTTAATTACATAATTATCACATGATTATTTAATGGACTCATACTAGAAACAGTGCTACCTGCCCCTCTGTATCTGTCAGAGATCTAATTCATGGTATTAGTTAATTGTGTGGGGAAGAGGTGAAAGGAAGAGTCAGTCTAAAGACTAAAAGTGAAAAATCCTAAAGAGGGCTTTAGGATTCTTTGACCCCAGCCCCAGATTCTTTATGAAAGGGCCTGTAAAACTCAGAGGACCTAAGTGAGGACTCAAGCTAGACACCATTCCCCAAGTTGAGATTTTCTCTCTCATACCTCACAAACAGAAGCCTTAGGACTTCATTCTGTAAGTTATGTTTCCGACCTTGTTTTTTCTGTCTCTGAACACCAGACTTTTGATGCTGGTAGCCAGATGGAAACTACCTGGTCCAGATATCTATGTCAAAATATCTAAGAGGTATTTTAATACAGTATAATAAGATGGAACTTTGTTTTTTGAAATGTCTGTGTGTACAATGGATATCACCCAGAAGTGATATCCCCAAAGTGAAAGTGATACCCTCGAAGTGAAAATAACTGTTGGGAAAGTCTTTTACTTTTTAAAGTTTTTATCAAAATTGTTACATTTTATAATGAATTCTATTTTATGGATGGCTATCTTATCTTTGAATAAATTGCTAATACAGACATGCCTTATCTAAAAGTTAATAAACATAATGAAACTGTTTAGAATTCCATACACTTCTTCCACTTGCCTGGCATATCCTTGGAGTCCTCCTTTCCAGGCTCTCCCTCCCCAGTACCTCGCCCCAGCTTGAAGTTCCCTTAACTTTTACATATGCTGCTCCTTCTACTTTCACTATTACCCTGACTGCCTAAAAATCACCTTCTCAACATTTAGAGAAGAGCTAACACCCATCCTTCTCAAACTCTTCCAAAAAATTGCAGAGGAAGGAACACTCCCAAACTCATTCTATGAGGCCACCATCACCCTGATACCAAAACCAGACAAAGACACTACAAAAAAAGAAAATTACAGACCAATATCACTGATGAATATAGATGCAAAAATCCTCAACAAAATACTAGCAAACAGAATCCAACAACACATTAAAAAGATCATACACCACGATCAAGTGGGATTTATCCCAGGGATGCAAGGATTCTTCAATATATGCAAATCAATCAATGTGATACACCATATTAACAAATAGAAGAATAAAAACCATATGATCATCTCAATAGATGCAGAAAAAGCTTTTGACAAAATTCAACACCCATTTGTGATAAAAACTCTCCAGAAAGTGGGCATAGAGGGAACCTACCTCAACATAATAAAGGCCATATATGACAAACCCACAGCAAACATCATTCTCAATGGTGAAAAACTGAAAGCATTTCCTCTAAGATCAGGAACGAGACAAGGATGTCCACTCTCACCACTATTATTCAACATAGTTCTGGAAGTCCTAGCCACGGCAATCAAAGAAGAAAAAGAAATAAAAGGAATACAAATTGGAAAAGAAGTAAAACTGTCATTGTTTGCGGATGACATGATACTATACATAGAGAATCCTAAAACTGCCACCAGAAAACTGCTAGAGCTAATTAATGAATATGGTAAAGTTGCAGGATACAAAATTAATGCACAGAAATCTCTTGCATTCCTATACACTAATGATGAAAAATCTGAAAGAGAAATTATGGAAACACTCCCATTTACCATTGCAACAAAAAGAATAAAATACCTAGGAATAAACCTACCTAGGGAGACAAAAGACCTGTATGCAGAAAACTATAAGACACTGATGAAAGAAATTAAAGATGATACCAACAGATGGAGAGATATACCATGTTCTTGGATTGGAAGAATCAACATTGTGAAAATGACTCAACTACCCAAAGCAATCTACAGATTCAATGCAATCCCTATCAAATTACCACTGGCATTTTTTACGGAGCTAGAACAAATCATCTTAAAATTTGTATGGAGACACAAAAGACCCCGAATAGCCAAAGCAGTCTTGAGGCAAAAAAATGGAGCTGGAGGAATCAGACTCCCTGACTTCAGACTATACTACAAAGCTACAGTAATCAAGACAATATGGTACTGGCACAAAAACAGAAACATAGATCAATGGAACAAGATAGAAAGCCCAGAGATTAACCCACGCACCTATGGTCAACTAATCTATGACAAAGGAGGCAAAGATATACAATGGAGAAAAGACAGTCTCTTCAATAAGTGGTGCTGGGAAAACTGGACAGCTACATGTAAAAGAATGAAATTAGAATACTCCCTAACACCATACGCAAAAATAAACTCAAAATGGATTAAACACCTAAATGTAAGGCCAGACACTATAAAACTCTTAGAGGAAAACATAGGAAGAACACTCTTTGACATAAATCACAGCAAGATCTTTTTTGATCCACCTCCTAGAGTAATGGAAATAAAAACAAAAATAAACAAATGGGACCTAATGAAACTTCAAAGCTTTTGCACAGCAAAGGAAACCATAAACAAGACGAAAAGACAACCCTCAGAATGGGAGAAAATATTTGCAAACGAATCAACGGACAAAGGATTAATCTCCAAAATATATAAACAGCTCATTCAGCTCAATATTAAAGAAACAAACACCCCAATCCAAAAATGGGCAGAAGACCTAAATAGACATTTCTCCAAAGAAGACATACAAATGGGCAAGAAGCACATACAAAGCTGCTCAACATCACTAATTATTAGAGAAATGCAAATCAAAACTACAATGAGGTATCACATCACACCAGTTAGAATGGGCATCATCAGAAAATCTACAAACAACAAATGCTGGAGAAGGTGTGGAGAAAAGGGAACCCTCTTGCACTGTTGGTGGTAATGTAAGTTGGTGCAGCCACTATGGAGAACAGTATGGAGGTTCCTTAAAAAACTAAAAGTAGAACTACCATATGACCCAGCAATCCCACTACTGGGCATATACCCAGAGAAAACCATCATTCAAAAAGACACATGCACCCCAATGTTCATTGCAGCACTATTTACAATAGCCAGGTCATGGAAGCAACCTAAATGCCCATCAACAGACGAATGGCTAAAGAAGATGTGGTACATATATACAATGGAATATTACTCAGCCATAAAAAGGAACGAGATTGAGTCATTTGTTGAGAAGTGGATGGATCTAGAGACTGTCATACAGAGTGAAGTAAGTCAGAAAGAGAAAAACAAATATCGTATATTAATGCATGTATGTGGAACCTAGAAAAATGGTACAGATGAGCCAGTTTGCAGGGCAGAAGTTGAGACACAGATGTAGAGAATGGACATATGGACACCAAGGGGGGAAAACTGCGGTGGGGTGGGGATGGTGGTGTGCTGAATTGGGCGATTAGGATTGACATGTATACACTGATGTGTATAAAATTGATGCCTAATAAGAACCTGCAGTATAAAAAACAAACAAACAAAACAACTAATACTAAACTTTCATTGGGTTATTTGTATGGAAATATGTTAATATAAATGTTTCAGACATTACATGAAATTTCTAAAAGTCTTGTATTTGTATGGAAATATGTATGGAAATATGTTAATATAAATGTTTCAGACATTATATGAAATTTCTAAAAATCTTATATTTGTATTTGTATGGAAATATGTTAATATAAATGTTTCAGACATTACATGAAATTTCTAAAAATCTTATATGTTCTGGTATAATGTTGTATGTAATAATCCTAGTTATTACTTTAAAATGTATATCTCAGAAATAACTAATTTTCTTGTCAACTGCATTATTATGAACTTTCATCAAATCTTTAACAGTGGTCATTTTTAAGTCTTTTGTCATTTACAGACGGTTCTGGGTGTACTCTGATGCTTTTGCAAATATGTTCCTATAAAAGGCTTTCATCTTCAAGAAATTCATGGAAAAGACTCTGACAAGTACAGGTTTCTGGTAACTGACTGTACTGCTGAACTGAATGAATAAGCATTTTCAGAACTCTAATGAAGAACTGATGAACTCATAAAAGTGCTAACAAAAGATCAAGATAAAACAAAAAATCAATTACATGGGACTGAGTGAACTGATGAGGATGAGTATAATTTTTGTGACTTTCTGTCTGAATTAAAAAAAAAAAATCCCACAAGGACTCAGAGGCAAAGAATATACAAATCAATTTTCACTGCAAAGTAAAGGAGCTGTTACAGTGGAGGATTACTGGACTGAATGTCAATATTATGACATAGTATGAGTGTGTTTCATGTTTGGTAATTGCAATCATTGTTGCTTTTGTTGTGGTCATCCATGTACAATGCTTGGTGTCAGTCTATTTATCTCTTGTAAAAATAAAATACAGTGTGTGTGTGTGAAAAAAAAAAAAAAAAGAGACCCACTTGGGGCTTCCCTGGTGGCGCAGTGGTTAAGAATCCGCCTGCCAATGCAGGGAACATGGGTTCGAGCCCTGGTCTGGGAAGATACCACATGCCTAGGAGCAGCTAAGCCTGTGTGCCACAACTACTGAGCCTGCGCTCTAGAGCCCATGAGCCACAACTACTGAAGCCCGCATGCCACAACTACTGAAGCCCGCATGCCACAACTACTGAAGCCCGCATGCCACAACTACTGAAGCCTGCACACCTAGAGCCTGTGCTCTGCAATGAGAGACGCCATCGCAATGAGAAGCCCTCGCACGGCAACGAAGACCCAACACAGCCAAAAAATAAATTAATTAATTAATTAAATAAATCTATTAAGAAAAAAAAAAGAGACCCACTTATGCCAGAATGTATAATGGAATGTTCAACCTCCACCCCCTTCTTCCTCCAAAATTAGTTGTAGAATATAGATAAAACACCCACCTATTTTTCCCTGACTCAAACTTTGGGATAAAGGAATGGATGCAGAGACAAACCATCTCAAGAGAACAGAGAAGAAAGAAAAAAAAAAAAATTCATCTGGAAGAAAGTGGTTCTATCCTTGCAGTCCTTGATTTACTAATGCAAATATACAGAACCTTATATCTGAAAGAAGGCACTTCATTACTCAACCTGAGTAGTGAGCCTCTCCCAATACTCTGTCCCAAACTTAAAGTGAAAAAACAAGGCAATTACCCAGATAATTAATTCAATTTCCTCTCCAATTCTCTTCAATTGCTAATACAGACATATCTTTATCTTATTTTATTCTGTTCATGTTAATGTTATTTAAACTTTTATATGTTGTTCATAAGTATGTAATATCATTTATATATCTAAAGACTGCTTACAAACTTTTCAAGGACACAGACTCCCTTCATTTCAATCATAGTAAATCCCGCTGACATTAACAGGAATTCCACATAAGTAGGGAAAGGATGAAAGAGCTCTTAAAACTTATACTGCTGTAAAATACACTGCTTGTTGGGCTTCTTTATTCACAGAGTTCAGTAAAAAACTGTATCCAAAATGTGGATCTAAGTTAAATAAAGATATAAAAGACAAAGCCAACTTGAGATAATTTTCTGAAGATCAGATTTATCTAATAAATTTATATTCTGGCCAAATGTGGCTTGAAACATCCCTATTAAGTCAGTTAAAAACAATTTCATAAGACCAAGTAAGAGAGGTCTGGACCAGTCTTGGGAAAAACCATGGTATTACTTTTCAATTATTTTCTACATCATTATGCCTTTCCCCTGCCTCCTAGCCGGCCCTCTGATGAACCAGGGCTCCTCTGTGGAGACTCGTTGGAGCTTAGCACTAGTACAGGCTCCAGGACTATACTCAAGTATTGTTATAGTAAAGAATTTTAGAGCTGGAAGGAGATAAAAGTCTCAATTCCAACTACAATTCTGAAACTTGAATAACCAGAGGACAGAAAATTCAAAGATTTTTCCAGAAATCACAAATAAGCTAACACTAATACCAAATCTATGATTCATTTTTCCTACTCAGGGTCTAAGACTCCTTTTGGAAAGTCCTCTTTTCTGGTTCTGAAGTAGCAAACTAATCTGACCTGAGATAATAATGGTGTTTAACTAACATTGCCCTGTGTGAGTTAACATAAGTATATGTGTATAATCTATACTCTGAGTAAGAAACCAGTTAAAGGAGGTTAAAAATGCAAGTTTATTTTGGTTACTTATTATAGCTGTTTATGTCAAGCCAAAGCAGCTTAAAATAACACTTTGATTCCTATTGGTTTGTATTAACATAGCGGATAAACTGGAAAAAGCATGGAGAAAAAAGCTAGTCTTCCAAGTAGACTACGTCCAGGAAGTTAGCCTCCCCAGGTACAAATTACACAGCTGGCCATAAAAGCAGACGGTCAAAGCATCTTCTTGACAGTGGAGCCAGGGTAGTGAGAGAAAGAAGGTTGGCACAACAGAGAACTCCGATTTGGTAGGTCTAATGTGGGTCCCAGGCAGGCAAAATTTGAAAGGGCCCCCTTTTGATTCTGGTACTAACCCTTTGTTCATAATTCTTGTTGATAGGCAAATAAAGAAAAATCTCTGGAATTATGAAAATACTCTGCAATTCAAAAGTAAGATACCACCTAGGAATGGTCAACAAACGTTTTCTATAAAGGGCCAGATAGTAAATATCTTAGCTTCTGCAGGCCATACAGTCTGTGGCAACTAGACAGAGTGGTATTGTAGCAGGAAAGCAGCTATTGTAGCCTTTATAATGCAACAGCAGCCCTAGACACTATGTAAATAGAGGGGCAAGGCTGTATTACAATAAAACTGTTTTCAAAAACAGGCACCTGAGAGCTGTAGTTTGACCACCCCTGATCTAGAATGATCAGAGGAATGGATCCCTCTAAAATAAATTTAATACAAAAACAGGAAAAGTCTAGAAAATTTTCTGATTCTTTTTCTCAATAAGATCGAAGAATTGATTGTTTATGAGAACAAAATAAGCATTCATAAAAATGAAACACTTTGAGAATAGAAAAGATTAGATTTAAAATTGCATTGAAGACAGTACACAACAAAGTTAGAAGCAGAGTTAGTAAAGCAGGAGGAAAACTTAGAAATTTAACCAAAATAAAGACATAAAGGATAAAGGAAAGAAAAATACGAGAATAAGTTTTAAAGAAGTGAAAGAAACAGATGTTGATTAAGAATTCCTAAAAGGGAGAGTAACATATGCAAAAGAAGGAATAATCAATTAAATGAAAAAAATCTTTCTGAGCTGATAATTTAGCATTAGTGGGAGTAAAGCATATATCAGATGAAACAAGAAAGGCCATGTGTTGGTAATTGTTGAAGCCAAATTATGACTAATTTTCTTTCTATGTTTGCAAAATGAAATCTAGTTTTTTCTATTTTTGTAATGGTATAAAGTAACCAGATGAGACCCAAGCTGGAGTCGCTCATGCTAAGCCCCATGTCAGCAAAACAAAACTTCACTATGTTTCTATGCTTGGCTCTCCCAAGAAAGGAAGTCCTAGGTCAACCAATCAGTACTTGCCTGCTCAGCACAAGTTACCCGACCTGCTCCAAGATGCTCTTTTGCTCCATATAAGGAAAGTAACTTTGCTTTAATCAACCAGCAAATGCCCAGTATAACTTCCTTGTTCTCCTCACTTTAGTCTATAAAAATCTCTCATCTTGTGCAGTTATTCAGAGCTCCTCTCTATCTGTTAGTTTGAATGCGGCCTGATTCATGAATCGTTGACTAAAAGCCTACTAAATCAGTAAATAGTCTGTGGAAATGTTTCTTGTAACAGTAAATTTCCACTTAAAAAAACCCAGAAATTTAAGTTATTATGGGTTTTTCTTAATTATGAAATAATACATGTCAATTTTTTTAATGTCAAAATAAAGCACAAAGAAATCAAACTTATATTCCCACTACACTTATTAGTGTTTTGGGGTTTTTTTGGGTTCTTTTTTGTTTTTGGGTCTTCGTTGCTGCGTGCAGGCTTTCCCTAGTTGCAGCGAGCTGGGGCTACTCTTCGCTGTGGTGTGCGGGTTTCTCATTGTGGTGGCTTCTCTTGTTGCGGAGCACGTGCTCTAGGCATGTGAGCTTCGGTAGTTGCGGCACATGGGCTCAGTAGTTGTGGCGCACGGGCTTAGTTTCTCCGTGGCATGTGGGATCTTCCCAGACCAGGGATTGAACCCATGTCCCCTGCATTGGCAAGTGGATTCTTTTTTTTTTTTTTTTTAAAGTAAGCAGTACCTGATTTTATTTTATTTATTTATTTATTTAATTAATTATTTTTGGCTGTGTTGGGTCTTCGTTTCTGTGCGAGGGCTTTCTCTAGTTGTGGCAAGCGGGGGCCACTCTTCATCGCAGTGCGCGGGCCTCTCACTATCGCAGCCTCTCTTGTTGCGGAGCACAGGCTCCAGACGCGCAGGCTCTAGTTGTGGCTCACGGGCCTAGTTGCTCCGCAGCATGTGGGATCCTCCCAGACCAGGGCTCGAACCCGTGTCCCCTGCATTGGCAGGCAGATTCTCAACCACTGCGCCACCAGGGAAGTCTGAGTGTTTTTATTACCTATTCTTCCAGTACTTTTTTCTATTCACCAATATGTGTATAAAATTGAGAATATTTTATACATTCTGCTTTGTATCTTGCTTTTCCTTGCTCGATATAATGGAAATATTTTCAATCTATAATTCCATTTTAACTTTATTGATTAGGTCCAATAAAAAATATGTGGTTGACATTATCCTAAAGGCTATATACAAAGGCTTATGATTTTGCAGCTAGACTTCAACTAATATAGCAGAGAATTTTTTTAATTTAGTGCAAAACTTAACTATCCTAAGTATACAGGACAACTTAGTGATTAAAATATGATCCCTTTGGGACTTCCCTGGCTGTCCAGTGGTTAAGACTCTGTGCTTCCACTGCAGGTTTGACCCCTGGTTGGGGAACTAAGATCCTGCATGCTGCGCAGCACAGCCAAAAAAAAAAATCATGCCTTCAAAAGCAGATGGATTAAGGGACTCTGTGCTCTTGTGTGCAAGTAATTGAAATCAACTCTGACTAACATAAGCAGAAGAGGAATTTATTGGAAGGGCATTGGGCAGCTCACAAAATCAATGAGAAACCTGGAGAAGGAGATTCAGAGAATGGGCAGAAGCCAAGGAAGCTTGATCATCAGGAACCAGAACCCAGATAACACCAGAGGAATCATCTGGCTAGGACGCTGGGAGAGGTCACACCACAGGACACGATTGACAGCAGACACATAACACCATTGTAGATTCTGGCTGTCTTTGCTAGTATGTACCAGTAATTCTTATAGTTTCTGCATCTGTGCGTTACTCCCTCAAGATTCAAGGCCCTGACCAAAAAGTACATGAAAAGATGCTCAACATCGCTAATTATTAGAGAAATGCAAATCAAAACTAAAATGAGGTATCACCTCACAACAGTCAGAATGGCCATCATCAAAAAGTCTACAAATAATAAATGCTGGAGGAGGTGTGGAGAAAAGGGAACCCTCCTACACTGTTGGTGGGACTGTAAATTGGTACAGCCACTATGGAGAACAGTAAGGAGGTTCCCTAAATAACTAAAAGCAGAGCTACCCTATGATCCTACAACCCCACTCCTGGGCATATATCCAGAGAAAACCATAATTCGAAAAGGTACATGTACCCCAATGTTCATTGCAGCAATATTTACAATAGCCAGGACATGGAAGTAACCTAAATGTCCATCGATAGATGAATGGATAGGGAGGATGTGGTACATACATACAATGCAATATTATTCAGCTATAAAAAAGAATGAAATAATGCCATTTGCAGCAACATGGATGGACCTAGAGAGTATCATACTAAGTGAAGTAAGCCAGAAAGAGAATGACAAATATCAGATGATATCATTTATATGTGGAATCTAAAACAATGATACAAATGAACTTACTTACAAAGCAGAAACAGACTCACAGACTTAGAAAACAAATTTTTGGATATCAGCTCAGTGCTTTGTGACCACCTAGAGGGGTGGGGGGGTGGGATAGGGAGGGTGGGAGGGAGACACAGAGGGAGGGGATATGGAGTTATATGTATACATATAGCTGATTCACTTTGTTATACAGCAGAAACTAACACAACATTGTAAAGCAATTATACTCCAATAAAGATGCTGAAAAAAAAAAGAAAACAAATTTATGGTTACCAAAGGGAAAAGGTGGAGGGAGGGATAAATTAGGAGGTTGGGATTAACATATATATGCTATTATATGTAAAATAGATAATCAACAAGGGCCTACTGTACAGCACAGAGAACTCTACTCAGTATTCTGTAATAACCTATAAGGGAAAAGAATCTGAAAAAATATATATATATGTATAACTGAATCACTTTGCTGTACACCTGAAACTAACACAACATTGTAAATCAACTATACTCTAATATAAAAGAAAAATTAAGAAAAGATTCAAGGGGACTTCCCTGGTGGCTCAGTAGTTAAGAATCCACCTGCCAATGCAGGGGACATGGGTTCAAGCCCTGGTCCGGGAAGATCCCACATGCTACAGAGCAACTAAGCCCGTGTGCCACAACTACTAAGCCTGTGCTCTGGAGCCCACGAACCACAACTACTGAGCCCTCGTGCCACAACTACTGCAGGCCTCGTGCCTAGAGCCTGTGCTCCACAACAAGAGAAGCCACTGCAATGAGAAACCCGTGCACCGCAACAAAGAGCAGCCCCTGCTCACCGCAACTAGAGAAAGCCCGCGGGCAACAACGAAGACCCAACGCAGTCAAAAAATAAATAAATAAATAAATAAATAATTTTTTAAAAAGAAAAAAATTCAAGACCCTGAACTAGAATGTCCAAATCCTATATTCTGGATAATGTGCCCATACTCTGGCTGCCCCAAGCCAGGGAGAGGGGATATCACTGCCCTTTGGTTTCAGTAGTGGAAGGCAGATCCCTGCATCCCACTAGGGTTGTGCATGGTAGGGAATTTCCCCTAAATAGGAAGTGGGTGGGGGAGGAAAATATATATATAGAGAGAGAGAGAGAGATCTAATCTTAATGTTCATGACAAAAATTACTGTATGATCATGACCTATGATCATTGACTTTTCATATTCTCCTCTAAATTATGAGAACAATACTTCTCCTACTAGCTTCACTGATATGTTATAAAGATAAATGATTTAATATCGGCTAACTACACTGAACACCTTAGGAAAATTAGGCATTATAGATACAAGTTACTTTAATTAGGAAAATTATAATTAGTAAAGATCATAATATCTGCTGTGCTTCAGACACAGAAGATAAGAAATGTTATAAAGTCAAAGATACTGGAAACTGTCTGCAGGTATTTTGCTCTAACTACAGTACTATATATAAACTTAAGTTTTAAAACGGCATTCATTTTTAGTTAACTATTTAAACTTTGTTTATATAAAGTATAGTTCCCAGGCTTGGAATGGGAGAGGGGAAGAAAGATGCATAGACCCGTTCAGTTGGTTGAATCTGTTACATTAGTTTCACAATCTGAAGGAGTGGATTGCCCCTTGAATGGTAATGGAAAATTAGTTTCTTTATTTCTTCATTAAGACTGTGGGAGGAAAATTAATACTCTCTTTTGCTTTTCCAAATTAATAGAATATATCTTTATTAAAATGATGAATTTTAATGAATTAAAAAGATGAACATGCCTACTTTCTTTTTGGTTGAGAGGCTCTCTAACTCACAGAATGACTGAAGTTAAAGCTGAGCCTTAGAAATAATCTTGCTAAGGAAACTGAGATTCAGTGAGACAAAATTAGTTACCCTAGGTCACACAATTAATTAGGACAGAGCAAAACTAGAAACTTGGTTCTCTGACTCTTAATCCAGGGCTCTTTCAAATTTACCAAGCCATTTAAAGGGGAAAAAAGGAAATTCCTTTATTGTACTTTTCACATTGTTAATGTATGTAATGTTTGCAGTTCCTATGCCCTGAGGGGTAGTCATCTCTTATGCAAAATAATTTTTAAAAATGTACATTTTCCCAATTCTTTGTGACATTAAGGTGTAAAGAAGTAGAATCCCTATCTTGGAAAAGGCCAACCTTAGGCAAAACTGTGAAGTGAAGAATTTCTTCAATACCTCCCTTCCCCATTTTATACTCCTACACAAACCCAGGTTCCCAATTAACCCATTCCTCTCTCCACTACCCTTCTTCATGAAAACTCCTCTGAGATTTTATTATACTCCTTCATACATAAACAGTATGTGTGTACACACACACACACACACACACCATTTGTATACCACTTCTTCTTTTTTTGTGTGTGTGTGTGTTAGTTTCTGCTTTATAACAAAGTGAATCAGCTATACATATACATATATCCCCATATCTCCTCCCTCCCTCCCACCCTCCCCATCCCACCCCCCCAGGCGGTCACAAAGCACCGAGCTGATCTCCCTGTACTATGTGGCTGCTTCCCACTAGCTATCTATTTTACATTTGGTAGTACCACTTCTTCTTTATCCCTTCTCGATTGCATCTTTTCTCCCATGCTCAGAAGTAACTGTCACTTCTTTTCTACCATTTCTTTGCTTTTCTTTATAGTTTTACTACATGTGAATGTTCCCCTAATCAATACACTATTTAGTTTGTGCATACTTTCAAATTTAATATAATTGGCATAAATGTAAATATGTTCCTATAACTTTCTTTTTTCACTCATTTCATTTGTTAAAAATTTTTATACGTTGTCTTAAAGTATTTGTTTTCAGTGCTGTATTGCTTGTCATTAGATGAATACACCAAAATGTATTTACGCATTCTTTGGTTGATGGCCAACCCAATTTTTTTATTACAAACAATACTGCCAAGAATATTATTGTACCTCTATCCTGTTTCATGGACGCAAGAGTACTCCAGCAGTGGAATTGCTGGGTGGTAAGGTATGGGCATCTTCAAATTTGAGAAAATGCTAAATTACTTTCTGGAGTTATTTTTACCAATTTCACTCTACCTAGCAGTAATTATGAGTTTCCATTGATTGATATCCTTTCTAACACCTGGAAGTGTCAGATGTTTTTATTTCTTCCAATCAGGTACTAGTTTTATTTTACATCTCTCTGATTAATAATGATATTGAACATGTCATATATTTACTGGCCATTCTGATTTCTCCTTTGCACGTTTTTTATTGGGTTGTTTGCCTTTGTCTTATTGACTTGAAAGAGGTTTTTAAAAATATATTCTGAATACCAATTGTTTGCCAATTATGTGTTTTGAAAATATTTCGTCTTGTTTGTAAATTGTCCTGTCACATTTTTTCATTATGTCTTTTTGCTGAAAATTATTTTATTTCATTTATCTATACTCTTCTCTGAGGATGTGCTTTTTGGTGTGTTTTGCTTAAGAAATCCTTTCCTTCCTTGATATTGTATATTCTTCGATATTTGTTCTTAAATATTTTAAACTTTTGTTTTTTACATGTAGGTCTTTAAACAGCCTAAAATTTGTTTTCATATATCATATGAGGACTGAATTTTTTTGCCACATGGATAAAAAATTGTTTCAGCACCCTTTATTGAAGAGTCCTTTTTTCCTTATAATTTGTAATGCCAGATTTCTTCACATACTAAGTCATGTGTTAATCTGGTAGGGCAACTCTCCCACCACCATATTCTTCTTCAGGAGTGTTTTGGTTTTTCTTTGCCTTTTGTTTTTCCAAATCAATTTTAGAATTATTTTGTCAAGTTTCCACAAAGAAGCCTGTCAGAATTTTTATCATATTGCACTGAATTAGATTATATTAGGGAGAATTAAATCTTTCTATCCTTGAACATGTTACTTCTCTTCATTTATTTAGGTCTTCCTTGATTTCTTTCAGTAAAGTTTTATAATTTTCCCCATGAAGTTTATGTACCTCCTCTATTTCTATGTGGAGGACATTATATTTTGCTATGAGAGTCAGTATTCACAATTAAGTTATGCCAAATGGCTTTAACCAGGACCTGAAAGCTCAATTATCTATGGAGACAAGTAAAAACGAACAACGTGGAAAGCGACCTGAGTGTAAGACAGTAGAAGATGATGAAGACTGGAGAGTCTCTACTCAGCTCCAGCTAATTGTTGCCCAGTATTACCAGAACTTCCAAATATTCTAGACTTTCTAGAAATTTCTTGATTTTTAAAACACTGTGTAGACTGCCAATTTCAATCATCCTCAGATGATTTAAAATGAAGAATGATAAGTGAAATATCAGGTTTCAGCCAGCAAATGAGATAGGACTTCAGAGAGAGGAAAGGAAAGGAAGGCACTAGGATGGCTGTAATAAAAAAAACAACAACAAAAAAACAGAAAATGACAAGTGCTGGCAAAAAAATGTGGAAAAATTGTAATCTGTTGTTAGGGGGAATGTAAAATGGTGGGCCACTTTGGAAAGCAGTTTGGCAGTCCCACAAAAAAGTTAAACACTGAGTTACCATATGACCCAGCAAGTCCACTTCTAAATATGTACCCAAGAGAAGTGAAAACATACATTCACACAAAAACTTGTAAACAAATGTTCATTGTAACATTATTCATCATAGTCAAAAAGTGGAAACAACCCAAATGCCCATCAAGTGATAAATGGATAGATAAAATGTGGTATATCCACATGATGGAATATTATTTGGCCATATAAAGGGATGAAGTACTGATACATGCTACAACATGGATGGACTTTGAAAGCATGATGCTAAGTGAAAGAAGCCAATCACAGAGGACTACATATGGTATGATTTTGTGTACATGAGCTATCCTGAATAGGCCAATCCATAGGGACAGAAAGTAGATTAGTAATTGCCAAGGGCTATAAACAGGGAGAATCAGGAGTCAGTGCTAGTGGGTATGGGGTTTATTTTGGAGGTGATAAAAATGTTCAGGAATTAGTTGTGACAGTTTCACAACCTTGTGAAGATACTAAAAACATTGAATCATACATGTTAAAAAGGTGAATTTTATAGTATACGAATTACATCTTTATTTCAAATTTTTTAATATAAAGAAAGAGAGAGAGAGAAAAGAAAGCAAGTATGTATTGGGCCTTCCTCCAAAGTCAAAATCTGCCAATATAAAACTACTTCTGACTTTGAGATTAAACAAATTCACTCATGACTAAGAGAGAACATTTATGTTTGTATTATTTTTCCTTTTCTAATAACTGCTTTTAATAGTAACACCTTTGATGTTGTACATTTAACAAAACCTATCCTTCCAGATGGGATGGCAACAGTCTTGTAACATCTCTTTGCTTATTAAAAGACTGTGACTGGGGCTTCCCTGGTGGTGCAGTGGTTAAGAATCCACCTGCCAATGCAGGGGACACAGGTTTGAGCCCTGGTGCGGGAAGATCCCACATGCCGCAGGGCAACTAAGCCCGTGTGCCACAACTACTGAGCCTACACTCTAGAGCCTGGGAGCCACAACTACTGAGACTGCGAGCCACAGCTACTGAAGCCCACGTGCCACAACTACTGAAGCCCGTGTGCCTAGAGCCTGTGCTCCACAGCAGGAGAGACCACCGCGATGAGAAGCCCGTGCACCGCAACGAAGAGTAGCCCCTGCTCACCGCAACTAGAGAAAGCCTACACACAGCAACGAAGACCCAACGCAGCCTAAAATAAATAAATAAATAAATAAATTTATTAAAAAAGAAAAAAAACTGTTTCTCTGTGTGCTCTCCCACTTGTTGTGCTATGTCTCTAATAACAAACATTGTACCTGTTTAAAAAAAAAAAAGACTGTGACTTATGTTGCCTTGTTCGTATGATTTTTTCCTTTACTAATATTTCCAAAAAGAGATGGCCTGAGTGTTTCCTCCAGGTCCCTGCTTAGGTCCTCACCCAAACCTGCTTGCTGCCTTTGCTCTGAATCCCATCCTCTCCCACTTCTGCAAGGACATCCTTTCCAGCATCTCTTTAAAACCACATGAACCTACTACCCTAATGTACCTGTAGTTTCCTCAGACAATCCAGTCCTCTTAGGTCTCTGTGCCTTTACACATCATGTATTCTCTGCATGGAAACTTCTGGTGTGGGCGTAGCAGTGGATATAAAAAGAGATTGATGGCATTCTTTTGGAGGCAGTACTCAATGGACTTGCAAATAAATTGGATATGGGGTAGGAAAGAAGGAAGGAATTAAGAATCAAGATTGCCTACTAAGCTTCCAACTTTAGTAACTTTTCAGATGGCACAGCCATTTTCCAAGTTTAGGAAGACCAGGATCAGGGAGGAACAGGTTTAACGTAGCAACTCTGAGCCGTCTATGAGACATCAAGTAGAGATACCAAGTACACATATATTAGTCCGGAGTGAGATAATATGTGTCTGGAACACAGAGGAAAGATTTGTGCTAGAGGTATAAAACTGGGAGTTGTCAGCACATAAGTAATGTTTAAAACCGTGGAAATGGATACACCTAGGGAGAAAAGGTTTCCAAAGAGTGATCACTCATTAAGTGTTAGGTAGTAACAAGCTGTGCCATAATTTATTCAACAAATCCCTCCTATTTTTTTTAACATGTTTCCCAATGTTTTGTGTAATTCATAAGTAATTTTTATATCCTCCATAAATATTTATGACACTTTTTGTTTCTAATAGAAACCAGCTTTTAAAAAAAGAGGCCCACTTGGGATAGACTTTGATTCCCAAAATCAAGCAGAAAAAGTAATTTGGAAGAGTAAAAGAGAGGAGGGGCAGCAGGGCTAAGTTCTGTAGGGACTTCTGTAGGGAAGGGGCAGAGAGATGAGGATCCCTGCTCAGCACTGTGGAGGAAGCAGAAATGTCTAAGGAATATTTATCAAGTTTACTGAATTTTTTAAAAATTTATTTATTTAATTTAGGCTGCGTTGGGTCTTCATTGCTGTGCATGGGCTTTCTCTAGTTGCGACGAGCGGGGGCTGCTCTTAGTTGCAGTGCGCGGTCTTCTCATTGCAGTGGCTCTTGTTGTGGAGCACGGGCTATAGGTACGTGGGGTTCAGTAGTTGTGGCACTCAGGCTCAGTAGTTGTGGCTTGCAGGCTCTAGAGCGCAGGCTCAGTAGTTGTGGCGCACGGGCTTAGCTGCTCCGCGGCATGTGGGATCTTCCCGGACCAGGGATCGAATCCATGTCCCCGGCATTGGCAGGCGGATTCTTAACCACCGTGCCACCAGGGAAGCCCCCTCCTGAATGTTTTTCAATTTTTTTTAAAGCCTTTTTTCCATGTCCCCTACATAATCTTCAGTAAACTCAACATTGCTAACTAAATGCTTTTCATGCAGTGTGTTCTCCATGGTGAATTAAATGCCAAGTCCTGACTCAGATGGGCTGGTGACAAGAGAAACTGCCCAGCCAGTAACTGGGCTACATTTGTTTTCTAAAATGGCAATGCAATGAACACCTTTGGAGCTACATCTCTGCATATGTTCAGAATTACTCCCTTGGCATAAATTTACAGATACTTAATTAAAAAGAATAAACCATTATTAAGGTTTTTTATACACATTGCCAAAATGTCCTCCAGAAAAGTTGAACCAATGTATCACCATCAGAGTATTAGAGTGTTCATTTCCTCACACCTACATTTTAATCTTTAAGGAATTAATGGGGGAAAAAATGGTAGTTCCTTGTTTTAACATGACTTTATCACCATCTACTAAATTTTTTAGCATTACCCTAACTGGCCTCCTTGTTTCTAACCTTTCTCCATGTCAATGCATTCTGTATGCCACCAGATTAATCTTCTTATAGTAGGATTCCTATGACAATATTCCCCTGTTTGAAAATCTTCAGTGACTCTCACTGTCTGCTGAATTAAGTACAAACTCATCAGCCTGTCATCTAAAACACTGTGCAATATGGCCTCATCACATATTTCCAATCTTATTTTGGCCTCCACTTTCTTACACATACCCTATGATCCAGTCAAAATCATATAGTCATTGTTTTCCAGAACATGACCCATAATTTCTCATCTCCATAGCGTAATAGTCCAGCGATGAAAATTCGTATCACGAGGTCTTCAAATCTCCCCTCCCTCACCCATGGCAGATTTTGCTAATTACTCATCATACTCTTTCCCACTGAGCTGGCATACAGTATCTCCACACAGTGCTATAGACAGTCACTACCAATGAACTGGAATTGGCACTTGATGTAAAACTAACTTGCCATGCCTGTAATAGTCCTTTCACCTAGTTGGCTTTCACCCCAGCTCCTCTTCTTGAACTTGTTCCCATAAATTAAGTTTCCCTTCAAATATTCCCTTTAGAAAGCCTTTCCTGAATCTACTCTGCACCTCTATAATCCTCTTAACACATTACATGGGACTTATACTTCTTACTCCATTTCACCTTGTTTCATTATTGTGAGCTATCTTCTGCCCATTCGAACCATATGTGTCAAGGCAATAAGTAGTAAAGAGTTCAGATTCTGTAACCAGACTGCCATAGTTCAAATCCTGGATCTGTCCCAACTAGCTGTGGGTATTTGAGCAAGTTTTTTAACATCTCTGAGTTGCTCTCTTCTGTAAAATGGACATAATAATTGGACCAACCACAGAAAGTTGTGAGGATTCAATGAGAAAATGCAAGTCAAGTGCTTACTAAGTGTCACACACATATTAAGTCTTCAGAAATGTTATGCATCTCTCAAAAATTTAAACGTAGTGTTACCATATGACTTAGCAATTCCAATTCTAGGTTTAAATCCAAGAGAATTTTGTTCACATATGTTCCCACAAAAACGTATACAGTACATGAATGTTCATAGCAGCATTATTTATGAGTCAAAAAATAGAAGCAGCCCAAATGTCCATCAACTGATAAATAAATAAAATGTGGTATATCCACACAATGGAATATTATTCAGCCATAAAATTTAAAGAGGTGCTGATGCATGCTACAACATGCGTGAACCTTGAAAACATGCTAAGTGAAAGAAGTCAGTCACAAAAGACCATTATATGAAATATTCAGAATAAGCAAATCCATAGAGACAGAAGTAGATTAGTGGTTGCCAGGGGTGAGGATGAGGGGGAGTGGAGAGTGATTGATTAGGGGTATGAGGCTTCTTCTTTTTTTTTTTTTAACATCTTTATTGTAGTATAATTGCTTTACAATGGTGTGTTAGTTTCTGCTTTATAACAAAGTGAATCAGTTATACAAATACATATGTTCCCATATCTCTTCCCTCTTGCATCTCCCTCCCTCCCACCCTCCCTATCCCACTCCTCTAGGTGGTCACAAAGCACAGAGCTGATCTCCCTGTGCTATGAGGCTTTTTTTTGAGTGATGAAAATGTTCTAGAATTCGTTAGTGGTGATGGTTGTACAATATTGTGAATATACTAAAACCCACTGAATTGTGCATTTTAACATGGTTAAAATGATAAATTTTATGTTACGTGACTATTATCTCAATTTTAAAAAATGTTATTTATATTACTATTCATCTTTGTATCCCCTAGAGTGCCTAAAGAGACATCATTAAGGAAGTGTGTTTTTTTTTTAAGGGAGAGAGATTGAATATGACCTTAAATGCAAAGGTGAAATGATTTGAGCAACTTCTATAAATTACAGTGATTACAATTTGCATGTAGAACAAATCATAGATAAAAGGTGATTTATTGATCTGTAGAAATTCCAAGAATCGACTGGGCCCAACTAAAACAAAACAGTTCCAACAATCTTGGGATTACACTTGGCTAAAATACAATCCAGCAAAAAATATTAATAGGGGACTCAAAAAAAGAAGATCTATAAATATTCACTGAGTATGTTAAAAAAAAAAACACAACTAATTAAAACAAAAAAACTATTTTTAAACCATTTAAAAATCATTTTAAAAAACATTAATATCGGGCTTCCCTGGTGGCGCAGTGGTTGAGAATCTGCCTGCCAATGCAGGGGACACGGGTTCGAGCCCTGGTCTGGGAAGATCCCACATGCCGCGGAGCAACGAAGCCCGTGCGCCACAACTACTGAGCCTGCGCGTCTGGAGCCTGTGCTCCGCAACAAGAGAGGCCACGATAGTGAGAGGCCCGCGCACCGCGATGAAGAGTGGCCCCCACCTGCCGCAACTAGAGAAAGCCCTCGCACAGAAACGAAGACCCAACACAGCCATAAATAAAAATAAATAAATAATTAAAAAAAAGAAAACATCAATATCCACTGTTGACAAGGGAAAATTATGATCTTGCTTGTCATTTCCCACTGCATGTAGGTGGGCATATACATTTATAAGCTTTCTGGAGGTTAATTTGACAATATGTATACTACATACATATATTTATGGCTAGAAAAAGGTCTAAGAATTATGTCCTCCAAGTGGTACACTTGGAGGTGGAATGAGGCAACTTTCTCCCTTGTCCTTATCCCCTAAATTTTTCTACAATAAACATAAATATTGCTTTTGTAACAGAAAATAATAAAAGTATTTCTTAAATTTTTGAAAAGTAATGGAGGCAGGAGAAACCAGTTCACTTTGTTGAAGTCAACTTGTTAATTTTTTTAAACTTTTATGAATAAACTAGAACTTTATTGAGGTTGTTAGTGGTATACCTAGAAAATGATAAATAGGTAAAATATAGAAATAACTGAGGAGACATTAGATCTACCATTAGATAGATAACCCATGAGATATTATCTTTACAAACCATCAGTACAAAAGTGCAATAGTTAGGTTGATGAAAATGGACAAGGCAATAATCTCTCATGATGTTTAAGAGCAGAATCTCCACATTAATTGAAGTGAATTACTAAATTGCCTTCTAAAATGGTTATTTCAGTAGTGAACAAAGAATGTCCTTTTTACCACACCCTTCTCAGTACAGGATGTAACTAACAAAAAAGGAATCTCATTTACTTTTCATCTCTTCAATTATTAGTGAAACTGAACATTTTCTAAGGTTATTTATTGGCTATTCATATTTCTTCTTCTGTGAGTTGTCTGTTCATGTGTATTTTTAAAGTTTTTTTTCAAGTCTTTTTTGAATTTGTTACAATACTACTTCTGTTTTATGGTGCTTTTGTTTTGTTTTGTTTTATTTTGTTTTTTGGTTTTTTGGCCATGAAGCATGTATGTGGGATCTTAGATCCCCAACCAGGAATAGAACCAGCACCACCTGAATTGGAAGGTGAAGTCTTAACCACTGGACTGCCAGGGAAGCCCTGTCATCTCTGTTTTTAGGTGATCTTTTTTTTAAATATAAATTTATTTATTTTTATTTATCTATTTTTGGCTGCATTGGGTCTTTGTTGCTGCGTGCGGGTTTTCTCTAGTTGTGGCGAGCGGGGGCTACTCTTCATTGTGGTGCGCAGGCTTCTCATTGCAGTGGCTTCTCTTGTTGCAGAGCACGGACTCTAGGCGTGCAGGCTTCAGTAGTTGTAGCTTGCGGGCTGTAGAGCTCAGGCTCAGTAGTTGTGGCGCACGGGCTTAATTGCTCTGCGGCATGTGCGATCTTCCTGGACCAGGGCTCGAACCTGTGTCCCTTGCATTGGCAGGCAGATTCTTAACCATTGCACCACCAGGGAAGCCAGATCTTTTTTCTTGTTGATTCGTTACAGTACTTTAAAGGGTAAAGATCTTAACTCCTGTCTGTCATGTATGTTTCAAATATTTTTCCCAGTTTGTCATTTGCTTTTTAACTTTAATGGTGTCTTATAACATCTAAAAATGTTTAATTTTTATGAGGTCAAATATATCAATCTTTTCCTTTATCATTTTTCCTTTGCTTTTATTATTAGAGAGTTCTTCACTCTAGGAGAAGATATTCTCCACCTGTATTTTCTTCCAATTCTTTTATGGGGTCATTTTTTTTCATTTTATTCTTAAAGCCATCTGGAGTTTATTTTGGAATAAGATGTGAGAGAGACAACTCTTAAAAACACATTTTTAAAACATTACACATTATAAAAGAGTCTGTGCAAAGAAAATATTTGCAGTATTAAATGTGCCCAAGGAGTCATCACTTAACATAAAAAAAATTTCCTATGACATAGCATTTAAACAGTTCTTCAGAGTTCACTAAAAAAGGATTGGGCTGTGTTGAAACCTACTTTAACAGTTTTCTTTTGGAGCAGTTGTCTTTTTACTAATTAACTTTTATATTATTTGGATGTTTTACAAAGCGTACATATTGCTTTCTTAAAAAAGAAAGAAAAAGTATGCGCTTCATTGCATGAGAAGTTGATGCCACATGTCAGAGACAGATCTTGAATTTCACCTTTTCGTGACTAAAAGAAAACAAAAGAAACTCTTCATGATTCATAGGGCATGAATCATAAACGAAATTACTGAATGATTAAGTAAGTCTAATGACAACGGGGTGAAGTGGAAATCCTATTGGGTAGAAACCACAAACCCTAGTTTCAATGCTCCCCCTGATTCACTTGCTAAATTTCCTTAGATAAATTTCTTAAAATATCTGCACCTGTTTGTCAGTGCATGAAACAAAGATCTTAGTTGTCAGAAAAGATGGGCTTATGAGTTAACATGTTAAAGTATTAAAAGCATCTTGAACTAAATATCTTCATGAACAGGGTCAGCAATTCTAGTCATCAGCAACTCAGGAAACCTAAAAATTTCCTCATTTAATGTCTCCTCGTCAAGGCTCAGCTGTTCTTTCAGTGTGCATAAATTCTCAAAGGCTCACTGAGGGTAGCGGAATATCAGAGGTGAATGTTTTGGGAATAACAGATATTTCATGTTACTGTTAATGAGGCTGAAATAGTATTTTAAGAAATCTAGCCTTCCTTTCTATTTCTGCTACTTCTCTTTTAACAGATTTCAGCTTTTTGAGATGCTAATCATATAGATGTCCACAAAAGCTCACAAAAAGACACATGCTCCAGAAATTCACGTTTACTAACATTCATGCAAATATGTATATAATAACACTGATGTGGGTAACCACATGTTTGTGCATAAGCATATCCTCAGGTTTACCCTGAGCACATTAATGAAAAGAACTAATAAGACCAGGTAATGAGCAAATCAGTAAGATTATTGATGGTGAAAAATTTCTGACCCCACAACTGGTAAAGAGTTCTCTGCTTAATGTTATCCAGGCCCTCAGAGAAACCAGTGAAAAGAATTTATTTATTAATTCATTCAGCAAATATTAATTGAGCATCTGCCAAGCGCTGTGCTAAGCACTGAGGAAAACTATTAGGTTGAACTACATGAAATTGCTGATAGTCAAGCATTTTTTTAACTTACAACAATGGCAATTTCATGTAGTTCAACCTAAGAAAATTACAGAAATTCCTTAGAGAGGGAAAGAAGACAGAGTTGAAAATCATGAGAAAAAACAAAATTTTCCAAAATAGCAACTTAGAAGAAATAAGAGGGAATAAAAGGAAAAAGAAAAAAATAGGATTGGGAAACGGGAAAAAGGGAACATGTAAACAAAAATAGAATAGAACAATAAAAACATATGGAGGGCTTCCCTGGTGGCACAGTGGTCAAGAATTCTGCAGGGGACATGGGTTCAAGCCCTGGTCCAGGAAGATGCCGCAGAGAAACTAAGCCCATGTGCCACAACTAGTGAGCCTGCGCTCTAGAGCCCGTGTGCCGCAACTACTGAAGCCCACGTGCCTAGAGCCTATGCTCTGCAACAAGAGAAGCCACCACCATGAGAAGCCCGAGCACCGAAACGAAGAGTAGCCCCCGCTCGTTGCAACTAGAGAAAGCCCACGCACAGCAACGAAGACCCAACCCAGCCAAAAATAAATAAATTTCTTTAAAAAAATATGGCAATAAAAACTAATAAATTATTTTTTTATTTTTTAAATTGAAATATAATTGACACACAACAATTAGTTTCAGGTATACAACATAATGATTCAATATTTGTATATACTGTTGTGAAATGATTACCATGATAAGTCTAGTTAACATCCATCGCCATACATATTTACAGAAAAAATTTTTTTCCTTATGATGAGGACTTTTAAGATCTACTCAGCAATTTTCAAATTTGCAATACAGTATTATTAACTATAGTCACCATGCTGTACATTACATCCCCATGACTTATTTATTTTAGAACTGGAAGTTTGCGCCTTTTGACCCCCTTCACCCATTTCACCTACTCCCCACCCACTACCTCTGGCAACCACCAATCTGTTCCCTGTGTCTATGAGCTTAGGTTTCTGTTTGTTTGTTAGTTTGTTTGTTGAAAACTAATAAATTCTTTCTTTCTTTCTTTCTTTCTTTCTTTCTTTATCTTTGGCTACACTGGGTCTTCGTTTCTGTGTGTGGGCTTTCTCTAGTTGCGGTGAGCACGGGCTACTCTTCGTTTTGTGGTGCGCGGGCTTCTGACTGCAGTGGCTTCTCTTGTTGCAGAGCATGGGCTCTAGGCACGTGGGCTTCAATAGTTGTGGCACATGGGCTTAAGTAGTTGTGGTTTGCGGGCTCTAGAGCGCAGGCTCAGTAGTTGTGGCGCACGGGCTTAGTTTCTCCATGGCATGTGGGACCTTCCTGGCCCAGGGCTCGAACCTGTGTCCCCTGCATTGGCAGGTGGATTCTTAACCACTGCGCCACCAGGGAAGCCCAATAAATTTGAAATAATTTAATTCATCCAATGTATATTGTGTCCAACACTATATAGATAATCTCATGGTAGGCACAATGTGTACCTCAAAAGAAAGAGAAAACATTATTCTCCTTAGAGAAGAAAGACAGATCAATGTGCCCCATATTTTAAAATTCTAAATTCTGAGGATAAAAGAGAAAATGAAAAAAATATTGAGGCAGTTGGAGAGCCAAAACAGGGAAAATGGTAGTAGAAATACAAAAAAAAAAAAGATATAAATTCAATATAAATCCAAGAAAAAGCAAAGTTGAAAAGAAATAAAATAGGAGTCCTGATAATAGGAAAAAGATTCTGCAGCAATGTCTCCTGATAACACAAGAATGAAAAGTGTAAATCAAGTTATCAGAGAAGCCAAAGAAAGTAAATTTTAAAATGTTTTACTATCTCTTTTGCCATGTAGAAAATTATATTAACTTCCCATTTTGTACAATTAAGGATGAACAAATAATAAAATAGGTAATTTGTGTATATAGATAAATTCCAAATTTTATATTTTGATATAATGACTTCATTTGAAATAACATAAATTATATAAAAGCAAATAATCCAAAACTATCCAGACAGGAAAGAATAAATTAGAAAATTACTTAAATAGAGCCCTCTTTATACTTTCATGATTAAGAATGGTCAAAGACCCATACAATTTTAGCATAAGAAGGAGTCTTAGAGTTCATTCACATCAAACCTTCAATGTCTCAGAAGAGGCAGAGAGAGTGATGAGAAGTGATTTGTTCAAAGCTAGAGAGAAGCGGACTTAGGACTAGAACTTATTCCTTCTTTCATTCACTTAGTGGTCAGGAAATCCTGCCATGTGCCCGACAAGGTACAAAAATTGGTGAACTTTGTTCCTGGCTCTCAAGTTGCTGTCAGAGTGGCAGTGTTGAGGGTGGGTAAAAGAGACCCATAAACTCTACTAAAGCTATTAGTGTGCATCAGTAAAATAAACAGTGCTTTAAAACCCACATTTTATATGTCAAAACTCAGTCATTGAGAACTCTCATTTTGAGAGCTTCAAACCAGGGTGGTACGTAAAATAACAAAGGAGAATCCTTCACCAAAGAAGGATAAATAGGATCCTAGGTTGTAGATTTCCTAACAGGTCTTCCATATAATGTATGTCTTTAATCAGTACCAGCAACATCAGCACTCCGTTATTACCCTTCTTTGATGCAGAATAAATGAATGATTCTCTTTTTCTTTAATATTTATTTATATATTTGACCATAATGGGTCTTCGTTGTGGCACACGGGCTCTTAGTTTCGGCGTGCAAGATCTAGTTCCCCGACCAGGGATCGAACCCGGGCTCCCTGCATTTGGAGGGCAGAATCTTAACCACTGGACCACCAGGGAAGTCCCTGAATGATTCTTAAACACTGTCAGTTGTATAGCTAAAAATACATGATTTGTCTAAACTCTCTTTTCAAACATTGTGCATGAAAGTATGGTTTTGCAATTGATGCCAAATAAACTTGTGTATGAAAAACAACAACAACAACTGTTTACTTAGCACATTATTACCTGAACTTGGGTTTACAAAAAAGAGGCCAAAAAAAATTGTGCGGGGCTTCCCTGGTGGCGCAGTGGTTGAGAATCTGCCTACCAATGCAGGGGACACGGGTTCGAGCCCTGGTCTGGGAAGATCCCACATGCCGCGGAGCAACGAAGCCCGTGCGCCACAACTACTGAGCCTGCGCGTCTGGAGCCTGTGCTCCGCAACAAGAGAGGCCGCGATAGTGAGAGGCCCGCGCACCGCGATGAAGAGTGGCCCCCGCTTGCCTCAACTAGAGAAAGCCCTCGCACAGAAACGAAGACCCAACACAGCCAAAAATAAATAAATAAATAACTATGCCCTACGACAAAAAAAAAAAAAAAAAAAGAAAAGAAAACACATTAAAAAAAAAAAAAAAGGAAAGCATGGAAAAAAAAAATTGTGCGGCAATCACAGAGTAAGATTATGATGATAAAATGAGTCCAATGAGTGAAAGAACTAATCATAGCTGTCAAAATGCCAAGGTCTGAACAAACAGTGAGAGTTTTGTGACCAGCTATGACACAGGTCCTTGTCACAGGCCCCAGAGGGCAGCTCAGAACCACACTGACTCAGGTTCCTATGTGCCCTGTAAGGACTCTAAGGATTACTCTAAGGATTACTATTTTTTTTTAACATGACATGTAGTTCTCGTTACTAACCACAGCATGGCATAAAATCAGGTGACCAGGAAACCAGATAACCTCTCACACTGTTTTTGATTTTGTTATTAACAATCATTGTTCTTAAATGATAGAATTAAATGTGAGCTCTAGTCAAAAGTTCCTTTAGAGGGCTTTAAGCAAATGTTTAAAGTAAAATCTTTAACCCCTCTGCCTATTTGTTGAATCTGAAAATACTTGCATAGAGATATATAATCAGCCTTGAACAGTAGGAGTCTTTCATTTTCCACCTACTGATTTTACGGGGATAAATTAAAACAGCAAACAGCCAATGTTGAAATGTCAAGGCTAAAATGTCACAGAAACATAAGTTCAGTAAAGTAGCATCTTCTATTCTGAGTAGTCTGATGACACAGTTATCGCTGTGCCTTTAAGGATGTGGATGTGACCTTAACATCGCGGAGCTTCGTGGCTGCAACCTTAACATTTCCTGTCACAGTCTTTGAGTCAATCCTCATGCCCACACAATAGAGCGAGTTTCCATTTCATTCTTGAGTTCACACAGGTAGGTGGGTGGGTATGTGCTCAAACTCAGAGGTGCATTATCATACTAATCCAAGTCCATTAATCTCATTGCTCTGATTTTTTTTTCTTTCTTTTGAAATGAAATAATTCTTTCTCTCCTGCCCTCCACTGCTTGGTAATAACTCAAAAAAGCACTGGAAAGAGTCAAGAGCTGGGCTACTACTTGACCAGTGACTCTCCAAGATCCTTTACTTCTTCATGCTTCAGTATCCTTTGTAAAATGAGATTCATAATATCTGGCCCAATTCTACAGATGGCCAGAATAAAAGCATTTAAAATGTTTTGGGAGAAAAGCATAAGAATACTGTGACGTTAAAAAAGCAAATGATACAAAATAAGAAGATGAATACAGCAAATAAATAACAGAAGAAATTGACAATCTTGAACAATGTTGTTACTGACTCTCTCTCTTCTCTCTTTGCTACCTAATCTCAAAATATCTTGCAGCTCCATAGTGGTTGAAGTTTGTGTTCATACTGCCAAATGCTCTAAGTCATTATAGGTGGTGGACCCCAAAGAGCTTTTACTTATGTGAATTCTATCTAATGGTATTTATCATATTACCTGTTAAACTGAGAAATTTTCAAAATATTATTTCAAATCAAGACAACAAAGTGTACTTAGTTTTTGTTGTGTTCCTGCCTAGGCTCAAAGAAAAGCTCAAGATTTCAGATGACTACTTGTTTGAAAAAATGATGTTACAGCTATCCTGCCAGGTATGACTAAAGATAGCGAATAACAGTACAGAAAGCACTAAGAACAAGCAAATTTTATTAATCTCTTTGAATCTCTATAAAAATGTACATATTGATACTTAAACCTACTACCATAGAAAATACTGGAAAACACAATACACATGCAGGCGCCCTGTTAGCTGAGTGATAACATCATTACACGTCAAACAGCCTCTGGAAATTTCCGCTGTATATTCATGAGAGAATGAAAGTGAAAAAGGCAAATCATGTCTTTGTACCATAAAGGAAATCATTTTGACCTCGGAGACCCCTTGAAAGGATCTTGGAGATGACCCAGACCTGGGGGACCACGATTTGAGAACCAACGTAATCGATTAATTTTTAAGGTCACTTCCCATTTCACAGTACTTCTCCGATGAATGTTTTGTTCTCCTTCGCGGACCACCCTTTGAGACCTAAGGTCTCAAGACAGAGCCCCTAGCCTAGTGGAACCCAAAGCGAAAAGCCGCGGACGCTCCGTGGGGCGCTCTGCTTAGCTACTGGGAGCCGAACACGCTCCCCTGAGTCGGCGGAGGACGCGGGATCTAGAAACTAGTCCCAAACCTGCCCCCGGCGCGCCAAGGCGGGGCCAGAACTGGCTGCGGGCGGCCGGGCTCGCCCAGGTCTCAGGGCAGAAGCTGCGGCGGCAACGGCGACAGCGACAGCGAGAGGCGGCTCCCCGGAGACGCCTGCCAACTGCCCGCCCGCCGCAGGTGGGCCGGCCCCCGGGAGGAGGAGTGCGGCCAGGTACTTCCAAGCAGCTGCTTCCTCCTTTTCCCACAGCTCCGCGGCTTCCCGGGATCAAGGCTGGGCCTGCGCCGCGCGTCCCCGTGCCGGCCAGGGCGGCGCTCCGCGGACCCCAGGCGCTTCCTCGAGCGTGCGGGCCACCCGGCCCTGCGGAGAGCAAGGCGAGGGTTTTGGGGGCGCCGAGACGGAGGGTCTGGCGGCCGTAGGGACTACCCAAGCACGGGGCTCCGGCCCGGGAGCTGCTGGAACATGCGCCCGGAGCTGCAGGTGCGGGGTCCGGCGGCTCGGCCCCGACGGGGAATGGGTGACTCGAAGGGGGCCACCTCGGCGGACCGGGTTCGATTCCATCGGAAAGCAGAGGGCGGCCGCGGCGATAGGTGCCCGCTCTGCCGTCGACGGAGTCCGGAGGGTGGGGTGGGGAGGCGAGGGGTAGGGCGGAGGCGGCATTTGTCCCCGGGCACGCTCTCGGGGCCGCTTTCCGGGCGCGGGTCGGACGCCGGCGACCGAAACCGCGCGCGGGGCGCAGTCGCGCGGTGGCTTTGAGCACAACAGGTAGGTGACTCAGTTCCCACAGGAACTCAAAGTGCTGAGCCAGGGGCTTTTTTGACGTGTTTTTTGTTGGTTGGTTGGTTATTTTGTTTGTTTCGGTTTGTTTGACAGTTGCCAGACTATGTTTACACTCCTGCTGCTACTCAGCCAACTGCGCATAGTTACCTTCGCGTTTCCTCATGGCACAGGAGGTCCAGAGGAGTCTAGGCATGCAGGAGAAGAAGGTAAGCCTGGCTTCCGGCTCCAAGAAAACCCTCCTGGAAACCCGAGTCGGATTGCAGAGCTCAAACCAGAAAGTGCAGTCTTTGAAATTACATGCCCCCATCAATCATAGAAGCACTAGAATGTCCTTTAATTTGTGGTTTATTTGGTAATGTTGTGGTTTGTTATGTTAAGTGCAATTTATACACATTCATTTCTGTGAGTTACTTTTGGTAAGTATATATTTAAGACCAGGTTGGTGGTTAACTGAATGGAAAACCTATTTCAACTTCTGAAAATCAGTGAGTGCCGTTTTTCTAGATGAAGCTATGTGGTAATTATAATGAGCATAATTCTTCCAGTTCTTGCTGGAAAGATGGACAGGGAGACCAGGATCTAGTCCGGATGTGTTAGGAGACTCTGGGCAAGTTACTTAACCCCTTTCAGCTTGTAAAATGATGGGGGGTGGGGAGTGGAATGATCTCTGAGGTCCTTTTTTACTTTTAAATGCCTGCTTATCTGGGTAAAGTCAGAAGGTGTGAGAAGATTAGGTTTGGGGCTTGCTAACCTAGAATTCCATACCTTGTGGACTCCAGGTCTTAGACTGATTCCTGCCCATATTTTGAAAGCCTAACCAGAAAAGACAGAAAAGAAAAAAAAATTGGCTTTCATTTCTCCCTGCCTGGTCATTGTACTTCCCTACTCAGTGCCAGTGCTTTGGATCTACCTCTCCACACATTCCTGTCCCTTATTCATTCTCATCAGATCCTACTCTTTGTTTTCTTTTGGGAAGGATCCGTTACACTAATACTCCTGGATGACTTATTAATGATTAATACAGCTTAGTGTCTCAGACCTTTTAGGAGGGTGTGTGTGTGTGTGTGTGTGTGTGTGTGTGTGTGTGTGTGTGTGTGTTAAGATAGGGCAATTTCTTAACCTGAAGGAATCAAACACTGACGGCAGAATTCTAGGCAATTGGATAGGCTAGCCAGTGGGATGGGGGAGATTTGGAAGGAAATCCTTCTTGGTGCCTCCCAAGTTGCACCATATATGTAAGTCCACTCATATATAAGGTGGATGATCCATACTCAGCAGGACCAGATGCTGATCTCCAGAATGGTTGTGAGTGTATTCATTCATTCACACGATACAGCATAAAAGACAAACTCAAGGACATCACAAACTATGGAAGGAATTTAGAGATCATACTTGAGTGCAGAAGGCTGGAGATATCTGTGGGAAACGTAAATGAAGAATCCTGTATATTAAAAAAGCTGATTTGTTCAGTCATAACCTCTTTATTAACATATACTATGTGCCAAGCCCTCTGCTAGGCACTGGAGATGTAGAAATGAAAGACTGTAATCCCTGACCGGGAGGACTACTTCATCTAGTGGGAGAGGCAGGGTGTAAACTGATAATCTCCATAAACTCTATGACAGAAGTAAAAACAGAGTTTCAAGAACAGAGGAAAGAGTGAGTTAACAGTAACTCTGTCTCTGGAGAGTTGTATGGCACAGAAGCCAGTGCTGTCTATCTGCAAATGAGATATAATAAATGTAGATATGAAAAGTAATTAGGAAAATAAAGGACCTTCAGCTGCATTCCGATAAAGCCCAAAGGTGGGGTTGAAATGACCTAAAAAGAATTTATTTAGAAAGCATGGGGAGACAGGAGAGAGGAGGAAAATGGAATATCTCAGTTGGTGGGCTTAAAATAGGGGAATGCACAGGCAACTTCCTAGGATGGTCTAAGACAGGAGACATAGAGATGGAAAGACAATCTGAGGAGGCAGATGCAAAAGTGCAAAGGCCAGTACATCCTCCAGCAATGGCCAGAGGGAAAATAGGAACTCTCGCTGGAAGTTCGGGATGCTCCAGGGGCAAGGAAGTTTGCCTCTTTCAATTAAAAGCAAACCCAGGGCTACTTAGAACCCAAATAACAAAGGACAGTATTTCTCCTAAGATCATAAGGGAGGCAGGAAGATGTTTGATAAGGCACTGAAAGTCTAAGGTCAACCATGGACTGATTCAGAACTTTCACACTCAGGGAAGTGGTAAACAGCAGCCCTTCCTGGAGGGCATGTTTTATACATCAGTGAAGACTTTCGTTGGCATAAATATCATTTCAGGAACAATAAAAATATTTATGACTCACTTTTTTATTTTACTTTTAAGTTGAAAGTCCCATTTGGAGGGCAGGGGCATTTTATAACTCAGATAACTGACTTGAATAGGAGACCGACAATGAGAAATTTGGCACTGCTTTTCTAGCCAATAAAATGTAAAGATCTGGGCATGTCTGAGAAGTAGCAATACAGAGGCAGATTTCTAATTCTCCATTCTGAAATTAGATTTCATGTAGTAAGTACAATATAACTAAGTTAGGCAGGCTCAGAGTTACTTCATCACTGGTTTAATATTTTAAACCTATGCCAAGCTGAGTAACGGACTATACCTCTGAATTGCTTCAACTGGTAGAATTTAGGTCCAAGAGTTCCTTCCCACTATAGGAAAGTCAAGTTCATTTATTTATTTTTATAAGTAATTTTTTGGGCACCTCTATGTGTCAACATCCCTGCTTTAATGGAATTTTCCTTCTAGCTAGCGGAACAGAGTGGTAACAAGTAAGTAAGTAAAGCATACAGAACACCAGATGGTGATAAGTGCTATGAAGAAAAACAAAGTATAGTAGGAGATGGGGATTGCCAGAGGTGGGTGAGTGGGGATGGGGTTCAAGGTAACATTGAACAAAATCCTGAAGAAAGTGAGAGAGCAGAGTGAAAGAAGAAAGTTCTATTTAGAGGAAACAGCAAGTTCAAAGGCAGGAGAGAACCAGGCACGTTGGAAACCGGTGTAGCTGTAGGGGACAAGGAGAGCCCTTAGAGCAGTGGTCCCCAACCATTTTGGCACCAGCGACCAGTTTCGTGGAAGACAATTTTTCCACGGATGTTGCCGGGGGATGGTTCAAGCAGTAATGCCAGTGATGGGGAGCGATGGGGAGCGGAGCGGCAGATGAAGCTTCGCTCGCTGGCCCGCTGCTCACCTCCTGCTGTGCCGCCCGGATCCTAAGAGGCCTCAGACCGATAGTGGTCCGTGGCCCGGGAGTTGGGGACCCCTGCCTTAGAGGGCCGTTGCAAGATTCCCAATGAGAGATGATGGAGACTTGGAAAATTTTTCATTCTGTCTCCATTAGGTGGTAGTGTAAAATCTACAAGAAGACAAAGAAGAAGAAAGAACAAAAATATTTTATCACACTGGTCTACCTTTTAGAATATTTCTCAAAACAGCTATCACCAATGATCCCATTCTAGCTTCCCCCTTGGTTCAAATAGCTCATATGTGTTATTTCTAACATAGAAATGAATACACTAGAATAGCACTGGCCAATAGAAATAAAATATGAACCACATAAAAAATTAAAAATTTTCTAGAGCCATATTTTAAAAAGTAAAAAAAAAAAGGTGAAATTAATTTTAATAATGTAGTTAATTTAACCTAATATATCCAAAATATTTAACCCAGTATTTCCAAATATAAGCAATAGAAAACATTGAGATATTTCATATTTTTTTAAACCATGTCTTTGAAGTCCCCTGTATATTTACACTTACAGCACATCTCAATTCACACTTGCCACATTTCAAGTGCTCAATAGCCATATGTGGCTAGTGGCTACTGTATTGGACAAATCCAGCTCTGTTAAGATTCAGACCTGCTTGGAAAGGTGATTGATTAGTAGGCAAAATATCTTGGCCAAGGTGTGACTGTTCCCAAAGGCTAAGAATAAATGGCCAACCTGAGGTCACTCTCAAATCAGTATTAGTCTTCCAGACCATGCACTGTCGTCAGTCATTTTTTTTGGCTGCATTGGGTCTTATTTTTGGCTGCACGCGGGCTTTCTCTAGTTGCGGTGAGCGGGGGCTACTCTTCATTGCGGTGTGCAGGATTCTCATTGCAGTGGTTTCTCTTGTTGCACAGCCTGGGCTCTAGGTGCGTGGGCTTCAGTAGTTGTGGTGCGTGGGCTCTAGAACACAGGCTCTGTAGTTGTGGCACAGGCTTAGTTGCTCTGCGGCACGTGGGATCTTCCCGGACCAGGGATCAAACCCATGTCCCCTGCACTGGCAGGCGGATTCTTAACCACTGCGCCACCAGGGAAATCCCTGTCGTCAGTCTTGATCCATCTTTCAGTTGCCCACTTTAATATATTCTTCCTTTAGTAATGGTTAGCAGTGAGAAATACCAACACTTTTATTAAATTCTTATAAGCATTTGGGGTAGTTCTCAGAGAGTTTCTGAGTTCCAGTCTCAGTAATATGATCTGGAGCAAGATCACTTCAGCTTTGTGTGACACCAGAACGAGTTTGAAGTTTTCAGGTTTTGAAAATACTGCCTTGGTAGGATATTTTGGTTTTGTGTCAACCTGTGCTTAGCTATGGTGTTTACCATTTACCTTCCCTACATGCGCATGTAGACGGAGTCTTATAAAGCTTTGTAGACACATGTTTAGGGGCTGAGTGGAGGGAGCTAGTCCTTTGGGAGGGACTGAATGGCTTTTAATTAATCTTATAATTAACTTATGATTTTATTAGCTTAGAAGTTTAAAAATTTTTGGTATAAACCTGATAGAACAATTTTAATATAAATGTATGAATTTATAATTTTAAAACATAAAGAGATCTTAGTTATTATTTAGTTCATATTCCCATTTTCCAAATGAGGAAATGGCAACCCAGGGACTTCCCTGGAGGTCCAATGGTTAAGACTCCATGCTCACAGTGCAGGGGGCATGGGTTCGATCCCTGGTCAGGGAATTAAGATCCCGCATGCCACACGGTGCAGCCAAAAAAAAAAAAAAAGTGTTTCAGGAAATGGCAACCCAGAGATATAAGTGACTTATCCCAGGATATAGCTGATAGCTAAGCCAAATCAAAAAGAAGAGTCTCTGTCTTCTAACTCTTAGTCCAGTACTCTGTCCATTACACCAGACTAATTTTTCTCAGTCAAGATAATAGGAAACCAACGCTTTAGAAATAGAATAATCTGGCCTGTCATTTATTGCAAAAATAATTGTCTAGAGGGAAAAGTGGTACTCAAATAATTTTTATTTATGCTGATAATTTTGGACATAATCTACTCAAGTATGTTCTGGAATTTTGTTAATATCTGTATTTCATAGTTAGCAGGAATTATTTTTACTGATGATATTTCTTTTTGTCAGATTTTAAAACCACACAAGAAAGTTTGGTATAATTTAACCACATCAAAAGAACTATATGCTTTTACCATAATTAAAACAGGAATTTTCTGCCTTATTTTTTATCAGTGTTTGAAATCTTTCTATTTCTTTGCTAGTCTTTACATCAAAAGAAGAAGCAAACTTGTTCATACGTAGACACCTCCTATATAATCGATTTGATTTGGAGCTCTTCACTCCCAGTGACCTAGAAAGAGAATGCAGAGAAGAACTTTGTAATTATGAGGAAGCCAGAGAAATTTTTGTGGATGAAGATAAAACGGTAATTTGGTTGATGATGTTAATTGGCTAGACATCTATTAAATTGTACTTAAGAAAGTGGCACTTTCAGTCAGTAGAGATTATGTGCCTTAAATAAAATTCAGATTGTATACCTGTTATCTCTTTCTACTTTCTTATATTGTAATTAGCCCATTTAGACTTGGCTTTATACTTAACTGGGCTTACAGTAATTAGCAAATTATCAATTTTGTCATGATTTTCTGTGTGTAACATTATGATATTCAAAGACAGTCATGAAGCAGAGCGAATTAAACTTCAGGATATTGTTTGAGTTAGCTCTCTGACTCAGGCTTCAATCATTCAAGACTCAGAGCAATTTTTTCTATTAGGACTTAACCATTTTTGATTACTGTATTTATATTTCAAGTACTTATTGACGACCTACTATGTGCCAAGTGCTCTGCTAGAGACTGAAGATAAGATATATAGTCCCTGCATTCAGGATTTTATTGCTTGGCAATAAACTTTTAGAAGTTCTCCCTTAAAATATAATTAAATCCTATCTGTTAATCCTGAAAAGGTACAAAACAAACAGCCAGCACTGTCCCTGTTATAATCTGGCATATTCTTTAAGAATGACAAGTGACCCAGATTTTTCACTTTTGTAGATTAAATAACCCCAGCTCCTTTTCCCCTTCCTCAAGAATCCCATTTTACTCTTTGGTCAATAAGAACCTCTTTAGGTATCCTTTAAATGCAGGTGTTACTGAAACTTAGTTCTTTTTTCTTCCAAAACTTTGCCCAGATTCCATTCCCTGCTATTATCTGCTGCATCTATTAGAGAAGGGAAAGGAAGTCTACTCTGCTTTGTAGTTGTGCCTGTTGAAATTCTATTGTTTTTCACAAACCCATCTTCTAATTTTATCACAGTTCCTTAAAAATGGCTTCCATTCTCTCAAGTAACACTGAATTTAAACAGTCTCAGGGATGTCTTTCCAAATCAATAAATAACTTTCAATAAAATCTCCTAGGAAACTGAGGGCTCACCTAATGTAGAAAAAAATCAGACTCCTTTTCAAACATGATAATGAGTCCTCTGCTTCAACTTCCACCTCTGCTACTTTCATCGACTCTAATGCGATAGCGTCCCCTGATGCCTGAGCGAGGGCTCTGGGCAGGTGAAGGGAGACTATCAGCGCACAGTAGTAGAGAGCTAGCGCTGGCAATAATCCCCTGACCAATTCCAGAGTTGGAAGAAACAGTGGTGGGTGGCAGTACTTTATTAGAGTGAGCCACGCCCTCCAGCATGAATGGACTGGTATCCTACCTGTGGCACATGCCAAGCGTTTACCACCCCTAGTCTAGGTCATTGAGACCAAATGAAATGACAATAAAGAAATTAAATAAACTTGGAAATTTTACCTTTCTCTTAGATGACATTTTGGCAAGAATATTCAATTAAAGGACCAACCACAAAATCAGGTAAGACAAGAATTGATCAATTTTCATGTTTTTTCCCACCCTCTATCATAGTACATTTTTAGTTTCATTGTTTGAATTTGGTTGTTGCACAACATACATACCTTGTAAAGCCAAGGGAGATTTCTCAGTTATACACTGGGCTATCTAAGACAGAGAAGGCCACATTCATCTATTTACACACTGAAAATCAAGTTTGGTGAGATAGTAAGGAAATGAGATAATAGGCTTAATGCTATTTTAAACAGTTCAGCTAAGTCAAGACTTGCACAGAATAAAAGTAGGACTCTATTAGTTTCAAATAGTAAACTATTTTAATTTTTTTTTCTTTTTTACCATTACAAGTGAATGGAATACTTATGCTAGTAGGTAAATTAGGATTGTTAGGTAGAATTAAGTAACTCCTAGAGAGAGGAGATCCTTTATTTTATCTACATTTATCATCTCTAGCTGCTTTTTAGTCAGGTTTGTTTTGTTTTGTTTTGTTTGTGTTTGCCAGCTCTTTTTTCATTCCCCCTAGGTCGGGCCCCAGCTATAGGGAGACTGTATTACATAGCTACACTGGAATTGCTTACTACATTTATCTTAGTAGTTAATACCAAAATGTGTATAGTTGAACAAAGAACATGTTTATCCCACTTAGTCTTGACTTTCATCCATTTAATATAACATTTAAAATAAATGAAGCTAGGGACTTCCCTGGTGGTCCAGTGGTTAAGACTCCACGCTTCCAATGCAGAGGACGCATGTTTGATCCCTGGTTGGGGATCCTGCATGCTGCACAGTGTGGTCAAAAACTTTAAAAAATTAAAAATAAATGAAGTCAGAACTAGGGCTTTTAGGAAGTGTATCTAAATTTTTTCTGGTCGTGTCTCTAGCACAGACTTTTAAAAGTAATCTGTATTAATTATTAGATGCTTAATAGCATGCTTACACCCAGCATTAAATTTATTGAAATCATAAGTGGTGCTTTTCAGTTGTTATATTCATGTTATTTTAATGATTTATCTTAAGATGCTAACAGAGAGAAAATCGATGTTATGGGCCTTCTGACTGGACTAATTGCTGCTGGAGTATTTTTGGTTATTTTTGGATTACTTGGTTACTATCTTTGTATCACTAAGTGTAACAGGCAACGACATCCAGGGTAAGTACCAAATAAAAATATTTAATTCACTATTATACATTCTATACTGTCATTTTTAAATGGCTAAAAAAAATGGCTGCCTTTTTTTAAAAATACACTTTTGACTTTGGAATAATTTTAGATACACAGGAAAGTTACAAAGATAGCACAGAGAGTTCCCTTATATCCTTCACCCAGCTCCCTCGTTGCTAACATCTTATGTTACCATAGTACATTTGTAAAACTAACAAACCAACATTGGTACATTACTATTAACTGAGTTCCAGCACATTAGTAAAGCTTCATAAAGGCCATAATTGTTTGCATAATAGAATCTCAGCATCCTTATTAGAATAAAAAGTTATTATCTTCTCTATTATCTGTAAGTATAGATGAGAAAGTGTAGAACTAACCTTATTCGACAAAAAGTACCACATGCGAAACAGGCTATCGAAATTAATGCTTATATATCCCTATGTACACTTTCAAATTCTGTGAAGAAGCTAATGATGGTAGCCAGGTGATGAAATGATTATGGAAATAGATAGTGGTGATGGTTGTACAACATTGTGAATATAATTAATACCATTGAATTGTACACTTGAAAATGGTTATAACGACAAATTTTATGTTATACGTATTTTACCATAATAAAAACTTTTTCTTTATTGTTAAGGTAAGAGTTTAGGGTAACAGATACGGAATTAAGATAACTCCATTGGAGGATAAAAGCTGAAGCCATGAGAGTAGGCAAGTTCTCTGAGTGTGATGAAAGGACAGAAGGCAAGTGACGGAGTCTTAAAGGATGCCCACAGTAAGGGTGCAGAGGAGGACATGCCAGCAAAGGGGGCAGAGGACAGGGGCAAAGTATAGTGTAATTCTATCCCCAAGCTGGAATTCCTGAGCAACTCCCTGAGGCATTAATATGATCGTGGGCAGGGACTAAGGAGATTGTCTGAGACTTCTGTAAATCCTATAAAATTTTGAAAAGTGAGAGAAGATAAGGAAAATTTTGTGCAATTTTTCTTAAGCCACTATGTTTTAAGCTGAGAGGTTTCCCTTACTTAACAGACAGGAAATGAGCAAGTTCTTCCTGTTTTCTAGGGCTTTTGACTAAGATTTTATTCAGTATGTCTTTCCCCACAAGCTGTAGCATACCTGGAAACTCACAGGTTAATGAAGAAATCGGAAAATATGTCTTTAAAGACTCTCCTTGCCGTTTATCTCTCCGTCTTTTCCACCCCATTTATAGTATTTTCCCCAAGAAGTCCCTGTGTGCCCTCACATTTAATAATTTCCTTCAAGGTCTGTGAGCACAGCCATTGTTCAGTGTCCTCATGCTCGACATTGTCTTCTCTCTTCTTTCCGGTTTTTCTTCATTTTTCTACTTTTCTGCACCACTACACCTTCTTACCTTATGCTTTTTTTCTCTGAAACCTTCTAGCTTCTTTCCTGCATGAGGTTAGAAGCAGAATTCAAAGACACAGGGAATAAAGAGGTGCCATTATTATGCATATTTTCTATGTATGTTATTATAAAATTTTGAAAACTTGGGTATCTCTTATTTTAAAAGTTTTTTAAAAAATTTAAAAAAATAAAAATAAAAATTATACTTAATGTTAGTACAGTATAATGCTGTACTGTTTACAGGTCATTTTTACATCTACTGTCTCACTTTGATTCTCACAGAAACCCTTTATAGGGGACATTTCAAACTAGGTTAACCAGACATTCACTTGTGTTAAGATTAACTTTTAAATACTTAGTAAAGTACCGTTCAGCAATTGTCCCAAGAAATTCTTGCGGCAGAGTTACGTGTTCTTTTTCTACATTTTGCAAGTCTGGAAGTGGGGGAAGGGTGAGGAATATTTGAAAAAGAAAAGAGTAAAAAATAAGATCATTGTTAGAATAGTTTGTCTCATTCCTCTGTAAAAACATGCCAAGAAATGGGAAACAGGATCTTTTCATTTCTTAGTCCCTATATTTTATGGAGGAAAATAGGCATAATATAATGCTGTCAGCTTATTTGAGATGTTCCTGGTGCATACTTTCTGATTTCAATCATGTAAGAAATCACTGTGGAGACACTTAATGACTTTAATATAATTATACTGTTCCTGTAACTTAAATTTTGAAGGTCAACATGGAAAAATTCACTTCTTCAAATAAAACATCTGTCTCTCCTGTTTCCTATAAACAAACAAGTAGAACTTTTCGTCACAAGCTAATGAATGTGGCAAGTGACAAGCCTACCATGAATACATTCCAGATTTCTGACAGAGGAGGAATTGTGTTGACTCCTCTAAGTAAACTTCTGAGGCTATCAGTCACCTCTCAACTATTGAAGGGCTGATTATCCAGTTCCTAGATTTACACAGATTTTTTTCTTTTCTTCTCTCTGCAATTTTCCTCTCTCCTCCCGTCCAATTCCAGATCTCATTATAACCTCCAAAGGAAAAGGCATTCTAAGGGGCAAATTGATTGATTTAGTTTGCAAAAGTTTGCAGTATTTTGGGTCTGCTAAGCTGTCTTTTATTGGGAAGAATACTGTAAATATTGACTAGAGGTTGGGGATTACCTATACATTTTAATTATCTTATTAGTCATAACGATAAGAGGTTAATTTATGCATAGATGCTTCATAGGCAGCCAACTTCACAGTCTAAACAGATCAATTTACTAATGTCTAAATTTTAATTTGTAATTCACAAGTGAGAAGGGAAAATGTAGTTTCAAAACACCAGACCTGTGTTGCATTTCAAATTTCATTGGCTGGTGGTGTAGGTGACAGAGTTTTTGGTTTCTGTTTTTTTATTTTACTTTATTTATTTATTTACTTATTTATTTATTTTTGGCTGTGTTGGGTCTTCGTTTCTGTGCGTGGGCTTTCTCTAGTTGCGACGAGCGGGGGCCCCTCTTTATCGCGGTGCGCGGGCCTCTCGCTATCACGGCCTCTCTTGTTGCGGAGCACAGGCTCCAGACGCGCCGGCTCAGTAGCTGTGGCTCACGGGCCTAGTTGCTCCGCGGCATGTGGGATCTTCCCAGACCGGGGCTCGAACCCGTGTCCCCTGCATTTGCAGGCAGATTCTCAACCACTGCGCCACCAGGGAAGCCCGGTGACAGAGTTTTGTGAAAACAGTGGCCATATTGAACTAGGCCATATTTTTTTTTTTAATTAAAAAAAATTTTTTTGTAATTGTTGGACTTAAATCAATGGAGATCAATGGGGAAAAGATAATAATCTGAGAAAGGGAACAATACAGGTGAAACCACAGAGATAGACCAGAGAATTCATTGCACATACAGAGGAGAGTAAAGAGGCTACCTTGGCAAGAGCAGAGAGCTATAAAATAAAGTGAGGCCAGAATAAGGGAGGCTTTGAAAAGGGAGGCACAGGAGTTAGAACTTGATTCAGTGGAAAGTAGGCTGCAGGTTAGACTTTGCGGAGAAGAATGATATGATAGAAGTCCTGTTTAGGAGGGATGACCAAGGCAGCAGGGATTCAGTGGGGAACAGAGGAGAGAGAGACGGGCATCGCTGTTCTGACTATCTCTGTGGCATCAATTTCCTAGGCTTGGAGTTATGCTGCCTTTCAACAAAGCCTGGATTTGGTTTCACACCATACTTTGAGAAAATTTTAATTCAGGAGCAGGAGAAAAAAGGGAATTTCACGTGTTTTGAGTCCTTGTTACAGTGTTCCGACATTGCTTAGATGCTTTACATAAGACATCTTTCTCAATCCACACAAAACATCTCTGTTGAGGTAGCTATTATCCCCATTTTATAGAGGAGGAAAGCTGAGTTAGGTTACCTTGCCTCTGGTCACATAGCTATGAAATGACAAGATCCTGTTTCTTACCCGTGACTGACTTCAAAGTTCTTGATCTTTCCATTATATCAAGATTCTTCAGAGTTTATGGTAAAATAAAACTGTTGTTATATTAATAAGTCAGGTTCAGGGACTTCCCTGGTGGTCTGGTGGTTAGGATTCAGTGCTTTCACTGCCATGGACCCGGGTTCAGTCCTGGTTGGGGAACTGAGATCCCACAAGCCACGCAGCATGGCCAAAAAAATTAAAACAATAAAATAAATTGGGTTCACCTTTATCAAATGGTTGGATTTTTTAATATTACTATCTTACCTAAAAATGCTTGCCTTTCCTAGACCTCAATGCTGTCTCTGTTTAGTTCTTCAGCCACCTACGCAAGAAGGGGCAGACACACTCCCTCCATCATTTTCAGAAGACCTGAGGAGCCTGTCTTGTCTCCATTGCCACCTTCAGTGGAGGACACAGGATTACCTTCTTATGAACAGGCAATGGCACTGACCAGAAAACACAATGTTTCACCGCCACCACCATATCCTGGACCAGCAAAAGGGTTTAGGGTATTTAAAAAATCTATGTCACTCCCATCTCACTAAGCCCACCTTGTTGTCTTGGTGATATAGGACATTCACATTATTTAAATGGTTTGTTTTCCCTGAACCAAAAAGACATGTCAATTCAGCCCTTTATGACAAACTGCAGAGACTAAAGGAGGAATAAGCACGTGTACTATGCCACTGGAGATCTGTCAGCATCCTGGACCTGAACTTGATCATAATCAGCTGGATAAGGAACTTTGTATCTTTGCAGTTAAGAAGAGAACACTTTTTTGTTCCTTTTAATGGTTCAAAAAATCTGTTATGGATGCCACAGCTACAACTGGGGAACTATCTGTATCCTTTGTACAGAAAAAGTTTGTAGATTTCTTGTATTGAATACTAAAAAGGTAAGAATTTCTAATTGTTAGATTATCCCAAGTCATAATATTTGACTCTTTTTTAGGATTTCTTTTTGGTTGGAAATACTTCACAGAATTTTGCATTTAAATATAAATTGGTGGCCTTTATATAATCACTTGTTTTTTTATTTTAAATTATTGCATAGCATTCACCATATTTTGCACATTTTTATTGTGAACTCTTGCTATCAGTCATGTTTTATTATGGGGAGTGAGGTCAATAGTTTTCTTTTAAAAAAAAACAAAACAAACACTTGCTAGAGAGTTAGTTCTTCAGAGGAAACAGGGTTGCAATGTTACGGATTTGCAAGGGTTGTTATACCACCAAATAAAGATACAGGCCTCAAATCTAGGAGTGACTAGAACTTGATAAGTTGTACATATTAATGATGAGTAGACACACCCATTTTCATTGCTACATTATCTGTATCTGACTATAACTATTAATCTGGAAAATTTGTTGAATTTTATAAATAATAGTTTGAGAACCTGGAAGAAGTAACTTACTTTTCTGCTATCAAAATAATATTGATTAAAGTTACCAGCAACCCCCTGTATCTCTTAATGTCTAGACACAGAACACCACAGGTAATCATTTTGACCTATATTTTGTATTTTCTTCTAATTGTATATATGACCAGTCTTCCCTTAAGAACATAGTAGAGTATAAGCTATAAACTACTGGAATGAATGTTTGTGCACAAATTTATTTGAGTGGGTGTGTACGTATATGTGAATTTGTTTCCTCTTTGCAGGAGCTCAAAAAAAAAAATACTCCTTGAGAAATAGAAAATTCTGTTCTTTATGTTTTTTGCCAGGCATTGCTTTTTTCCTATTTAAGACCATTTATAAAATTGTATTTTGTTTTGTAATTTTTACAGAGGTGAGATTAAAACTTACATGCATTTGATAATTCCTTCCAAATTAAATGTTTAGAAAATATAAATCATATTATACTGTGTGTTTGAGTGTATGTCTCTCTTTTAAGACAGCATGATCTTAATGCAGATAAAAGAAAGATCTTAATCATTATAGACTGCTGAAGACTTTACCTTTTATATTTTCAGAGTCTCTTTGGTTGCGTGTTACAAAGAAATCATCTGGCAACATTTAGATATAATTAGGAAGAAGTCTTTTTAAAGCCACCTACATTACCTATAAAAATTTTACTGTTTGTCATACCTTGGCTTACATAAGCACTTTTCCTCATGTAACTTTGCACTTTGCCCTTATTTTAATCCTCTTTAAAGGTCGGAGGCAAACTCTACTCACTTTAGCAATCACACTAAGGCATAGAAGGATAGCTTGACCAAAATCTAACATGTTGGTGAGAGTTAGGTTTAGAATGAGCAAGCACACTTTTCTAGGCCCATCTCATACCTATAGAATTACACTGTCTCAAATTATGAAATTATAAAATAGAGACAATTCTAAGTCTGTATGAGAAATGTATAAACATTTGTCATATATACATAAATGTATATGGGTGCATATATTACATATCTGTATATGTATTCTCACACATGTGTTTCTTAGGATGAATAAAAATACAAGATACGATATATCTTTTATTGAATCACAATTTGAAATATTCCATGAACTTGTTTACTCCCATTGACTCACAAGAATCTAACTGCAAATCTAGCTTCAGAGCCTGTGACAACCCCGTCACCCCAGCAGTAGCCTAGATTTGTCATGTGCCATCATTAAGTGTGAAACTGTTGCTCTGACTTGAACAAATCTAGAATTTATCATTAAGATTATGAAATAACTGGTATTTGTAGAGCATCCAATGTTGAGCTCATAATACTTTAAATATAAAAAAGAAAATGTGATAGAACCATAATCAACAAATACTTATAGTAATTAAAAGGAAAATATCAATATAAAATTATTGACACATATTTCTGTCCCATTCACGCTTTTCTATTCCTTGTATACTTTTGGTGGTGGGTTTTCTGGTTTGATTAACTTGTTTGTGCTTCTTCCCTGGGTAACTGATTAGTGTTAACCATTAAATCTGTTTTTGACACAAAGCTTTCTAGTTAGGTAGATCAGTTTTCCCCTCTATCACAATCAGGAAATGAATGTAATATGGGTATGAAAAGGGAATAAGCCTAGAAAAAGACAAATACACATTAATAGGGTTATACCTGCAGTAGGCTAGATAATTCTACACAGAATATTCTTTTTTCAAGATGAAAAAAATCAAAGAGAACACAAATTATGACTGTGTCAAAGTTTTGCATCTGTTAATATTGTGCCCTCTGAGTGATTATACAGAGCTGGGTGAAAATTCTCAGAACAATTAAAAACTAGAGCAACAGCGTCCTCTGTGTCTGGTTTCCCGTTTGCCTGTAAAATTCTAATCATTTTTTCCTATTTCTCTGAGAAGTTATGTATGTGTGTACTTTTCCTATATGTGCAAGAGAATTTTTTAGTGAGAAAAGTTTGTTAGTGCTGTTTAAAAGCTTAATTTCATATTATTCATTTTGCTTTTGTTCTAACTGAATGTGAAATAAATTAGTTACCAGTTTGATTTGAAATGTTGTATGTGACATTTATACTACTAGAAGAGTGTCTAGAATTTCTGTAGTTTTTTTTTTTTTTTTTTTGTAGTTTTTTAAAAAACTAGATTCTTTTGCAGATCCTGCCTGTGTAGCATTTTGGAACACATATGACATATAATGATGCCTTCAATCTTCTGTATTGTGTGTTTCCTTCAACATTTTTTTGTTGTTTACAAATGTTTACTTAACAGTTCAAGAATTTAAGGCAATTCAGTACAAATTTATCAGCATTTTCATTATCTGGAAAAAGCAACCCATTTTTGAATGCATATTTTTCCTACAGGTTTGATTATATTTTGGTTTTAACGGATTTGTTATCACAGACACTTTTTATACATGTGAATAAACTTTACGCTAAGTAAATTTTTGTTGCTTGTTTCAATTAAACATTCTTCTTCATATAGTGGCATACAATTATATGAGTTAAATGTGAACAACATGTTGCATGTTTTCAAAACAATGTTTACAACATGGTATTGCTGTATGTATCTTTCACCCAGTGGTGCTAGCTTTCTATTTTAAACAGTTTAGTTGCAGTTGTGAAAGTGCAATATTCCTTAACACAGTTTTAATATTTAATATATTGTTTGAGGCAAATTTATAATATATTACTCCTTAAAACTGAATTTACTTCTGTGACCTATATCTATACATAAATTAAAAATCAAAAAAATATAGTAATGTTATACTAAATTATAGGAGTAATAGTACCTCCAACTTAAGAGAAACACATTAAGTAATACTATGTATCATACACATAAACTCTGATTATTATTAAACATAACTTCATGTTCAACATTTAGACCACCTTCAATTTTTTTATCCAATTGAATAATCCATAAATGTTAATACTTATACTCCTTAAAATTACTTTAATCAAGGAAATGAGAAGACAAGGTAGTGACTAGGAGAAAACATTTGCAAAAGACACATCTGATAAAAGGACTGTTATCCAAATTATACAAAGAAGTCTCAAAATTCAACAATAAGAAAACCAACAACCCGATTTAAAAAATGGGCAGAAGGGGGCTTCCCTGGTGGCACAGTGGTTGAGAATCTGCCTGCTAATGCAGGGGACACGGGTTTGAGCCCTGGTCTGGGAGGATCCTACATGCCGCGGAGCAACTAGGCCCGTGAGCCACAACTACTGAGCCTGCGCGTCTGGAGCCTGTGCTCCGCAACAAGAGAGGCCATGATGGTGAGAGGCCCGCGCGCTGCGATGAAGAGTGGCCCCCGCTTGCCACAACTGGAGAAAGCCCTCGCACAGAAACAAAGACCCAACATAGCCAAAAATAAATAAATTAATTAATTAAAAAAAAAAAATGGGCAGAAGACTTGAACAAATACCTCACCAAAAAAGATATTTGGGTGACAAGTAAGCATATGAAAACATGTCCAACAGAGTGTCATTAGAGAATTCCAAATCAAAACAACAAAGAGATACACACCTATTAAAATGGCCAAAATCCAGAACTGACAACATTAAATGTTGGTGAGGATGTGGAGCAAAATGAACTATCATTCACTGCTGGTTGGAATGCAAAATGGTACAGCCACTTTGGAAGACAGTTTGGCAGTTTCTTATAAAACTAAACATACTTTTACCATTTGATCCAGCAGTGATGCTCCCTGGTACTGACCCAAATGGATTGAAAACTTATGTCCACACAGAAACCTGCATATGGATGTTTATAACAGCCTTACTTATAATTGCCAGAACTTGAAAGCAACCAAGTTGTCCTTCAGTAGGTGAATAAACTGTGGTACATTCAGATCATGGAATATTATTCATTGCTAAAAAGAAATGAGCTATCAAGACATGAAAAGACCATAGTGGAAACTTAGATGAATGTTATTAAGAGAAAAAAGCCAATCTCAAAAGGCGACAAACTGTATGATTCCAACTATATGACATTCTAGAATTGGCAAAACTATAGAGATATAAAAAGATCAGTGGTTGTCAGGGATTGGGTGAGGGGGTGGGCGTGGAGGATGAATAGGTAGAGAACAGAGGATTTTTAGGACAGTGAAACTACTCTGTATGATACTGTAATGGTGGATGCATGTCATTATATATTTGTCCAAACCCATAGAATGTACAACATGAAGAGGGAACCATAATGGACTTTAGGTGATAATGATGTGTCAATGTAGGTTTATCAATTATAATGAATGTACCACTATGATGTGGAATATTGATAGTGGGAGAGGTTGTTCATGTGTGGGGATGGGGTATATGTGAACTCTCTATACTTCCCACTCAATGTTGCTCTGAACTGCTCAAAAAGTAAAGTTTATTAATAAAAAAAATTACTTTTAAGACGAAAAGTTTTCTTAGGACCAACTGAAAGTTTTTTTTTAAATACTTCCTTATATTCTGTTGAAGAGTAGGAAAAAAGAGTGTATTGTTTTAGCTATTATTTTTATGTAATATTTAACTAGGTGAAGTCTATAAGTAAAATTTCAAGAAATTCAAAAATATATCCTCGGACTTCCCTGGTGGCACAGTGGTTAAGAATCTGCCTGCCAATACAGGGGACATGGGTTCGAGCCATGGTCTGGGAAGATCCCACATGCCGCGGAGCAACTAAACCCATGTGCCACAACTACTGAGCCTGTGCTCTAGAGCCCACAAGCCACAACTACGGAGCCTGTGTGCCACAACTACTGAAGCCCACGCGCCTAGAGCCTGTGTTCCACAGCAAAGAGAAGCCACCACAGTGAAGAGCCCGCGCACCACAACAAAGAGTAGACCCTGCTCGCCGCAACTAGAGAAAGCCTGCACGCGGCAATTAAGACCCAGCGCAGCCAAAAAAAAAAAAAACAATATATGAATCTCTAAAAAAAATGTTATAAAATATATGTGTATATCTCCTAGATTTTGATTGCTGTGACAAGATAATGAAACACAGACACAAACTCTAAAAAGCTAGGTGGAATAGCCACATTTCATCTAAAGATAGAACTTGTCCTAACAACAGCTTATTAAATATGCTTAAGAAGGAGAATTTTGAGGGCTAAAACCACAGAGATTTGGAAGGTGAGGGTGATTAGAAATGTCCTTACAAAGTTAATGCAGGAGTGTCAAGTCCATTGCTGACTCAGCGTATTTTTCTCACTCAGGGACCAGAAGAAATGATGTCAGGGGCACTGGTAAATAGATTAGGAGGGAGAGTCTAAAAGATGCTATATAAGTCGGAACTCTAGTTGAAAGTCACAAAAACTTAATTCAAACTGGTCTACAAAACTGGGAAGTCTACAGTTGGAACAGTCCTCAGGGACTTAATATCTCAAGTTCTAAAATTTGCTTCTTTGTGTTAACGCTGTCCTGCTGCCCACAGGCTTTCTCCATTTTCAGGGGAAGGCGCAGCCACAGGCTTACATTATACCTGCTTAGTGACTGCAGAGAAGCAATTTTCTCCCATCCAAAGCCCACAGGTTACCACCAAGATTCTAACTGGCCATGCTTGGGTCACATGACCTTAGCTGGGCCAATGAGTGGGCAGGCCTGGTTCATGTGCCCACCCTGTATCCAGAGGATAGCATACCATGATTGGAAGTTGGAGAAAGACAGTTCCCTAAAAGAAGATGATGCTGTTACTAAATCAGGGGTAAGTGGATATTGGGCAGAAAAACTAGCAGCTACTTCAGACATCAAGAATCATCCCAAGGCAGGCAGCAAGATCAATCAGAATCTCTTGTCACAAACCAGATGATGTGGGGCAGGGGTTAAACAATGCAGAACCAAGAGGATGGTCAGAAAGAAGGTGATTAGACAGTAGACCTAACCTCATTTACATTTCAAATCAATTAACATTTGTTGAGTACTGTAGTAGTTTTCTTTCGCTGCATAACAAATTACCACAAATCTAACGGCTTCAAACAAACACACATTTATTTTCCCACAGTTTCTATGAGTCAAGAGTCCAGGCACCACTTAGCAAGTCCTCTTCTCAGGATCTGACAAGGCTGCACTCAAGGTGTTGGCCAGGCTGTGTTCTCATCTGCAGGCTGTATCGTGGAAGAATCCACTTTAAGGCTCAGTCAGGTTGTTGGCAAAATTCATCTCCTTGCATCTGTAGAATTGAAGGCCTTTATGGGCTGGAGGCTAGAGGCCAACCTTAGCTCCAGAAGCCACTTGCAGTTCCTAGAAGCCGCCCGCAGTTCCCGGCCACATGGGATTCCTCTATACTGCTGCTTATTTCATCAAGCCAAGAGACAGATTGCTAGAGTGTGTCTGCTAGCAAAATAAAGCCTTATATAATGTAACATAATCACAAGGGAGACATCCCATTATCTTTGCTATATTCTGTTGGTTAGAACAAAGTCGCAGTTTCCACCTGCACTTAAGGAAGGAGATTCTACAAAGCTTTGAATACAAGAGGTGAGAGATCATTGGGAATCACCTTAGGGTGTGTCCACCATAAGGATCTATCATGTGCCAGTCCCTAGGCCAAACGCTTACTTTACAGCAGGGGTCCCCAACCCCTGGGCGGCGGACCAGAACACGAACCTGTTAGGAACGGGCCGCTCAGCAGAAGGTGAGCGGCGGGCGAGTGATTGAAGTTTCATCTACTGTTCCCCGTCGCTCCCCATCACTTGCTTTACTGCCTGAACCATCCCCCCCACCCCGCCCCCGACCACCACCATCCGAGGAAGAATTGTCTTCCACGAAACCACTGGTCCCTGGTGCCAAAAATGTTGGGGACTGCTGCTCTACAGGATCTTTCATTTCTTCTGACCATGTTAAAAGTCTTTCAATTGTAAAGTTTTATGTAAACGTGAGTTAACACCTAATAGTAGTATTATTACAGCTTTTGAAAACTTTGTAATGTCTCATTATTTACCATTTTCATTTCATTTCATTCTTGTTCATTTTCCAACAATTCCTAGCATTAAACAGCATTAAACAGATTAAAGTACTTATATCAGAGATTATAATATTGAGAACAATTTGAGAAATTGGTCCTATTCCTTAGCCGGCCAAGGCACGCCCAAAGGAAAAGTAGTTGAAAAGAGTGGATCAAATCCCTCATCCTTGCATGCCCTTGAATGTTTTCTTTACTCTCACACTTGATTTATAATTTAGCTAAGTGTAGTGTTCTAGGTTAAAAAATCATTTTACTTGGCATAATGTGGATATTGCTCTAACATCTTCTAGCATCTAATCGCCATTAAGAACTTTAACAGTGTTCTGATTCCATTCCTTGACATATTTATTTCCCTCTGAATCCTTTTTTTTTTTTTTCTTAAACGATGGAAATTTATTTTCTTACAATTCTGGAGGCTAGAAGTCTGAGATTAAAGTGTCGGCAGGGTTGATTTCTTCTGAGGCCTCTCTAGCTGGCCTGTGGATTAGCCATCTTCTCTCTGTTTTTGCACGGTCTTCTCTCTCTGCGTCTGTCTTAATATCCTCTTCTTGTAAGGATACCAGTCATATTTGATTAGGGCCCATCCTAAAGACTTCATTTTAACTTAATTACCTCTTTAAAGACCCTATTTCCAAATTCAGTCACTTCTGAGATACTAAGGGTTAGGATTTCGACATCTAAAATTTTAGGAGGACACAATTCACTCATAACACTGGTCTCCCTGTTTTTGTTCTTGTCTCCTGAGGTCTAGTTTCCATCCTCTGGTAACTTGCAAATTTTCTTATCCCTGGTGATCTCAAATTCACAATTCTGGGCCTTGGTTTTCATTTATTGTTCATGGCAACCAGTGCCTCCTTTTAATGTGAAGATCTGTGCCCCGTAATTCTAGAAAACTTTCTTGTATAATTTTTTGCCACTTTCTTCTCCTCAATTTTCTCTACTTTTTGTATGATTCCTAATGGTTGAATATTGGACTTTCTGGATTGATCCACTATTTCCAATTTCTTTCTCCAGCCATTCTTCTTTCTGCATAAGTTCTTATACTTTAAATTCTAACTCTATTAAATGAAAAATTTTTAGATTGTCATGTTTTTAATTTCCAAGAGCACTTTTGTATTCTCTGATTTTATTTTTACACATATAACAACTTCATTCGTGTATAATTTACATGCCATAAAATGGAGCCATCTTCACCGAGCAGTTCCACGAGTTTTAACAAATGTAGACACCCAAGTAGCAATCATCCCAACTGAAGAAATTTCCAGTCTGCCCCTTTACTATCAATTCCCTGACTCTCCAGCCTCAGGCTACCACCAACCTATTTTCTGTCACTATAGATTAATTTTGCCTATACTAGAATTTTATATACTAAATCAAATAATATGACATATATTCTTTAGTGTCTGGTTTCTTTTACTCAGCAGAATGTTGTTGCATATACCAGTAGTTTATTCCTATTTATTGCTGAATAGTATTTCATTGTATTGGTATATCACAATTTGTTTATTCACCTGTTGGTAAGTATTTGTGAATAGAGCTACTATGAACATTCATCTACAAGTCTTTGTGTGGACATATAATTTCAGTTCTTTTGGGTAAGTGCCTCAGAGTAGTACTGCTGGTAATAGGTGGGTGTATGTTTAACTTTATAAGAAACTACCAAATTATTTTTCAAAGTGGTTGAACCATTTCACATTCCCAACAGGAACGTATGAAGGTTCCAGTGGCTCCCACATCCTTGCCAACACTGGCTGTTACAGTCTTTTAATTTTATCCACGCTGGTGGAATGTAGTGGTATCTCATTGTGGTTTTAATTTGCATTTCCCTGATGACTGATGATATTAAGTATCTTTTTTTAAAAAATTTTATTTTTGTATCTTTTTACATGCTTATTATCCATTTGCATATCTTCTTTTTATCAAGTGTTCATTCAAATCTGTGGCCATTTTTTAATTGGTTAGTTTCTCTTCTTACTTTTGAGTTACAAGTGTTCTTTGTATAGTCTTGATACAAGTCCGTTGTCAGATATGTGTTTGGCAAATATTTTCTCCTGGTCATAGCTTGCCTTTTCATTTTCTTAGCAGTGTCTTTCAAAATGCAGAAGTTTCAAATTTTGATGGAGTCCAATTTATCTGCTTTTCTTTTATGTTCATTATTTTGTGTGTTCTGTCAAGAAATCATTGCCCCAAGATTGTGAAGATTTCCCTCTGTTTTCTTCTAGACATTTGACAGTTTCAGCTTTAACATGTAAGTCTAATTTTTGTGTATATATGAAGTGAGGCTTGAGATTCATTTTCCTCCATTCAACTATGCAATTGTTTTAGCAAGATTTGTTTAAAAAGCTATCCTTTCCCCACCTAATTATCTGAATTATCTTGGAATCTTTGTTGAAAATCAATTGATGATATACCTGGGGCCCTCTTTTATGTTTCATTCATCTCTGTCTATCCTTATGCCAGTACTGTACTGTTTTGCTCACTGAAGCTTTGTAGTAAGTCTTGAAAAGAAGTAGTGTAAGTCCTACAACTTTATTCTTTCCCAAAATTATTTTGGCTATTCAAAGCACTTTGCATTTCCATGTATATTTTAGAATTAACTTGTCAACTTCTAAATCAAAACACTTTTGGGAATTTAGAGTTGCATTAAATTTATAGAAAAATTTGAAGGGAATCACCCTCAACAATTATGAGTCCTCCAATCCATAATATATTTTTCAAGATATTGAAAATATCTCTCAGCAATGTTCATAGATTTCTGTATACAAGGATTGCGTATATTTTGTTAAATTCATCCTTAAGCAGTTCATGTCTTTTTATGCTATTCAAAATGCTATTTTTAAAATTTAATTTTCCAACTCTTAGGTATACCCAACAGAATTAAAAACACATATTCACATAAAAACTTGTGTACAAATATTCATAGTAGCATTATTCACAATAGCCAAAAAGTGGAAAACCCAAATGTCTACCAACCTATGAATGAATACACAAAATGTGGTATATCCATATAATGGAATATTATTCTGCTGTAAAAAGGAATGAAGTACTGATAGATGCTACAACATGGATGAACCTTGGAAACATTATGCTAAGTGAAAGAAGTCAGACACAAAAGTCCACACATACTGTATGATTCCATTTATATGAAAAGTCCAGAACAGGCAAATCCATAAAGAAAGTAGATTAATGGTTGTCAAAGGCTAGGGGGAGGAGGGAATGAGAAGTGTTTGCTATTAGACATGAGGTTTCTTTCTGAGGTGTTATAAATGTTCTAGAATTAGATAGTGGCGATGGTTGTACAACCTTATGAATATACTAAAAGCCACTGGACTGAATACTTTGAAATTAAGAATTTGTGAATATCTCAATTTTTAGAAATTGTATTTTCCAATTGTTTACTGTTACTATGTAGAAATACGATTGTTTTTTACTTATTGACCTTGTATCCTGTGATCTTGCTAAATTCAATTATTAGTTCTACTTTTTAAAATAGATTCCTTAGGATTTCCTATGACATAAACATGACATTCACAAATAAAGAGAGTTTTATTTTTTTCTTTCTGTTTTCCTCACCTTATTGCTCTGGCCAAACCTCCAGTATGATGTTGAGAAGAATGGTGTGCCTGAGAGTTTGAAAGCAAATGTAGTAAATGTTAGCATTTATGAAATGTTAATGAATGATATAGGATATGCTTTGTATTATTCTTTATTCTACTCCATGTCAAAATAAAAAGTTAAAAAAAAAATTGAAAACTATGTGCCAAGCACTGTTCCAAGCACATACCGTTATTTAATTCTCTTAATACCTCTATGAGGCAAGTATTATTACTAAGTAATAATTTTACAGGCAGGTATTTTACAGAAAAGGAGACTGAGGCACAGAGAAGTAAGTAGTCTACCCAAGTTCACACAGTAAGCAGCAGAAGCAGTATTTGAGTGAATGTAGCCTGGCTTCAGAGTCTATGCTCTTAAGCATTATGCTATTCTGTCTCTCCAAAGAGTATATCTTTAGTTTTTATTTGGGGGGTGGGGGAGGGCATATAAGCTTTTGTTCGGAAGGACTACAGTTTTGTTTTGTTTTGTTTTTTTAAAGACCCCAGCCCACTTGTTTCACCCTTGTATCCATAACTTCTTTGGAATTGTCCCAGTTCTGACCTCTTGAACATGTTTTCAAGATGTAGCTTCTAGCACTTTTAGCAACATTCTTTCCTTCACTCTGCCTTGTCCCCTTAGCCAATCCATAGCTGATAGGAGAAGATTCAATAACCAAGACTTGGGACAGCTCATACATACAAATTTAAATCACAACACTAAAATTAAGTAGTTATATCAAACACTAGTATAAGACATGTTCTCCCAAAAGCAGAACAATTTGGGCGCAGGTAGTTTAATTGGGAGGGAGCAAGAATGACAGTGAAGGGAGAAAGGCAGGACAGGAGAACAAACCAAAGGGCATATTATTAAAGTTGCTGTTGTCGGCAGCAGGGGCTCACTTCTATAAGGACCACTCTCTGAGAAGGATGAAAAATGCCTCCCATAACAGCCCACCTGGAAGCTGGGAGGCTGGACATCCATTCTCCATTGATTGAGGATTTCTCCTGATGGGGAAATACAAACTCCCCTGCATTCTGGGGAGCTCCAGTGATGCCCAAGAAAGCAGAATGCAGAAAGATGCATGGCAGGGTCTTGGGGTAGGCTGCTATGCACACAAGGTAAGTCAGCACTGTCTCAGAGGTGAGCCAAGGGATGTGATGTGGGCGCCAGAGGAGTCTGCTACAACATGTCATGACCAATGCTTCCTCTGAGTTTTTAACGTTGTGAGCAAGCAGCCACGTTACACGAGTAGCAAAAAAAATGAGTATGCATAAAAATAATAAAACTAGTATAATGAATAGTCTGTGCTTTGTTACTTTCAAAAATGTTCTCTATGAGTAGAGTGTGTATGTGCATAACTCTATAAAGAGACTGAATTTCGATTTCTCCCTTGAACAGAGAAACAACTCATGGAAGCAGAAGAAACTTGAAGACATGTTGAGCAAGAGACTGTAAGTTTCCCTAGACTTTGCAGAAAATTGTTAGAGGGTTTTGGACTTCCACATGATGTTTGAGCCTACTATATCTGGATCTTAAGTAACGGAGAAATCCCATTTGACAAAATTGAATCTGATACCAGGTAATGATACGCTTAGTAGTTAATATACATATACTAACATTAACATGCACGACAATTAGGTGAAGTCTAGATCTCTCCCAACAAGCTTCCTTTACCACCACCATATCTGGGGCTTTGTGATAAAGGGAACAGAGAAGCAACAAGAGAAGGGAGAGGATATAAACCAGCTATGCAGGGGGATTTCTGCTCAGGCAGAGTGTGCTTTAGTGCCCTACTCTTAGGCCATAGATGAGAAACTGGAGGCTTGAGAACACATGCTCTACCACCCTTGGTTTGAGGTTCAATCCTCCAGCAGCAAAACCTCTGGAAGATATTTGCCTCAAGTTGTGTTTGCAAACAACCAGAACAGGAGTATAATAGGACTGTCCAAAGTAGTGGAATATTGTTTTCTTTTCTTTTTGTTGTTGTTGTTGGTGGTGGTGGTGGTATGTACGTGTGTAAACCTATGAAGGGACTGTACTTCTCATGTTGATACACTGATGTTCCATCCAGGCTGAAGATGTGGAATGGGGTGGGACTTTGGGAAGAGCAAGGGAATGTTGTCCATAGCTTTGATCATTTACTCCCTGTTTAAGAGATTCACATGGCTCCTTATTGTGAGGAAGTATACTAAAGTAATTAAATGTTTGGGTATTGGGCCAAATATGGCACTATTTGAACATCAAAATAAATAAATATGGTAACAGACTATAATCCTGTGTTCAAGGACTCCCAAGACCACCCTGTATTCAATGATTTGCTATAAGAACTCACAAGGCAGTCAAGTTGTTATACTGATGGTTACAGTTTGTTGCAATGAAAGGATACATATTAAAATCAATAATGGAAAAAGGCACAGAGTGTAGAGTCTAAGGGAGACCAGGTGCAGCTTGAAGTTGTGTTCTCCCAGTGGAGTCCTGTGGACATTCATCACATGATGTGTTGCCAACCAGGGAAGCTCACCTGAGCCTTGGTGTCCAGGGTTTTTTTTTTGGGGGGGGAGGTTGATCACATAGGCATGGCTGACTCCCTGGTGGCTGACCTTAATTCTCTAACCCCTCCAGCGGTCAAGCTGATACTGTGTGGTCCAAAGCCCCCACCATAAATCACATTGTTAGCGTAGCTATCTAGTGTGGTCCAAGGCCTCAGGTAAACAAAACCACTCTTAACAGGCAAGATATTCCAAGTGCTTAGAAGTTATGGCCCTGGAGCCTGGCAAGGGCCGAACCTTTCTCTGGAATACACAGGGGTTGGACAACCTGAACCTGCTAAGTTATTTCTATTCTGCACAAATCCATTGAATAAAAAAATTCATGAATCTATACTGAAATAAATAGATAGGTAGATAAATAGGAGATAAAGAAAAGTTCCTTCTTGTAGAAGAATGATAACTAATTATTATAGAAGAAAGGATGGAGTTACAAAAATTACAATTTGGCAACCATAATAATAATTGATTTCATCAAGAATCATCAGTGGATATGCTGTAGTGAGCTGATTTGTGGTTCCCCAAAAGCCATGTCCATCTCCTAATCCATAGAACATGTGAATAAGACCTTATTTGGAAAAAGGGTCTTTGCAGATGTCATTAAGTTAAGGATCTTGAGATGAGATCATCCTGCATTACCCGGGGGGACTCTAAATCCAGTGACAAGTGTTCTTATAAAGGACAGATGAGAAAGATACCTGGAGGAGAAGGCAATGTGAAGACAGAGGCAGAAACTGGAGTGAGGTAGCTGATCCAAGGAATGCCGCCAAAAGCTGGAAGAGGCAAGGAAGAATTCTCCCCTAGAGCCTCCACAGGGAGCACACAGAGCCCTGCAGACATCTTGATTTCGGGCTTCTGTCCTCCAGAATTTTGAGACAATAAATTTCTATGGTTTTAAGCCACCCAGTTTGTGATAATTTGTTGCTGCAGCCACAGGAAACTAATACAGATACTAAAACCAGTGGTGAAGGAATGATGCTTCAGGAGTTTACAGTCTTAAAGTACCCACAAAACATTCATCAATTATAAAAGAAAACATAGCAACTCTTTAGTGGAGATACCTGGCAGTAGCACTTTAAACAAGCCTATTGGGTTCTGGAGTCAAAAATAGCTGGTTTGAAGCTCCACTTGCACTCTTAACAATTTATATTAGTTTATATGATTTGGGCAGTTAATGTCATTAAGCCTCAATTTCCTATAAAATGGAAATAATAGTGACCAACACCCACATTGTAAGGATATTTTGAAGATTAAATGAGATAAACCATGCAAAGCCCATAGCACAGGACCTAGCACATATGTATTCGATACATATTGGTTATTCTTGCCCACCCACCTCCCCCAGCAAAAGCAGCTGGACTTTATTGCAGGGAAGTTACAGAGGAGCAGGGCAAGTGAAGGTCTCTGCAGGAACTCCCATCACTGAGCAGGATTGCCAGGTCTTAGATCTGTCTGGAAGGCAGGAGAGGATCAGAGTTGTGTCTACGTTGCTCCATCCTGCAGGCTGGAGGCCCAGGCCCTCACTACTTGGAGCCAGGGTAGGAAACAGCCTTTCCTGTTTTCCCCAGGGTCTCCAGCAGAGTGTCCACGCTGTGCTCAGAGTTGATGCAGACCTTCTTGTTGGGCAGGTCAATGTCAAACTGAACTCCTCCCAGCTCATTGAGAACCTGAGTGACTGCATTAGAGCAGCCTTCACAGGTCATGTCCACGGAGAACTCGTGCTTTGGCATGACTGAGGAAGTGATGGCAGTGGCGTTGGTGACGCCTCCCCCGCTCTGCATATTGGTTATTCTGATGAGAAGAGCTATCATCCACAGAAACATGTGTAAATTTCCTGTAATCTATTCAGGGAGATAAAAGATATCACTCAGTGATAGACTTCATGATCAGGCCACACCCCTGTCTTTCCAGCTCATACTTAAACTGTGCTTTGGTCTCTGGTCATTCAACCTGGCTTCTTCCAGACCCCTATCAGCTAAGCCAGTCACCAGAGTTCAAGAGATCATCCATATCCGTAGTTAGACCCTTCCTCTACATACAAAATTGATGATCAAGTATGTTTCTTGAAGTTCTCCTCACTGGGAGGAATGTGACTCATCACTGTCTTTCAGTGACACCTGTGGCTTCCAAAGAAGCAGGCTTAAATGCAGCTCTTCTGACTCCATTGCTGTCACCCTGGAGGGTATGATAGGCAACAGAGAGAGCAGCCAAATATGATTGGTATGGTCAAGCCTCAGAGAAAATGATAGTGGGACTTACTTCATTTCTGATGTTTTAATTTAATTTCTGATGTTGACCTAAGAGACTGAAATGAGTTCTCCCCTGGCAAAGACAGGGCTTATAGTTCCCCCTCCCAATGCCAGAAGAGAAAGGAAAAATGGAAAATTAAGGCCCCCTCCCTTAATCAACCCACTTCCCACAAAACTTGACCTTCTTGTATCTTTCTAATTAATGGTTGTCTATTTGTAACATTGGAATATATAGAGTTACTGACTACATTTCTCATCAGTTAACCCTAAACTCTGCATTTCCCCACAAGCTAATAAACAAGGCTGCCTCAGTGGAGATAGAGTTCCATTACTCCCTCCCCCAACTGATTGCCTCCATCACCTTAAAACAAGCTGAACCCTGGGCTTCAGTTTCATCAACAACAGAATGAGGGTGATGAACTACTCCAAGCTTCCTACCAGTTGAAATACTCAGTGATTTTCTAATGGGATGGAAGGAAGGTTGGGAAATGCGGGGAGAGTGTTCATGGACATTTTCTAAGGCATCACTAACTTCCAGTCAATAAACTCAGAAGGAAGTGAAGATGAGAGTAGGGGAGGAGGAAAGACTCTTTTAAGTGGAGGGTCCCAATTCATCTTGCAACCAAATTGTCTTTGTTTGTTTGTTTCTAGAAAGGAGTATGTAAATGATTAAATGGAATTTCTGAATGGGTATTTAAAAAATAGTATTTGTATTTATTCATTCAATAAATATGTATTTAGAGCCTAATATAATGTCAGGAGTAGTGGTAAGTACTGAGGATACAAGGATGAATTAAACACAACTCTTGCCTTTAAGGAACTCATGATCTGTGAGGGAAAGGGGCAAACACACAACGAATTGCAATGCAAAAAGATGGTGTTAAACATAATAAATATAATAAGCACCACAGAGCAATTGAAAAGGAAGCAATTGGTTTTGCCTTGGAAAGTTGGGGAAATGTCATGGAAGACATAACAGTTGACCTGGATCTTAAGTTCCGCAGGCAAAGACTGGAATGAACATTTTTACTTAAAACAAGAACAACAAAGCTCACTGTAGACTTTTGAGGAGGTCTAGATCAGACTTAAACAGTGTGGTTGGGGATTATTTGAAAGAGAACATGAAAAGTTTGCAGCGTTGGGAGTATATTTTCAGGAGGGAAGAAACATTCTTCAGATAATGCCATCAATTTTACCAAAAAGATTTTATGATGTTATTTTGTAGACATGTTGTAACATTGGAAATATACTTGCATTGACTTAGGGTAAACTAGGGAAATTTCACATAGTGGGCAAAGGAACATCATATATGGTGACAGAGTAATATTATTTATAAAATACTCACTACTTCGCTGTACAGTAGAAACTAACGCAACATTGTAAAACTATACCCGAATAAAAAAATAAAAATAAAATTTACTGTTAAATAAATAAATAAATAAAATACTAAAATTCCCCCTTAATATCTTTTCTCTGATTTATGTGACATAAACTACATAATGGTGTGAGCGACTATAAAGGTTTTATTGCCACTTGTTTGGTATTGCCTGCATAACTCATTCTGAGTACCAGTTGTGGGTATCAAACTAAGTGCCATAAAACATTTATAGCATGCCACTCCACTTCCTACACCTTCCATACAGACAAAACTTTAGTGCTCACAAAAATACTTATAAATGAATAGTTAGTAGTGAAAAAAATTTTTTTGTTTTATTTGGATTACAGATCTCCAGTCTGCAATAAGAAAAGTAAATGTTGTAAGGAAGATTTATGTTACTTCTCTGCAGGATCTCATATTATCTGGCAAATTCCTTCCCCAAAGAAAACCACTTTTCAAAGATATCCTCAGTAAATGCATACTGGGATTAACATAAAATTGGCAAAGTCACTTGGGTCCACACATTTGAATTCATTTGTAAATAACGACTACTCACTTCCTTGCTTCCCCACCCCGGACCAGACTCCAAGCATCACAGGTGCCGAAAGACTTACAAAAAGGAATGAATAGGAACAAAAGGATGTAGGCGCCAGGAGAAAAACAGAATCTCCCAGAACAAAATTAATCTCAGAAGGAATAGCAGATCCAATACCAGGTATTACCGAAGTTTAAACTGCTTTTTAAATGGTGAAGTAATGTATCAAATTTATTACTTCTACTATGCCTGTCTGATTTGCTTAACCTTTATGTCAGGCTTATCTTGAGGGATAGATTTCTCTGCTAAGCACATAAATAGGTGTTAAACCTGTATTGATTTTTTAAGGGTGGTGGTCAATAAACTTTACGGTTTTTTTAAACTTTTACTTTATGCCTTAAGGACCAAATGATGATTTCTATGATCCCTAAGTTTCACTACTCGTGAGTTACTAAAGAAACACAGCTCTGACATACACTAGAAGAACCGCAAATAATCTTTAATTTACCCCCCACCAAACAGCTTGGAGGTCTGACCGGAAATGTCTGGGTAGAGTCCTGCTGAAGTTCCAAGTCTCAAACAAAAAGTCCAACACAACGTGTGCACAGTGAGTTTAAATTTATAGTAATTAAAGTCATCCAGATGGTAGCTGCATTAATCAATGAAGAGGCAGTATTTATCTTGGGACAGACGATTCTGAAACCCAGAATGAGAAAAATCCCCAAGGAGGGGGTGGGGACAGTTAATAAGAGCCCCTGGGAAAAGTCCTTCAACGAGGATTGGCAAATAATACGTTTGAATTGGAATCTCTTTGAATGTAAATCTCCCCTAACAGCAGGAAAAGGGTCCTCTAGCCCACCAAGCTTTGGGCAGGAAGGGAGTAAACGGAACTGTAAAACAGCCCGCTCAGCTGTTTCTGGTTTGGGACGAGGCGCAGAGAAAGGAATCGCGATGTGGGAACTGAGTATTTTAGTCGCTCAAAATAACTAGAAGGGTCAAATAACGAACTGCAGGCAAAGCGCTGACAAGCCTCCCCCTCTGCAGCACCCTGCGCTGGGTTTCCGTTCAACTTCCCCTCCCTCGCGAGGACTAACGGCAGGCGCGGCCCCTTCCCACGCGGGGCGCGGCGAGCGCGGACAGCTCCCCTTGGAGCAGACGAGGGCGGGAAGTCCGCGGCCCGTTGGGCTAGGGCTGGCGGGCGCCCCTCCGCGTTCCCGGAGCCGGCTGGGCCGGACAGGCCTCAAGCCTTCTCCGCCCCGGCTGGCCTTCCAGAGGCGGCGGTGGCGGCGGAGGCCTCTCGGGCTGTCCGCCTGGCCCGCGAGCCGCGGGCGCGGGGCGCCGAGGGGAGGCGGGGCGAGGCCGCGGGGCGGAGGGGGGCGGGAGGTGCATCCTGGGAAATCCACCAACATGGGGCGCAGCGACCGCCGCCGCCGCCGCCGCCGTGAGTCCCGGCCGCGGATGCCGCCGCTTCCCTGACGCCCAGCTGGGGCCTCGCCGCGCACCGCGGCCCGGGTTCCCCCGACACAGACCGGCCAGCGCGCCCTTCGCCCGTCCGCCCGCCGGGGCCATGTGAGGGGGCCAGCTCCCTTCGCCGCCGCCGCCGCCTCCTCCTCCTCCTCTTCCTCCCCCCGCCCCCTCCCTCCCCTCCCGCCCCCCTCTCGCTGGGCCCTAGAGGAGCCCCCGCTGCTGCCCGCCCTCCCTACGCAACCCCCACGATGGACAGGAACTACGCGACCTCCGGCTTCGCCGACCCGCCGCCGCCGCCCGCACCTCCCGCCGCCCCCGCCAACGCCACCGCACAACCCCCCGCCCCCGCCTGGGCCTACGAACCCCGAGCCGCGGCCGCCGCCTCCAGCAGCAGCTGCAGCAGCGGCAGCAGCCCCAGCCTCAAGGCCAGGTAGGGAGGGTGGGCGGCGGGGTCGTGGTGAGCCAGGAAAGGCCAGGGATGCGTTTGGGGCCTTCGCCCCTGTGCAGCCCCGCCCAGGGGTCCGGGCCGGCTGGGAGCCCTCCGCTCGTCTCCTCGCCCTAGCCCTGGCCGGGAGAGACGGCTCATGACTCCTGTGGGGTGGTCTCGGGGTGGGTGCGGGCGCCCAGTGCGGGACTCGCAGCCAGGGCTGGTCGGGGACCGTGGGTAAAAGGGAGGGTTGGGCGGGAGTCGTGGGTCCCCGTCACCTCCCGGGTCCGGGCTCTCACATGGTGAAGTTTGGGTTCGTGGCTGAACTCGGCGATCAGGGAGACTCGGGACTGGTTCCGGGGGTACGAGGGGGGCGCCGAGGGGTTCGGGGCAGTGACATTCCATTGTATTGGAACCGACAATGTGGTCTTGGGGGCCCCGGCGTTGAGTGTGAGGGTGGGGGAGGCGGGAGAGGAAGAGGCGCGGAGCCGCGTCCCTGACATTGGGGGACCCGGGAGGGCTGTGCTGCGGGAGAACCCGGGGGGCGTGGGCCCTAGGAGGGGGCCCGTTGGGGCGCGAACGCTGCGCCGTGGCTGGGTGACATATGTTTGCAGTGGTGGCCAAGATGAAGCTATTTCTCGTATACGCGTTCAAAGTTACTCTTGGGTGTCCTCCTCTTTTAACAACAGCAGGAAGTATGGAATCTCTCTTTGCCTTGGGGTGACTAAAGTTGGGAAGAAATTGGAGGTGAGGGGCGGTCGGTGAAGGCCATAAAGGTTGAAGAACAGAAGCATGCTTCTCCATCTCGGTTTCTGAAGCCCCGGTTCATTATGTAGCGTGGGGTTCAAGAGTTCATCTTTGCTCCAGCATGACCAAGGGAATCTAAAATGTTGACTCTTACTAGATATTTAAGCTCGCGGGAAACGTGTAGTAGTGCCACACTGTGAAACGTGAAACGGTCCATTTGAATGATAACTGGAAGGCGTGGTTTGGTTTGGACCATTCGGGAGCGGGGTGTTTTAAAGACACCTCTGCCGAACAATGAAGAATCTGGTAGGTGCAGCTTCTGATTACAAGGACCAGGGAATCCTGGGTTGCTAATGACTTCATCCTCAGCTACCAACAGGAAGCTTCGTGGTTTTATGATCTCATCAGATTTCTTTATTATTGTCACAACAGAAGTGAACTTTTTTTTTTTTTTACTTTATATATTACAGTATTCTAGGTTATCTTCTTTGTTTTCATAAAAGTTCCACGTTCATGATTTGGAAAATATGTGCGAAGAGTAGCTGGTCTTTGTCTTAGATAGTACCTTGGGGTGATTGTGAGAGAATGAGAAAAAATTTGTTCAAGAAAAGGGAAGTACGCTTTCTTAGACAATTTTAGGTCCTTTGTTTAAAAGAGATGGGGTTAAAAAAATAATAATGTGATGTGCCAATTTGGAGCTAAATAATTAAATGCTGAGACTTTTCAGAAATAGTCATAACTTTGTATTATATACAGTTAAGACATTTTAAGGAGTTTTATGAAAAATGTATGGCACTTTTCCCTTTTTTTGTTTTTTTGTGGGTTTTTTTGGTGGTAATTTGACTATCATTTTTCAAGTATCTTTCATCAAATACCATAATTTACAAATTAAAATTACTTTCTCTTCAGGGAACAGCAGTGATAGGTATTTGTGCAGCGTATTTTATGTTTTAAATGACAACTGTTTTATTAGGTACATGAAACAAATGCTATCTAGTTATTTCTGTTATTTCTTTTAGCAGAATACTTCTGAGTCAAGAAACTAAAATCTACTTGTCATATTTTCCAAATGTTATTTATCAAAGTAACAAAGAATGACTTCCCAAACACATTTGAAAACAGTAAGTAGATTTATTTGGAACACATAATCTAAAAGGGATTTATTTTCTGTTTATTGGAAATTACTGATTCTTAAATGCTAAGCCCCTCCCCTCTTAAAATTTATTTTGGGGGTGGAGTTAGCTAAATTATAGCATAGAAAATGCAGGCTTTCCCCCTCCCCCATCAACTTGCTTTGTTAACATCTTGTGTTAGGATCAGGCCATCTGTACAGGGCTACACACACTTCTTAATTGTACCTCATTTTATTCCTCAAACTGTGATGTGCTCGCTCATTTCAGTTCTATAAAAAATACTGAATCTGAAATATGCCCTTTAAGTATTCTGTGCTTTCAGGAGCCTATTCATATTTTTGTAACGTTTTAAAAAGCTGTTTCATAATTCGTGTATCAGTTGAATATTTTTGTTCCCCCTTTTGGCAGTTTTTCTTGAAGGTGGAAATGAATACTAGTTGTGATGATGTAGTATGGAAACTTATCCATAAGGAGTTAGCCTGTCACCTTGTTTCCAGTAACATATTCAGAAGCTAACAGATGGTAATGACATTCAGTTGTTACTGACATGGGATCTTACATCCTACCTTATGTCTTTACTTGGTCCTGAAATGAAACATTTTCATCAGTTGATAGGAAACAGCATAGTAAACAATTTTTTGGTATAACAGCTCCATAAGATATTAGGTATTTCCATTGTTTTAACAATTGAAAAATAAAGCGCTAATGGGAAAACTCAAGCATTTTATTGATACCTTAAATAGAGTGTACAGAGAGATTTCTGAATGTTTCTAAAATAGTGCTTGGTACGTATATGGGAAGTTCAGAGATAGGACCTGGTCATATATTGATAAATCTTCATTTATTTGGGATCTTCTCAGTTTCAGGGACCAAATGAGCATACCTTTGCCTATCACCATGTGGTTGGAAATACTCTTTGTGGCGCTAGTTTGGATACTATAAATACCTTTCCATGCTTTTGGAAATAAGATGATCATCAGGAAGCTACAGACCTGCGCCTTTTCTCTCCCTGACATTTATATCTTGTACAGAACAGGAAGAGACAGACTGTTTCATCATGGTGATGATAGATGTTGTGTTTAGTCACACCAGAAAGTGACTAAATGGAAATATTTTGTTTTAAAATAGAATTATATTTGTTTTTTGCCTTTTTGACTTGAAACAGCCTTTTTTTTTTGCCACCAATTTTTAGAATTTCCTAATATATAAGTTCCTTCTGATTATAGTATGAATGTGCAGTGAGTGTGAGAGGTACCCTTCCGTAAAAGAAAACAATGATTAGCTTCTCTAAAAATGGTCAGCCACTATATTGAGGACTTTTTGAGTAAGTTTTAAATCTAACGTTTCCCTCAAGGCTTTTGTAATGAGACCTGTAAGATCACAATTTATAAGGAGTAGAGACAATCCCAAATTAGTGAAAGGTTATAAACTTCTGTTGTTCAGAAAGTATTTTCCCATAAAAACAATGTTGTAAGTAATAGTAGCTATCATAAACTGACAACTTATTTGTGCTAGCTACTGTTTTAAGTGATAAACACCCACACTAGTTTATTTAATCCTCACAATAGTCTTTTAAGGTAGGTATTATTTTTACCTTCTCTTTTAAGAATTGGAAACTGAGGCATAGTGACATTAATAAACTTAGACCCACATAGCAAGTAAGTAGTGGAGCTGGGATTTAAACCTGGGCATTGTGGATCTAAAGCCTGCATGCTTCATTACTGTACTGCACTGCATCATGGTAAGATAGTCTAATGCTGTAATCTACCTATGTAATGTGTTAATGACCTTTTGTAACTGGCCTGGAAACCTAACCGTCATTAATATCCTTATTTCAGTGTTCTTTATCACCATTGTCCGTTTGTTTTCCTAATTGAAACATGCTTCCTTTCACTTCCATACCACTGTATATTCTGGTTTTCCTCCCTTCTGGCCCACTGCTTTTTCCTGTTCTTCACTAGTTCTTACTCTTCTAATCTCCACATGTTGTTTCCTTGGGGTTGGGATTGATAGGATTTCTTGTCCATTCTGTGCTTTCTCCTGAGGATATCATATCCATGCCCGTTACTTTAAATACCATCTCTGGAGATGCCCATATATGTGTCTAAAGCCCAGACCTCTTCTGAGCACCTAATCGCATATCCATCTACCTCTTTGAGCTTTTACTTGGGTGTATAGCGAGAATCATTAGTGATGCTCAAGCTTTCCCCATCCACCCCACCTCTGCTTGTCTAGTGAATCCTTTCTCAGTAAGTCACACCTCTGTCCACCTAGCTGCTCAGGCCAGAACCTGAGAGTTGTGTGTGCTCAGTCACCAAGCCTTGCTATTTTTTTTTTTATCTCTTAAATATATCTTGAAATTGTCTACTGTCTGTTTCTACTGCTCCACCCTGATCCAAGCCATTATTTTTCACTTGGATAACTAAGTAATCTTAAACCTTTTCTTTCCTTCCTTCAATTCATTGTTTTATTTTTTTATTCTTTATTTTTTGATTGAAGTCGAGTTGATTTACAAAGTTGTGGCAATCTCTGCTGTACAGCAAGGTCACTCAGTTCTACACACACATATATATATATATATATATATATATATATATATATTCTTTTTTAAAATACGGATTGGATATAGTTCCCTGTGCTTTACAGTAGGACCTTATTGTTTATCCATTCTAAATGTAATATTTTGCATCTACCAACCCCAAATTCCCAGTCCCTCCCTCTTCCTCCCCCCCTTCAATTCATTCTCTTCATAGCATTCAGAGTGATTTTTAAAAACACAAATCTGCCAGTTTGATAGTGTTGCTTCTTTGCTTGAAACCTTTCCATTGCTACTCCTACACCTTAAGGTCAAGTTTTTAAAAATCTGGAATGTGCTGTGTATGGCCCTGCATTTACTGGCCAGTCTAAAATTCCTTGAATCATCCTAAATTCCTTTCTACCTTAAAACCCTGATACATGCTGTTACCTCCACCTAACTAATTCTCACCCCTTCCCTACCTCCCAACCTGACTTCTTAAGGTATTTCATGTTAGAAACCTCCTGCCTTCCACCCTCGGCCCCCTGTTATTTTGAGTAATGGTATATGTTTACTGTGCTTCCACAAAATTCTTAGAAATATAACTACATACCTATATGCTATGTATGTAATAGATACCTTCCTCTTTAGAATGGAAGTTCTTTGAAGGACACTATCTGTTTTGCCTGCTGCTGTATACCTGGTACTTACTCTAGTGTCTGGCACATAATAGGTGCTTAATACATACTTATGACATGAAAGCCAGAACTCTGCTTTAGTGTGGGAATTGAAAGCCCTTCTTTTCCTTGCTGCAGTCTCTAATACCATTCCCCATCTTCCCCCGCTACCCTGTAGTAGGGAGCAGGATGAAGGGTTTAGGGCATTTGTGATTGTCATTGGTTGGAAGTATGGAGATGTAGGCTGCTGCTTGCTTGCTACCTTTCCTTGCCATGCTCTCTGGGACAATTTGAGTACTAAAATGTGTATAGCAAAACACAGTCCAGGATTTTTCTTTCATTCATTAAACAAATATTTGAGTGTCCGCTATATGCAAGGCACTGTTGCCTTTATCAAGTGTTATATTTCTTCAGTGAAAGCTTGAGAAATCAAATGGCAAACATTCATTCACTCATTAGAATGTACTGAGCATCTCTGAGTTTCTGTTACTAAGCTAAGTTCTCCAGGGTACCATAAAGATGAAGGAGACACTGTCCTGCCTCTGAAAGAACTTGTGATCCAATAGATGGAATGTAACCTTTAAAAATTGTGAATCACTATATTATACACCTGTAACATATAGGTATAATATAATATTGTACATCAACTATACTTCAATTAAAAAAACAACAGGGGCTTCCCTGGTGGTGCAGTGGTTGAGAGTCTGCCTGCTGGTGCAGGGGACACGGGTTCGAGCCCTGGTCTGGGAAGATCCCACATGCCGCGGAGCAACTAGGCCCGTGAGCACAACTACTGAGCCTGCGCGTCTGGAGCCTGTGCTCCGCAACAAGAGAGGCCGCGATAGTGAGAGGGCCGCGCACCGCGATGAAGAGTGGCCCCTGCACCGCGATGAAGAGTGGCCCCTGCTTGCTGCAACTAGAGAAAGCCCTAGCACAGAAACAAAGACCCAACATAACAATCAATCAATCAATCTTTAAAACAACAACAACAACAACAACAACAACAAAACTTGTAATCCAGAAGGGTGACAGGATGATATACTTGCTGCCTCTCTACTTGGCTTCTAAATGTTGGAGTGCCCTTCAACAAGCGACACTTGGACCTCCATCCTTTTTCTTCTCTTTCAACTCACCCTCGGTGAGTTGCCATATATATTAAAAGATTTTCAAATTTATATCTCTAGAGTCATCTCTAGGTATCTTCCTGTCATCTGCATTTGGATATTGAATAAGTATTTCAAACATAATATGTCCAAAACATGATTATCACCCTAACCCCCCAACCAAGTCCTCCTTTAATCTTCCCTACCTCAGTAAATAATACTACCGTTTACTTTGTAGCTCATGCCTAAGAGTTTGGAGCCATCTATGATTCATTTCTTTCCTCTCATATCCACTCCCTCAGTAAATCCTGTTGGTTTGATCTCCATATATATAATTTCCCACATGGACAATTGCAGTTGCCTCCTTGTTTCTTGCTTTCCTTGTTTCTACTTTAGCCTTTCTAGAGTTTATTAAACATGCAACAGCCAGAGTTAACATTTCAAAATATAAATCAGGTAATGTCATTACCCTCCTTAAAACCTGCTAGTGTTACTCAGAGGAAAATACAAAGTCCTTATCGTGGCCTACAAGGCCTTGGCTAATTCTCCAACCTCATCATTCCGCTCCCACCACCATCCTTTAGCCACATGGGCCTTATTTCTGTTCCTGAAACATGCTAAGATTATTTGTGTCTTAGGAATTTTGCACTAGTTGTTCTTTTTATCTGAACTTCCTTTACAGGTCTTTGCTTTGCTGCTTCTTCTGGACATTTAGATCTTCTCCCACATGTTACCTCCTCAGCAAGGCCTTCTCTGGCTGCCCTATCTAGAGTAACTTCTCGTCACTGTATTACAGCACAGAGTTTTATTTTCTTCATAGCATTATCACTCTCTGAAGTAATTTTATAGATTTATATGTATCATTTATCACTACCCTTTCCCCATACCACTAACCACCACTAGTAGAATGCATGTTCCATGAGAACAGGAAGCTGTCTTGTTCATATCTGTAGAAGGCAGTTTAGAGAAATGGTTGATAGCATAAGCTCTGAAGTCAGAATTTGGGGGGGTTTATATTTTGACTCCAACACTTGCAGTATGATCTTAAACAAGTTTCTGAAGTTCCCTGTGTGAAAGGAGGAAGCTTTTTTGAAGATTAAATGAGAACACAGAAAAGTGTTTAGAATGGTGTCTAGCATATAGAATAGCGTATAGACTATTAGCAGTATTGGGACTTCCCTGGTGGTGCAGTGGTTAAGAATCCACCTGCCAATGCAGGGGACACGGGTTCGAGCCCTGGTCCCGGAAGATCCCACATGCCGTGGAGCAGCTGAGCCCTCATGCCACAACTACTGAGCCTGTACTCTAGAGCCCACAAGCCACAACTACTGAAGCCTGCGCGCCTAGCGCCCGTGCTCCGCAATAAGAGAATCCACTGCAATGAGAAGCCCGCGCACCGCAATTAAGAGTAGCCCCCGCTCGTTGCAACTAGAGAAAGCCGGCGCGCAGCAATGAAGACCCAATGCAGCCAAAAATTTAAATAAATAAATTAATTAATTAATTAAAAAAAATAGAATATTAGTGATATTGTCAGCACTTAGAACAATGTCTGGCACATTGTAAGTGCCCATTAAACATTCAGTGAATGAATGAAATAACTATAGTACTAGGCAGAATATTTGTTTTTTTTAAATTAATTTATTTTTATTTTTGGCTGTGTTGGGTCTTCATTTCTGTGCGAGGGCTTTCTCTAGTTACGGCAAACGGGGGCCACTCTTCATCGCGGTGCGCGGGCCTCTCACTATCGTGGCCTCTCTTGTTGCGGAGCACAGGCTCCAGACGCGCAGGCTCAGTAGTTGTGGCTCACGGGCCTAGTTGCTCCGCGGCATGTGGGATCTTCCCAGACCAGGGCTCGAACCCGTGTCCCCTGCATTAGCAGGCAGATTCTCAACCACTGCGCCACCAGGGAAGCCCTATTTGTTTCTTTTTAAGAAGTATGAAAATGTTTGGGGGCTTCGAAGGAAAAATTATAATCGAATTCAAGGGGATCAAGGAAGCATTTTTCAGGTGTATTGCATACAAACTGATCTGAATTATTGTTAACGTTGAGTAAATGGAATAAAGTATTCGCAGAAAGAGGGAGCTTCCAACAGCAGGTGTTCCAAAGAGGGAGGAAGTGGAATCTGCTGGACTAGTTAGGGCTGGTGCTTGAACTGGCACAGCATCACTTCTGTCGCAGTCTGCTGGTCAAAGCAGTCTTGGGCCTGGTGAAGAGTTATGGGAGGGAGACTACACAAAGGTGTGTTTCATTGGGGAGGTCACCAGAGTAATATTCTTGCACAGTGTACCAGTACTCGATTTTGGAGGGCTTTTTTTAAAAAATTTACTTAATTTATTTACTTTTGGCTGCATTGAATCTTTGTTGCTGAGCGCAGGCTTTCTCTAGTTGCGGCGAGCAGGGGCTACTCTTCATTGCGTTGCGTAAGCTTCTCATTGGGTAGCTTCTCTTGTTGCAGAGCACGGGCTCTAGGCTCGCCGGCTTCAGTAGTTGTGGCGCGCAGGCTCAGTAGTTGCGGCGCACAGGCTTAGTTGCTCCACAGCATGTGGGATCTTCCCGGACCAGGGCTTGAACCCATGTCCCCTGCATTGGCAGGCGGATTCTTAACCACCGCGCCACCAGGGAAGCCCCTGGAGGGCTTTTGATGACAGGACATGGAGTTCAGTCTCTACAGCCTAGTAGGGAGCTTTGAAATTCAGGTTTTTGAGAAGAATGATGATGATGATGACAACGATGATGATATTAGCAAGAAAAGTGTTTTAATAAGATTAATTTGGCAGTCAAGTACAGAATGGATTAAAATTGGCAGAGGTAGAAAACAGGACACCAAATGAGAGGCAATTCATCAGACCAGACAGGAGGGAGATGGTATCAGGGTTCTCCAGAGAAGCACAACCAATAGGGGATACATAATATAAATATGTCTGCTCTCTGCAGCCTTGAAACCAGGGAAGCCTGTGGTGTAATTCAGTCTGAGTTCTAAGACTTGAGAACCAGGGGAGCTCATGATGTAAATCCTAGTCCAGGGGTGGGAGAAAATGAGATGAGGTGTCCCAGCTCAAACTGAGAGACAGGCAAAAGAGGACAGATTCCTCCAGCCCCTTCATGGATTGGATGATGCTGGCCCACACTGGGGAGGGCAGTCTATTTTACTGACTTCACTGATTCAAATGCTAACTCATCCAGAAACACTCTCACAGACACACCCAGAAACAGTGGTTAATCTGGGCTTCCCATGGCCAATCAAGGTGACACGTAAAATTAATCATCACAGAGGGGATAGGAGACTGGTGGTATATAGAAAGGAAGGAATGGATGTGAGAGACATTAAAGATCAAATTGCCTGAGATTGTTGACAAGGGTACATGTTAAAAAGTAAGAAAAAGGGAAATATTGTTGACCTTTTTCTGGTGACTGGAGAATGATGCAGTGAAGAAAAATACCTAAAATGTTCATTCATTTTGGTCAACAGATATTCCATGTACCTCTTCTAGGCATTGGGGATTCGATGGTAATTAAGATAGACAACATCTGTTGTTGTGGAGTTTACTTTCTTGCGGGGAGTGGGAGTCAGAAAGTAGACAAACAAGAAAATTTCCTGCTTGAAGAAGTAGCATTTCCCTGAAATGTGAGGAAAGAGCACGTGCAGATGTCCTAAGGCTAAAGCAAATCTGGTAATTCCCTTCTCTGACACAATCTAACCCTAGATCAGTGGTTGTCAAATTTAAGAGTCCTTCAGAATCACCCAGCAGGCTTGTTGAAACACAGGTTGCTGGGTCTAACTCCAGAGTTTCTAAACTAGTAGGTCTGAGGCAGAGCCCAATAATTTGCATTTCTAACTAGTTCTTAGGTGATGCTAATGCTGTTTGTCATCTTATCAGTCTCTTTTTGCCATTATTATCTCTGCTTAAAAATCATCTCTTCATAAAGGTCTTTCCTTACTGCCAAGTCTAAGTAGCCCCACCAAGTTTTCTTTTATAACACTTGTATATTCTTTGAAATATTTGTCCTCAGCCGACAAGACCAGAAAGGTGAATTTAGGGAGTCTGAATAGACATTTGTATAGAGACAACAGTGGAATCTCAGAGGTTAAGGTTTCTGGGAAGGAAGGGTAGAGGACTGAGACCTGAGCCTTAGCTGTTAGTGATAACTAGCAGATCCTGAATGCCTACCATGTGCCAGGCACTGGTCTAATATTATATGCGTTATCTCATTTAATTCTCACAACTCTGTGAGATGGGTAGTGTTGTTAGCCAGTTCACAGACAAGGAAACTGAAACAGAGAGCTCTTACGTGTTCAAGGTCACTGCTAGTCAGTGGCAGAGGCAGGATTTGCCCATGAAGTGTGACTTCAGAGACTGTTGTTAGTCAAGGTGTCCTGGCTCTCGGGGAAAACTTTTGGCTGTGGGGATTTAGAATGAAGTAGAATTGGCAGATGAAAAAAGTCAAAGTCATTCGTGATGGGAAACTTTTCAGAAGGGTGTTGGGGGGGAAAAAAATGTTGGGTCTCTTGGGTGTTAATGTTTGTGCTGGAAGGTTGTACTTTCTCAGTTACTTTAAAAATTAGAATTATTTTCCCAGAGCATACTTTGACCAAAAGTTTTTGGAGAAAACTTGGGAACATGGGCTTACACCAGTTTGAATGGTTGCCATAAGGTATGGGAGTTTTAGAGATGTTTACTGAGCACCTCTCATGTATTAAACACTGCTTTGGGAGCTTGGAATACATCAGCGAACAAAACCAAGATCCCTGCCCTGGTGGAATTTAAACTGGGTATGTGGAGTGAGACAGATGATAAATAATAAACATAACTTTGTGAATTATCTAGTATGTTGGTAGGTGATATGAGAAAACTCTGGGTTACAAAGAATGGAAGGTGGATGGGGGAGGCATTGTAGATTTAAATAGCAGGCTAATTGAAATAGTGATATTTGAACAAAGATTTGATGGTGGTAATCTTCAGTAAGAGTATTTTTTTTTCCAGTGATTCAAATGAGACTGCAGGTTTTGTTTAAAAACATATTGCCTGCTCTTTTGCTAAACTTGCTTACAAAAAATCTTATTTCTTTGTTAACTGTTTATGCTTTGTTGCTGCTACTGCGGTTTTAAATTTTAGGAACATGCTAGATAACTTGTTACCAGGCTGCTGCCAACACACAGTTTCTGAATTTTCACTTGGGCCAATCTAGCTAGGCCTTTTCCAGCCTGGGCCTTTTTGCAATCAGTTTTTCTTTTTGATCAGTAGTAAGTATTTGTTAATCATTGTGCCAGCTGTGTTAGAAAATGTGTGAAGATATTATATAATGTGAAGAGGTAAATGGGAGGACATGGACCTGGTTTTAGCATATCCACTCATTTTTCTTTCATTTTTTTCTAGAATCATGACCACAGATTCTCCCTTCCCCTCTGTCTCTTTTATCTCTGAGTGAAACATGCCATTTTTCCATTGTTTCTTGAACAGCAGCGGGAATGCTCTTATCTCGGGGTCTTTGAGCTATTTCCTCTACTAGGACCACTCTTCCCTCTGATTATCTACATGGCTTTCTTCCTCACTGCGTTCAGTTCAAAATGTCACATTGTTAGAGAGGCCTCTCCTTAGTACCCCTGCCCCCATCAATACCCTGCTTTATCATTGTGTTGCCTAGTACCCTGCTTTACGTTTCTTCATAGCACTTATCAGTCCTTGATATTAAATATTTCTTTATTCTTGTTTATTGTCGGTCCCTGTCCATTAACCCTTGGATGTTTCTTAACAATCTAACTTGAGCTGCTTAGTCCTCCCCTCCCACCTTCCCCCTCCCCAATATATGTCACATAATAGTCTTCAATAGATATTGATTTTAATAAAGAATATATTTAATACTAGAGTATATTCTGCTTTGACTTATTATCTAATATTTCAGAGTTTAAATTTGCCCTCCATAAGTTTAAGGTTCTTTAGGGATCCTGACCATGTAGCCTAACCTATGTTGGTAAGCCTGTAGGCATTTATGGGATATAACTAAACATAAAATAAGGAAATTTTCATATGATTTAATGCCATCATTCTCATTACTGTGTGATCACTGATCTTATTTAAATAACTTGAGACCAGATTTGTCTGACCCAATGAAGCTTGGCAAACACAAAAATGTGGATAAGCTAAAGTACTTTTGCTTGGATCTGCTTAAAAAGATGGCTTAACATTTTAAAACATACCTCATATTGAGCAAACTGCAAAAATGAATATTAATCTGGTAAAAACAGCTGATACTATCCCCACTTAAACAGTAAACTATTGAAGTCAGAGTTTGATTTGGCCAGAGCCACAAAAGGTCTAGTGGTATAGTGCCAAAATAAAAGTGAGCCATTTGGAAGGATGGGATTTAAGTAGAACTGTGGCTATACAAAAAACAAAAACTAGAGATGGTCTTTTGCTGTTAGTTAATATCTTTGTATTTTTTCATTTTTAACAAGATCAAGTTTGGGCTGAATATGATCCTCTTTAACTTCCCGTATTTTTAATATGGCATAGAAGATGATGGTTCCAAACTTGCTATTAACAGCTAATGTAGTATACCAGCTAATTAACATTTATGTATTGTGCACCTTTTTATGGACATTTTAGCATCCTCCTCCTAAAATATACTTTGGAATGAGTATGTCTGTTATTCATGCTTAACGGACATGTTTATTAAGAAATTTTAAGGTACTTCAGCTTGTAAATTATGGCACTTGAATAACATTTTATGAAATCTTCTTTAACTGTTGTTTCAAAATATATACCTTTTCTCTAATGTTCATTATAATTTCTTCCTCTGCATTAACCTTTGTTGTGGACCAACAACAAATCTAGAACACGAATTAGCCACTTAGAAGTTGATTTTCTCTACTACAAACAACAGCAACATTTTTATTATGGGAAATTTCAAAACAAACACATTTAGAGAGTACTGGTATAATGAATCCCTATGTATCCATTAGCCAGCTTCAACAGTTTCAGCACATGGTCAGTCTTGTTTCATATATGTCCCTACCAGCTTTGTCTCCCTACTTTGTATTTGCTTTGTTTTATTTCAAAGCAGATTTCATGCCACGTATGTGCCTCTTTCAACCATAGTATGTCTCTGAAAGATAAAGGCTTTAAAAATTTTTTTAACATAACCACAACATGTAGGATATTTTAAGGCAATCTATAAATATTCTACCTGCTTTGGTATCTGAAGTCAGTCTTTTTTTAAAATATATATATAATTAATTTTTTTTTAATACATTTCTTTATTTTTTGCCTGTGTTGGGTTTTTGTTGCTACGCATGGGCTTTCTCTAGTTGCGGCGAGCGGGGGCTACTCTTCTTTGCGGTGCGTGGGCTTCTCATTGCAGTGGCTTCTCTTGTTGCAGAGCACGGGCTCTATGCACGCGGGCTTCAGTAGTTGTGGCACACGGGCTCAGTAGTTGTGGCTCGCCGGCTCTAGAGTGCAGGCTCAATAGTTGTGGTGCACGGGCTTAGTTGCTCTGCGGCATGTGGGATCTTCCTGGACCAGGGTTCAAACCCGTGTTCCCTGCGTTGGCAGGCGGATTCTTAACCACTGCGCCACCAGGGAAGTCCCTGAAGTCAATCTTAAAATAGTATGAATAATATAATACAATTACAATTGTATAAAATACTAGTGGTTTTATTATAAGTCTTTGGTTAATGGGCTTATAGATTTCTGGAAATTTCCTTAGGAAAGCCTTTTGAGCATCTGGAAAATTTCTGATTAATTTTTATTAAAATTTATAGGGAACACCTGAAACTAACACAACATTGTAAATCAACTATACTCCAACAAAAAAATTTTTTTAAAAGTTTATAGGGGATATATAGTGGAATATTACTCAGCCATAAAAAGGAATGAAATTGGGTCGTTTGTAGAGACGTGGATGGACCTAGAGAGTGTCATACAGAGTAAAGTTAGTCAGAAAGAGAAAAGCAAATATCATATAATAACGCATATTATTTGGAATCTAGAAAAATGGTATAGATGATGTTAGTTGCAAAGCAGAAATAGAGACACAGATGTAGAGAACAAATGTATGGGTACCAAGGGGGAAAAGGGTGGGGTGGGAGGAATTGGGAGACTGGGATTGACACATACACATTATTGATACTATGTATAAAATGGACAACTGATGGGAACACGCTGTATAGCACAGGGAACTCACCTAGTGCACTGTGGTAACGTAAATGGGAGGGAAGTCCAAAAGGAAGGGGATATCTGTACGTGTATGGCTGATTCATTTTGTTGTGCAGTGGAAGCTAACACAACATTGTAAAGCTAACACAACATTGTAAAGCAACCATACTCCAGTAAAAATTAATTTTAAAAAATTTATAGGGAAAGAAGAAATAGTACATTGAGTATCAAAATGAATATTAAGCTTTGGATTTTGATTCTCCTGAAAATCTTTTTCCTTATTCTAAAATGTTATTTATTAAGTTCTTATATTAAACCAAAGATGTATAAATGTTTGTCTACAAAACTATTCACAAGTGTGAATTATTGTGATAAGTGTATATCTTTAGAAAGACTTCCTTCCTTAATGCCAGAGATCCTAGACCATGTTAATATTAGTGAACAAAATTGTGATGACTAAAAATTCAGCTCTACTAGTTTCTCAAACGAGGAAGAAATTTAATTTGGTAAGGGAAAGACTAAGCCACAAACAATAAGATGCATTGAAGAAACTAAACTAAAATATTTCATAGCACCTATACATTTGAATCATGGAAATATGGACTCTATTGTGTATTGTAAGAAGTAACCAGCTATGTATTAATTCATTTTCAATAATCTCTTCATAGCCTGAAATGAGAGAGAATCATCCAGGGCCCACGTGACTATTTTTGTCTACCTGTTAAATGAATGTTAATGTCTGGACATTACAGATAGTTAATACATTACTGCAGCAGTTCAAATCACAAAATAATTTGCTTTGACAGACATATTTCTTTTAAAAGAAAAGTGTTCTAGAAAAATAGTGGGGTTGGGAAAAATTGGACCTGAAATGTTTTCTTTGTTCAATGGAAAGGTCAGTAATACAGGTGATGACAGAAATAAAAAAGGAATATGAGATGGAACATTGGAATTGTGTCCAATCCAGGTCTTGGAGACTCTTGTTATCATGCATATAGCCAAGCATATGCCACATCACCAACACATTTCATTTATTTTCTGACAGAACAACAGACGGAAACTCTGAGTAGCCTTGACTTTGGCATTGTCTTTCTTGGGCATCTGTTACAAATGCCAAAATCTCTCTCTCTTTGTTGTGGATAATGTTTGGAACTGGTAGATTGGTTTTTGAATATGTTCTACTGCTCCACTAGGCAGGAAATACCATACTACTCATTTCACCTTGTTAGTGAAAACAAAAACACCTTCTGTTTAATAAACTTAAATGTGTTGTTTACACAAAATGAAGTAGGATTTTTTTTATAAAGATCATTAATGATGTATATAAAATTAAAATACATTTACTTATCTCAAGAAATCATACTTGATTTAACAGTAACTTGTTGGTACAAAATACCAATTGTACCTCCTTTATACTGATTGTCAGTTGGGGGCCTGCATGAAACATAATTTCTCTTAGATGATCCATTTACGGTTACTTTGGTGAAGGGCTCAGTATTATGGTTGGGAGCAGAGTTAAGGGAACCAAAAAGGGATACTGAGACACTGAGTGAGTAGCAGCAGTGTGAAGCCACTTCTGGGCCTGTGAAGGGCCACTTCTGGGCACCAGTTATTGGAGCCCAGAAGGAACTGTAGTTGTGTAGAGATGCAGCATGGCTGGAACCATGGTTGTGATACAGGGAGGGAATGGACAAATAATACTCAGGCTCCTCTCTTCTGCCTTCTGATCTCCTGCAGAACCTACCCCTAATGGCCCCTGAAGCGCCAAGGTGATGCAGTATATAGAAGTTACCTGTGCTGTGAGGTAGTCTTTAAAAAAAAAAAATGAAGGCCCAAAGAAGCTGTAAGTTGCTGAGGTCCCATTAGAGATAGTGATTCCAGGCCATTTGACTCCTCCGGCACTTTTTTTTAATTAACAGCTTTATTGAGATTTAATTTACATACCATAAAATTCTCCTGTATTAAGTGTACAATTCAATAATTTTTAGTATGTTTATGTCACCACAGTGTCACCACAGTCTAATCTTCAAACATTTTCATTACTCCCGAAAGAAACCTCACTCCCCATTCTCCCTAGGCAACCATTAATCCATTTTCTGTCTCTATAGATTTGCCTTTCCTGGACATCTGATATAAATGGAATCAAAAAATGTGTTTGGCTTCGTTGCCTAGGCATAACGTTTTTGAGATTTATCCATGTTGTAGCATGTATCAGTACTTATAAATACTTATAATGGAATAATATTCCATTGTTTAGATATAGTTCATTTGTTTATCTGTTCACTAGTTGATGGACATTTGGGTTGTTTTCACCATTTGGCTCTTGTGAATAATGCTGCTGTGAACATTTTCATAAAAGTATTTAAATGAAAACATGTTTCACTTTTCTTGTGCACGTACCTAGGAGTAGAATTGTTGGGTCATATGATAATGGTGTTTAACATTTTGAGGAACTGCCAGACTTTTCTAAAGTGACTGTATCATTTTATTTTACATTCCCACCAGCAGTGTATGAGGATTCTAGTTTCTCCACATCCTTGTCAACACTTGTGATTATAGCCTTTTTTTTTTTTTTTACTATAGCCGTTAATCTCCTGAAAGGTTCACTATTTTTAACACAGAGTTGTCTCTTCTCACATGATATTCTGCAATCAGGTTCAAGAGAAGGGAGGTATCTTTTACCATCGACAACTTTATTATTTTCACTGTTTTTTAAACTACAGGACATCACAGTGGAATTACTCAGCAGTTGGTAGCCAAGTTCATTAAGCTCTACATCCCTTAACACTTGCTTTTAAAGCAATTTTTAGTGAAACTTGGAGCTACTTACATAGTAATGCTTGTATGAAAGGGCTGTTATGACAATGAAAGGCCTGTTTGAGTTTAAGATTCCCTTTGCTTTCAATTTTAGTTTGGGAACTGAGGGTAAGTTTTGTAGCACATAGCAACTACAGTCACCTTTTAAAAATGTATTTAGTCACTCCCTTGCTTAAAAATCCTTCAGTTGTTTTCCATTGAGCATGGAATAGAATCCAGACTCCTTACTCTACCCCCATAGGTTTTTCATGTTTGCCCCTTGCCTACTACTTTACAGGTGAATGGGTCTCCTGCCATTCTCCCCTTCCCTCGGTACACTTGAAGCATGTTAGTCTTCTTTCAGCTGCTCTATATAGCAGGCTTTCCAACCTCAGGCCATGCATAACTCTTTCCTTTCCTCTTCCTGTGGTTTGGCACAGGGTTAGCTTAATATCCCCTTTCCATGGAGATTTTCGCTGATTGCTGTGTCTTCCAAAAGTAATGTCTCAATCGCTTCTGCCCTCAGCCCCATTTCTCAGGGAGGACACTCTTTTGGCAATTCCATCCATTTCATGGCTTCACAAATAACCCAACTGGTAATGATACCCAACTTTTAATTTCCAGCTCTAAGTGGGAATGTTCACTAGCCCTCTTTTGAGTATTTCCCACTTTATCTCTTATGAACACCTTTTAAGAGTTCTCAAATGTCTAACTATTGCCACTGTTCGGTCCTTATAATTTTTTACCTGGATTTCTGCAGTAGGATCTTGGCCTTCCAACTTTTAGGCTTGCTCTTCTTCACAGTGCTTATCATATTATCCTTCTAAGAGTGATTCTCTCCTCTTGGTATATGGCAGAATTGCTTTAAGAGCTTTTTCAAAGTGACTTACAGGGTCCCATCTTAGAATTACTAATAAAGAACTTCTGAAAGTGAGAACTGGGAGTGTACAGTTTGAAAAAACCCACCGGATGATGCTGATGAGCACCTCTGGTTAAAAACCATTCTTTTAAAATACAATTTAATCATTTAACACTGATTAAAACTCTTTAGAGGCTCTTGATTCCCTTGAATATAAATGTGATTTTGGCATATAATTTTCTATAATCTGGGTCCTGTCTGACTCATAGCCCTATCCCTAGTGCACCCATACAGAATTACTGAAAGGTCTACTAATGTACCATCTTATTTACATTTCTAGGTCTTTACATATGGTAGTACACCCATACAGAATTACTGAAAGGTCTACTAATGTACCATCTTATTTACATTTCTAGGTCTTTACATATGGTATTATCTCTTCCTGAAATAATTTCTTTTTCTTTCCTTGAATACTTTCTCCTCTTTCTTTCAGTACTCAGCTGCATTTCCTAGAGGTAAGCCTCTTATACTATGTAATGTTTGTTTATTTACTTATGCCTTTTTATTTCTGTGCCTTCTAGTGCCTAGCATAATGCTTGGCAGTCAGTAAATGTCAGTTGTATAAATTCAGACCTCACCTTTAGGTGCAGTAATAATAGCACTGATTGAACATTATGTGCCAAACATAGTACTGTGCTAAATGCTATATATATATATATATATATATATATATATATATATATATATATATATATATATATGCCTTATTGTTTACTCTCACTTTATGAATGTGCATGTTACTATTCACCATATTTTACAGTTGAGGAAACTGAGACATAGAGAGACTATGTGGTTAGCCTCAAGTTGCAGAATTTGTAAAGTACAGAGCTGGATTTGAATCCTGTGGCTTATTTGGAAAGCTTGTGTGTTTTTTTTTTTTTTTACAGCTGTTACATAGTTGTTTCATGATTCATTAGTTTATTTTTTCAAACTCACAATAAATAATTCCTTAATAAGGGCTGATTCTTCTTATGCTTCAGGGATATTTTTTGTTTTTAATCCTCAGACTACAATTAGCTAAAATAAAATAAAGATTTATATTACTTGACATTTAGGTATGAGTAGGACAGACATGCTAGACAGAGTTCTACATGCAAAGTTAATTCAGTGAACTTGGTGTTACCACTGTACTCATTTTGAAGACAGATTTTATACTGAAGAATACTGTGTGATAGATGAAGTAAAAATATTTAGCTTAACTCAGAATAGTAGAAATATGCAGAACATTAGGCTTCATAAAGAGGAAAACTAGGACTCCCTGTGCTTTGCTAAAAGTCTCGAAGTACGTACATTTGCAGAATCAGGACTGGAATCTGGGCCTCCTAACTTCCAATCCAGGGTTGTCTTTCTCAACTCTGAAAAGCTGATAATACCCTAAGACTAAAACAATATTTTCCAAATTTAAAGAAAATTCTGTTTTTATTATAGAATATATATTTTTTCAGTGACCAAGTTCTTTAACAGAGAAGAAAATAATATGACTACTTAAGGCAAAATCATTCATTCAATCTTGGGTAACTTATTACTTGTGTGCAAGTACTGGCTTGTTTACCTGGGATTTAACATATTTCATGGAATTTTTGCTGATTGATTTTAAAACTTGGAATGTGTTTTATTTCTTAAGTATTATGGAAATAAGAGTATGCTACCCAAGGAGAAGATCTGTACATGTTATTAATATCTGGATATAAACCATAAGACAGCTTATGCTCAGTAATACACTCAAAGCATTTTTTCTTATGATCATATGCCATCTTCACTGCACAAATTTGCCATTTTAGATGAGATTTTTGTCACAGCTTTCTCATCTGCCTTAAAACTTAATTTTCTTTGTTAAACAAATTAGATTAAAATTAGGAAAGAAGCTTACGGAAAGAATGTCATACTTACAGTAAACAAGGTAGAGAGTGGTAACTGAATAATCTCTTTTGGTTTGTTTTAATTTTTAGGAAAACATCAGTTTTTAAATTTGGAATTTAAGTAACAGCAACTGAAGGAAAATGTTACATCCCCCTGCAAAATTCTGACCCTTCTTATCCTCGAGATTGAGTCTGTACCCCACTTTGAAAGTATGGGGAGGGGATGGAAGATGGAAGTTTTGTGCTTGGTTGGGAATCTGAAGATCGACACAACTGTGACTGTTAACCCTTGGCTCCTTCCTCTTCCCTAGACCTTAGCTCCTGTAGTGCTTGGAGTGTGTAGGGGTAGTAAAAGTCCTCTCTCTCACCCTACCACCCATCCAGGCCTTGGGGGCTAGAAAGGGCTATACTACGGTAGGTACTATTATATTAAATAAATGTACATTTATTCAAAGGAGCTCATATTTAGGTATAGGAATTAGAAACAAAGACCATGTTTTGAGGCCTTTTTTTTTTTTCCAGGATAAATTTTTATTTTCTTAATCTGGCTTTTGTTTGAAAAAAATAAACAACTTCAGCAAGCCAGTGACCATCAGATTATTTTGAAACTTATTTTAAAACCATAAAAAAAAAATATTTTTGAAACTTGTTTTAAAGCCTTAAAAATATTATATACAGATTAACAAAAAAAAAAATCCTTATTATATGGTATATGGAGATGGGCCAACCACAGGAGGGAGATTAAATACATGCATGACAGCAAGCCTATCTATAACCACCTTCTTGTTTGATGATGTTGCACACTTCATGAAAAATTACCCATAATCACTAAGTTTGGATGATTGTAACTTTTATTGAGCTATAGTTCACAAATCATATAATTCACTATTTTATTTTATTTTTATTTTTTAAAATTATGTTGTTTGCGAATAAAGACTGTTTTGTTTTTGGCCGTGCCGCATGGCTTATGGGATTTTAGTTCCCCGACCAGGGATCGAACCTGGGCCCTCGGCAGTGAGAACACGGAGTCCTAACCACTGGACCACCAGGGAATTCCCATAATTCACTATTTTAAAATGTACAGTTCAGTAGTAGTTACATGAGACTGTGTAACCATCACCACTATCTAGTTCTAGAACATTTTCCATCACCCCATAAGGAAACACATGCTCATAAGCAGTCTCTTCCTATTCTCCCCTCTCCCTAAACCCTGGCAACCACAGTATCTACTTTGTGTCTCCAGGGATTTGCTCATTCAGTACATTTCATAGAAATGGAATCATACTATATGTGGACTTTTGTATTTGGCTTCTTTCACTTAGCATAGTATTTTCAAGGTTCATCCATGTTGTAGCATGTATTCGTGTTTCATTTCTTTTTATGGCTGAGTAATATTCCACTGTATGGCTGTATCACACTTACCCATTTATTGTTGGACATTTGGATTGTTTCTGCCTTTTGACTGTCATGATTAATGCTGCTTAATTAATGCTGCTGATTAATGAACATTTATGTACGAGTTTTTGTGTGAACATATATGTACTTCCAGTTCTCTTGAGTATATATACCTAGAAATGGGACTCCTGGGCCATATGGTGACTATGTTTAATTTTTTGAGGGAAGCATGGAATTTTTTTTTTTTTTTTCTTCTGGTTTTCCCAATGAGCTTTATTTGGGCAGACCTGGGGATGGGGAGGGCCTGCATTTAAATGAAGGTGTTGGGCCTCTTGGTGGTGAAGTGTGGCTTGTGCTGGTGACAGAGGACCCGGTGGGGCAGCGGGAACTTGATCTTGGAGTCGTGGAACTGCTCGGCTGCTGCTCGGCGGCACTTGTTGGCTGCGATCTCCTCTACCTCCATGATCTGGATCCAGTGGGCCCGGGCAAGGTGCCGGGTGCCCATGTCTCGGTAGCACTGGGTGGTGGTGCCGGCTGCGGTCAGGTCCTGGTACTGCCGGTACATGTTGTGGGGGCCTCTGCAGGAGTCATAGTGCAGCCAGATGCGGAAGTTCTTCAGCCTTGGGAGATTTCTCCCAAAAATGCTTTGAGTGTATTACTGAGAATGAAGCTGTCCCAACTTCAGTAGACAGTTTCCCCTGAAGACTTCTTCATCTTCTTCAGCTGAGACACAAAGTACCAGAAGTGGGACTTGGCAGCATGATTAGGTGCAAAGATTTGCATGGGACAGAGGGGCGGTGTGGGCCGTTTGGCGGGCAGCACCCCACCACCTTGTACTCTCGAAGTGTGCCCGAGGCCTTCATGGCGCTCCATCTGCGCTCGCTGCCACCCTCGAAAATGCGGGAAGCGTGGAATTTTAACTGGCTTTTAAAAATTCATTGAACTACTGTTTCACTCAAAGCTAATTTTTATATCACGTATAATCTTTATCCCATTGTGCTTTATATATGTTATTTTTTTAAGAAAAGCCAATTTATTTTTATATAATTATTGAGAGGATATTTATCTGTTTTGCTCCCTCTATGACGTATGGTGTAGAACATTCTTAATTTGGGCTTCAATAATTAAATCCATTGAATAGTGGCCCAGTTAGATCTCTACTTTATATTGAAAACTCTCGTACAATGCCTAAAATTGATAGCAGTCTACACGTATTCAGTTTTCTAGAAAGGGCTGACCTACTAGCTTGATCCTTCATTTTTTTATTTTCCAATTCTTATCAGGATGTCTGGCAATCAGGTTAGGTACTCAGTACATATTTGCTTGAGAGGTGATTGAGCTGTAACTTAAAGGTGATTTCTCTTCTGAAACTGAACATAGATTGTAATTATTTATGAGTATCTACAATGTGCCAGATACTATTGGGTTGCCCAAAAAGTTCGTTTGGTGTTTTCCGTAAGACGGCTCTAGTAGCGCCTAGTTGTTTTCAACTTCATTTGAAACAATTTTGTTCGATTGTATTGTGACAGCTGTCATACCAGCGTGCATTTAAAAAAAAAACATCAGGCTTCCCTGGTGGCACAGTGGTTGAGAATCCGCCTGCCAATGCAGGGGACACGGGTTCGAGCCCTGGTCTGGGAGGATCCCACATGCCGCGGAGCGACTAGGCCCGTGAGCCACAATTGCTGAGCCTGCGCGTCTGGAGCCTGTGCTCCGCAACAAGAGAGGCCGCAATAGTGAGAGGCCCGCACACCGTGATGAAGAGTGGCCCCCGCTTGCCGCAACTAGAGAAAGCCCTAGCACAGAAACGAAGACCCAACACAGTCATAAATAAATAAATAAATAAAATTAAAAAAAAAAAATCAAAATTGGTGAATTTTTGTGTAGCCATTTTAATATTGAAGATGGAAGAAAAAAGGCAACATTTTCGGCATATTATGCTTTATTATTTCAAGAAAGGTAAAAACGCAACTGAAATGCAAAAAAAGATTTGTGCGGTGTATGGAGAAGGTGCTGTGACTGATTGAATGTGTCAGAAGTGGTTTGTGATGTTTCATACTGGCGATTTCTCGCTGGACAATGCTTCACGGTTGGGTAGACCAGTTGAAGTTGATAGCCATCAAATGGGACATTAACTGAGAACAATCAACGTTATACCGCGCGAGGTAGCCGACATACTCAAAATATCCAAATCAAGCGTTGAAAATCATTTGCACCAGCCTGGTTATGTTAATCGCTTTGATGTTTGGGTTCCACACAAGTTAAGCGAAAAAAACCTTCTTGACCGTATTTCCACATGCAATTCTCTACTGAAACGTAACGAAAACATTCTGTTTTTAAAACAAATTGTGACAGGCGATGAAAAGTGGATACTGTACAATAAAGTGGAACGGAAGAGATCGTGGGGCAAGCGAAATACACCACCACCAACCACACCAATGGCCGGTCTTCATTCAAAGAAGGTGATGTTGTGTACATGGTGGGATTGGAAAGAAGTCCTCTGTTATGAGCTCCTTCCAGAAAACAAAACAATTAATTCCAACAAGTACTTCTTCCAGTTGACCAACTGAAAGCAACACTCGAGGAAAAGCGTCCGGAATTAGTCAACAGAAAACGCATAATCTTCCATGAAGATAACACAAGACCGCACGTTTCTTTGATGACCAGGCAAAAACTGTTACAGTTTGGCTGGGAAGTTCTGATTCATCAGCCATATTCACCAGACATTGCACCTTTGGATTTCCATTTATTTCGGTCTTTACAAAATTCTCTTAATGGAAAAAATTTCAATTCTCTGGAAGACTGTAAAAGGCACTTGGAACAGTTCTTTGCTCAAAAATATAAAAAGTTTTGAGAAGATGGAATTAATGAAGTTGCCTGAAAAATGGCAGAAGGTAGTGGAACAAAACAGTGAATACGTTGTTCAATAAAGTTCTTGGTGAAAATGGAAAATGTGCCTTTTTCTTAACTTAAAAACCGAAGGAACTTTTTGGCCAACCCAATATTTTGGGTGATGGGGTTATAGCAGTGACGAAAGCAAAGACCCTGTCCTAATGGAGTTTTCATTTCAGTGGCTAATAGGCAAACTAGTAAATAATGTTGAATGTTTATTAGTGCTATGGAGAAAAATAAAGCAAGAAAAGAGGATTAGGCAATGTGTAGGGAGGATAGAGGAAGGATGTTATTTTATATCAGGTGGTCAGGGAAGTCTTCAGTGAGATGAAATTTGAGCAGAGACCTGAGGGGAAATGAGGTGAACCAACTTAGTATGTTTGAGGAAAGAGCCAGGAGACCTGTGTGGCTGGAGTGGAAAATAGATAAAATTGGAGGTTTAAGGGGGCAGCAGTTAGGTCACTTAGTACATTGAGGATTATTGTAAGAACTTTGGCTTTTACTAGGGTGAGATGGGAAGCCATTGGAAGGATTTGAGCAGAAGAGTTTCATGATTTGGCTTTACTTTTTTTTTTTTTTTAAACATAATTGACCTTACAACACTGTGTTAGTTCCAGGTGCACAACATAATGATTCAGTATTTCTGTACATTACGAAATAGTTACCATCTGTCACCATACAAAATTATTACAACATTATTGACTATATTCTTCATGCTGTACATTTCATCCCTATGACTGATTTATTTTGTAACTGGGAGTCTGTACTTCTTAATCTCCCTTACCTATTGTGCTCATCCCCCCACCTACCACCTGTTTATTCTCTGTATCTATGAGTCTGTTTTTGTTTCGTTATGTTTGTTCATTTATTTGGTCTTTTAGAGTCCGCATATTTGTCTCTCTGACTTATTTCACTTAGCATAGTACCCTCTAAGTCCATCCATGTTGCCTCAAATGGCAAGATTTCATATTTTTAATGGCTGAGTAATATTCCATTTTATTTATATATTTGTGTGTGATACACGCATTATATGTGTAATATATACACACACACACCCCACATCTTTATCAATTCATCTATCAATGGACATCCAGGTTGCTTCTATATCTTGGCTATTGTAAATAATGCTGCAGTGAACATAGGGGTGCATAGATCTTTTCGAATTAGTGTTTTTAATTTTCAGAAAAATACCCAGAAGTGGAATTGCCAGTTAGTATGGTAGTTCAATTTTTTAAATTTAATTTTTAATTTTAATTCTATTGATAAGGGGTTAAAATCCAAAATATACAAAGAACTCATATAGCTCAATTTTAAAAAAAAAATCAACCGGTTTTTAAAAAATGGACAGAGGACCTGAATACACATTTTTCCAAAGAAGACATATAGATGGCCAACAGACGCATGAAAAGATGTTCAGTAACACTCATCAATGAAATGCAAATCAAAAGCACAATAAGATACCACCTCACACCTGTCAGAATGGCCATTATCAAAAAGACAACAAATAACAAGTGTTGAAGAGGGTATGGAGGAAAGGGAGCCCTTGTACCCTGTTGGTGGGAGTGTAAATTGGTGCAGCTACTATGGAAAACAGTATGGAGATTCCTCAAAATACTAAAAATTGAACTATCATATGACTTCATTTTTTAAGAGAGTGACTCAGGCTGAGAATAGGGGGTGGGAGGGGTTAGGGCAGAAGCAGAGAGACCAATTAGGAGGTTATAATTATTCCTTGCCTGTTAAAGAAGTGGAGTTAGCATGGATTTCTAAGAAGCAAGACAAAACAAAAAACCACCCCTAGAACCTCCTGATATTTACAGTTTATCTTGATCATTATTCTTACTCTTAAAGAGGTTTCAAGATTTGACATGGCTTACAAATTTTTCTTAGTGTAGATTGTATTTTTGAGAGCCTCTTTTGTTTTTTGTGGGGTTTTGGGGGGTTTTTTGGCCATGCCACGTGGCTTATGGGATCTTAGTTCCCCAGCCAGGGATTGAACCCCAGCCCTCAGCAGCGAAAGCATGGAGTCTTAACCACTGGTCCACCAGGAATTCCCTGAGAGCTGTTTTAGATTTACAGATAGTACAGGGTTCCCATATACACCCTCACCCACTTTCCCCTATTATTAAGTTCTTATATTCTTATGGTACATTTGTTACTAGTAATTAACTGATACATTGTAGTCAACTGAAATCTGTAGTCAACTGAAATCTGTAGTTTATTCAAATTTCCTTAGTTTTTACTTAATGTCTTTTTTTGGTCTCTCCAGGGATACCCCTTTACATTTGTTTATCTTGTCTCAGTAGATTCCTCTTTGCCATCACAATTTCTCAGACTTTTCTTGTTTCTGATGACCTTTATATTTTTGAGCAGTGCTTGTCAAGTATTTTGTAGAATGCCCTTCTCTTGGAATTTGCCTGATGTTTTTTTTCTCATAATCAGACTGGAGTTATGGGTTCTCCAGAGGGAGATCACAGAGGTAAAGTGTTACTTTCATTACATCATATTAAGGGTATATCTTATCAATGTGATTTATCACTGTTGATTTTGATTTTTACCACCTGGCTGAGGTAGTGTTTGTCAGGTTTCTGCACTGTAAAGTTACTCTTTTGTTTTTTTCCTCCTTTCAGTACTATCCTCTTTGGAAGAAAGTTGCTATGTGCAGCCCATTAAGGAGTGGGGAGTTATGGTCCACCTCCTTCAATGTAGAGTTGCTACGTAAATTATTTAGAATTCTTCAAGGGAGATTTGTGTTTCCTCCTCTATTTATTTATTAGTCATTTAATTTTATCAGTATGGACTCACAGATATATACTACTAAGTTTTTTTTGCTCAAAATGTTCCAGTTTTGGTCATTGGGAGCTCTTTCAATTTGCCTCTTTGTCCCTGTGACATATCCCCATAAGTGTAAGGTTTTTCCCCCTCTCTCTTTCTGTTTGTTTGGTCAGGAAGAAAATGCAAAGATGCTCAACATCATTAGATAACTGAAAATCAAAACCACAATGAGATACCACTTCACACCTACTAGGATGGGTATTATAATAAAAGTAAAGACATAGACAATAACAAGTATTGGTAAAGATGTTGAGAAATTGTAACCCATTAAACATTGTTGGTGGGAATGTAGAATGGTACAGCCAGTTTGGTTGGCCATTCCTCAAAATGTGAAACATGGAGTTATCATAAGACCCAGCAATTCCACTCCTAGGTATATACCCAAGAGAATTTAAAATATACATCCACACAAAAACTTGTATGTGCATGTTCATCACAGCATAATTCATAATAGCCAAAAAGTGGAAACAACCCAGTGTCCATCAGTTGATGAATGGCTAAACAAAATGTGGTATATCTATACAATGGAATGTTATTCAGCCGTGAAATGAAGTACTGATATATCCATGTTTGTAACATGGATGACCATTGAAAACATTATGCTAAGTGAAAGAAGCCAGTCACAAAAGCCTGCATATAATATAATATGATTCCATTTATATGAAATGTTGCGAGTGGGCAAATGCATAGAGACAGAAAAATTAGTGATTGCCAGGGGCTGGGTAGAGGAGGATATATGGGGTGTGATGCTAATGGGTACAGGTTTATTTTTGAGGCAGTGAAGTGTTCTAAAATTAGGTTATGTTGATGGTTGCACAACCCTGAGTATTCTAAAAGAGCTCTGATTTGTACACTTTAAAAGGGTGACCTTTATGGTATGGGAATTACATATCATTTAAAAAAATTTAGAACAAAACAAAAATGAGATACCTAGGGATTTATATTTGTAAGAATCATACACTAAACACTACAAAAGATTGCTGACAGGAATTAAAGACCCAAATAAATAGATATACTCATGGATTAGAAGACTCAATACTCTTAAGATGGTAGTTTTCCCCAGCTGATGTATAGAGTCATTGCAGTGTTTTTGTAGAAATTGACCGGCTGACTCTAAAATTTATATGGGAATACCTGGCATAGACAAAATAATTTTGAAAAAGAACAAAATTAGAAAATCTGTACAACCTGAATCATTTATCAGACTGTGTGTTATTGGCCTAAGAACAGACATTGATCAATGTAACACAGTAGTTAAGAACAGAACCACAAATATATGGCTAGTTGACTTTTTTGGACATAGGTTCAGATAGTTTCAATAGGTAAAGATTCAGTAGATAGAGAATAATCTTTTTGATAAGTAGTACTGGGATAATTGCATATCCAAATTAAAAAAAAAAAAAGAATCCCAAGCCTTGCATCACACCATGTACAAAAAATGCATTCCAAATGAATCATAGACCTAAGTGGAAAAATTAATACTATAAAACTTCTAGAAGAAAACATAAGAAGAAATCTATGAGATGTTGGATTAGGCAAAGATTTCTTAGCTACAACATCAAAAGTACAATTCATAAAATAAAAAATTATTTTGCTCTTCTAAATACATTGTTAGGAGAATGAAAGCCACAGATTGGGAGAAAATGTTTACAAAATATGTATCTGTCCAAGGATTTGGTTCCAGAGTATATAGGCAACTCCTAAAACATTAATAAGAAAACAAACAACCCAATAAAATATGGGCAAAAGATTTGAGTGGATACTTTACCAAAGAAGATTTCTGCATGGTAGATAAACAGATGATGCTCAACATTGTTAGTTATTAAGGAAATGCTTATTAAAACCACAGTGAGATACCACTGCACACCAATTAGAATAGCTCAAATTTTTTAAAAGAAAAGGAAAAGAAACAACTTACAGACTTAAAATACTTGGTGCCAGTGAGGATGTAGAGTAACCAGACCAGACGTACATTATTGGTGGGAATGCAAAGAGGTATAGCCACTTTGGAAAACAAGCAGTTTCTCTAAAGTTAACATATTACCATAGAACTCAGCCGTCCCCCTCCTAAGTTATTTACTCAAGTGAAATGAAAACTTATGTTCAGACTAAACCTTAGGCATGTGTTTATAGCAGCTTTATTCATAATTGCCAAAACAGGAAAGAACCCAAAGGTCCTTTGACTGATGAACGGATTTAAAACAACCATCAACCTTTGGTACATCTATATAATGGAGTGCTACTCCACAATAAAAAATAATGAATTACTGGAAGTGGGCACGCTCCACGCCTTGAGGGCATTGGTCTTTTCCCACCTGCCTTGCGCCGCTGTGGGAGATTCTGAGAGTCAAGAGGAAGTCATCTGGGACATCGCCAGGCAGCTCGTCCAAGTAGCAGACAGGATGGAGTGCGGCGTCCGGCCAGGGCTGGTGGGCAACCTGGCCGCGCAGTTTATGAATGGGAGCCTGTCAGAGGAGGACAGGCCTATCTATTTGTTCAACAGATACAAAGGTTTGGTTAATGCAAGATGAGTAAGCTCTTCATCGTTCATGAACAGATCTGCGGTACAACATGGTGCACATAGTTAACAATACTGTATTGTATTCTTTAAGTGGGTGGATCTCATGTTAAGTGCTCTTACCACAATTAAATTAATTGGTTAGAACTTCGGCCTGGAAGAAAACATTCACAATACATCTATCTGACCAAAGAAAATGTGGATCCAGACTGTATTTATTTATTTATTTTTAAACATTTTATTATTATTTTTTAATTTTTATTTATTTTTTGGCTGCATTGGGTCTTCGTTTGTGCACGGGCTTTAGTTGCGGCGAGCGGGGGCTATTCTTCGTTGCGGTGCGCGGGCCTTTCATTGTGGTGGCTTCTCTTGTTGCAGAGCATGGGCTCTAGGTGCGCGGGCTTCAGTAGTTGTGGCGCACGGGCTCAGTAGTTGTGGCTCGCGGGCTCCAGAGCACAGGCTCAGTAGTCGTGGCGCATGGCCTTAGTTGCTCCGTGGCATGTGGGATCTTCCCGGACCAGGGATTGAACCCGTGTCCCCTGCATAAGCAGGAGGATTCTTAACCAGTGCCCCACCAGGGAAGTCCCAGACTGTATTTTAAAAACTTTTTACAACCCAGTAAGATGGCTAACAACCCAGTTTTTTTTAAAGGGCAAAATCTTTGAACAAACTTCACAAGAGAAGCTACAAGAATAGTCTATAAGCATATAAGAAGATGCTCCTCATCATTTGTTATTAGGGAAATGCAAATTAAACCACAGTGAGATACCACTTAACCTACCTAGAATAGCTAAAATTAAGAAGACTGAAAAGATCATGTGGTGACAAGGATGTAAAGCAAAACGGAATGTTGATTAATTACTGATGCTAATGTAAAATGGTACATGCGCCTACCTTATCACCCAGTAATTCCATTCCTGGATATTTAACTTAGAGAAATGAAAGTATATGTCCACAAAAGACTCGTATACAAAATGTTCGTAGTACATTTATTCATAGTAGCTTCTAACTAGAAACAATCCAAAGGTTCATCAGTAAGTGAATGGATAAACATAATTGTGATAAATTCATATAATTCAATGAAAAGGAATGACCTACTTATGTATGCAACAACATGGATGTATCTCAGAAACATTATGCTGAAATGAAAAAAAGCCAGACACAAAAGAGTACAGGCTGTATGATTCCATTTATATGAAATTCTAGGACAAGCAAGCCTAAATTTTCATAACATTAGGTTTCCCAGTGGTTGTCTGGGGCCAGGGGTGAGATGAAAAAGATATTGACTGCAAAGGGGCATGAGAAGCCTTCTGTTGTGATGGAAATGTTCTGCAAGTTGGTTGGGATTATGGTTATACTGGTGTGTACATTTATCGAAAAATGTGTACACATTGAACTGTACACTTAAAATGGGTGCACTTTACTGTATGTAACTTACACCTTAAGTTGATTTATAAAGTTTAAAATAGATTTTAAATTAATCCTAAAATTGAATCTTCAAACTAAAACAATCATTTACTTAACTTTCACATCAGTATTCTAACTGTATATACTTAATGGGACATGATCTTGAGACAGAAAGTACTGTGAAGAAATACTTAACTTTACTTGATGGTTTTGTTTTTGAAAGAGGTTGTGTTACAGTATTTTCGGATAGAGCTAATGAGTAAATATGTTGATGTATCAGTAGTTGTGAACTGGGATTCTGACTGTAGGAAAAGGGAAATACATGTGAAATGGAGGAAGGTGAGGAATACTACATTGGATTTGAGTTAGAGTTGTCATTATGAACTCATGTTTTTAAAAAGACATGTATTTCCTAGCTTTGTCCACTTAAAGGGCCTAGAAGCAGTGACACCTCAGGCATTGAATACACCTGACACCCAGATCTTGGTTTCAAAATGCCATTGCCCACTAAAAAACTCCGAGTAGAAATGGTTGATTTCAGGTGTGGTACAGGGTTAAAAAACCAAGGTGAACCTGAAGCATCTTGTGCTAGGAGGTAAGAATGTGTCTGAGCACCAAGGAGGATATGTCAAAAGGAAACAAGATTGAAGGGACACTATAAATTAAATATGAAGAGTCTACAATGATATTTTTTTTAAGCACAACGTATACACATTAAAAAACATATTAGTATATATTTTATATATTATATTTAAGTATGTATATAGATAAGAGAGAGAAAAGGGGAAAAAATCTAATTTTTATTTTATAGAAGAATGCTAACTTTTAAATATGGAAGGTAGTGTAATTAGAAGACTACTGTTTCTAATCTTCAGTGCAGTAATTGAAATGAAGATCATGAATGCAGGGTGTCTGAAACCATTAGCTGTTGGGACAAGATACTGACACTGTCTTAAGTAACACCTCACAATTGCATACTTATTTCAAAGAGAAGAAGTAACTACATTGAGAGATCTGACAGTACCTTAACCACTTCAAGTTTAGCATCACCAGTGAGACAGACTGACATTATGTGTGTCCTCATGAGTGCAATAAGAATTATGAAGCATCATTATGTACTTCTCATGAAGTAGCAATCAGACAAATCCAGAATTTGGGATAGCTTACATTCAGCTGACTTGGATTCCTCAAAATAAAAAGTCCATGTCATGAAGTCAAGGCAAAAGGGGTCTGGCATTAGAGGCAGAGTGGAGGCACTGTTCTAAATGTAAAGAGACATAACCAAATATAATTGTTGAATTTTGATTGCATCCTACAGAGAGCTTTAAAATATCAAACATTTTGACAACAATTGAGGAAAATTGGAATGTGACCTCTGTATTACATGTTATAATGACAGTGTTGAATTTCTTGAAGTCTAATAATGATACTTGGTTATACAGCTGAATGTCCTATTCCTAGGAGATGCAACTGAATTATTTAAGGATACAGTTTCTTGATGTCCACAAGTTGTTTTCAAATAGATTAAAAGAAAGTAGTATATATGTCTGTGTATAAAGATAAAACAAATATAACAAAATGTTAACAGTTGTTGAAACTTAAGTGATGGGTATACAGGTTATTCATTGTAGTGTTTCAGTTTTTCTGTGGGTTTAAAATATTCAGAATAAAAATCAAGGGGAGAAAAATATCTCGTTCTGAATTACTCTCAAGATGTATAAGCTTGAAATTTTCTAGGAGAGTTATTGGGAAATAGTGTTAATTATCAATTCATTTGAACTATCTACTATATTCCAGAGACTGTTAGAGTTAGAGGGACTTTAGAGATTATCCTATCTGGGTCCCTTATTCATACAGGTGAGGAGGTAAGTCCAACAGTAATAGAGTCACTTATTGAAATCACATGGTAAGCCAGTAATAGCACTTGGACAGTGAATTCAGCTCTCCTATTTTCCAGGATATTGCTCTTCCCAATGTACCATGTTACCTCTTCCAGTAAAAGGACTTTGTTTTAGGTAAAGTTGAACTAAGAAAAATGCTGTGTATTACTTTTCTTCCCAGTGTATCTTCAATATGTTCCCCCGCATTTTGACAGTATTGTCAGACTGTGTTTGATCTCTTGATCTGTAGGTCAGGAATTTAGTCAAAGACTTATGCTACTTTTCATAATTGCTCTCCTAGAAATTTTTTGATCATCTGGTTTGAGCTGTGTGTTTTTTGTCATTTATTTTTATCATCCTCTAGTTTAAGCTATGAAGAAGGACATCCTTCTCACTCTGAAACAGATCTCCTTCAGAGACAGACTTTTGCAGCCTCTCATCAGCTTCCTGGATATGCTGCCACACCTCAGCCAACCGGTAAAAATTCTCTTGTGAAATATACCACAAATCTGGGTACATTTAGTGAATAAGCAGAAAAATCAATTTTCACATGTTGGGTTATGAAAGTATACAGACATAACGGTTTCATGGGAAATGTTAAAATGAAAATGAGATTAAAAGCTTTGTCTTTTACTGCTAGGGAATATCTGTATAACTAATTAGTAGGGAGATCTTTTTTTCATGCATCTCTGTAGATTTTAAATTATAATTACGCTTGAGCAAATTAATATTTGTTGCTATTCATAATAAAACAGTTTAGGATTGTAGAACTTCTGGCCTCAAATGTCAGAGATTCCTTTTTAAAATAGGATCCGGAATATCATTTTATATTAACATATATTTTTACTTTGGGATACATTTTATCTTCAAATGTAGGTCTTTCTGGAATATTTGATACTAGTGTGAACAATGCCAGCACTAACACTAAAGAATCTTCAGTGATGAATTTTCTCTCTGCTGTTGAATCCCGAACTGCTCAGGCTGCTTCTTCAGGAACTACTCTTTTACCACAATTCAGGGCCCCATCCTGGCAGACAGGTGATTCTTTGTTTTCAGAATTTTTAAGTCCTTTAAAAATATGGATAAAATTTCACTTTTGATAGTCTTGTCATTATAGTAGTGTGGCTGAGAGTGATGTTAATTATTGATTTTCCAGTGAACTTTAAAACCTGGAATTTTTCACTATTTTAAGGTGGACAAAATTCAAGAAATTGTTACTAGCAGAAATTCAGTTTTAGCACTCTGATGAAAACTAGCAAGTTGAAGAAGGCAGGTAATTGTTAAAGATAAATCCTAGATATAAAGTTTTTATCTAGCAATTTAAGTAGTTACTTGTTTACTTGAGAGGAGGAAAGATTAAATTTTTATTTTTATTTTTTTTTCCTATTTCACCTTTATAGAGGTGTAATTGACATATAAAACTGTAAGATATTTAAAGTGTACATTGTGGTGATTTGATATACATTTACATTGTGAAAGAATCCCCACATCTGGTTAATTAACACAGCTATCACTTCACATATTTATCTTTTGTGGGGGGCGGTTGGTGAAAGATTAAATTTCATTTCTTTTAGTGACTTTGGGCTGGATAGGTGTGGTACAGTAAAAAAAACAGTCTTGGAACTGATTTCATCATTAGAGTTATGTAAAGTTATCCTTAACTGAACAGAGTAAGTCAGTCTTTAATAAAAGCCATTAAAAGTTGATATATTATGTACTTTTCTTTTTAAATTTTATTTATTTATTTTTATTTTTGGCTGCGTTGGGTCTTCGTTGCTGTGCACGGGCTTTTTCTCTGGTTGGGGTGAGCGGGGGCTACTCTTTGTTGCGGTGCGCGGGCTTCTCATTGCGGTGGCTTCTCTTGTTGTGGAGCACGGGCTCCAGGTGTGTGGGCTTCAGTAGTTGCAGCGCACAGGCTTAGTTGCTCTGTGGCATGTGGGATCTTCCCCGGACCAGGGCTCGAACTATGTCCCCTGCACTGGCAGGCGGATTCTCAACCACTGTACCACCAGGGAAGTCCTATTATGTAGTTTTCTATTTTATTTTTCTTATTTCATTTTTCAACTGTTTCCCCCCGCCAAAATTGTTTGTATATTTTTTTATTCTTTGCAGGATGACAGAAAGGTTAGGTTTTTTTTAAGGTTTCATTTTAAAGAATATATTTTTAAGTAATAGCTATAGGAAATAATATTTTACATTCTGATGTAAACTCCATTAATAGAGCTTCTCCGTATGTCTTAGAAACATTTTTTCTGCTTCCAAAGAAACAATGTTTTAGTATGAAATAAAGCAATATTAAAAAACACAATAAGGGACTTCCCTGGTGGTCCAATGGTTAAGAATCCGCCTTCCAACGCAGGGGATGCGGGTTCAATCCCTGCTTGGGCAACTAAGCCCGCACACCACAACTAGAGAGCCCGCGGGCCACAACTGCTGAGCCTGCACGCTCTGGAGCCCACGTGCCACAACTAGAGAGAAGCCCATGCGCCACAACAAAAGATCCCATGTGCTGCAACTAAGACCCAATGCAGCCCAATAAATAAATAAATATTAAAAAAATAAAACTACACAATAGCTTTATTTTTTGCTTCCTGGAATAATTTTACATTACATGTATTTAGTTAGACTTTCTATCTCAGTTTCTATAATTACATTATTTTAAACATTAATTCTAAGCACTATTTATTCCTTCAAGAGTAGCTAGATATTTTCTGTCCTTGTAACGGTAATCCTTTTTCTGTCTGCATTGCGAGGCTTGTGGGATCTCAGTTTCCTGACCAGGGATTGAACCTGGGCCCCAGCAGTGAAAGTGCCGAGTCCTAACCACTGGACCTCCAGGGAATTCCCACTTTTTTGACATTTAATGGAAAGAGGTGAAAGAAGAATATTTTTGAAAAGGGCCAGAGAATCTTTTTTCCCCAATTTTGCCAAAATGAAAAAGAATTTTTTTTAATGGAAATTCACTAAAAAATGTGTAAACAGACTTAGAGAACGAACTTATGGTTACCGGGGGGAAGAGTAGAGGGGAGGGATAGACTTGGAGTTTGGGATTGACATGTACACACTGCTATATTTAAAATAGATAACCAACAAGGACCTACTGTACAGCAAAGGGAATGCTGCTCAATGTTCTGTTAATAACCTAAATAGGAACAGAATTTGAAAAAGAATAGCTACATGTATATGTATAACTGAATCATTTTGTTGTACACCTGAAACTAACACAACATTGTTAATCAATGGTGCTCCAATATAAGATAAAATTTTTTTAATGTAAACAATAAAAAAGTGTATAAAATGGAAAGTGATAGTTCCTAATTACAGTCCCCCTTTTTAGAGAAGAGTTAACAGTTTGGTATTTACTCTTCTTTAATATCTTTGTACATCAAAACTTTTTTTGTATATCCACCTAAGCAATGTTTATAGCATCAGTATTATTAGGATATGCCATAATTATTTTACCAGTCTCCTGTTGATGGATATTTAGGTTGTTTCTACCTGTTATTCACAGTAACTATAATGAATATCTTGTTTGAATCTTTGTGTCCACTTATTTCCATAGGGTAAATTTCTAGAAGTGGAACTTTTGGATCGCAAGGGTATAACATGTTTTTACTTTTGCTGTATGTGGCAAGAATGCTGTCCTGAAATGTTAATACTCTCTTCTTGACAGTGCTTTATTAATTTCTGATTAGCTTTTTTTGATAAGCATGCATCTATTGTTATTAGAAGTTGTTCATAGGAAGTCAAAACTTGAAATGCAAGGAATTTTTTAAATGCATTTATTTTGATAAAAGAAACTTTGCACTGTTAATCTCACTATTTCAGATTTATTACGTTAAATGTAGGCAATTCAGTTTCAATTTTAATGTTATGAACATTTTAGTTTGTCCATTGGTATTTTGCATTGGGATTTCAAGGGAAATTAATCATTAGAGATTATGTACATTTTTACTGTTTTCTTAATTATCAAATGACCTTATCTGACTATATATATGTATAATCTCATATTTATGTAACAATCATACATATGAATTGCTGATACCTTTGTAATTTTGTTCCTGCCTTATGAAAGCTAGCTATTTTGAAATGTATTTTTGAAAATTTATGTGCAGAACTAATTTGTCAGGCTTTTCAGTTTTAAAGAGATTTTGATGGATTGAAGGTCATATAAGTTTTATAAGTCTGTATTATGAAAGCAGATATAAGTGTTTGTGCTGTAACTGCATGAGCATATTTGTTTTCTTTTCGTAGGTATGCATTCCTCAGCAGCAACTGAGCTGTTTGTTACTGGACCTTTGCCAACCACTGGAGCACTTCCACCCTCTGCCCTCTCTGCTTATCAGCATCCCACCACCTTCAGCAATAGAAACTTTGCCACCACCTCACCTTTGGTGCTTCAGGATTCAACTTTTAACACTACATCAAATGGAATTTTAAATCCTCATGATCCTTTGCTGCAAATCAAGACTTCCCAGGGAACTGTTCCAACCGCTTTGGCATTTGAGCGCCTGGGCAGTTCTGCGATAAGTAACAGCATACCACCTCAGTCTTCAACATACCGCTCAGCTCAAGAGTCTGCACCCCATCTTCTACAACCTCAATTTAGTTTGTTGCCTTCAGCACTTGGAGGAGCCCAGCAAACTCCTCAAGCCTACGGTTCAACTCTCTTTACTAGTTCTACTGCTTCCATTGAAAGAGCTCTTCTTCGAGAATGTAGTGTTATTAAACACCATCAGCGGCCTTCAGGTACCCAGTCTATTCAGGCACAACTGACTGGTTCACAGCATTCCTTACATGGTTATCTATCAAATGCAAGTGTGGTTAATTTTCAGGAAACAAGCAGGCAGTCATCTTTATCCTGTAACCCAATTGGAGATTCTACTCAGGTGAGCAATGGAGGATTGCAACAGAAGACCTCCCAGGTCTCAGTGGAACTTGCTCAGTCCTATTCATCTGCAATTCCATCATCAGGGTATCCTCCTTCTACTACAAAAGTAAAAAGCTGTTCTACAAAACAACCACTAACATCAACCAAGTCCCCCAAACCTCAAAGTATAATTCCTCCTGTGCAAACACTAAGCTATTCCAAACCTTTACATAACCAGAGTTCTGTAATATCAGGCCAAGCACAAATTTATTCTACAGCGCAGCTACCAAGCCTTTTATCAGTTAGTCAGTCTCAAAATTATGGTTTAGTACAGCCACATAATGTGCCATCTATTGTTCATTCACATGTTTATAGGTCCAGCAAAGTTGAGAAGTTGCCATCCTTATATAAAACATTGACTTTTTCTGGGTCATCTCAGACTATAACTTCTGAAAATCCAACACTTAATTATTCTTCTGATCAGCAAGAGGTATTATCTTCAGTTACAAATGAGAATTACCCTGCTCAAACAAGAGATCTATCTTCAGTTAGCCAGTCTCAGAGTTACTCATCTGGTCACTCTCAGGGTTTATCACCAGTTAGTCAGACACAGGTTAGTTATTCATCTCAGTCACAAGTTTTGTCAGTTGTTAGTCCTTCAGAAAGCTATGCTTCAGGGCAGACCCTAACATTAACAGCCCCTTCTCTTTCTTATTCTTCTGCCTCTCGGGCTCAGAATATGCCAGATTCTAGCCCAACTCAGAATTATATTTCTATGCATTCTTCCCAAAATGCTCAGACTCAAGGGTCATCATCTCCCCAGTCCCAAAAGTTTTTGCCTGTTGTCCAGTCATCATCTTTTGCGTCCTCTACTCATTGTCAGACATTACAGAATAACATACCTTCCCCTGATCCAAAGTCTTACGCTGAAAGAAAACTTGACTCAAATGTGTATACATCTTCAAAGCAAGAGGATGATTTTCCAATGCAAGAGTTACAGGTATTACAGCCGCAAGTATCTCTTGAGTCATCAACCCAAAGGCTATCTGATGGGGAAATTAATGTTCCAGAGTCAGCTTATAAGGTGTCAAAGACAGATGACAGATATTCCCAGAGCATAATCAGAAGTAATTCCCATCTTGAAGATCAAGTTGTTGGGATTGTTCTACAAGGGCCAAAAAAAGAAGAAAACATAGTTGGTTCAGTGGCACAGCTTAACCAACAAGTTGGCCAAGTCAATAATGCAGCAACCCTTGATATAAAGAAGACAACTAATTTAATGCAAACTCCACAAATAAGGCTGAATACTAAAGACCTAAACCAGCAGCATTCTCTTATACAGAAGGTACATGAAGCCAAGGTCCAGGAGCAGCATGATCAAATAATTAATGCCTCATCTCAGATTCAAATTCCAAATAATGCTTTAGGGCATGGCCATCAGGCATCTCTTCCTAATACACAGGTCCTTTTAGATTCTGCCTGTGATTTACAAATTCTTCAGCAGTCAATACTACAGGCCAGTTTAGGACAAGTAAAGGCATCTCTACAAGTACAGCGTGTTCAAAGTCCTCAACAAATAGTACATCCTTTCCTTCAAATGGATGGTCATATTATTCAGAGCAATGGCGATCATTCTCAGCAGCAACTCCATCCTCAAAATTCTGAAATTATGAAAATGGACCTCTCTGAGTCTTCAAAACCATTACAACAACATCTAACAACAAAGGGCCATTTTAGTGAAACAAATCAACATGATTCAAAGAATCATTTTGTTTCTCTTGGATCAATATGTTTCCCAGAGGCAATGCTCCTCAGTGATGAAAGAAATATTTTATCAAATGTAGATGATATCTTAGCAGCTACAGCAGCAGCTTGTGGGGTCACACCTTCTGATTTTTCCAAGTCAACTTCAAATGAAACCATTCCTGCTGTTGAAGATGGTGATTCTAAATCTCATTTTCAGCAATCATTAGATGTCAGGCATGTGACGTCAGATTTTAACTCCATAGCAGCTACAGTAGGAAAGCCACCGAATATAAATGATATTTCCTTAAATGGAAATCAAGTTACTGTAAACCTTTCACCAGTACCTACTCTTCAGTCAAAGATGACTCTTGATCCACAGCACATTGAAACACCTGGTCAAAATAAAGCTTCTAAAGTAACTTCACCAGTGGTTGGGCCAGGTCATGAAGTCCAGGAGCAAAGTTCTGGCCCATTCAAGAAACAGTCTGCTACCAATCATGAACCTGAAGAAGATAGCGAAGTACCTGTTGATAGTATATTAAATAATAACAGAAATCAAGAGTTTGTTTCTAGTAGTAGAAGTATAAGTGGAGAGAGTGCTACATCGGAGAGTGAATTCACTTTAGGGGGTGATGACAGTGGTGTGTCAATGAACCCGACTAGGAGTACACTTGCACTGTTGGCCATGGCCCAACCTGGGGAGCCAATCAGCGTCAAGATTGAAGAGGAAAACCAAGATTTAATGCATTTTAACCTTCAGAAGAAGAAAACTAAAGGAAAAGGGCAAACTAAAGAGGAAGACAACAGTAATCAAAAACAGCTGAAAAGACCTGCCCAAGGCAAACGACAGAATCCAAGGGGAGCAGATATATATTTGCCGTATACTCCCCCTTCCTCGGAAAGCTGCCATGATGGTTATCAGCATCAAGAAAAAATGAGACAGAAGATCAAAGAAGTAGAGGAAAAACAGCCAGAAGTCAAAACCGGATTCATTGCCTCTTTCTTAGATTTTCTGAAATCTGGGCCCAAGCAGCAGTTTTCCACTCTTGCTGTACGGATGCCTAACAGGACTAGACGACCAGGAACCCAGACTGTTCGTACATTTTGTCCCCCACCACTTCCAAAGACTGCATCTGCAACACCCACAACTTTAGTGTCTGAAACTGGGGGTAACAGTCCGTCAGAAAAAGCTGATAACGAGCTTAAAAACTCGGAACATTTATCTTCACTTTCTTCTGATGAAGATGATCCTGGAGTATGCAGTCGTGATATTTATAAAAGCACCTCTACTACCGTAAATACTTCGGATGCCACTTCTGATAAAAAGAAGAAAACAGGTAAAGTTTTAAAATTTAGATTCATAATTATGGCTTTCCACTTTAATTTTTCTGGCTCTATACCAAGTTTTATGCTTTCTTAGCTTGAAGCAGGCCAAAATGCAAGGGTAGGTATCTTAGAGACTTACTTTTTTAAATTTTCCTTGCCTATAGGAAAGTTCTGGGTTTTAGGCTGAGTAGTTCTGGTTTTTCTCAGCTTTTTACCACATGCAACATAATTTACATAGTGCACTATCCACACTTTTCTAACCTGAGACATTTTGAAGTGGCTCATGGATATGAGGCATTGTATTGAGGGCCATGTTGTTATATAAACTGGCATATTTTCTTGATATGCTAATTTTACCTAAAGATCAACATTTTACTATTAAATATGGTTCTTTTGTGTGCAGCATGCAGATTAATATAATTAAGTTAAAACTTCTAAAATTTTGTGCTGGTTCCGAAGTATATGCCCAAATCCTTGGGTGTGTGTTTCACTTTACTCTGTAGTTAAGGGAACATTTCAAGGAACTGTTTTGAGAAGCACTGCCTCATGTAAATGATTGACAAGTAGTATAAAAGTTACTATTTTAAAGAACATGCTGGGCTTCCCTGGTGGTGTGGTGGTTAGGAATCCGCCTGCCAATGCAGGAGACACGAGTTCGAGCCCTGGTCCGGGAGGATCCCACATGCTGCAGAGTGACTGGGCCCGTGTGCCACAAGTACTGAGCTTACACTCTAGAGCCCACGAGCCACAACTACTGAGCCTGCGAGCAACAACTACTGAAGCCCGCGCACCTAGAGCCCATGCTTCACAACAAGAGAAGCCACCGCAATGAAAAGCCTGTGCACTGCAATGCAGAGTAGCCCCCGGTTGCCACAACTAGAGAAAGCCTGCGCACAGCAACAAAGACCCAACAGCCAAAAATAAATAAAAATAAAATAAATAAATTTGAAAAAACAAAAGCTTTAAAAAAAAAATAATGCTAAGGAAAAAAGTACTTATAACAGTAAAATAGCTACCACCTCTGTGCCAGGAACTATTAGCAATGCTGTAAGATGTGCTTTGTTATCTCCAATATACAGATGATATAACAGACTAAATGAATTTTCCAGGTCTATACAGTCAGTAAATGACAGAGCTGAAATCCAAACTCAGGTTTATCTAGTTCTAGAACCTGTATTCCTGCCTACCTCTTTTTTTTTTTTTTTAATTTATTTATTTTTTGGCTGTGTTGGGTCTTTGTTGCTGCATGCGGGCTTTTCTCTAGTTGTGGTGAGTGGGGGCTACCGTTCGTTGCAGTGCACGGGCTTCTCATTGCGGTGGCTTGTCTTTGTTGCGGAGCACACCTGTGCAGGCTTCAGTAGTTGTGGCATGTGGCCTCAGTAGTTGTGGCTCCCGGGCTCTAGAGTGCAGGCTCAGTAGTTGTGGCGCACGGGCTTAGTCGCTCCATGGCATGTGGGATCTTCTCAGACCAGGACTTGAACCCATGTTCCCTGCATTGGCAGGCGGATTCTTAACCACTGCACCACCAGGGAAGCCCCTGCCTACCTCTTTTGTATGAATAGAGTGGTGCTTTATGAGTAAAACCTTGTTTTGTGATGTACTTTTCAGCTTCTCTCCAGATTTGAGACTACCTTTTTAACTATTAAAGTAATATGAAACAGCTGGTATCCCAAATATTCTATTAGCATAAATTTCTGCTAAAACATTTGTAAAGAATTCTCATTTTGTTATACAAGGAAATTAGCATAATGGAAAATCATTGTTAGAGTCAAAACATTACAGATGTGGCTAATCCTAGTAAGGTTTTACACTCTAGTCCCCCAATTCAGAGTTCTTTGCAATTACTGTTATATTCCCTCCTATGTTCCTAGAGCAAACATTTTATAATCTCTGTTATAAAACATGAATCTAGAACTAGTTTCTTCCAGACAACAGTTATTATCTCATTTTTAGTTAAAAATCACCACCATCAACCCGATCCTTACTAATAGGTCTTTGAAGTTCTCCCTTTACCATCCCCATTGCCTCCTCATCTGTGAGAACTCATCATCTCTTGCTTGGACTATTGCAACAGACTTCTCATTAGAACCCTTCCCATCAGTCTCTACACTAGTCCGTCCTCCACATTGTCATCACACTTATCTTTATAAAAAAGGAAAACCAATTGTTACTTCTCTGCTTTGAAATGCTTCTTGTTGCTCCATGGGAAAAAATTAAAATAATGTGTAAAAATTCTCCCTTTCCATGTTTCACTCTTGCTCCACCCTTTGCACTTCCCCTCTTCTGTGACAACTGAATTTCTCATTGTTCCTTGGACCTGTGAGCCCCTGTCACAATTGTGCTCCTTTGGGGCAGGTTTTTCTCTACCTAGGCCTTCCTCTTGATTTTTTAGCCCAGCAGACACTTAGTTATCTTTGAAGACCATCTTCAAAGTCACTTTGTGGAAGTTACTCCTGGCAGAATTAGTGCTTATATCCTCTAAATTCCCACAGCCCTTAAATATTTCTGAAGGGCAGAAGTTTTAAATTGCAGCAAGGTCTAGTTTATCCATTTTTCCTTTTATGATTTGCACTTTTTGTATCCTAAGAAATCTTTGCCTAGCCCATAGTCACAAAAATTTTCTCCTGTTTTCTTCTAGGAATTTTAGAGTTTTGCATTTTACATTTAAGTCTAGGGTCCCTTTTGAATTTTTTTTTTTTTTTTTTTGGTATAAGATATGTGGTATGGGTTGAAGTTAATTTTTTTGCACATAGAAGTCCAGCTTTTCCAACACATTTGTTGAAAAGACAGTCCTTTCTCCATTGAGTGCTTTTTGCACCTTTGTCAAAAATTAATTGTATGAATTCATATTTGTATGAATCTATTTCTGGACTCTCAATTCTGTCACATTGATCTATGTGTTTATGCTTTCACCAGTACCACACTGTCTTAATTGCTATAGCTTTACAGTAAATCTTGAATGAAATAAGGCAGTGTGAGTCTTCCAAATTTGTTCTTTTTCAAAATTGTTTTGCCTATTCTAGTTCCTTTCCTTTTCCATTTAAATGTTCAAGTCAGCTGTTGGTATCTACAAAAAAATCCTTCTGGGATTTTGATTTCCTTGAATCTGTGGCAATTTGAGGAACACTAAACTGTTAACAATATATTGAGCCTTAATTCATGCACACATGTGATTTCTCTCACTAGTCTTGTGTAGTTTTTGGCATATAGATCCTGCTTTGTTAGATTTATTCCTAAGTTTTTTGGGGTGCTATTTATTGTAAGTGACACTTTCTAAAATTTTCAAATTCCAATTATGCATTAGTAGATTATAAAAATAGTTATTTTTTATACATTGATCTTAAATCCGCACAACTGATTTATTTTAAGATTTTTTTAATGGGAATTCGCTGGCGGTCTAGTGGTTGGGACTCCGCGATTCCACTGCAGGGGGCACAGGTTCGATCCCTAGTTGGGGAACTAAGATCCCATAAGCAATGTGGCATGGCCAAAAAAAAAAAATGGTTTTTAAAAATTAGATTTCATAGGATTATCTATGTAGAAAATGATGTCATCTGCAAATAAGGATAGTTTTATTTCTTCTTTTCCAGTCTAATGCCTTTTTCATTCCTGTCTTAATATACAGGACTTCCTATACAGTGTTTAATAAGAGTGCTGAATGTGGACATCCTGAACATGTTCTTGATCTTTGGGAGAAAGAAATCAATCTTTCACCATTAACTATGATGTTCACTGTAGGTTTTTGTAGATGCCTTTTTTTATTGCATTAAAGAAGTTCCTTATATTTTATAGTTTGCCAACAGTTTTTATAATAGAATGGAGGTTGAATTTTGTCAAATGCTTTTTCTTCATCTATTTAAATGATCATGTAGTTTTCTTCTGTAGTCTGTCAGTATGGTAAATTACATTGATTGTTAAATGTATCTGTGGCCTTGCATTCTCAGGATAAACTCCACTGACTGTGATGTATTATCTCATTTATACATTGATGGATTCAATTTTCTAATTTTTTTGCATCTGTGTTCACAATGAATATTAGTCTGTAGTATTCTTTTTGTAATGACTTTGTCTGGTTTTGGTATCTGGTTATTGCTGACCTCATAAGTGAGTTGGGGAGTATTCCCTTCTTCTCTATTTTCTGCAAGAGATTGGGTAGTATTGTTTCTTCCCCAAATGTTTGGTTGAATTTGCTAGTGAAACCATCTGGACCTGGAGTTTTCTATGAATTAAATTTCTCTGACAGAACTATTCAACTAGTCTATTTCTTCTTGACTGTGTTTCGTATCTTTGAAGGAATTGGTCCATTTCATTAAGTTGTCAAATTTATGAATATAGAGTTGTTAGTAGCATTTCCTTGTTATCTTTTTAATTTCTGTAGGTCCTGTAGTGACTCCCACTCTTAGTCTTTTTTTTTTAATAAAATATGGCCTTTTTAAAAAAAATGTTTATTTATTTATTTTTGGCTGCACTGGGTCTTTGTTGGTGCACGTGGGCTTTCTCTAGTTGCAGCAAGTGGGGGGCTACTCTTCATTGCGGTGCATGGGCTTCTCATTGCAGTGGCTTCTCGTGTTGCGGAGCACGGGCTCTAGGCATGCGGGCTTCGGTAGTTGTGGCACACAGGCTCAGTAGTTGTAGTGCACGGGTCCCACTCTTACAGTCTTGATGTTGGTCATTTGTGTCTTCTCTCTTCATCTTCGTTAGTCTAGATAGAAGTTTATTAATTTTATTGATCTCTTCAAAAGACCAGCTTTTAGTGTCATTGATTTTTCTCCTTTGTTGACAATTTCACTGATTTCTGCTATTTTCATTAATTCCTTTTTCTGTTTGATTTTGGTTTATTATGCGCTAGTACTTTTTTTCTAGTTTCATATGGTAGAAGCCTAAATTGCTGATTTCAGACCTCTATTCTTTTCTGCTTTAAGCATTTAATGTTACAAACTTCTCTCTAAGCCCTGCTTTAGCTATATCCCACAGATTTTATTTTTATTATTTGTTTTTATTTTCTTTTGTTCCAAAAGTTTTAAAAATTCCATTTGGTGCTTTCTTTTTGATCTATGAGTTATTTAGAATCATATTTAAAGATATTCAAATATTTGGGAATTTTCCAGACATCTGTCCTTTATTGATTTCTACTTTGTGTAATTTCAATTCTTTAAAATTTTTAAGGTTAGCTTTATAGCCCAGAATATGGTTGATCTTGATAAATGTTCCAGTGCACTTTAAAAGAATGTGTATTCTGCTGTTGTGTGGATTGTTGTATAAATGTCAGTTAGATCAAGTTGGTTGTTAATGCTGTTCAGATTCTTCTCCTTGCTGATTATCTGTTTACTTGTTCTGTCAATTACTGCGAGAGGATTTCCAAAGCTTCCAAGTATGCTTGTAGATTTGTCTGTTTTGCTTTTCATTTCTATCTGTTATTGCTTTGTGTATTTTGACCTCTGTTTTTAGACATGTACACAGTTAGGATTGTTAAGTCTTAGCAAATTGACCCTTTTATCAGTATATAATATCCTTCTTTATCCTTGGTAATAATCTTTATTCTGAAGTCTACTTTGTCTGTTATCAGTGTAGCCTCTCCAGGTTTCTTTTGATGAATTGCATGTATATCTTTTTCCATCCTTTACCTTTAACCTATCTGTGACGTTATATTTAATGTGGGTATTTTGTAGACAGTATATAGTTCAATTTTGTCTTTTTTTAAAAAACTGTAATCTCATAATCTCTGTCTTTCAGCTAGCATGTTTAGACCATTTACATTTAATGTAATTATTGATATAGTTCAATCTTCCATTTTATCATTTTCTGTTTCCCCCCTTTTTTGTTCCTGTCTCCTCTTTCCTATCTTTAAAAAAAAATTATTTGAACTTTTTACCATTTTATTTTTAAATTTATCTCTTTTTTTTTTGGCTATATCTTTTTGTATTATGTTTTTAGTGGTTGACATAGTGATTACAATCCACTTAGTTAATATTTTTGCTACTTAAAATGTAAAAACCTAAAAACCATAGAGATCTCTTTACCCTTGCCCTTATGTTATGTATATCTGTCCTATATATTACCTCTACATATATTGAAAACCCTGATAGAGAAGTAATTTTTGCTTTCAACAGTCATATATATTCTAAATAACTTAACAGGAGCAAAATAGTCTATTATATTTACCCAGATAGTTATAATTGCTGTTTATTCCTGATGTTCCAGGTTTCCCTCTGGTATCATTTCCTTTCAACACAAAGAAGTTTTCCATTTTTAAGACTTTTTCTTTGATTTTCAGGATTGTAATTATTTGTCTGGATAAGGTTTATCCTGTTTGGAGTTCATTGAGCTTTTTGATTCTGTAAAATGTATATCTTTTTCCAAATTAGAGAAGTTTGGGGGCGTTATTTTTTTCTGCACCCATCTCTTTCTCTCCTATGGGACTCCAATGACATAAATGTAAAATATTTTTATATTGTTACTCAGGTTCCTGAGGTTCTGTTTATTTCTTTTTCAATCTTTTTTTCCCCCTCTGTTCTTCAGATTGTATAATATCTGTTGGTCTGTCTTCAAGTTCATTGACTTTTTTGCCTTCTCAATTCTGATACTGAGCCTATCCAGTGAATTTTTTATTTCAGATATTTTTTTCAATTCTAAAATTTATATTTGGTTCTTTTTTCTAGTTCCAGTTTCTCTGCTGAGAACTTACATATTTCCAATCATTTCAAAAGTATGTTCACCTTACCTCAGGGAGCATGATTATGATAGCTGCCTTCAAGTCTTTGATAATTTTAACATCTGAGTCACCTTAGAGTGGCATCTGCCAATTATCTTTTCCCTTTGAAGATTGGTCACATTTTTCTGGTTCTTAATATATTGAGCAGTCTTGGATTATATCCTGGACATTTTGAGTACAATACTGTAAGACTCTGGGTTCTATTAAAATCCTCTGCAGAATGTTGATTTGTTTTGTTTTAGCAAGCAGTCAGACCATAAGTTCTGTCTCACCTTTGAGTGATGGTCTGAAGTTAGTTCAGTTTTCAAAGCCTTTGCTCTGGTGCTTTGGATCTGTCGGAGCAGTTAGTCTGGAACTTGGGTGGATGGTAGAGTTTGTTATAGTTTAGATCTCAAAGACTTTGCTATACTAGTTTGGGTCTATTCTGCATATGTGCAGTTTAGGCATGAAACTAAGATTTGTGTGGGTTCATGCACAGAATTAGAGGATACCACTCTCCAGTTCTCTCTTCCTTGGGAATTTCCCTACATGCCCAGCTCTCAGGGTTCCCTTTCCCAGACATTTGGCTAGAAAGCTGGAATTTTCCTTGGATTTTTTTTAGCTGCTTATGCTTTAACACAGTTCTGTACAACTAGGACTGCCCTTGGGGCAGCACATTGAGAGAAGAGAAAAAAGGACAGGGAATCCTCCTACATGTTTTCCCCCAACTTTATTGAGATATAATTGACATACAACATTTTCTACTCTCTTCATGCCATAGGAGCCCATGCCCCATCCAGGTGCCTCTGGTACACCAAAAAGACAGGTCTTCTGTTCGGGTTTAAAATGTCAGGTTTACTGCCTCTGCGTTGCAGCTCTGTGACTTGGGTTGCCCTTGGGGCAGGGCTGGGAGAGAGAAAGAGAAGAAAAAAGAAATGACAGTGGCCCCCCACATTCTCACTTTGCATGGGGCTCCTTTCCCCACTCCTCTGTCCAGAAAGACAGATTTTCTTGGAGTTTATGTTGTCTGTGTCCTGTGTAGTTCTGCATAGGGGCCACCCTCTAGTCAATGCTAGGTGATAAGAGAGGAAGGAAAGTGAGGAAACACCTCTATATAAAGATTATTTCAGTTTGGGCTTCCCTCCCCAGTCTGCCTGCAGTTACTAACTTTGCAGAGTCTTCACGTAGTTGCATTTTATGTTTTGTCCAGAGTTTTATTTGTAATAAGTAGGTCTAGTGGACTTAACTTCATCTTGGTTGGCACCAGAAGCCTTTCATGAATTTTTAAAAATTTATTGTCTTACAGGTTACAGTCGTTATTTCTGATGCTCAAACTGTCCTGTAACGGGCCAGTAGGAGCCTCTTCAATGTTTTGAGATTTTGATTGTGATTACATTGAATTCATAAATTAATTTTAAGGGAGAATTGTTATCTTTACAATATTGTCTTCTCATCCACTTATGGAATGTAGTGTTTTTCTACTTATTCAGATCTCATTTTATGTCTTTTAATATCTTATCATTTTTTCCACATAGATATTCTATATTATAGTTTTACTAGTATTTTAAATATAATTTTCCCCTTAGTGTTCTCTCATTGGTTACTGATAATATATGGCAATGATTGATTTTTGTGTCTCCATCGTGGGTTTCGCATTTTTGTTGAATTTCTATTTTAACAGTTTTTCCACCTGATTCTCTTGCACTCTTAAGCAGATAATTATATCTTCTAAAAATAATGGTAACTTATCTGTTTCTTTTTTTTTTTTTTTGGTAACTTATCTTATTGGCTCAGGCCTCTGTTGTTTAATAGTAGCAATGATAGCAAGCATCCTGGCCTCCTTCTTGATATTTAGTAAAATATGTAGTGTTTGACTATGAAATATATTTGTCAGTTTCTAGTATACCATACTCTTTAAGAAGATATCCTTATGTTTTGAAGTTCTTAAGATTTTTTAAAAATTAACAGTGAGCATTGAATTTTGTCAGATGCTTTTTTGAGCTGGTTCTGATAAATCTGCTTTCTTTTACCCCCACATTCATCTATTACTTGATTTCTTAATGCTAAACCTCTTTGTAAAAATTTCTACCATGAACTCTGCTTGGTCATGATGAATTGCTTTAGTCCACTGTAAGATTTAAGTTGCTAGTATTTTATTTGGGATTTTTACACCTAGATTCATAAATGAAGTGAATGTATAGTATTTTTTGTCTTAATCTTGTTCACTTTTGTATTCAGGAATATGGTGACCTTACAAATTGAATTAGGAAAGTTTTTATATTTGTTTAAATTTGAAAAAGCTTATTATATATAATTGGGATTTCTAAGAATATATCTGGGACTTTCTAGTTTTTTCCTGATAGTTTGATCTATCTGGGTCAATTTAAGAATGGCATATTTTCTAGTAAAATCATCTCTTTCATTTAGATTTTAAAATTTGTTGTTATAAAGTTGTACATACTGTTACCTCATAAGTTTGTAGTCTCCTCTGTTTCTGTAGGTATGTTCTCTTTCTTGTTCCAAGTGATTATTTGAATCTTTTTCCTTATCAATTTTTGGAAGATTTGGAACCTATTTAATGGTTCTTTTCAAAGAACCAATGTACTTTTGTTTTTGTTTTTTGTTTTTGCTCCTATCATTTTTTACTCACTTTTTCTTAATTTCTGCTTTTATCAGTTCTTTTTCCCTGTCTTCCCTGGGTTGAATATTCTCTTGCTGGCTAGTTTGTTATTTGTTTGCTGTCTAATGAATGGCATTCAAGTTGTAAGTTTCCTTTTTTTTTCACCACACTCTGGCTCTATCCCTCTGGTTTCAATTTTTAATGCTTTCACTGTCCTTTCTAAATGGTTTGTCATTTCATTTGATTTCCTTTTAACCCAAGAGTTATTAAGAATAGTGGGGTTTTGCCTGTTTCCCAGTAGATTTTTGGTTTTTTTGTTGTTTTTGGTATTCCTTTAGTACTAACTTATGGCCCTGTTGTATTGTGGTCAAAGGAATATGGCTTAAGTAATATCTACATTTTGAAATTTGTGGAAATTGTGTTAGTAGCTTGGTAAATGGTCAATTTTTATAAATATCCCATGAGTACCAAGTGCTAATAGGTTTTATTTGTAATATTGTTCAAGTCCTTTATATCTTTTTATTTTTTGTGTAATGTAATAAATGATATTAGGTTATTTAAGAAAATGTATATGTACATGTTGCAAGTAAATGATAGGTCTGGAATTTGCCTTAAACTATCCCAGCAAATATAAAAGAGATGACAGAAAGATAAATTTATCAAAATGTTTGTGCTTGTTACAGTTGGGTTATGGTATGTGAGGGTTTGTATACTCTACTTTTATGTATGTTTTAAATCTTTAATAAAAAGGTTTTTTTAAATCCTCCCTATCCTTATTTGTTTTTAGATTGCTTCATCTGTTGATTCCTGAAAACGGTGTGTTAAAGTATACAACTATGTTTTATTGTTTTTCTAATACTGTGTAGTTGATGTTTTGAACCCATGTAATTGGGTGTTTAAAATTTTACTACAGTTAAATTTCCTTTTAGCATAATAAAATCTCTCTTTTTCACATTTAATTTCTCATTTCGGTTTTTAATATTGCCATACTAATCTTTTTGTTATTGTTAGCATTTTTAGTATATTTTCCATATCTCTTCTTTCACAACATTTTTTTCTTGTGAGATATAACTCACATATGGAAATATGATACACATAAGGAAAACACACAGAAAATTCCCATAAATTTGTAAATGCAGATATTAGTTAAGATATATTCCCTGACCACAGTGCAGTAATTTCATAAAAGAATAGCAGAAAGGAAAAAAGAGACAAAGAAATAAAAGTAAGTTTTTCTTTCTAAAACTTCTAAATAACTTCTGCTAACTTCTAAATAACTCATGGCTTTAAAAGGAAACCAAAGCTGAAATGACAACTCACTTAGGACAGTGGAGCATTATATTTTGGAACCAAGGGGATGTGCCAGGAATGTGTGGGGCAAAGAAGAAAATGTATGGTGTTAAATGCTACTCATTAGAAAGCAAGAAAGTTCAAAAATAAATTGAGTGTTAAAGTAAATCCAGCTCATAATCTGTAGAACTAACCACTGTCTGAGTTGGATGGTAATCACTTCCTTGCTTTTCTTTTATAAATTTTACCACCTGTGTATGTATCCCTATACTTTTGTTTGGCTCATTTTAAAACTTCTCATAAAGAGCATCATACAGTATTGATAAGTTTTTCCTTCCGCTAATTTGGAAGCTATTCTTTTTATAAAATATTTCCTTAACTTTTTATTACGGAAATTTCAAACATAAAGTTACAAAGATTGGTATAATTAACCGATTTATGAATCACTCAGTTTCAGTAATCATCAATACATGGTCAGTCTTATTTCATTCTTATCTTTACCTACCCTCTCACCCCCCCCCCCCGATGATTTTGATGAAATATTTCTGTTCTTTACCTGGAGATAATAGGGATTACAATATGCATTTTCACTTTTCTCAAAATCTATTAGTATCTTACTCTCCTCCTGAATAACATAAAGACTCTGAGCACTAAAACTCCATTTTACCCCCTCCTAACTTTAATGTTACCATGTATTTTAATATTTGCGTTTTTTTCTTTCTGGCCGCGCCACGTGGCTTGCGGGATCTTAGTTCCCCAACCAGGAATCAAACCCTGTCTCCCGGCAGTAGAGGTGCGGAGTCCTAACCACTGGACCTCCAGGGAATTCCCCCACGTATTTTAATTCTATTCTGTTTTCTAATACTCAACAAGAAATTGTGTATTAAATAGTCAGTGTTTGCTTAGGTTTATTTATATATTTACCATATTGCCCTCCATTCTTTCTTGCACCTCACATCTCCTTGGGATGACAAGCTTATAACTAAAGCATGTCCCTTACAATTTTCCTTTTCTGAGGGTCTGCTGGTGGCCGTATCTCTGTTTTTGTTCATAGATAGCTATGTGATTTGTTTTGCCATGTAACTTAGAGTGTATTTTCAAAATTCAGTGACATTGCTATAATAAAATCCCTTTTATTCCTTCATTCATCCATTATTTATAAGAACAATGTTTCCCAGTTCCTTTATCAATAAAAATGAAGGACAGAAATAAAACTGGTTGTAAAACCTATCTCAATAAGTAATATTCACCCATGAGTCCATAAACGAGTAAGTTTTAAATGCCACATCCACTCAAAAGAAGCATTCTTTTTACATTTACATTTGTTTTACATTAAATTTGAAAAAATATTAATTTAGATCTACGGTATTATAATGTATTATAAGTATTATCATGTTAGAAGTGTTTAATATATAGAGCCTTCCAGTCACAAGACATAAAAAATTGATTTCCATTTATATACATTTTTGAGGCAGAAAGTATGATGTATAGTTATAGTAGCATAAAAATATATTACATTAGGATAAAATTCTGTAATCTAATCTTGAATGATTAGATTATTTTCTCATTGTTACTGAGATATGATTGACGTACAGGCTGTATAAGTTCAAGATACACAGCAGAGTGACTTGATAATTAGATTATTCATTTGTATTTCCTCAACAGGCCTCTCCCTTTGATTGGGAGGAGTCATATAAATGTATGAGGATAGTTTTAATTTGGGATACAGATCAGGTAGGCTGGCTGGTGACAGCTCCTAGACCCTCCCCCCCAGCCCCTCCTCCCCCCTAATTAGCTAGAATACGGGAGAGATGTACTCTAGTTGCCAAGCACTGTAGTTCACTCATTTCCCTTGCCTATCTGCTTTTCCATTTTCTTCTGTGTTTCATAGGTCTGGATTTGTGTTGGGCTCTGCTTTGATTCCCTCTCAACCCCTCCTGTAGGCAGGTAGAGTTCACTTTCTTCAGGGAACAGTTTTTCCATTTTGGCCTGTGATCAAGCCACCCCTGCTGCCTACAGCTCAGCATAAGCAAGGGGATCACTGCCCTTCCTGTTTTATTTACTTATTATTGTATATGTTATTATTTTAGTTCATCAGCACTACTCAAAATTACCGCTGCAGTGCTACATGTTCTTTATATTTGTTTCTCAACCTGGAGCTTCCCTATCAGCTCTAGGCTTCAAAGTCCTTTTATAACAGCTTTGTTAAATTATAATTCACATATCATAACATCCACCCATTTAAAGTGTACAATTCAGTGGTTTTGTAGAGTTGTATAACCGTGACCACAATCTAATTTTAGAATATTTTCATCATCCAAAAAGAAACCCATTATTAGTCAGTCCCCACACCCACGCTCACACCCAATGATAGGCAACCACTAATCTATCTTCTCTATAGATTTGCCCTTTTTTGGACATTTCATGTAAAAGAAATCATATAATATTTGATCTTTTGTGACTAGCTGCTTTCATTTAATGTAATGTTTTCAGTGTTTATTCATGTTGTAGCATATATCAGTACTTCATTCCTTTTTATTCCCTAATAATGTGGATATACCACATTTTGTGTATCCATTCATCAGTTGATGGACATTTGGCTTTTTTCCACTTTTTGGCCATTAGGAATAATGCTGCTGTCAACACTCATACAGGTATTTGTGTGGATTTATTTATTTAGAAAGTGGAATTTAGAAGTGGAATTCCTTGGTCATATGGTAACTTCATGCTTAACATTTTGAGGAATGGCCGAACTGTTTTCCATAGTGGCTGTACCATTTTACATTCTCTGCAGCAAGGTACAAGGGTTCTAGTTTCTCCTCACACCTGCTAGCATGTTATTGCCTGTATTTTTTGTAGCTATCCTAATAGCTGTGAGATTGCAATTATCTACTGAAGTTGCGTTGAGCTAAGGACTTATAGTGTTGAACGGCCTTTCATGTGCTTATTGACAATTTTTATATCTTTGGACAAATAGGTCCCTAACTCACTTTCTTTTTTTAAAAAATAAATTTTATTTATTTATTTATTTAGGCTGTGTTGGGTCTTTGTTGCTGCGCGCGGGCTTTCTCTAGTTGCGGGGAGTGGGAGCTACTCTTCGTTGCGGTGCGCGGGCTTCTCATTGCAGTGGCTTCTCTTGTTGTGGAGCACGGGCTCTAGGCCCACGGGCTTCAGTAGCTGTGGCACGTGGGCTCAGTAGTTTTGGCACACGGGCCCTAGAGCACAGGCTCAGTAGTTTTGGCACACGGGCCCTAGAGCACAGGCTCAGTAGTTGTGGCGCACGGGCTTAGTTGCTCCGCGGCATGTGGGATCTTCCCAGACCAGGGCTCGAACCGTGTCCCCTGCATTGGCAGGTGGGTTCTTAACCACTGCGCCACCAGGGAAGCCCTCGCTCACTTTGTAAATTGGGTTATTTGTCTTTTTTATCATTGAGTTGTAAGAGTTCTTTATATACCCTGGATACAAATCTCTGGCAAGTACATGATTTGTAAGCAGTGTTTCCCATTCTGTAGGTTATCTTTCCACTTTTGTGATGGCATCAATTGCAGCACAAGTTTTTTTTTAATATATAAATTTATTTATTTATTTATTTTTGGCTGTGTTGGGTCTCGTTGCTGCACGCAGGCTTTCTCTAGTTGTGGCGAACGGGGGCTACTCTTCGTCATGGTGTGCGGGCTTCTCGTTGCGGTGGCTTCTCTTGTTGCAGAGCACAGGCTCTACTCGCCCAGGCTTCAGTAGTTGTGGCACGCAGGCTCAGTAGTTGTGGCTCGCGGGCTCTAGAGCGCAGGCTAAGTAGTTGCGGCACACGGGCTTAGTTGCTCCACAGCATGTGGGATCTTCCCAGACCAGGGCTCGAACCCGTGTCCCCTGCATTGGCAGGCAGATTCTTAACCACTGTGCCACCAGCGAAGCCCGCAGCACAAGTTTTAAATTTTGATGAAGTCCAGCTTATTTTTTTCTTTTGTTACTTTGTAGGGTCATGAAAATTTACACCTATTTTTCTTCTAAGAGTTTCATGATTTTAACTTCCACATTTATGTCTATGATCCACTTTCAGTTAATTTTTGTATATGGTGTGAGGTAGACATCCAACTTGATTCTTCATTCCTATCCAGTTGTCCCAGCACCATTTGTTAAAAAGCGTTTTCATTCTTCCCCCATTGAATGGTTTTGGCACCCTTGTTGAAAATCATTTGACCATAAATACAGAGTTTATTTCTGGACTTTAATTCTACTCTTGATCTATATGTCTATCCTTATGCCACTATCACACTGTCTTAATTACTAAAGCTTTGTGGTAAAGTTTTGAAATTTCTGAAATGTGAGTCTTCCAACTTTATTCTTTGTTTGCAGGATTTTTTTTTTGGCTATTCTGGCTCTCTTGCATTTCCATATGAATTTTAGGAATAGTTTGTCAGCTTCTGCCAAAAATGCAGCTAGGATTTTTATAGGGATTATGCGGATTCTTTTTTTTTTTTTTTTTTGGCTGCACCACACAGCATATAGAATCTTAGTTCCCTGGCCAGGGATCAAACCCACACCCCCTACAGTGCGGGTGGAAGCATGGAGTCTTAACCACTGGACCGACAGGGAAGTCCTTGATTCTTTTAATCAATTTGGGAGTATTGCCATCTTTACAACGTTGAGATTTCCTATCCATGAGCACAGGATGTTCTTCCACTTATTTAGACCTTTAATTCTTTCAACAATGTTTATAGGTCTCAGAATGTAAACTTTGTACTTCTTTCGTTAAATTTATTCCTAAATAGTTTCTTCTTTTTGATGATATTATAAATGGAATTTTGTTCTAAATTCGTTTTTGGATGGCTCATTGCAAGCATTTCGAAATACAGTTGATTTTTATATATTTATCTTATGCCCTGCAAACTTGCTAAATTTATTTATTCTAATAGTTTTTTAGTGGATTCCTTAGGACTTTCTGTATACAAGATCATTTCATCTGCAAATACAGTTTTATTTCTTCAGACATCCTTCTTAGGGGGAAGCATCTCATTTTTTACCATTAGGTATGAGGTTAGCTGTGGGTTTTTTGTAGATGGCCTTTATCAGGTTGAAGAAGTTCCCTTCTATTTTTAGGTTCTTGAGTGTTTTTATCATGAAAGTGTTTAAATTCGTGATACTGAATTTTGCCAAATGCTTTTTCTGTACCTATTCTGATGATCCTGTGGTTTTGTCCTTTATTATATTAATATGGTGATTGATTGATTTTCAGCTGTTAAAACCAAGCATGCATTCCTAGGATAAAAGCCACTTGGTTATGATGTATAATTCTTTTATATATTGGTATATTTGCTCATATTTTGCTGAAGGTTTTTGTGTTTGTATTCATAAGGGATACTGCTCTGTAGTTTTTTCATGATATTTTTGTCTGGAATAATACTGGCCTTGAATGAGTTGGGAAGTGTTTCCTCTTATTTTTTAGAGTTTATAATGGATTGGTATTAATTCTTACTTAACTGTTGATAGAACCAACCTGTGTACCCATTTGGGTCTGTGCTTATCTTTGTGGGATGTTCTTAATTTCTTTTATTCCCTTGTTATTGGTCTATTCAGATGTTCTCTTTCTCCTTGAGTTCTTTTGGTAGTTTGTGTCTTTCTAGGAATTTGTCCATTTCATCTAAGTTATTTGTTAGCATACAGTTTTTCATAACATTGCTTTATAATCCTTTTTATTTCGGTAGCTTCTACTGCTATTTCAAAGTATTTGGGGGGGTGCTGTTTTTGTTTTCCACGTCCAGTCAGCTTTTCTTCTTCTAGGAATTCACAGTTTCAGTTGGCTGACCCTTCCTTGTCTTGCATCACTTTTTTGTCTCTATTCTTTTAAAAATATTTTTGTGCTAAATACTTAAGTGGAAGTAGGGGTAAGTTTAGGTCGATGGAGGTTCTCTGTCCAATTGTCATCCAGATGTAATTCTCACCACTTCGGTTCTTGGAAGTTAACAACCATTCTTTAATTTCATTGTTTCAAACAATTTGATGGCAAAAATAATAAGCTCTTTCTTTGTAAACTGTTCAGATTTTACTCAAAGCAAGTAAATGTTTAATAATTTGTATTACTAATTTGCATTTGCTTGATCTAGTTTCAGAAGCCCTACAGGTGGCAACTACTAGTCCAACTGCCAATACCACTGGTACTGCTACTACTTCCTCCACCACTGTGGGTGCAGTTAAGCAAGAACCTCTCTACTCTACTTCATCTGCAGTAAATATCCTGGAAAATATAAACTCTGCAGAACCCCCAAAGTCCATCGAACTTGATGGTCTTCCTTCAGACCAGTTTGCAAAAGGACAGGACACTGTTGCCATAGAAGGTTTTACAGATGAGGAGAACACAGAAAGTGGAGGAGAAGGCCAATACAGAGAGCGTGATGAATTTGTGGTAAAGATAGAAGACATAGAGACTTTTAAGGTGATGTGAATGTTCACAGGTATAAAGGTCATAGCTTAATGGGCGTGCCCTATGGTAGCCTTCATGATGACTTTTAGTACCATGCATCTAGCTTGAATTGTGAAAAGTTATATTTTTGTAATTTTTCTGTTGTCATAATTGTTGAATAATGAAATCAAACTAGAGCTGTCAGGTATTTTGAAAAGGAAAATAGCTTAAAATAATTTTAACTCATCTCTGAGTTTTGTGTATTTCTGACTGGTCAGTATATTGCATTTAGCTACTAGTAATTAGAGCAGTTTTGAAATGTTAATTTTTTTCAAAGCTTCCAAGTCATTTGTATTATTAGAAGTTTGGAGAAAATGGTTATTTATCTAATTTAAAAGTTTAAAGAAAATAACAGGAATACAATGTAAAAGTAGAATTAGACTTTTTTCACAATTTCAAATTGCAGAATGTTACAATTTCATATAAGAAATTTTTAGCAGTGTTTAAGAAAACTTATTTTTGGGTTTTTGTTTGCTTGCTTTTGATTTTATTTTTTAATTGGGGTGGAGAGAAATGGTATTAAAAATACAATGAAGAACAAAATATTTAAATTATCCATATTCCTTCCATTCACAATTAACTGTTGTTAATATTTTAGCATATCTGTTTCTGGTCTTTTTGAATATGTACATACTGTTATAAAATTGCATAAATAATGTATGACAATATCATTAGTGGAAAACTTTCCAATAGCTATACAAAAGGGTAATGGGTTACTTTGCATGTTTGTGCTCCCTGTTTCTGGAAGAATTTAAGCAGAGATTGAATAGCCGACTTAAAAGAATTACTGCAAAAGTTCAGCTAGGTAAAAGATAAAAGGTTGAGCTAGGTAGGTCTTTAAGATTCCTTTCAGCTCTAAGATTCTATAAATCTAGAATATGTTGCTAGTTTCTATAAATGTTGGTAATACTTCTTATTACAGGAGGCTTTAAAAGCAGGAAAAGAACCCCCAGCTATTTGGAAAGTACAAAAAGCTTTATTACAGAAGTTTGTTCCTGAAATTCGAGATGGGCAAAGAGAATTTGCTGCTACAAATAGTGTAAGTAAAATGCTTGTTTATATTAACCTTCCTATTTTTTGACAGTGATCCTGGGTAAAATACAGAATGATGTAAATTTAAATGTATTGTTTAATGTATGTATATTGAGCATTTCTGAGATAAAATATTAAAATTGAACTACAGAGTATATGATACTGATTTTAAAATAAAATTAATGTCTAAATACCAGCTACTTAAAGTGCTTAACTTTTTATTTTTTAAATAAAGGAAAGGAATTAGTGTTAGTCTGTGAAGAATTCAGATGGACTCAGAGACTCTTATATTGATTATTCTGCCAGTCAAATATCCTGATTTACCAAGAAGACTTACAGAATTATTTTCTACCTAAGTAGTTGTTTAATAGCACTGAGTAAGTGAGCATCTGATGATTAGCCAAATAAGATTGCATCTATATATGGGCTTGCAGTTAAGAGTGAGGCTGGAATCATTTTTATTGAGGGTACAATTAGCCTGACCAGAGCTGCATGTTGAAAACCTTGAAGGATGGCTCTATGATAGTCTATCAAGACAACAAAGTAATATTTTGTGTACAGAATGTACAATTATGTAATTCAAAGTGTTTCTTTCCTTAGTACCTTGGATATTTTGGAGATGCAAAGAGTAAATACAAAAGGATATATGTGAAGTTCATTGAAAACACTAACAAAAAGGAGTATGTCAGAGTGTGTTCCAAAAAGCCAAGAAATAAGCCTTCACAAACTATCAGGTATTGTAGTAATTATTGGAAGGCTTATTATTGGCAATGTCTTGTACAAAGAATTACATCAATTAAAGAGGCTGATTTTTTTTTTTTTTTGCCATTATGTACAAGTCTGAAAATTCAGTGCCTGATGTAATAAGTGATTCTTTTTGAAGTAATGAGATGGGAACTGTAAAGCCCATGGCTATCATGGTGGGATGGGTACCCTTTTCTTCCCTGAGTCCTTTTGGTGTCACCCTAGTATAGTGAAAAAAATTGGATTTACCGTCTAAAGGTTTGAATCCATCTTTTTGTGACCTAGATTAAGATAACCTTTCTAGGGACTTCCCTGGTGGGCCAGTGGTTAAGACTCCATGCTTCAAAAAAAAAAAGACTCCATGCTTCCACGGCAGAGGGCCTGGGTTCGATCCCTGGTCGGGGAACTAAGATCCCACATGCGGTGTGGCCAAAAAAAAGGAAGAAAGAAAAAAAAGATAACCTTTCTAAGCCCTCTTTTTTATCCATAAGTAAAGTGAAAATAATAATGGAATGTCAAATTTAAAATGAAAAAAATTGAGCCTGTACATTACAAGTACAGTAGAAATGTCATCATGTATTAATGTGACTCTGGGTTGTCTAGAGCGTGAATTTGGAAAACAGATGACCTAGCCACATTCCCTTTGATCTGTATGGGAAAAGGGAGTGTGAACCTTGATATTCTCAATCTAGTGCTAGGAAGATCTAGTTTAGTGAAGATTCCAACTTATTGGACACAGCCCACCTTATTTTTGTGATGCAATTTTATCCACTCCCTCAAATCTCCAGAACCTAGTATATAGCAAATCTTATTGAGGGGCTCTAGAACGGTGCAGTTGGGATTCCACATCAAAACCTGGCACCACCAGAGCCTGCGAGAGTTTCTGACGTGACTATAAGTCCATTGCTCATCTGCCGTGTACAGCCTCATAGTCAGGAAAATGAATTTACAAAGGGAAAGGAAGAGTGGAGGGAGAGAGAGAAATAGGGATGGAATTAATATAGTCCCTTATTAAATGAATATTGAATGTCAGTGGTTAAAGAGTATATTTCAAAAGACTTTTGGAGGAATCACCATTGGAGATGTGTAGGACTTAGACTTTATTTCGGAGATACTGGTGAGGTAAATAAACTTTTCTTCACCAGTGTTTCTCGGGTTTTTGTCTAATTTATTTTATTTTATTTATTTTTGGCCGCATCACACGGCATGTGGGATCTTAGTTCTCTGACCAGGGATCGAACCCGCACCCACCCCCCTACAGTGGAAGCGCAGAGTCTTAACCACTGGACTGCCGGGGAAATCCCTTGTCTAATTTATTTTAATTTGACAAGGTTTCAGTGCGTTAATGAAGTCTGTTTGTAACATTGCAGAACTGTTCAGGCTAAGCCAAGTAGTAGCAGTAAAACTTCTGATCCTCCAACACCAAAAACTACAACGACAAAAGCCCCTTCCACGAAACCCAAAGTTAAACAGCTAAAAGTAAAGGCTGAGCCACCACCAAAGAAAAGGAAGAAATGGAAAGAAGAATTTTCATCATCCCAATCTGACTCATCTCCCGAGATCCACTCTAGTAGTAGTGATGATGAGGGTGAGTTCTCCATGAAATGAAAACCTTGATAACTTTAGATTATGTACATTAATGGGGAGGAGCAGTGATGCTGACAATTCAAAATGTATTTAATTTTCCTTAATTAGGGAATTTAGCTACCTAATTAAGTTCTGCTTAGGCATATATTTGCCCATGACTAAGCTAGATAACTGTGCCTTAGTTTCTCTTTTATAAAGTGAAAAGGTTGAAATAGATAGCAGTTATCATACTTTTTGACCTTAGAACCCTTCTACGCTGTTAAAAACTGTTGAAGACACCAAAGAGCATTTATGTAGGCTATATATATTGAAATTTACTTCATTAGAACTTAAAGCTGAGATAGCTGTAAAACACAGCATATACCAGGAAACATTCCATCAGCCATCAAACTTGTGTAATATATGCAAGAAATTTCTAGCAGTTCAGTAGTCTAGAGCAGAAGTAGGCAAACTACTGCTAGTGGGCCAAATCTGATCTGCAGCCTATTCTTGTAAATAAAGTTTTATTGGAACACTGGGATTCATTTACATATTTTCATACAGTTACTTTCCCATTACAGTGACAGATTTGAGTATTTACTACAGAGAGTATATGACCATTAAAGCCCCAAATATTTACCATCTGGCCCTTTACAGAAAAAGTTTGCTGACCCTTCTTCTTCTAGAGCATACATTTGAAGGTAGTCAGAAAAAGACGAAAGGATGATGGAAGGCTGCATATGCCATGCTAAAGCTAAAAAGCTTGGGATCCTGTAAGCAAAAGGGAGTCCTTGGAGGGATTTAAGTAAGGGAGCAACATGGTAAAATCTGAATTTGAATTACGTGACATCACAGTTCAGGTATAAATTGAAAGTCTGAACCTAAGTTTTGGCAGCAGGGATGGAGGAGAGAGTACACATTTGAGAAATTCAGGATGTAATCTTGGCAGAACTTGAATGATGAATCGGGTGTTGGGGGCACTGTTGAGGTTGATGTCCAGGATGGTTTCTGACATTGTAAGTATCACTGCTTGGGAGCTGATCTTAGAGATTACTTGGATAGAAACAGAATCATAATAAAAACTCTTCAGTACAGAAGTTTACTTTAAATGTATTGTTTTTAAAAGCTACTTGTGAACTGTTGTTTAGAAGTAGGCACGTCGGAATTTATAAAGAAATTTAGTGCTTTGAGTATGTGTGGAAGGCATTATACGTAATTTCGCAGTTAGCATTTCTGCCTACTGTTTAGAGAAGTTTGGGTTCTGAATTTGCACTCAGTTATTTATACAGCTTCCTCAAATGACAATCAAGGTGAAAATTTTCTTTCATTGGTAACTTGAGTTACCACTAGGTGTCACTAACAGGCAAGCATTTTTAGTACTTCTTAAAAAGAAGGCAAATATTGATAATAAACATAGATTTATAGGCTGGTGATTTTCAAGCTATTTGTTTCAAGACTTCTTTATAATCTTCAAATTTACTGAGGATTCCAAAACACTTTTTCTGTGTGTGTGTGGCCTGTATCTATGTATATCACCAAGTATCAGTTAAAACAGACAATTTTAAGATATTTTAAATAAACCCATTCACATAAGTTTTTTTAAACAATTGTATTTAGTTAGAAGAATAGCATTTTCATATTTGCTTCTGTATTCAGTTTGTTATTATATATTATTTTGGTTAAAGTATATGAAGAATACCCAGCCTCACATTAGCTATGTAGTTGGGAAAGAGAGGAGTATTTTGATTACCTTTTCAGATAATTATGGATATTTTTTTTTGATACTCAAAAGGATTTTATTTGATCAACTTGACAAGTGGTAGCTTCTTCAACTTTTCATGCTTGTTACATGAAAATCTATTGGTTTGTTTTACCCTTTGAGGTATCTTTTATCCATGAATGATTTTATAACATTTTTTGGTCATGTGAAAATACCTGTTAGCTCATTGATGTACATAGTCTATTTCATTTTTTTCCCACATTTTAAAATGTGGTAAAATATATATAACATAAAACTTGCCACTTTTAACCATTTTTAAGTGTACGATTCAGCAGCATTAATTATATTCACACTGTTGTGCAACTGTCACAGCTATTTCCAAAACTTCCTAATCACCCCAAACAGAAACTTTGTAACCATTAGGCAATAACTCCTCATTCTCCCTTTCCCCCAGCTGCTAGGAATCTCTAATCTATTTTCTGTCTCCATGAATTTGCCTACTCTACATATCTCATGTAAGCGTGGCTTATTTCACTTAGCATAATGTTTTTAAGGTTCATCCATGTTACATAGCACATATTAGAACTTACTAGTTTTTATGACTGAACACAATTCCATTGTAAGTTTATCCATTGTATGTTCTTGTTTATCTTTTTATCTATTGATGGACACTTGGGTTGCTTCCACATTTTGGCTGTTGTAAATAATGCTGCAGTGAACATTGCCATATAAATATCTGTTTGTGTCCTTGTTTTCAATTATTTATATACCTAAGAGTGGAATTGCTGAGTCATATAATTATATGTTTAGCTTTTTGAGGAACTGCCAAACTTTTTCCACAGTGGTTGCACCATTTTACATTCCCACTAGCAATGCATAGGGTTCCAATTTCTTCACATCCTCACCAACACTTGTTATATTTTGTTTTTTGATTATAGCTATTCTAGTAGGTGTGATGTGGTATCTCATTGTGGTTTTGATTTGTATTTCCCTAATGACTAATGATGTTGAACATCTTTTCAGTTGCTTACTAGCTATTTGCTTATCTTCTTTGGAGAAATGTCTATTCAAATCCTTTGCCCAGTTCATGTCTCCTTTTGTTCTTGAGTTGTAGGAGTTCTTTATATATTATAGATATTAAACCCTTATTAGGCATATGATTTGAAAACATTTTCTCCCATTTTGTAGATATTTCAGTTTTGTTTTGTTTTTTTTCTTAGTATATGTGCTGCTGAAGTGAGCACAGTATTTCACTTTCTTGATAATGTCCTTTGGTGCACAGAAGTCTGAAATTCTGATGAAGCCAAATTTGTCTATTTTTTTTTCATTGCTCACGTTTTTGGTGTCATATTTAGAATCCATTGCAAATCCAAGGTCATGAAGATTTATCCTTGTATTTTCTTCTAAGAGTCTTATGGTTTTAGTTCTTACATTTACATCATACATTTTTGCAGTATCAAAGAAATAACATTTTTAATATCAACACTGATTTCATCAATGAAGTCTTTAAGTATTGGAATGTTGTCAGGCTCACAGTGGTGGAAACAAGTTTTCCGGAATTCTAATTTTCACTTGAAACCTCAAATTTTATAATTGGCAACAAATACTGTCAGTTGTTTTCCTTGCAGTGACAGGTTCACTTCGTTAAGAAAATGTCTGCCAAATACCCAAGTCTGAATAGGCATAGTGTATCTGTCAGTCATTTTTTTCAAATAAAATTGGTATCCCAATGGGGGAAAAGGTGGCTGGTTCATCTTGTAATTCAAACAATTACATGGATGCTTTTCCTGGAGAAAACTGTCATACTTCATAGCAGAAATGCTTTATATGGGGCTTCCCTGGTGGCACAGTGGTTGAGAATCTGCCTGCCAATGCAGGGGACACGGGTTCAAGCCCTGGTCTGGGAAGATCCCACATGCCACGGAGCAACTGGGCCCGTGAGCCACAATTACTGAGCCTGCGCGTCTGGAGCCTGTGCTCCGCAACGGGAGAGGCGGCGATAGTAAGAGGCCCGCGCACCGCGATGAAGAGTGGCCCCCGCTCGCCGCAACTAGAGAAAGCCCTCGCACAGAAACAAAGACCCAACACAGAAATCAATCAATCAATCAATCAATCAATCAATCAATCTTTATATGTACCTCTTATTTCATCCCACAGAATTTTAAGACATTTACTCAAGAGTAGAGATTTAATACAATTAATAATTATTACTGCTTCATCTAGGATTATTCTTAAGGGAAACTGTTTTTTTTTCCTTCAAATTCATGGCAGTTAGATGATAGTCATGGCAAAGTATATGGCTACTAGTACAGTTTGGTGTCACTGCCTCACTTCAGGCTAGGTAAGGCCCCAGCAGTTTTACCCAACATTACTTTTACAAATGTCAACAGAGTGAAAAAGGTATATAACATCTTAATATTATTAGGAAAACAATTTGACATCAGAGACCCCTGAAATGGTTATGGGGGGAGACACCGAGGGGTCCGTGGACCAAAGTCTAAGAACCCCTATTAAAGGCCGTGATAATAGTTCTATACTTGAATGAAAAGAGTCAAAATTCAGACACACCTCTAATCTTGCAGTTCTTGCCATTGAATTTGAGTGAAATTTTCTTTATGCACAGGCTATGTTTACATTAAAATTTTTTTTTAATATGTGTTGACTCTAGACCAGAATTTTACAGTAATTTAAGTGTAGAAGTAAAAAGAAGAGATATGTATATATTAACTCATACATTAGGTGTTTTATGGTTTCTTTACTAATTAAATACTGTAGAGAAACTATCAGTTTTGAAGTAGCACGACCTGGCAGCAGATGTCTGGTAGGGCCAGGGGAGGAGAAACAGGTTCCTATGGGGCAGATGTTTCCAAATGCTGGGCTGGTGTTGGGCTTCAGAGGCACCTGGGAACTTTTTAAAAAGTATAACATTTAAGCTTCATCACCACTACCACTATTACCACCCCAGATTCTGTTATTTAATAAGTCCAGCAATCTGGTTTTTTTGTTTTGTTTTAAAAGCTCTCCAGTGATTGTGATGTGCAAAACCACCTTTGAGAATCTCTTACCCAGGGTGTTTTTAAAGGCAGAGTGGGAGAACCTTGAATTTGAAGAAATTTTATTTACAGACTTTTATCTGCTTATAGGCACTTGCTATAGAGCAGAGTGTTTTTAAAGTCGTCAGGAAGGAGTATTTAATATTTCATCTTTTCTCCCTCCCAGAATTTAATCCTCCAGCTCCCTTTGTCACTCGTTTTTTGAACACAAGAGCAATGAAGGAAACCTTTAAGAGTTACATGGAATTGCTTGTTAGCATTGCTTTGGATCCTGACACAATGCAAGCCTTAGAGAAGAGCAACGGTACAGTCTGCTAAGTAGTAGTTTCTTGGTAGTACTTTCTGGATCTTTTTTATTCTTCTCTGTTAGTTACATGTTTAATATGTGGTTTTTGTATATGTTGTCAGTTAACAAACTGTTGATATATTGATTTTATAAAATGGGGTCATAGCTTTTCATGAATTGTTTGAATATATGAACAGTTTTATATTGAATATATTTTTATTGATTTCTACTCATGAGAATATTATGTAACTACCCAATAGTTTCTTTCAATTCTAGAATCTTTATCATCCTCATAACATTTCACCAATTGTCTGAGTTGCGTGGAAGGTCCAGATGTCAATATATTCTGTTTTCTAATAATTAGAAAGATGAACCAGATAATAATGGTGTAAAGATTAAAATTGTATATTCGTGTCCAGTAAAAGATACATCACCGAGTAATTATTTTCTATTCAATTAGTAGTAAAACAATAAATGCCATGGGTTATATTTATTAATATTATTCCTTTTTTACTCTTCCTTTAGTAACTTCTTCTTATGGTAGAGTAGGGATGAAATTGACATATGAAATAAACTGGTAATTTATATATCTAATGTTGCTCACTAACATTTACCCTTCAGCTACTATAGCATTCACCAGGGACAACTAGAAGAGAGAATAAAAGAATTAACGAGTCAGTTTCCATTATCCTTCTATCAAAATGAGTTGAACAAGTGTAAGATCAAAAAGATAGTAACAATGAATAATCAGTAACAATATACTGCAACAGCAATGCCTAATAATGTATATTGTTTTATTATTTCCACATACTTTGACATACATTATTCTATATTAATCCCAGAACAACTTAGACAGCCATTTTTTGGGTGAAGACAGTGACGCTCAAAAAGGTTAAGTGACTTGCTTAAGAGCCCACAACTTGCAAGTAGCAGAGAAAGGATTAAATCCAAGGTCTTCTAATTTCTAGTCTTGCTTTTTTGACTATATAATCAGAGGCAGTAATTCATACATCAACCATTGTAGAGCTGGAAGAGACGTTAGAGAAGATATTAAATGTGTTTCCTAAAGTTACAGAACAAGTTGGTGGTAGAAGAGCCACAATCAAAACGCAAAATTAATTCCCTAGGTCAGCATTTTTGCCAGTAAACGTTTTCTCTCTCAATCAAAACTCCTTGCATCATAAAATACGCGTTTCTTAGTAGTGATCATTTCTGGGTGGTTGTATTTTAAATGATTCTTTTTCTATTGCTTATCATTTTTTTAAAAATTTTTCTCCATTTAAAATGAGGGATGAAAAATTTAATGGTTATATTTAAAAATAATCTACAAATATTTAAAACTTATTTGTGTGAAATGTAAATTTTTATAATATTTGAATAGATTTAATCACTGCTAGAAAGATAAAAAGAAAGCTATCAGGTGTGTTGTGGTGACCTTAGAAAGCATTCCTTACTGAGGACTTTTTCTTCAATTTGAGCAAAGTGTTCTTAGGTCTCTGTGCTTGTGTTTATTCTCCAAATATAAAGAGTCATTTTGTTTAGCTATGAAATTAGTAACCAGATTCTGAGGGTTATATATACATTTTCAGAAAGGTCATTAAAGCTAATTAGTATTATAAAATGTTGTTATGCTGATAAATTAAGAAATAGTTTAGTAACCTAAAATATTTAATACAGCACTAAAAGTAATTAACTTATACTCTGAAAGTGTTTCTCTTAAAAGAGCTTAAAGTTTCAGAAGGGTAAAAAAGAAATCATAATCTTTGGGTAAGAAACCTTCATCATACTTTTACTCTCCCCTTTTCTCAAATAACTATTTTGACTCTTCCCTTGTGTATTTGAAACTAGATTTTGACTATTTTTCTTGCCCTACTTTTTCTTTGCCCCAAACTATAGTGAATTAAGAATATCATACTCAGTATTTTATTAAAAATTTTAATGTTAAATTTATGTTTTGGAATACTGTTATCGTTCACATGGTAAATGAGGTCTGAAGAGATTAGGCTGTTTGCCCACTGGTTGATCAATTCTGGTGGCATAGATGGGGTTAAAACCCAGGACTTTTGATTCTGTCATCACACTATGCTGCTTCTTTCTCACTTAGCTATTGTAAACCTATTTTTTCAAGGTAACTTTTGCTCAAAAAGCCTCATGTGCAATATTTTAAAATCAGTACTTTACATAATCAGTGAATTTAATGTCAATCTATTAATGTTTTAAGAAAAGCTGTATTTCTAACAAGTTTTTTTGTTGATAGTTTATCCTGTCACAATAAATTTTTATCTTGTTTTAGATGAGCTGCTTTTGCCTCATATGAAAAAAATAGATAGCATGCTGAATGATAACCGAAAGAGACTCCTTTTGAATCTTCATTTGGATCAGTCATTCAAGGTATTTCCGTAGGTGGTTTATTAGCAAACTCAGTGGCAATCATAGTCTTAGATACAATAGGAAAGAAAATTTTTGGAAGTCATTCTCAGTTTTATAAGATTTTTCCACCCAACAAAAATTTGATTTTTATTCATTATGAGTCTTGTCTGAGCTTGTCTTTTTATTTTATTAAGTATATTCTTAGTGTTAATCATTTGCTTTTCTCTGCTTAAATTCATTTTTCAGGTTTTTATATTCATCTAGTATTCCTTATATATAATAATTTCCAAACGTTTTCAAAAATACTTCCTTTAAACTACTGTATTCCAGTCTTGTTTTTCCTTTTAAACCTCTTGAAAAATTTCACATTTCATATATACTTAAAATTGGCCTTAGCACAGTTATCAAAATTCCCTTTACTTGCCTGCATTACTCAGTATCTGAGGAAAAATTGATCCTCACCTAATGGTAGGAGGTATATACGTCTGTTAACGTTATCTTGGCACTATAAATTGGTTTTTGGTGTTACTAGAAATAGCGAACAAAAAGCTAATCTAAACTCAGAAAATATATCATAGAAGCTACTTAGTAGTCAAAAATTTCCCGGCTTTTCTTATTCAAAGTATAACATGTAACACCTAGAATCATTTGATTATATCTCTCTAAAGAGAAGTTTTTAGCTTTTTAAAAAATAGACTATTTTTTGGAGCAGTTTTAGGTTCACAGCCAAATTGAGCAGGAAGGACAGAGTTTCCGTGTGTCCCCTGCCCCGGCACCTGAATAACCCCCCACTTCCAGCGCCTCCCACCAGAATGTCATGCTGATGAACCTGCACTGACACATCATTACAACCCAAAGTCCATAGTTTACGTGAGAGTTCACTCTTGTACATTCCATCGATTTGGACAGACATAACCACTATCATAGTATCGTACAGAGTAGTTTCACTGCCCCCCCAAATCCTCTGTGCTCTGTCACTTCATCCCTTTCTCTCCCCCAGCCTCTGGCAACCTGATCTTTTTACTTTTACTCCATAATTTTACCTTTTCCAGAATGTCATATAGTTGAAACCATACACTATGTAGCTTTGGCTACAGATTGGCTTCTTTCACTTACTAATATGCATTTAAGGTTCTGCCATGTCTTTTCACGGCATAATAGTTTCTTTCTTTTTAGCCTGAATAATAATCCATTGTCTGAATGCACCACAGTTTATCCATTCACCTACTGAAGGACTGGTTGCTTCCTAGTCCTGGCAATTACTGCTAGACAAGTCTGTGTGAACTTATGTGTGGACATAAGTTGTCAACTCCTTTGGGCAATTTGTATAGCTTTTTCACATCCCTATTTTATCTGAACTCCACATAAAAGTGAAAATCGACTTCATTTTAGCCAGGTGAAAATTAAGGCTCTGAGATTGATTTAGAGGTTATGGGACACCAAACTCTGACTAGTAGTCCTGTATTCTTCACTGACATGTATTGATACTTGCAGAGGGGAAAGAAAAAGGTCAGAAGCTAGTAAGACACCCCATGCTAAGAATTTGTTCTGCTCACTCCTAGTCCAGTATTTTCTGTTTAACTGCTGTCTTCAAATGAAATATTTTGGGTAGAAATACCATGTTTTCTGCAGACAATGGAATGTTGTTATCTGAATATTTACTAAATCTTAAAAATGACCGGTTTTGGCTAACCATTTTAGAGATGTCAAACCAGTTCTCTAACAACTTGTATTAAAATAAAGCCACCGGGACCTCCCTGGTGGTCCAGTGGTAAAGAATCCACCTTAGAATGCAGGGGAGCCGGGTTCGATCCCTGGTCAGGGAACTAAGATCCCACGTGCTGCGGGGCAACTGAGCCCGTGCACCACAACTGCTGAGTTCACGCACCTCAACTAGAGAGCCTGTGTGCCGCAAACTGCAGAGTCCATGCCCTGGAGCCTGCATGCCACAACTAGAGAGAGAAGCCTGCACACCTCAGCGGAGATCCCGCGTGCCGCAACTAAGACCCAACATAGCCAAAAATAAATAAATAAAATAAATAAATAAATCTTAAAAAAAGAAAAATAAAGCCACCACTTGGAATTTAATAGACTCAGTAGATATTTAAATCTTATGCAATAGTTTATGGGGAACAACTGAAAAATTCATTTTCATATTCTTGTTTTCACAGAAAAAAACACAAAATTTCTAATTTTGAAATTATAGTTATTTAATATAACTATAAATGATAATAGTGATGTCTATGATAGATAGTTTTCATTTATAGCAATTTGCATTTCAAAGCCAAAATATGCACATAGTATTAAAAGTTAGAATGAAGCTAGAAACAAATAGCTCACTATGGTAGGAAATGCCAAAAATTCTATTATTTCTATTAGTGAAACAGTTCACTCCTACACTTTTATTTAAAAAATTAAGTTGTTTTAAATGCACTGTTTGAGGGGTCACAATACCAGATGCTTGGGAACCTATACAGAGTTTGGAAAAGAGTGGCCTTGAAGGTTGAAACTGTTTATAAACAGTTGAAGCTTATAAATGTCCTTTCCCCTGCCTTGAAGCCAGAGAGGCATTACTAGAAGGAACACTCTGACTCATTCGGGAGTCCCCATAGTGTCACATGCTGTTGCTTAAATCAGGTCATAAGTTTGGCCCAGATCCAGGGGATGGGGAAATAGGTTCCACATCTTGATGGGAGGAGCTACAGGGAATTTGTGGCCATGTTTAACACCCCACATATGTTTGTGTATGTGTATATAGATTGTATATATTTACCGCACCCCATCAGTACCCCCCCCACATATATTTTTTGTGTCTATGTACATGTATGAATATATTTCTATATTTTTTAAAAATAAGTTTTGAATAGCTGGAAGTAGTTCAGATCACTTTTCTTCTGATGTCAGTTATTTTTGCTTTATTTTATTTTAAAGAATGCCTTGGAAAGTTTTCCTGAACTAACAATAATTACTCGAGACTCTAAAGCAAAAAGTGGGGGATCTGCTATTTCTAAAATCAAAATGAATGGCAAAGCTTATAATAAAAAAACTCTAAGAACTTCTAAAACAACTACTAAATCTGCACAAGTAAGTATATATTGATTGATGTAATTATACCTTTTCTAGTTGTCAATATAAATCCTACTTCAAACATTGAAACAAGCAAATATTTTACTCTGTTGTTAAATGTGAAGTGTTTTCAGGTAGGAATGAGCAGCTCTGGCCTACAGAATAGGGACTCGTTCTTACTCTTTGTTTTTCTCCATTGCCTAGCACAGTATCTGGCATATGGTGAGTGCTCACAAATTTTCTAAATAAGACTAATAATCATCCCATGCTTATAATTATATTTTTAATATTTTTGTGTGTCACTGGGTACAAATGCATACAGATAAGTGAATGTGCACACATTCCATAAGATTCAATATTCCATATCTGTAAAATTATTAAAATTGGAATTCATTTACTTTCAAACATAGTCTAAATTATTGCCTTTTCAGAAAGCAGTTTAGCAACATATCAGTTCCCCATCAAAAATGTGTTTTGTAGAATCGTTCACAAATGCATAAAACTGTATGCCTTTGCTCATTGTAGAATTAGTTGTAAGAACAATTCCAGTTACATATCACCAGCATGAGACTAAATAAATAAAGAGCCACCCAGATAATGTAATATTATGTACTTTTTAAAAAGAAGAGATAGATTCATTCATTCTTTCAATTAAAAAATTTGGTACCTATAGTATACCAAATATAGTTTTGAGTACTAGGAATACAACAGCGAAAAATGGTCCAAAATCCTGCCCTCATATAATTTCTGTTGGGAGAGTGGTGCTTAATAAATAGAAAGATATCCAAGTTTTACTTTGGTTAAAGAAAAAGAGTTAAATAAAATTGCAGAACAATATGTATAGTATGATTCCCTTCCCATTACAAAATTAGTGTTATTGATATATGTTATACATATGGAAGCATGCACATGGAAGAATATGTGACATACTGTTAACCTTGTTTACCTCTGAAGCAAGAATTATAGAATTCTTTTACCTTGTAAGTCATCTTCTATGTTTACTGTTAAAATTTTTTGTAATGTTGAACTTTTGAAATAGTGTATATTTATATTCAGGAAAAAAGAATAAAGATTTTAAAATACGATTTAAAATCTTATTTTGAATAAGTCTCTTGTCCATATTAATACATATTAATATCTAGCCATATAAGTCATTTTTAAGATTTCCATTGAGACTTTTGGTCTAGTATTTTCATAAAAGTATTCTTAGTTCAGATGCTCCATGAAATAAATGTATCTATAAATTCTGTTCTTTTTATAGGAGTTTGCCGTTGATCCAGAGAAAATACAGTTGTATTCTTTGTATCATTCACTCCATCATTATAAATATCATGTTTATCTCATATGTAAAGATGAGGTAATTACTTTTTCATTTACTTAAAAAAGAAATGTATGTTTTTCTGAACTTTAAGAAGACTGTAGCTGCAGCATTTATATATATAATTTTTAAAGATTACACTGCAGTTACAGTTATTAACAAAATATTGGCTATATTCCCTGTGTTGTACAATATATCCCTGTAGCCTTACACCCAACAGTTTGTACCTCTCACTCCCCAGCTCCTATATTGCCCCTCTCGCCTCACACTGGTAACCACTAGTTTGTACTCTATATCTGTGAGTCTGCTTTTTTGTTATATGCACTAGTTAGCTACAGTATTTTTTAATGTTTTAAAGAGAATTGTTAAAAATTGTTTTAAAAAATGTGTCTGTACTCTAAGCGTTGTGCTCAGAGTAATCTGAGGCTCACCATCACATAGGAGCTGTAAGTGGTAATGTTTTTAAGCTGTTATACTTGCTTTATGTTGCCATAATAAATGGCACTTTATTGCATTTTCTTCTCTCATAATGTATAATGATTCTGCTTTAATTAATTCACGTTAGTCACTGCTTTGAATATCTTGCTGTCCTCCTTATCTGTAGAATGGCCTTATCCCAGTTAATTGCAGAGAAAGTGGGAGTTTTGTCCCTTGGCATGAAGAAATGATAATCAAAATTTAATTGTAACTTTTAAGTATCAATTTAAGTTGCTCAGAAATTATGTATGAACATAATAACACTTGGTGGATAGGATGTAAGGATTAACTCAGAGGTTAAATGGTTGTAGACAGTAAGCTTTTTTGACAAGCATTATCAGTTTTTTAATTAAAAAGGGTTAAGTTGGCTCAAGGCTGTACAATCATGTGTTTGATAATGGTCTGGTATGGAAAGACGTTCATAAATCTAACCTCTGTCTAGCAAAGGAGAAAGTAAAGGTGGTCATGTAAAGTATGCTGGCTATTTTTACAATGCTCTGAAACGCAGAACTTACCCCAAAATTTGTCATTTGGCTTTTAACACAAATGGAAGTAGTTTGAACCACTTTTCCTAGCCTTCCTCCCTGCCCCCATGTAGTCAAAAATGATAGGATTAGACCACCCAAATTTATATGAAATAGTCATTCTCCATGGATGGAATTTTTTTTAAAAATCTGTACTTGTAGGTGAATTTATAAATCCTCTTTTCATTCAGGATATAGAAACAGTAAGCCCTCATGAAGAGCTTATAAAGTGATAAGTATAAACCAATTTGGTATTTCTTTTTATTTTAGATTTCTTCTGTGCAGAAAAAAAAACGAAGATTTAGGACAGGAAGAAATTGTCCAACTTTGTATGAAAAATGTAAAATGGGTGGAAGACCTATTTGAAAAATTTGGAGAACTTCTAAATCATGTACAGCAGAAATGCTCCTAACATTTTCACAAAAATTCCATCTATTTTCTAGCACTGATAAGACGGCAGAGGCGGGTGGTCACAGGGGGTCTAGGGGCCTCAGATAATTGCATGTCAAGCAGTGGTCTCCTGCAAGCACGCCTGCTTTGATCATGAACTTGCATCCTGGCCTCTGCTAAAGGACAGTGGTGCTGCCAAGGAAGTCAGTCCTTTGGAAGTGGACCTAAAATCCCACCACGTTTTTATCCTAATGAATGAGTTTTCTACTTTGTAAACCATTGGGTAACTGAGTTTTATTTTCAGAAATGTTTTTTGACAAATGATGAAGCATGCACTAAGTATAATTTTTCTTTATTGCTAGAGAGATAACACTTAAGTAACATGATTATTTTTTCCTGACTCTGACTAAACACCAGAATGAAAGAGAGGTGGCAGAAAACGTATGTTAATATTCATGTCTGACCACAAAACGGAAAGTATTGTACATTATGTAAACCTATCTGGTGTGATGTGACATTCTGTATGAGAACATCATCAGTTTAAAATGTAAAATTCAGAAACTGCATTCTGGTTTATGAACTCCTTTTACTCTTAACATATTCAGGAAACTGGATGTGGAATTGGTGCAATTCTATGACTGCTTTTTGTGTCAAATTATATGGTGATGAAAAAACAATGACATACTATTTTCCCTATCTCAAAGAAAAGTATTTTCCTTTATACTGTTTTTCCTTTGGAAAAATTTTCAATTGTACATTTTATTTCACTAATAGTTGTATTTTTCACAAGGAAAGTGTTGTGGTTATAATTATGTTTGATGTATCTGTACTACACTTTTCATTATTTTCAGTAAATCTTATTTAGTTATATATTGAATTTCTATTGTGAATTCTATCTTGAGGTAACCATTTTTGTTGATACAGATTTGCTTCAGTGTTATCCAGAATATGCATTCAGTACTAGAATTAGTTTAGCTTTATAAATGGGGTTGTGTTAGACACTGCAGGAATTTTCTAATTCATGAAAATAAATTTCTTAGTAAACTAGCACTTGGTTAACTGATTTGTCGAAGTAAAAATTAACCACATTATACATTTTGAAGAATAAAATTTATAATTAGACTACATGCAGTGTTAAACACAGCTTACCCAACTCTTAGAACTGGAAGTGGTAGAGCCCTCCTTTTGGTGCCTTTCCAACCTTTATACATGCTATTGTAGCTCTCTTTAGTTTGATAGCTAGTGTTTCTTCAAGTAGTTTAGCTGAGACCATGAATGTATTAGGTTCAACATGACCTTGTGTTTTATTTGTGTTTGCCAACAGGATGCCTTATTTGTTTGAGAAAAAGATTTACTAGTGTCCTTCTAAATGATCTCCTTTTTTAGGATTCTAAAGAAGTTGTTAATCATCATACTTTTGTTTATTTTACCACCATTTAGTGCCTTAAGTAAGTCCTATCGAGAAAGCAGTGTTACTGCTCAATGCCCAAATAAGACGTGCTTATGTGGATATTGCTATTGTCTTGATTTTGAGTTAACAGGCCAACTTCTTACACTTAAAACCTTGGTAAACTGGCAAAGAATTAAAAGTAACATGTGACTTGATTTGAGAATAAACATTGTAGCATTGGGTGAAAAATGAGTATTTGAGTTAAGCTTACATATTTATTTCTGATGGTTATCTTATTGAAAGCAATAATTCTTAATCCAACAATCCTTGTACCTGCCATTAGACAAGGTAATCATGGAAATTTCTCAAGGATTAAATGTTCCATTTCTGAAAGTCTTTTGAAAACCTGTTTAGGCAGCTTATTTTGAAAACAAAATAACCTATTAGATTCATTTTGCCTAACTCAAATGAGAGAATATCAGCAGTGAGAGCATCATAAAATTAATTTTGCTAAGTGGAGAAGAGTAGGAAGCAGCCATATTTCTTTCTGATATTGACTCTGGACAGAATTGGTTTCTTTCATTTCCAAAGTGCAGAAGTAGATAACTACATCTCCTAACGTAGTGTTGTAAGTATACACCTTTACGTTATTTCCCCCAGCTTACTTCCCTGATTCATTGATGGTTTAAACATTTTTAAAAGCCATCCTGCACTTAGGTAACTCTTGAAGTACACGTTTGAAATCACTAGCCACATTTCCTTCATGATAAGACCCATGGAAAACAGAGACCTTTCCTTGTTTCCTGTAGAAAATAACCCATTTCCTTTTCAACTGCAGTTGCCCTTCCAGCTGTTTGCAGTTGTATTCATATTAGTCAAATCAGAGGCCAAGTGTGTGATACTGCCTGGAGGAGAGCCAGTTGCTTTGCACCATCTTCTGTCATTTGATCCATATAGCATAGGCAAAGACATCAAACTCAGGCCTTAGTGAAGTGGGACTATTAGTATGACATCCATACACGAGTCCTTTCTTTGTATGAAGTTGAATAAATATCTAGATGGTTAGCATTCACATTCCTTGCCAGGGAGTTTGAAATGTATAATATAGGAATAACCTTAGGTTGTAGATAGAGTTCAAGAGATAAAGCACATGTTGCCACAACCCAGGAAAACCTGTTTAAGAGAGATTGGATTTTCCTACCTACAGAAACCTAGAAACGATTTACTCCTTAAAAAAATCACTTTGTATTGGTATTTACTTCTAGTTCAGATTAGTGGTTAGAGAAAAGGGGCCTCCTTATTCCCATTACATGATGACCCAGTTTCTACTTAATTGATCTTCTAATGAAGTCATAAATTTATAATGATTTATGAATTATAGTAAACAATAGAAACTGCCCATTTTTCTATTATACTATCAGATAGAAAACATTGATGAGATGGAAAAATCTAAACTTAAAATGGCCTAGAAAATATTCAGATTACCTTTAAATTTCTAAATTTCTTTTAATTTCTAAAACAGTGAAAATTATAGATGACTCACATCATTACTGTTTTCAAAGTCTCACTTTCCTTTTAATATACATATTTATTTTTGTTAAAGCAGCTATTTTCCAACCTGTGATTTTGGAGATAATACCCATAAAGCTAATATGGCAGCAGGGTTATTGAATCAGCTTTGGGTCCCAGAAGTTGCTTCAGATGTACACGTTGTGAATTTTATTGTACCTATAGAATACAATTTTGTTATAAACTGTAGTTCCATCTGTTTCTCAGAAATACTTTTCAAAGAGTGAAATATCCCAGGATAACTGCTTCTGTGTCAATTACACTTGACACATAACTGCACAAATGAACAATGTACACTACTGGTTGTACATTAACTTACACGTACGACTTTTGGCACCTGTGTTCACAAATGCATGTTTTCGCAAATCACTGTTATTTATAAGTGACAATAATTGAAGTTAAGGATACAAAGAAACCTGCATTTGTAGTCCAGAGTTTTTAAGTGGTCCATAATACAATGTATGGAAATGTGAAAGACAATTTTGTATATTTGTTTGTTACTAACTCAGATCATTAAAATGAAAACAATTTTTTAAACAACAAGATCAGAATGTTTTGGGGTTTGGTTTTTTTATTTTTAAGAAGTGAAAACTGAGGTATTATCCATGCATCATCATGTTACAGATTCAACGTACATTATAGAGTCCTAAGTAAAGTTATTAGGTACAAATGGTAAAGGGCCCACCCATCATTTTCTCAAATGGTTAAGTCAATATTTGATGAATTATTCAGCTTCAGCTGACAATATCAGAAAGTATTTAGGAGTTTCTGTGTTAAGATACAACTCTTTTAGCCCTTTTCCTCCTATAAAGAAGTATAAGTTCTGTAATTTCTAATTTTTATTTGAAAATAATGCATAGCTAGAAGTAATTGCTGATATCCAGATACTTTTTATCTATATAAACTGTTGAATAAGTAAAAAGGATTTTGTCTTGACTGATCCTTTAATTTTCAGAATAAGATTCTGCCTTTACTCTCATGTAATATGTAAAAATGTTAAGTATTTCAAGTAAAAATATTGTCAGCATATTTGCTAGGTTTTAGTTTTGATTATAAAAGCACTTACTTTTCATTCCTTGATTTTTTTTACACAGTACAAAAATAAATCTTTAATCAATGACCTCTATCAAAAAATTTTTAAATTCTGTAACATCTCTGTTTTATTCTCCACTGGCTGCTGAAATTGCTGTTCATTTTAGAAAATGGTCATCATTCATATATTTTAGAAAATAGTCATTATTCAAATTATACATATGGCAAACCTAAATAATAGTACTTATACTACACTGCTTTGTTAATGCCTTGTTACTATATGGTTCTTTTTATTAGCATTTTTTTAAAAAATATACTTTGTATCTCAGAGAAGCTCTCTAAACTCAATTATTTAACGTGACCTTCTCAAGGAAGGTGGGAAAGAGGATACTTCTACTCTTTGCTTTCCATGTGGAAATGTTTTTATTACCAGAAAAATAATAAAGCTACTCATTCTTGTACAAAAAAAAGTCAAAGAATACGAAAAATGTATTTTAAAAAGATATAAATCACTCTCTACTAAGTCTTGACATCAGCCTAGAACATACTGTTAGTTCCCAGTATGGGATGGGTCACAAGATTTAAGCCTTTATGGATTGGCCCATTTCTGTGGTATGGCTTTAAGTAAAGTCCTAAATTTCAGAGACACCCATGTTCAAATGAAAATTGAAAAGCACATTCCTAAGTGAAACAGAAATTATCTGGATCACTGATCATTTTAGGTTACGTATGTATCTGTTCTTCAGTTAGCATGAATAATTTAGAACTGACTGGTTTCAAATAAAAGGAAGATACAATTACCTATTAGTCTATTGTTAAGCCTTATCTATTTTGTGATGTTAATCAGGAGTCAAGAAATTGCTTTATAAGAATAGCTTATGTTTTATGTAATTTACCTATGATGTATATAGTTTATTGTTTTCTCTCAAATCAAATAACAGATTTTCTTTTAATTTAGCTCCTTACAGTATTTAGAATAAGGCAACAATGAAAATCATTTAAGACATAGAGTTAAAAATAATGGACATGGTAGCAATGTTTTTCTTAAATTGCAGCCAAAATTATCTTTCTCCTGTCCTTCCCCTCTTCACAACCTTTCCATGGCTTTTCGTTGCCTTTAGCCCAGACTCTGTCACAGTTTACAAAGCCCCTCTAAAGAATGGTTCTTCTTTCCCCACTGTGGCCCAGGCTTAAGGAACGTGTATGTTTTTTCTTGCCTTCAGATTCCCTCTGCTGAACTATTCTTCATCTCTTAATCTTCAGATTTCACTTTAACATCACTTCTGTTTAATCAGACTAGGTTTTGTGGTTTTTTTTGAAGTATAATTGATTTACAATGTTGTGTTAATTTCTGCTGTACAGTACAGTGCCTCAGTTATAGATACATACACATTCTTTTTTATATTCTTTTCCATTATGGTTTATCCCAGGACATTGAATATAGTTCCCTGTGCTATACAGTAGGACCTTGTCCATCCATTCAGCATGTAATAGTTTGTATCTACTAACCCCAAACTCCCAGTCTACCCCTCCCCCACTTCCCTCCCCCTTGGCAACCACAAGTCTGTTCTCTATGTCTGTGAGTCTGTTTCTGCTTTGTAGATAGGTTCATTTGTGTCGTACTCTAGATTCCACATATAAGTGATATCATATGGTATTTGTCTTTGTCTTTCTGACTTACTTCACTTAGTGTGATAATCTCTAGTTGCATCCATGTTAATGCAAATGGCATTATTTCATTATTTTTTATGGCCGAGTAGTGTTCTATTGTATATATGTACCACATCTTCTTTATCCATTCATCTGTTGATGGACATTTAGGTTGCTTTCATGTCCTGGCTATTGTGAACATTGGGGTGCATGTATCTTTTTGAATTATGGTTTCCTCCGGATACCTGCCCAGGAGTGGGATTGCTGGATCATAAGGTAGCTCTATTTTTAGATTTTTAAGGAACCTCCATACTGTTCTCCATAGTGGCTGTACCAACTTACATTCCGACCAACAGTGTAGGAGGGTTCCCTTTTCTCCACACACTCTCCAGCATTTATTGTTTGCTGATTTTTTGATGATGGCCATTCTGACCGGTGTGAGGTGATACCTCCATTGTAGTTTTATTTGCATTTCTCTAATAACAAGTGATGTTGAGCGTCTTTTCATGGGCCTTTTGGCCATCTGTATGTCTTCTTTAGAAAAAAGTAATCAGACTAGGTTCTAACCCTCTGGACCAGATCATATGCCCTGTGATTCCTCTCATGTAGGATTTACCACACTGTTGTGGCTGCTTGGTCCTGTCGTCTGATGATAGGACCATGTGTGTTTTCCTCACCACTGTATTCCCAGCATCTAGTGCAGTATCTGTTCTCATTAAATATTTGATGAATAAATGGATATATGAAAGGAAATTTACAGGGAACATTAAAAAGGTAAAAACAGAAAAGTATACAATGAATTTTGCAGTAAAGGTGTTCATGATCTTAATGAGCAATAGTAATTGCGACATCAGAAGAAAATGACAATACCAAGAGTTTGTATAATAGGAAAGTTGCTGGTATTTTATGAAAAAGTGAAATGTAGCGGCCATGATTTTCTCCATTTTGCCCTCATGCAGAGAGAGCCCAGGGATGAGGACTTCACATTCCTCTGTCTTTTGGGCTTCAGACTCTCTAGACAGAATAACTAGGGAACAAAGTCCTGGTAAAAATAAATGAATGTTTCTGTTAGATGTACTCACTGTGAGCAGAATACTCGGGATGAGGGTTCATTTCTTGGGGAGGGTCAGGGAAGGCTTCATGGAAGCAGTAATGATCAAGTGGAGCCTCAGAGTTTGGGAGGACTTCTAAACAGGGCTGGATGAAGAAGGCATAATACTTAGTTTGTATTCAGGAGAATGGTTTTGTTTCAGTTCTGTCACTAAACTAGCTCTATACTCAGGCATGTCATGTGAAGCCTAATCTGGATGTTTTCTCATCCCGAAAGTAAGGTAAGAAAGTCTTCTAAAGCTGTTAATCTTCTCTGATTCTGGATAGAGAGGCTGGAATGTTGGGAGAAATGCAAGGTGGTTCAGTTTGGCAGCACCAAAAGAGAGGGACAGCAGAATGGTACAAATGGCCTTACTCCATTATTTACCGTATTTTACTAACTTGCAAGACTATATCACAGTCATTAAGTAGGTATCTTATACACGCACACACCCTAGCAGCACTTAGTTCATCTGTGACACTAGCATAAGATTAAGTAGAATCATGTCTGATGTCACCAGTCAGTTGTGAAGTACTTAAGGTCAGTATCCACATAGTCTTCATCTTGGTATCTCCAATAGCATGGAGACTTTTACACAATAGGCACTTAATAGGTATGTGTTGAGTAGATGGGTGAATGGATAAATGGGGGTTTCTTTGGAATCAGTTTAAAGTGTTTTCAGGTTGACCTCTAAGTAGTTCAAAATATAATATTGTCAGTGGCCCGTTCCCTGCTTTCTCTTTCTATTTTTAGAAGAAAACATCTCTTACAGAACGCATCCTTTGCATGTCACTGAGTTCTCACTCTGTGCTTACTTCTCAACAGACCAGAGTCCATTCTCTTAATTCTTATATTTAACTTCCATTTAGTCTATGGAAGTGAATGGGCTATCATCAGAGAGCAGCTGTCTTTAAGCAGTGAAGCAGAGAAATTCAAAATGCTAGCAACAAGCCTAACAGAAAGAACCTGGCTTCAGAATGAATTTTTTTTAATTATCCTTGTTTACATAGACTCTTTATCAATGACTTAAAAACTGTTAATGGGCAAATCAGCAGAAGGTCTTTCCAATGCCAGTCCTTCATTGAGTTTATTATAAGATAATGTTATTTGACTAAAGTAGAAGTCAGGAAGTTAAGGTTTTTCACAGCCAACACTAATGCAAATACATTAACATTACCACAGGAGTTTGCAAACAATTCACTATCAAAAAGATTATGTATTAAAGCACCATTCACGCAGCATTGCAAAGCAAAAATTTGCCTTTTTAAGGTATACCCGTACTGCTCATTAACAAACACGTGGCCATCCAAATGAGAACGATGAGAAGTCGTCACTGACTGGAGTCTGAACACCACTGCATTAGTCTTCTCGGGCTGCTATCACAAAATACCATAGACTATGTGGCTTAAACCAGGGAAACATTTTTTCCCAGTTCTGGAGGCTAGCAAGGTCCAGCAAAGTCAGTTGCTAGTGAGGGCTCTCTTCCTGGCTTACAAACGGCTGCCTTCTCGCTGTGTCCTCAAATGGCAGTGAGAGCAGGCTTTGTGGTGTCTTTTATACAGGCATTGATCCCACCATGAGTGCCCCTCACTTCATGACCTCAGTTAACTCTAATTACCTCTCAAAGGCTCCATCTCCAAATCCTACCACATTGAAGGTTAGGGCTTCAACATATGAATTTGGAGGGACAAATAACATTCAGTCCATAACAACCACTAACGTATCAACTAAGGCATAGAAAAGGTGAAAATCATCACTGATTTTCTTGAAATTATCTCTGGTCTACCAGGAAGCAAGAACACAGTTTATATACACTGCTCTCATCTGCTATAAGATTTTCAGAGGTTCACAATGAGACTCCCTCATCATAGAGATCAAAGACTTTCATCACTGCGACATATTCTTTGAAATTCACACAGGCAATAACATCCTGTCAGTTCCTAACTAAACCTCACCTTTCCCCAGTTCTCTTCTTCCACTGCACTGTCATTTTACTGGTCCAAACCACCATCAACTGTAGTAATGGCCTATAGTAATCTGTGAATTGCTGTTTCCCCCGCTTCCCATCTTGCTTTCCTTCCATCCATTCTCTACAGAGCAGTCAGTGATTTTAAACACCACTGGAAACCCTTCAATGCCGTCTATTGCTCTTAGGATAAAGGCCAAAACTTTACTGGCAACCTCCACTTTCAGCCATGATGGAGTAACAGGGACCAGATGTAACTCTGCTTTATAAAGGAGGACAAAATTATGAAAATGGTTTTCAAACATTTAAACAATAGGCAGCACAGGATAGTAATCTGAGAGAAGGGAAACAAATGACTTGAGCCCTCCAATTGTCACAGCTTACTATCTGGAAAGTTTCTAGGACACGGTACAGGAACAGTGAACCCAGAGCCTGTAGGTCTCGCTAAATTGAGACAAACTTCAGATTTTGGGGAGGCCTAGGCACCTAGAATGTGAAGCGCAGAGTACCAGAGAGGAGAAAGCTGCACAAAAATTGAGTTCTGCAGATCTGCAGAGGGTTCCCCTCAAGACTCCAACTAAGTACTGACTGACCAGCTTACATGTGGCAGGAAACTACCAAGGTCAAGTAAAGGACCACCAGAAAGAGTCAGAACAATCTCCTGACTCACACAGGAACTAGCAGCGTTCATGCTCCCATTAGGCAGATTGAAAAGACTTCCTAACACTGGGCATTAGTAGAATCCTCAGGAGATTTTTGTCTCACTAGTACAACAAAATTGGGCCTGGAATAAAGGCTGTTCTGGACCCATCTAACAGAGCTTAACAGCAATCCTGAAAAAAATTCAATTGTTTTTAAGTCACTTAATTGCATCCCAGAACAAAGCCCCAAAATATATAAAGAAATACAAAAAAATTTCCAATACCTAACCATGTAAAATTAACTTTGTCATCAAATCAAAAATTACCAGGAATGCAAAGAACAAGAAAATACATCTCATTTGAGAAGAAAAATCAATCCATAGAAACAGAAGCAGAAAAGATCCAAATGATAAAATTAGTCAACAAGGATAATAAAACAGCTATTCTAAATACATATGCTCAAGAAGGTAGAGACAGGGGACTTCCCTCGTGGTGCAGTTGTTAAGAATCTGCCTGCCAATGCAGGGGACACAGGTTCAATCCCTGGCCCAGGAAGATCCCCCATGCTGCAGAGCAACTAAGCCTGTGCACCACAACTACTGAATCCTGCGTGCCGCAACTACTGAAGCCCATGCACTCCAGGGCTCATGTGCCACAACTACTGAGGCTGAGCACTAAAACTACTGAAGTCTGTGTGCCTAGAGCTCGTGCTCCACAGCAAGAGAAACTACTGCAATGAGAAGCCCGTGCACCACACAAAGAGTAGCCCCGCTCACTGCAACTAGAGAAAGCCCACGTGCAGCAAAGAAGACCCAACGCAGCCAAAAATAAGAAATGAAAAAGAAATGAAGGAAACAATAGCAAAGATCAATGAAACTAAAAGCTGGTTCTTTGAAAAGATAAACAAAATTGATAAACCTTTAGCCAGCCTCATCAAGAAAAAAAAGGAGAGGACTCAAATCCATAAAATTAGAAATGAAAAAGGAGAAGTTACAACTGACACCATAGAAATACAAAGGATCATAAGAGACTACTATAAGCAACAATATGCCAATAAAATGGACAACCTGGAAGAAATGGACAAATGCTTAGAAAAGTACAACCTTTCAAGACTGAACCAGGAAGAAATAGAAAATATGAACAGACCAGTCACAAGCACTGAAATTGAAACTGTGATTAAAAAAATCCCAACAGGGCTTCCCTGGTGGCGCAGTGGTTGAGAATCTGCCTGCCGATGCAGGGGACACGGGTTCGAGCCCTGGTCTGGGAAGATCCCACATGCCGCGGAGCAACTAGGCCCGTGAGCCACAACTACTGAGCCTGCGCGTCTGGAGCCTGCGCTCCACAACAAGAGAGGCTGTGACAGTGAGAGGCCCGCGCACCGCGATGAAGAGTGGCCCCCGCTCGCCGCAACTAGAGAAAGCCCTTGCACAGAAACGAAGACCCAACACAGCCAAAAATAAATAAATAAATAAATAATAATAAAAAAATTTTTTAAAATTTTTTTAAATAAAACAGATTTTTAAAAAAAAATCCCAACAAACAAAAGTCCAGGACCTGGTGGCTTCACAGGTGAATTCTACCAAATATTTAGAGAAGAGCTAACACCTATCCTTCTGAAACTGTTCCAAAAAATTGCAGAGGAAGGAACACTCCCAAACTCATTCTATGAGACTACCATCACCCTGACACCAAAACCAGACAAAGATACCACAAAAAAAAAATTACAGGCCAATAACACTGATGAACATTGATGCAAACATTGTCAGCAAAATACTAGCAATCCAAATCCAGCAATACATTAAAAGGATCATACACCATGATCAAGTGGGATTTATCCCAGGGATGCAAGGATTTTTCAATATCCACAAATCAATCAGTGTGATACACCACATCAACATACTGAAGTATAAAAACCACATGATCATCTCAATAGATGCAGAAAAAGCTTCTGACAAAATTCAACATCGATTTAAGATTAAAACCTCTCCAGAAAGTGGGCATAGAGGGAACCTACCTAAATATAATAAAGGCTATATATGACAAACCCACAGCTAACATCATACTCAATGGTCAAAAGCTGAAAGCATTTCCTCTAAGATCAGTAACAAGACAAGGACGTTCACTCTCGCCACTTTTATTCAACATAGTTTTGGAAGTACTAGCCACAACAATTGAAGAAGAAAAAGAAATTAAAGGAATCCAAATTGGAAAAGAAGAAGTAAAACTGTCACTATTTGCAGATGACCTGATACTACACATAAAAAATCCTAAAGGGGCTTCCCTGGTGGCGCAGTGGTTGAGAATCTGCCTGCCAATGCAGGGGACACAGGCTCGAGCCCTGGTCTGGGAAGATCCCACATGCCACGGAGCAACTAGGCCTGTGAGCCACAACTACTAAGCCTGCGCGTCTGGAGCCTGTGCTCCACAACAAGAGAGGCCGTGACAGCGAGAGGCCCGTGCACCGCGATGAAGAGTGGCCCCTGCTTGCTGCAACTAGAGAAAGCCCTCACACAGAAATGAAGACCCAACACAGCCAAAAATAAATTAATTAATTAATTTAAAAAAAGAATCCTAAAGACGCTACCAGAAAACTACTAGAGCTCATCAGTAAATTTGGTAAAGTTCAGGTTACAAAATGAATACACAGAAATCTGTTGCATTTCTATACACTGACAACAAGAGATCAAAAAGAGAAATTCAAGAAACAATCCCAGGACTTCTCTGGTGGTCCAGTGGTTAGGACTCTGTGTTCCCAAAGCAGGGGGGGCCCAGGTTCGACCCCTGGTCAGGGAACTAGATCCCGCATACCACAACTAAGAGCCTGCATGCCACAACTAAAGGTCCTGCATGCCACAACTAAAGGTCTCGCATGCTGCAACTAAAGATCCTGCATGCCACAACGAAGATCCCACACGCGGCAATGAAGATCCCGTGTGCTGTGACTAAGACCCAGCGGAGCCAAAGAAATAAATTAATTAAAAAATAAGAAACAATCCCACTTACCATCGCATCAAAAAGAATAAAATACCTAGGAGAAAACCTAAGGAGACAAATGACCTATACTCTGAAAACTATAAGAGCACTGATGAAAGAAACTGAAGATGACACAAACAGATGGAAAGACATACCATGTTCTTGGATTGGAATTATCAATATTGTCAAAATGACTCTACTATCCAAGGCAATCTACAGATTCAATTCAATCCCTATCAAATTACCAATGGCATTTTTTTACAGAACTAGAACAAAAAATCTTAAAATCTGTATGGAGACACAAAAGACCCCGAATAGCCAAAGCAATCTTGGGAAAGAAAAACAGAGCTGGAAGAATCAGGCTCCCTGACTTCAGATTATACTACAAAGCTATAGTCATAAAAATAGTATGGTACTGGCACAAAAATAGAAATATAGATCAATGGAACAGGATAGAAAGCCCAGAAATAAACCCACACACCTATGGTCAATTAATCTACGACAGAAGAGGCAAGATTATACAATGGTGGAATGACAGTCTCTTCAACAAATGTTGCTGGGAAAACTGGACAGCTACATGTAAAACAATGAAATTAGATGCAGCACGTGGGCTCCTTAGTTGTGGCACGTGAGCTCCTTAGTTGTGGTATGCAAACTCTTAGTTGCAGCATGCATGTGGGATCTAGTCCCCTGACCAGGGATCAAACCCATGCCCCCTGCATTGGGAGTGTGGAGTCTTATCCACTGTGCCACCAGGGAAGTCCCACCCCCCACGTATTTTAATTCTATCCTGTTTTCTAATACTCAACAAGCAATAGTGTTTTAAATAGTGTTTGCTTAGGTTTATTTCTATATTTACCATATGGCCCTCCATTCTTTCTTGCACCTTACGTCTTCTCTTTGGGAATGACAAGCTTATGACTAAACCATGTCCCTTACAGTTTTCTTTTCTGAGGGTCTGCTGGAGGCCGTATCTCTGTTTTTGTTCATAGATAGCTATGTGATTTGTTTTGCCATGTAACTTAGAGTGTATTTTCAAAATTCAGTGACATTGCATAAAAGGGAATAAAATACCTTTTATTCCTTCATTCGTCCATTATTTATAAGAACAACGTTTCCTAGTTCTTTTTTTTTCTCCTTTCTTTTCCGTTTTTATTTTATTTATTTATTTATTTTTGCTATTTTATTTCTTTTTTTTGTTTGTTTTTTATTACAAACCCTTGTGTCAAGGGCTGACTTTCAATAGATCACAGCGAGGGAGCTGCTCTGCTACATACGAAACCCCGACCCAGAAGCAGGTCGTCTATGAACGGTTTAGCACCAGGTTCCCCACGAACGTGCAGTGCGTGACGGGCGAGGGGGCAGCCGCCTTTCCGGCCGCACCCCGTGTCCCAGGACGAAGGGCTCTCCGCACCGGACCCCGGTCCCGATGCGCGGCGGGGTGTGCCGCGCCGCGCCCCGGGGGACGCGGGCGGCGGCCCGCCGGCAGGGACGGTGGGGAACCGGCTATCCGAGGCCAACCGAGGCTCCCGCGGCACTGCCGTATCGTTCTGCCTGGGCGGGACATTTCCTAGTTCTTATATCAGAAAAAATGAAGGACAGAAATAAAATGGGTTGTAAAACCTATCTCAATAAGTAATACTGGGGGACTTCCCTGGTGGTCCAGTGGTAAATAATCTGCCTTCCAATGCAGGGGATATGGGTTCAATCCCTGGTTGGGGAACTAAGATCCCACATGGCGTGGGGCAACTAAGCCCGTGCACCACAACTGCTGAGCTCACGCGCCTCAACAAGAGAGCCCACATGCCACATACTAGGGAGCTCACGTGCTCTGCACCCCACACGCCACAACTACAGAGCCTACGCACCCTGGAACACATGCGCCACAACTAGAGAGAGAAAACCTGCACACCACAACTAGAGAGAAGCTTGGTGCCACAACGAAGAGCCCACGCACTACAATGAAAAATCCCACACGCCTCAACGAAGACCCCGCATGCCTCAACGAAGACCCCGTGTGCTGCAACTAAGACCCGACACAGCCAAAAACAACAAAAAACAAAATAAATAAATGTTAAAAAGAAAAATAATATTGGGACTTTCCTGGTGGCACAGTGGTTAAGACTCCGTGCTCCCAATGCAGGGGGCCTGGGTTTGATCCCTGGTCAGGAAACTAGATCCCACATGTGTGCTGCAACTAAGAGTTTGCATGCCACTACTAAGGAGCCCGCAAGCTGCAACTAAGGAGCCCACCTGCTGCAACTAAGACCTGGTGCAACCAAATAAATAAATATTTTAAAAAAATGAAATTAGAATATTTTTTAACCCCAAACACAAAAATAAGCTCAAAATAAGATTAAAGATCTAAATGTGAGACCAGACACTCTAAAACTCTTAGAGGAAAACATAGGCAGAACACTCTCTGACATAAATCACAGCAGTATTTTTTTCCATCCATCTCCCAGAGTAATGGAAATAAAAACAAATGGGACCTAATTAAACTCAAAAGCTTTTGCACAGCAAAGGAAACCATAGACAAAATGAAAAGACAACCCACTGATTCAGAGAAAATATTTACAAATGATGTGACCGACAAAGGATTAGTCTCCAAAATTTACAAACAGCTCATGCAGCTTAATATCATCAAAGCAAACAACCCAGTAAAAAAATGGGCAGAAGACCTAAATAGACATTTCTCCAAAGAAGACATACAGATGGCCAATAGGCACATGAAAAGATGTTCAACATCACTAATTATTATAGAATTGCAGATCAAAACTACAATGAGGTATCACCTCACACCAGTCAAAATTGCTGTCATCAAAAAATCCACAAACAATAAATGCTGGAGAGGGAGTGGAGAGAAGGGAACCCTCCTACACTGTTGATGGGAATGTAAATTGGTACAGCCACTGGGGAGAGCAGTATGGAGGTTCCTTAAAAAACTAAAAATAGAGCTACCATATGATCTTGCAATCCCACTCCTGGGCATATATCCAGAGAAAAACATGGTCCAAAAGGATACATGCACCCCAGTGTTCATTGCAGCACTATTTACACTAGCCAAGACATGGAAGCAACCTAAATGTCCATTGACAGGAATGGATAAAGAAGATGTGGCACATATATACAATGGAATATTACTCAGCCATTAAAAAGAATGAAATAATGCCATTTGCAGCAACATGGATGGACCTAGAGATTGTCATACTGAGTGAAGTAAGTCAGGCAGAGAAAGGGAGATATATGATATCGTTTATATGCAGAATCTAAAAAGAAATGATACAGATGAACTTATTCACAAAACAGAAACAGATTCACAGACTCAGAGAATGAACTTATGGTTACTGGGGAGAATGCTGAGTGGAAGGGATAGTTAGGGAGTTTGGGATTGACATGTACACACTGCTATATTTAAAATGGACAACCAACAAGGACCTACTGTACAGCACAGGAATTATGCTCAATATTATGTAACAACCTAAATGGGAAAAGAATCTGAAAAAGAATAAATACATATATAAAAAATAAAAATAAATCAAGAAAGGCAAAAAAGAAAAAAAAAAATTTGACAAGTTAGATAAAGTGGACAAATTCCTTGAACAGAAACTATCAGAGCTCATTGAAGAAAAAATAGATAACTTGAATTTTTGTTTTTTTGTATATTTGGTTTTTACCCTGTAACCTTGGTGAACATTCTAATCATTTTTTAATGGGTTCCTTGAGATCTTCTATATAAAAGATCATATCATTCACAAATAGGGAAAGTTTCACTTCTTCCTTTACAGTGTTGCTCCAGTTAGGACACCTAATACAATGCTGAAAAGCAGACTTCTTGTCTTCTTTCTGATTTTAGGAGGAAGCATCCAGTCTTTCACCTTTCAGTATTCCGTCAGCTGTGGGGTTGCCCCTCAGGGAAGTGGTATGCCCACAGTCACGCCGAGATGACAGTGGTTTTGGTAGAGTTGTCTTCCTGTCTTTCCTTGAACACACCGGGGGTTAAACTTCACTAATTTCCAGCCGATTGCTCTCTTGTTTTTTTTTTTTTTTTTTTGCTCTCTTGTTTTTAATTTATGCCTGGGCATAAATTTCTGTTCAGATTACTCCAATCAAGACTCACTTGAAGGGATAGTTTCTGAGGTCAGTGTTCGATATTTGTTCTGACTCCAGGGGGGTTTCTCCTGCTGCCTTATTTCTGGTTCTCTTCCGAAAATTAACCAGCCTACAGTTTAGCATGTATCTTGAATCTCCTTCCAAATGTTTTTCACCAAAACATGCACTGTCCTTGTGAATGCTCTTAGGCTTGGTCTTCTCCATGCTCTGCTGCAAGTGAAGTCAGTTCCTTCTGAAAGAGATTAGTAGTTATCTTTTTTTATGACCTGCTTCTGCTGCCAGAGATAATCTCGGAGCCAGGCCTCTGAAGCTGGGTGGGGCATGATGGCAAGCTTCTCTCTAAATAACACCCCCATTCTAGGAGCCGGGTGCTCGTGGGGGTGTGGGGGCAGCTGCGTGGGGTCCTCTTGGCTTGCCTCTCCTGGCACAGAACCACTGCTTTATGAACCAGGGCAAGGATGATCAGGATCCCAGGGTTCTCAGCATGTCACACCCAAGGTAGAGCCTACATTCCATGAGTGGGAGCTGGGCAGAAGGGAGTCCCCACCTTTCAACCATACTCAAGGACATAGCCTCAGAAGAGGTAGTTGGGGGCAGGGTGAGAAATGCTGATGTTTTGCTCCACCCAGAAAGTCCTCCCACTGGGAGCTGGGGGAATAGGGAGCCCTGCAGCTGTCTGGAGTGCAGTCTCTGCCTTGCTGAGTTGGGAAGAAGGAGAGAGTGGTCTTGGTTCAATATCATAGACTCGCCTTTCTTACTCAATTTTCATACATTTTCTTGAATAGATGTTTCTTCATTTGTTGTTTGTGCTTAGCATCATTCCTAGAGGCTTTAACTCGTTGGGTTTTTATAAATAATTTTCACCAATTTCACTGGTGAGTGGGTCAGTGAAGCTCCTCACACTAACATGGAATCTCCAGCTGTTTAAAGTTTTAAATGTAAGTTTTTGTGCAAAAATGCAATGGTCCATGTTTAATATAAGCGTAAGAGTCTTTGTACCATGTTTGCATTTGATAAAAATAATAATTAAATGGGAATTCCCTGGTGGTCCAGTGGTTAGGACTCCTCGCTCTCACTGCTGTGGGCCTGGGTTCAATCCCTGGTTGGGGAGCTAAGATCCTGCAAGCCACGCCACGAGGCCGAAAAAGAAAAAAAAAGAAACGTATAAAATTTGTAAAATATACATTATATATAACGTATGTATAATAAAAATAATTTTTCTAATTTAGATTAGGGTTTTTGAAGGTGTTATATGCATGAAATAGTAAGAAATATATTTTTCTTTTATCTTTTGTTGTCCCTTAGTCCTTTGTGTTCCATTTTTTCTTATTATATTATTTACAAATATTAATCTTAATAGAAAAAGGGTTTGTATTTTTTTTAAATCGGAGAACATCAAAACCTTCCTTCAACTGGGATTAAGCATTACTCCAAATACACATGTTGGTATGATTAGTTTTTTATTACATATTAAGACTACAGGAAAGTGATTTACTAACGACATTGCAATCAGTTCTTTAAACAAAAGAAACTGTCATTGGATTTAGAACTGCTTCTTCTGAACTTTGAAGTCACAACCTAACTGTCATCACACTCATTGTTTATCTAGCTATATATGCTATTAAGGTGCATGCCCTAAGTGCTTTGTGTGTATGTGTTTTATTAAAGTAGATGATTAACTTAGTGGGCATACCCAAATCCCATTCTTCATAAACAATTTTTTTTTGGCTAACTGGCAAACAATATTTATAAATCATCACCTAGTTTATTAAGTACCCACTTTGTGTTAGGTGCTCTGCTTTTGAGATTTACACAGCAATAAAAATTAAGATGAAGATAAGTGAAGATTCCACTAGTAGTAGAAGTACAAATTATTTATTCTGGATGCTTGGGCCATTCATTCTTGGCTCTTTAAAAAACTGGGGCACATAATACAACAGGAATAAGAATGATTTATTAAATACATACTATATGCTAAACAATTAGTTTATTTTTTAAATTAATTTTTATTGGAGTATAGTTGCTTTACAATGTTGTGTTAGTTTCTACTGTACAGCAAAATGAATCAGCTATACGTATACATATATCCCCTCTTCTTTGGATTTCCTTCCCATTTAGGTCATCAGAGAGCATTGAGTAGAGTTCCCTGTGCTATACAGTAGGTTCTCATTAGTTATCTATTTTATACATAGTATCAATAGTATATATACGTCAATCCCAATCTCCCAATTCATCCCAGCCCCATAAACAATCAGTTTAAATAACATACATTTTAATAATGCTTAACTATCTAATATCTCAATCTTTATAACAGAGCTATGAGGCAATTACTGTTATCCTATTTTGTAGGCAAGGAAACTAGAGAAATTAAGTAAATAACCCAAAGCTGTGTGGTGGAGCTAGTATTTAAATGTAAGTCTTGTGACTCCAAAGCTCATTGTCTTAACTGTAAAATCAAGGTCCTAATTCCATAGTACACACAATTGGACAAACACTTGAACAACTCTCAAATAATAAGTACCTAGCATTGAGTGAGTTTGATAATCTACGACAGGAAATGTTGTCGACAATAATACAGACATATCCTTGGAGATATATGTTACACTAGTAATTATCAAACTCTTCGTATTAGAAATCTTATGTAACAAAATAAAGGTGATCAAAATATGGCAATAAATATGTCCTGAAGTCATCTATCACATATATCACTTATATCAAGCACATGTATTTCAAAGTTTTCACTATACAATGATGTGCTTTTAAGAGTCTTGTGAGACTTCCCTGGTGGTCCAGTGGTTAAGAATCCGCCTTCCAATGCAGTGGATACGGGTTTGATCCCTGGTCAGGGAATTAAGATCCCACATGCCGTGGGCAAATAAGCCCGAGTGCCATAACTAGAGAGAAGCCCATGCACCGCAACGAAGATCCCACGTGCCGCAACTCAGACCCGATGCAGCCAAAAAAAAAAAAAAAGCATAAGCAAATCTACATTACACTTAAAAAAAAAAGTCTTGTAAAGCAACTATACTCCAATAAAAATTTTAAAAATAAATAAATAAAAATGTATTAAAAAAAAGATAAAAGTCTTACAGGGAACTCCCTGGTGGTCCAGTGGTTAGGAAAAAAAAAATAGGTGTCTTGCAAAGTTTTTCTTTTTCAGCCACACCTTTTGGCTTGTGGGATCTTAGTTCCCCAACCAGGATCGAACCCGGAGCCCTAGCAATGAGAGCGCTGAGTTTTAACCACTGGACCGCCAGGGAATTCCCAGTATTTTTTTTTAATTAAGATATAATACACATTTGAAAAAGTTTACCCTTAAAGCATACAATTCAACAGTTTTTAGTATATTCACAATGTTGTGCAACCATCACCACCTGTGTAATTTCAGAACATTTTCATCACTCTAAAAAGAAACCTCATACCAGTTCCCCTCTCCTCCCATCCCCTGGATAATCTACTTTCTATCTCTATGGATTAGCCTATTCTAAACATTTCATATAAATGGAATTGAAACAGGAGGGAAGGGGGCAGGGCACAACTTTTAAAAGAATGACATAGCCCAAGGACATGACATAAACAGATTAGAACCAAATGGGTCCAAGATGGCAGACATCGACTTCCACTAGACCTTGAGCCTCAGTATACGCTCATTGTAACACATCAGCAAGCTAAATGACACACCCACAGCTACCATGACAGTTCCAAGGCCGACCATAATGGTCAAAAAGTGGGCGGTGGCCCTATTTCTGGAAATCCCCACCCCTTCCCCAAAATAACTGGAAGCCTCCTCTCACTCATTAGCCTGTGAAATTACCCACACCTATAAAAACTGACAACCCCATACCCTGGGGCCACTCTCGCCTTCTGAGATGGCCCACACTTTGACTGTGGAGTGTGTTCCTCTCTAAATAAATCCACTTCTTACCCATCACTTTGTCTCTCACTGAATTCTTTCTATGATGAGCCATCAAGAACCTGAACTTCATTAAGTCCTGAGACAGGTGTGTGACCTCAGTGAGTTCAAGTCCCAATCTGGGTTTTGGCTGGGTAAGAGTCCCAGCGTGTGGGTTCAAGTCCCAATATGAGTTACATGGTTTCAGAATCATATGATATATGTGATCTTTTGCATCTGGTTTCTTTCACTTAGCATAATGTTTTCAAAATTCTTCCATGTTGCAGCATGTATCAGTACTTTGTTCCTTTCTTTGGCTGAATAATATTTCATTGCATCAATATATCACATTTTGTTTATCCATTCATCAGTTCATGAATATTTGGGTTGATTTCCCATTTTTAGCTATTATAAATAACACTTCTGTGAACATCTGTATACAAATTTTTGGTGGACACGTGCTCTCAATTTTCCTGGGTATATTTTTGGACTAGAATTGCTGAGTCATACAGTAACTCTTTTTTTTTTTTTAAGGTTTCTTTTTTCGAATTTTTGAATTTTATTTATTTTTTTATACAGCAGGTTCTTATTAGTTATCTATTTTATACATATTAGTGTATACATGTCAATCCCAATCTCCCAATTCATACCACCACCACCACCACCACCCCCCGCTTTCCCCCCTTGGTGTCCATACGTTTGTTCTTTACATCAGTGTCACTAATTTTCCCTTGCAAACCAGTTCATCTGTACCATTTTTCTAGGTTCCACATATAGGCGTTAATATACGATATTCGTTCTTCTCTTTCTGACTTACTTCACTCTGTATGACAGTCTCTAGATCCATCCAGGTCTCTACAAATGACCCAATTTCGTTCCTTTTTATGGCTGAGTAATATTCCATTGTATATATGTACCACAACTTCTTTAGCCATTCGTCTGTTGATGGGCATTTAGGTTGCTTCCATGACCTGGCTATTGTAAATAGTGCTGCAATGAACATTGGGGTGCATGTGTCTTTTTGAATGATGGTTTTCTCTGGGTATATGCCCAGTAGTGGGATTGCTGGGTCATATGGTAGTTCTACTTTTAGTTTTTTAAGGAACCTCCATACTGTTCTCCATAGTGGCTGCACCAACTTACATTCCCACCAACAGTGCAAGAGGGTTCCCTTTTCTCCACACCTTCTCCAGCATTTGTTGTTTGTAGATTTTCTGATGATGCCCATTCTAACTGGTGTGATGTGATACCTCATTGTAGTTTTGATTTGCATTTCTCTAATAATTAGTGATGTTGAGCAGCTTTTCATGTGCTTCTTGGCCATTTGTATGTCTTCTTCAGAGAAATGTCTATTTAGGTCTTCTGCCCATTTTTGGATTGGGTTTTTTTTTAATATTGAGCTTCATGAGCTGTTTATATATTTGGGAGATTAATCCTTTGTCTGTTGATTTGTTTGCAAATATTTTCTCCCATTCTGAGGGTTGTCTTTTTGTCTTGTTTGTAGTTTCCTTTGCTTTGCCTTTAAGTTTCATTAGGTCCCATTTGTTTTTTTTTTTTTTGTTTTTATTTCCATTACTCTAGGAGGTGGATCAAAAAGATCTTACTGTGATTTATGTCAAAGAGTGTTCTTCCTATGTTTTCCTCTAAGAGTTTTATAGTGTCTGGCCTTACATTTAGGTCTCGAATCCATTTTGAGTTTGTTTTTGTGTATGGTGTTAGGGAGTGTTCTAATTTCATTCTTTTACATGTAGCTGTCCAGTTTTCCAGGCACCACTTATTGAAGAGACTGTCTTTTCTCCATTGTATATCCTTGCCTCCTTTGTCATAGATTAGTTGACCATAGGTGTGTGGGTTTATCTCTGGGCTTTCTATCCTGTTCCATTGATCTATATTTCTGTTTTTGTGCCAGTACCATATTGTCTTGATTACTGTAGCTTTGTAGTATAGTCTGAAGTCTGGGAGTCTGATTCCTCCAGCTCTGTTTTTTTCCCTCAAGACTGCTTTGGCTATCCTGGGTCTTTTGTGTCTCCATATAAATTTTAAGATTTTTTGTTCTAGTTCTGTAAAAAATGTCACTGGTAATTTGATAGGGGTTGTATTGAATCTGTAGATTGCTTTGGGTAGTATAGTCATTTTCACAATATTGATTCTTCCAATCCAACAACATGGTATATCTCTCCATCTGTTTGTGTCATCTTTGACTTCTTTCATCAGTGTCTTATAGTTTTCTGAGTACAGGTCTTTTACCTCCTTAGGTAGGTTTATTCCTAGGTATTTTATTCTTTTCGTTGCAATGGTGAATGGGATTGTTTCCTTAATTTTTCTTTCTGATCTTTCGTTGTTAATGTATAGGAATGCAAGAGATTTCTGTGCATTAATTTTGTATCCTGCAACTTTACCAAATTCATTGATTAGCTCTAGTAGTTTCCTGGTGGCATCTTTAGGATTCTCTATATATAGTATCATGTCATCTGCAAACAGTGACAGTTTTACTTCTTCTTTTCCAATTTGTATTCCTTTTATTTCTTTTTCTTCTCTGACTGCCGTGGCTAGGACTTCCAAAACTATGTTGAATAATAGTGGCGAGAGTGGACATCCTTGTCTTGTTCCTGATCTTAGAGGAAATGCTTTCAGTTTTTCACCATTGAGAATGATGTTTGCTGTGGGTTTGTAGTATATGGCCTTTATTATGTTGAGGTAGGTTCCCTCTATGCCCACTTTCTCGAGAGTTTTTATCATAAATGGGTGTTGAATTTTGTCAAAAGCTTTTTCTGCATCTACTGAGATGATCATATGGTTTTTATTCTTCAATTTGTTAATATGGTGTATCACATTGATTGATTTGCGTATATTGAAGAATCCTTGCATCCCTGGGATAAATCCCACTTGATCGTGGTGTATGATCCTTTTAATGTGTTGTTGGATTCTGTGTGCTAGTATTTTGTTGGGGATTTTTGCATCTATATTCATCAGTGATGTTGGTCTGTAATTTTCTTTTTTTGTGGTATCTTTGTCTGGTTTTGGTATCAGGGTGATGGTGGCCTCATAGAATGCGTTTGGGAGTGTTCCTTCGTCTGCAGTTTTTTGGAAGAGTTTGAGAAGGATGGGTGTTAGGTCTTCTCTAAGCGTTTGATAGAATTCACCTGTGAAGCCATCTGGTCCTGGACTTTTGTTTGTTCGAAGATTTTTAATCACGGTTTAAATTTCATTACTTGTGATTGGTCTGTTCATATTTTCTATTTATTCCTGGTTCAGTCTTGGAAGGTTATACCTTTCTTAGAATTTGTCCATTTCTTCCAGGTTGTCCATTTTATTGGCATAGAGTTGCTTGTAGTAGTCTCTTATGATGCTTTGTATTTCTGCAGTGTCCGTTGTAACTTCTCCTTTTTCATTTCTAATTTTATTGATTTGAGTCCTCTCCCTCTTTTTCTTGATGAGACTGGCTAATGGTTTATCAATTTTGTTTATCTTCTCAAAAAACCAGCTTTTAGTTTGATTGATCTTTGCTATTGTTTTCTTTGTTTCTATTTCATTTATTTCTGCTCTGATCTTTATGATTTCTTTCCTTCTACTAACTTTGGGTTTTGTTTGTTCTTCTTTCTCTAGTTCCTTTAGGTGTAAGGTTAGATTGTTTGAGATTTTTCTTGTTTCTTGAGGTAAGCTTGTATTGCTATAAACTTCCTCTTAGAACTGCTTTTGCTGCATCCCATAGGTTTTGGATCGTCATGTTTTCGTTGTAATTTGTCTCCAGGTTTTGATTTTTTGATTTCCTCTTTGATTTCTTCAGTGATCTCTGGGTTATTTAGTAACGTATTGTTTAGCCTCCATGTGTTTGTGTTTTTTACGTTTTTTCCCCTGTAATTGATTTCTAATCTCATAGCATTGTGGTCAGAAAAGATGCTTGATATGATTTTAATTTTCTTAAGTTTACCAAGGCTTGATTTGTGACCCAAGATGTGATCTATCCTAAAGAATGTTCCGTGTGCACTTGAGAAGAAAGTGTAATCTGCTGTTTTTGGATGGAATGTCCTCTAAATATCAGTTAAATCTATCTGGTCTGTTGTGTCATTTAAAGCTTGTGTTTCCTTATTAATTTTCTGTTTGGATGATCTGTCCATTGGTGTAAGTGAGGTGTTAAAGTCCCCCACTATTATTGTGTTACTGTCGATTTCCTCTTTTAGAGCTGTTAGCAGTTGCCTTATGTATTGAGGTGCTCCTATGTTGGGTGCATATATATTTATAATTGTTATATCTTCTTCTTGGATTGATCCCTTGATCATTATGTAGTGTCTTTCCTTGTCTCTTGTAACATTCTTTATTTTAATGTCTATTTTATCTGATATGAGTATTGCTACTCCAGCTTTCTTTTGATTTCCATTTGCATGGAATATCTTTTTTCATCCCCTCACTTTCAGTCTGTATGTGTCCCTAGGTCTGAAGTGGGTCTCTTGTAGACAGCATATATATGGGTCTTGTTTTTGTATCCATTCAGCCAGTCTGTGTCTTTTGGTTGGAGCACTTAATCCATTCACGTTTAAGGTAATTATTGATAGGTATGTTCCTATTACCATTTTCTTAATTGTTATGGGTTTGTTTTTGTAGGTCTTTTTCTTCTCTTGTGTTTCCCACTTAGAGAAGTTCCTTTAGCATTTGTTGTAGAGCTGGTTTGGTAGTGCTGAATTCTCCTAGCTTTTGCTTGTCTGTAAAGCTTTTGATTTCTCCATCAAATCTGAATGAGATCCTTGCCAGTAGAGTAATCTTGGTTGTACGTTTTTCCCTTTCATCACTTTAAATATATCATGCCACTCTCTTCTGGCTTGTAGGGTTTCTGCTGAGAAATCAGCTGTTAACCTTATGGGAGTTCCCTTGCATGTTATTTGTCGTTTTTCCCTTGCTGCTTTCAATAATTTTTCTTTGTCTTTAATTTTTGTCAATTTGATTACTGTGTGTCTCGGCATGTTTCTACTTGGGTTTATCCTGCCTGGGACTCTGTGCATTTCCTGGACTTGGGTGGCTATTTCCTTTCCCACGTTAGGGAAGTTTTTTACTAAAATGTCTTCAAATATTTTCTCGGGTCCTTTCTCTCTTTCGTCTCCTTCTGGGACCCCTATAATGTGAATGTTGTTGCATTTAATGTTGTCTCAGAGGCCTCTTAGGCTGTCTTCATTTCTTTTCATTCTTTTTTCTTTATTCTGTTCCATGGCAGTAAATTCCACCATTCTGTCTTCCAGGTCACTTATCCGTTCTTCTGCCTCAGTTATTCTGCTATTGATTCCTTCTAGTGTAGTTTTCATTTCAGTTATTGTATTGTTCATCTCTGTTTGTTTGTTCTTTAATTCTTCTTGGTCTTTGTTAAACATTTCTTGCATCTTCTCGATCTTTGCCTCCATTCTTTTTCTGAGGTCCTGGATCATCTTCACTATCATTATTCTGAATTCTTTTTCTGGAAGGTTGCCTATCTCCACTTCATTTAGTTGTTTTTCTGGGGTTTTATCTTGTTCCTTCATCTGGTACAAAGTCCTCTGCCTTTTCATTTTGTCTGTCTTTCTGTGAATGTGGTTTTCCTTCCACAGGCTGCAGAACTGTAGTTCTTCTTGCTTCTGCTGTCTGCCCCCTCCATATAGTAACTCTTATGTTTAACTTTTTGAGGAACTGCCAAATTGTTTTCCAAAGTGATTGCACTATTTTACATCCCCACCAGCAACATATGAGGGTAAGTTTCTCCACATCCTCAAACAAGTATTGTTTTAAATATTTGTGGTGGTCCCCAAGCTGTAAGCTTATTCAGCTTTCTGCTTTCCGGAGAACTGCTTGTCTCTTTCTTGGTATGCACTCCTGACGCTGCGGTATTGAGCGTAAAAAAGGAAAATGGCTTGCGGCCAGTTTCGTTCCAGGTGCCTGCTCTGGATCTAAGAGCCCCTGGTTGTTCCCCAGAAGAAGGACGTGCTGCCCTGAGGAGGAAGTCTGTATCTCCAAAGAATGGCCCATAAGGCATGCTGGCGCATAGATAGTGGCGCATAGATAGTGGTGCATAGATAGTGGCGCATAGATAGTGGCGACAGAATTATGTGGAAATACAAGGTTTACTGATTTATTGTCTAATATTCGTTCCGTACTAAACCTATATATACATTCATGCTCTTTGAATAAACTTGCCTTGCAACCATCAGTTGTCTTGGCCCTTCTGACCCCATACTGGTGCTTTTCAGTTCCTTACCCCTCACCGCCAGGAACTTCTAGCTTTCTGCAGCCGGTCTGCGGCAAATATTATTTTAAATTAGCATATTTTTCTTAACATAGGGAGAAACATTAGTCCAATACTCTGTAAATGATAATAGTACCCCTGATGGATTTCTATTAAACCCTCTGCTAAGTACCAGAAGTGATGACCCTATCAAAACAACAGTCTGTTCAAAACATATTACAGTAATCAGAGAGTGTGGTATTGGCATAAAAACAGATACATAGACAAATGGAATAGAATAAAGAGCCCAGAATTAAACCCTGTGTATATGGTAAAATGATCTTTGACAAGGGTGGCAAGACCATACAATGGGGAAGGATTTACCTTCAATAAATGATGCTGGGAAAACTGGATATCCACATGTGAAATAATGAAAATGGACCCTTACCTTACACTATATACAAAAAGTAACTCAAATGAGTTAAAGACCTAAACATAAGACCTAAAACTATAAAATTCCTAGAAGAAAACATACAGGAAGTGTTTCATGACATCAAATGTGACAATGACATCTTGACTATAATACCAAAAGTACAGGCAACAAAAATAGACAAATGGGAATCTATCAAACTTAAAATTTTTTCTGCAAATAAAAGGAAACAATCAACAAAGTGAAAAGGAAACCTGTAGAATGGGGAAAATAACTGCAAATTATATATCTAATAAGGGGTTAATATCCAGAATGTATAAAGAACTCCTACAACTCAACAACAACAAGCAACCCAATTAAAAAATGGTCAAAGGGGGGCTTCCCTGGTGGCGCAGTGGTTGAGAATCTGCCTGCTAATGCAGGGGACACGGGTTCGAGCCCTGGTCGGGGAAGATCCCACATGCCGTGGAGCAACTGGGCCCATGAGCCACAACTACTGAGCCTGCGCATCTGGAGCTTGTGCTCCGCAACAAGAGAGGCCGCGACAGTGAGAGGCCCGTGCACCGTGATGAAGAGTGGCCCCCGCTCGCCGCAACTAGAGAAAGCCCTTGCACAGAAACGAAGACCCAGCACAGCCAAAAATAATTATAAAATAAATTTTTAAAAAAATGGTCAAAGGACTTGAATAGCCATTTCTCCATATACAAATGGCCAAGAAGCACCTGAAAAAATGCTCAACATCATTGATCAACTGGGAAATGCAAATCAAAATCACAAGGTATCATCTCATACTCATTAGGATGGTCAATATTTAAAGAAAAAAAAGCAAATAACATGTGTTGATGAGGATATGGAGAAACTGGAACACTTGCATACTGTTGGTGGAAATGTAAGGTGGTGTAGCCATTATGAAAAACAGTATGGAAGTACCTCAAAAACTTAGAATTATCATATGGTCCAGTAATCCCAGTTCTTGGTTTATAGCCAAAGAGTTGAAAGCAGGATTTCAAAGAGGTCATTGCAGTATATTTACAATAGCCAAGAAGTGGAAGTAGCCCACATGTCCACTGACAGATGAATGGATGTTGAAAATATACATACAATGTAATATTATTCAGCCTTAAAAAAGGAGGAAATCCTGTCACATGCTTCAACATGGAAGAACCCTGAGTGAAATAAGCCAGTTGTAAAAGAAAAAATATTGTATAATTCCACTTATATGAGATACCTAAAACAGTCAAATTTCTGGAAATAGAAAGTAGAATGGTGGTTGCCAGGGGCTGCAAGTAGAGGGAAATGAGGAGCAGTTGTTTGATGGGTATAGGGTTTTAATTTTGCAAGATTAAAACATTCTACAGATCTGTTATACAACAGTATGAATATAGTTAACACTACAATACTGCACACTTAAAAGTGGTTGAGGGTAAATTAATACTGTGTGTTTTTTGCCAGAATTTAAAATTTTTTAAAATATTTAGAAAACAAAACTGCCATCTGTTCCCACCACCCTTAGCTTATCACTTTGGTCATCAATTACAAAAGGTCTTGAGCTCAACATATTGATACATAAGTTGAATTCTTGGAAGATTCCCTCTAATTCTTTGACCTTGATTTTGAAAGTGTGGATACCCTCACTGTCCATAATTGCCCAAGCTGGAAATACTAGGAATCATCTTTGACTCTTTCCTTTTCTTCTCTGACCATGTGTAATCGTCCACCTAGCTCTGTATATTCACTGAGCACTATACATGTCCATTAGTGGGTGCTCAAGAAATACATGTAGAAGGAAGGAAGGAATCTGTTAAATCTTCCCTTTTTTTCCTTCTATTTCTCCTTCAGTAAAAACTAAGTACTATTTTAGTTCTCATATCTGTATCTTTCATGGCTTCGCTGATCTCCTTACTTCTAGATTCTTAACCCTTCAATCTTATCTCTACACTCTCAGCAGAAACTGGCTTTCTGATCACCTAAGACCCCTCATGATGTAGCCTACCTTATATTTCTTATGTAATCTCCCTTCAGCTCTCCCATCTTTACCCTTATGGACCCTACTCTGTAGCCCTACAGAGCTTTTTATTGCTGAGTACACCATTTTTTAAAAAAATTATTTATTTATTTTTGGCTGTGTTGGGTCTTCGTTTCTGTGTGAGGGCTTTCTCTAGTTGCGGCAAGCGGGGGCCACTCTTCATCGCGGTGCGCGGGCCTCTCACTATCGCGGCCTCTCTTGTTGCTGAGAACAGGCTCCAGACACGCAGGCTCAGTAATTGTGGCTCAGGGGCCTAGTTGCTCCGCGGCATGTGGGATCTTCCCGGACCAGGGCTCGAACCTGTGTCCCCTGCATTGGCAGGCAGATTCTCAACCACTGCGCCACCACGGAAGCCCTGAGTACACCATTTTAAGCATGTTATCATGCTTTTACTTATGATATTTCTTCTGCCTGACTGGAAGTCCTGTACTTCCTCCTGTATCAGGTAAACATCTTTAAATGCTCAACTTTAACACAGACCCACAGGGAAGCCTTCTATTTTCCTTCAGACAGAGTCTGATCTTTCTTCTTCTGTGGTCACAGAGAACTCTGCAAATGCTTCTATTATAACAGTACTCACACAGCCACGGAATTATTTCTAAACATCTTAGTTGTTCCCACTAGATGGAACTTAAAAATAGGAACAGTGTGCTATTTACCTTTGTATATCCTAATCCTAGCACACTACTAGCAATGTACTATTTTCTTGATAAATATTTATGTACTTTCAACTTACTTGTATCTTTGAATCTAAAGTGTATTGCTTGGGGGAGGAGGGAAATAAAGTGTATTGTTTGCAGACAGCATATAGTTGGATCATGTTTTTTTGTTTGTTTGTTTGTTTTGGCCATACCATGTGGCTTAGGGGATCTTAGTTCCCCTACCAGGGATTGAACCTGGGCCCTTGGCAGTGAAAGCAGAGTCCTAACCACTGGACCACCAGGGAATTCCCTTGATTGGACTTTTTAATCCATTCATGTTTATTGTCTTTACTGATAAAGTAGGATTTCCTTCTGTCATTTTTCCATTTGTTTTCTAAATGCTTTATGTCTTTTTTGTTCCTCTATTCCTTCATTATTGCCTTCTTTTGTGTTAAAATAGGTACTTTACAGTGTGCCATGTTAATTCCCTTTGTTGTTTTACTATATATTTTTTGAGTTATTTTCTTAGTGGTGCTCTGGAGATTATAACTGACATCTTAATGTAAAATAATCTAATTCAGATGAATACCAACTTAATTTAAATAATAAAATATTTGCTCCAGTTTAGCTTTGTTCCCTCCCCCTCCCTTGTGTTATTACTGTCATATAAATTCCATCTTTATATATTAAAAGCCCATCAGTACAGTTTTATAACTATTACTTTATGCATTTGTCTTTTTCTTTTTTGGTCACACTGCATGGCTTGCAGGATATCAGTTCCCCAACCAGGGACTGAACCCAGGCCACAGCAGTGAAAGCACAGAATCCTAAGCACTAGACCACCAGGGAACTCCCACAGTTGTCTTTTAAAATCAGGAGAATAAAAGAGTGACAAACAAAAATATATTTATATATATTTTTATACTTACCTATGTATTTAACTTTACTGGTGCTCTTCATTAATTTATGTGGACTTGAGTTCCTGTCTAGTGTCATTTCATCTCAGCCTGATGAAGTATTTCTTTTTCTAAAATTTATTTATTTATTTATTTATTGGTTGCATTGGGTCTTCGTTGCTGTGCGCAGGCTTTTCTCTAGTTGCGGCGAGTGGGGGTTACTCTTCGTTGCAGTGAGTGGGCTTTTCATTGCGGTGGCTTCTCTTGTTGTGGAGCACGGGCTCTAGGCGCACGGGCTTCAGTAGTTGTGGCTCGTGGGCTGTAGAGCGCAAGCTCAGTAGTTGTGGCCCACCGGCTTAGTTGCTCCGTGGCATGTGGGATCTTCCTGGACCAGGGCTCAAATCCGTGTCCCCTGCATTGGCAGGTGGATTCTTAACCACTGCGTCACCAGGGAAGTCCCTGATGAAGTATTTCTTGTAAGACAGTTCTGCTAGTGACAATTCTCTCAGTTTTTGTTTATCTGAGAATGTCTTAATTTCTCTTTCATTTGACGTATAGTTTTACTGGATATAAAACTGTTGACTGATAGTCTCTTTCTTTCAGCACTTTGAAATATGCTGTCCTTCTGCACTTCATGATTTCTGTTCAGAAGTCATCTGTTAACCAAATTGAGTATCCCTTACTGTTTTTAAGAGTCTCTTTTTGTTTTTAACTTTTGACAGTTTGATGATGATGTGCCTAGGTTTGGATTTCTTTGACTTTACCTTTTAGGAGTTTGCTGAGCTTTTTGAATGTGTTGATTTAGATTTTTCATCAAATTAAGAAAGTTGTTTGGTCATTAGTTCTTCAAATATTCTTTCTGCCATTTCAGTAAACAAAGGATGTTGCAGCCATAAAGTTATCAGCCACTGCAGCTGCCCCTGCAGGGTACATCCTGATGGGAATTCAGGATGGAAAAAAACAGGTTGCTGCCACCAAGCCATCAGCCACTGTAGCTGCCCACCCCCCACTCCCATGGTGTGCCCTGAGGGTAATTCAGGATGGAGAAAAGCAGGGTACTGGCCCTAGGTAGCTAAGATGTATGTCACGGGAATAATTTCAATGAGCAGAGACTCTTGTATCTTCCCATACATAGAAAAGCACCAAAATCATTAACTCGAGATGTCTGTTTTTTGTGATTAGCAATCATCTTTTTTTTTAATGTATTTATTTATTTATTTATTTATTTTTGGCTGCATTGGATCTTCGTTGCTGCACACGGGCTTTCTCTAGTTGCAGCGAGCAGGGGCTACTGTTCGTTGTGGTGCACGGCCTTCCCATTGTAGTGGCTTCTCTTGCTGTGGAGCATGGGATCTAGGCACGCAGGCTTCAGTAGTTGTGGCACACAGGCTCAGTAGTTGTGGCATGCAGGCTCAGTAGTCATGACACACGGGCTTGATTGTTCTGCGGCACGTGGGATCTTCCCAGACCAGGGCTCAAACCCGTGTCCCCTGCATTGACGGGCAGGTTCTTAACCACTGTGCCACCAGGGAAGCCCAGCAATAATCTTTTGATGTTCAACTAAATTTTTTTTTTCCCAGCAAAAACTCCTATATATCCTGGCAACTCCTGGCAACTCTCTTACCTCTTTGGAACAGTTCCTCAGAGCTATCTGAGAGGCTGCTATCCTGGGCTATAGACCTCAGTAAGTAGGCCAAATAAAACATAATTCTCAACTTTTAGGTTGTGCAGGTTTTTTTCTGTCAACAGGTGTTTCAGGGACTTCCCTGGCAGTCCAGTGGTTAAGACTCTGCGCTTCCACTGCAGGGGGCACTGGTTCAATCCCTGGTCAGGAAACTAAGATCCCACATGCCATGTGGTGGGCCAAAAATAAATAAATAAATAAATAAATAAAATTTTAAAAAATCCCCATGCATACAAAGATATGTACACATTTATATAATCCCATGTGCTACTTCCAGATCCTTACCTGGCACTACAGAACTAACTGCTGCTGACTCTTCAAGATTGCTTTTGGGACTTCCCTGGTGGCCCAGTGGTAAAGAATCCACCTTCCAATGCAGGGGACGCGGGTTCGATCCCTGGTCGGGGAACTAAGATCCCACAGGCCGTGGGGCAACTAAGCCTGCGTGTGGGTTCACTACAGAACCCACAGACTACTGAGCCTGCGCACCTCAACTAGAGAGAAGCCTGAGTGCCGCAACTAAGATCTGACACAGCCATAAATAAAATATATATATAAATAAATAAATTTAATTTTTAAAAAAAGATTGCTTTCACTTGTACTTTCCTTTGAAAATAAAATCCTCTAAAAAACAAAACAAAACAAAAACAGTTGTTTCAAATTAGACTTTTTGCCTTATAATTTCCCAATGTTTCAAGGGGAACCATTCTTTCTAGGATTCACTGTCTAGTGCCATAATTTCCCTGGATCTTAATTATGGGATTTCATCATTTATCCATTCAAAAAACACCAGAATGGCAGGTAACAGTCTTTGTTTACTGAAATGGCAGGCAACATTCTTTGTCCACATACATCTCAAGCAGTGATGATAATGTGATGTCTGCAGCATCTTGCTATTTGGGGTAATGCCTTTTGGTTTTGAAAACAAAAAGGAACTCCCAGAAGAGAAAGCAGCTAAGTGGTGACAAATTGAGGGTACTGCTTAAAGCTCTCAGGTACATTTGTAGTCAGCACAAAGTTTTTCAGTCCTAAATATAAGCCTCACTGATGATCTAGCAGTCCCCAAATCTAGCTACAACCTGAAATCATTTAGGGAGCTTATTTCCAAGTGCAAAAGAGATTGAACACTTTTGTACACATCCTACAGGTAATTATTGAATTATATACTCTTGGACTTCCAGGCACCAGTTTATAACAGGCTGCTGCCAAACTACAACTGAAAAGGCCAAAGGAACTTAAAAACAAGGAAAAAAGCTGCATCAATAAGTAGATAGGATCCAAATGCTCCAAACTTAAAAAAAAAAATTCTGGGTGTTGAACAAGACCAGATTGAAGAAAAACACGCCAGAGATGACATTCAACTTCTCTTCCAAAAACAAAAAACAAAAACAAAAACAAAAACAAAAGGATGGTGGTATGGTAAGTAAATAAAGGAGATCTTGGTAGAATCCAACTATCAACCTCTAATTCAGTGGAATAAAGAGTGGCAGAAAGGGAGTTCCCTGGTGGTCCAGTATTTAGGACTTGGCACTTTCACTGCCATGGCCCCGGGTTCAATCCCTGGTCGTCGGTGAACTGGGATCCTGCAAGCCAAGTGACGTGGCCAAAGAGGGGGGGGAGTGGCAGAAAGAATAAGGTCACAAGACTTTAGGGGAGCAGTCCAACTGAAGGCCACATTTAAAAGGCCTTTGAAAGCCACAGCAGTTGGAAGTCCTCAGGGTAAGCACGCCCACACCAAACATAAGCCCGCAGGTGATGTGGTATTTCCCCACATAGGAAGAAATTGCAATAGGAAAGACACAGAATACAGTCACACAATCTATGTGGAATGGGAGCTGGACCAAATAAAAAGTTAGGAAGCTGACCCTTGTACAGATATTTCACCAAACACAAAAAAGAAACTCTCAGGATGTTGGATTATGGACCTAGTCATGCACATTTACAACAAGGAGCTCTCCCACTTAAAGACTGGAGAGGACATATTCAACCACACAACAGTGTGTAATGTGGCGATCCAAGGAGGAGCTCCTTCTTTTGTTTTTAAGCAAACGTTAGACTTAAATAGACCTCTTTTCTTTCAAGAATGAAAAAATACTGAAAAAACTCAAAATGGAACCTATGCGACAATTCTGCAATGTAAATAAGAGAACTTACTAGCAAGGTGGAGTCTATTTTTTATTCTTTAATTCACCAAATATTCATTGAATGCCTATTGTGTGCCAAGCACTGTTCTAGGTACTTGGGATATGTTGATGAATCTTAACCACATGGAGATTACACTGGGGGAGAGGGAAGAAACAGACACTAAACATAGATTTTTAGAAGTTAGTACATGCATTAGAAAAGGATAAGAAATTTGGAAAAGAGAAAAAGACCAAGATAAGGAGGGTCTGGATTGCTGAGGGATACGTATGAGAGATGAGGTCATGACGGCAGTATTTGAATAGGACTGTTAAGGAAGTCCTCATCGAGTAGGCGACGTTTGAACCAAAACTTGAATACAGGAGAGTTAGCTGTGGGTTTATTTGGGAAAAGAGCATTGCAGGCAAAGTGAACAACTGTACAGAGACCCCTAAGGTAGGAATGTGACTGATGTGTTAACAGAACAGGTAGAAACTAGTGTGGCTGGAATGGAATGATGGGTAGCCTTTGCAGAGGTTTAATCTGTGGCATGATCTTACTTATGGTTTAAGGACTATTCTAGCTGCTCTGTTAAAAGAGACTGAAAAGGGTGGGGCAAAGAGAAAAGCAAGAAGACCAATTAGGAACCTACTGTAGTAACCCAGGTAAGAGGTGATAGCGATTCAGGCCAGAGTAGTAGGAATGGAGGTATTGGGACATGGTCATATTCTGGACATATTTTGAAAATAGACCAACAGATTTCCTCATGGATTGGGTGGGTGTATAGTGAGAGAAAAGGAGTTAAGGATGACTCCAAGATATTTGGCCTGAGCTACTACAGAGCTGGAGTTGCTATTAACTTAGCTGGAGAAATTTGTGTGGAAGAGATTTTGAGGGGAAAGATCAGGAGTTTGGTTTTGGACATGTTAAGTTTGGGATGCCTAACGGACATCCAAGTGGAGATGTAGACCTGGCAGTCAGATAAATGAGGCTGCAGTTCTAATGAAGTGTTTACAGTAGAGATATGATTTGGGGAGCCTTCAAATGATTTTTTAAAACACGAGGTTGGCTGAAGGAGTGAATGATTGATAGAGAAGAGGACAAAGACTGAGCTCTGGGACACCTGAACATTATTAGTAGCACGGAGAAGAGGAGGAATCAGAGGAAGGGAGATGGAGGAATAACAACCAGCGAGACAGGGGAAATACTCAGTGTCATGGGCTGGAAACCAAGTATCAGCTTTATAAATTGTGTACCAGATCTTTTCTAGAAAACAGGTTTCAATTCCTTTCTGTTTTTGGTGGCCTCCTCCTCATTTCCCCAACCACTTGGCCACTGAAAACAGGAGTGAATATGAGATGGATACCTTTCCTAAAACACAAATAGTCCACTACAGCAATTTTGGGGAGGGTGAGTCTTGGTTAAGATATGAGCGTGAAGTTTGATTTAGCCAAAATTTGAGGTGAAAATTTAAAAATTACACTTTCCATGTTTTAATAGTGAAAAAAATGGCACAAATTGCTACCTTAATAACAAAGTTTTTTCAAAAACTCCAGAAGATTTTTATTCATCATTTTTTTACACTTCTAGATTTACATTTCTAGTTTCCACTGCTAGAGAAAATGGTAGTGCTGGTTGTTTGTTTGGGGGTGATTTAGTGTGTGTGTGTGTGTGTGTGTGTGTGTGTGTGTGTGTGTGTGTGTGCAGGATTGCACCAGAACAGTTCTGTCTCCTGCCTCTTAACTGGCTTAGACAAGTTAGACCAAGCGAAGTTTTCCCATATGCTAAACATAATATTGACTTGACACACTTGTTTGAGAAATAATCAATAAAAATGATTTTAAAGCACTCTGTTAAGAAAAAAAAACTGTGCAAAAATTACCTAGTTGCACGCTGTTTTATAGTAGTTTTATAGAACAGAAAGAAAGAAAGAGGCTGCAGGCTGTGCAGCAGTGCACTAGATTCATCCAGAAAGGGATGGATGAAACTTCCTTTCATGTCATAAACTGATTGTGACACTTCTAGATATGAAAGAGATTTTTAATGTTTTTTTAACTAGAGGCTCCTAAACATTAAATTTGGGGAATTCCCTGGTGGTCCAGTGGTTAGGACTCCACGCTTTCACTGCTGAGGGCGTGGGTTCAATACCTGGTCGAGGAACTAAGATCCTGCAAGCCCCATGGCGTGGCCAAAACAAAAACAAACAAACAACAACAAAACTAAATTTTTAAAAGCATGAAGCTGATATTTTTAAAAGCTCTGTATTTTAATGAGAATAATCATTACTATATAAGACATCTACTATGTGCCCAACACGACAGATACTGAAAGAAATCTGAGAGGTTAAGATATTCTCCCTGCCCTGAACAGTTTTCCAACTTTGCTAGGCAATCAAGACGTGTGTGCTGAAATAATTAGGTAGTATCAGTACGATGGGGCCATAAAACAGTAATGTATTTGATAAATGTCATGGGTCTGTAGAGAAGGAATATATCAGTGTAATCTGGAAAAAATCTGTCCAGCAAAGAAGGTGGGATTTGAATTAGGCCTCCAAGATACATAGAATGCAGACAAGTAAAAGAGAGCATTCACCAGGTAAGATAGACAAAGATAGCACAGGCTGGTAAAAATTCTTTGAAATGTTATATAAATCATCAAAATAGTCACTGAGGTCACCTGCCTTTTTCAAAAGACCCAATATTAGTGTTTGTCAAGATTTGTTTTCAGAAATAAGATGAGCTTTTTTTTACCCAGGTAGTGGGGATGGACTTGTATGTTCATTCAGTTACACAGCATGGGGTAGACTAAAGTTAATTGGTCTACTGAGTACCTGAAACCCATCCTAAATTGTATCTTATCTCTGAGATACAGTAATCAACTGAGAAATGACAAAGGAAATTCCTTGAACAGAGGTGCGGTTGGGTTTTACTACCACCAGGGGGAGAGAGCGCATAAAAAAAGGACAATACTGGCAACCGTTTCTAAATCTTAGGAGCAGCAATGGCCCACGTCTAACCCACTAAACTGGGGTCCCTAGGGTCGCAATTTCTTGGTATGTGTTCTTTGAAATAACCACATGTTTGTATTCTTCTTAGCATTTTGAAGCAACTACGTGTAGGAGCTTCCTCCAATAAGCTAAGTAATGAACTCCCATTTAAAAACCATTCTGAGGCTTCCCTGGTGGCACAGTGGTTAAGAATCCGCCTGCCAATGCAGGGGACACGGGTTCGAGCCCTGGTCCAGGAAGATCCCACATGCCATGGAGCAACTAAGCTCATGCGCCACAGCTACTCAGCCTGTGCTCCAGAGCCTGCACGCCACAGTTACTGAGCCCTTGCACCACAACTATAGAAGCCCACACACCTAGAGCCTGTGCTCCACAACAAGAGAAGCCACCGCAATGAGAAGCCTGCACACCATAACAAAGAGTAACCCCCGCTCACGACAACTAGAGAAAGCCAACGTGCAGCAATTAAGACCCAATGCAGCCAAAAGTAAAAAAAACAAAAAACAAAAAACCATTCGGTTTATAACCTGATCACACAGGCATCCTCCTTCTAAGAAGACATTTATTGTAGGTACCAAAGGTTTAACATGATTGCAAAATCCCCAAATTTGGAAAAAAAGGGGGGGGCGGGGTTTAAGTATCTGGCAATTGAATTATCGGTCTCTTACACCACTCATCTTTTCAGAGGTACCCCAGCGCTGGATCCCTGGATTCCCTGTTTTCAACTTCCCCTTAACAGCCCCTTCCCTTCTTTCTTAACTCTGTCCCTACCCACCTGACCCAGAGTTACTTTGGAGGAGGCACCGATTTCCTTGGCAGCCAGCCCCAAGGCCAGCCAGCTGCCCTCCTGACTGTGACCTCTAGACATTGCTCTCCTGAAACAGATAAAGATTTGTTCTTTACAGGTGGGGATGCGTGAAAACCTCGAGGCACTTATCACCATGACATAATTTTAAGCACTTATGTTCCAGACTCAACAACTAAAATACATGAATTGGTTCGTGTAATCTTCATTAAAAAAATTCCGCGAAGCGGATACTAATACTGCCCTCGCGTCACAGGTGAGAACACAGAAGGCCAAGACAGTTAAACAGCTGGCCGAGCCCCAGAACTAATCCAGGGCGAGACGCGGCACCCTACTGGTCTGAGCCTGCCGCGCGCATACCTCTGCCTGCACGTGGGCTGTGCTGACGGCGGGGGCGGGATGCGGGCCGCGTGCGGCCGGCGCGGACTCGCAGGGCGCAGCACCCCGAAATACTTCCCACCTGGCTGCCTCGAGGGCGGGATCCGCACCTTTTCCTCGCCCGCGGGGCCTCAGGTTACAGTCGGCCCCGGCCTGCACGTGACCGGCGGCGTGCGGCGCGCAGCGCGCAACGGCAGATCACCGGGCGGGGGCGGGGCCTGGCGGGAGCTCCGCCCCATCCCGGGCCAGTTAACTGGCGGCCGCGGTGCTGGCGCCCACTTCGCAGTGCGGCGGTCTGGGGCGGCGGTGTCCGCGCGGCTGCGGCCATGGCCACGGTGCGGGAGAAGGCGGCGGCGCTCAACCTGTCGGCTCTCCAGAGTCCCGCGCAGAGGCCTCCCGGTAGGTGCCGAGGACCCGGTCCGGGGACGGTGGGGGTCACGGGGTGGGCGGGGGGCGCAGGCTGAGGTTCTCGCGCGGGCGGGGGATCCCGCCAGGTACAGCCAGGTCCGCGGCCGCCTCCGCGAGCTCCGCACAGCTGTGGCCGCTCGGGCCGGCGCCCCCGCCGGTGAGCTGCTGTGCCGGACCCTGGTGCCCTCGCAGCCAGCTTTCTCCTAAGTTACCCAGACTTTAACTTCACCGCGCGCTAGTCTGTGCGCCAGTTGCGTGCCGGGCGCTTGCAGTAGGTCTCCAGACGTGCTCCACATCATTACTGGTTACTGTCTCAGCCACAAACCTTGACTCCACAATATGACCAGGGGCCCAGTGCCTCTGTTGCCCAGTTTGTTGCCCAGACTCTTCCTGGGAGTGGTGAGAGGTTTCTGTTATATTAAGTTCTACCGGCAGGAACTTGGCATAAAAGGTATTTATTAGTTACACTTTCTGGATAAGCAGTATTTCAGTGAATAGAAGTTTTTGCTTTTCCTTTTCAATGGTTGCATGAGATAAGGAGAGACACTGGTGAATTTTGCCAGCTAAATCATGTCCTGGGGGGCAGGTTACTTAGGATGTTAGTATGCTAACATCTTGGTTTCTTTAAATGTCCAAACAATTGAACAGAATCGGATGATCGGTTCTAAAATTCCGATTTTAGCATACCCTACGTCTCAGTTAATAGAGTTAAGGGGTACAGATAATACTTGGCTTTTTTGTTTTCCTTTTAGAGAAGTTACAACTTTCCCCCCTTTCTGTAGCTACAATGTGGGTTGCTGTAGGAATTAGTTCCCTTATTATTAAGCCTTTCATTTGTAAAAGCAAACCAGTGAAACTGTGACTCCTTCCTTAAGGCGACAGTGGTCAGTGGATTGACGTAGGACAAATTGGGTGCATCTCAGTGGCCTCAGTTTTCTGTTTAACTTACAATTAGTAATGCTTTTAATCTTCAAAATGCTGATGATAAATTGTGATAGAGAACCACTTTTCATTTGTACTTTTCTAAGAACGATCTTAACATTAATCTTACTCTCCAATTAACAGGATTCAAATAAGCACATGATGGCTACATTCAGAATTTCTCCAGTGTTTACAGTGTGAAGAGAAGGGAAATACTTCATCATTTAGGAATATAAAATCAAATAATATTGGAAACAGTCTTGAGAAGTCTTTAGGCTTACTTTCTGAGTGAAAGAAATTGCCAAATTTTATGTGATTAAAAGTCCTGTCTTCTCTAACAGCTGAAATACCTGTTCTGAGCTTTGGTCATTAGTGAACAGGTTCTTCATATAAGGGAATATGTATTCAAAATTAGGCAGATGACTCTCAGAGGGAAGAGTTGAAGTGCTGGTCATCGAATTTGAACCCAAGGAAAGGACCACTGTCTTCTGCACACCAGGTGCAGTGGGCAGAGAAGGGCCCACTGCATTTTCTCATCTGTTTTGGTTGCTACAGTTGGAACCCTACCTGTTATCCTATGTTCATCCCCCTTCCCACTCTTTAGTTGCCTTGTCACAGTCCTAGCGAGCATGGTAATGGGAGCCTGTGTTCTTGGTTCCCTGCCATTCTCTTTCTGTGTGCTCTGGCAAGCAGCTTTGTATTTTTGTTTCTCTACCTATTAGTAATTCTTCCATAGTTTAAAGGGGCTGTAACAACCAGGGACCTGATTTATGTAGAAGAAATAAAGTCTGTATGCTAACCTTTAGTAAGTAGTTTGAAGAAATTTGTCTTTTAATATAGACAAGCAAGAAAGTGGTATGTTATCCTGTTATCCCTTTATACTGTAACCTAATTCTTTGAATTCACCTGGTATCACTTTTCCAGGGAGCTCAAAGTACTTCCCATATGCTATCTCATTAATCTGTATGAATTAAAGCAGGGGTCAGTGCCTACTTTTGTTAATAGTTCCCTAAACATATTCTAAAATTGTTCTTTATTTATTTTACATAGTTTACCTGCAACCTTCTTTTCAGAGGCAGTGTCAGTCTTCAGCATGACACCTCTAATGCTGTGTAAGAGGAAAACAAACTTTGGATTACCAAAACCAATATGCAGTAAAAGTGTTGCAGTATTGATATTGGCATATAGGAAGTTTTCCGCACTCAGTCACATCTGCCTAGTTTTAACACTCAAAGCACAGCTCTCTACATTTATCTATTTTCATGAAATTTTGGTTAATGTCCAATAAATGTAGTCCTTTTCCTTTGTCTTAACAATTCTGTAATGTTTTAAAACCTCTTTTGAAAAAAAATAATTCTTAAGTAAAATTCTCTCAAATCCTAAATGATTTAGGATTTTATATACTTGTTATCTTCTGATGAGGAGTTAAATCTTCTGGTATGTGTCACATTTGTCATCTCACCTGCTAGTGGTCTTTATTTGACTGACTACTGTTCAGAGCTTGACATCATCATCCAAGTGGTATGAATAGGTAAAAGGTAAACTCTTTGAGGGTGGGGACTGTGTCTTCTTAGTTCAAAGAAAGGAAGAGAAAGAAAGAGGCCTTCCTTTTTTTTTTTTTTTTTTTTTTTTTACTTTTTAAATAAACATTTTTAGGATAGATTTAGATTTACAAAAAGTCACTAAGTTAGTGCTTAGAGTTCCCATATGCCCTTCACTCAGTTTCCCTTATGATTAACATCTTACATTAGTGTAATACATTTGTCACAATTAGTGAACCGATATTGATAGTCCATGGTTTTACTCAGATTTCCTTAGTTTTTGCCTAATATCCTTTTTCTGTTCCAGGGTCCCATCCAGGATATTACATTACAGTGAATCCACATGTCCTTCGGCTCTTCTAGATTGAGACAATTTCCCCTTTCGTTTTTATACATCTGTTAATTGCTGGGTACGTGCCAGCCACTTTACATATATATCGCAGATGACCTTCACAATAACTGAGGGAAGTGGAATTAACTCTGTTTTGCACCAGAAAAGTTAGGCAGTTTGCCCAAGATTGCATTATTAGTAATGATGGAGCCAAGAATAGAGAACCAAGTTCTCTGGGACTCCAGAACCCACACTCTTGTGTTTTTCTATTCACAGAACCTAGCACTGTGCCTGCTGCATTACCACAAGTTTCCATGTCTAAACAGTATTCAATTAACCTAGGGTTTCTGAACCTTGGCTCTGCTGACGTTTTCTTTGCTGTTGCGGGAGCTGGCCTGTCACTGTGGAATGTTAAGCAGTGTCCCTGGCCCCTCTACCCACTAAACATCAGTAGCATTTCTCCCTCCTCAGCTTATAACAACCAAAAATGGCTCCAGACATTGCCAAATGTCCGGGGGGAGTAAAATCACCTACTAAGAACCACTGTGTTAACCCTTCTTTAAAATATTTTAATAGTTGGCAATAATCTACAACTAACAAGTATTGAATAATTTGAACCTCTGTGAAGTATAAGGAAATTTGAATGAAATAAGGCAGTAGCTCACAATTTCTTTAAGTTTTGTGCAAAACTGCCTAACATGAGCTATCTGAATTCTTTTCTTTTGTGTGTGTTGGGGGTGGGGGCAGTGTAATATCCAAAAATGAAAATAAAATTGTTACATATTCATTTAGAAGTAGCATGTTTTAGTAACTCTGTGTGTATGTTTACCTTACATTGGGATCCAGTTTTATAATGTGTCTATTGATCTAAGGAGTTAATATAATCTCACTGATTGGCATGATTATAGAATTGTTTTCACCCTTAAATTGGTTTTCACAGCAGGGCCATAGTTGATGCTGACTGCACAGATCATGGTTGATGCTGATTATCCCCTTGTGACTTAATGAGTAAATGTAATTTCTTGACCTATCTGCCTTATGACTTGATTTTTAAGGAATTATTATTATAATGACTTGATTATTTAGTGTGCCTTTTTAGAAGTAAAGATGATTATTAGTAGTGTTACAAATACACATAAGTTCAATATTAGAAGTTTAACTTTTTTATGGCTGGTAAACTTTTTTGGGTAGATTTCAAATACATGCAGAGGATGGGTCTTTGCTTTGGAAAAATAGCTATTGTTTTCACACAGATAAAGATAAGCCTGCTTGAAAACTGAATGTTAACTAGCCTAGGTTTATATAGGGCTCATGAGCATGTGTAGTATGTTATAGATCTAGTTTAAAACAGTTTCTGAGCCTCTTGATAGCTTCTCAAAGCTTTTTATCCGACAGGTCAAATTTGTTCCTATGCTTCATTTCTTACATATTTTGTTTGGTGTTCAATGACCATGTCTAAATGGAGAGAGATATAATTTTAGTCTCTAAAGTCCTACAAATCAGCAGTTTAGACCTGAAACATACCTTAAACATAGTGTTTAATTCTTGTATCAGTAAATGAAGAAAACAAATTATAAAAGTTAAGTCTCTTATTCAGGGTTATCGCAGCTGGTCTCTAGACTTTGATCGTTAGGTCATGATGCTTTTGGAACATGCTTAACCAAATGTAAACAAAGAAGCATCAAGATGTAGATAGTGATGAATTTTAAAGAATTGTCCAGCTCATATGCAAGTGAAGTTTGAGGACAAGCTGAAGCTTAAATTCTGATTGCTAGACTTACAAAACATTCATTGTATACTTCGGGTCTCTCGAATCCTGTTTAGAAGTCACAATAATTCATCTTACTGGGCCATGGTCAGCGATACCAATGTTCATTTCAGCTCTTAGATGATGATAAATAAGAAGTTTCAAACCAGCATGTGGGGGATCTGTGTTCAACTGGTGAAGTCAGCGTTAAAAAAACAGGTTATCCTGGTGTGAGTTTTGGCACATTTAGTCGTCAAGTCCAGGGTAGATTATGTATTAAAATATCTGTATGAACATGAGTTTGGGTCTGTGGGTGGTGATGCTTAAGGGGAAATACTCCAGGATATTTGCAACCAGGATGCAATGGTTGGGAATTAATGGTCAGTGAGAACAGAGGGGACCTGAAAGGGCTGAATTGTATTATGCCTGGAGAACTCTGGAAACATTGTATGGCTCACAGGTGCCTACTATCCTGCTCTAACCTGTTCTTTAATCTTTTATACTGTGTTATCCAACCTGCAAGACTTCCTGATTTTCCATATTTAAACAGCAAGTTAATATGGAGAAATATATTCTTTATTTCTTAATTCCCCTGTGAAGATTAGCCTTTTTCACGTCATTGAGGCTCTCACCCCCATCAGTTGTCTTACTGATCTCAAATTAATAAGTGAGTCAGCCTTATCTTTTAGAGTTTTTATGCTTACTTACTTGTAGCTCAACTGTTATGATTTATGTGTTTCATCTTTAGTATTATTACTAGCCCAGAAGTCTGTTTTGTTGGTACTTAATAGGCAATCTGAGCTCTACAAGTTTGAACCTTGCTTATTTTCCTTTCCTGTGTACTATGGATAGTATATATCATAGAATTTATGATACCTATCTTATTTGAGGAGTAATGACTACTAAGTGTTTTTAAATAGCTTGGTTAAGGATTCACAAATCTTAAAGTTGTTTTTTTGTTTGTTTCTTTAATCTCATTGGCTCACTTAAAGCTCTTTCAGTTAATCCAAGTCTTCAATGAAAGGTTAATGCTAAAACTATCTGCTAACTTTTTTTTTTTTTACAAAGCTTCTTTTTTTAAAAAATTTATTTATCTAATTTATTTATTTTGGGCTGCACTGTGTGTTCTTGGCTTCGCGTGGACTTTTTCTAGTTGCGGCGAGCGGGGGCTACTCTTCGTTGCAGTGCACGGGCTTTCTCATTGCGGTGGCTTCTCTTGTTGTGGAGCACGGGCTCTAGGCACAAGGGCTTCAGTAGTTGTGGTGCATGGGCTTAGTTGCTCCGCGGCATGTGGGATCTTCCCAGACCAGGGCTCGAACCCATGTCCTCTGCATTGGCAGGGGGATTCTTAACTACTGCACCACCAGGGAAGCCCTGCTGACTTACTTTTAATATATTTATATTTAAGTACTAAGAAAAGCTAGTATATATTTACTACCTGTAAAACTGAGGGTAAGTTTGTTTAATTCCCTGAGCCTCAATTTCTTCAAACTAGGATTATTAATAACTATTTTAGAGAAGTTTATCAGGATTAAATGAGAGAAGGCAGAGCTTGTCATATTGTAAGTCCTCAAATGTTAGCTACTATTAATAATATAATGAAGATTTGAAAAAAGACTAAAGAACAGACATTAAGTTCATTTAAATCTCAACTATAATCTCTGGTATGTTAGGAAGTTAAGAATATTAAGTGCTGGGCTTCCCTGGTGGCGCAGTGGTTGAGAATCTGCCTGCCAATGCAGGGGACACGGGTTCGAGCCCTGGTCTGGGAAGATGCCACATGCCGTGGAGCGGCTGGGCCCGTGAGCCACAATTGCTGAGCCTGCGCGTCTGGAGCCTGTGCTCCGCAACAAGAGAGGCCGCGATAGTGAGAGGCCCGTGCACCGCGATGAAGAGTGGCCCCCGCTTGCCGCAACTGGAGAAAGCCCTCGCACAGAAACGAAGACCCAACGCAGCCAAAAATATGTAAATAAATTAATTTAAAAAAAAAATACTTGACCCTTAAAGACTGCATTTATCTGAGTGATTTCAGTATAAGGAAAGATAAATTATAAAAAATAGAATATTAAGTGCTAATCCTCCTTTGCTGGAACCAGTACAGCTACTCCTAGTTCTGGATACCAGGGGAACGACCTGGACATATTTTGAGATTCCATCCAGTGCATGATTCTGGCTCTACTCAGTAGAGACTAAATACAGTACCAGTAGTAAGTCTAGTTTCAGCTTGATTTATCTAGTTGAGTCTCCATAATTCAGTTCTTAAAACTGCTCACATATTTGGAAAACTAGCATCAATTACTTCTTTGTTTAGTAATGGATTATGAAGTATCTGGAATTTTAAAATATAATTTTGATAATTAAAAACAATCTTGCTGGGACTTCCCTGGTAGCGCAGTGGTTAAGAATCCGCCTGCCGATGCAGGGGACACGGGTTCGAGCCCTGGTCCGGGAAGATCCCACATGCCACGGAGCAACTAAGCCCGTGTGCCACAACTACTGAGGCTGTGCTCTAGAGCTCGCGAGCCACAACTGCTGAGCCCATGTGTCACAACTGCTGAAGTCCACCCGCATATAGCCCGTGCCCTGCAACAAGAGAAGCCACCGCAGTAAGCCCGCACACCGCAACGAAGAGTAGCCCCTGCTCGCCACAACTAGAGAAAGCCTGCGCACAGTGATGAAGACCCACTGCAGCCAAAAATAAAAATTAATTAATTAATTAATTTAAAAAACCCATAATCTTGCTGATTATTTTAAACTAAGATCATAATAATGGATAGATAGTAAAATTACCCATCTACTTTTGGTATTGGAAATACACAAACAATAAAGGGTTTTCTGTGTGTGTGTATGTTAGTAATTTTTATGGTAGCTACAAAATTACACTATAGGTGAATACACTGTGGTTCACTACACTCCCTATATTTATTGCAGCACAAAAGATGAATTTCAAATGACCCACTTAAAATTTATGACTCTAGTGCATTGAGTGGAGTTTTTTTTTTTTCTCTCAGCCGCGCCGCGTGGCTTGCAGGGTCTGAGTTCCCCAACCAGGGATGGAAACCGGGCCCCTGGCAGTGGAAGCACAAGTGCTAACCACTGGACCACCAGGGAATTCCCAAGTGGAGTTTTAATGTGCTTCAGAAACTTTGCTTTCATCTTACATATTCTATTTTATCTAAAAGAGCAGGAAGGTAATTTCAAGTAGGAGTTTCTTTAATTATAATGCCCCTTATTCGTTATTGTTGTACCGTTGCATATTGTTTTCCTTCTTAGACTACCTTAAGGGATGTAATCAGTTTTCAATTTCTCTGCCAAAATATCTTGGAAATAAAGGAGTTATATACTTAACAAAAATGGGGGCTTAAAAATTAGAACAACTGAATATTCAGAGGGTCATTAAAAGGTATAACACATAAAAAGGCATACTATGTGTTTACATAAACAGAGAGCAAGCCAGCTAGCCACCAGGCTGACGATTAGCTAGACTTAGTTCCATCAGCTTACTAAAACTTAAGGTCCATTTTTTTTTTTTTTAAGATGTTAGCTATGAGTTTCTCTTTTAATTAATTAATTAATTTATTTTTGGCTGTGTTGGGTCTTCGTTTCTGTGCGAGGGCTTTCTCTAGTTGTGGCAAGCGGGGGCCACTCTTCATCGCGGTGCGCGGGCCTCTCACTATCGTGGCCTCTCCCGTTGCGGAGCACAGGCTCCAGACGCGCAGGCTCAGTAGTTGTGGCTCACGGGCCTAGTTGCTCCGCGGCATGTGGGATCTTCCCAGACCAGGGCTCGAACCCGTGTCCCCTGCATTAGCAGGCAGATTCTCAACCACTGCGCCACCAGGGAAGCCCCCATTTTCTTTTAATTGTTTCTCCTTTTCTTCTTTGTAGTTATGCCAAATATCAACTTAATAAAATGAGGAAAAATATGATGGATCTTTGAAAGCACGTTTTCTAAAACCTTACTTTATTTCTGTGCTTTTCCTATCTTTGCAATAGGCTATAAGCTCCTATTGAACAGGAACCAAACTGTTAGTTTATCCTGTATAACAAAGTACTTAACTCATGAGTCTGCATAATAAGAAGCTTTAAAAAAAATTAGTTTATTCCAACAAGCATTGTGTGTGTATGTATATCTATAACTATACATGTGTCTATCTGTATGTCTGTCTTATCTGACTGATAAATGCTTTGAAATCGTATAGACCGTGAACCAAATCCCAGTACCACCTCTTACAATATAATGTCTGGAGGTTACACTTAACCTCTGTGAATCTGTTTTCCATCTCTCAAATAGAGGTGATGTCTGCTTCATAGGGTTGCTGTTGAAGATTAGAGCATTTATATAGGCATTTAATAGAGCTCTTGTACATAATTGGTAACTGCCACAAGGTCCTGCTTGATGTGCATCCCCCGACTCCAAACCCCATTGTCACTCCTCTCTGATCTCACTTCCTACTGTTCTTTCCCTTGGTCACCTACTCAGGTCATGGCGGCCTCCTTCCTGTTCTCATAGTGGAGTACACCCCCTCCTCAGGGCCTTTGCTCTTTCTGTTCTCTCTGTTCTTTCCCCAGATAACTGCACAGCTTGCCCCCAGGTTTTACGTAGGCTTCTGATCAGAGATCACCATGTCAAACAGGTCTTTTCTGACCTCCCATCTAAAACAGCATTCTCTTTCTTACCTGGCTTTATTTTTCTTCTTGGCACTGATCTAACATATACATAATGTCTGTATCTTCCCACAAAGAATAAGTCTATAAGAACAGGGACTTTATTTTGCCCACTCTTGTATCCTAGCACATCAAACAGTGTTTAGCATATAGTAGGCACTACATTTTTTAATGAGTTGCTACTAATAATTTCATATTTCAATAACAAGCTGCCCTCATAATTGTTTCTTATTAATAACTTTGGAGATTTGCTTAAGGATTGCTTAGACCTTACTACAAAGGAGTGAGGTGACTCTGTGATTTTTCGCATTCCAGGTTTCAGTGTAGCCCAGAAGCCGTTTGGAGCCACATATGTATGGAGCAGCATTATAAACACTCTTCAAACACAAGTGGAGGTGAAAAAACGAAGGCATCATTTAAAAAGACACAATGACTGTTTTGTTGGTTCGGAAGCTGTGGATGTCATTTTTTCTCACCTAATTCAGAATAAATACTTTGGTGATGTAGATATTCCTCGGGCCAAAGTGGTGAGAGTATGTCAAGCACTTATGGACTACAAAGTATTTGAAGCAGTTCCGACCAAAGTCTTTGGAAAAGACAAAAAACCTACATTTGAAGATAGTAGTTGCAGTCTTTATAGATTCACAACGATACCTAACCAAGACAGTCAATTAGGCAAAGAGAACAAACTGTTTTCACCTTCCAGGTTAGTCTATGTTAGATTTTCATTTACTATTGGCAGGGGGAGGGGCCTCTTTAGTGCAGTAGGTAGCGCGTCCGTCTCATAATATTGGCAGGGGGGATATTGGCAGGATTTTGTCTACTTTTTAATGAGATGCTGACTGTCTTTGTTATTTTTGGAACAGTAAATTAGGCTAAAATCTGGGTCTGTGGGTAAATTTGATAAAGTAGAGCAAACTTTTGTTTATTTGGTATCTCCTAGAATTCTTGTTTGTTCATATATTTAGCAGAAACCATCAACAAACTTTGATTTTTCTGCTTCAAGTTACAATTACTGTATAAAAAATGTTAGAGAGTTTATACACAAAGTGGTATGAGAACAGGAGAGGTGAAGACAAGCAGGTGGGTTGTCACTAGAATCCAGAAAATAGCAGATGTGAAATATGAAAGGAGCCAGTATGCAGAAAGTTTCATAGGACATTGTAAGGAGTTTGCACGTGATCACACAGATGTTGGGGAGGCCACAGAAAGACGTTAAGCATGATGAGATTGTATTTTAGGCAGCTATATGGACAGCCTAATGGGGAGAGGAATCTTGCAATATTGTGGTCTACAGATGAGGGGGGAAGTAGGCAGCAGTGGTGGAGGAGCAGGAATCATTTAAAGGGAGCCTGGGGGACAGAATTGTAGAACCCAGTGATTGAAATGGATGTAGGTGATAAGTGCATAGCTAACTTAGTTATTTGTCATGAGATAAAACTTTTCCCTTTTATTCCCCTCAGCTAAGCTGTGAAGAGGTGACCATGTAATTGAAGCTCTTACAATTCAGATCTGACCCAAACTCAGAGTTTTAGTGTATTGACTTTCAAATGTTTTTTTTTAACTCTGTATTTAAAACATGATAAAATTTACCTCTCTCTGTATAGGAAGGAAGTAGGAGGATAAGGTAGGGCACAGTCAGTACTTTCCAAATGTAGGTCCACATGCTTTATCTGAAACCTTTGGGAACAGATGCGTTTAGGAATTTGGAACTTTGGAGATTTTAGAAAGGTCATTATGTACATATATCATTTACTAGATAACACTCTGAGAGGGATCTGGGACAGCATCTGGTAATCAAACACATTAGTATTTCTGCAGTGAAAATATTCATACTAACTGGGATAGATAAAGGCTGTGATAGTCTCAGAACAGGTTTTGTCACTATATGAATTCTGAATAAACTTTAAATTTTTCAAAGCTTTTTGGGTTTCAGAATTATGAATAAGAGATTATAGTTATGTATTTGAGCGCTATCTACCAGAGAATGCCCCGGAAAGAGAGATAACTAATAAAAACAGTAAACATAATGAAGTTTGACTGTGTTTGATTATGTTTTAAAATTGGCAACTAACATTTTAGTCATTGAATTACTTAAATCTAAATGCTCAAAGGAGAATTTATGTAGAGTGTATATATTCAGGCTTGAGAAAGAAGGTGGGATGTTTTTGTATTTCATTCTACTCTTAGAATTTGTATTTGTTATGTTTTTGCTCTGAAATACATAAACTTTCTAGAAACTCTTAGCTGTCAAATTCAAAAATATTTCTGTAGGCTTACTAATAAACAGGAATTTGTGAAATAAATTTATTTTAGGTATGCAGATGCATTATTTAAGTCCTCCGATATCAAATCTGCAAATTTAGAGGATCTGTGGGAAAATCTGAGTTTAAAGCCTGCTGACTCCCCTCACGTAAATATCTCTGCAAACTTGTCTCCACAAGGTAAGCTAAAGATGATACAGGAAGAAATAGAAGACTAACTTCAAATAAAGTTATTTAAATTTTTTCAATCTTAACCTTTATTAGAATTTAGATATTCAGAGCATAAAGAAAGAGCACACTGTGTATTAAAGCTGTTTATATTAAGTTTTAACAGAGGTCTATTATCTTTAACAAATAGATCAGTGTTGCAATTCTGGAACACTGACTTTTGTCCTATCAGCTGGCAGAGAGTCAAATCTGAAATGTTTTACATGCAGATTTTAAAAAATTTATTTAAAATCTGCTCTCAGATATATCTTTCCCTAAGATTTTATTAGGTTAAATAAAAATTTGACAATTATATTAAAACATTAACAGGGTTATATGTTCTTCCTTGTCTGTGGCAATGGAATGTGGTTTTAATGACTGATTTCCACCTTCCCTCCCCCATCCCAGTTGTGGAAACCCTGGGCAGAATAATCTGCAGCCAATGGTTTCAAACCAGTTTTCAGATTGAATGAATCATTCTTTCTTCCAAGGTCCTTATTAACATGTTATATGACTTGATCTCTTATCAAGCCATATTGCTTTTTACAGTACAAAAATGAAAAGAATTCCTGTTGTCCAATGTCTGTTCTCCTACACTTTAAACAAATCTTGAATTGTTTTACTTTGTTATAAGAAACTACTTCATAAAATTGACTCTCTCTCTTTCTTCTTCTTCCTTTTTTTTTTTTTCTTTTGCCACAAGTTTATTAGCTTAGACCTGCCTAGGCAGATATTGTGGTGAGTGTGTACTAACTATTAATCGTTACTTTTCCCCTTGTTATTTACCCTGTGCAGTTATTAATGAAGTATGGCAAGAAGAAACAGTTGGGCGTCTGCTACAACTTATAGACCTTCCACTCCTTGACTCCCTCCTCAAACGGCAAGAGGTGGTACCTAAAGTTACTCAACCAAAGAGGCAGCCTGACTTGGTCAACAACAGGAACTATCTGGATCGAGGGATTCTCAAGGCTTACGGTGAATCTCAGTATGTGGAAATACATATAATAATTTGAGTGTGTTTATAGGAAGATATTAGTTTTAAGATAATCTTTTGACTTCTGTCCATACGATCAGATATGCTTTGTCAGTTGATATTATCAGTATTGGGAAAAATGAACAAAATTACCTTGGTCAAAATTAACAAGATTTAAATGTCATTATTTTTCATATTCATTTTTGTTTCACATATATCTCACTTGCACATCAAGTGAAGAAAATGATTATGTTCCATCTTCTTTGTTAAAATGTGGGGCTGTCTGCTCTCTTAGAGCTGTCTGGTCTTCAGAGGGACCTGGAACAAAATGAACAGATTTGTCAAATTCTTAGACTCCTTTGACTATATATGCTTTTATAGTCTTCTAGAATGTGTATTAAATATGTGTTTTTCGAAATTGAGTTATTTGTAGTGAGGTGGATGGACCTAGAGTCTGTCATACAGAGTGAAGTAAGTCAGAAAGAGAAAAACAAATACCATATGCTAACACATATGTATGGAACCTAAAAAAAAAAAAAAAAGGTTCTGATGAACCTAGGGGCAGGACAGGAATAAAGACGCAGATGTAGAGAATGGACTTGAGGACACGGGGAGGGAGAAGGGTAAGCTGGGACAATGTGAGAGTGGTGTGGACATATATACACTACCTAATGTAAAATAGATAGCTAGTGGGAAGCAGCTGCATCGCACAGGGAGATCAGCTTGGTGCTTTGTGACCACCTAGAGGCGTGGGATAAGGAGGGTGGGAGGGAGATGCAAGAGGGAGGGGATATGGGGATGTATGTATACATATAGCTGATTCACTTTGTTATACCGCAGAAACTAACACAACATTGTAAAGCAATTATACTCCAATGAAGATGTTAAAAAAAAAAAAGAATATATACTTATCCCATATGTATTATAAGTTAAGCATATTTATTTATTTATTTATTTATTTATTTATTTATTTATTTATTTATTTTACTGCATCACCAACTTCCGGGTTGTTGTGATAAAAATCCATTATTTTATATTGAGTTTACTATACTTTTCATACATGAGTTCTCTTTTAAGAATTAGTTCTGTCATTATATTTAGTTTTACAACCATATTAAAAATAACAATTTAAAAAAAATAAGTGTATTTTTAAATTAACTGGTTTTATTAAAGAAACATAATGAAAATAACTCTTGCTCTCACCTCTGACTACACTCTCCTGATTAAAAATTTGAAGGCTTAACTCCAGGTGCTAAGGGAATTATGATTTTATTTTTCCTTAAGGAGGAGTTCTATATTCCTTATAACCCTGAAACTCTTCCCCTAAGTAAAATTATTAAATGTTAAAATCTTGTATTTTCTAGTTTATTTAATTTTTAGTGATTTTTGCCTTAGCAGATAGTGTTCCAGTGGTTAGGAATATGCAAATGTTTGAAAGGAATACAACTTATATTTTTAGTACTTCACCATTTCTACATTCTAATGAATTATTAATAAACAGTTGAATGTCAAAAGGTAGCTTAAACCCTTATGTGAAAAAATTAATCCCGACATACTACTTATTGAACTCTCTATATAAAGAGGAAGCTTATTATTCTACAAGAATTTAAATTACATTTCTACAATCTAAAGTAACATGTAAAAAAAATTTATGATTACCTTAAATTTTAAGTACAGAATCAGAAATTGACCTTAAAGTTCATCTATCTACATCTTATGATGAAGCTGATGACCAGAGGAGATGACATGACCTGGGTGGTGGCAGAATTAATTGTCCTGAGTCCACAGCAGTGGAGGACATGATTTTTTTTTAAACTATATATATTAACAAATTGAATATTAAAAGTTAGTCATTCTGCAGATGAATGGATAAAGAAGATGTGGCACATATATACAATGGAATATTAGCCATAAAAAGAAACAAAATTGAGTTATATAAGTAGCAAGGTGGATGGACCTAGAGACTGTCATACAGAGTGAAGTAAGTCAGAAAGAGAAAAACAAATATCGTATACTAACATATATATGGAATCTTAAAAAAAAAAAAAAAAAAGGTTCTGAAGAACCTAAGGGCAGGACAGGAATAAAGACGCAGACATAGAGAATGGACTTGAGGACACGGGGAGGGGGAAGGGTAAGCTGGGACGAAGTGAGAGAGTGGCATGGACATATATACACTACCAAATGTAAAACAGATAGCTAGTGGGAAGCAGCTGCATAGCGCAGGGAGATCAGCTTGGTGCTTTGTGACCACCTAGAGGGGTGGGATAGGGAGAGTGGGAGGGAGATGCAAGAGGGAGGAGATATGGGAATGTATGTATATGTATAGCTGATTCACTTTGTTATAAAGCAGAAACTAACACACCATTGTAAAGCAATTATACTCCAATAAAGATGTTAAAAAAACAAACAAACAACTTAGTCATTCTGTTTCTTGAAATGTAGCAATTTTCTTAAGTTACCCAACTGGCATTTTATTAGAAATGGTAATTAATATTTAATTATTTTGAAACTGTACCTTATCTTCCTGTATTCTCTTCTAGCCAAAGTCAGAGATGATAGATCATACACAGAGCTTTGAAGTAAGCAATACTATATTAGAAAAATGCTGGTCTAGGAGTCAGATCTGGGATCTAGTCCTACCTGGGACCCTGAGCAAGCAACTTAGAGTTTCTGGACCTCCAGAGTAAATTTAAGGAGCAGAGTTTGAATTTTGATGTCTTTCTCAGGCCTATATTGTAGTGGATGGATTCTGTTTTCACTTAAAAAAAAAAAAAGACATATTAAACCCAACTTTTTATCTGTGATTCATGATCTAGCTATATATTAAAAAGAATTACACATCTCTTTATCTAGGTGTATAGAGATTTATTCTGGTAGGAAACTTGAAATAGCTAGTAAATTAGGTACTGAGTGTACGTTCGTTATCCTTTGCTTTTTAAAATAATAATTCTTTTCTCCCATAGGGAAGATGAGTGGCTTTCTTCAGCAATTGACTGCTTGGAATACCTTCCAGACCAGATGGTTGTAGACATAAGCAGAAACTTTCCTGAGCAACCAGATAGAATAGACTTAGTGAAAGAACTTCTGTTTAATGCCATTAGCAAATATTACAGTAGTAGGGAACCTCTGTTAAATCACCTATCTGATGTTCATAATGGAATTGCAGAACTCCTAGGTAAGTAAGATGTTACTGGATACAAGAATTTCTCTTTTGGAGGGAACAGGAAAATGTTACTTGTCCTCAAAATTAACCAAAATGGTACTACTTCAAGCTGGGAGTGGATCTGGATTAATCCATGGAAAGTGTGTTTTTTCCAAAACTTCTAGACCTCATTTGGAAAGAGGCTTTAATAAGCTCTGAAGTTATTCAGGGACTTCTGGTTGCCACAGGAGAATGCTGCTCTCATTCACTGGAAGCTTAATAAGCATAGAGTAGCAATTCTCTTTTTCAGAAAGTGTTATCAGCACTATCACCATTCCCCCTTCATTCTCTTCACAATGGCAGACACTCTGCTTTGTCTCTGTACCAGTGAGCCAGACTGTTCCATATGGTTTGTTGAAAACAAGTGGCAGGTTTCAGAGAATCCTTTATTTTTCTCAGGTAGAGTTGGATACATCAGTACTGTATACATAGTGTACCCTCGAAATGGAGTGAATTATTGGAAAACATAGGCTGAGAATTTATTTACAAAGCCAAGTTAGATTTAACATCTTAAGATTTGTGTATGACAAGGACTTAGGACTGGCCAATTCGAGTATAGGCTTTCTTTTTTTTTTTTTAATTAATTTATTATTTATTTTTGGCTGTGTTGGGTCTTCGTTGCTGCGTGCGGGCTTTCTCTAGTTGCGGCGAGCGGGGGCTACTCTTCCTTGAGGTGCATGGGCTTCACATTGCGGTGGCTTCTCTTGTTGCAGAGCATGGGCTCTAGGCACGCGGGCTTCAGTAGTTGTGGCATGTGGGCTCAGTAGTTGTGGTGCACAGGTTTAGTTGCTCTGCGGCACGCGAGATCTTCCCGGACCAGGGATCGAACCTGTGTTCCCTGCATTGGCAGGTGGATTCTTAACCACTGCGCCACCAGTGAAGTCCCAAGTATAGGCTTTCTTGATGGTATTGGTCATTCATTGTAATTCCTAGTCTTTTTGTTTTGCTTTTGAACATCGTTTTGGATAAGTTTAGTGATTAGCGTAAGCTCTAACTTGAATTTTGTTCCCTTTGATATAGTCGTGTCTGGTCAAAATTAAAAGCATTTTTCTTCTTTTGGCTGAAGTGAATGGGAAGACTGAAATAGCACTAGAAGCTACTCAGCTCTTTCTAAAGCTTTTGGATTCCCAAAATAGAGAAGAATTTAGAAGACTACTGTATTTCATGGCTGTTGCAGCACATCCTTCTGAATTTAAATTACAGAAAGAAGTAAGTCTTCTGTCTAAAGGTTAATTGTATTCAGTATCTGTAATATTTATAGGATGTATTATTCCATCATCAGCATCAATTATGCTGAAATGGATAGTAGCTATTAATATTTAACATTCCCTTTTATATTACAATTCTTAAAAATATATACTGTTGGGTATGTGTTTTATTTTTATAGAGTGACAACCGAATGGTTGTGAAAAGGATATTCTCAAAAGCTATTGTTGACAATAAAAATTTATCCAAAGGCAAAACTGATCTTCTGGTACTCTTTTTAATGGATCATCAAAAAGATGTTTTTAAGGTAAAACTCTGAAAGTAGTTAAGTTGAACTTATGTAATAGATCACTAGGTTAAAATGCATTTGAATAATGTTCCATGTTCCTTCTTTTTTTTTTTTTTTTTTTAAGATTCCTGGAACTCTACATAAAATTGTCAGTGTTAAGCTCATGGACATTCAGAAGGGAAGAGATCCAAACAGAGATGCAGGTAATCTGAGAAATACTACTTCCATGTCTCACAAGGATAAATTCCTGGTGTTTATTTGAAAGCCTTTTGCTGTAAGTAGTTGCACTTTAATTTCAGCTAGACTCTAATCAATCTCCTCAGAGCTATCCAGACTTAGCTGAGAGCCTCCTTATGTCAAAAAGCAACTTGACAGGGTTAGAAAGTCAGCAGTGCTTAGCATCTTTACATGCATTTTACAAAATGGGGGAAAATATATAAGTATAAAAGTGTTGCTTGATTTTTCTAGTTAAATCTGAGGAATAGATTCATTAACTGAACTTTTTACTTTTAAACTTTAAGGATATATTTATTGCCAGAGAATTGATCAAAGTGATTATTCTGACCATACAAGGAAGACAACCAAGGATGAGCTAATGAATTTACTAAAAAATATTGATGAGGATTCAAAACTTTCTGCCAAAGAGAAGAAAAAATTGCTAGCTCAGTTCTATAAGTGTCACCCAGACATCTTTATTGAGTATTTTGGGGACTGAGTGTTCCAGTGTCTGTATATAACTTGTGTATTTTAAGAATAAATTATGTATCCTAAAGATCCAATCACATTGTAATATTGGATGTTCTTCTAAATATGAAACTGTACTTAATAAAACTTTTTTGTATAACTTTTTGTGTCTGAAACTGAGTATTAGATGGTGTATTGCTGTTAAGTATTGACCTCTTTTAGGTGGGTTGATTTATAATTATTGTGCACAATACTTTATAGAACATCCTAGGAATTTAAATGATATGACATTGCAGTGTTTATATAAGAAAGTATTAAACAGTAAGGAAGTCTGTAATTACAAGTTAATAGGAGTATGGTTCGTACCTTGAAAGGTATACTTCTTAAAGATACAAGATAGAAACTTAGGCTATGCTAAAGTGAATTTGTCAGTTACCATAAACTGTAGACAAGTCAAAAATTGAACTGTCCTAATGCTTTTGAAAACTTCAACATCTTTTAAAGCTTATTGTGGAAAATTTCAAACATATATAAATATGGGGAGAACAGAATAATGAACTCTTTTTTTTTTTTGGCTGTGTTGGGTCTTTGTTTCTGTGCGAGGGCTTTCTCTAGTTTCGGTGAGCGGGGGCCACTCTTCATCGCGGTGCGCAGGCTTCTCACTGTCACGGCCTCTCTTGTTGCGGAGCACAGGCTCCAGATGCGCAGGCTCAGTAGTTGTGGCTCACGGGCCCAGTTGCTCCGTGGCATGTGGGATCTTCCCAGACCAGGGCTCGAACCCGTGTCCCCTGCATTGGCAGGCAGATTCTCAACCACTGCGCCACCAGGGAAGCCCCAATAATGAACTCTTATGTACTCATCATCCAGTTTCAACAGTTGTCAACCCATGGCCAATCTTGTTTAATCTATTCTGTGCTCCCACCTCAGCAAATTTCATATATCTTATCACTTCATCTATTAAATTTCAGTATGTATAGCTAAAAGATAAGGCCATTAAAAACATAACCACAGGGACTTCCCTGGTGGCTCAGTGGTTAAGAATTCGCCTGCTAATGCAGGGGACATGGGTTCGAGCCCTGGTCCGGGAAGATCCCACATGCTGCAGAGCAACTAAGCCCATGCGCCACAACTACTGAGCCTGCGTTCTAAAGCCCGTGAGCCACAACTACTGAGCCTGTGCTCTAAAGCCCACGAACCACAACTACTGAGCCCATGTGCCACAACTACTGAATCTCACACGCATAGAGCCCATGCTCTGCAACAAGAGAAGCCACCACAATGAGAAACCTGCGCACCGCAATGAAGAGTAGCCCCTGCTTGCTGCAACTAGAGAAAGCCTGTGCACAGCAATGAAGACCCAATGCAGACAAAAATAAATAAATAAAATTAAATTAAAAAGAAACATAACCACAGTGTCATTATTACACACAAAGCCACAATTCCTTAATATCATCAAAATGCAGTCAGTGTTCACATTTTCTGATCTCAAATGATTTTGACAGTTTATTCAAATAGGGATCCAAACAAAGTTCATAAAGTGCAATTGGTTAATGTGCTTCTTAAATCTTTTACTCCAGAGGTTTTTCTCTTTATCCCTCCTTCCTTCTCCTTTTCTCTCTTTCTGTCATTGAATAAACCTGGTCATCTGTTCTTGAGTTTCCCACGATCTGGATTTAGCTGATTGCAAGCCTGTACTATCCTTTATCATGTTCCTCTGTGTCCTTCATTTCTTGTAAATTAGAGCTAAAGTCTTCAACTTTTTATCCAAGTTAATGATTACTTTGGAACTACTGCACTGTCAAGATATACTTGGCAAATAGATGTGCAATATAATACTTTTATAATACAATTTTAAATTGTGCATCTTCACAAAAATAAAACCAAAAGATTAAAATGAGGCTGAGGGCTTCCCTGGTGGCGCAGTGGTTAAGAGTCTGCCTGCCAATGCAGGGGACATGGGTTCGAGCCCTGGTCTGGGAAGATCCCACATGCCGCGGAGCAAAGAAGCCCGTGCACCACAACTATTGAGCCTGGGCTCTAGAGCCCGTGAGCCACAACTACTGAGCCCACGTGCCACAGCTACTGAAGCCCGCGCGCCTAGAGCCCATGCTCCACAAGAGAAGCCACTACAATGAGAAGCCTGCGCACTGCAACAAAGAGTAGCCCCCGCTCGCTGCAACTGGAGAAAGCCCACGCGCAACAACGAAGACCCGACGCAGCCAAAAATAAATAAAATTTTAAAAATTAAAAAAAAAAAGGAATTATGACCGTTCAAAGAAAAAATAATAAAATGAGGCTGAATTTTAAATTTAGACTTTTAATGAGAGGTAGGGAAAACTAAAATGATGTACCAATATGCTAGCATGTCCATCTTCTGTAAGATATAACTGATACTGACTAGTCTTTAAATGGGAAAAAGTTGAGGACATATCTGTAGTATAAAATACCAATTCTCCTAATAAAGCAGGGAATAACTATGTCAGGTGGGTTTTTTGTGGTGTGTATTTTGCTTTGTTGCATAGGCAAGAAAGGAAGGCAGCTCTCTACAATGAAGTGAAAGAGAAGATACTTCATAATTTAGGGGTGAGGAAGTTTTTAGAAACAAACTACTGAAAGTGTGGTGAGACCATAGTTGACAGCAACTGTGTGTGTACTACCTGATTTGCAACCTTCATTTTGCACTTCATGGAATAACATGATTATTTGGCAACAAAACTAACACCTCTCCTTCAGGGGAAGGCAGAACTGCCTAGTTATATTCATGGTCCTAGAAGAAGTGGCCTTCTAATAGAATGTTAATTTCATGGAAAATCTAGTAAAACCACAGTTTACCTCAAACTTCATCAGCACAAAGTTTTAAGAAAAATTGGTCATGTTTATGGCAAGCATTGTCAAAGTTTTAAACTACAGGTCTGGTGCTACCCGGAATGCCTTGGACAACCCTCTTGTATCACTAGGATTGTCAATCGTCATTTGCTGCTTGCCCTCATTCACTAATCCATGATGTCCTCTTGGAAAGCCATCCCCACTTAAACAACTGATGCCTAGGTGACTAAGAGCTTCCCCACCACTCTAGCTGAGTAGCCCAGGGCTAAGCACTGATCCAAGGACAGCCTACCTGGAGGCTAATGAGACTGTGCACAAAAATCAGCTTGGCCAATCAAATTCTGTATAGAAAGATCTAAATTTTGAAGGAGGAACGACTAAAAAATAAAGAAGCTAGTCTGTAGTGTAGAGAGGAGTGAAGCCAACTGCAGCAAGAAGTAGAGGTGTGATGAAAGAGATCCTGCGTGTCCTGGGAAGTTGATAGAGTAGTAATAATCTAGAGCAGCAGCCAGCTTGCTTCTTCCAAACCCTAGGTAGCCTGTCAGTAAAATCCCTTTACCTTGAGGTAATTTGAATTTCCAGTTCTTGTAGCCAAAAAGCAAACGGGAACATGTGTCAATGTTTTTAATATTTAAAGGAAACAATTCAAAATATATCAAAAGATTACAAGTGAGCCATCCAAGTCAAATCAGTGGTTTTGGTGGTGTTGCAGCATCTTCTCCACATTTGAAAATTGTTTATACTCATCCTTCAAGGAAGGTAGAGGGACTGTCACTAGGAGCGTGGAGGTGGGGGTAGATCTCTCTAGGAAGGTGGTTTTAGCCTGGCTGCCTCTTAGAATCACCTGGGAAGCTTAAAAATTCTTGCCTGGCATCACCACCCACCCCACCTCCCTGAGCGTCAGATGATAGCTTTAGAACCACTGCTCCCCAGGAGATTCTGAGGTGGAGTCAGGGTTGAGAACCTCTAATCTAGAGACTATGGTATATTAGTCTGGACTCAGAAGTGAGAACTGAATGTTTTCTGCCTAAATCTTAGTTCCAGTTAACTGAGTGTCTTAACGTTTTTCCCCCCTCTAAAGTGAATCCTCATCTGAGAACTGTGTGTGTTTAAGGGAAAAAATCTTACTTTAATGTGCTAGTTAGTGAATGGTTTGAGGTTGCTGTATTGCAATCAGTCTTCAATACTTTAGGAGTAACTTTCCACGTGTGATCAATTTAGATGTAGTGTTTCTTAAAAATAAATTTATTAATTTATTTTTGACTGCATTGGGTCTTTGTTTCTTCGCCCCTCGGAGGGGGGACTACTTTACATTGCGGTTGTGCGGGTTTCTCATTGCGTGCGGGTTTCTCATTGCGGTGGCTTCTCTTGCTGCGGAGCACGGGCTCTAGGCGCGCGAACTTCAGTAGTTGTGGCTCCCGGGCTCTAGAGCGCAGGGTCAGCAGTTGCGGCGCGCGGGCTTAGTTGCTCCGCCGCATGTGGGATCTTCCCCGACCAGGGCTTGAACCCGTGTGCCCTGCACTGGCAGGCGGATTCTTAACCACTGTGCCACCAGGGAAGCCCTAGGTACAGCGTTTGAAAGCACAAATTCCACTCCATCTTGTTTTGTTCTAGTTACTTAAATTTAGCAGGTTTTATAGGCTGCAGGTAGGAGACTTGATTGTTACCTTCATTTTAAGGCATATATGTTTGATGCTCAGTCTTAAAGCATTTTACTAACGAACAGTCAAGAGTCACGTAGCTTTTACTTTTTAAGATTAGGCCCCAAGGCTATGTCTATTCGTTTAGCTTGCTATCTTACTACTACAGGCTGAGAAAAGCATGGTTTTCTAGTTACCCAGCGCCGCGATAGCCACGGCCCGGGTACCTGGGACAAAAGGAAAGGAGGCTCCAGAACAAGCTTGTCTTAACATGGGATGTTTCCTTTCTACAACACAGACGGCACATAAAATGCTGAGTGCTCACTGTGTTTCTCAACTGTCTAAACCGAGCTGAACCCTCATGGGACGTGTTTGCCCCCTTGCCTTCCATCTTTTCAGGGCTAAAGTCTCGCTCTTCTTGTCGACAAAGTGTAGCAGCCACTTAGATAAAAGAGATGACCCAAACCAAACCGAATCTGTGCCATTAAAATGAGACTTGGCTATCAAGGTGGTGGGCATGCCTTTTTTTCTAACAGCCAAAATGAGGGGAGGGGAACGAACTATATGCTGCTACAAAACATGATGTAATATTTAAATTTGAAAGCCAGGGCGGGGAAGGCTTTGCAGCTAAACGGCCAACCCTTTTCCGTTACTTGACTGGCTCCACGACCCCTCTCCCGCCGCCCGCCTTTCCGTACGGAAACATGGCGCCGCCCTCTGTGGCGTGGGTGGGGGGGGGGTGCCTCCCGGCTCCGAGTCACTGCCCACTGGGCCCTCTCCGCCGGCATCCGGCCGCGCCTCCCACCTTTCTGTACGGAAACATGGCGTCGCCCTGCGTGGGACCGGCGCCTCCGGGCTAAGAGCTGTCTCCCGCTGTCAGACGCTGAGGAGCGGCCGCGCTGGCCGCTACCCAGCCGAGCCGGGCGAGGAGGACCGCTCGCAGCGCAGTGAGGGGTGCGGCCTTGGAGGGGCAGAGGCTGAACCGCCCTGCTCGCCGCGCATCCTCCCCGCCTCCGCCGCAGCGCCGGCCCCCGCCAGATTCCCGGCCGAGCAGCAGGAGGGAGGACGCCGACTCCGCTACAGGTGAGGGAAGCGGAAGCGGAGGCTGGCAGCCCTGCGGGGCCCGCACAGGAGGAACAAGGTCGAGATTACAGTCATTTCTTCTCCTTTTTCCGTCGGTCAGTTCCCCCCGATGTCGGGTGGAGGCGAGGAAGAGGCAGAGACGGCGGGAGGGTTGAGTCTTAGCGCAGCCTTTGTCCCACCCCTCGAGGCCGTTCTCCAGGCGCGCCCCGCTTCCCTCGCTTGCCCCCGGCCCGGCCACTCCCTCGCCGGCCCAAGCAGTTGTTTACAACGGAATCCGGACGCTGGGCGTGAGTGGCGCTGAGTGCTAGGGGAGGTGATTCTCGCCGGCGCTGGACAGAGCTCTTTTCTTTTGCTGAAAGACCCTTTCTCCTGGGGAGTCTCTTGTGAGCAGCTTGGGCTCGGCTTGCGGCTCAGATAGACGGTCTTCACGGCAAGTGCGAGGGTCTTCTACCCCTCGGTTCCCTTTTTAGGCATAGCAGGGGGCTTGTTGAGTGAATGAGCACGCTGTACGCAGTTAAATGGTTCCTCGCTGCATCCTGTAGTCCTCTAATTATAGTTACCATTTGTGGGAAGCCTATTGTGCACCAGCTGTCGTTATGTACGCTCTGTCGTTTACACGTCCTCCAAACCCAAGAGGTAGGTAGCTGCATTTTACAGATGAGGAAGTTGAAGTTAACACTGCTAGTAAAGAGCCAGAATTGGAACCCAGCTATGTCTGAGACCAACGCCCATGCGTCCCGTTTAAACTGACATTAAAGAGATGACACAGCTATCAACAAATACTTAGTGGGTATCTGTTTGGAGGATATACTTATATGTGTGGAGCATACGTGGGGAATGTGGTTGGTCTGGCCCTTAAGAAGTTAAAAATCTAGGTGAAGAGTTTTTTAAAAAATAAGAACTTGTAATTTCACCATCTGACCCCAACCCATCTCTCCTTCTTCATCACCTGCTGCTTGTTCTTCTGCTTATTTTCTTTTGCTTTCACTTGTGCCCTTTGAGTGAAATGCTGCCCTTTGAGTGAAAGCCCCCCCTTTTCACCTCCAGATAGTTTTTTGTTTTTGGCCACACAGCCTGGCTTGCCAGATCTTAGTTCCCCGACCAGGGATCGAACCCGTGTCCCCTGCAGTGGAAGTGCTGAGCCCTAACCACTGGACCGCCAGGGAATTCTCTCCAGATGGTTTTTAATTGGGTGAAATCCTACTCTTTTCAAAAAGACAAGCTCAAATGTCACCTTTTCTGGGAAGGTTATCTCAACCTCCTTCCAGGCAGAATTAGTTTCTCCCCCTGCTGTATTCCCCTAGTGATTTCATAATGCCATTAACGCTTAAGTTTCACTATATTTCCTTGTAAGAATGTCTCTCTCTCTCTCTAGACCATGCCTTTTCATCGTTCTATTCCTATTTAAATCAGGATATTTTGAATTGGATTTAAGGCAGTGATGAAAGCCAGATGTCTAATAACCATCCCTACAGGAGTTCAGAGAAAGGTGCAAACACTGGTGAGGTTGGGAAGTGACCTGGGAGGAGGTAGGCCATGAGCCGAATTTTACAAGGATGGGTTAGTTTACTAAACTTAGTATTAAAGACCTGGAAATCCTGATTTTCCTCCTTATTGCACAGAGTGCGTTACTTCATCCTTCTGAGCTAATTCCCAGCATGTGAAGAGGATAAAATTAGAAGTGTTTTTGTTGGTCCTTTCTCATAGAATATGCTGGTAATGTTATCTTTTGGGTCTTGGAGCATTTCCAGAGCCAGTTAGGATTTAGGACAGAGGAGATGGGTGTCTGGAGTGGGTTGCTAGAAGGTAGAAGGGAACTACAGTAAAGCAACCTTCATATTAATAATACAGGCCTGAAATGTCAATTCCAATAACTTCATTCTGTTTAATGGGGGTATCTGATGTTCAGATAATTATATCAAGTGATTCTTCTCTTCTAATGTACAGAAGAGAGTCTGCCAAACCTCCTGAAAATAGTCAACATTTCTTTTGATCCCTGGATTAACATCCAGGTGTGTAATAAAGTCTGTTAGTGCTTATGAAAATGTTTTGTGATCTCCAAGTGCTGATAGTACAAATGCTAATTATTTTCAGTATTATAAATGCAGAAAATGTTGTGTCTTTCTTTGCCCTTATTTGGAAACACATTAAGAATAGAGAACTCTAGGGGAGAAAAACTTGACAGAAACCATTTATAGTAATTAAGAGGTTACTATTCCAGGCCTTTATTAACCAGGCCCAAACCAGCGTGTTAAGTGTTACTCCTCTTCTAATCAGCAACTAAGACAATTAAAATCCCTCCCAACCACATACATTATGGTTGTCTGCAACTTCCTACTTTACTCACCATTTTTTCCTGCTGACTGGCAAGGAGTTAATAAAAATAATTTGCCCCACACGTTTTTCTTAAATGCTTCATGAGATTCTGTCTTCTGTTTGTCATCCCCAGGTGTCTTATCCACATAATAGGATCAGGGAACCAACTCCTCAGCCTAGTGTATATTTACTTCGAAGCCCGATGAAAAGCATTATTTCCAGAGTTTTCCTATCACTTCTCAGGACTGAAAGTAAAGAATTTAAGAATTGAATCACTCTTTGATTAAAATAGAAGCAGGCAATTTATAGTGTTACCTCCCAACAGTTTAAGGTCCTGTGTTCTCATGACATGGTACTCAGATTGGGACAGAAGTATTCGAACTTGTTACTCTCTGAGGTACAGGTCCATAAATTTGATAGTTACAAGTGTCATTTTACAGGTGATCTGTTTAATCATTGAAGTAGAATATTATAGCTGGATAAGATTTTAGCAAGCCCTTTGATTTTTACAGATGAGAAATCTGAAAGCCAAAGAAGTTAAATCATTTGCCCAGAGTCACACTGCTAGTTAGTGTCAGAGCAAGAACATTTTGTTTCATTTTCTTTTTCCCCCTAGGAAAGTGAATGAACTTAATTGAGAATGTCTGAAAACCTTGACAAGTCCAATATAAATGAAGAAGGAAAATCAAAATCAAATGATTCTGAGCAAGGCCTTGAAGATGCTGTGGAGGATTCTGATGAAGCTTTACAGAAAATAAAGTCGGGCTCTCCTAGCACCCAAAGAGTGCAAAGACCTCACTGTAAGCACATTTGACTTTGGTTAGAAGCAATATTTTCATTGTTTTCAGATGATATTTTTATTATGCTTCCTTGTACATGTGGCCTTGAACTAGGTTCTAATAATATGATAACATTGCCAATAATTAACATTTTAGCATTAGCAACTGACAGCCTAGTTACTTGTGGGTTTTCAATTGCATGAGAAATTAAAATTTTAGAATAATGTCCAGAATATTCCTGCTTTCCTCCAGCCTCAGTGACATTCCAGTTTGCCTGAAATGCTCTGAGAAATAGGAAGGTTGAGTGCAAATTGCAGCTTTAATTAAAAGAGTGTTTGAAAAGCCCAAGGCAGGTCCCAGCCAGGACTGTGCTTGTGCAGGTTGAAAAAAAAAGTTTTTGACTGTGAGTGAGTTCACCACACCCTAACTTCACTGCCTGGGGGCTTAGTTCCCACGAGGCTGAGGGGATTCACTTTGCTAACTGTGTGTGGTGAAGTCATTTCAGATCCCTGGCAGGGAGCAGGCTTCGTAGATGAAAGAGTGGCAGTTTCCGCATGCATTCCCAGCGGTTGCTCCAACTCATGTCTTTTATTAAGAACACTCAAGGTTTTTGAAGTGAGTGCAAAAATGAAAGTTTTAAGAGGGGGTGTCATAGTCTAAGAATGTTAGTGTTGATGTTATCTCTTTAAAGTATAGATGATCAGTAATCCTTCATATTTGGAAGAAGTACAAACATTTTGGGGTTTAAGGTGTGTTTCTTTTAAAATGATAAAAGCCCCTCCCAGGTAATTTATTAGTCAACAAAGTATTCTTACAGCAAACATTGGTGGACCCCATTTTATTGTGGTTTATTATCACATAGATTTTGATCAATATACTGCTAGGTCAAATTGTGTTCAGGGAAGGAAACATGCTGTTAATAACAGCCTATCATGCATGTGTTAGGCCTTGTCTCCAATATGTATAATTAGAAACCATCTGTTTTCTCGTTTTTAAAATGAGGAAAATACACGTTATCTCTTAGGGTCGTTGTAGAGTTTAAATGAATTCATGTAAAGCCCTTAGAACAGTGCTTGGCACATAATAAATGCTCAATAAACATTAGTTGTTAATACTACTGCTACTAACATGTCATCTGTTACATTTATTTACTTATTATAAAAAAAAATTTTTTTTTTTTTGGCCGCATCACACGCCTTGTGGGATTTTAGTTTCCCGACCAGGGATTGAACCCACACCCTGCGCAGTGAAAGCGCAGAGTCCTAACCACTGGACCGCCAGGGAATTCCCCCATCTGTTGCATTTAAAGATACCGAGGACTGATAGCTGTAATGTGGCTGTCTATGGCCAATATGGTAGTTTTATCACTTGCAGTTTCTGGTAAAGAAGTACCTTTGGTTTAGATCTTCAGTTGTTCTTTGATTTATGTCCTTGTCTTTGGCATCCTGTCAGTTTGATGGCATGATTCCAAATTAATGTCAGGCCAACACTAGACTATCTGAAATTGTATATGATTATGTCCTTAAGGCAACTTATCCTGGGACCCATGATCAAGAGTTGGGGAACCCAGGAGCAGTCAAAAAAGTGTATCAACATGTGTGTGTATGTGCATTTTTCTAGGAAGAAGGTCATGGAAGCTTTCATTAAATTCTCAGAGATCGATATCAAAATGAGGTTTAAAATCAATGACCTAAAATATTGTTTCTGGCTTTCTTGCTCTTTCTCCTTGTAGTAATAGGTAGGTATAGGGCTGTGGACTCCAGTGGTAAAACTAAGACCCCATAGTCTGGGGACCAGGTCAGGAGACATCACTGCCTGCATAGAGCATAAATAAGAATTTATAAAATATGAAATTAGCTGTTTGCAGACATTTCTCCCAAACTGAATTTATAAGTAACCATAAAATCACATCTGGGATTCTACAAATTAAAAGCAAAAAGATAGCCTTTAGCCTTGCAAATTATAATACAGAGTAATGTTTTAAGGGTAGAACTGCTATTGGTAACTGTGATACTGTGATTTATAATAGGAAATACATGTTTGGTTTTTGTCCTGTTCCTGGCACAGAGCTGCTAAACTATTGGAATTTCCTAAGTGATGAGAGCTAGAAAGATGGCTTTTGTTATGCTGACTTGGAAAGCACCTAGGTAACCTACCCAAAGGATGGCAGCTTGTTTGCCAGGGGACTCAACCTTGTGATTAGAGGGTTGGAACTTTCAGTCCCACCCACGCACCCCCACCTCTGGGGAGGAGGGTGGAGCTGGAGGTTGTATCAGTTGCCAATGGCCAATTATTTAATCAAGTTTGCCTATGTAATGAAGCCTGCATAAAAACCCAGAAGGATGGGGTTCAGGGAGCTCTGGGTTGGTGAAGACATGGAGGTGCTGGGAGAGTGGCACACTGCTTCCCCATACCTTGCCCTATGCACCTCTTCCATCTGGCTGTTTCTGAGTTACATCCTTTTATAATAAACCAGTAATCTAGTATGTAAAATGTTTCTGTGACTTCCATGAGCTGCTCTAGCGAATTAATTGAACACAAGGAGAGGTTATTGGAACTTCCCATCCATAGCCAGTCTGTCAGAAGCAGAGGTGACTTGCTACTTACTAGCCATGTCATTTTGGTTACTTAACCTCTCTATGCCTATTTCTTTATCTGAATGGGGACAATAGTAATTCACTGTTAGTTCAAAACTAGTTCATGTTACTAGGACTGTTAGAGGATTAAATGAGATACTATTTGTAAAGCATTTTAGAACGGTGCCTGGTTCATAGGAAGCAAAATAATGTGTTTGTTTAAAACAAATAGACTTATTTTGATAACATTTAACATCAGTTTATGGTAAAAACTCTCAGCAAATAAAGAAGAGAACATCCACAAAATATAAAAGGACATTTAGAGACTCTTACAGTTAACATCATACTCAATGGTGAAAGAATGAATGTTTCTCCCTGTAAGTTTGAGAACAAGACAAGGATATTTACTCTCATTACTTCTAATTAAAACTGAACTGGAGATCCCAGCCAGGCAATAAAAATAAATAAAAGGTATCCAGTTAGGGGAAAAAAAAAAAGTGACAATCTGGACTTGGGACTGTTGTCTGAAGTGGGGGTGGGGGCAGGGGGCACAGTCTTGTAGGACTGAGCCCTTAACCTGTGGAATCTGATGCTGTCTCCAGGTAGATAGTGTCAGAATTGAGTTGAACTGTACGACACCCGTCTGGTGTCAGAGAATTGCTTGGTGGTGTGGGGAAAAAACCTTCACCCCACTTCCCCTGCATGTAATGGAATTTGGGTTCAGAACTTTTAGTAACAGATACAGAATGTAGAAAAAGGTCAACATCATCATTCCTCTGGTTCTGACCAGTCTGGGGTCTCAGCATGCAGTTACCATCCTCCACCGGGGTGGGGGCCTTAGTTCCTGCAGAACTCAAAGATATGTATCACATTGTTATGCATATCTTACTAAATTACTGAGATCTGTTCAAGAGCAAGCACTGTGGCCAGGCTTACATCACAGAGTGGCTTAGGTCAAAAATGGCTTCTTGGGACTTCCCTGGTGGCGCAGTGGTTGAGAGTCTGCCTGCCAATGCAGGGCACACGGGTTCGAGTCCTGGTCCAGGAGGATCCCACGTGCCGCGGAGCACCTAAGCCCGTGCGCGCCTAGAACCCATGCTCCATAACGAGAGAGGCCACCGCAATGAGAGGCTCGCGCACCGCGATGAAGAGTGGCCCCCGCTTGCCGCAACTAGAGAAAGCCCTCGCACAGCAACGAAGACCCAACGCAGCCAAAATAAATAAACTTATAAAAAAAAAAAAAATGGCTTCTTATGTCAAGAGAGTCATGCCTGGTTCTTCTTCTCTGGAGACCACCTACCCTATCTGCTTACAGTACTTGGGGACTATGCAGACATCCTGTTTCTGCTTAAACTTCAACTCACTGATTTTAGCCTTTGCCAATGATCTTGCCTGCACCAATATTACCCTTTTATTCTAATGGTGATTTTTTAAAATTGAAGTATAGTTGATTTACAATATTGTGTTAGTTTCCGGTGTATAGCAAAGTGATTCAGTTATGTGTATATATATATATTTTTTTCAGATTATTTTCCTTTATACATTATCACAAGATATTGAATATAGTTCTCTGTGCTATACGGTAAATCCTTGTTGCTTATTTTATGTATAATAGTTTGTATCTGTTAATTCCATACTCCTAATTTATCCCTACCCCTCCCTTTCCCTTTTGGTAACCATAAGTTTGTTTTTCTGTGTCTCTGAGTCTGTTTCTGTTTTGTATACAGACTCATTTGTATCATTTTATTTTTTTGGAGTTTTTTTTATATACTTTTTTTAAAAAATTTATTTATTTATTTATTTTTGGCTGCATTGGCTCTTTGTTGCTGCGCTTGGGCTTTCTCTAGTTGCGGTGAGCGGGGGCTACTCTTCGTTGTGGTGCGTGGGCTTCTCATTGTGGTGGCCTCTCTTGTTGCGGAGCACGGGATCTAGGTGCGCGGGCTTCAGTAGTTGTGACTTGCAGGCTCTAGAGAGCAGGCTTAGTAGCTGTGACGCACGGGCCCAGTTGCTCCGCAGCATGTGGGATCTTCCCCGACCAGGGCTCGAACCCCTGTCCCCTGCATTGGCAGGCAATTCTTAACCACTGCACCACCAGGGAAGTCCCTTTAATATACTTTAATTCTCTGCTCACAATGCACCTTTTGCTCTAGCATTTAATCACGTAGTTCATCAGTGAAAGTTGCCATATTCAGATGAAAAACATCAATTGTTATTCCAGTTAATATTTCCCATTTAGCATTTTAGTTTATTAAATCAGATCCTTATGAAATTCATTAGATAAATGGGTGACACCGAGTTCTTACCTTTCTAAAGTGCAAGACCAGACTGAATTATGGTGTCCCTATATTTAGTTAATCAGTCAGTGTTGATTGAGTGCACACTGTGTAGCGGGAGTCCAGCAGTGAACCAGGCACACATGTTCTCCGTCCTCCTAGAGCTTGCAATCTAGTGAGGAAGATACTGTAACAAACCATTTCCACACAGTGTAATATGTTCAATAGATAAGCTTTACCCTTGCTTCACTGTACTCAGTCTATAGTAGCTCTTTGGGTGACATTTGCCATCTGCCCTCAATAAATGTCCATCCACTTGTGTGACTGGAAGCATCTCTTAGAGTGTGTAGACTTTTCCGGTCCCAGAACCCCTTAGTGAAGAAAGGTGAGAGTAAGCCATTCTGAATTAGACCTTCATTTTATTTTGGAATCTGTTTGCCAGGCTCCCAAAGGGCATGTTTAACTTAATGAGGTTTTCAGTTTCTGTAACAGAGCGTCAGTGCACAAATGCTGTAACAATTTAGCGACAGTTTTTTAAAATATTTATTTATTTTTGGCTGCGTTGGGTCTTTGTTGCTGCGCACGGGCTTTCTCTAGTTGCAGCGAGCGGGGGCTACTCTTCATTACAGTGCGCAGGCTTCTCATTGCGGTCACTTCTCTTGTTGCAGAACATGAGCTCTAGGCACGCAGGCTTCAGTAGTTGTGGCACGCGGGCTTCAATAGTTGTGGCTTGCGGGCTTAGTTGCTCCATGGCATGTGGGATCTTCCTGGACCAGGGCTCAAACCCGTGTCCCCTGCGTTGGCAGGCGGATTCTTAACCACTGCGCCACCAGGGAAGTCCCTACTGTACAGTCTTTTGTATCTGACTCTTTCACTAGGGATAATGCTTTTAGGATTCATCCATGGTTTTGCATGTGTCAGTAGTTTGTTCCTTTTTTATTGCTGAGTAGTATTACATGGTATAGTTATACTACAGTTGTTTATCCATTCTTTTACTGACATTTGGATTAGTTCCAGGTTTTGAATGTTATGAAGAAAGCTGCTATGAACATTTGAGTACAAGTCTTTACATGGCCATATGTTTTCAGTTTTCTTGGGTAAAGACCTAGGAATGGGGTTGCTGGGTCATGTGGTAAGTGTATGTATGTTTTACTTGATAAGAAACTGAGAGACTGTTTTCCGAAGTGACGCAGCATGCGGGATCTTTTTTTTTTTAGTTGTGGCATGTGGACTTCTTAGTTGTGGCATGCGGACTCTTAGTTGTGGCATACATGCGAGATCTAGTTCCCCAACCAGGGATTGAACCCGGGCCCCCTGCATTGGGAACAGAGTCTTGAACCTGCTGGACCACCAGGGAAGTCCCTCATTTTCTTAATAGAGTCTTCCACAGAGCAAAAGTTTTGACTTTTGGTAAAGTTTAATTTATCAGTTTTTTCTCTTACATTTTAAGCTTTTTGTATCCTATCTAAGAAATTCTGTGTAATCCAAGATCGCAAAGATTTTTGTCTGTGTTTTCTCTTAGAAGTCTTATAGTTTTAGCTTTTATATTTAGGTCTGCAGTTCATTTTGAGTTAGTTTTTATTTATCATGTGAGGTAAGGGTTGAGGGTCATTCTATTATTTATAGATTTCTAATTGTTCCAGCACTATTTGATAAAAAAACTAATCTTGCCTTATTGACCACAAATATACATATGTATGTGTGTGCACCAGTCTATTTTTGGATCCTCTGCTCTGTTCAGTTCGTCTATATGTCTGTCCTCATGCCAGACACACACTGTCTTGATTATTAGCATTATAGTAAGTCTTGAAATCACTTAGTATAAGTCCTCCAACTTTATTCTTCTTTTTCAAAATAGTTTTGGCTTTTCTAGGTCCTGTGCATTTCCATACAAATTTTAGAATCAGTCTGGCAATTTCAACAAAAACTTTGCTGGGATTTTGATTGGGATTGCATTTTATCAGTAGATCATTTGGTAGAAATTGACATCTAAATAATACTGAGAATTGAAAAGATCTGTTGGGCCTTGATTTTAGATATTTATTGCATTTTACCAATATCCACAAAGCTGATATTCTTTATTATTTTTATTAATATTCTCTGGAAATGCTGAAAAAAATTTTGTGAGTTTCCTCAACTTCCCCTTATGTGAGTAAATAAAGATTTTTACCAGACGGAATATGACCAGCTCTTAGATTTGATTCCTTTTTCTGGTGAGCAAAAGAAAAAAGTAAAAGAAGAGGGAAAATAACTTTTCACTAACCTAGGAAGATCTTTACAACTATTAAACCCTGTGTAAACCAGTGGCATTTTTATCTCATTTTAAGCCCAGATCTTATCGCCATTACATAAAATTAATATAATCATCTTCTAGGCCAGTGCTTTTCAAAGTGTGATTTCTGAAACCATCAGTATCAGTTGGAGTCTTATGAGAGATGCAGTTCTCCAGCCCCACCCAGACAGGCTAAATCAGAACCCTGAGAGGGGGCCCAGCAATCTGTCTTCATAAGCCTTCCCTGTGATTCTGATATAAGCTAAAGACCTGCTATCATGGACTTTTTTTAAAAAAGCAAACAAAATAACCCAGCTTTATTGAGATATAACGGATAAACCAAAAATGCAAGTATTTAATCATAGACTTTTTAAAAGTAGGAATTACCCTTTGTTCCTTGGCTTAGAACACCTGGGGAGATTGGTGAGAACTTTTTTTATGGAAGATAAATCTCAAACTTTATCAAAAGAAAGCGAAGAACAGAGACCAGTTATGAGGCTATTGCCACAGTTGACACAGAAGTAAAATCTGCAGGACCTGGATAACAGCGCAGTGGAAAGGGAGAAGTCAGAGATGACTCTGAGGTTTTTGATTCAGTGAGCCTGCATTCTACAAATTCTTGTGTCACACACTCTAATTTGTTCCTTTGTCAACTTTAGAATTCTTATATTGTCCTAGTATCCTGTACAGGGTAGTGGTTTTAGCACTGTTTAAACAGCACCTGTCTCAAGGCTATTTTAATTTGGGGAGACTCGTTCAAGGCACAGTGCTAATGATGGAGCAAAATGTAAACTGCTGATGGGAACAAAAGAGAAGATCCTAAATCTGGTGTCCTTTTTCCATTTAGGGTAGACAGGAGGCATAGGGATTAGAAAATAAACTCTCAGCTTTCTGGGAAGGTGATAATCAGTAACTTTAAAAAGTTTTTCTAAGTCTTAGTTTACTGTAATCATTTTCCATTGACCAGTTTTGGCAAAAAAAAAAAAAAAAAAAAAGATGTTTTGAGTATTGTAAATGATCTGTGCTTTTAGGATTCTAGGTTAAAAGAAAAAAAAGAATATGAAATAGGTAAAATTCTATTTGAAATTGCCAGAATATTTTCATAAGTAAAGGGATAACTGAAATTATTAGCTGGTACCAGAACCACTACCTTCTCCTTAATTTAATAGAAATCCTAATCTAGAGGAACAGACCTCTTACACTGGGTTTTTGTTATAGCTAGTCCTCCTCGATTCGTGACAGTAGAAGAACTTCTAGAGACAGCAAAAGGAGTCACTAACATGACCATAGCCCATGAAATTGTCATAAATGGAGACTTTCGGATTAAACCAGTTGAATTACCAGAAGACAGGTAAGGTGGTTACTGAGTTATCTTGTTTGGTAGAACAAAGCCATTTCCCAGTTCTGGAAATGTTTCCTTCACTTGATGTCAATATATTCTAATATATTTTTCCTTTCGTATGTTGGTAAAATATATTCCTTATCCTGGGAATTACTAGAGTTCGATAGTAGATCTCAGGACCACTGATCCTTGACAATGTAATGAAAGGTCTGGAAACCTCCTGTGGAAGTCTTGCGTGTCAGCTTCTTCCCACTCTATAGGGTTTAGCTGCCTCCTCTTGTGTGTTCATTGCACTGTCTCCCTCATTTCTTCTTTGTAACTATCACATTTTACTGTAGTTGTTGGTTTACTTGCATTCTTCACCAGATTGTAAACTCCTTAGAGACAAGGACTATGCTTTATTCTCTATCCCTACCTAGTGCCTGGCACATATCATATTGAATCTAAAATTCTGTTGATTGTAAGGTGCACCTTTTAAAGATGGATTGTCGCAAGAAGGAAAAAACATTGCCCGTTATAATTGTGAAAGTACCATGAAAAAAATCGGGATACTGTTGACAAAGGAGGAGCGATGGCTGCTGGGTCAGCAAGCTATAGTGTCTCCCACATGAGGCTTCTGAATATGACTTGACAAACATTTCTTATATGTTCTGCAAGGATAGTACTTTTTCACATTAATCATGAAGAATTAATTACTTGTTTTGCTCTCATGACATAAAGACTGGTTTTCCTGAAATGCTATATATAAGTTGTTATATCAGTAGTTTGGTACCTAATTAAACAGTTGTCCAATATGTCACATGGGAATAGGATAATTTTAGGAAACAAACTTAAAGTTTAAAGTCTTAAACTACTTAATCATAAACATCTTAGGAAACTTGCTGGTATCGGGGAACTTAAATTAACAGATCTGAACTTTCCAGTATTCTTTTTATCATATGGCACTGTTATGGGCTGTTATTTGGACTAATGTCACCTGTCAAATCAGTTAAAAGTTATTCTTTCCAATGAGGTACTCATTGAAATAAATCACTAACTAAAAATAAGTATGTGATTGGTTTAGGTATATCTGGGAAATCTTTCCCTCATCCAAATAACTTAAAAAAATTTTCTTACCCTAAACCTGTAGAATTTGTGCTTTTGAAAGTAGTTTGAGGCAATAATATTTTATTTGCTTTTGCTTTTTTTTCCATTTGCCTCCAGCTTGGAGAAGAAAGTAAAGGATATTGTACATAAAGCTTTTTGGGATTGCTTGAGTGTCCAGTTAAGTGAAGACCCCCCAACTTATGACCGGGCCATCAAGCTCGTTGGTGAGATTAAAGAGGTGAGGTGAAGAGCAAGTCGTGGTGCTTTCTTCGTGTGTTAGGAGTATTTATTCAACCTCTCTGTGTTACTGTGCCAGAAGGCTTTAATGATATTGAAGGATCAGGATTTTAAATTGGTTGCTGAAATGTGGATTTAGGGTATTTTTGGCTTACTGCCCTTTAAAAATTTTCAAAGAAGCTGTGATAACCTGAGGGCATTACTCTTCTAAATGAAAAGAAGGTTCATATTTTTGAAAACAGAATTATTTAAAGAAAACAAGTTATTTTATAAAATATAGATAATTTATAAAAATTTTAATAAACACCTTCAATAAATAATGACCAAAAAAGCGATTCAGTCTTTGGGATAGAGAAGGCATTAAGTGAAAGGTAGAACTGTTTTTGTAACACCTTTAGCAACAGTTTTCCAAAGAAGTAATGTGTCTGTGGAAATTGCCATCTGTCGTTAGCTCACAGGCACACACTAATTAATGTGGGTTTTTTTTTTTTTTTCACTTTTAACAGTTTTTTCTTACTGCGTCCAGTTGATTGCTACCTAGAGCTTAAATGGAAGCTTAAATAGCTAGTCTAAATGATTTGTAAACATGTTTTTCTGTCGATTTGTTGAATAAGAGGTTAAAATGTGTGCACCATTACAATAACAGTTGGTAAGCCCTTATTGGAATAATTGTAAATTCCTTTACATATAATCAAAAATGGCTTCTGACTAGGAAGCTTTGATTAAACTTGGCTGTGCTCTCTTGTAGACGCTCTTATCTTTCTTGCTGCCTGGTCACACCAGACTGAGAAACCAGATAACAGAAGTCTTGGATCTGGATCTGATAAAGCAGGAGGCAGAGAATGGGGCCCTGGACATTTCCAAGCTGGCAGAATTCATTATTGGCATGATGGGGACACTGTGCGCACCTGTTCGAGATGAGGAAGTGAAGAAACTAAAGGACCTTAAGGAAATAGTGCCCCTTTTCAGGTATGGGCACTGTGTCAATCACCTTCAGGGCACCTAAAATACAGAGCCTATTTTCAGAGTTAGACTTCCTCAAGTGTAGGTATTCATGAATTAAAAAAAAAAAAAAATTAAAAAGCAAATATTTTGCTGTGCTCACTTTGGCAGCACATATACTAAAATTGTAACCATGCAGAGATTAGCGTGGCCCCTGCGCAAGGATGACTCGCAAGTTCGTGAAGCGTTCTGTATTTTTTAAAAATAATGATTATGATAAGAAAAGGAGGGAGGGATGGAATGAAGGGAGGGAAGAGAAAGGGAAGGCTGAAAGGAAGGAAGGAAGGGGAAAAAGACAGTGAACTTGAGACTGGGTGAGGTTATAGTCTGTATACTCTTTAACTGGTTGAAGGCAGGTCAAGGTAAAGACTGATAATTAGCATATGTTTTAAAAATGTTAAAATTCAAATCCGTTTTTTACTAAAATCAATATAAATCCAATGAAACAAAAAAGCATGAAATATTTTTAAAAAAGCAAACATTTTGTAAACTGTAGAAAAGGAGAAAGAAGGAAAAAATTCACCCATAATTTTACCACACAAAGGCACAATCACTATTGTCATATTGATATATAAATTTTTTTAAGTTTTTTTTTGCCTCAGCATTTTATTTTGAAAAATTACAAACCTACAGAAAAGTTGCAAAAACAATACAATCAACACTCATATAACCCTTACATAGATCCACCAGTTTTCAACATTTAGTCAGTTTGCTTTATCTTTTTATATATACACTGAGTATGTGCACATTGAGTATGTACGTATGTATGTATATTTTTTCCCCTGAACCTTCTGATGGTTAATGTCAGATATTATGACATTTCACCCTTAACTATTTCAGCAACTACTTCCTAAGAATGTGGATATTCTCCCACATAATCAAAATACAACCAGGACATTCAAGAAATTTAACATTGATATAATCCCATTAACTAACGTTTAGTCCATGTTAACTTCCTTTAGTCTTTTGAATGTTTATTTTTAAATGTATACAATTGTGATCAAATTTATATAATTTATATGCTAATATCGGCAAAGGATTGACATGAGGCTGCCTGAGAATTTGACGTTTGGTTTAACTGCTTAACTGTCTTCCTGTAAACAGATGAAGGTGTTATGTATCAAAATACTACTAGGTAACGTTGCTTATGGGGAAAATGACCTCTAACTGGTAAATTGCATCTAGACAGAAAGAAATGACAATGAACTATAAGTACTCGATGGCACATCATACTTGATGCTTCCGTGAGTGGGGGAACTTCTATAACTGGGCATGCCCCCCATAGAGACCCTAGAAGGCATGCCGTGGAGATTATGAGCTTTTAAGTCAGGGTGCTCCCACATTTCTGAGCTGTCTGTTCATGACTGACATTGTAACTCTTCTTGAAGAGGAGTGCTTGGTGCCGCCCCGTTGGCAAGCTGTGTGAATAGATGGTGCCAAACCTGTGGCTTATTGTCGTCTTGTGAGTCTGACTGTTCAGCTGAACCAAAGAAGACCTCCCGGTGGGCACTGCAAGCCTGACTTTTTTTTGTTAACATTACACCCTAATTATTTCACTTATTTTTTCATTGAAAGTATCATTGAGATAATTATATATTCACATGGAGTTGTAAGAAATAATACAGTACACTTTATCCAGCTTCTCCAAGTGGTGACATCGCAAAACTTTCAGAACCAGGGTGTTGACACTGATACAGTCCACTGATCTCTTTTAGATTTCCTGTACACACATGTATATGTTTATGTATAGTAACTTTTATACAATTTTATCACCTAAGTTCGAATATCCACCACCACACTCAAGATACTGAACAGTTCCAACACCACAAGGATCTCTTGCATTGCCCTTTTATAACCAACTTACATTACGTTACTTTTTTAAACTCTCCATAAGCATTTTCAGTGGCTGCAAAATATTCATTCACATAGATATGATTAACTGTTTCTCTGTTAAGATGAACAATTAGATTATGTATAGTTATTTAGTATTTAACCCAGCAGTGCACATCTCTGCACAAAACTTTTTTCTTTATTTTAGGTTATTTCCTAAAGATAGGTTCTTAAAATGGGATTACTGTGTCAGAGGATGTGAACAGTTTTAAGATTCATTGCATGTTACCAAGTTGCTTTCCAAAAGTTTTATAAGTAAAAAAAGTTTAATCTCTAGCCTTCTTGATATCATTACGCTCTCAATATTCATTACATAGAAAAATGCCCTTCATTGTCAGGTTCCCTCAGGGTTTAGAGAGAGCATGTTGCAAAGACTGCCTAAGTATAGTTATTGATTTGTTCATTCATTCAACAAGCTCTTACCTCTTATGTGCTAGGCACGGTGCTAGACATTAGAAATAATATAGTCGGTAAGAGCTCAAAATCAGCCAAGTTAAATGAGGAATTCCTTGGAAGAGAGTCCTCTGGGGAAATAGCTGGTAGCAAACTCAACCTAACTCAGATTCCTACTGGAAAGAGAAGGAACTGGGGAAAGTGGTAACCTGGGAGTATACACCCTATCTGAAGGAGGCCACAGTGGCTGCTTAGTGCCAGCCGACTGTAGTCGTGATGGAGTTTGGGCCCGGGTTGCCAGATCTTTTGATTTTTCAAGAGAAGCTAGAAATCCTGGCTTTTAAAAACACTGTGAGCATAAAACATGATTGTGGGTTACTTCCAGTCAGTGGTCTGCCACTTGGCAGTCTCCAATAGTCTCTGGTTTCCTGTAGGTGGATTTAGGGGACTGTTGGGAATGCTCAAAGGAGAGGCAGAACACCCTCCAGAAAGTCGGCTGCCCCACGCGTTTGGGAGAGGGACAGAGTGGCAGGCTGAGGGGCCCTGAGTTGTTCCTCAGACTGTGTATCCTTTCCCATACATATCACCTTATGTGTGGGTGAATTTATTCTGTCATACGATGTTCAGTCAGTCCCAAAGGGCATCAGGGGACTGGGAGGACATTTGATCCTGTTCTTACCTCTGTGTAGGACCACACCTAAACCTGCACCTTGGGTTCTTATCCACCTTCTGCAAGTAGGTCACTTAGCAGCTCCCGACCTCTGGTAAGAGTGCTGCTGGTATGTGACAGGCATGGTATGGAAGGTATCCTCGGCATTGCGTCACGTCTGCCCATCGGTTACATTCAGAGTGTGAACTAGCAATTATGCCATGAGAGCTAGAGCATAAAACCTGCCGTGAACATGTTAACCTGTGTGAGCATGGAGACCAGGTGGTGAACTCTCTGCTCTTAACCTCCGGTCTGGGGCCGTCCTTCCTCTGTGGCCGCCAAGAGGGCTGACCCAGAGCCAAAGAATGAGCTCTGGGCCTGACAGGCAGTGGGGGAAGTGATGTTTGCCTAGGGGCAAGGGTGGGACAGAGAGCAGCTTAAAAATTTGCAGTCCTTTCTTCTAAATTTGTTTTTTTTAATCTGCGTTCTCATGGCTTCTCCAACTTTTCTTGCCACCCTTTCTGAGATTAAAAAACTGTCTCAAATCAGCTCACTTCATTTTTTTTAACAGCAGTGTTTACTTTTACAAGTGCCCAGTGATAAATCCTTTTATCTCTTTCAGGGCAATTTTTTCCGTGTTGGACCTAATGAAAGTGGACATGGCAAACTTTGCTGTCAGTAGCATTAGGCCACATCTCATGCAGCAGTCAGTTGAATATGAAAGGAAGCAGTTTCAAGAGTTTTTGGAGAAGCAGCCAAGTATGTTTAATGTTTTGTGGTGCCTGTTCGTTGTCTGTGTTTTTTCATTTTAGTGGCTGTAGCTTGCCGCATAATGATATTTTCAAAACAAAATGAGAATTTAGTATGAGAGTGAAACCATGCACCTCAGATTGGGACTTGAACCCACGTGCTGGGACTCAAACCCAGCCAAAACCCACGGTCTTCCAACTGAGATCACACACTTGGTTTCAGGACTTAATGAAGCTCAGGTTCTTGATATCTCATCACAGAAAGAATTCAGTGAGAGACAAAGTGATGGGTAAGAAGTGGATTTATTTAGAGAGAAACACTCTGCAGACAGAGTATGGGCCATCTCAGAAGGTGAGAAAGCACCAGGGTATGGGGTTGTCAGTTTTTATAGGGGTGGGTAATTTATAGGCTAATGAGTGGGAGGAGTATTCCAGCTATTTCAGGAAGGGGCGGTGATTTCCAGGAATTGGGCCACCACCTACTTTTTGATCCTTATGGTTGGCCTTGGAACTGTCATGGCACCTGTGGATGTGTCATTTAGCTTGCTGATGTGTATACTGAGGCACAAGGTCTAGTGGAAGTGTCCGCCATCTTGGGCCCATTTGGTTCTAGTCAGTTTATGTCATGTCCTCGGGCTATGTCATTGTTTCAAAGGTTGTGCCCTGCCCCCTTCCCTCCTGTTTCAGGAGTAGTCTAATTTGAAGACAGAAAAGCACAAGATGTTAGGCCCTGCAAACTTAGTTGACAAGCAAGAGAACTATAAGTAGGAGAGGAGAACAGAAATTTAAAAAAAGAAGTCCTAAATTAAATGGGTTTTTATGAAGACACCAGTTTGAGGTGAATTGTATACTTGGCCTTGGTTTTAAAAACATGACAAACTTCTTAGGACTATTTAGCTCACTTTTCTCCCCTCTATGAGGTACGTCAAGAAATTTCACTTTGCTTCTCTTCTATATGCATAAATCTTCTGGTTTCGTACCCAGAAAAAGTCTCATTTTTATGAACCTCTCAGATGACTGCAGGAAACAGATAAATTAGAATCCAAACTATGTTTCATTTCTAGGGTGCTTTTTTGGTCTCTGCACTGGCAGCTGATGTTCTAAGTGAATTGCAGTTTTCAGTTCCAATTTATTACGAGTTCCGTTTAGCCTCTAAGTTTGTGGGTCACAAGATGAAAATGGCAGTCTCTGGATAGATTGTGTTGCCTGACCAGAATCAGGTCAGCAGTTGCTCATCCAGCCCCAGGCAGAGAAGTTGGAACTGGTCCTGAGGGCCAGGAGGAGTCAAGAAAGGGCAGAGTTGAAGGAGCAGTACTAGAAGATTGGTTAGTGTTTACTGTGTACTAGGCTTGTGTCAAGGGTGTACCTGTGTTGCCATAGGTGACCTCATAGTAAGCCTATGAGGTAGGCACTATTTTTTAAACCAGTTTTACAGATGTGGTAAGAGATTTTGAGAGGTTTTTTTTTTTATTTTGGCTGTGCCAGGCGGCATGCAGGATCTTAGTTCCCTGACCAGGGATCAAACCTGTGCCCCCTGCATTGGGAGCTCAGAGTCTTAACCACTGGACCGCCAGGGAAGTCCCCAGATTTTGAGATTTTTGATCAGAATTGATGACCACACAGCTCCCTTTCTCAACCGGTATTTTACTGCCCCTCAGGAGAAACCAGGGTTGCAGTTTACAGGCTGAAGAGCTTTTGTAGGAAGGCCAGGTGCGGACAGCCGGGGCCCAGGCGCTGAGCTGGTCCGAGTCTAGTGCTTATCACTCACGGCATGAAAGCCGAGGTTTTCCAGAGCTGGCCGCCTACAGAATGCTGTCTGCAGAGGCTGAAGGGAGAACGAAGCTTGGAACCAAGAGCTCGGCGTGATCAGCATGTGGGCAGAACCAGAGGTGTGTCCTGTTGCAGCGGTGAAGAGTGGACTCCAGCCGTGCCCTCGGCTGCCCGTTTTGTTTTAAGGTGGCCGCCACTGGCAGGGCTGCCACCTATTCCAGGCCCTGTCAGAGGGGTGTTTGCTCAGACACTGTGGACAGAAACCTCATCTTCTCTCTCTCGTGTCCCTCAGAGTCCCTGGTGCGTTATTCAGCTTAGAAAAGTAGGGGAAGCATGCTGGCGGATGAAAGACAATTGAGGTTCCCCCCACCCCCTGCAGTGCTCCAAACACTGCACAGTATGCGTCAAACACGGGACAGAACTTACCCCTCCCCGCCACCGCAAGGCTGAAAGTAAACCAGATTGATACAAGACTAAGATCTAGACAAGGACAAGCCTCATCTTCAGTGTGGAGGATACTTTACACTGGGAAACTCTAGTCAGTGTCTCATCCCATCTGTCTCTGGGCAAGAATTTTTGCATCTCACTGAGCTGGAGCTATCAGAGCTTCCAGCCACGTATCATGCAGGAGTGGCCAGGGTAGGAGAGAAGAGAGTGGAGGTCTGTCGAACATCCGAGGTGGCATTTATATCCACTGTCGTGGTTAGTCCTCACAGCAGCCAGTGAGATGGTGGTGGAGGACATTTCTTTGTATTAAGAATCTTGATAGTCAGACTGACTGTGACGTATCTAAGAACACTCAGCTGGTAACTGGCAATCTTGTGACGTGAACCGAGGCCTATTTGATTCCAAAGTCCGTACTTTATACTTTACCACAGTTCCAGGATGATCTTCCCTAAAGTAATTCTGGGAAGCATCCGTCCAGAGCATTCCAGTAATGTTCGAAGCCTTGCTTTTCACAGATTCTCTGGACTTTGTCACCCAGTGGCTGCAAGAAGCCGCAGATGACCTTATGAATCAGAAGTGTAGAAATGCCCTGCCGGCTGTGGGAGAGGCCTCTGGCTCTGGGGACGGTCCCGGGCCAGATCCTGTTGCTGTCCAGAATTATGCATACCTGAAGCTTCTGAAGTGGGACCACCTCCACAGACCTTTCCCTGAAGTAGGTGCTCCAGAGCAGTCTGACTGCTCATTTCTTTTTTGTGCTGCTGAACTTTAAAAAAAATAATAGTTACAATTCACATACCAGAAAAATCTCCCTTGTAAGTTGTATAATTCACTGGTTTTTAGTACATTCACAGAGTTACGCTTCCATTACCACTGTTTAATTTCAGAACATTTCCGTCACCCAGAAAGAAGCCCTGTACCCATTAGCGGTCACAACCCTCCCCCCACCCCCTGGCAACCATTAATCTTCTTTATGTCTCTATGGATTTGGCCTATTCTGGACTTTTCGTTTAAACGGAATCATGCAATATTGGCCATTTGTGTCTGGCTTCTTAGCATGAAGTCCATCCATGTTGTAGCATAAATCAGTACTTCATTCTTTTTAAGTCTTTTTTATTGTGTTAAAATATACACAACATAAAATGTACCATTTTTAAGTGTACAGTTTAGTGGCACTAAGTACGTTCACATGACTCTGCGGCCATCACAGCCACCCATTCATGGAACAGATTGGAACCCAGTACCCTTTAAACACTAACTCCTCATTCTTCCCTCCCCCGGTTCCTCTGTGTTTCTGAACCTGACTACTTTAGCTGCCTCATATGAGTGAAATCACACAGTATTTGTCCTTTTGTGACTCGCTTATTTCACTTAGTATAATATCTTCAAGGTTCATCCACGATGTTGTTTGTGGCAGCATTTCTTTTCAAGGCTGAATAATATTCCATTGTATGGCTATACCCCATTTTGCTTTATTCATTCATCAGTTGATGGACAACCGATGGGCTACTTTTGGGCTGTTGTGAATTGTGCTGCTCTGAATATTTGTGTACAAGTTTTTGTGTGGCCATGTGTTCTCAGTTCTCTTGGGTATGTACCTAGGATTAGAATTGCTGGGTCACGTGGTGACTCTTAAGTTTAACATTCTAAGGAACTGCCAGACTATTTTCCGAAGTGCCTGCCTCATTTTACAGGCCCACCAGCAGTGTATGGGGCTTCTAATTTGTGCTGCCGAGCTTCTGTCCTGTTTTTACTCATCTTGATGAAAACCCTAACAGTGACGGTGCTTTTCAGTTTTATCTAAAGAAACTTCTTCCCCTTCCATGCAGAGCAATATATATATTTTTAAATTTATTTATTTATTTTATTTATTTAATTTTGGCTGCGTTGTGTCTTTGTTGCTGCGTGCGGGCTTTCTCTAGCTGTGGCTCGCGGGCTTTAGGCACGTGGGCTTCAGTAGTTGTGGTACACGGGCTTCGTTGCTCCGCGGCATGTGGGATCTTCCCGGACCAGGGCTTGAACCCGTGTCCCCTGCATTGGCAGGCGGATTCCTAACCACTGCGCCACCAGGGAAGCCCAGAGCAATATTTTTTTGCTTTGTATGTTTTTCGTAGTAAGTGCTTCTAACTGCAGGAGTCCTTTAAGGAGATGACTAACGGGGGATCCCCCCAGCAAATAGCTGGTTTGGCGTCTAGACTCCCCCTCTTTTTTAAGGGCACTCAGGCTTCTTATCTCTAGCCTCAGATCCTGCTACTTCTCTAAGTTTCTTTCTCAGTTCCTTATTTTTCTTTTTGAGATGTTGTGAGCCTAAGGTTTCACCTCTTGCCTCTGAGTTCCTTGTTTTGTGCCAGAGCAGGCTCTAAAGGGGGTATTGAAGTGGGGATGGGGAGCTTCCTTCCTGCAGAGTGACATGCTCTCTCCTCTCTCCTGCAGACATTTCTCTTAAAAAATAGACGTGGGGGACTTCCCTGGTGGCGCAGTGGTTGAGAATCTGCCTGCCAATGCAGGGGACATGGGTTCGAGCCCTGGTCTGGGAAGATCCCACATGCTGCGGAGCAGCTAGGCCCGTGAGCCACAATTACTGAGCCTGCGCGTCTGGAGCCTGTGCTCCGCAACAAGAGAGGCCGCGATAATGAGAGGCCCGTGCACCGCGATGAAGAGTGGCCCCCGCTTGCCGCAACTACAGAAAGCCCTTGCACAGAAACGAAGACCCAACACAGCCATAAATAAATAAATAAATAAATAAATAAACCCGAAGTTTAAAAAAAAAAAAAAGATGTAACACTCAAGATTTAAGCTTTAAAAAAAAAAAAAAAAAGCCTTGGGGAAAATGGTGTTTTCACTGGGGAGAGATGTCTACTCTCAGAATTGATCCTTGGAAATCCTTTGCGTCCTAAACCCAAGTACGGCATACTGCTAGGAGGCCACAAAGCAAGGATGCTGCCCTGTAACAAAATGAAGTCAAAAAAGAGACTGGTAAAGCCTCTCTGTTTAACAATAGAGGAGTCTCCCTTCAAAGGTGGTTTTTACTTCTTAGGGAGAATTCTGGGCTAAGGCTCCACATTGTTAATGTCTTGATTTGGTGTGTCAGTTTCGTACAGCAAGACCGGTCCTTAAAGTTTATTTGATTAATCTGTAAAAACTCAGATCAGAAGTCATGTCTCCTCAGCCTTTCCACTTCCCTTTACCTCACCCCACACAGGGGACTTTGGCCTGGCAGGGCCTGGGCCTGTCTGTAACACAGGGACGCCGTCATGGAAATTCACTCACTGACTACTTTCCAGGTGTTATCTGTCATTCCTACTTTTTCTACTTATCGTTCATTTTTCTCTTTCTTTATTCACGCCCCAGTTCTTGAGAGCCTCCTTTGTGCTGGATACTGAGGGGGATACTGAGGTGAATAAGTGTATTTCTCCCCTCCTTCCCTCCTGTGCCCTGGATGGGGTGGCTGGTTGTCTGGTTGGCCCAGGACTGGGAATGGGAGTGGGGAGCGGGTAGTGTTCACAGGCCTTGGGAGTTTCAGTTTTTAAACCAGGCCACGCCCGGAAAAACTGGGATGAGTTGGCCCCCTGTGTACCTCGTTACTCTTTCCCGTCTAATGATGTAATTCCTGTTTATTGAGTGCTGGCTCTGCCAGCCACTTTATTATTATCTTTCTTTTTTTAATACATTTATTTATTTATTTGTTTATGGCTGCGTTGGGTCTTCATTGCTGCACGCGGGCTTTCTCTAATTGTGGCGAGCAGAGGCTGCTCTTCATTGTGGTGCGCGGGCTTCTCACTGCGGTGGCTTCTCTTGTTGCGGAGCACGGGCTCTAGAGCACGCGGGCTTCAATTCAGTAGGTGCCGCGCGTGGGCTCAGTAGTTGTGGCTCCTGGGCTCTAGAGCGCAGACTCAGTAGTTGTGGCTCATGGGCTTAGTTGCTCCATGGCCTGTAGGATCTTCCTGGACCAGGGCTCGAACCCGTGTCCCCTGCATTAGCAGGCGAATTCTTAACCACTGCGCCACCAGGGAAGCCCCAGCCACTTTATATACATGGTCTTTTTTCATCTTTCTTTCTTTCTTTCTTTTTAATTTTTATTGGAATATAATTGATTTACAGTGTTGTGTTAACTTTCTGCTGTACAGCAAAGTGAATCAGTTATACATGTACATATATCTACTCTTTTTTAGATTCTTTTCCCATATAGGTCATTACAGAGTGTTGAGTAGCGTTCCCTGTGCTATGCAGTAGGTCCTTAATAGTTATCTATTTTATATAGAGTAGAGTGTATATTGTCAATCCCAGTCTCCCAACTTATCCCTCTCCCTTTTTTTCATCTTTAAAACAGCACTGTGAAGGAGGAATCCCCATTTTGCCTAGGGCTCAGAGAGTTGAAGAAACCTGCATGAGGTTGTGCTGCTATTAAATGATGAAGTCTGGGTTTACACCCAGTCTGGCTCATGTTGTACTGCAGCCTTCTTAAGGGAGAGGGGCGCTGTGGTGGAAGAATTCACACCTGACTCCCTTATGGCCGGCTCTGAAAGGACTAGAAAATCCTCAGGGGAACTTCAGAGGCCTCCGTATGGGCTGCGGCCCCACTGCCCTCTGCCGGTCACAGCCCGAACCTGCAGCTCAGGATGGTTTCTGTTTTATTCATTGCAGACAGTTTTGATGGACCTTTCTCGCTTCCAAGAGTTCCAGCTCCAGCTGGAGCAGCTGACCGTCCTGGGGGCCGTATTGCTGGTCACGTTCAGCATGGCAGCCCCAGGAATTTCCAGCCGGGCCGACTTCGCTGAGAAACTCAAGATGATCGTGAAGATTCTGCTCACAGATATGCATCTGCCGTAAGTGACGGAGAGCTGTGGCGACCAGGGCCTTCAACAGATGGTGGGAGGCAGCGGGGGGCAGGGAGCAGACTGAAGCAGGGGTCTGCGGTGTAAGGCAGAATCGGGGACACTCGCCAGAGACTGAGGAAACCTGGCAGTGCAGCGCAGGATTTACTCAGGGTCACACGGTCAAGGTTAGAGTCCGCTCCAGGGCTGATTAGCGAGGCTCTAGGACAGTGGCTTTCAAATGTTTGTGACCAGGACGCATAGTGAGAAATTCACCTTCTGTGGTTACGGTGCATACTTGGACACACATGTAACTGCAATAAAAACTTGACAAAGTGAAACTTACCCAACTGTCCTTAATACTTCCTGATATTTCTATTCTATTCTTGTTCCATTAAAAAGAAAAAAAATACTGGTTGCTACCCAGTGAATTGCTTTCATAATCAACTAATAGTTTGGTCAACACAGTCCTAGGGAAAGGTCAAATAAGAAACAAGCTGCATTCCTCCAGAGTGTGTGAATGTGATTAAAGTTTTCTGCCCTTTGCACACTCCTCATAGACATTTTGTACTGAGTGTAAATGGATTATTTATCAACCAGCACCAATCCACACTTGTGTGAGGGCAACTGCTTCTGCAGTGAAATCAGATTAGGTGATTTACGTGGTTTCCAGCATATAGAATATTTTTGAATGTTTCTAAGTAAACCTGTATCTGACAACGTCCACCTCAGAGGATTCTTCAAGTGGAATGTCCCCAAACCTTCTCCTCCTCCTTACAAAGTGGAGGAATTGGCTGCTGAGTTTGCACACAGCCTGCATGTGTTCAGTGCGATGAGGGGCGTGTCCACGAGCTGTGACCTGGGGCTCAACAGTCTTGACTCAGGCCTGCAGGGTGTTTGCTGAGGCGAGGCCTGGCCTGAGGCCCTTGCACAGGTGTAGCCCTGGGCTGTCACCTAGGTCCCCCTCCAGTAAAACTGCTCTGTCAAAGCTACTGAGGAGGAGGGCCTGTCCGGCGCTTCCTTGGGAGGCCAGCCCTGCCTTGTCCACCCTGGCCCCAGCAGCAAGTCCTGGGGCTCTCACATTTGCTCCCACTCATTCTACTGTACACAGCCTCTAGATCCAGGACAAAGGCAATTGCCTTCTCAGACAACGCCCACCAGCATAAGGGCTCTCCACAGAGACTCCAGGGGAGCCCAGGAGCCCCAGGAAATCGAGGTGTGAATTTTAACTTTTAGATTTCAATTTTATTTGTTCTTTGAAAGTCGTTAATACACTGTGTTTCAAAAGCCTAAAGGGACAAAGTAGTATCCAATGAGAAGTTTCTCTCCCACTCCGTCCCACGGCTACCACATTTCTGGTTTCTGGTGTGTTGCTCCAGAGGTGTCCAAGGTAGTCCTAAGTCAGTTCCAGGGTTATTTCGCCACTCAGATGCTAGCAAGAAGTTAGCTTTTAGATTGTTAGACCAGGCATAACCTGAGCCCTCCCCTTGCCACTGTTCTTTCTGGCAGAGAGAGACGGGTAGTGAGACAAAGTCCCCTGAGTTGGATGGACGCAGTCTGAGGGGTTCGGGGCAGGGAAGAGGCACAGTTTTCCCCTTGAACCCATCAGTCTGTGAATTGGTCGCTGTGACTCTCCCCAAACGGGGGCTGGGAGGGGAGGTGGATGTGCACTTTGTTGATGGGCCCTTTCTTCACTGGCTTCTCCTTCCCTTCTCTGCTCAAGCTCCTTCCATCTGGAGGATGCCCTGACTACCGTTGGGGAGAAAGTCTGCCTGGAGGTGAGCAGCTGCCTTTCCCTGTGCGGGTTCAGCCCCCTCACCACGGACAAGGAGGCCGTGCTCAAGGGCCAGATCCAGGCCGTGGCCAGTCCTGACAACCCCATCCGCAGGATCGTGGGTACGTTTGGGCGAAGGCGGGACCAGGGATATGCCTGTGATGGGCTGGCAGACAGGCCCCTCTGCGGACATCTAGAAGGGTTTGATGGATTACGAGTGCCAGTGAGTGAAGAGAGAGTGATTATTCACCATAGTGCAATTAGGGCGACCCGAAGCTTTGGCCAAGTGACTAGGCAGCCAGCACTGTCCTGAGGGCTCTGGCTTTGCAATCACCTGTCTTGGTTCAGAACCCTGCTCCGTCCAGCACTGTGAGGTGGCGGGAAACAATATATTGGTCTCTGCCCCTGGCTCCTGGCACAGAGCTCCTGAAACTCTGGTAGTTTCCTCAGTGGTAAGAGCGCTAGGGGCATCTTTTGTTCTGGTGTTTGGTCTTTGACCTTGGCTCCTGACCCGGAGCTCCTACATCCTTTGGAGTTTCCTGGGTGCTGGGAGTGTCTTGCGTTCTGAGTAGGTGACTCTTGATGGGCTCCTGGGTCGGGGCTGGTCACCCGAAAGACCAAGCCATGATTAGAAGCTTGGAACTTTCAGCCCCGCCCTCCATCCTCCAGAGAGAGGAGAGGGGCTAGAAATGCCTACATGATGAAACCTTCACAGAAGTCCCAAAAGTACAAGGTTTGGAGAGCTTCTGGTTTGCTGAACACATCCGTGTAGTGGACGGGTGGTGCGCCCCAGCTCCGCGAGAACAGAAGCTCTTGCCCTCGGGACTTTCGCCGACCTCACCCTATGTATGGCTTCTTCGGACTCTTCATTTGTATCCTTTATCAGATCCTTTATTATTTAATAAACTGGTAAACCTAAGTAAGCGTTTCCCTGAGTTCTGTGAGCTATTCTAGCAAATCATCAAAATCCAAGGGAGAGGACGTCATGGCAACCTCCGATTTGTAGTCAAGTCAGAAGTTGTGGATGACCTGGGGGCCTCCTCCTTGTGATTGGCTTCTGAAGTCAGGGGCAGTCTCGTGGACCTGAGCCCTTAACCTGTGGGATCTGAGGCTATCTCCACGTAGTGTCAGAACTGAGTAAAATTGTAGGACGCCCAGCTGGGGTCACAGAGAATTGCTTGGTGTGGGGACCCTTCTCCCCCGGATCTGGAGTCAGAAGCGTTTTGAATGTGGTAGTGGCGCGAGGGTAAGGGAGAAGCATAGCTGTAGTACAAGGCTAGGACGGGTTTTCTTTACAAGCACTTACTGTGTAGCTTGAGCAAGTGACGTGATATTTGAGTTTCATCATCTCTAAAAAGGGGGTAATACCAACACCTGCAGGGTTGCTGAGAGGACTGCAGGTGATAAGATATGTAAGGTGCTTAAGCAGAACCTGGCAGCACATAGGGAGGACTCACTAACGAGTTGCAGCTATTAAAAATATTACTCCAGACTTCCCTGGCGGTCCAGTGGTTAAGACTCTGCACTTCCAGTGCAGGGGGCATATATATATATATATATAACTCTGCTATATGAACTGTTACTTTCCATCATCACTGGTTGATTCTGTTCACTACATCTAATATTTAATTTTTACATCTAATACATCTAATATTTAATTTTTAAAATTATTGTCATTTAATTAATTGTAAAGTCCTTCCTTAACTTCTTTATGAACTCAGATAGATGTTCATCTTATAAATAATGAAAAGTTAGCAGGCTTCAGGCAAAAGCAGAATGATCTGTGGTTATCAGATTCTAGGTTGGAGTAGAGGCTGAACCAGTGACATGGGTGTGCTTCTAATTCCATGACTTTTTTTTATTTCATCCCAGGCCCGCGTTAGTCACAGTTTCATCTTCAGGTCCCTCAGGAGGACCCTCCTGATGCTGCAGGGCCCTCGGGCTGTCGAGCTCATTGTTGTCAACCGGGGTGGGGATGTGGGGAAGTGCTGCGAAGAGACCACTGGCTACTAAGCTGCTCCCTTAGTCCTGTCATCTAGGTTGTTTAGTCACAGCCAGTTAAGTGTGTTACTGGACTCCAAAGGATGTAAGTCACTTGCACCTGAGAAGGTTCCCTAGGGCATGAGGTGGGTGTGAAGTTTGAAAACGCTTATTTAATATAAATGCCGCTATTGCTTTTGTAATAAAATCTGCAAGGTGCGGCTTGCACACACACTTTTTTGGCAGCTGAGGGTACACAGGAAAGTGCAAAAATATCATAGCAGGGGGTGGGCTAAAGAACCATCAAACTAAATGATTCCTCAGAGTAGGACAAGTTGCCCACAACTCCATGGCCTTCATTGCAGGCTTTGGAGAAGGAGGCTTAGGCTTCTTTCATGTGGGCTTATGGGAAAATCTAGATCACAAGCCAATAGTGCTGGAGTCTTCTTTTTTTTTTTTTTAAGTGCTTAGTTAATTAATTAATTTATTTATTATTTATTTTTGGCTGTGTTGGGTCTTCGTTTCTGTGCAAGGGCTTTCTCTAGTTGTGGCAAGCGGGGGCCACTCTTCATCGCGGTGCGCGGGCCTCTCACTGTCGTGGCCTCTCTTGTTGCGGAGCACAGGCTCCAGACACACAGGCTCAGTAGTTGTGGCTCACGGGCCCAGTTGCTCCGCGGCATGTGGGATCTTCCCAGACCAGGGCTCGAACCCGTGTCCCCTGCATTGGCAGGCAGATTCTCAACCACTGCGCCACCAGGGAAGCCCAAGAGTCTTCTTTTTTTTAAATAAATTTATTTATTTATTTATTTTTGGCTGTATTGGGTCTTCGTTGTTGCGCACAGGCTTTCTCTAGTTGCGGCGAGGGGGGGCTACTCTTTGTTGTGGTGCGCGGGCTTCTCCTTGCGGTGGCATCTCTTGTTGGGGAGCACAGGCTCTAGGCGCGCGGGCTTCAGTATTTGTGGCTCGCGGGCTTAGTTGCTCCGCAGCATGTGGGATCTTCCCAGACCAGGGCTCGAACCCGTGTCCCCTGCATTGGCAGGCAGATTCTTAACCACTGTGCCACCAGGGTAGTCCCTTTCTCTTCTTTTTTGAACTTGCATTTCCTGCTTTATTTTTCCTCCCACTTTTTATATGATCTTAAACAATGGCTAATGTTGGTCTCAGTGTGCCTTGCTCTTCTGAGAGCAGAACCTGGCAGCACCCTAATCTCCCCTTAATCGTTCATACATTTATCCTTGCTTTCCAAGTGTATTTTGGGCTTTGCCTGGTGGCCAGGCCTCATGGCAGGCACTGTGCTGGGTGCTGGGGAGAGAATGATGAATAAGATGAGCATGGTCCCACCCCGTGGAGCGGACCAGCTTTGTGGCGGGGTGGGGGGGCTACAGTACAAATGGGATGAATGTTCAGAAGTGGGAGGTGCCTCAGGATGGTCAGGGAAGACTTTTCCGAAAAGGTGATGTTTCAGCTGAAAACTGAAGCATAAATAGAAGCTTGTAAAGTCACCCTGACCAAGAAGCAAACAACTGCATTCTTTTCTATCGCAGATTCCCGAGTCCTGACCTTCTTAGAAACCTACCTTGTCTCCAGTCATCAGAAGCCATTTCCCACAGCCCCAGGGGGATTAGGTCCCGTTCAAACAGAGCTGGAGGAAGTTGCCATTAAGTTCGTGCGCCTGGTCAACTATAACAAGATGGTCTTCAGTCCCTACTATGATGCGATCCTCAGTAAGATCCTTGTCAGACCCTAACGCCTGTGCTCCCTACAGCAGCAGTGTTACCCACTGGACCTGTTCTCAGCTGTAGTGTTGCTTTGGAAAATAGCTGCTTAGTACATTTCTGTTTAACAGCACTGATGCCAAAAGGAAGAATATTGTGTATCACTGTTGAAAAGACTTGTTGAAAAATGTACCTAATTCTGTTTTGAGGGTTTGTGTTTATGAGTGCAAGTTTACAAATCAGAGAAGCTTTTCGTTATCGTTAGTTTTGTAGGTAGCACTCAGCTTTTAACGGGTGGACTGCCGTGTGTCTCCACTCACACCCTATCATGATCGTAGCTGCCTCGTCTCTCCCAGGAGCCTGGGACCTCTTCGTGCCATCTGGCTCGTTTTTCTTTCAGACACCCAGGAGTATCTGACAGCCACCCCAGAGTGAACAGAACCAGGCCGTGATGCGTTTAGACCCTTGCCCCTCTCCTGCCCAGCCCAGCCCTCCTCCTTCCAGGTATTTTGTGTTGGAAGGACTTTATATAGTCTTACTGCCTCCACACACCTCCCGCACCCACTATTTATTGCTTTCTCCCTGCCTGGGCTACCCGGAGCCCCAGAACCCTTTTGTTCTAGAGGAGGGTTATTTGATTTTAAAAAGCTTACTTGTTTATACAAAATTACTTCTGAGCCTGGATGATAGCAGTTGTGGGATCTAGAGAAAGGAAAATTCTGTGACTTTCATGCCTTGAAAGTCAAGGAGGAATATTTTTTTAAATATATGTTAGTGTAATATATAGAAGAGGACAGATGTCTAAAGTTTTTACTGAAAAGTTCACTCTGATACAATACATAGATGTATTGATTGGATTCGAATTCCAGCATTCGATTTAAGTGTTTTCAGGTAAAATAGCGGTAGCTCACTTATTTCTTGGATAACGAAGTTATAGGAAATCCCTGGTATTTATTGAGGAACTTCAGTTACCAGAATTCCTGACATATCCTGTGACTGAAAGGGTAGCTTGGCTCTCACAGGTGACCTGTTCTGTTAAAAAAAATAAAATGTGCGCACGTGCCTGTGTGTATTTTAGACAGGGACATTTTGTTAGAAACAGAGCCATGAAGTTGTTGGGCGATCTCCAGTTGCCAGAATCATGCAAGGAATCCCTTCATTCAAGCTGATGAGGGCTGGGGTGGAGCTGGGGACAGCGTTAGGGAAACATCCACCCTGTACACTGTGTAGTGATGTGAGGCTTCAGGAGGAGTGAAGGTTATACTGGGAATGTGATTTCTGCAAGTATTTGCTTCTAATATTTTTACTTGCAGTCAGAAATGTATGCTGGGTTAGGGGGTCAGAGGTCATATTAATAAAGTTTAGGCTGAAGGACAAATCCTCCAAGGTTTCAAAGAACAAAATCACATCTTTTGTAGCTTATTCAATGAGGTCACCTCTGGAATTGTTTCTGGAGATAAGGCTGCTGTGGCAGCTGTGCTCACTGGTTGTAGAGTATGAGGTTCCAGGGGACAGCACTCTTGCTTGCCTCAGCCTCAGTGTTTGGGTCCCTCCCTCCGCATCCAAGGATGCCGGAGAGGAGTGTTACCCTCACAGATGCAGGGTCGGTCACCAGCTCCTGCAGCCATTTTCCCTAAATCTCAAAGTTTCTTCATTTTGCTTTCTTTTGTAAGAGTTAACTCTTAGGTGGTTTTTTTCTTTCTTTTCCCTCATGGGTTCCTACATAGACAGAGTGAAGTTTGCACAGTTTGAAATCTTGATGCATATATAACAGGGAGCTTCACAGACTCCTGTGGCCCCCACTACCTCAGTGTCCACTGGTGGAATTCTACAGAAGCCAGAATGAAGATGGCAAAGTTCAGAATCACAATATTCATATTGAATCGTTTTGTTGTTGCTCTTTGAAGATAAGTGAGCTAGTTTTCTTCCTGGAATCTCATAGGATTATCACTAAGGGCCAGGAAAATTCATTTAGTTCATTTAGTCACTCAGGAAATATTTGCTAAGCATCTACTTAGAACTCCCCCCTACGGCTCTCCCTCCAAGACAAAAATACCTTTGGCGTATAAATTATCCTTCAGAATTGAATTGGGTTATATACTGCATACTGATTGCATTTGATATGGTTTCCTGCCTAACAGGTTTGTGGAGAACATGTCTTTTGTGGAAGTGCTAAGTTTATTTGGCACTAGTATTTCACTGTAGGTGGGTAGAACTGATTGCCTTGAGAGTTGGGTTGATATCAGCAGGTCAGTTAGATTTCTTTGATAGTCTCCTGAATGAATGAATGAATGAATGTCTAGAGCAGTAAGCCCTCAACTGATTGGGTGGATAGTGGGTGGATTCTCACTCTACATATATATATATTTTTAATCTTATTCTAAAGCAAGCTGTAAAATGTGATCGTTTATGTAACCCTTTATAAATATACTTCAGGTAAGAGTTACACTGATATATCTTACTGATTAATGCAGTGGACAGGTGTATAGGAACTTTTTTCTCTGTGAAGAGAAGTTATTAAAAAGTTTGACTCAATAGGCACATAACGTGCACATACTGGCTGACAATTCTGAATGGATTATTTAGCAGTTCTGTTTTTGTGGCTTATTTTACTTTCTCCAAAGTCTTAAGATAGCTGGGAATAGAGCAGCCTACTTTCCTGGTGAATTTCAAAGGGAGGGAATAGGTGTTTGCTGTTTGATTTCCAGTGACATTTTGGCATGCCCTGATTTCTATGTATAACATTTGTATTTCTTTTAATTTTGAGGCAGGGTGGTAGAGTGGAAAGACTGGGAGCTGTCAAGAAACCAGAGTTTTGATCCCATTTCTGTTATGTGATTAGCTCGAGCAAATCAGGACCCATTTCCAATACCTATAAAATGAAAGGACTGGATTTGACCTTACAAGCGCCTTTCCAAGTCTGACATTCTGTAGTAAATCTGACTGGAATAACTTAAGTAGACTGCAGTAGGATTGTGCAGAAAGTTCCTGATTTAGAGGAAGATCTGGGTTGAGTTTTTCCTCTGTTGCCTTCTTGCAAGGTCATGTGATGTTGGGCTAATTATTCTTCCTTGGGCTCCGTATTTTCACCCATAAAATGAGCATACTCCTAACTCACACTTCCTGTGAGGATTAAATTTGATAATGGATGTTAGAATGCTTTGTACATGCAAAAGGACTATGAATGACTTTATTAGCAACAAAGGAGAGCATATAACCCTCTGCCTGTAGGTGCATATCTGTTATCATGACAGATTCGACTGTTGGTGCCCAACCTCCCTTCAGTCAAGCACATTTTACAGGCCTGTAGGGAAGGTTTTCCTCCTGTCCTGTCCCAAGACTGTTATTTTCTTTTACCATCTCTTCTGTGCTAGAGCTGCAATCTTACTTTTCTCATCTGCTGCCGTTCACTCCACCCCAGTGGTTTCTCCCCATTTCCACCTCTATATCATTTGAAGTAAATGAATGCATGAATGAACAAATGAGTGGATGACTGAATGGTAGTGGATGATGGGCTATGAAACTCATATTAAAAGGCACTATCTCATTGAAAACATAATCTAAATAAAGAATTACAATGATGTTTGCAATTGTGTACTTATATTGGGTTTTATATTGTATACCTATTTTAATGGATTGCCTTTTTATTCACAGTATTCAAAGCAGTTCATGGGATGGGGTAGGGGAAAACCTTTAGGCCTAAAAGCCTCTATTAACCTATCAAATGTTCACTGACACTTTCAGAAAAAGCTAGAAGTGTCAGAAACCTGAACAGGCAGAATTTTACTTAAAACTGCCCCTAGTGTGGGTTTCTGTCATACTGTGTTGCCTTCTGAACTAATCTATAGGCCTGATTTGATGGAATGTCACTTAATTTAGTAATCAGATGTGTCTGGAGTTGGTAGCAATAGTCAGATTTCACCATTATTGTGTTTGTTTTATCTGAACTAAACATTGAGAACCTTTAAGTGCAACTTCTGACTTAAAAGCAACCTTAAAATCGAAGTAACACTTTTTTTTTCCTTTCTAATTCTTGTTGCCTCTGCTTTTTAAAGTACTGTCTGCTGTAAGCTCGAAGCAGAAATTTGGTCAGGGCTCAGACGGGGAAGAAAATTTAGTAAACTGAATTGGTTTTTTGGACTTTTATTCCCAGACACTGGTAAGCTCACTTCTGTTGAATATTTAAGTTTTTACTTAAATTAGTAATATGGTACCTGAGTTTTGTTACTTGGTATGAATTACCTTTCAAGACTTATGAAATTTTTATTAAATGAAATATAACTTCACTTGCTGAACGTCACAGTCAAGTAAGAACTACCAACTTTAATGAAGTTTGCTTTGGGAACTGAAATGTAAAAACCAAAATTTATGAGAAGCCCGCGCACCGCATCGAAGAGTAGCCCCCCCGCTCGCCACAACTAGAGAAAGCCCATGTGCAGCAACGAAGACCCAGCGCAGCCAAAAATAAATAAATAAATAAATTTATTATTTTTTAAAAAAGCATATCCAATAGAGGATTATAAAATTACCAAATAAATTAATAATTATTGCCCAAGGTCAATATGCTGACAAAAGTGGTATATTTTTTCATTCTTTTCCAGTGGTACAATTTGACCAGTTTTATATTTACTAGGTAGCTATAACCTTTTACTTTACTATGTGTGGCAACATAGATAAAACCTCTCGTTTGAAATTTAGTGCTAAAAGCCAGAGTTTGACTGATTTTTGTTTAGGAAGCATTTATGGTCCTTAAATTTTATCCAGTTCTAGAATTGTGGGGAGATGCTGTCATTGTTTTTATAAAGAGGAAAGATATGGACATCTTTTGGTAATTTCTCTGGGTCCAGCAATATGGATATATGAGAGTCCTTGGACATGTAGGACTGGCTATATATACCATGAGAGTCTACAGATAGATTTCCAAAAATAATTTCAGATTTCTAACATCATGCTACTTGTTCACTATGTTTACAAAAGGAATTATCAAACATTCAGACAAAATCATAATAAAAACTAAAAGTTCATATATATATATATATCAGGTAGAACATTAGAAAATATTTTCTTAAGAAATAATCCTTTTTAAGTTTAAAGGTCATATAATTTCTAGGGGAAAAAGTCTTAGAAATAAATGTAGTAGGAGCAATTGTAATACACATAATGGCCTTAACAGTCCTTAGTAGCACTTTTCCCCAAGGTAGGTAGGGGTGTGCGTGTGTGTTTTCTTATTACAATGCTAAAAAAAAAAAAAAAAGCATTTTCCATAATCAATCAATCACGTGGCTTTCTTTTGTCACATGGGAACACTGTTACAGACCATTACAGGTATTTGAAATCATTTTGTCTTCTTCAATACACTACCCAAAGATAGCACTTCAGGAAAGATTCCATATCTCTATATTTTAAAGTTTCTGCTATATGGTACTACTTATGCCTTTCAGATTGTTTTGTTGATAACCATGATATTAAAAAAACCCACACAGCTTGAAAATGATACTTCTTAGGAAGATAACAAAATCTGAAGTAGAGGCAGCCGACTTTGTTTTGAGGAAATTTTTCTCAGCTTTACTGGGAAAATACTGGAGACATATGCTGTGATCAACTTAGGTAAATATAACCTTGCTATGTATAAATTTATATAAGAAAGTGATTCAAGATAACCTTTTATTATAGGTTTTATAGAAATATTTGAAGCTGATATTTAATCACACTTGAATTCAAATTCTAAATTGTGTACCCATTATGCAAGATTGTCTCTTTATAGCCTTCCTACTTTTCCTCTTTCTTCCTTATTTTTAGCTTTTATTCTGAATCACAATCCTTAGGCTCAACTAGTTGTTGGTCTAGTTTTCTAGAAATGAGTCAAGAGGAGGTAACGTTGCTAAAAAAGAGCAAAACTTAATTCTTCTGACTTCTTTTAATTTTTATGGTAAGTTTTTGCTCACTGTAGCTAGTTTTTGGTTACTCGGCTGTAGTTTCCTTTAATGCTGTCTTTGTTTAGCTGATGAAAAAAATGTTCTTGAACACTGAGCACTTTTTGAAATATATTTATGTGAGAGCAAGACAGTGAGTGGTTAAAGGAATTCCCACACTTATGTTGCTTTTAAGAGACATGAAAGATAAAATATCTCAATCTATCTCACTCAGATTTAATTTGGGAAAAATGCATTCATATTTGAAAATTTCTAAAATGTTTAATTTGCTTCTTAAAAATGGATCCCTCATGTTTTCAAATAGTAGCAAAAAAGACCAGGAAAGGACAACAGTTAAGTGTATATATAGTAAATACAGGATGACTTTTCCTTACATTGTTGACATTTATTTTTAAACAAACAGTATCGGCTAAATAACATAAGTAGCTATTTCAAATAAAATCTGAATGAAAGCAGCAGCAGGAGACATGACTTTTTTGAGATCCTTTTATTTTTTAAAGGATTGTTTTTTAAAATTTTAAACTACAAAACCGATTCCGTACATTCTGCCATAAATAAAACAAACAATAAGGCAGGACTCTACATAAGCAAACCAAGAACAGCTTTTGTTTTCAGAAAATGTGATAAAATGCTTTACAATCATAAGCCATCCAGTTTTTAAAATAAAACTGTTGAAAACCCACAAGTCTTCAAGTGGTACATACAAGACACCCTTGAAGCGGGAACAAAATGTGGTTCTGCCACTTTGTACTGTTCTCACATTTTTGAAAACCTAATTTTGCTTAGAGCATAGGTCTGTTCCAAATCCTAAAATTCACATAGGTTGGTTGGTTTTTCTCAAGAAGCATATGAATAGAGGCACCAATGACAATACAACTTTGTTTCCAAGAACTCTGTAACAAAGCATTGTCTCTTTTAAACATATGACTTAAGAGGCAAAGGAATCCTGGATAGGAGTTTTCTTTCAGAGGCAGGTTCTGTGCCTGCTTCACCGAATTCGCTTCTGCTGCCTTGCTCTGTAAATGTCGTGAACAGGGGGAACGACAGCTCCCTTTTCCTCATCTTCATCTGAATCTTCGTTGGGCCTTTTGACAGCCTTGGTGAGTACTGCATTACTTTCCACCGGGCCATTGCCTTCTACAGCTAGCTCTGGGGCTCCTCCAGTAATGATCCTCACAGCTTCTTCAACTGCTATTGAAGCAAAACAAAAAGGACTGTTGTTGGAGGATGTTTAAAAGTATGCGACTGTGAAGGAATATGTATGTACTACTTTGGATACTTTATAATTTTGTAGCCTCCTATTAGGAAATTCTGAGATAGTACTACTGATACTATTGAATAAATAGTTTAAAGACAAAAAAGCTGCTGTTAAAATTAATAAAATTATTTTCAGAAGCCAAACCTGATAGTGCATGTTCACATGAACAGAAAAGATAAGCTTTTTATGATGTTTTTCTTAGAAGAATAAGAACATCAACAAGCCTCTCTGTACCAAAGAGGGTCTGGATCACTCCTAGGTGTCACTGTACTTCTGCAAGATGGCTAGCTGGTTTTGGAAACTTCAGTGCCAAAGAATGACAGTCTCTCCCGCCTAGGAAACAACAATGTGAATTCCACTCTAGAAATGGAGACTCATCACTTACTATTTGGTATCTTGCATCTTCGGAAAATTTCCATCAGTTCATCCACTTGTACAAAAGGACCCTATTTTGATACAAAGAAAATTTAATCCCCAATAATCCGACAAAAGAGCCCTACTTTGTATTTCCCATGATACAAGAGAAAAAGCACACAATTACTATAATTACCCATAGAGCAAATATCTATCATGAAAATAGTGAACAAACCTGGAAACAAATAGGAGGAGGGAGAAGTTTCATTAAAACAACTGCTGCAGGTGGTACTGGGAACACTCCACCCGGGACAGGGTGTAAGCCCGGAGCTGTAAAAGAAGAGTAGGAATCAAATGGGATGGAAGAGTTTCTACACATGTAATGAACTAACGTAAGTAATTTGTACATAAATTACTATGTACAGATAGTCTATGTTGCTTTGTTCTGGACATCTTAAAATGTTTTTAGTGCTTTATATGTTTGACCAAACTCAAGTGGGTGAGACAGTGAAAGCAGTCTCAACCCCATGGCCACTGGGAGGCAGAAAAGTAAACAAGTGACTTTGCATAAGACAACCCAGGGGCTGAGCTAGTCAGTTTTTGTCACAAATCATGCCTAAGCCTCACAAGTCATTTTTTCAGCAATCCCATTTAAAGTCAGTTATACAGTAACATATTTAATCATAAGGGCCTTGTTCAAATAGAATCCAGAGAGGCTACTACCCATTAGTAAGTATAAACGATACCAAATAACATCACCAAAGTAAGTTTCCAGCTGTGCAGGTAATCTGTATGTAGCAGCATTTCTGAAAAGTGTCTTAAGTATCACTGCCAAAATGGGTTACTGCAATCTGGATCAATGAGGTTTTGTTTTTTTCTTTTTTAAGACATTTTAAACTCATCTTGGTTCAAAGATTACAGCCAAACCACCTGTCATAGTGACCCTGAGTCTAATTATTAACCTACAATGGAAAGGTCACATTACTTTGCCCCCCACACCTCTCCAGTTAAACCAACAAACAAACTGAGGTCTCAGTACTGGATCTAAAGTCATGGCTTACGTGCTAAATGTCGTGGCTGAAATGGAATCATCTGCTGAGTGTCTGGTTTAGGGTATTCTGGTTTTCTATCCACTTCATCTTTCAGAACAGGCACTATAGAAGGAGCTACAACTGGGTCTGGAATTATAGCTGCTAGCTTAGCACGGGAGACATCCTGAAAATGCAGAACAGAAGAATCCTAAACCTGAAAAAGGGACTTATAGAGTATAACTGCAATTCTACAATCTTGAGGATACACTGTGAATAACTGGGTTAAAACCATAGAGAGAATGGAGAAAGATAAGCGAGAACTTCCATGATAGTAAAGGTTCTTAACAAGGAAAGCTAAAGGGCTGTAAAGACCAGTGTTAAGAATCATTAGACTCAGTGTCGCCAGGTGGGACATTTGTAGGATAGATACAAGCTTTTGTAGGTAATACATACCAGGTAGAGGTGGGGTAATTTGGAAGAAAATCTGCGGTTTTAGATATTTCCCTGATATCTCCCTTCCACTAAAATTGAACATCATCTACCAGGTTCTCTAAGTGAAGAAGCTGGATTAAGTAAGGTGCTGTTTCATGAAACCTAACATAAAGCTTATCATCACTTACATTAGTTCATAAGATTTTGCTAATGAAATGAAAAATTACTCCCAACATACTGTTATAGGGGAGAAGGAATGTTTGTTGAGCAACCACTATTTGTCAGTTTTTGCCATTTATTCCCTCTTTGAGGAGGCAAATAGTAACACCTCCATTTTATAGAAGGGGCTGACACTCAAAAGAAGTTCTGCTGTCTCCAATGTTAGATGGCTAAGAAGTAGAGAGAGGATTTGAGAGCACAGGCCTCTCTGACCTCACACCCATCCAGTCTTCTTTTCAGTGTCCCAGCAATGCCTGCCAGGGCCGAGAGCAACCTTCTGAGATACGTCAAAGGGAGCAACATGCTACCTATTAAAGAGGCCCTATCCCAGAGAAGTTCCTCTGCTACAGGTAACCAGTGTCAATCTGTCTAAAACCAAAAGAGCCTCTTTTGCCACCATCAAGGGATATAAGAGAATTTCATATTCTCAAAATTTGCTCATATGCATTTGGTGGCAAATCTAAATGAGTATGCCTACTGGGAATTACTTTTTTTTCTTTTTTTCCCTCTCTCACTTATGTGTGACACACAAAAGCATAATAATCCTTTCCAAATAAACAAAAGAACAGAAACAGAAATACAAGATGGAAAATTCATATTCAAGAAGTAGTTCTACTTAGATATTTTCATTAACTTCCTTAATTTCCATTTTCATCTTGGCAAAGTTGAAATAGCCTAAAAATTCCACATAATAGTCTTAAAATGTCTTTGGCTTTTCATTAAGAAGTAGTTAAACCAGAAGCAGAACCTGCTGATCCCTGAGCAGTAACCCCTTAGTTCAGAATAGGAACATGGGGCTGGCACACAACTGGAGCTTCCATTAATGAAAAGGTCTGAAGTTTATTTTAATCTGGTTTAGCCAGTGAGACCCAGGCTAAAAGAGGGCAGTGAGGAAATACAGAATGATGGTGAGGAACATCCTAATGCTGGTTGGCTTAAGGGGACCAATCTAGGACTCTTGTGGATATAGCTTCCCTTTGGATTTCCATCTTAGTCTTTGTTCACATGACACAGAAAAATCAAGAAATGATAGAACAATGGTTTTCTCAGCAAGGGCTATTTCTAGGAGTGTGTAAACATTAATCTTTCCTCTTGGCCTGAATGAGTTCAGGTTCCAGATTTGTTTCCTTATGACTCAGTAGTCCAAACAGAAGAGTTCCATTCCTAGATAAGCTAATTTCCTAAAGGGCCCCACTGAAGGAGCCCTGTTTTAAAGATACAAATCCTTCAAGGAACTTTATGGATTTAATAAGCTATAATGTTTCTTCATTATATCTACAAAATATATAGCAGGAATTACTATATATGATCTCCTGTCAAAACACACACATCAGTCTTAAGAGCTATTAGAGAAAAACTAACCTAAGTGACATTCAGATTTTCTTTTGTTTTTCTTCCTTCACCCACCTCCTCCATCTGCCCACAAGACATAAGATATAACGCATTAACAATTTCCAGGAAAGAAAGTTTGTTAAATCTCATTTTAATTCTCATTTTGTTCAGTACTGTTGATACTCAATATTTCACAAACCCAAGGAAAATCCCTGAACTTTTTTGTATTCTGCAAATCTATTCTAAAGCTAGATTAATTTCTATTTCAGAATTTACTTTAGAGTGAAGTTTATCCATGAACTATTCTAAAACATTAGGAAAGTAAAGACACTACACACATCTTGAGCCCAAGTACATACCTTATACCCAAGCGCTTTTAGTTCACTTGCAGAGCAGGGATATAAATCCATGAACTTGTATCTATCTACCAGTAAAGCTGTTTCTTTGCCTTCATACTCTTCTTTGAATGCTGTAAACCGTCTTTTCTCCACTTTGAGTATACTAGCTAGATCACCAATATTACTTTCAAAAGCTAAAAATCGGGCCCAGATTTCTCTGTAAGAAAATAAATATCATCAATACTTTACTATTCTGGGTTTGGGGCTTAGAAAAAAGCTTTAAGTTCCCTTCCTCCCTTTTTTAAAAAAAATTATACAAGTCTCTCTTTTTATATTATAAAGATTTCCAAACTTCAGAAAAAGAGTAGTATAATGAATACCTATATACCATAACCTAGATTTAATCATTATTAATAATTTGCCATATTTGCTTCATCTTGTTTTTGCTTAAGTATTTGAAAGTAAATTACAGTCATCATAACCCTTCACCCTAAATATTTTCATATTTAAGGCTTTTTTTTGAGTTTTTACTTATTTAGCATACCTTCCTATCCTTTGTGGCCAGTAAGAGAGACATTTACACTAGAGAGAGTAAACTCTAGGTGGAAGAGTTGAAAAAGGAACCTAGACAGATTTCCAGTTTCTCCTGAATGATGTGGTTTCACCATTTTGTAGTGGCATGAATTAAAATGTAGAATACATTCTTGGGGCAATGTATGAATAAAAATATATTTCGAAATCTAACATGCTCTCTATTTTTTCCCATTAATATGGATCGTTGGGGACAAATTTGTGCCTCACCACTTCTCTAACAGCCAAAATTAATTCTCTAAGACTCTACTTAAATGTCAGTAAGGCTCATGCAGCTCAATATCAAAAACAAACAAACAACCCAGTCCAAAAATGGGCAGAAGACCTAAATAGACATTTCTCCAAAGAAGATATACAGATTGCCAACGAACACATGAAAGGATGCTCAACATCACTAATCATTAGAGAAATGCAAGTCAAAAGTACAATGAGGGCTTCCCTAGTGGCACAGTGGTTAAGAATCCGCCTGCCAATGCAGGGGACACGGGCGTGAGCCCTGGTCCAGGAAGATCCCACATGCCGTGGAGCAACTAGGCCCGTGCGCCACAACTACTGAAGCTGTGCTCTAGAGCCCGTGAGCCACAAGTACTGAGCCCGCGTGCTTCAACTACTGAAGCCCGCACACCTAGAGCCCGTGCTCTGCAACAAGTAAGGCCACCGTAGTGAGAAGCCTGCGCATCGCAATGAAGAGTACACACAACTAGAGAAAGCCCACACGCAGCAACAAAGACCCAACACAGCCAAAAATAAATAATTTTTAAAAAATCTTTTTTTAAAAAAAGAAAGGCTATTCACTCTGTGAAATTTTGGTTCATACAACTCTTTAAAAAAAAAATCTACAATGAGGTATCACCTCACACCGGTCAGAATGGCCATCATCAAAAAATCTACAAACAATAAATGCTGGAGAGGGTGTGGAGAAAAGGGAACCCTCCTGCACTGTTGGTGGGAATGTAAATTGATACAGCCACTATGGAGAACAGTATGGAGGTTCCTTAAAAAACTAAAAATAGAACTACCATATGACCCAGCAATCCCACTACTGGGCATATACCCTGAGAAAACCATAATTCAAAAAGAGTCATGAACCACAATGTTCATTGCAGCACTACTTATAATAGCCAGGACAAGGAAGCAACCTAAGTGTCCACTGACAGATGAATGGATAAAGAAGTTGTGGCACATATATACAATGGAATATTACTCGGCCATAAAAAGAAATGAAATTGAGTTATTTGTAGTGAGGTGGATGGACCTAGAGTCTGTCATACAGAGTGAAGTTAAGTCAGAAAGAGAAAAACAAATACCGTATGCTTACCATATATATGGAATCTAAAAAAAAAAAAGGTTCTGATGAACTTAGGGGCAGGATAGGAATAAAGACACAGATGTAGAGAATGGACTTGAGGACATGGGGAGGGGGAAGGGTAAGCTGGGACGAAGTGAGAGAGTGGCATGGACATATATACACTACCAAATGTAAAATAGATAGCTAGTGGGAAGCAGCCGCATAGCACAGGGATATCAGCTTGGTGCTCTGTGACCACCTAGAGGGGTCGGATAGGGAGGGTGGGAGGGAGACGCAAGAGGGAGGAGATATGGGGATATATGTATATGTATAGCTGATTTACTTTGTTATAAAGCAGAAACTAACACACCATTGTAAAGCAATTATACTCCAAAAAAGATGTTAAATAAATAAATAAATAAATAAATAAATGTATGTCAGTAAGCACCTTTGTACTAAAGTAATGCACTGAGTTCCTATTATATACTACGTAGAGGACTATCACAAAATTCCTATACTGGTAGACATTATTGCTACTTGACAAGAACGTAAGGATTGGCAAGGTGAGGAAATCTGCCCAAGGTGTAGTTGCCTGAGCTGGAATTTGAACCCAAGACTCCAAAGCCTTACTACTTTCACTGTACCACTATACCATGTTGTTCCTCCTGTAAAACCGACAGAGTCAAAACCATAAATCAGGGATATAATTTGTCAAACAAATTTTCATTTTGTAAGAGTCTTTGCTCTCGAGTAAGAAGTAAAAATTTCAGAACTCTTCTCTAGTTTGTTCATATCAATTTCTAGGGATATATAGCAGGATATATTAAAATATTTAATAATAAATTGCTAAGGCATCTCTCAGTATGCAAAAATTTTTTTTAACAAATCTTAAACAGGTATGAAAATATGGCAAGGCAGGCATTTGTAAATTAAGCTTCAAAAGAGAAGGGAAATTTCTCCTGGAGCGTATACTCACAACAAGCAAATGTTCATCCCATAGACCACAATTCAAATATTAGAACGCGACCAGTAAGTTTTCAAAATGGCTTACCCAGACTTCTCAGGTGGAAGACTTCCAGATGTTAAAACTCGTTCAAACAAAACTCGAGTATTATTGTCCTCTAGGATATTAAAGAAGATTTTAAATATTTTTTAAAATGCAGTTTTATAATTCAACAATGCATTATCTCATTTAATCCTCACAAAAATCCTATGCAGAGAGATCTAACTATTATCACACCTAATATTTATAGATGAGGAAGCTTGAGGTTCAAAAAGATGAAGTGAGTTGATGTGGCTCACAGTTATTGAGTAATAGAGCCATAACTAGAAGCCAGGTCTTTTTCCCTCTAGTTTAGCCCTCCTTCTATAGTATAGTGTAGTTGTAATGTCAAACAATTTATAACAGTGTGATATCTGAATCGGATATCTCATTTATGTTTAAATAATGAAAATTACATACCTGTTGACATTATAAGCATCAAACTATTGATATTTTTAAAATACACTGAATGTGGAGGATGACAAGCTCAAATTTAGATATTTGATTTTCTTATTTTGCTGCACCAGGACTACTCTATATTTAACTACTTTAAATTCTTATATAGGTACCATATCCAGATTGCTAGATAAATATGCAAATGGCAAATGAATAAGAATGGTCACCAGAGGTGGATTAAAATTTAAGAGTCTTGGGAGGTCTGTAGCTGGAAGTGGAAAATGACACTTCTTGCTAAGCTCTAAGGGATCTATTAAAATTTAAGAATCTAGTAGTAAATTTACTAACACTCTTTGAACTGCATATTTTAAATGAGTGCATTTATGGTATATAAATTACGCCTCAATAAAACTGTTAAAAAAAAATCCAACAGAGTATTTGGTTTTTACTGCTGCAGGGCAGTTACTCAGTTTTACTACATGTCCATAATATGCAAAGTCAAACCAAGAGATGACATGTATTGAACCAAAGAAGATGGCACCATATTCATGGCTTTTATCTTCAACTTAACATACTGTACTTAAAGAAATAAGTAAATCTTGCATTTTATTCTTTTAGCTTTATTCCAAGCTTTGCTCCAGACACACTTTTTGCCATTCCACATAACTTTCCACTGCTTATTACATGCTGTGTTCTCCTGGAATAATGCATTTTCCTGTATCTTTAGGAAAACGATTGCTTATCCTTCAAGACCCATCTCATGCTGCCTTCTCTCACCCTCTAGAACAGTGCTATCCAATAATTTAAATTTGCTGCTAGCCACATTTAAAAGAATAAAAACAAACAAAAAACAAAAATAAAAATAAAAATAAAAGAATAAAAACAGGTGAAATTAATTTTAATATATTTTATTTAACCTAATATATCTAAATTATCATTTCAACATGTAATCAATATGAAAAATTATTAAGATATTTTACATTTCTTTTCTACTATCTCTTTGAAGTCAGTATGTATTTTAACTTACACCACATCTCATTTTGGCCTAGCCACAATTCAAGGGCTCAAAACTTAGTAGTCTAGTGGCTACCATAATTGCATAGCACAGCTCTGGAACTTAGATTACACTCTCCTCTCTGTGCTTCCAAAGTAATTCATTCAGGGCTCTATTATAGAATTTAGCACATGTTTTTCATGATTGCCACCATCACCTTAAATAGTTAACATTTATTGTATGCTTACCACATTCCATATGTAAGTCAAATACGTGCAAAAGTTCATTTAATTCTCTCAACAGTCCTATGAAAGGTACTCTTATTATAACCATTCTGCAGATGAGAAACCTGAAACACTATTATGCACTTAACCCCAGAATTTATGCCACAATTAAGAATCAAATTATGATGTAATTATGTTTACACATCTGATTTCCCAAGGAGAATACTCTGAGGGTAACAATGGAGTCCTATTCTTGTATTTCCAGACCTTACTAACCAAAGCTACTGAATAAATGATGGGTTGATGAATAAACAAAGACACTGATTTTAGAAGATAATAATGCTGACATCAGAGTTCATCCTCAATTTTAGAGTTCATCCTCAATTTTAGAGTTCATCCTCAATTTTAGAGTAAAATATTGTACATCCTAGTAACTATTCTAAAAAATCAAGCAAAACAATATAAAACTGGTGAGGAACATTCATTTCATACAAGAAAATTTCTTTTTAATTAAATGCTCCACTGTCTCACTTTTTGGAGTTAAGTCCTTTTCCAGAGAGTAGAATCACTAAGCTGAAATATAAAATCATGTTTAAGTTTTATTCTTTTCTACTATTTAGGTATACAGAATGCTATATTTTTCTAAAATATCATTAAAATCACTAATATTTACCTGTGATATCTAATTTACATCTAATTGTTTACATGGCACATAATTTCATATTTCTTTCTTAAATCAGTTTTTAAACCAGATCATTTTTAGTCAAGAAATTACATATCCTGGACTGTGGTTAACTAGACTAAATAAGATACATACATACATACACAGATCCTCTAGCCTAGTGCCTGGTATAAGGCAGGAACTCAATAAAAGATGGTCATTATTATTACAACAAAATAGGAAAATAAAGATGCTCATAAACATAATGTTTCCTTTGAAATATCTTCCCCAGTAGCCTCAAAGCAGTTTACTACTTGGGCATCTTTGAGTTTTTGTGGCTAGAGATTTGTGGCTTTATCCTATTACTGTTGGGACTTTGATGCTAAATTAAAGACCATTCTGCAGAATCGAAAGGCATCAACCATTACGCAATAAGTATAAATTCATAGTTGACAGGCCACAAATATTTGAGTGCCTATCAAGTGCCTGGTTCTGGTGTGATGACAGAATGTAATACATTTGAGAAAGAAAAAAACCCAGCAACATAATTTCAGAGAATGACATTGATGGCTTAATATTAAGTAACCATTACAGATCTAGAATCTACTTACCATTGAGGTGAGAAAGATAGTCAATATAGGCCAGGACGTATTCTGGAATGTCTCCATATTTCTTTAGCCCCAGCTCAAAAATCTTAAAGGCAACAGATTTGTCCTAGAAGTAGAGAGGAAAGTACTGATTTCCATGCAATGTCAAACAAGATACTCAAAGAATATTAAAACTATAACATCTAAATATGACAAGGTATATTAAGAATTAAAATGGAGATTAAAATTATGTTAAGTAAAAATTACAGAGCTAAAAACCATTCAAGGGGATTCAGATTCAGAAATGTGGAGTTTAATAAGGTATAAATTAACAGGCAGAGTAGCCCCCACTCGCTGCAGCTGGAGAAAGCCTGCGCATAGCAAAGAAGACCCAACGTGGCCAAAAAAACCAGATAGATATAAATAAATAAATAAATAAATAAATAAATAAATAAATAAATAATAAAACTTAATGACAGAAATTAGGACTGCCTTTCTTTTAATTAATTTATCTCATATGAAGGAAATTATTTTATCTTTATATTTTATTTGAGGACTTACCTTACTACAGTAATACTCCATGAGTGCTGCAGTAACATAGACATGGTGGCGGGTTCTGGTATCTTCTCTTGCTTTTTTAAATATCATTCTTCCAGATTTAATACCTTCTGCTCTTCTTGCAAATTTCATATATTGGATATATACCTACACAAAAAAAGTATTTGTTTTCTACAGACTAGGCAAAACGTGAACCCTGTAGCATCCAATACAGGTTCACCTTACTGCAGTACTAACACGTTTTGCTGTATAAGGAAGCAATTTTGAATACTCGAGAAATAAAAAAGTAAGATTATTGATAGTGTACTATTTAAATCCACAAGCAAATTTTTTCTGGTATTAAAGATGTGCAAATTAATATTTTAATTGAGATATAATTCACATAGCACAAAATTCACCCTTTAAATGTATAATTCAACGGTTTTTAGTATATTCACAAGGTTTTGCAATCATTACAATTATCTAATTCCAGAACATGCAAATTAAATCTTAAAGAAGGAATAAAAGTGAAAATACTAGAAAACGCTAGTATTTCTTGATTTATTACTTTAAAAGCCCACTACTCTATTTCCTAAAGACCATATAATGTAACTTTACTGATAAACTATTTGAGTCATTTTATACTTAGCACCTACAGATTGCCCAACACATGATGAGTATGCAATATTTGTTCAATGAACAAACATCTCTGGACTGTACACAGGGTGACTATGAGTAGGGTCCTGATTTGCTCAGTTTTGATGATGTCAAACTACATTGCCCAGTTTAGACAGATGAATAGATGGATGAATGAACTATGAGTTCCTTGAGGAAAGGAATTTTACTTATGTGTCATTATACTGCTGGAATCTAGCACAGTGCATAGCACAGATCAGTTTGCTAAATGAATTTTAAAATGATGACTAAATGCAAGCAATTAGAGCAGTGGAATCCCATGATAAACAAACAAAAAAAAGAGTATAGCTGTAGTTGACTTGAGGCAGAGGGTCTAGAGCCCCACGCATTGGCCTCTCCCCTTCCCCTCCCACTGAAAGAGCTCTGCTGCACTTTTGCAGAAATTCAGGGCTTTGAAAACCACTATTACAGAGTAGAATTCAGGATAAAGTGAGTTCTTGTCCAACTGCTTCCCAGAATGTTGGTTTCTCCTGCCTCCATTTATTTAAAAAGAAATATTTATTAAGCAACTATTACGTGGTATTCAAACCATGCTCACAAGGAAGGTGTTAGAGAAAGCCCCACTGTGGCTGGTTCATAGCGCTGCACTTACAAACAACAACAGAAGAAATGAGCAGAGAGCAGATCTGCAATTGTCGGGACGGGAGACAGGGAAGTGGTGACTACAAGGGGGTCACATGAGGGAATTTCTGTGGGGTGATTGAAGTGTTTTATATTTTAATTGTGATGGTTGTCCCATAACTCTATGTTATTGGTCAAGATTCATAGAACTAACAATTCAACTAAAACAGTGAATTTTACTTTATGTAAATGAAATTTTTTTTAAATTAAAGCAGACTGCAAAAGTGGGAAGGAGACTTGTAAAGTTACTTACCAAGGTGGGGTCAATATCCTCAATTGCCAGAAGTCTGTTATATATACTGTGAACTTTCTCATACTTCATGCGACTCTAAGGTGGTAGAGAAGAAGTGGATATAAATATATATTCATAAACAAGCAGGATTTGAGCTCTGAGGAATCCAGAGGCTGCACCCCACAAAGGCACCTGCTTTGAGCATAAATATATAATGAGCTAAGGACTAATAACTGTTCATTCTGCATTATCTCTGTCTTCCAAAAGCAATATGCCTGGCAAAGAAGCAGCCAGAAAAAAAATTCAGTGTTGCAGTAAAAATTCCAATTACAAGAAAGTTCTAAATATTTTAACTCACCTCTTCATAATCTGCATATGCAAAATAAAGAAGCATATTCTTCTTTAATAAAGTGCTTATTGCTCTTTCATATATATTAGCAGCTTCATCACTAAATAATTTGGCATTATTCATATCCTAGGAGAGAAAAAAGAAAGCTCACTTACAATAATTTCAATAAAGCTGAAAGAGAATAAAACACACACTCATATGTATATACGTATGGACACATATGCATTTCTGGATTCTTAAGAAATCCCAGGGACTTCCCTTGTGGTACAGTGGATAAGACTCCGTGCTCCCAATGTAGGGGGCCCAGGATCAATCCCTGGTCAGGGAACTAGATCCCACATGCATGTCACAACTAAGAGTTCGCATGCCACAACTAAGGAACCCTCCTGCTGCAATTAAGGAGCCCACGTGCTGCAACTAAGACCCGGTGCAACCAAATAAATAAATAAATATTAAAAAAAAAATTCCAAAGACTTCTTCCATTATTTTAACATAAAGAAGAATCATAGAAGTACTCTAAATGATTCATCACTTTAATACATTAAAGAAGAGCCACTATATTTTAATTCTGACTAAGGTAGTCTAATCATATAAGAGGGTCACTAAGATTCATAGTGACATAAGATTAAAATTTTCAATACCTACACTTCATTACCAAAATTCAGTGCTATACTTTTAGCAAATTATTGCTATATCAAAACCATGAAAAGACCAAAAGGGGGAAACAAATAAATACTCACCCCCTTCTCTGCTAACAGTTTACTTGACTGCTCAAGATACTGGGCAGCTTCATACCAAATATCAGGGTGATGGCCCAGCACAAGCAGGCACTGTTCATAAGCAAACATAACTAAGGGAAGACATTTGCAACATTCAATTAGAATAAATATTATTTACAAAACTATCAATACAAGCGTCACAACTCAATTTTTAGGCTAAGACAGGGCCCTCAGTAATGAATGATAATTGGAAATAAAAAAACTTCAGTGATTTCTGGCATTATCATCCACCCAAACCCCATCCATTCATCATTTATTAAATTAATATTTATTGAGTGCCAACTATATGCTAGGGAATGTGAAAGACACTGTGAATATACCAGTGAATAAGACTTCCTATACTCAAGAAGTCTGCAGTATAGTGGGAAGATTGATATTAAGAACGCAGTTATGAAAAGTAATAAGTATTATGATGAGGAAAGTAGAGTGTACTCTTGAAACTTACAGCAGCAGGACTTAACATAGTTTAGAGACTCAAGAAAGGCTTCACTAAGGAACTGACATCTAAGCGAAACCTGAAGAAGGGATAGAATCTGGTCAGATGAGAGAGTAAGTAGAGGCGGGAAGGACAGGAGTAGATACAAAAATGGTGTAAACAAAGGAAACTACTTGCAAAGGCCTCCAGCTGAGAGAGCAAGGCAAGATTGAGGAATTTTTTTTTTTTAAGTTCCAAATTCTAGTTCTGACAGTGCCAGAGTAGTCTGTATCAGACTAACTCTCCTGAAAAAAAAAAAATCATACACTGAAAAATACAAAAAGCAACTGTTTAAAGGCACTAGAGAATGACCAAAAGAAAAAGAAACTGGAGAGGACTGAGCCCTTAAAAAATTGGAATCACACTAGGTGAGACATATATTTAATATGGCTTTTCCCCTCAAGTGCACACCCCTGTGTGTATAGTTCTGGGATAGCTAGAACTCAAGCCAAATGCTGAAGTCTTACTGGCTTGAGGTAAGTAACATGGAGTTTTGGGTTACAAGAACAGCTGGAAATTAAGGGGGAAGATCCCCCAAAAGAGAGCCACAGAAGGTGGAGGCTGAAAATCTGGGCCTAATGCCCTCAGATCTTCAACTGACTCTAAAATAGACATACACAGGAAAGAATACAAACAGCCTGAGCAGAAAGCAAAGCTGAAAGAGCTGGATAGACATCTCATCAGCTGCCCACTGTAATGGAGACCAAGTCTGGAATCTGAGTCCCATCAAGTTAAGAAAGTCTGAGTAAACACCTTGAACTTTCCATTATATCTTGGGAGTAAAGACTATATCCCAGGACTAAGAGATTTACTGTGAGATAAAGGCCACTAACAGAGACTCATCCTAACAGTGTAAAACCAAGCCTCCACAAGGTCCAGGAGATCTGCCAGTAATTTAACTCCCTGCTAAAAGAAAACTCAACATTCTTCAGAGGAAGATAACAGAATCTAGTCTTTACTATGTACCATTTACACATCTGTACAATGTCCAAAAAAATTTTTTAAATGTCTAGACTTGTGACAAAACAAAAAATGTGACCCATAGTCAAGAGGAAAAGAAATCAACACCACAATGGCTCAGATATTGGAATTAGCAGATGAGGATTTTATAACTATTGTTATAAAAATGTTCAAGGACATAAAGAAAAAGATGGTAACAGCCATGGAATCTTAACAGAAAAAGGAAAACTATAAAAAACATAAAAATTTCTAGAATGGAAATTTATACAACTGAAAAGTAGAATATTTGAAATGAAGAATTCAGTAGATGGGCTCACCAGCATATTGGATATGATAAAGCAAAGGTCAGTGAACATGGAGACAGATCTATAGAAATTACTGAATCTGAAGAACATAAGAGAAAAAAAGACTGGGAGTAAAAAACATCCTCGGTAACCTATGCAATAATATCAAGTGGCCTAACATACACATAATTGGAGTCCCACAAGGGTTAGTCTTGTTACCTCTTTTAGTTATAAGGGTCTGATCTTCTGTACGAAGAGGGTTGCTCTTTTCCCACTGTATGTACTTCTTCCACATATCTACCTGCTGAGCTTCTTGAGGAGTATTCTGAGGAGGCACTGAGGGAGCATTGCGGTCCAAACCTTTCATTACTGTCTCATATTCCTAGACAACAAGTATTTAGAATTCTGTGGTAAGCTGAGGAACAACTCAGATGTATGAAATGCAGTTGATCTGTTTGGAATACTTTGTTCAAAATGCCTACTTTTTCCAATACTACTTTGTTAATATAACCTAAAAACTATTTAAGAGCAGGAATAAAGATAACAGAAGATTATCTACCCAAGAAGAGGTTCCCAGGACTGGGTGAACAGAACAGCCCTGGGCCCTCTCTGCAGGTGATCTAGGAAGTCACTCTTCAGGACAGAGGAGTTGACAGATCAACATGACTGATGATCTGGTGGCACTGTTACTGCCACCTTTGGAGAAATGATCTGTCTTTTAAAATTTCAATAGTTCATAGTCTAGGCTATTTTCCCTAACTTCTAACAGTGTCAACAAATGGAAAGTTACGTACACAAGACAAAACTCGGTCCCCGAGAGCTATGTCATTAGACCACAGATTATTACAGTTTTCGGATATGTATGAGCTGACAGGAGGGATGGATAACAACTACTTGATCAATTCTAGGTAGAACTTTGTCTCTATGACCTCTGTTTCTATATTTTAAAAAATAATTTCTTCCAAACTTGATTTATTCTATTTTGTCCTTTAACATGTCTGTAAAGAGGTAATTTGCTTCAAATAATCATCTGCTCAGACAACGTAATTAATTGTCATTAGTTAAGACTGCTAATGATTGAAAATATTAAGAGTAATACCAGATAGGGAAAGCTCCTGTGTAAATAACATACTCACAACAAACATTATAGTAAGTGGCCTGATAGAATTCCATACCTTTGCTACCCGCCTAGCATTCATGTAATCCCTACTCCGATCTTCAATCATTTTTTTAGCTAAATGAATATTGATACCCTAAGGAAAAAAAAAGAAAAATGCATATTATTTGAAAATTAAGTATATTTTAATGTTAGCATAATATAGTATATTCATTTGCTAAATTACTTTAAAGTGTTTAAGAGGTTTTTTGGTTAGTAAAATAAAGGTTTGATCACATTATATGCTTAAGAAATGAAGGAGGATCTGCCTATGTGTTATGAGATGCAGTAAGTTTCCATATGTCAGGAATTTCTAAAGATAGGTAATGATTTGGAAAGGACCAATTATTTCACATAAAATTCTAGTAATAAAGAATGATATACAGGACTTCCCTGGTGGCGCAGTGGTAAGAATCCATCCGCCTGCCAATGCAGGGGACATGGGTTTGAGCCCTGGTCTGGGAAGATCCCACATGCCGCAGAGCAACTAAGCCCGTGCACCACAACTACTGAGTCCACGTGCCACAACTACTGAAGCCCGCACGCCTAGAGCCTGTGCTCCGCAACAAGAGAAGCCACCGCAATGAGAAGCCCACACACTGCAACGAAGAGTAGCCCCTGCTCTCCGCAACTAGAGAAAGCCTGCGTGCAGCAATGAAGACCCAACACAGCCAAAAATAAATAAATAAATAAATAAATAAATAAATAAATAAATTTATTTTTTAAAAAAAAAGAATGATGTAAAGATTCATCTGGGTGAATAGCCATGACTTAGTTATAAAAGCCTTTTTCTAACTTGGTCTGCATAACTTTAAAAATAAATGCAGGGCTTCCCTGGTGGTGCAGTGGTTGGGATTCCTCCTGCCAATGCAGGGGACACAGGTTCGAGCCCTGGTCCAGGGAAGATCCCACACACCGTGGAGCAACTAAGCCCGTGCGCCACAACTACTGAGGCCCGCGCGCCAGGCGTCCGTGCTATGCAACAAGAGGAGCCTGCGCACCGCAACGAAGAGTAGCCCCTGCTCGCTGCAACTAGAGAAAGCCCACGCGCAGCAATGGAGACCCAATGCAGCCAAAAATAAATATATAAATAAAATAAATTTTAAAAAATAAATGCAGAGGTAGCAAGGAGACATAAACATTATCATTCATGCCTAGTAGTTCTCCAAGAGTAGTCCAAAGATTCCTGTTCCCCAAGACCCTTCCAGAGGATCTATAAGATCAAAACAATTTTCAAACAATACTAAGACATGATTTGCCTCTCTCACAAATATACAGTGGAGTTTTTCAGAAGCTACATGACATTCAACAGCATAGCAGATAGAATTTAGAAGCAGATATGAAAATCTACCTGTCTTCTATTAAGCTAAATACCAAAGAGATTTGCAAAAATATGAAATAATGCCACTCTTCTCACTGAATTTTTTCTTTTGGAAAATACAGTTTAATACTATTTATGTTAAAATATAAGGAGTCTACTACTGCAAGCTTTAAATGAATTAATAAATAAGTATCTTGAAACTTTCTCAGTTTTAATTCCAATATGCTAAATATTCATAGGTAAAAGCCACATTAAAATTATAAGTTCTTTGCAGTCTTTAATACTTTTTAAAATCCCAAGACCAAAATGTTTGAGAACCACTGCTCATGCCTATGAGGGAACAGTTTCAATACCCTACATAGTTCTTCCAAATCACAGTGGACATGTGAGGAACTTTCTTTTAAAGATAGAGCTTACTTGGCATGTATGTTTACATAATGGGCTTATTAGTTCAGTTTGTTAAATCATTTGCTTATGAGACAAAGATCTTGGACCACAGCCCTACATCTCACAATTACAAGGCAATAATCACATCACTGTAACTAGGTGACAGAGGGGCATTGCAACTCATCATTACTACTAGAAAAGCAGTTCTAAAAAGGAACTGTTTCATAAGAGATCAGTGGCAATGTGTGTGTGTATGACTGTGTGGATATGGTTTAGCACTGATTAAAAATGGTTTGGTAAGAATTATAATTCTCCCAGAGTATTCTCTAAAAATAACTCAACAGTAAAATGAGACTCTCAAAACATTAGGAATGGTTCTTTCATTACAATCAATATGAAAACAAACGTATGCAGCACTGATATCCAGGTACCTGATATTAGAAAGGCTAGCCTCCACAAATCCACAGTGCATAAAAATTTAAATGGCTTGGTCATAATAATAAACTACTGTGGCCTAATTTACCTCTTCATACTTGTTATAGTCTCTCCACAGTTGTTCAATGTTGATCATGGGATTAACACAACCTCGTTGATAAACTCTTCGAACAGCTGTTATTCTCTGATTTTCTGCATAAGATCCAACAGCCTCCCTGGCATTGGATAAGAAATACCATCAATTATATTATAGCTAAATCAACTGTTCACACAGAAAATAAAACTATAAAAATACTTACACGCCTTTTAAGAAATTGATGTAATCCACCCAAATCTAAGAAATAAAATAAAATGTTAGTATCTTTCTTAGTAGTTTCAAATTTTTTAAGTGTATGTATTAAAAAAATTTAACTCTACCTGATAAGACATAATTTCCATTCCAATTTTATCCAGTGCAAAGTCATATGCTTGAGCCATTTTTTCTCTGAAATAAACATGAAAGGCATGTTTTTTAGAAAAATTTCATGTTATTAAAATGTATCTACAACTAAAACATAATCATGATTTCTGATCATATGATCAGAACAGCATTTAAACCGTTTATACAAACAAAATGTAAAGACATCTTTGCAAGTATATAAACAAAATGTAAAGGCTAAGCTCTTTTGTGTTTAGCTTGTCAATGTCATTAATTTATGTACTTTGTTTCTTTTACCTACTACTTGTAAGCTTATCAAAGATAGAGGCCATGTTTTATTTATCTTTATATCGTTTATTAATTTTTTAAGACTTTTTTTTTTGATGTGGACCATTTTTAAAGTCCTTATTGAATTTGTTACAATATTGCTTCTGTTTTATGTTTTGGTTTTTTGGCCACGCATGTGGGATCTTAGCTCCCCGACCAGGGATCAAACCCACACCCCCTGCATCGGAAGGCAAAGTCTTAACCACTGGACCGCCAGGGAAGTCCCCTCTTTAAAGCCCTTAAATTGCCTAATCTTATATGTAGAAGATTCAAATGTGGAAATATCTGGTTCTTTGATTAAGAAGGTAAGTTATGTCTGAAGATCTATTAGCTCTGACATAAAATTTAGGGAGAAAGAACTTCTTCAGTGTAAGACAATAAACAATAATGAAGAAAAAGAAAACAAAGATAGAATTCTGGTTATAAAAATAATTTGCCTATTTGTTATATACAAAAACAGCATTTGAGAAGGTCCATTATTTAGATTCAACAAAGATAGATAGGTGAGGGTAAGTCCTAGTGAGGAGGTCAACTATACAACAATACCATTGTCAAAGATGCCTTGGAATACTTAAGTAGCATATTACAATGTAACCTGCCAAGAGTGGTGCCATGACAAGTAATAAGATGCTTTTTATTAAGTTTGTCAACAAGCCTGTCAACAAAGTGCTTTGGAGTTGCAAATGTACAGTGTTTCAATATAGAAGAGGGGCTTGGATAATTCAATTCTCCAGAATAAATCTAATACCAGTGGCTTTCTTTGAAGCATTTTTTTCCATGGTTTACTGACTTCTCAGAGAATCCTGACTTTTCAAATCCTTAAGTTTCTTCACCCTCTGGAGTTAAGAGGTGTGAGTTTCTATGGGGTTGACTGTGTGCCTGGGGATGACCTGCATTCTTAAGCTCCTGATTTAACTTACTTGTAACTTGGTAGTTTACCCTTGGTTTCTCGGACATATGAAAGATAACACTTCCATAAATCAATGTGCAAAACCTTCATAAGGCATCTCTGAAATAGCTGTAAATACAATAAAATATTATCAGAATCCACACTTAAATAAATTTCACATGTACATAGTTGAAATGGAACATTAAAGAAACAAATTCAGCTCCTTTCATGAATTTATCTTCTTACAAATAAATGTCAAATAACAACTCCCACTATTTTGTTTAGATAATCAAAATCATTCTCATAATTTTGGTCAGCAGAGTATAATTATTTTCTTTTCCAAAATTTTATTTTATCTTTTAAAATTTATTTATTTTATTTATTTATTTTTGTCTTGGGTCTTCGTTGCTGCGTGCAGGCTTTCTCTAGTTGCAGTGAGTAGGGCTACTCTTTGTTGCGGTGCGCGGGCTTCTCATTGCGGTGGCTTCTCTTGTTGCAGAGCACAGGCTCTAGGCGCACGGGCTTCAGTAGTTGTGGCTCACAGGCTGTAGAGCACAGGCTCAGTAGTTGTGGCACACAGGCTTAGGTGCTCCGCGGCATGTGGGATCTTCCCGGACCAGAGCTCGAACCCGTGTCCCCTGCATTGGCAGGCCGATTCTTAACCACTGCGCCACCAGGGAAGTCCCCCAAGATTTTATTATGAACATTTTCAAACATACAAAAGGGCTGAATAAGTACAATGAATTCCTATATAATCACTAGCTAGATTCAACAATTGTTAACATTTTACTGTATTTGCCTTATATACATTAAGTCCTAAATTAAACTTCAGCATACATTCAAAGTATACTTAAGAGGACTCACCTTTTCGACCTTGTCATAATTTTTAGCTTTAATCTGCAGAGAAACAGAGAAAAATATAGAATTAACACCATTCTTTTTAGAGTACTATCACTATCTCTGAGTGTTTTGATTAAGCTTGTAAATTCATTTCTACACTTTCCTATTTAATTCTGCCTTTTGAAAATAACAAATAGAAGTTTGAACCCAATATGGATAATATGCATTGTAAATATGCCTTACATAAATTAATTCTATATGGAAAAATTTTTATAAGCTCATTTATGTTGAACTTTCGTGAATTTAAAATTTTATAAAACAGTCACAAGATGAATAAAGAAATATAAACAAGGCATACTTGAATAGGGCTTTAAGTATCTAATGAAGACAAACTTAAAGCTTTATTTTCCCTGAATAGCTACTACTAGAACAATCTGAGTAGGGTAGCAAAAAAGATTTGTGAATTTTGACTACACATAAATTTTAATCACTCAGTCAATCTACTATACTCCAGGCGCTGTGCTAGGCACTGGGGCTACCACAGTGAACAAAACATGCATAGCCTGCCTATGTCCTCATAGAGCTTACAATTTTACAGGGAAAACAAGTGTCAAGATGGGGGAACTACAGGGTGCTATGGGAGCATTTAGGAGGAGCATAAAACTCAGACTTATGGGGTTGCAAAAGATTTCCTGGAAGAAGTGAAGATGTTAAGAATGAGGTGTGAGGTCAGAATGGCTATCATCAAAAAGTCTACAAACAATAAATGCTGGAGACGATGTGGAGAAAAGGGAACCCTCCTACACTGTTGGTGGGAATGTAAATTGGTGCAGCCACTATGGAGAACAGTATGGAGGTTCCCTTAAAAATTAAAAATAGAGCTATCATATGATCCAGCAATCCCACTCCTGAGCATGTATCTGGAAAAGACGAAAACTAATTCGAAAAGATACATGCATCCTAATGTTCACAGCGGCACTACTTACAATAGTCAAGACATAGAAGCCACGCAAGTGTCTATCAAGAAACAATTGGCTTAAGAAGATGTGGTATATATATACAATGGAATATTACTCAGCCATAAAAAAGAAAGAAATACTGCCATTTGCAGCAACATGGATGAACCTAGAGAATATACTAAGTGAAGTAAGTCAGAGAAATACAAATATTATATATCACTTATATGTGGATCTAAAAAATAATACAAATGAATCTATATACAAAACAGAAACAGACTCAGAGACATAGAAAACAGACTTATGATTACCAAAGGGGAAAGGGAAGGGGAGAGGGATAAATCAGGAGTATGGGATTAACAGATACAAATTACTATACATAAAATAGATAAGCAATAAGGATTTACTGTATAGCACAGGGAACTATATTCAATATCTTGTAATAACCTATTATGGAAAATAACCTGAAATGTGTATATATATACACATATATATACATATATATGTGTATATATATATATATACACACACACCACACACACACACACACTTTGCTGTACACTTGAAACTAACACAATATTGTAAATCAATTCTATTTTAATTTAAAAAAGAGTTGTTAGACTGGTAAAGAAAGGGAGGAGTTATTCCAGGCAGAAGGAGTGGCATGTGCGAAGACAAAGGTTAAATAAATACTATTAGATTTCCCTTTCTTTGAGTCAGATGGTAGGTGAGGTTAGTTATTCAATTGTGATATATCAGCAAATCTTTGTATTAGCCTGACAGGTGAATAATTTGACTGGTTAGAGAAACCTTGGCTTGTGGTTCTTTTCAATCAGTAGTATAGATAAATTTTCCCACTGCTTTCTGGCTTAAGGTGAGGCAGATCAGAACTCTGGTGACAGGCTCTTTTTCTTTTGCTGATTACTTGCTCTTTCTCTCTGGAACTTGTAAGATTTCACCCTTGATCTTCAGAGTTCATAAACTGTAACAGGATTTGCTTAAATATAGGTCTTTGCTCTTTGAGGCAGTTTAGTCAAGGCTCTGGAGTCAAATCTCTTGGGTTCACTTTTTGACTATACACTTAACCATTTTTCCTCTTCTGAATTAGGGGGGATAATAGTACCTATTTTGTAGGGCTGTTTTAAGGACTCAACGAGTTAATAAATGTAAAGCCCTTAGAACACTGCCTAGCAGAGTGAGAACTTAGTAATTGACATTTATTATTATTACCATGAATTCTGCCAGGGACTCAGCATGCCCTTTGAAGCTAGAGTCATGTCTTTCAGCTCAAGACTTTTCCTCTTTTTTAAATTATTGCCTCTCTTCAATCTGTTCCTTTTTTTCCTTATTGAACTCCTATTATACACATTAGGTCTACTTCTTCTATCCTCAGAATCTGTTATTTTTACCCTTTCTTTGCCTTTTGGCTATAAGTTTAAAAATACTTCTTCCACTAGATTCTCCAGGCCACAAATTTAAGTCTCCATGTTATCATTTTCCTCCAGTTGACCTATTGCTGTAGTTGGTTCAAAAATAATGGCTTTTGGCACCAGAGGTTTTTTTGTTTTGTTTTTTTAAATACTGCAGTTTCAATCTCACTGTGCTCCTATTATTTTGTTCAAGTTATTGTCTCTCTCCTCCAGCAGCTCTATTTTGTTGGGGGCCTGTCCCAACAGTTTGTTTATATTCCTTTCTTGTTGCTGGATCCTTAGATATGCAGTTATTTCTTCCGTTTATTCCCTGATCTCAGAGTTGGCAGTCCCAGTGTTGTAGTTGACCCTTCTCTACCACGAGAGCTGTGTAGCAGGTGTAAACAGCAAGTTGGCTGTTGGTAGTCTTCTGACAAAAAAACAGAGAGAAATCTTTGCTCAAGAGTAAGGAGTACTCAGCCTGCCAGTTCAGCTCCTTTTTCGTTTCCTGGTGGCCAGGCTGATGTCAGCATTCCTCTGGGGCAAAAAGACAGTGGAAGGGTGCCAAGTATTTCTGAGTCAGTTTCTTATTCCTTGTCCTAGGCGCTCCACCAGCCCTGTTCTTCGAGACTGCAATAGAATCTGAGGTTTCCTTGCATCCAGCTGCTTGGCTCAGTAAATAGGTTGAGTTGAGAGTAGGAGTGAAGTAAGACAAATTCAAGTCACCAGATTCCCAAGTGTAGATGACAGATTATATACAGTTCTTAAAATTGGCCAGGAAAACCGAAACTATCCTTTGGGAAAATTGGCAAAGAATATGAATAGGCAATTCCCAAAGAGAAAATGTAAATGGTTAAAAATAATAAGTGTTAAAAATAACACTGTTGGTGGGAATGTAAATTTGTGCAACCACTGTAGAAAACAGTATGGAGTTTTCTCAGAAAACTAAAAATAGAATCATCATATGAGTCAGAAACTCCACTCCTGGGTATATATATTCAAAAAAACTAAAAACACAAATTTGAAAAGATACATGCTCCTCAATGTTCATAGCAGCATTATTTATAATTGCCAAGATATGTATGCAACCTAAGTGTCCATCAACAGAATGGATAAAGAATATGTGGTAAATATATACAATGGAATACCACTCAGTCATGAAAAAGAACAAAATTTTGCCATTTACAGCAACATGGATGGACTTGAAGGGCATTATACTAAGTGAAATAAGACAGAGAAAGACAAATACAGTATGTTATCACTTACATGTGGAATCTAAAAAATACAACAAACCAGTGAATATAACAAAAAAGAAGCAGACTCATAGATATAGAGAACAAACTAGTGGTTACCAGTGAGGAGAGGGAAGAGGGGGAGGGGCAATATAGGGGTAGGGGATTAAGAGGTACAAACTAAGCTACAAGGATATAGTTACAACATGGGGAATATAGCCAATATTTTATAATAATTATAAATGGAGTATAATCTTAAAAATTGTGAATCACTATATTGTAGACCTGTAACTTATATAACATTGTAAGCAACTATACTTCAATAAAAATAAAAATAAATGCCTCCATTTAAATCCCATTTTATATATATATATGTATATATATATACACACACACACAAGTTTACAAAGATTACTAGATTGCAAAGATTACTAGAACTTGCTCACATCTTATTTATTATATTAAAAGTAATGTTATATCAGTTTAAATAACAGGGGTCTTTAAAAAATATTTTTAGGGAATTCCCTGGTGGTCCAGTCGTTAGGACTCTGCTTCCACTGCAGGGGGCATGGGTTCCATCCCTGGTCAGGGAACTAAGATCCCTCAGGCCGCACGGCGTGACCAAAAACAAACAAACAAAAAATTATCTTTAGTCTTTGGTTCTCTAACTTGCAAACAATCATCTCAGGTGACTGTTAAAAATGTAGATTTCTGTTTTTTTTAACAGGAATCCTAAGTTATCTTAATGCGAAAAAGTTTTTAAGTGGTTGGAAATATACCAAAAAATGAACAATTTATATGTTAGTGTGATGGAATGATTGTTTTTTCCAAAGCTTCTAATAACACGGTATATTATTTTTGTAATTTAAAAAATCATTCCAAGAAAAAATTTAGGATAATTTTAATATTTATCCTTCGATATATCTATTTATCATCAAAATTTGTCATACAACTTCAATATTACTTTTTTGATGAATCATTTGAATTTTACCAAAATATGAAAAGTTGTGGTGGAGAAAATGTACTAAATTTTTAAAAATTGTCAGCTGGGAATTCCCTGGCAGTCCAGTGGTTAGGACCCCTCGTTCTCACTGGGTTTGATCCTTGGTCAGGGAACTAGGGTCCCACCAGCCACGTGGCCAGGCCAAAAAAATAAGAAAACATAAAAAATAAAAAATAAAATTGTCAACTTCCTAATATTTTCATTTTATAAAGGGGGAAGATAGTTGGAATTCTAGCAAGATTAATTAAACTTTAAATTTAATTAAATTCAAATGAGTGGTTATTTGGAGGAGAGTGAAAACAAGTATAACACTGAACAAACACAGATCTGTTCCTAACTTTTGAACACTTCCTATTTCGAGTTGTTTGTTAACTTCCACAATTACTTCCCAAGCATTAACTAACATTGTCTTTTGAAACTAGAACTATCCTCTGGGCAGTTATTGGAACTAATGATCATTTACAGTAGATTATTTAATTTTTAAAAGTAAACATTGTCAGAAAAATCTAAAAAAACCTTCATTTAACTGGGGTAATGTTCATTTATAACATAGTTTAGATTAGCTATGCCTTTTACCTGGAACATTTTTATATGAAGATCTAAAGAAGCCACAATATTTCACTGCTCAAAAATAAGTTTTTCATAACTGATGTTAAGAACATATTTTAATATTTCATTGAACAATTTATAAAATGTCAGTATAAGTGTCTATAAAGCTAGCATTTTTCTTATCAGAGAAATAAACCTCTACATGTCAACAGCATTTTGGCTGATTTCCTCAAATTCACTGTTTTTTTTCTTATGATATAGCTTGGGGAAAAAAACCCCACCAAATCCCATAACATCAGAACTTTTTAATGTTATTTTTTAAATTATCAAGTATAAGAATAATTAATAAGCGACTGTATAATTTATTTTGAATGGTTCAAAAACACATTTGACAAGTGAACCCAACTGGCAAGATGACTCTAGAGAGGAAAGTAAATTAGCAAACCAATCTAAAGAAAAAGTAAGTCTCTATACATTTTGTTTAGGTTTTCATATAATAACCATTTGGGGCAAGTCCATACTTGTGTTTTAAGACACTACTGGTCCACACAGCAGAGGCAGAGCTAGGCCCCATCGCAAGCGAGTTAACATGGTAGTTGCTTAGGACAAATGTGATGAATAACTGAATTAATCATAAACCCACATTCTTAATTTGTCCCCTACATCTTTTCTACTCTAAAGCACAGCACATGCACTTTTGTGGAATTTAGGACAACCAATTTAAATTAAGTTTGAGCTGCAGAAGCTGCCTGATTCTGCTTCTCTTATTATCCAAAAAGCTCAGCTCCAATCCTGAAACCTGAAAGCAAATGGAATCCTAAATACAAACCCCATCTTCCATTAATTTACTCTTTCTCACTACTCTTTTCTGTTTTCAATCCGCTATGCCTTGGAAATTATGTCTTAGAAAATTACAAAATGTAAGCAGATTTAACAAATTTGGGAAACATTGAGGAATGAACTCTAAGATCAAACAACAGATTTTTAAGTTGCCAGAGAAGCTGCAGAACATTTTCCTTTCCACCCGGTCCCAATTTTAAAGTAAAGATATCAGGAGAGGAGTATCTGCCAGTAAATTCATTTTTATTCAACAAATAATTGTGTGCCTATGTGGCAGGCTCTTTTCTATCTCTAGAGATACAGTGGTGGATGAAACTAAGTTTTATAGTTCATGGAGTTATATTTTAGTGAGGGAGTCAGATAAATAAACTAGGTAGTTTAAAATGTTTGCTTATCTGTGCTTCCTAATTTTTCCTACAATATACTGTACTATTTCCATAATTTTCCTATTAAATGTAGTTACAAATGTATGCCTACATACACATACATGGATTTACATTTAACAGATTGGCCAAAACCATGTTGTTGTCCCATAAATTTCCAGTTCCTCAAGGCACTTAAAATGTGCACAGAAATAACATTTGTTAAATATGAGTGTAAAGTATAGACCACTTATAGTCTCAGTATGATTGACATTAAAATGTGCTAAGCAAAAATATGATTATCTTCAGTTTTGGGTTAAATGATTCTTTGTATGAACCAAATTAGGTATTAATTAATCTTCCACTTTTCTGAACCAACTAAAAAGTATCTGTAGCATGTTTAGGATTTACCAAGTAGATATGGGAATATGGACCTGAACTCTATAAAAGAGCTTATAATCTAGTTAGAATCATAAAATTATTGGAAAGAACACAGGACTAAATTTAAATTATTTTCTACTTGTGCCATGTCTTATAAAATCCAGAGGAATAGGCGTTCCATGCAAATTAGAGTTACCAAGGAAAAGTTTTATTGTTCAGATGGAATCTTGGCCATTAATGAGAAAAAGTTTCTGTAAATTCGTGAAATAACACGAGTTTCTGTAGAATAATGAAAACATTCAAACAAGAATAGGTATTAGGAAAATAGGTTGGCTAATTGTGGTGGAGGTCCATTACAGGGGGCCTAAAAAGCCAAGCAGAGTTTAAATCTGATACACAAAAATTGGCTGTCACACAATAAGGAAAGTACAGAAACTATGGCTCATCTGTGTGTGGGCGGGGGTGGTTTGAGGGGGTAAAGGTAGGAAAGAAGACAGGTGGCTTTCAGTGTCATGGAATGAGGCAAGCAGCCACTAGCTGAGAGAATAGCTAAGAGGCTGTTGCTATCATCCTTAAGAGGGATAATAGTGGCCTGGGCTTGGCAGAGGGAGAACAGGGAGAGCAAAACAGTAATATAGAGCGAAAAACAATAGAGTAATTTTTTCATGGGAACAAAAATGAAAAATGTTATAGTAGTTGCTGTACAATAAAGTTTACTTTTTATTACATTTGCGATGACCATAAATAATTCAGGTAGAAACTGTTTACAGTTAGGAGATAAGGTATTGGTTTTCAAATAAGACAGTGGGATTAAAGATGTATATCTGCGTCACTTGTTTAAAAAAAATTTATATATACCTAGAGCATGTAATACCTAACGCATTAAGTATATTCTCTGAAGAAGAGAATATACAGACAAGCAAAGATTAATTTCTCAAAAATTATCCATTATTCAGGCAGAGAAAAGGAAAAGAACTCCAAAGAGTACTTGAGATAAGAGAAAAAGGATAAAAATCACATCAGAGAAGTCAAAGGAGACCATTATAAGAAAAAGACGTGGTGGATGGTGGGATATGCCACAGGTCAAAAGGAACTCTGGGTATAGGAAAGACCAGTGGATCTGAAAATAAGAAAATTATTGCTTATCTATTACAAATTTAAATTTAAAAGCTGAAACAATTCAACTTCTTAGAAGTCGAAATCAATGATGAAATACTGCTAATACCAACAGCATTTATTAAATACTTAAGGTATGTAAGCACTACTCTATGTAAGGTATGTAAGCACTACTCTCTTACTATGTAAGAGTTTATATGTATTAACTCATTCAATTCTTAGAACAACACTCAAGTAAAGTACTATTATTATTTACTACTTAAAGATGACAAAACTGAGGAAGGTTTAGTAAGTTGCCCAATATTGCACAACTGAGCTCTTAGCTATTACACTACATTGCTCTTTAGCAAGATATAGGTATGAGGATGTTCATTGAAAGAGTGCTTGTGGTAGAGAAAAGTCTGGAAACTTAAATGACCAAAGGCAGACTGACTAAATAAATTATGCTTTGTCTAAACAATGGAATGGATTATGCATATATACATAAAACTTTAAACGCAATGATGTATATTTATAATACTGAATGGAAATATGTCCACAATATATTTTTAAAAGGAAGTGGAATTTTAAAAATGGGCACACATTTGGTATGTTTATCCAATCAACTTATCCTCCTCATCCCACCCCCTCTGTGTCTCTATCTAGAGTGCAAAAGACATAAACTCAGGAGAAATGCACGCAAAACTGTTAGCCAAAACTGTTATCACTGCGAGAATAGAGAATTTTTCTGTCTCAGTTATTTCTGTGACAGATTTTATTTCTATAACACAATTTCACAGCAGCAAAGAGAACTGGGTTTTTGTTTTTTTTAAAGAAAAGAAAGAAAATCATAGCTGACTTGGGGCAGTAAATTCCTCTTCTGAGTAATTCGTTGGTATTTTTCTCTGGTTATAAACATCTCCATTTAAAATTCATTCTTAAATGCTCTCAAATCCTCAGCCAGGCCTACCAAGCTGAAAAAGTTATTAAGTAATTGCTAGCAAATCAGGCAAAATTAATTTCAACCAAGAATGTCAAAGGTAAAACTCTGACCTAAATTTGATTTTGTCCCAATTTATAGGGCATCTGTCAACAATCCTCACTTGACATTTATAGACTCAGCCTATTTCACTTAATGTCTAAACTCTTTGCTCCCAGTAAACACACTTTGTAAACACCATGCCAAATCATTACTTTTCAAAAATAATCGGCAAACTCTGAGTAAGAAAAACAGAGCAGGATATTTCACTTTTTGAGAAGTGAGTAGTTTGATCTAAAGTATCAAAACATCACTCATCTTCATGGCTCCATTGGTTTTGCTACTCTAGACCCCCTACACCACCTCCCCCATGCCACCTCTACATTGATGTATGACATAGATTTTCTTTCTAAATGGTAAATTAAAATTGAGAATGAGAAATGTGTACAATCATTTGAGATCCTTGAGCTACCAGAAATGTCAGAGAACCAAGTTTATAAGCCACTGATCTCAAAAATGGAATCAGTTCTGTACTGCACAACCAGGGAAGTGCTCAAGTAGGTGTGCTGATTCACTTCCCTCAAAAGCCTAATATCAGTTTATTTCTTTCACATCCATTTATAGTCTTCTCTAGCCTGCTACCTTAATTTTTAGCTTTTATGAATTGTTCTCTTAACAAAATAAAAATCCTTCTAGGCAAACTTAAAATATTATTCAATAGTATAATTTCTCTAAGATTACTATGTGAGCTTTATACATTGCCTTAGAAAATATCTCACTCTACTCTCATTTTGCTGAGTTAATCTCCCATTAGTATAGTCACACAACTTTTTAACATGTGGTGAAAATTTTTAGAGTAGAAAACCATTTACGATTCATCTTTCACAATACTTCTCACTGCATACATATTGAGAACTGCTATTTTAAAAAAATTAACAATTGAATTATCATTGGGCAAAAGCCTTATTTTAATCACTCCTCTGATCATTCTAGTTTCATAAATCAAGATAATTTCTTTCCCATTTTGATAGATTCCTATCAGAATATCAATTTGCTTGCCTAATTTTCAGTGGCATCAACTGGCATCGTAAGTTTTTCTATGCATTTCTTTGTTACTAATTCTGTGTACACTTTAATACTGCTGAATCAACATGTATACTAGATACACAGTATCATGGGTAACACTTCATCTCTAGCTTTTCTTAAAATCACTTTTCAAAAACAGGATTTAACTTCTACAATGAAGTGGATATAAATCCAGTGGATTACATTTCTCTACTTTTTGAGCAACTTGCCTACTCTTCCAGTATTTCCCTATCAACATAGACTTATGAATGATGATTTCCTCATTCTATGAAAATTACAGTACATTCATTCCTGAGACTAAAATATTATGTTTTTTTCAATGCTGCTTTTCAAATACTCTTTAGTTCAGAAATTATAATCACATTCTGTAACTCTGCCTTTGATGCCCTTTTTACTTTATCCAAGAAATTAAAACCTACACCTGTATTTTATGATCCAATTCCAGTTTTCTCAATCCTCTAAGCATAGTTTATTTCTATTTTGTTAACGAAATAACCTAATTTCAGGTTCCCTTTTAAAAAATACTAAATAATCTCCTAATCATCTTTCTCACCAAAATTGTACATTTATTTAATCTTTTTTCTCTCTACTCTTGTGCAAACTATACATTGGCCATTTTTACTTAAATTCTGAAGCAATTAAAAAATATCATGACCTGAAATTTTTGAAAGATGATGTCAGCAACCTTTGATAGTGAAATACCAAGTCTAAAATATAAATGTAAAGAAGTTATAAATGTGTAAATATATTTAAGTAAAATTGTATTTGTTAGTTTCACATAAAGCAAAAACTGGAAACTATATGAATGCACAACAATAAAGGACTGGTTAAAAAGCATTTATCTAGGGCTTCCCTGGTGGTGCAGTGGTTAAGAATCCGCCTGCCAGTGCAGGCGACATGGGTTAAATCCCTGGTCCAGGAAGATCCCACATGCTGCGGAGCAGCTAAGCCCGTGTGCCACAACTACTGAGCCTGTGCTCTAGAGCCCGCGTGCCACAACTACTGAAGCCCACGTGCCTAGAGCCCATGCTCCGCAACAAGAGAAGCCACCGCAAGGAGAAGCCCGCGCACCGCAACGAAGAGTAGCCCCCGCTCGCCGCAACTAGAGAAAGCCCACGCACAGCAACGAAGACCAAGCGCAGCCAAAATTAAATAAATAAAATAAATAAATTTATTTTAAAAAAAGAAGCATATATCTAAAATGAACTACTCTGGCATATTTAAAAGTGATTTTGTATAGTAAACAACACAAAAGTATGCTATCATGTAAAAAACTTAAGTTACAAAAAAGTTTTAAGATTTTATAGATAGCTACATCTAGAAATGCTAAGTGGTGAAAGTGGGAATATGGATGTTTCTTCTCTTTATGCTTATATTTTTCTAATTTTTCTGCAATAAACATATTTTACTCTTTCAAATAATATTTTCCTTTATCAGTGCCAATGTAAAAATGTAAAACGTGTAAGTTTTATAGAAAGCTCATTGTAAGTTCTGCAATTCTTGTTAAAACATTAACTATAAAAACCTCACTTCAGTAAAAAGATTTAAAAAGAATGCTAAGAATTATACTGTCATACAATTCACAATGAAATAACAACGGATAGGGACTGATTAAAACTCTAATATGTACTTTGAAAACAGATTTCACATGGTTTAGATAATTCCATGCAAACACCCAAATCAATTTTATTTTTCATTAATTCTTTTGAATGAAAACATGGTTTTCATTTCCCATGTAACACTGCTTTAAATACTTACTTAAAAGATGAGAAGTTGGAATTTCGAAAATGGAGGTTTAAATAGGTAGACATAGCTAACAAATTATCTTCAAGAAAAGCAAAGAAAAAATTCAGGTAAAAAAATATTAAACTCCAGAAGAATCAGTAAGACTGAGACATGAATCTTTTTCCTCTATGGTAGACATGCTCCAAAACTGAAACTTCGGCTCTATTTTATGGGTTAAGTCCTACTTTGAAATGTTAAGTACTACCTCCAGAATGTTTATTAAATAATCTAATAGATACTTAAATTTTAAAACTTCTTTTTTCCTAACTTTGTAAGTTCCTAAGTACATTTATTTAAAGGCTTATCAAGAAAGCATGCACTATGTTCTCTGGAATTTGTTTTATATAGTTTGAAATGTTTGGTTTATATTTCACATTTTATCTCCTCCAGATATATGTTTGTGATGACATTTTCCCAAGTGGTATCACCTGAAGTAAAGAATTAAGTCCAAATTCTATATAGAATACTGCCATTAAGGTTTCAGTAGACAAGACTGCAATAAAGATTACATTGGAATTCCCTCCTTGTGCTGTGACAGAAATGCAAAGAAAGTTGAAGGGGAAAAAAACCTGAAGAGCAAGCTCTGGATCAAGATGATGTTACTTTAGCTGGTAAATGAAGTCTGGAGGAAGGCTCCTATAATCTAATAAACACATGCCCATTCTTTCTAATGGATCCTAATATACAGGTCTGATTTTGTCCAGGCTTTATGTAACAGGTTAGTGGGGATGTCAGATTATCGAAAGCTGTGACATGTAAAAAATAACAGGAAAATAAAAAATTTCCTAATACTGCTTCTCAAAGAAGTCGAGCTCCTAACGGCCCTTTCCCAAGCACTCCCTAAACCCAAGGGAAGACAGGACAGGGACAAGACCATTGCTCTATCCTCCTCCCCACATTCCCTCATCATCCTACAATATGCACACAATAATCTAAGGACAGACTTTCAAATTGTTACAGTTGAGATACATTGCTGGATAGGAGGGCATGCATGTTCGAAAACCAGATTTTATGAAGTATTTACCTGACCATTGAGAAAACTAGTTTAAAAATATTTAATGTTAAATGAGTAGTGCAAATATAATCCTTACACATAAGACTCACTTCAAAGGGAGCTATCATTTTTGAAAGATGGCTTCATGATTTTGATGCCTACTATTTTCAGTGACACTGAATAGCTCAAGAACATCTGTACTGTGAATCAAGATTTTCCTTCAAAAATATAGGCAAATCAACTTAAGGGGAAAAAATATAAAACTAGCAACAGAAATATACACTTATAAAATCTATTTAAAACTATTATTATTACATATGGGTATTCAAGTCTCCTCATACCTTTCTAATGCTGAGTTGCAAGAATATAAAAAGTTCAAGACATGTATGAGAAAAATAATTTGCAAACGTAATACTTAAGTGGGAAATCATAGAGCTGATCAACTAAATGAAAATCTAAGCACAAAACATTTGAAAGAAAATTATTTAAAGCAAGTCATGAACACCAAAGTAACAATTTTAAGTATTGGTCTTTCACCTCAGAGAGCATATTTATCATTCCTTCCAGTCTGATACTGAGAAAAACAACATAAACAATAAAGATAACATACTATTTAAATATTATATCAAAATTACCTGAACTTATAAATAGCAAATCATGCAAAAGTTATAAGTTTCCCTTAAGTCCCCTAACGTATAATGTTCCTGCAAATAAGAAAAAACAAAACAGAAAAATGGAGTAAGGAGATCAAGTCTCAGAAAAAGAAATCTAAAGGGACTTTAAATGTATAAAAACAGGTTCAATCTCATACATAAGAGAAATGCAAATCACAACCATACTGATATTATAATTGTTTGCCTATGAATACTGGCAAAAATTTTAAAGTATAATAATATATTGAATTAACAAGTTGTGAGGAAGTGTACTTTCAATATCAAGGATTATTAATGGGATTTCAAATTATTACAACCTCTGCAGAAGGCAATTTGGTTAAAAAAAATCCTTCATACTCTTTGATCCAGGAATTCCTCATCTAGGAATAACCTAGATATATTTACAGATGGAAATGACATGTACACATATATTCAATGCAGTAATGTTTGTAATAAAACAAGTTTGGGAGGAACCTAAATGTCCTTCAGCAGAAGACAGATTAAACAAAATAAGGAATAAGTACTTGTAAAAAAAAAAAAATACACACTCTTAAATTTACTTTGTTAAGCAAAAAAGAAAAAAAGCAAGGTGTAAAACAAAACCTAAGAGGCAATTGTTCATGTAAAAGGAGAGGAAAAAAATAAGCTGAACATTTTTCACTGTGGAGGGGAATTGGGTGACTCAAGGATGGATAGATGAAAAACTTTTCCCTGTAGGTCCCTTTCATATCTTGGGTTTTTGAACCATATTTTAAAATATACAAATATGTATTTTAAAACTCTTTAGGTAATATATAACCTTTTGGGGCTTCTCTCATGTTTAAACATATTTCTGTATTTAACCATCAATTCTTAAAAAAAAATTCCAAATACTCTAAAAATGTATACAAGTAATAGAACATGTATTATGCATACAGGTATTAAGATGTATAATCTTGTTAAACCATTTAACTCACAGTATTTTTTAAGGCAAAGGATTTTTGCAACATCTAAATACCTAGTAGAATTTAAGCATTTGTAAAAGAAACAATCAACCATAACACAAACTGATAAAACAAAGTACAGAAGAACTACCATAAAATTTTAACTTATTTAGTCAGATAATTTTCAAACCTAAAAATAGATGTTAACTAATGGAACAAGACATTGACGTCACTCAAGATTACTTAAAGTGTTTTATAAAGTATTTATAACATTTAATAATAAGATTATTGAAGTAATATAGATGGGTAAACATCTGAAAGTCAACATTTACTTTAACAAACTGTTGCATGCTGGGAAGACTGGACAGCTACATGTAAAAGAATGAAATTAGAACATTTCCTAACACCATGCACAAAAATAAACTCAAAATGGATTAGAGACCTAAATGTAAGACCGGACACTATAAAACTCTTAGAGGAAAACATAGGAAGAACACTCTTTGGCATAAATCACAGCAAGATCTTTTTTGATCCACCTCCTACAGTAATGGAAATAAAAACAAAAATAAACAAATGGGACCTAATGAAACTTCAAAGCTTTTGCACAGCAAAGGAAACCATAAACAAGACCAAAAGACAACCCTCAGAATGGGAGAAAGTATTTGCAAACGAATCAATGGACAAAGGATTAATCTCCAAAATATATAAACAGCTCATGCAGCTCAATATTAAAAAAGCAAACAACCCAATCCAAAAATGGGCAAAAGACCTAAATAGAAATTTCTCCAAAAAAGACATACAGATGGCCAAGAAGCACATGAAAAGCTGCTCAACATCACTAATTGTTAGAGAAATGCAAATCAAAACTACAATGAGGTATCACCTCACACCAGTTAGAATGGGCATCATCAGAAAATCTATGAACAACAAATGCTGGAGAGGGTGTGGAGAAAAGGGAACCCTCTTGCACTGTTGGTGGGAATGTAAATTGATACAGCCACTATGGAGAACAGTATGGAGGTTCCTTAAAAAACTAAAAATAGAATTACCATATGACCCAGCAATCCCACTACTGGGCATATACCTTGAGAAAACCATAATTCAAAAAGACACATGCACCCCAGTGTTCACTGCAGCACTATTTACAATAGCCAGGTCATGGAAGCAACCTAAATGCCCATCGACAGACGAATGGCTAAAGAAGATGTGGTACATATATACAATGGAATATTACTCAGCCATAAAAAGGAACAAAATTGGGTCATTTGTAGAGATGTGGATGTATCTAGAGACTGTCATACAGAGTGACGTAAGTCAGAAAGAGAAAAAAAAATATTGTATATTAACGCATATATGTGGAACCTAGAAAAATGGTACAGATGAACCGGTCTGCAGGGCAGAAATTGAGACACAGATGTAGAGAACAAACGTATGGACACCAAGCGCGGAAAGCGGCAGGGGGGTGGGGGTGGTGGTGTGATGAATTGGGCGATTGGGATTGACATGTATACACTGATGTGTATAAAACTGATGACTAATAAGGACCTGCTGTATAAAAAAATAAATAAAATTTAAAAATTAAAAAAACAAAACAACTGTTGCATGCCACAATCTTTATAAACTTCTGGCACTAAACCAATCAAATAAGATTTACCAATTTATAAATTAAAATAAAAATAAAATTCGTAATCATTTTCCTCAAAAAAATGAAGGTAAAAATATAACATGAATTACAATTCTAACAAAAGACCTTTCATCTATGAGAACTTTCATTAGAAAAGAATGACTTTGGAGGGAAAATCTTATTAAGAAAAATATTGAGTAATCTGGTGGATACTACCTAAACAAGAATATTCTTTACATACATATATATATACATATATATATATATATCATTTCTTTTAGTTTGAGGAAGTTATATACTATAATGGGAAATGTCAAAAAATACATGTGTGGTCTCTTGCCTTCTGAGATGGCCCACACTCTGTCTGTGGAGTGTGTTTCTCTAAATAAACCCACTCCTACCTATCAAAAAAAAATATTTAACTTTGACAATGTTATTTTATTAACCTTGCCTATAATGTCTTTCTTCACCCCTATAAAGATTTTTCTCCTGCGTATAGAACTTTTGACAGGTTTGTTTAAGTAAACGGAAGAGGCAATTCCATTGTCTTCTGGCTTCTACTGCTGCTCTTGGGAAGTTGTCAACCTAACTGCCATTCATTTGAAGGCCATTTGTCCTTTTGTTTCCAGCTGCTTCTGAGATGGGTTTGGTTTTCATTGTTTTTCTGTAGTTTCACTCTGTGTCTACATGGGAATTTTTCTTTTTTTAATCCTGTTTGGGATTCATGAAGCATCCTGAATCTGCTGAATTCTTTTAATCACCCTAAAAAAATTCTTAGTATTTATCTCTTCAAATTGTGCTTCTGCCCAGTATCTCTCCTCTACTTCTGGAACTTCAGTTAGACACATTTTCACTCTATCCTTTGTGGTCTTAATCCTTTCATATTTCCTATGTCATTGTTTCTTTAAACTCCAATCTGGATTTCTTCAATTCTCCAATTCTCTCTTCACCTGTGTCTAATCTGTTATTAACCTAATTCCATCTTAATTCTAGTCTTTGAAGTCTTTGCAGATGTTTCTGCTGTATCTGGTTTTTTATTACATGATTAGATTTTAACAAGCAAACTCCTTTTCCTTGGAAAAATATTCGTGGATATTCTTCTGTGGCTTAGGATGAAGGTGCATTCCTCCAGAAAAAGTCTGAGAAAGATTATCAGGCACCTAGTAGCATAATTCAGGTTGAGGCCACCTTACGCACGGTTCAAAAATTTTTTGAACCACCCAAGTTATGTTTATTTGGACCACAAATCCATGCAAGTGCCAACTTGTTGAAACATCCCAGGACTTCCCCATTCTGCTCTGCTCAGGACCACAGCAACCTTCCTCAGTCTTCTAGGGTTAATAAGGCAGCACAGATTTATTTCTGGTTCACTGTCATCCTGAGTATTACCTACACACAGCTTTAGAGGAAGAGGGTGTCCTGCTGAGCAAGCCTTGGGCTTTGACTTTTGCTACCTGAACTCCTATAAGCATTTGAAATTGAAGCTCAAGTTCTCCCAGTTTGACAAAGGCTCTCAGGGTAAAAACAGTTTAGGAACTCAGCTTATCTCCCAGCATTCCTATTTTTGTTTGTGTGTGTGTTTGTTTTCCAGTTAGGTTTTGGCTTGGTAATTCTCCACTATGCTGTCAGTTCTTCAAGACGTTTTAAAATTCTGCCCGGCAGCCTTTGTTTTCAGTGAGACCATTTATCTGAGTAACCAAGCTCACCATATCACCCAAATCTTCTTCAATATATTTTATTAACATCTGGCTTCAAAAGAATTAGGAAAAAATTCTGTATGCAAACTATCTTGAAAAGCAACTAAAAACTTAAAAATCCAATATTCTTTGAAACACTAAATTTCAAAGGTTAAGAAAATTACAGAATTCAATAAACCAAATGTATTTCCTCTAATGTACTGGAGAATTCCCAAGTAAGTGTAATTCAGTTCTCTGAAATACTTTATAAACCAGCAATTTGAGTTTACCCTTAATATTTGCCATGCCAAAGTAAGTGAAGTTTGGGTGAAAGTTACAAAAACAAAAAGTAAAATGATAAATAACATTTAACACAGAAGTACTGTTTCTAAGGACCAGAACTGGAGTAATTCATCTTTTATACTTGTTCTTTTTAAAATAAATCTATATAAAGTTTATGGATTAAATTAAAACAGGAACTTTCTATATTTTTAAATATCTAAATGTCTTAAAGAATTTCCACTCATCAACTGGATGTTGGCATTGTGCACATATACATTGGTCCAAGTGAAAATGGGTGGGTAAGAATTAAAATGTTTATGCTTTACTAATTTGACAAACAACCTGTGAACTTTGATAAATCAAGTTGTGAAAACTCCTGTTTTTATCTCATACATACACATACAAATGTCTCAGAAGTTTTACTTCAATATATACACCTAAATCTTTCTTGTAACCAGTCAGGCATTTATTTTCTATATCAGGTTTTAAAGTTTTATCTGAAAGCATTTCAGAATTACAAACAAGCAATTTTTTTTTAAGGTACTTCAAAATGCTAGGTAAATTAGTAATGCCCTTTTGTAATTCTTTAAAATTGGATAATTCTTTAAAAACCTTTCTTTTAGGTCATACATCAAGATAGAATAATTCTAAATGTCAATGATGCTCATTCTAAAATACTTAAATGGCTGAGGGTATTAGACAATTCAAAAGGATAGTTTGTTTGTATTTTTAGAAAAACTGTAGACATTTTTAAAACCTATGTTAACAGTAAAGGTATTGGCCACGTATAATTTGATGAAAAATAATACATTGTTATAAATTATGTCACACTCTAATTCTTAGAAATTAAAATTCAAGTTGCAAAATAATGATAAATTCAGTTTTATTTCCCATTGTGCATTTTTCACCCAACAAATATTTAGGGTGCCACTATGTGCCAAGCATTGTTCTAGATTCCTGAAATATATCAATGTATAAAATACAAACTATAATAAGTAAACTGTTCAGTATACTAGAAGATAAGCACTATAGGTGAAAAAAACAGAGGAAAGGATGAGTTTTGAGGTGTTGGGAATGGGGGTGGCAATTTAAAATATGGGCAAGAGCAGATCTCACTGAGAAGATAACACTTTTACAAAAATTTGAAGAAAGCAAGGGATTTTGCCAAGCAGCTATCTGGATAAGTATCTTTAGAGCAGATAAAATAGCTAATGTAAAGAAAAGCCTTGAGGTGGGAATGTGTCTAGAATATTTAAGGAGGCCAGAGTGACTGAAGAAGAGACTTTACTATGTGAATTATCTATCATGCAGCTCTATCAAGCACAAAATTTTATACTTAAGTGGGTATCCTAGTATTCACTCCGTACATTTATTTTCTAATAATTATTTAACCTATCTGAATTTATGACTAAGAAATAACTGATTCTTAAACATATAAAAATGTTACTTTACAGATATCAATTCATTAAAAATGTATCATTAAAAAAAACCTATATTCAATTTCTACTTGAAATAGGACCCTGGTTAGTTTTTGAAGATTCCAATCAAGAGCCAGAACTCGCTAATTCAGCGATCAAAATTCCATTATAATTCTCAACTACTTACTGCTATAAAAACATTGTTTCATATAATACCAATGTCTTTCTAAAATATACAATATTATCATTACTACACCAATACAATTCTTATTAATACTTCCCTCCTCATATTAATTTAACATACTGCCATAGATAGGCAATCTACCCTCCCTAACAGATTTTTGGACTTCACAGAAATTTGAAAATTTAGCGAACGAAATTTACAAACTTTTTCGTCAAAAAGAGAAGTTTGAAACCCAGTTCTTGTGCTTTCACTAAATTTTAGTCAGTCTTTAAGTATTCCCAAAACATTCACAAGACATCAGAACATGAGTTTCAGGTTTTATCCAAAACCAAGTTTCAATCCTCAATACTATAATCAATAAAAGTGTAAGTGGTATTTTAAAAGTTTTGTCCCTTTGGTGTAACTGTCCCTTTTAGTACACACTTGCATATTAACTTATGTATTTAACCAAATAAAAGGATAGTGTCCTATACATTTCTTCATTAATAAAATTCATGTAACAGATGAGCAATCTTTTTTGTGTGTGTGCAGAAGTCAATCTGGGAACTATGTTATTGGATAAACTAGACATACTGACAATGTGGTATCCTGGGACTGGCATTTAGTAAAAACAGATTTTATTCATGGCAAAAATTTTTCTAGGAACCAACTTTTTCAAAGTAACTACTCAAGTCTAACCTACCAATAAAACATAACTAATTTTCTCCCTTTGAAAAGGCTTTGTTCCTCCTCCAAAATGAATACTCTGGTCAATTAATGTCATTTTCCTCAAACTATATGAAGGCTACTATAGAGAATAAAAGGTTTCATAGCTTCTTAACTCTATTACTTTCTTACGACTCAAATACAAAGTAAAAATTAGTGAAACCAAGAGAATTTCTAACCAACATGCAATTTTCTTTGAAAATTATAAAGGAAACCTCCCCTCACTTAACTTCTAAATTTCTGTAGGCATCTGAGTTTAAAGAGAGGCCCACAATTATAAATATCACAACTTACGGTTTTCCTAGAGCAAAATTACATTCACATAATTCTAGCCATTATGAAATTTCAGGTGTTCATACTTTTTCTCCAGCTCTATTTTCCTAACAGCTTAGCTGCAATTCTAGATTAACTATTGAGCTAGTGTTCTTGTAATTAAGAAAATTTTCATGAAATAGTCACAAGTCATCTGTTTACAATACTGCGAAGGGCTAGAAGCAAAACTTAGCTTAAAAACTATCAAGCTGTTTCAACTTCTCAAACAGAGCATGTTTTTTCTCCCTTAATCATTGAGACCTCGGCACTAGTGCTTCTCTGCCAGGGATTCTGTGTGTAATTTCATACTTCCATTTAGAAAGTCTTGTTCTTCATAAAAAGGAACGAAATTGTTATTTGTAATGAGGTGGATGGACCTAGAGTCTGTCATACAGAGTGAAGTCAGAAAGAGAAAACCAAATACTGTATGCTAATGCAAATATATGGAATCTAAAAAAATGGTACTGAAGAACCTAGTGGCAGGGCAGGAATAAAGATGCAGACATAGAGAATGGACTTGATGACACGCGGAGGGGGAAGGGTAAGCTGGGACGAAGTTAGAGAGTGGCATGGACATATATACACTACTAAATGCAAAATGGATGGCTAGTGGGAAGCAGCCGCATAGCACAGGCTCGGTGCTTTGTGACAACCTAGAGTGGTGGGATAGGGAGGTGGGAGGGAGATGCAAGAGGGAGGGGATATGGGGATATATGTATACGTACAGCTGATTCACTTTGTTGTACAGCAGAAACTAACACAACATTGTAAAGCAATTATGCTCCAGTAAAGATATGTTTAAAAAAAGCCTTGTTCTTCTAGAGGATTTCCTTGACCCACCCTCACATACACTACCCCATGTTTTCTCAATCAGAGCACCTACCACCCAGTATTATAATTGTCTCCTACACCAAACTGTAAATTTGTTCACTAATGTGTCCATAGCATCTAAGTGTCTAGCATGCATTTACTCAGTAGATACTTTAAAGTTAATTCCATCTTCCCGATATATAAAATGAAAGAACCTGAAAGAAGGCGTTTTCATGTATGTTTTTACCCGAAGCCATATAAAAATTTATGAAAATATATAGATGGTGTAGGGCCTGAAAATATACCAGATGACTTTTTTCAGAATCCATAAATTCAAGTCAATTGTGATACAGAAAAAGAGTTAACACTTCAGGCAATTTTATCTGAATATAATCCAGGCAAATATATCAATAGGCATGTCTTCATTCTACCTACTGTTTTGGATACTTTTAAGGACTCCACATGTAAAATTACTTGCCAAAAGGACTTGCTAACAGAATTCTGCATATTTTAATCTGCACAGAATCTCCTAAAAGTTAAAGTACAACTTATACTTTTCTTCCTATCCAAAAAGTATCATCCTATCCAAAAAGAATAAGCATTACAGAATACATGAAATTTCTAGTTCTTCAATTGTGGGAAACTTAGAACTGCTAAATTCTCTTATAAGGTAAGTAATTTAAATTTTGACATAACATTATAATGGTTTATTTAGAATCAACTGAACTGTATCAGGAAGATGCATGAAGATATTTCAGTTTTCAGTGACATAGTCTGGGGAGGTACGCAAAAAGTATGTCTTGAATTTCTAAGTCTGATAAACCACAAGGTTCAAATAACTGGAAATGCTGATCTTCAATAAATGTGATTTTCCCATTAACTATAGGAATTAACACCCTCTTTCACTTTTTCTTAAAAAGGAAGCTAGATATTGTGCTCCCTGCCTTTAATCTTTCATTTTTATTTTTTCATGAAGTTTTGCTTCATAACTTCAAACATTTTAAAGATCTCCCCTCCAAAAAAAAAAAATCACAATAAAGTACAGACTGACCTATCAGAAAACTTATTTTGCAAGACTTCTATGGAAAGAAAAGTATAGAGATAACCGTTCAGTAAGCAGATTGAAAGGTAACATACTTTACCTAAATTCTAAATTTTGGCCTTGATTTGAGAAAATTCCATCCTAATAAAACTCCTAATTGCTAAATCAGAAACGAAAGGTAAAATTTCTTGTTCTCACATTAATGCTGAATGTAAATAAATATTTAGAGCTATAAAAAATACATTCTTAGAAATTTCTTAAAGGGTCAGAATTGCTAAGATTTCCCGCTTTTGTGTTCGGAATTCCTTTCTACTACTTGAAATCTGAACCAAGTACATAGTGCAGAAAAGTTTAAAAACCGTGAAGGGTAAAAACAGAATTTTGCAAAGTAGAATTTTAGAACTAAGATTTTATACAAACTCTAAGATGCAGTTATGTGTTAGTTATTGTACTATGCCATCTTCCAAAATATTCGTAGCAATTTTATGTGGTTTTGAGTAGTTATACATATTTTTTCAAATGTACCCCCAAATCCTAATAGCTAAATAAGAATGCAAGAAACACGTGAGCAAAGAAAAAAGGAGTCAGTTATGAACCTACTATTTAGCTATTCTACAACTGTGTTTTAGGTCCTTTAGGTTGTTAGTACAGTGGTTAATGAGTAGGAGTCCAGACCTAGGAATTAGATTATCTGAGTATAAAGCCTCCAGCTTTCCTATTTACTTCCCAGTAGCTTAAACTTCAGTATTATCTTAGGAAAGCTATTTAAGAACTCTAGATCTCAGAAAAGCTGAACATTTGAAAAAAATGGGATAATACTTACCTACTTCAAAAGGTAAACTGTGATTAGTCAGATATCCCATGTAAAGTACTAAACACAGTGCCCAGAATATATTAAAGGCCTAATTATTTTTAGCTATTACTGTTTAGGCAAGTAATCAGAATAAAGAAAAAAATCACTAACAATAACAATTGAAAATCAACAATGGATTTTTTAAATGCACTCTTTATTTCTAAACATCTATTCTAGAAAATATTTCACCTCCAAAAATATCATCCTCACACACTCTTCTTTTCCTCAAATAACGTGCACATAGAATTTTTTTTTCCATGAAATTTAGTATTTTGTAGATCTACACTTAAAATGTGATACAATTGAAAAACACCTGCTTATTTCTAAGAACAAGTGCAATCCTATGCATATTTTGGGTAAGATCCTCAAAACTTTTAACTCACTGCAAATATATTTAAATTTAGAATAAAATAAGTTGCCTTATTTTTATAATAAAAATATAAAAAATTCCCACCCCACTCTCTAATATCAGGATAGTTATAAAGACAGCTCTTGTCTATAATTGCTACTGGAATGTTTACATTTATATCATAATTTACAAATTATTGGAAACAACACTTGAATTCACATTAGTTTTCCTACTGGGAAGGGGAAGGAACAAGAGTGTGAAATAATATGAAATCTTGTTAAATTTAGTAAAAGGCACAGCAGAAGGACCATTATAAGAAGATAAAATACAAGTGATTTCATCCATCATAGACATAGGGCATTTTAGAAAGAATATGAGACCGTTGGAAAAATATAAACATGAGCCGAGTATGAAATTATATTAGAACACTGTTCCTTTTCAGTGGGATAATGGTACTGTGGTTATGTAGGACAATATTCTTTGTATAGAGAAAGATAAACATGTATGGCAAAACATAACATTGAATCAAGGAAGAAGGTGTATAGGTATTTACTATAATACTTATATTATTCTTTTGACTTTTGTTTCATAATTTTCATAATAAAAAATTGGGAAGGGAAAAAAGAGAAAAATTAATGGCTTCCCTAAGGTCACATTGATTCAATGGAAAAGCTAAAAGCAGTAAATCCTAGGTCACCAGATTCCAAATTCTGTGTCATTGCTATTCCTCCACACTATCCTTTGTAGAGTAAAATTTACAAATTCCTTGCATTTCTTTAAATAAATTAACAATTACTTAAACATCCTTTCCACACTAGCAAAAATTATCAGGCCACTGTCTTAGTAATAATGGGGAGAATTCTGACCGTGCCATTGAGACACACGGCAAATAACTACCCCAACTAACTATAAAACATTAAATCACAGACACATAAGTTCTTTCAACTTGGAATGTCTGTTCTTTTAAGTGTAAATCTCATTAACTATTCTGTGAACTCTGGGAAATTCAAATTCATAACTGAACAGCTTACTTTGGGGAAAATACCACTTCCATGCTGTAAGCACCCTTTAATTGCTAATAGAGAAATTATTTCCTTAAAAGTGTTAACTTTCTAATTTGTACCTCAAACAACGGAGAATTTAAATAAGTACTTGAAAAATATAGCATTTTCAAACACAAATATTTATCCAGATGATCTTTTTGACTCACTTTTTAACCTGTTTTAAAATCAAAGATCTCATGACTTTTAAAACACGTATTAATTCTTACTTGAAATAATTTGCCATTTGGTCAACTAAGTAAATCAATATATTTATTTCCCATAGCCTACAATGATTGTTATGAAAATATACAACCAGTTAAGTTTCTATATGAGTGGGGGAGCAAATTTTTTAATCTTCCCCTTATGATTTGTGAGAGAATTTAAAAGCATTACTGACAGAATATATGATTTTATATTTGGAAAACTTGCTACAATCATAAAATGCACAAATCTTGTAAATCATCCTCTTTTCTATTAGTAAGCTGTTCAAACGAAAACAAAATGAGGGCAAGGAGAAGCTAGTACTTTACAACAGTTTTCAAATACAAATAAGCCTGAACTTTAAGTACGTATTTATATTCAACAATAAATACACTGATACACCCTAGATAATGTCAGAAAAACATCACTGATTCAGGCAAAAATCGTAATAGATTCAAAATTGAGTGGGCAGTTGTTGAGACACAGGAGTTTTACAGAGACTCAAAATATCTCCCCACTATTTTATTAGTTACAAAAGTAAAAACAGTAACTACACAGTGGAGAAAATGGTCAACACTGACATCATCAATAAGTGGTAAATGAACGTCACGTGCCTCTGAAGAGGACACACAACCATTTGTAGCTTTTCAGCTATACTGTATATAAACCTGAATCTAATAAGGAAATATCAAATTTAAGACTGAGGAACTGTTCAACATCCAAGGAGACTGGAGAGGAATGACAACTATATACAATGATCTTGGATCAGATTCTGATTTAAAAGAAAACTGCTCTAAAGATCATTATTAGATCAAAAATTAAAGAAGAAAATGGACTGCAGATTAAAATTCTATTAATGTAAAATTTCCTGGGTTTCATAAGTTTGTGTACGTATGAGAATATCTTTGTTATTAGCAAATACACTGATGTCATGATGTATGCAACCCAATCCCCTATGGCTCACGAAAAACAGAACTGATAAAGTTTATGTCAGATGTTAAAAACTGGTCAATCAGGTTAAGTGATGGACATATAATTTGAATCTTTAATCTAAAAGAATGATAATCTAAATAATATGTTTTAAGCATTTTCTCACCTACTAACATTCTAATTAATAGAACCACAAAACCTTAAAAAAATCACTTATTACACAATAGTTAAAACTGGTAATCAAAGGAAATGGTGGATGAAAGAATTAAAATAAACGTATAGATAATACAGGAAACCAAGTTATTTTGTTGGCAATCCTCCCCAAATATTTTTAAGCTCTTCTATGACAATCTACACTTTCACCAGCTGTTCTGTTAAGGTAATGTCATTTTTGACATTTAAGTTTTATGAAATTTGGATATTACTTGAGTACTTTTGTAAGTATCATTGGTGGCAAAATTCTCAGTTATAGCTGGAAAGAGCCAACTCTCTTGAGAATAGACATTAACTACAAATACTAAAAATACCATTAAAAAATCACATTTCATTTAAAAACTATCAGAAGCCACTAAGGAAAAAATTTTTTTAAAATAAAGGGACATGAGTTAAACGCACTCATCTGTGTAATGAAAAATTTAGAAATGAATCGAAACTGAACTACAGGAATAGTTAGAAATAATGAATGGTTCTCTGTGACAACAATCCATTTTCACCCCCCAAAAGAATGAGAGTCTTTTATATTACAAAGACTCAAGTACTAATTAAATGAATGGATGTTAGCTAACAATCTGAAAATATGAAGATGTGGTATTCATATGTTTAAAAATTCTCAGGAGTAAGGGTAAGAGTCAGCTATCAAAAAAAGCTGCAGTAATCTTTTTTTGGGGGGCCATGCTGCACAGCATGTGGGATCCTAGTTCCCAGACCAGGGATCGAACCTCCAGGGATCAAACCCGTGCCCCCTGCAGTGGAAGCGGGGAGCTTTAACCACTTGACCCCGGCAGGGAAGTCCCTGCAGTAATCCTTTTAAGCCACAGCTTAAGTGGCCCTCTCTTAACACATGAGACTTCCTTACAAGTTGATTCTTAGAATTTGGCACTTAGGTGATTATATTGTGTTTAAAATAAAAAGTTTATGGAGTTAGAAAATCAGGCTTCAAATCCAGGTATAAAATTAAGTTCAAAAAAAAAAAAAAAACTGACCAAGTTTAATAACGCAACCACACTGTCAAAAACACTACCAAGCAAATAGTAGATACCTCTAAAGATTACTTCTTGATTGATTATATACTGATTGATAAATCACAACATGGTATAGTCAAAAGAACAATCACTTTATACTCCAGACAAGTACAGGGAGTATTCTGCCAGGTATGAAGTATACTCATGGCAATAAGATTCAATTATTGCCCTCTAAAGAAAGCCTCAATGACCAAAATTGGCTACCAGAAACACCTAAAAATAACAGATCCTACATGTCCATCGTTTGGAGATTGAGTCAGAAATGCAGGAATAATAATTACAAAGCCTGAATATTTTAAAAGCTTCCCAGGTGACACTGAAGTTACGTTATTTGCAAACTTTGGCTCTAAGGGATAACAATCTCTTATTTTACACATGTATAAAACAGGGGGCTAAGCTAATTCATCTTTCAGCTCTAAATTTGATTTAAACCTAATATTCATTTTGGCTTTAAATATGTAATACATACATAGCCATAGTCTGTTGAATTAAAAAAATTTCAAGAAAACCATCATCATGAAATAGTCAGCACTCTTTTTTTCTTCAAATTGAATATGAAAAAGTTACAGAATCTGTCATCATATAAGACCATTTCCCTTGTTATTATGTGAGGTGATGGATGTTAACTAAACACTGTGGTAATCATTTCGCAATACATACATATATCAAATCATTATGTTGTACATCTTAAACTTATGCTGCATGTCAATTGTATCTCAATAAACTGAAAGAGAAAAAAAAAAGACTTTCCCATATACAGGAATCTTTAGACAAAGACTTATAATAATGTTATCCATATATGCTAGAGCTAAAACTTTGTATTTAAAAAAAAAGGTTGTAACTGAACATGGTCTGTAACATGAATAAAAAAGTATTAGGAAGATTAAGAATAGCTTTGGGACTTTATCTTTGGACCTTTTTACATTTCAAAGTAATTATTCCAAAACAACATTTCAATACTGTCCTTGACATCAGACTCTGTTTTCAGAACTATCACTTAACATTTCCAAACAGAAAATTTTTCTTTGGAGGTTTCCTAGCATACAAAATGGTAAAACTTACCCCAGGTTATGCTTTCCTGAGCATTAGAAAAGCCGTTTAGTTTCTCAACAGGTTGTATTCAAAGCAAATATTCACCATTTTGTTGAATTTGCTGCAGATTCTGAATACGTGGGGGAAAATTTTATACAGAATTTATTATGCCATTATACTAACCGACTATTTGTTTTCTGCTCCAAAGTTGCTAAGAGTAAAAATGTTTAGTAATAAAAGTTAAAGTTTAAAAAGGAAGTTATTTACAAGCAAATAAATGCATTCTTGTCCACATTTAGAAGTGCAGCTTTTCATAGACATCACTAGTATTATTTCAGACATCTTCATTTCTTGGAAATGCCTTGCGCCAGACTCATTCATTTAAAAGGAACAGCTGTTTGCAAGTTGAAAGCACACACTAAACCCATCAGAAAACCCATGAGCCTTTATGAGGTCTTTTTGTCTTTTAAGAGAAAGTCAATTAACTGCCACCAGGTTCCCTGATGCTCAAAGTTAGAACCAAAACCGCAGAGCACCCTAAAAAAGGCTTTTCGTGTTAGGGTTAGTTCTGTTTCCAAATATGGAGGTTTCTAACTCCACAGAATTATAAAAGGCTTAGGGGAGTTTGTGTTTATTCATGGATGCCACATGTTGGAGCCTACCTTTAATGAGTATCTTGGGATGGCGAGGGGGTTGTATAGCAGATTAATCCCCCAAGACCTTACTGACTACAACCCCCGGTAATTTAAAACACTAAGTACTTGGTATTGTATATTACTATGTTATTCCATAAATGCCCAAGAAATTTAGGCTAAACTACTACCCACAGGGAAACCTCAAACTGCATGATCCAATAGCCCTTTATGTTTCTCAACAAATTTTGGAATGTATATACTTAAAAAAAAAATCTGGTTAGAGATGGCTTTTCCAGAGTTTCAGAATATACCATAACTCTTATTAGATACACAAAAACAGAATATAAAAAAGCCTGGCTAAAAATTTTAAGAGTCTTTGAAGAGGGGGAAAAAATGAACCTTTTTTCCCAATATTCTTATGAGTGACTCAATGATTATAAATTTGTTCTATAAAGAAATATAAAAATGATCAGGTTGATTAGTACAAGATTTTGCCTGAAAATAAACGGCTGGCTACACTTCACATAAAATAACAAATTACCTAGAAGACATAAAGAATAAAAAAACAAGATTTTTTTTTTAAGAGAAATTTTGTTATCTGAATTAACTACGTCTTTTTGCAAATAGTTTTATTTTGCAAAGCCTGGGGTGAAAAGAAAAGGCTCCAAGGGAAAAAATGTATAGATCATGTTAGTGGAAGTGACAAAACCTAAACATCTATGCTACAATAATGGAAGGGAAGATGAATGGGATTAGATATTTCAGTAAGACCTAAAATAGAAGTTTACTACTTAAAACAGTAAATGTAAAATAGTTCCTTTGTTTTAAAAATAGTATGTAATTATTCATATCACTTTCAGATATTTGATCACTCAGTTCAGTGTTTGCAAAATTTGTTTTCTTTTATACCCCTACACTACATTTATACATGCATTTAAGAAACTATAGATTAAAAAGCATATTGCATTTTAGAGAACAATCTGAATAATCACACAGACATGGACCAACATTTATTACAAACAGGAAAAGAGCAGATCTATAAGAAAAGAGTACAGATTTTTTTTTTAAAAAAGATTGCAAGCTGAAGTATAGAAAAGAAATCTATATGATAATTAAAATTTTTTTTCTGCATTTAAAAATCACATTGCTCAATATATACAAAACATTATAATACAGTAGTTTAAACTGCTACTTAGAGGAATTAAAACAGTATTGACAGTGGAGAAGTTTATTTCAATTTAGGTCACCCATGTTCCATCCTGAGTTCACTTCGATTTTCCAAGAAGAAAGGTATTTTTAAAAGTCATTTTTCCCAAGTAGAAAGGTTATTTTGAAAAACTGAAATATGTACGTCACAACTCATTATTTATAAGAAAAGGATTCACATTAAAAATTTTTTAATAAAAGGCAATCAATTCTCTACATACTTTTATTAAAGAATTACAGCTTTCACAGACAGCAAGATACATTGTTGCTATTACCAGCAGCATTACCTTCTTCATTTCTCCTTCAGCTAACAATAAAAAAAAATCACCCTTTCATAAGAAAATTTCTTATGAATGTGGCCCAATTCAAAACAACTTACTTCTAACACTAAGTTATTTGTAGCTTACATGCTGTCACATTGATTACCTAGCTACATGAAGAGCTACAGAAACCAAAAGGGGAAAAGCGACTTAAAAAATGTAGCAAAACTATAAATTTGCTAATATTTAGTGACCCTTCTGACCACTCTAAAAAGGGGTTCTTTAAAGAGCACTTAGGCTCTAAATGGGTATTTCACTTAACTCTAGTGTTTAAAAACTCCCATTTCTTAAACTCTAAAATATACTGCACTGCAGATTTAAGACATCTGTATATGAACTAGAGATGTACTAAAATGTTTCCTTTACTAAAACCAAGCAGCAGCAAAACTATTTTCATATCATAACAATTTAGACTCTATACTTATAACTGCCATCACTTTAAGAAGAGCCATACAATTGTTTGCTCTTATGATATGGCTAGTAGCATTCTGGAATTCAAGAAGAAAGCAAAGAATTTCAAGCAGTTGAGGCGAAATGTGATCTCCTATATAATATATACAACATTAAAGTAATTTGGCTTAATTTTGAAATTATGTATGTATTATAAATATATAGATGTTGGTCCTAAAGGAATTTTACCTCCAATAAGCAACAAAAATAAAAGTGGGTAATGAATTAAGGATGACATTTTAAAGTTCAAATTTTACACAAGTAGCTTTTTAGCAACTAGTATTGCTAAATGCTCACTGATATGAGAAAAGGTGATATACTGGCAAATATTAAAAATATGACTGTCATTAACTTCTTTACTAAAAATTATTTATAATATGCTCCCATTTGCAATTGATGTTTCAAGTTTAAAAGTAACCCCCCTACTCCCCAAACCCCTAAAACATACCCCGCTCCTTTGCCACTTTGTTCTTAAGTAGGATTTACAAGAAATTTCTCTGGGGAAGCAAATTATCTCATTTTTAAAGATGTATGTATTTTCTATTAGAACTAAATGTATTTGGACTCACACACACTGGTTTAACTGAACATAAACAATTTTCCCACCATGAAGTACTGAGTTACAACAAATGTATTAACAAAACTTTATTTTCTTGAGAGTGCATACAGGATGTTAATGTAAACACTGTTAGTATTATCTTTAAAGACATTCTTATTATTACTTCAGATTTTAATGTATTATAAATATGTGTCTTCTCCAGAAATATTAAAGGCCACATTGGGTGATATGGCCAAAGAAAACTTTAGCCCCTCACAGGCTAAACAAAGTACAAATGTGAAAATAAAGAGCAAATTAAGAAAGAGGAAAACATAGCTTAGGATATGCATTTTTAAAATTTGCATTCAATGTAACATTTTAATTCCTAAACCAGAAATATAAATTTTATAAAATACACATATATATTCTTTACCATTTTTTTCTCAAAAGGTGTTTTATACATACATTCATATTTGTGTGTGTATGTGTGTGAAACTGCAAACATTACCAACTAAATCAATCAGGCAACTGTTAACAGTTCTGAAATATTACATGAAATGAGCCTGTTATTTAGACAACTTGCAGCCCTCTGGAATAACATCTGGTCTCAGAATTTTTTTTTAGAATGCAGTTTGTATTTTTAGCTAGGAAATGGGAGAAACAGACTCACTGTGCTTATACTTACAGAATGGGGTATATAACAGCCAATTTCAGTTTCACTTATGCTATAATAAAATGCATGAATAATACCTGAATATTTGAGAAACTGAAAGAAACTTCTAAAACTCAGAACGTATTACTTCATTATACAAAAACTATCATGTACCAATTATGTTAATTTCTGATGAGTTTGCATATAAGCTAATATGTAAAGTCAAACTGGAATGAAGACCAAGTAAAGGTGATCCTGGCTTCAGCACACTTCAGACAGGCCTATTCACTCACCTGGTGAATTCCACGCCAGTCTACTCTGATGATTAGATATACTAAAGGAAGGAAATGGTCCCAAAAGATAAGTGATAAAACCTTAAGGATATGGTCTTGGTCCAAAACCACAACCAGACTCCACATAAGGTACAATCTCTCTCACACATACAAACACACAAACACACATACCACATACACAACCACACAGAAAAAATTTAACACACACACAATGTTCCTGCTATTGTCCAGTAATTCCCCGCCTCCCAAAGTAATACAATATAAACTACAGCACAAATACAGTGAGTACACTGTAGCCTCAATTTAAATCTGCTGTTGGTTGGGTCCATTTCTGAGGGACACATCACAGGTCACACTGTGTTGTGTTGAAGTCAGTACTGCTGATGACTAAAGCCCTTTGATAGGTCCAAAACAGACCCACATGTTATCAAATTTCAGCTAGTGTGGAATATGTTATGACGAGGCTGCAGTGTACTTGATTATGTTGAGAATTTATATTACAAAATTAATACTCAAATAAGAATACTTCTTAAGTCATAAAAAGAAATGGATATCACTTTCAGCTTAATGTGTATATCAACTATTCCCATCTTACCCCTTACATCTCATTAATATATCACCTGAAAAATGACTACTTGGTGCCAACTGTTACCGATACATTTACACTTTATTATCATCTGGATTGCTAATTCCGGTCTTCAAAAATGAACATTTCCCTTCTAATCATAACCAAGAATGGGGCCTTTACTCTTTAAAATAAACATGCCTGACTTCAAATTTCAAGAGAGTTAGAAAGAAAAAAAACAAAAACGAAGTATCATTGGGTAAATTATGATTACATAGGTTTGAGTTCATATTAGCGTATTCCTGTATAATGTAAACTTTATCCTATAGAAAAACGTTTCTTTAAATTATTGAAGTGCTTACATTTATTGACAAACCATGCATTTTCACAAAATTAAAATCGAAAATAATTTTTCACCTAAAGGTTTCATTTAACCAGAGACACTCAAAATACCCTATGAAACTAAGTTAACATTTCTGTATTTTCTTATAATACCGTTCATATTAGTTTGTAAATAGGAATAAAAAGAAAAATGAGTTCTAAATAAATGACACAGGAGGCAATAAATTGACACATGACAAGTAAATAAAAGGCTAAAGCACTCCAATACCATTGAAACTGTTTTAATGTTGTTGCAACTCCAAAATGCAACAATCATCAGCTTGTAAAGACCCAAATTTCAAAAATTCATTTTAATTACTCCTTCATACCTATTTTACAAAATAAAGGCAAGAGACATTTTAAATCCTCCTTGTCCTAGTTGTGCTATCTATGTTCCTAATTTGTTTTCTATCACTATAGTGTATGTTGCAATTCCCATCAAAAGCTATGTAAGAAAAAATAAAATAAAATATTAACCTCTGCTTCAATGTACAGTTTCCAGAATCTGCCAGAACTGGGGAACTGGGCAACAAGGCGTTCATAAGTCTTCCGTGCTTTGTCTATAGGTTGATTCTAAAATTGAAAACCAATAAACAGCATTTACAATGTTAGGATTATAAATGTATTATTTACTGCAGAACCAAGTAGTGTGATTGGACCCATAGAGAAGGAAATGTAATCCTATATCACTAAACCTGTGCCTCTCGAATGAGAATGCTCCAAGCGTCAAGGTCATAGGGATTCTCTTCTAATTTCTTTTCGGCTTTCTTCACTTTCTCTGGGACATACTCAGCTGCCTAGGGAGAAAAAAAACAATGAACTGAAGTTACTGTTTTAAAAATCTCAGGCCTAATTTAATTCAAGCACAATATATCAGCCCGCAGATGCAGTATCACAGTACAAAGCATAAAAATGTCCTCTTATAAAAGAGGCCTGTGTTTCCTATAATCTATATATACTATCTTATCATAAATCTCTTGCATAATAACAAAATCAAGTGAACACATACTTTTAAAAAACATTTTTAAAACTTAAATAAACCCATCTTTTACATGAAATAATATAGAGCAGCAGTTCTCAAACTTTGTAGTCTTGGGGACCCCTTTTATACCCTTGAGTACACCAAAGAGCTTTTGTTCATGTGGGTAATTTCAGCATTTACCATATTAGAAATTAAAACTGAGAAAAATGTTAGATATTTATTCGTATACAAATAACAATAAAATTATTTACATGTTAACATAAATAACATTTTAATGAAAAATAACTATTTAAAAATTCAGTGAGATTATGTTACATATATCTGCAAATCTATATAATGTCAGACTTCAAAATGCAGCTGGATTTTCTTATCTGCTTCTGCACTCAACCTTCTGCAATATCAACTCATGTAAAAATTCCACTGTAGACTCATGAGATTAACAGTGAAAAAGGCAAATAATGTCTTAAATCTATTATGAAACAGTATGAATTCACAGGTCCTCTGAAAGTCTTGGGAACCCACAGGGTCCCTGGACCAACATTGAGAAACACTGCTATACAGAATTCATCCTGAGCCACAAAGAAAAAGCATGAAATGACACGGAAATTTTATTTTTGATGTGAAAGTTTTAAAAGCATGATTTACAAAGTGTATATACAGCATAATGAAAACTATAAAAGAAATCCATAATAAAACAGATTGAAAAGATTGTACTAAAATATTTAGTAGTCATGTCTGGGTGACAGGTGGTAGAAGTACAGGTGACTTTCCCCCCACTTCTTTTAATATTTTCTAAACTCTTTAACAAGGTAGTTTTATTTTTCTTATAGAAATATAATCTTAAAAAATTAATACCTAAAAGAGTAGCTAGGACCTGAGGCATAAATACAAGTATTACTTCTCAAATTGTTGTTCAGAATACTGTGTGCCACAAAAAGAAAGTGATACTCAAAAAATTCAGATAGGGCTTCCCTGGTGGCGCAGTGGTTGAGAATCTGCCTGCCAATGCAGGAGACACGGGTTCGAGCCCTGGTCTGGGAAGATCCCACATGCCGCGGAGCGACTAAGCCCGTGAGCCACAATTGCTGAGCCTGCGCATCTGGAGCCTGTGCTCCGCAACGGGAGAGGCCACGATAGTGAGAGGCCTGCGCACCGCGATGAAGAGTGGCCCCCCACTTGCCGCAACTAGAGAAAGCCCTCGCACAGAAACGAAGACCCAACACAGCCATAAATAAATAAATAAATAAATAAAATTAAAAAAAAAAAAAAAAAAAAATTCAGATAAATGTTAATTTGTACTAAGTTTGGTTTTACCTTTTTTGTAGGACTTCTTGAAATCCACAGTAGGGCAATAAATATCAGTAACATTCAAGAGGGGATAGAGAGGGAAGCATTGCCCCTAATACCTTTCTTTTTCCTTTTTTTCCCCCCTTAGTGGCAATTAATATTTCACTAAGCAATTCTGTCAAAATAGCAGTTGGGAAAAAAATTTTCAGGTCTTGTGTCTAGGGGAAAAAAATTACCTGGAAGAAGTATACTTTTCTTTGGAATAAATCAGTTTCCACCACTGATAAGTATACATTTAGAAAGAAAACCATGTTTTAAAAGACTAATATAATTTTGTATCAAAATTAGGATATTCAACTAATACACAAGAGCTTTGTAAGTAGCTTGCTGAAACTACTTTAGAAACTAAAACTGGAAGTTTAATAAAGGAGGACCACTGGTCCCACCCACATATTAGAACATAAAATGACAAATAAAGAGTACTGCAATGGTGATAAATCACCAGATCAGGATGGTTCAAAAAGAGGATATATGGAAAAACAGCAAATAATAAAGGTGGCATTTCAAATCAGAATGTTGGGTTATTCAATGCATGGTGCTAGAATAACTGTATCAAAATAAAGTTGAATTCCTATTTTACCCTTTCTACCAAATTAATTTCAGATAGATCAAAAGTTTAAACATTAAAAACAAAAACACAAGAAAGAACCATTGGAAAATATACTGAAATGTATCTTTGCCCAGGAAGGCTCTTTAAAAGCCTCTGAAAAGAGTAAACTTAATTCATAAAGTTTATTTACATTTGTGCATGGGAAAAGTATCACAATGACAGTGAAAAGACGAACTTAAAAAATATCCCCAACACACATGGCAAAGTATTAAATTTATTAATATAAAGTCCAGTCACTAAAAATCAGAAACTCAAAAAGAAAATGGGCAAAGTATTCGAACAGTTCATAGAAAAAGAACAATGAACTTTAAACACTCAAAAGCAATACAAATGTAAGCCACAAGATAGAGATCAAGGGTGTTTTTGGTTTTTTTTTGAAGATTTTTTTTGATGTGGATCATTTTCTTTTTAACATCTTTACTGGAGTATAATTGCTTTACAATGTTGTGTTAGTTTCTGCTGTATAATCAGCTATATGTATACACATATCCCCATGTCCCCTCCCTCTTGCGTCTCCCTCCCACCGTCCCTATCCCATCCCTCTAGGTGGTCACAAAGTGCTGAGCTGATCTTCCCGTGCGATGCAGCTGCTTCCCACTAGCTATCTATTTTACATTTGTTAGTGTATATATGTCAATACTACTCACTTCATATGTGGACCATTTTTAAAGTCTTTATTGAATTTGTTACAATATTGCTTCTGTTTTATGTTTTGGTTTTTTGGCCGAGAGGCACATGGGACCTTAAGCACCCTGACCAGGGATCGAACCTGCACCCCCTGCATTGGAAGGCTAAGTTTTAAGCACCCACAAAGGTGTTTTATAATTAACATTGCACTGGCAAGGATATATATCAATAGAAACAGACATTCTCGAATTGTTGGCAGGAACAAGCAGTAATATTGACCAAAATTTAACATGAATATCTGACCCTGAATTCCAGTTCTGACAACTTACCCTACTCTACACGTACACAAAGATGTACACAGGAGAGTAATCAGCTATGTGGTTGTTTGTTGCTGTGTAAGACTAGGAATAATTTAAATAATCATGTGTAAAAGAACTGGTTAAATAAATTATGGAATCTGTAGTCACTAAAAGGAACAAAGCAATGCAGCTCTATAAAGAGCAACATGGAACAATCTCCGTAACAGCCGGTTAAAAAAATAGGAGTGGATGGGGAGACACACACACCACATACAAGTGTACTTCACACACTGTATACTCTTCTGCTGTTTGAATTTTTACAGTTCACCTGAGAAATATTTGTTCAGTGCCCAGTGTGTGCCAGACATTGCTGAATGGGCACTTGGGATACAACAAAATAAAGATTTCTTTCAAACGGTTTACTTCTTGACAAACTTTAAAAATACTTTAAAATAAACTAGGATTCGTAAGATATCAACTATAAAACGTTAACGGTAAAATAAGAAGTAAATCTGATACAGGAACTTTAAATCAGGAATTAAAAACCAGCTAAATTAATTAATCAATGTTAACAATTAGTGTTTCAAAGCAGTCTGATGGGAGGCCAAATCACTCAAATCCACTTGCTGAAAATTAACCTACCAAAATTAGATTATGTATGCCATAATCTGCAAAAGAACAGAGAAACTCAGAAGATAGCATCTAATATCTGACCAGCATAATTGCAGCAAGTATAAATGTCTCCTTACAAAATAAAACAAGCCATTCACTTAGTGATTCTCAACCCTGGCAGCACATCAGAATCACCTGGGGTAAAGGGAATATAAAAAGATGCTCAAGCCTCGCTCTAGATCAATTAAAACAGAATCTCTAAGAAGGAGCCTGGACCATCACTATTTTTAAAATAACTCCCCAGGAGGTTCTCATGTGCAGCCTCACTTGAAAATTATGGCTCTCTAGGGATTCCAAACTTTTTTTGTGTGTGCTGCTGAAACTTCCTGCAATCTAACGAAGCCTATGGGCCTTTCTAGGGATAATGTTCTTAAATACACAAAATAAACTATGCAGGATTTCAAAGGAAACCAATTATACTGAAATATAATTATCAAAATATTTTTAAACAAAGTTTATATTGTAATAAATACTTAACACATGAAATAACAAAATCTAGTTGCGAGTCTAGTGATGAGTGCCAACAGTACTTTGAATATGTCTGTCCCAGTCACACAGCTGTTGCTAACACTACTAGTGTGGTTTCTTGCCTACATTCGTAATAGAAGGAAAGGCTCAATTTCAGTTAGAGATTAGTGAAAAGTTTTATTTTGCCCATTCAAGTTCAGGGAACCCCGAAAATTCTGCCCACAGACACCTGGGGGAAGAGGTTACCAGGGACCTAAGAACCCCATGGAAAGGATGTTGGATCAGATATAAAAAAAAACATCTATTGAGCATCTACTATGTTAGTCATTAACTATCACTCCTCGTTAAGTAACTGATAACTCCATTTCATAATAAAAAATATAACTAAATTTTACACGAATCTGCCCAAAGTCCAGTTAGAATCCGGCAGAACTATGGCTCAGCTCTTCGCAGAACCTCTTATAACCCTAAATGTTTTCCTCTGGACAAGGATGTAGTTAAATGTTCATAAAACAATCTATTTAGATAATTCTCAATCAACTGAATTAATTAACAATAGAAGGTAACCAAAATGGGCAAGAGTATCCTCTGGTAGTTAAAGGCCACATTTAATTCTCACAATAAAAAGTTGTTCATCGGGCTTCCCTGGTGGCGCAGTGGTTGAGAGTCTGCCTGCTAATGCAGGGGACAGGGGTTCGAGCCCTGGTCTGGGAAGATCCCACATGCCGTGTAGCAACTGGGCCTGTGAGCCACAACTGCTGAGCCTGCGCGTCTGGAGCCTGTGCCCCGCAACGAGAGGGGCCGCGATAGTGAGAGGTCCGCGCACCGCGATGAAGAGTGGCCCCCGCTTGCCGCAACTAGAGAAAGCCCTCACACAGAAACGAAGACCCAACACAGCCAAAATAAATAAATAAATAATAAAAATAAGTAAATTAAAAAAAAAAAAAAAAGTCATTCATCATCACAGCTATGAACCAACTGGGTAACCAAGAGCATAACATTTTTGTTTTGTGGCCTGGTTACCACACTGCTGTAAAGCAAATGAAAACTGAACAGTTTTCTAGTATCCACAAGGAGACTAAGCCTCCATAAGGAATGGACTTGTAATATTATTTCCTGAATCTGTTGCCAGATCAGAGAAATAGGTCACTTTAAGAAAACTTGTGCCAAGTTTCCAGTGCCCATTTGTAATGGAATGAGGTCAGAACTCTCCTTAGTTATAGCAAAAGAAGAGCCGTCTCATGCTTACATGTCCCAGAAACATTACTATAAAGAAACTCTATCAAAATCCAGCTTTTGTCTTTGGAATATCTGTAATCCCATTATCATTCTTCAGGGGGATGATAATGGGGAGTAGGATGGGTCCCAAATCAAATGAGCGGAACAAAAGCTGGACTAGTTCAGTTCCCAAGGCATGCACGTTTAATGATACTAGTAGGACAGTGGGAACTTCTTTGATTTGCACAATTTTAAAAACCAGAAAAATAACACAACTGTAAGGAGTATACACATACACACCAACATATACTATTTCAAATGGGTACAAAAATCAGAAAAAATTGTGAAGTAGATGACGGACTTTTTTTTGGTGCAAGGCGAAAATGTTGCTGAGGAACTACCTCCAGTATCTGTTCTATGAACTGTTTTTCTAGTCGTAGTGTACTGCTAAAATATCAACTTTTCTATGTGAAGAATAACCCATGTACAACTGGCTTAAAGTATGGAGATAAGATACATTATACATGTTTGACCTTTTTTATTTTTAATTATGGCTTTATTGAGACATAATCACATTCCATAGAATCACCCATTTAAAGTGTAAAATTCAATGGCTTAAATTTAGTATATTCACCATCATAATAAATTTTAAAACATTTTTATCACCCTAAATAAAAACCAGTACCCATTAACAGGCAATCCCATTTCCCAATCCCCCTAGCCCTAGGCAACCACCAATCTACTTTGTTTCTATAGATGTGCAGGTATTTCATGTAAATGATATCATACAATGTGTTTTGTTTCTGACTTTCACTTTGCATGTTTGCAAGGTTCATGTTTTATCATGTATCAGTACTTTCCTTTCTATTGCTAAGTATTCCATTGCATGGATATCCCACATTTTATTTATTAATCAGTTGATGGACATTTGGATTATTTCCAGTTTTTGAGTGGAATTCGTTTTGTGTTTTCTTTTTACTTAGGTATATACCTAGAAGTGAAATTCCTAGGTCAAAAAGCAAACCTCTGCGTAACATTTTGAAGAACTGCCAGACTGTTTTCCAAAGCGACTGAACCATTTTACAGTCCCACCAGTGTGAGGGCTCCAATTTCTCTACATCTCCACCAACACTTGTTATTATCTATCTTTTTGATGATTATAACCATCCGAGCAGGTGAAGTGGTAACTCATTGTGGTTTTGATCTTTATTTCCCTGGTGGCTAATGAAGTTCAGCACTTTTCATGTTCTTATTGGCTTTTGTATATATTTAGAGAAGGGTCTTTTCAGATTGCTTGCCCATTTTTAATTCTTTTTTGTTATTGCATTGCAAGAGTCCTTTACATATTATAGATACTAGTCCTTTATTGGATATGTGATATACAAAAATTTTCTCCCATTCAGCTGGTTGTCTTTTTACTTTCTATATTTAACCTTTTGTTTTGTGAAGCTAACTCAGAAACAGAACTTATGACATTGTCTCACAGGCTCCCTGCACTATTTCAACAGTTCTCAAACTTCTTATAAAGAATCGCTTTGCACTCTTAAAAATGAGGAACCAGAGATTTTTTTTTAAATGTGGGGGTTAAATCAACATTATTATACTAAAAATTAAAACTGTAAAAATTTTAATGTGTTAATTCATTTTAAAATAAACTTCTGATTTTATTTTAAAATATTTTCCAAAATTAAAAAAAATTAGTGAAAAAAATGGCACTGTTTTACATTTTTCTGATCTCTTTAATGTCTGGCTGAATAGAAGACATCTGCTTCTGCTTTCAACCTATTGCAATATATTGTTTTTGATGAAGTATAAGACCACAAAACTACAATTATGTAGTTGGAAAAGGGAGCAACATTTTTAATAGCCTTTTCATATAACTGTGGATATGTCATGTAGCCTCTGGGAAACCGAGTTAAGCTGCAAACCACTTTCTTTCTATATGATAGCTTAATTTATATTAGGTGGTTGTTAATGGCGTGGGGTGTGGAGAAGTGACAGACACTATTATATTAATGATTAAATAATTTATAATCTAATTTAATTTCTTCTTTCCATTCCCACAAGTAAAACCTGGACAGGAAAAAAAATGTACTTCTCTTTCTCCAAACAGCTATTTTTGTGGTAAATGGGGGAGGGTGTTATGCTGGAGGTCATATGGAAATTAAGTTAAACTAGAGGTCAGTGAAAATTTAAACCAAGTGATAAACATCAAAAGTATGCAGGGAGGAATGTAGTAAGTTAAAGGATGTAAACCTATATTACCTTTTTGACCAAGATTTGTGCTGATTTTTGCAACAGAACAAGCAGAGAAGAGTCTCAAAACTAGTTTTGTAATGAGTACTTTCCACTATTAAGGATAATGAGTGACTAAATATAGTAGGGAGAGAAAAATCAGTAAAAATACTATCAAAGGCCTAACCATCCTCAAATAATCTGCAATGTTTTTCTCCATTTACTTTATCAATGTATTCAAAACCAACTTTGAAGGTCCAAGTATCTTCAATCCCTAACCTAAGTGATTTGCAAACTTTCATTTACATAAAAATCACATGTGATACTCATTTCCAATGAAGATTCTCAGCCTCACCTACAGAATCTGTTACATTGATAGTATGTCTGAAATTGAGGTATAGGCACCTATACTTTTATAAAGCACCTAAGTGAATATGATGCAATGGACCATGGACTCCATTCTGAGAAACACCACCTAATCCATCTGTTCTGTAAATATATTTTTTTCCAAATGTTGTGTTTCCTCAAAAATAAAGTGGAATCAGACCTAAGTCATTCCTTTTGTTGTTGTTATTAAAACATTAAGAAAACTGCAAATACATACATTTCAACTCTTAAGTCTGTCTTGGTAGCCTTTTTTCAAAATTAAAAGTAGACTAGGGTAGCACTCTGCAAGACTATCTGCAAGTAATAACTGAGCCGATTCATATGCCTAGAGAATTAAGCATTTTATGTGACAGATGACATTAATACTGGACGCCAGCTTAGTCCTATGTTCCTCTACCAGTGCAACAAAACTACTAGATGTTTTTTGTGAATGAATCTGAATGTATCCTATATATAATCCATTCAAACCCTCCAAAGACTAAAATCTACTAAACATGCAAACAATTCAAAAACTTAACAAAGAAAAAATAGGCTAATGGTTATTGGTCCAAATAATTATACTTATCATATTTGCTTATTAAATTTGTTTATTCATCCCCCAGGAAACAAACAGCTACAAACTATAAATAAAAATCTTAATATTTTAGAATTTGAAAAATGCAGCTTTAGACCAGGAGTAGCCAAAATATTAATTCACTTGATAAACTAAGTGAAACATTAGAAAACAACAATTAGGACACAGTTTTACCCTTCTGGTTTTATTCAATATTTACTGCTGATTATAACCTATCCATTAATCTAAAAATAGCTTAAACATTTGTTCAACTAAAATCTCTTTTAAAATCAATTCTCACACCATTACCAACTGTTCAGTAAAAACAAAAAAGACTCAAATTCACAACTGGGTCTTGTCTAAAGAGGAATAAAGATTTAGAGACAATGGCAGAAAAGCTTAAAACTATGAACTGTTTTTTGCAATCATCCACTGAATAGGTACAAACATCTGAATAGATTTTGCCATTCTGGAAGGTCTATCTAGGATGTAAATTTCTGTATTCCTAATGCTGAGGGAATGCAATCTCTTCTAACACAATCTCCTTCTGTTGTACTTCTCTGGAAAACCAATATTTCTGTAAACACAGATCAATCTCTCTTAGGAATAATTACTGCCAAACAGAGTATCCTATGTAGTCAGTTTCCGCAAGAAATATTAACAATAAGATCAAATCAAATTTGCCTGCCCCAAACTATTATACTAAGTATCTTAAAATAGGAGGGGGAAAAGTAGGAAAGGCTATTACAGAAAGATTTTGTTAACAACAGATAAGAATAATTGGATAAGAACACACTGTTTTTATAACATATATTCTTTATAACATATAGTCTTGGCCTTTCCCTCCCTCTTCTAACCTCCACACACATCCACTTGGGTTTAAAATTGGCACTATTTCCCTTTAACCCCTACTAAATATTAATGGTTACTCAACAAAATAAATCAGATTTCAACATTGAGTGTTTCGTCTTTCCTTCCTCATTAGTAAGTATATAATAGAACACATATTTTTCATATTTTCTATATCTTCCTAAACTTATTTTTCACCAAAAGCAAAACAATTATTTATGGCCCTAAATTCCCCTCTGTGTTAAGAACTATTGGCAATTAATTTGTGCTCCTTCAAGTCATGCCATTTTTCCGAAGTAAGGATCATTCTTTTTATACTTTAGGCCTTCCTAATTCTAGGATAGGCTATGAATTGTTTGAAAACTGAAATCTTATTCCTAAAACACAAAAGCATAAAAACAGAATTTTAGGGATTTAAAGGTTCATGGGAATTGACTTGGCCAAATACATTTCTTTGGCCAAATACATATAACAAAACTTTAGAAACCATTCACTCTTATGCCCCCAAATATTTTACTTTGTATTAATTATTAACAATAATTATAAGCACCTGTATTCCCAAAAGATACAATTCTTTAAAATTTTGTAACATAGCATATAGCCTGAATGCAAAAATTTATCCATTTATCTAGTGAACACCTTTAATTATCAAAACAAGTGTTTCTAGGTTTTTAAGGTGCAATGGTGAATAACTAAGGCAGCCTTTCAACTCAAAACCCAGTGGAGGAACTCTAACCAATAGCCTACTAAATGCTGTAGAGGTGGTGCACAAGGTAAAATGGAGTGAAGAATGAGATCAGAAGTTGAATCAAGCAGTAAAAAAAAATGTACACGATAAAAATATAGCCATAATTCCACACGGGAACCAGATGTGCTTTTGTTAGCAGGAAAACCTAACAAAACCTATATGCAGGTGGTTCTGTCACCATTAAACTGACAAAAACAGTAAACACGAAGCTCCAGAAGAATACCCACCAAAACTGCAAGGTAATTTAAATAGCCCTCTAAATGTAAAATAGAACTTCCTTACAAGAGTTAAAAAAAAAAAAAAAATCACAATAAACCTTAGCTGTGATTTTGCTTGTCTACAATCATTTCCCTCTTTCATACAGCATAAATCTACAGATTCAGTACGAAGAAAGGACCATCTATATTTTTGAATAACAAATTTAAGATATTATCAGGTTTACTGAACAAAATTTTTTTTTGAGTTTCAATGCTAACCAGCTAAAAGAAATCTGTAATTCATATCTCACAGGATTCTTTGTCTATCCCACCCTTACCATCTTTCCAAAGCAAATCCATGATTCAGAGTGGTTTTGATGTTTTTCTTATTATTCTTCAGTTTTGTTTAGTCTTTTTTTTCCTTGTCCATCATCTCATTTTTCCTCTAAATTTTCATTAACTGTTGTCTTACACATCAAGCAAGCTAGTTGATTCCTATTTTTGATCATGTCACTCTTTAAGGTATCATTTAATTACCATTTCAGTTAAAGTTGAATAATACAGTATCTGCGATTTGCTTCAAGGTAATAGAGGTGGGGAGAGTAAGTGAAAGTATGGAGAAAACAGTATCTGCGATTTGCTTCAAGGTAATAGAGGTGGGGAGAGTAAGTGAAAGTATGGAGAAAACATGTTTCGCTGTGAGTTGAAGCTCTATGATAGAAACATCATACATTATACTATTTTTTTCTTGCATGTTTGAAATGTATCTTTAAAGAGTTTAAAAGACTATATGAAGATAACTCTCTGTTGATCCTCAGATGCCAAAACATGTCTTACAGACTGATGGAAAAAATATATAGGAGGCACCATAAAGGCTAGGACAAGTTAAGCATTTAAAAAACAAAAAAAGAAAAGAAAAAGAAAAGGCTATTGCTGATTTTAACATAGTCAATACAGAGAAACCCCATGAATCCACAGCTATCCTCAATCTTTTAAAAGGAGGGGAAAAGAAAAAAGGAATTTCATCTTTGAGGAAAAAATGTGAGCCAGTAAGTAGAGACAGAATAGGATTTTTTAAAAAACCACCATTTGCCACTTTCAAGGAAACAACTGATTTATTTAGGGATTATCAATTGATGATAAATAACTAGATAAAAGGTTATTGAGAAACACAGTTATCAAGCCACAGATTACTAACTGCAAAGGGGAAAATAATCCTTTACAATGAAGAGATCCAGCAGTCATTACCCTAACCCTGACCAAGTGACCAAACTTAACCATTACTAACATTGGAACAACCTAGCATGAAGTGCCTTTTGATGTGATGTTATAACGTATTCTACACAAAAATATTGAACCTGAATATTATCGAAGCTCTGAGTTTAGACATAACCATAATTTTCAGGAAATACAGAAGATGAGGGGACAAGTTAAATGATACCACACACACACAAAACAAATAAGCCCAGACATAAAATGAGAAGTTCTGCAAGAGAACTGTTCTGGATTCTTCAAATATACAATAAATATCCTAGGGGAGAAAAAAACACAGGGACGATTCAAGAGACATAACCAAATGATGCAAATAACCTAGATTAGATTCTGATTTTTTTTTTGAATTTTATTTTATTTATTTTTTTACACAGCAGGTTCTTATTAGTTATCCATTTTATACATATTAGTGTAGATTCTGATTTTTAAAATAACAAAACCCTATGAATCACATTCTTGGGACTGATTTTTAGAAATGATATGGTATTGCTATTAATTTTCTTAGGTGGGAAATGGTATAATGGTTATATAACAGCATTAATGCTTTATACTGTATAAGAGAATGCTGAAATAAGGGGGGCTGAATATGTGTCACTTACTTTCAAATAAATATGTACAAGGAGATAAAGCAAATATGGCAAAACACTCAACAACTGTCGATTCTACATGAAGAACTGTACTGCAGTTGTTCACTGCACTTTTCCTTATGTCCTAAAGTTTACACATAAAACTTCTGGGTGAAATTTTTTTCTTTAAATTTTTACCACCTTCTCTCCAACTTAAAACACCACAGTTGTGAAATGAAAGGTCATGGCAACATTTCAGTGTCTTTACACTTTCAGATAAATTTAAAAATTAACAATGAATTCGGGAAGCTCTCAATGAAAACCTCAGTACATTACTCCTCCTCTACTTTCAGGTGACAAAACATGAGCCCAGAAAAAGGGTAGGTATACATAAACAGACTTGACATAACGATTTTAAGACTTGGCATTCTTGGGCATTCCAACAGCATGTAAAATGTAAATACTGTGAAAATTTCAGGACTGAAATCAGTCGACGAGCAAACACAAAATTCAGTTTAGCCAAACTTTCCCGACACAATAAAATTTACAGTCACCCTATTCAATAGGAACACTCCAATTCTGCCTCATCTCTGTCAACCTCCAAGAACAGCCCCCACGTTAAAAGCTGGGGACCTCAAAAACGAAAACCTAAGTGTATTTCGTTGCTATGGCAATGGGAAATTTCAGGAAACTGAGACTGCAGTCTAGCTAGCCTCCATTTTAAAAACTATTTACCTAAACATATCGGACTTGAACCGAAAAATAAATTGACAGCTTTCATAAAACACCAGTTTCCTCTTTCAAAGGTAAATACTATCCTACAAAATTCTGAATAAAGAGCAAAAGAAACAAATCATTTAACTAAAAATCTTAATTTTAAAATACTTAAATGTCACATATCCAGTACTAAAAAACAGATGCTTTTACTTACAGTGGCCCAAACAGACTTCTCATTTCCGATTTATCAAATTCTACAATTATTTGTGTCGTTGGAAAAATGAAAATGAAATGTTGATAGAAGAAAGGGACGGAGCAGGAGAAAGCCACAAAATTCCCAAATCTTAGCATAACGATGCTCTTACTCCTAAACTGCTTCCTTCTTCATTCGCTCATGCAAGAGTCTAATTCTCCAGATTAGTTTCATCTTAAATTACTTCTCAAACCTTTTTCTGGTTGCAGTATATATCGGAAAGGCGGCGGAGGGAAGGAACACTGTCAAGTTTTTCGAAAACAGCGAGTACACGTTAAAATAATCAATTCCTAACCCCTTAACACCAAAATGGTATTAAAGGAAAGACTCTCACCGGAGAAGTCCCATGAATCTAAATAGGACGAAGTAGCTTCCCGGCTATTGTCTAAATCAAATATTTGTTCATCTTAACGCCTAAGACAGAGAAGCCAAAAAAGTTTTAAATCTCAGTCAGATCTTGCTCCCCATTCCCACCGTACTTCTGTACCCTGTCTTTCGGGTTCATTAGACCCTTGATTCCTACTCAAGCGAACATGGCTGGAGAACTCGGACGAACAGAGACGGGGAGAGAAGAGGTCGCCACGAGGCCCCACCACTCTCCTTCCTCACCTGCTCCGTGGCTCCGTCTCCTGACATGGCCTCAGACGACTAGAACGTGCGAACTGGCCCGCGATGCCAAGCTAGAAAAGAAAAATTAAACTAAAAGCCACCCCCAGACAACTAAAATTGCCCCCTGCCCTGCGGAGCCAGACCGCCAACAAGAACCGCCACCGCCCACTCAGATATGAATTAAAATGGCTGCGCCCGGGCCGGCCAAGGAGGGGGTGTGGCTTCTGCATTAACTTCCGGGGCAGTGGGCGGAGTTAAGAGCGCAAAATCATCGATTACTGAACCGCGCAGAAGCAGGAAGATCCCAGGGGCGGGCCCAAGGTAAGCGCGGGACGTCACGGCCTGGGAGTAGAGAGGCTGTTGCTGAGCGAGCTGCAACCGGCTGGGAGGCGGGAAACTGTTTTGCACTGGGGCTCGCGCGCCTTTTGGAATTTAATTATCAAGCTGTGGAGCGCACCTCTTCACTGTTGAAGCCTGCAAATCGTTTCAGTTCAGGCAAGCTGGCCATATTTTGGAGCAATGCTAAGTGTTAAATGCTTCCTATATTTTGGAGATAAGGAATCTATGAAGTTTTCTATGGTCTCACCTAATGCTCTTCACGCTTTTGCGGTATTAAAGGGACAGATCAAGCCCATGTTAATTTATACCGTCACCGTTTACTCATGTGTCTAAGGTTTGAAGTCAGTAAGGCCCAGCTTTTAAGCTCAGCATCCCACCATGGTTCTTGATAATAGCGCTCCGGCTCTGGAGCCAGCCTGCATTCATTTGAATCCTGGCTTCATCTCTCGCTAGATGGGTAACCGTGGGTAGTTAAACATCTCTGTGCCTCAGTTTCCTTGCCTATAATTACGAGTAACAATAATACCTGCTTTTTTTTTTTTTTTTTTACCGCTTCACGAGGCTTGCAGGATCTGAGGTCCCCCATCAGGGATGGAACCTGCGCCCTCAGCAGTGTAAGTGTGGAGTCCTAACCACGGGACCGCCAGGGAATTCCCAGTACCTGCAATTTAAATAAGTTATACATGAAAAAGTGCTTGGAACTGTACTTGGCGAAGTCCAAGATTAAGTGAGAGCAGGTCTTCTCAAACTCTTTTACGTGCAAGGATCATCATAAGACTTATAACACCCTCTCGTCTACAGTGGCCTATGGTCCAACGTAAACTATTCAGCCTTTCCCATACACTCCTTATTCTTTTCAGTCTCCCATGCCTCTGCTCATATTTCCACCTCTGTCCTTTCCAGCCTGAAGTCTTTTTTTTTTTTTAACATCTTTATTGGAGTATAATTGCTTTACAATGGTGTGTTAGTTTCTGCTGTATAACAAAGTGAATCAGCTATACATAAACATATATCCCCCATATCTCCTCCCTCTTGGGTGTCCTTCCCACCCCTCCTATCCCACCCCTCTAGGTGGTCACAAAGCACTGAGCTTATCTCCCTGTGCTATGTGGCTCCTTCCCACTAGCTATCTATTTTACATTTCACAGCCTGAATTCTTACACTTCCAAGAAATCAGACACATGAGCAAAGGGTGTATATTACAGATGTTTATCGCACCATCCAACAATAGAGGACTAGTTAAACACTGTAATCCCTCCCTCTCTTATCCTCTGTAGCTCCCTTATCCTACATTCCAAGACCCCCAGTGGATGCCTGAAACAGGGGATAGTACCAAACCCTATATATACTATTTTTTCCTGTACATACCTATGTTATCATAGTTCAATTTATAAATTATGAACGATAGAAGATTAACAACAATAATAAAATAGAACAATTATAACAACTGTGGTAAAAGTTACGTGAATTTTGCTCATTTGTGCACGTGCGCTTTATCTCTCTCAAAATATCTAATTGTACAAAGTTAATGCCTTTTCCACCTTAACTAAGCACTTACCACGTACTGTGGCCATAACCTTTGTAATTTGAGGTGCAACAGCAAAAGTAGCATGAATTTATTTTTCCTTCTTCACAATTTCACAGGTACAGGATCTGTTCTTACCATGGATCTTAGCAACCTCAGCACATGATTTTTTTCCTTTCCTTAATAAGGCAAGAACTTTCACATTTTTACTTAAAGAAAGCACTTTACAACTTCTCTTTGGCATATCCAAATTGCCAGCCTCACTACTGTGGCATTTTGGGGCCATTTCTAAGTAAAATAAGGGTTAACTGAACACAAGCACTGAGATACCTCCACAGTCAAGCTGATAACCAAGACGGCTAAGTGGCAACAGATTTCATCACACTACTCAGAATGATACACAACTTAAAATTTAAGAATTGTTTATTTCTGGTATTTTCCATTTAATATTTTCAGACCAAGATTGATCGCAGGTAACTGAAACTGGATGGTGGGGAGCCGGGGGGCGGGGTTGGTGGTGGAGGGCAGCGGAGACTACTATACATCATAATTTTTCTCTTTTTTTTTTTTTTTTCTCTTTTTATCTGTTTTCTAAGTTTGTCTTAAATGAACTAGTGTAAGAACATCAGTCTTTAAGAATAGTATTCACATTCTATTCTTCAAAGTTTGACTCAAATGCCAATATTTTTAATGAAAAACTTTAAAGAGATAAAAGTTCAAAGAACAATACAACGAATACCTGTATACCCATCATCTTGATCCAATGGCTAACATTTTGGCATGTTTGCTTTATATGTATGTATTTACATATATAGTTTGGTTTTTTGCAAAATAATTTTCAAGTAAATCACAGACATCGTGACACTTCATCTCAAAATAAATCAGCTTGTGTTTTCTGAGAATATCTCAGAAATTTCCTTTATACCTGCAATACATATCACACGTAAGAAAATTAACAATTATTTCCTTGTATAATTTACTATTCAGTCCATGTTCAAATTTGCCCAAGTATCCCAAAAATGTCTTTATAGGAGGTTTTTACAAATCAGGATCCAATCAAATTTCAAGCATTGCATTTAGTTGTTATATCTCTAGTTATTTATCGCCCATCTTTTTATTTTTTATGAATTTTTAAAAAATATATTTATTTTATTTTTGGCTGCGTTGGGTCTTCATAGCTGCACGAGGGCTTTATCTAGCTGTGGTGAGCAGGGGCTACTTCGTTGCGGTGCGCGGGCTTCTCATTGCGGTGGCTTCGCTTGTTGCGGAGCACGGGCTCTAGGCACAGGGGCTTCAGTAGTTGTGGCGCACGGGCTTAGTTGCTCCGCGGCATGTGGGATCTTCCCGGACCAGGGCTCGAACCCGTGTCCCCTGCATTTTCAGGCGGATCCTTAACCACTGCGCCACCAGGGAAGCCCTATTTTTTATGAATTTTTTAAGAGAGTTCGCCAGTTGTCCCTAGGAATAGTCCATATTCTGGATATATCTGATTGTTTTCTTGTCGTATTATTTAACATGTTCCTCTTTCCCATGTTTCCTATAAACTAAAATGTATGCTAAAAGAGTGATTAGATTCGGGTTACACATTTTGACAAGAATATGCCATAATATAGATATGTTTTTCGTTTTGTATTACACCAGGAGATACATCAAACTACTAGTTTGATTTTAAGTTTGATCACTTGTTTAAGGTGGTGACTATCACATCTCTTTTTTAGGTATATTTCATCCTTAGTAGTTAAGTAGTTGCAGAGTAGGGCTTTGGTACCGTGCCAATTTCCTGTTCCCCAACAAATTTTCACCACAGTTTGGTCATTTACTGATAAATCTTTCCTGAACTAATAATGAAATATCTGGTGATTAAATAATTCTCTAATTCCTACATTAATAGAAATTTCTTCTGTGAAAAAGAACTCTTCCTCATTAACCTTAAAAAAACAGGATAAATGCTTACTTTTTTCCCTATAATGACCAGTTTTCAAAGTAAAGGGTTTGATTTAATATCTACTTCAAGTAGTGGAAAATGATTTTTTTTTTTTTGGCCTTTTCGCTTTTCGTGTGGATTCACGAGTTTTTTAAAATTTAAGTTGTTTCGGTCGATTGCAATCATTATTCTTTTTCAGCCAGTACAGGTCCCTTCCCTGGGTGACTGGATACTATGTCTTTCTGACATGGTAACGATAGTCTTGGACAACTTTCTGGCCTACTGGCACAAGATGTCCCAGGATCACTTACGTACCTTCCCTATCACAGACTTGGACTCCGTCATTGCTCCAAGGTTACTCTGGTTCCTTCAATTTGGGAATAGAAATTAGAACTAAGATGCCGGCAATAGATGTTCTCTCTGCTACTGGGTGTCATTGCTTCTAGGCCTTTTCAGTGTTCAGCAATAGGAAATGTATTTTTCTAATTTTGAGTTCATACATGGATTTCCCAATTCAAATTAAACATGACCGGTTTTTTTCTTTATTGATTTTACATTTGTCTCTCTTTTCTCTTACACTGAAAATCTTGGTTCCTACAAAATATATTTAAAATTTCTAAATTAAAAATACCAGTACTAAAATATCAAAAACAATACATTTGCTGAGTGAGGTTTAAGATTTCTTTAAAGTTCTTTTTGTCCTTAGATTATGTCACATTAAGGATGGTCAGTCAGAAAGCCTTGTGCAAAAGTTATTTGAAATAATTCTTATCTCTCTGAGTTTATGTGAGCAATTCAATATATAGTTAGGTTCAATTGTTTGCATTTGTTTTCAATTTTAATGTTTGTTTTTCTAAGATGTAATTTTATTTGAAAATATAAAAACCCTATTACATGGCTCAAGAATCAAAACTTCTATGGAGTTATAATCAGAGAAGTTTCACCTCAATCTCTACCCCCTCCACCCACCTAATTCCATTCCAGTATTTTATAGATAAACATTTTTATTGGTTTTCAGTTTAATCTTTCTAGTATTTCTTTTTGCCTAAATTCACAATGCATGCATTTCACCTTACTTCTTACACAAAGGGCACACTATTCTACACTTGCTTTTTTCACTTAGTACGTTGTAGAGGTCACTCCCTACCATTAAAGTAGGGAGAAAATGATGAAAATAGAGATTTTCATCATTCTTTTTTTAACATTTGCATAGTACTCCACGGTGTGGATGTACCATGAGTTTACCCAACCCTATTGATGGATATCTGTGTTGTTTCCTATCTTTGACTATACAAATGCTTCAGCAAATAATCTTGTGCATATGTTGTTTTATATTTATGTATAGGTATCTTAAGGGTACATTTGTAAAAGTGGGATTGCTGAATCAAAGAGTAAATAGACCTGAAATTTTATTAGATCTTCCCTTCCATGGGAATTGTGCCACTTTGCACTCCTAAAATCAGTGTACTTATTTTTCCCACAGCTCCTTCAACAAGTGGTATCTCAGTATAGTTTTATTCATATTCCTATTAATTACAAGTGAGGCTATGATCTTTTCATATGTATAAGGATCATTTTCTTTTACTCTGAACTGTCTATTCATGTCTTTTGCCCATTTTTCTATTGTATTTTTGGTCTTCATTGTCTTGATTTTTAAGAATCCTCTCATATTATAGAGATTAACTCTTTGAGTGTTATATAGGTTGCAAATATTTCATCCCCATTTCTCATTTATCTTTTTAAAAAATTTTTTTTATTTTTGGCTGCGTTGGGTCTTCGTTGCTGCACTCGGGCTTTCTCTAGCAGTGGTGAGGGGGGGCTACTCTTTGTTGCGATGCACAGGCTTCTCATTGTGGTGGCTTCTCTGGTTGCAGAGCATGGCTCTAGGCGCCTGGGCTCAGTAGCTGTGGCTCGTGGGCTCTAGAGCGCACGCTAAGTAGTTGTGGTGCACGGGCTTAGTTGCTCTGTGGCATGTGGGATCTTCCCAGACCAGGGATCAAACCCGTGTCCCCTGCATTGGCAGGCGGATTCTTAACCACTGTGCCACCAGGGAAGTCCCCTCATTTATCTTTTAATTGTGCTTATGGGTTTTTTTGGGGGGTGGGGGGTGACAGGAAGTTTGTTTCTTTTTTTGTCATGTAAAATAATTTTTTTGAATTGTTATGTAGTAGAATTTATCAATCTTCTATTGCTCTGGATTTTGAGGCCAAGATAGGTAGCCAAAGGCATATTTCTTCCAGACACTTCATTTTTAATTTATTGAGATATAATGGACATATAACATTGTATTAGTTTTAGGTGTACAACATTGTGATTTGATATATATGTATATATTGTGAAATGATCACCACAGTAAGTCTAGGTAACTTCCATCACCACATGCGGTTACAATTTTTTTTTTCTTGTGGTAAGAACTTTTAAAATCTGCTCTCTTAGCAACTTTCAAATACAGTATTGTTAACTATAGTCATCATGCTGTACATTACATCCCCAGGACTTATTTGTCTTATAAGTGGGAGTTTGTGCCAAGAGAAATGTTTGTTTTTAAAGTGGGAGAGGCCTTCCCTGGTGGTGCAGTGGTTAAGAATCCGCCTGCCAATGCAGGGGACACGGGTTTGATCCCTGGGCCAGGAAGATCCCACATGCCGCGGAGCAACTAAGCCTGTGTGCCACAAGTACTGAGCCTGCATTCTAGAGCCCACGTGCCACAACTACTGAAGCCTGTGTGCCTAGAGCCTGTGCACCACAACGAAGAGTAGCCCTCGCTCACTGCAACTGGAGAAAGCCTGAGCGCAGTAACGAAGACCCAACGCAGCCAAAAATAAACAAAATAAAAAGAAATAAATTTATTTTTAAAAAAAGTGGGAGATGGGGCTTCCCTGGTGGCGCGGTGGTTGAGAATCCGCCTGCCAATGCAGGGGACACGGGTTCGAGCCCTGGCCTGGGAGGATCCCACATGCCACGGAGCGACTAGGCCCGTGAGCCACAACTACTGAGCCTGCGCGTCTGGAGCCTGTGCTCCGCAACAAGAGAGGCCGCAACAGTGAGAGGCCCGCGCACCGCGATGAAGAGTGGCCCCCGCTTGCCGCAACTAGAGAGAGCCCTCGCACAGAAACGAAGACCTAATACAGCCATAAATAAATTAAAAATAAATAAATACATAAAGTGAATGTTTAAAAAAAAAAAATCAATTACTTTAAAAAAAAAAAAAAAAAAAAAAAGTGGGAGAGAGGGACTTCCCTGGTGGCACAGTGGTTAAGAATCCGTCTGCCAATGCAGGGGGCCTGGGTTCGATCCCTGGTCAGGAAACCAGATCCCACACGCATGCCACAACTAAGGAGCCCGCGTGCCACAACTAAGACCCAGGGCGACCAAATAAATAAATATTAAAAAAAAATAAAGTGGGAGAGAGAACAGCAAAATTATATATTGGCAGGAATGATGCAGTATCAAATAAAACATTAAGAGGTAAAACAGAGAGTTGCTGGAGTAAGATAGGCAGAAGGATTCTGAATGTCACACACAAATTGAGGAGGAATTGGCTGGAGATAGAAGCCTGAACAATTCAACAGACAGACGAGTACATGAGTAAAGATGCTGGAACATGGTTAGGTGTGTTGTTGAGTCTTTGGACGTTCCCTTGTGATTACTTCCATTTTCTTGTGAAGTAGGAAGCAAGATCACGAGTTGAAAATAAGTTTTGAGGGTGAGGATTTGGGGGCTTGAGGAGGGAAGAGAAGGTATGAGAAGATAACATGGGAGGACTTCCCTGGTGGTCCAGTGGTAAAGAATCCACCTTCCAATGCAGGGGATGTGGGTTCCATCCCTGGTCGGGGAACTAAGATCCCACATGCCATGGGGCAACTAAGTGCTGCAACTAAGGCCCGATGCAGCAAAAAAAAAAAAAAATTAAGGTAATATGGGAGGGGTTGAGGGTGAGTTGACTAGGGAAACATAGTAGGATTGAGGGGCAAACCATAGAGTCCAGTTGAGGTTTCTGGTCATGGAATTAAAATGGACCAGTCAGCTTGGTTTTATGTTTTGCTTCAGCCTAAGTTCAGCTGCACAATTTCATATGTGGATTGGCAGGGGGTGGGGCTGGGGGGGAGTAGAGGGGGCTAGGGGGTGTTGCATTTAACCAGAGGTGTGGTTTTGTCAAATGAGCGTGAGCAACCAAATGGGAGAAACATTGAAGTTTCATGCAAAGGAGTGTTTGCAATGATTGACCATGGAGATTAAGCTGTGTAAGGAGGAGAAATGAGGGCACCAAGAGGTGAGCAACAGTAGCATCACCAGATTTGAGGACCTATGGTGGCATTAAAGGGTGTCTAGGATGGGAACTCCCTGGCAGTCCAGTGGTTAGGACTCTGTGCTTTCACTGCCGACATTCAGTGCGGCAGTCAATCAATCAATCAATCAAATAAAGGGTCTCTAGAAGGACTGAGCTAAAAACATAGAAGGTGGGACTTCCCTGGTGGCGCAGTGGTTAAGAATCCGTCCGCCAATGCAGGGGACACGGGTTCAATCCCTGGTCTGGGAAGATCCCACGTGCTGCGGAGCAACCAAGCCTGTGTGCCACAAGTACTGAAGCCCACTCACCTAGAACCCGTGCTCCGCAAGAAGAGAAGCCACCACAATGAGAAGCCCATGCACCGCAATGAAGAGTAACCCCCACTCGCCACAACTAGAGAAAGCGCGCGCACAGCAATGAAGACCCAACGCAGCCAAAAATATAAATGAAATAAATAAATAAATAAAAAGATAGAAGGTGGTGATCAGAGAACTGGAATGCAGAAAAATGAGATTACAGAGGATCTGTAGTTTTCCATAATGACATAATGACAAGATCTAGGGTGCGACCATAGACGTGAATGGCTGAGGACAAGATCATTGGAGGTGTGCTCAAAAAATCGAAAAGTGTTGGTGTAGGAAGGTTTGTCTAGGCATACATTGAAATGAACAGAGTGGTACTGATGAGAGAAACCAAGAGCCAGGATCTAAAGTCTTTGAGAAATGTAAAGAAAATATTTCCAAATATTAATAACAATATTACTACTGTTCATCACTGTAATGAAGGAAGTCTAAAGTTTTTCTGTTAGAGGTTCTTAGACTTGTTGGTCTCAAGAGCATTATAAACTCTTAAAAATTATTGAAGGCTATATAGAAATTAAAACTGATAAAATATCAACATTTATTAAGTAAATTAAATATAATGATGTCATTACAAGTTAACATAAATAACATACATTCATAAAGAAATGACTATATTTTCCAAAACAAAAAATTAGCGAGAAGAATGGCATTTTGCAAATCTCTTTAATATCTGGTTTAATAGAAACAGCTGGATTCTCAAACTCCTTCTGACTTTAATACGCTTACATGTCATGTAGCCTCTGGAAAACTCCCCTGCATACTCATCAGAGAACAAGAATGAAAAATGACTTAAACATTATTATGATATATTTTGATCTTGTGGACACCCTGAAAGATCTAGACACTCCCATAGCAAGACGCAGTACCTTCTAGGCCCATCTTAATGAAAGCCCCATTTGCTCAGAGCTCCCCTTCAATCTGGATAGTCTCAGCACACACTAGCCTTGATTTAGTTAAAATGTTGCTGGTATTTTCACTCTACTGTTTTTATATATTTTATTTTATTTTTTATTTTTTTAAGTAAGGAGAGGAATTTATGGCTCACCATGGAAAATTTGAACAGCCAAATTATGTGAAAAAGCAGGGAAATCTGGATTTCAGGAAGAAGTGGCATCAAGGGCTTAGTCCCAGGATTCTCTCTGTATTATTTTTCTTAGTATGTTGATGTCATTCTTGCTGATGACCAGCTTTCCCTTTGTATGATGGTATTGGAGGCTATGTAAATGCACCACTCAGATGTCCTTGAGCTGGCCCAGTGAGTATGGGCCTGAGAGATGTGCAGCTGCAGTGAGCTTCATTGACCAAGGGTCCAAGCTGCTGAAATTCATTGCCTGTGTTTTCTCTGAGGCTATGCTTTTCATGAGCTGCTCCCAGCCAAGGACTGAGTGTGTTAGGGATACGAAGGCAGGCCCTTTCCTGGAAAACCAGAACCCCTTGATGACTGATTCTGGCTTGAGGACTTTCCAACAGCTTATTAAATCTTTCTTTGGCTGCATGATAGTCTAGGATGCTACTTTCATCTGTCTTTCACCTGGAGTCAGACTTGCATTGTAGTCTGATGATCCTCCCAGCCTTCCCTGGCTCCTTTCCCTTTTCTCTCACTGGTGACTTGCCTAATAAAATCCTTCAACATTTATTTAATCCTGTTTTAGTTTCTGCTTCTTGGAGGACTAGACTAACAGACTTCTCCAAGAGAGCCTGCTGTGGGGGAGGAGGGTTGACTGAAAGGCCTAGCTGTACCCCTTGTTTTTATAAATTTTAAATATTGATCCTGGCAGCCTCCAGTCACCTCAGGCTGCCTGTCTGAGTGATCCAGGTTTTTGTCCAAGGTATCAATTATTATTTTTATTCATGCTTGGTTACAAAGTGACATAAATTTTTAATGGTCTGCTCTTAACCCTATTTTTTTCCACATAAATCCTTAGTTTAAGCATGCAGCTTTTCAGAAGGCCAAGTCTTTTTAGAAAAGTACACATTACATTACAGCAGAAATATGTGTATGTGCATATATCCTTATTCCTCCCCTCTTTATTTCACAGTTTTGCACTTTGCATTTATCATTTGTATTGTAGATAATCCAGAGATCTCTCCACATTAATACACAGAGATCTTCACTCATTTTTACAATTGCACAGCACTCCATAGTATGGATGTACCATAGTTTGTTCAACTTGTTCCCTATTGATAGGCAGGAGGGTTGTTCCAATCTTTTCCTATTACAAATAATGCTACAGTGAATAAAAATGTGCATATATTGTTTCTGTTTGTAGAGGTATCTTCAGCATAGATTCTAAGAAATGGGATTGTTGAGTCAAAGGGTAAATACTTTTGTCGTTTTGGTAGACATATTTCTTTTCTTTTTTTTTTTTATTGGAGTAGAGTTGCTTTACAATGTTGTGTTAGTTTCTGCTGTATAACGAAGTGAATCAGCTATATGTATACATATATCCCCTCCCTCTTGAACCTCCCTCCCACCACACCCCCATCCCACCCATCTAGGTCATCACAGAGCACTGAGCTGAGCTCCCTGTGCTATATCGCAGGTTCCCACTAGCTATCTATTTTACACTTGGTAGTGTATATATATCAGTCCTAATCTCCCAATTCATCCCATCACCACCCTTCCCCCCCGCGTCCACACATCCGTTCTCAACGTCTGTGTCTCTGTTCCTGCCCTGCAAATAGGTTCATCTGTACCATTTATCTGGATTCCACAGGTATTTCTAATGTTGTTACCTTGTACCATTTTCCACTCTTACTGCCATATCTGAGTGCTCATTTCCCCACAGTCCTGCCATAGAGTATGTTGTCAAACCTTTGTATTTATGCCAATCTGGTAAGTTCGACGTGGTATCACAGTAAAGATTTGTTTTGCATTACTTTTATTATATGTGGAGTTGCGAAAATTTTCTTATGTTAAAGACCATTTGTACTTTCCTGTGAACTCTATTCCTGGCATTTGCCCATTATTCTATTGGGTGCTCATTCCTTTCTTTTCGATTTCTAGGAGCTCTTAATGTAGAAGGGAGATCAGTCTTCTGTGATATAAGTTGCATATACTTGCCCTCTACCAAGCATTCTTACACGATACCTTAACAGATCAACTGAGCCAGAAACTATCTCCACTTCTAAAATCCTTATAACACGTCTCCATATTGCCTTGTGTTATATTTGCATTCATATTTTCTCTCTTCTGCTAGATTATATCTACTCTCTAGTAGAGTACTTTTGAATGAATTGAGAAGCAGTCCATCAAAGTTTTCTTTTAGCTATTGCTTGAAATGTGTAAATCAACTAGAGCTTGGGAATTTGTCCTGTATGATAGTTGTTGTTTAACACTTTTAGATTTATTTAGTTCAAACATTTCATTAACTTCCAACATCATTTCAGAGCTAAAAATAATTCTGATACCAAAACTGTACATAGTTGGCACTTATAACAAATCCTAAGGCCAATTTTACTTGTAAACAAAATTGGAAAAATAAAAAATCAAAATTAGCAAAAAAAAAGAAAAGAAAACAAACAAAAACAAATTGAAAAGAGCATGGAGCTTAAAAGAAAATATAAAATACTGGATAGTTAGATTTATCCGTAAGCATAAATTAACATTAGCAAATCTATTAATGAATATTGTCATATTAACAATTGAAAAAAGAAAATCATTATTATCTGATATTTGTTAAAAATTATTTGATAAAATTCCACACACATTAATGATTTGAGAAAAGGAAAGTCTCTAACAAACCAGTAGTAGAAAAACGCTTCCATATTAGATAAAGAATATTTCCCAGAAATCTACAGCAAATCATTTAAAATTACAGATATGCCACTTAATGCCACATAAAGTATAAATGTTGGAAAGTAAGACAAATCTGTTGATATTTTCATAAATATGATTTTCTACCTAGAATATACAAGTAAATCAACTGATAAATTATTAGAAATAATAATAAAATCCAGTAAGGTGGCCCAATAAAAAATCAACTTACAAAAATTAATAGTTTCCTATACTCCATCAGTAATGGATTAGAAAATGTCATAGGGAATTCCCTGGCAGTCCAATGGTTAGGACTCTGTGCTTCCACTGCAGGGGGCACCTGTTCAATCCCTGGTGGAGGGACTAAGGTCCTGAAAGACATGTGGCAGCCAAAAAAAAAAAAAAAAAAATGTCATAAATGAAAAGACATACTGACAATAGCAAGAAGAACCATAAAACATCCAGAAACACCTATGACCTCCCACTTGCCAAATTCAGTGTTCAGCCTTCCGTCCTCTTCATCTTATTTGGTCTATCAGCAATATTTGACAAAGCTGATCACTCCTTTCTTTTGGACATTTTCATCACTTGACATTCAGGATACAAGTTTCTTCGTTTTGCCACAACCTCATTGGCCACAATTATGTAAATATAATACTATTGATACATATGTTGTAATACTTTATGAATTTTGCCACTTGCAGTGGTTCCATGAATCCCCCAGGTGGCAGACAATTTCCACTTGATTAAACATACTTGGTGGGAATTCCGGGCTTCCACTGCAAGGGTCACAATTTCCATCCCTGGCCCCCTGGTCAGAGAACTAAGATCCTGCATGCCACGAGGTGCGGCCAAAACAAACAAACAAACATACTTGGTAAGAACATTACTTCCTTATTACGAATCAGTTAAAAATACTAATCAGAATTCTAGAGTATAGTCCAAGCATACCTACCAGATGATTAAGGAACTAATTTCTTATAACTTACATAAGAATTTTACTAGAAACATTAATGACAACTGTTAAATTGCTGAGAGATCATTGTAATTAGGCACTCTGATAAATATATATTCCAACTGATCCATCATCTTAAACACTTACAAATGTATCTGCTGGCTATGAAAGCTAATACTGGTCCTTTGTTTGGGATCTGAAAAACTCAAGCATCACTGATAATAAAGCAAAAGCTCTGTTAACCAGCTGATTGGATTTTTTTAAATTCCTTGGAGATTTCTACAGTTATTTCTAATTTTAAACTCATATCTGTTAAAGTTGGTCATAAAAGGCTGGGCATATGTTATACTTGATATAATATACCCACTTGCTACAAATACATTAATCATACCCCCACTTCCTCACCCTCAAAGCTATACTTTCTTAATGTTTCAGTCTGCTTTTTATATTTTGATCTATTTTACAGAAAGTTTAACAGGCATATGATTACAGCTATGTAGAGGGATGGGCAAATATTTTAAAAGCTTGTGTGAGAAGGACACAAATATATCTGGAATTTTATTTTTTAAAGTACATGTAACACTTGCAAGTAATGAATTCTTCATGTGCATGATAAAACTGACTGGAATGACTATTGACTCATCTTGAATTAGAATGTTAATTAATCTCATCTTTTACACATTTCCTAAATTTAATGACTCTACTGCTTGAGTTTAAAATGATTTCAAAAGTAAAAAAGCTGGAGATAATCAGTTTAAAAAAACATATAGGTATTGTTAAATGATACTTATTGTTCTAAATATTTTTAAAACTTTCTTAAATTAGTCAAAGCACTAGAAAACAATATTGGCAAAAACTGAGGGGGGGAGAAATAATTATAATCTTACCACTTTGAAAAACAGTTTTTATTTCACATCGTCCCTTTTTGTATTCAATCATACGCATACACTTCTTCCCTTGCCGTAAATATTGGGTATACTGTGCAATTTTGATTTCTGTGGAGGGCTATTTTTTGTTTTTAAGAAAGTGGGGCCTGTACTAAGTGATATGACACAGACTTTCTACTGTCTCCTATTGCCTCTTTTTTTTTTTTTAATTGGAGTATAGTTGATTTACCTATTGCCTCTTAAAAAAAAGAAGCTAAACCTAAATGCTTTTGTCAGGAATGGGCACCTGAATCAGAATCTACCCAATAGATAGATTCCACACTGATGAATTAAACAATACAACCACATGTACCCTACTTGAAAGTTTGAAGCTGAAAGAAGAGGGACACCAGAAGAAAGAGAGAGAAAGACCATGTGGACACTGGTGTGACCAGTCCTAGAACTGCCTGCTAGGAAATGGCTTAACAATCTTAAACCATCCATGTCCTTACAGTTAACTTCCTTTGTCCTTAAGACTGAATGAACTTCTGCTCTTGGCATTCTAAAGTGTGATACAACCACATTCTGATAAATTATCAGTTTTTGTCCTCTTTCCCCTTCTTTTTCTGTTCCCTCACCTTTTATGTGAGCTTGTTCACCAAATGATTCATCTGAAATAGAAATAATTTTAAAGAACAGATTTTACCATCTCCGAACACAACTTGATGTTGTGTAAAAATAATGAGTATTTTAGAACTTTGCTTCCACAGTTTCATTATCCTTTATCCTGGAAATTGTATAAAAGATGTATTCATTTTCTAGGAGAAAAATCTACCATATCCATAAATTTACATTATCTAAAATGCCGTGTCTATTTTGAGGACATGAATTTGGCCCACAAAAGACTGTCAGCAAAGTATGTATGGTTCATAATCTTCGGTGTAATAATACTCTGCACAATAGTACAATACTACCACTCTACTCTGTGTGGTGATTTTTCATCCAAGGACTCTTCTAAATTCCTTTCATGAGGCAACAAATACTTAGACTCTATGATGGTCATTTCGTTGTTTACTGTTATAGTACACAGAAGGATGGAATGTGCTATCCCTGGCACAAAGGGTTCTGCTGGAAGTTTAGAGAGAATAAAATGTCTTCATCCTTCAGTGACTACAGAGAAAACACTTGTAGAGAAGAGAGAAAGCAAAGTTCCAAGAAGTATGTATTTATTATCTCTGTGCTGGTTAGTTGGAACTCGTTGTCAATGAGGTCATAGTTTTGATCCCAATGTGGCCCATTTATCCTTGCTAGCTTTCTTAATCAGAGCATGCACCCCTAGCTCCAGCCAAGTGCTTGACAAATGTCTCTCTCTCTTTTCTAAAATTTATTTTATTTATTTTTGGCTGCGTTGGGTCTTTGTTGCTCGCGCGGGCTTTTTCTCTAGTTGCGGTGAGCGGGAGCTACTCTTCGTTGCGGTGCGCGAGCTTCTCATTGCGGTGGCTTCTCTTGTTGCAGAGCACAGGCTCTAGGCGTCTGGGCTTCAGGAGTTGTGGCTCGCAGCCTCTAGAGCGCAGGCTCAGTATTTGTGGCGCATGGGCTTAGTTGCTCCGCGGCATGTGGGATCTTCCCGGACCAGGGCTCGAACCCGTGTCCCCCGCTTTGGCAGGTGGATTCTTAACCACTGCACCACCAGGGAAGTCCCCAAATGTCTCTTTTTGATCCAAATTGTGCCTGAAAAGAGAATAACATAATTTGTGTAAATCTACCAGTATAGTTGGAAAAAAATAATTTAAAATGCTTTTCCAATCGACTGGAATAATAAAATTATCATTTTCATCTAGACACTAGTTAGTAGTCATTTAGAAAGGCACTTCCTATATATACAGACAATTCCTAAATGATTCTAAATGAACAATTAATTGATCCATCTAATGGAGATGGGGTTTCCTACATGTGTTTCATTGTGTACCAATCAATGTACAGATAGAGCCTTATTTATTATCTTAAAAAATTTTATAACTGGAAGTTTGTACCTTTTGACCATCTTCACCTATTTCTCATCCCCTCACCTCTGGAAAATGCCAGTCTGTTCCATGAATTCTTTTTTTTTAGATTCCACATGTAAGTGATGAGATCATATGGTATTTGTCTCTCTCTGTCTGACTTACTTCATTTAGCATAATGCCCTGGAAGTCCATCCATGTTGTCGCAATGGCAGAATTTCCTTCCTTTTTTATGGCTGATTAATATTCCTTGATATGCCACATCTTCTTCATCCATTCATCCACTGATGGACACTTGGGTTGTTTCCATGTCTTGGCAACTGTAAATAATGCTGCATTGAACATGGGGGTGCTGATATCTTTTTGAGTTAGTGTTTTTGTTTCCTTCAAATAAATACCCACTTTGAATAAAAAGTTAAATTGCTGGATCATTTGGTAGTTCTTTGAAAACGTTTTTAGGAACTTCCATACTATTTTTCATGGTGGCTGCACCAATCTACATTCCTACCAACAGTACACAAAGATTCCGTTTTCTCCATATCCTCACCAACGCTTGTTATCTCTTGTCTTTTGATAATAGCCATTCTAACAGGTGTGAGATGGTATCTCATTGTGGTTTTGATTTGCATTTCCTTGATGATTAGTGATGTTGACCACCTTTTCTTGTATCTGTTGGCCATCTGTATGTCTTCTTCGGAAAAATGTATTTCATTCTGATCTTCTGCATATTTTTTAATCTGATTTATTTTTGCTTCTGAGTTGTATGAGTTCTTTATATATTTTGGATATTGACCCCTTATCAAATATAAAATTTTTGAATATTTTTTTCTATTCTGTAGATTGCCTTTTCATTTTGTTGATGGTTTCCTTTGCTATGCAGAAGCTTTTTAGTTTGATGTAGTTCCATTTGTTTATTTTTGCTTTTTTTGCCAATAGAGTCTTATTAAAATGAAGGAAGCAAAGGGTTTTAAAAGATTAGAAATCTGAGCACTCTAGTTTCACATCAAAATCATTTGTTTGAACCACACCAAATCAAATGGTAGCAGAGGAAAAAATAATGATGAATTTTACTCCTTTGGCTACCATGGTCACATAATTATTGGTAAAATAATTTGGTACCATCTGTGTATCAGAAAGGATATGACATATCCCTTACACCTATCTTTGAACTACAGCTATGTGAAAATTGATTGATGATGTTTGCTATAGTACTATTCAACAGTAAGGCAAAGGCAAAATGTGGGGGTTTTCGGTAAAATACTTAATCATGCAATGAATTTTCTCCTAAAGCGAAATAAAAAAAAAAAAAAAAAAAAAAGGTCCACTATGGGGGCCAAACTAAAAATTACATAATTTTTAAAATTGACATATAGTTGATTTACAGTATTGTGTTATTTCAGGTGTACAACATAATGATTCCTTTTTTTTTGTAGATTATATTCTATTATAGGTTATTACAAGATATTGGGTATAATTCCCTGTGCTATACAGTATATTTTTGTTGCTTACCTATTTTATGTATAGTAGTTTGTATCTGTTAATCCCATACTCCTAATTTGTCCCTCCTCACCTCCCTCTGCCCTTTGTAACCATGAGTTTTTTTCTGTGTCTGTGAGTCTGCTTCTGTTTTGTATATAGATTCATTTGTATTATTGTTTAGATTCCACATGTAAGGAATATCGTATAGTATTTTTCTTTCTCTGACTTATTTCACTAAGCACAATATTCTCTAGGTCCATCCATGTGTGGCAAATGGCAATATTTCATTCTTTTCTATGGCTGAGTAATATTTTATATATATATACCACAACATATGTATACCACATCTTCTTAAACCAATTGTCTGTTCATGGGCACTTGGGTTGCTTCTATGTCTTGCCTATTATAAATAGTGCTGCTATGAACACTATTTATTTGGGTGCATGTATCTTTTTGAATTAGAGTTTTTGTTTTTTCTGGATATATACCCAGGAGTGGAATTGCTGGATCATTTGGTATTCTATTTTTATTTTTTTAAGGAAACTCCATACTATTTTTCATACTGGCTGCACCAATTTACATTCCCACCAGCAGTTTACAGGGGTTTCCTTTTCTCCACATCCTCTCCAGCATTTGTTGTTTGTAGACTTTTTGATGATGGCCATTCTGACCAGTGTGAGGTGATACCTGACTGCGGTTTTGATTTGCAAAAAATGCACAATTTTCATAAGTGACAAAAAACAATCAAACCTAACCAGCTCTAGCAGAAGTTTCTCATTTTTGGATCAAATTTTTGTATAAGTGTATAATGAAATGCAGGAAGCTAGGTATAATGTATCACTGTATGAGTCTCACCTATAAAATAATTTGCCTTGACATTTCTGGAATCTAAGTCTTGTGATGGGTGAAAATTTGGGGGACAGTTTCTTCTGTCTTCTTACTTCTACTTGCATCAGGGACAATTACTATGGCTCTTTTTAGAAAGAGAAATACTTCTTTCTTCCTCTTGTATCATGGAAGTTCCATATGCCCAATCCTCTACATGTCTGAAGATATCAGAATCGTTTAAAAGTCTCATATTTAAATATTTAATCCACAAACTTTTATGGAGGTCCTACTCTATGCTTTGAATCTACGGCATACTGTAATTCAAAGATAAGTAGGATACAGATTTTGCCTTCCAGAAACTCAGTATGGATTAAAATGTACAATTACTAAATTACCTTAAAAAGTATAAATAAATTCTACACTTCAATAAAGGTATTTAAACATTAGAATGCAACTATGCAAATGATGGCAGGAAGGTCACTGACTATGTTAGACTTATTAAATATGAAGCTGTCATTATCCCCCAACTGATCTATAGTTTCAAAACAATTACAGTCAAAATATAAGCAGGGTTTTTTGAGACCCATACAAGTACAAACAGCTGACTTTTGACCAAGTGTCTAGGTAATCCAACGGAGAAAGTATAGCTTTTTCAGCACATGGTATTAGAACAATTGGACATCCATGTGCAAAAACGTGTCTCAACTTATACCTCATACCTTATATAAAATTAATTCAAAATGGATGACAGACCTAAGTAAAACTATATAACTTTTAGGAAAAAACAAAGGAGAAAAACTTTTTTTACCTTGGATTAGGCAAAGAGTTTTCCAGATATGATGCCAAAAGCATATTTAATCCGTAAAAGAAAATATTGATAAATTGGACTTTTTCAAAATTAAAAAGGTTTTGTTCTTTGGAAGACATCATTAAGAGAATAAAAAGACAAGCTGCAGACTTTGGTAAAATGTTTACAAAGCACATATCTGACAAAAGAGTTGTATCCAGATTCAAAGAACTCTTGAAACCTAATAAGGAAACAACACAACTAAAAAAATGAGCAAAACATTTGAACAGCCACTTGATGAAAAAATAAAAGCAGAAGGCAAATAAGCACATGAAAAGATGCTCAATTTCACTGGTCATTAAGGAAAGGCAAATTGAAACTGTGATAGGTTATGACTACAAACCTATTAGTAGTGGATGGCAAGACAACAACACCTGACAATACCAGGTGCTGATGAGGATGCAAAGCAGCTGCAACTCTTATACTTTGCTTGTGGAAATGCAAAATTGTGCAGACAGTTTTTAAAACAGTTTGGCAGTCTCTAATAATGTTAAATGTATACTTACTGTGTGACCCCAAAATTCCACTCCTAAGTATCAATATTTACCCCAAGACAAATAAAAATTGTTTTCACACAAAACAATATACAAATGTTTATGGCAACTTTATTCATAATCTCTAAAGACTGGGAATAAACCAAATGTCCATGAACTGGTGTTGAATTAATGAACTATGGCACATCTATATAAAGAAATACTATTCAACAATTTTGAGGAACATCTATTGATAAACAAAATAGTATGGATGAATCCCAAGTGTGTTATGTTTAGTGAAAGAAGCCAGATTCAAAAGACTACATACTGATTGATTCCATTTATATGATATTCTGGAAAAGGAAAAACTATAGGGATAGAGATGGAGACCAAATCAGCGGTTAATTTCACCAGGCAATAATGACAATTCTAAACTTGTATGATCTTCCTTCTTTGTCTCTTTTGCTGAATACTTCTTATCTCCCAAATTTAGAATGCTCCAGGACTCAGTTCTTAGAACTTTCCTAACACAATCTTTTCCTTGGTGGTCACATTTATGTTCCATGGATTCAAATACCAGCTATATGCTAACTCCCAATTTTATTTCTTCAGCCAGTACTTCCATTCTGCACTCCAGACTTCTTAAACCAATTGCCTATGTGATATTTACATATGAGAATCTAATGGTATCTCAAATTTATGTCCAAAACCAAGCTTCTGATCTTACTTGCCAAACCTGCTCTTCTCCTAGGCTTTACCATCTCAGAAAATGGCAACTACATATTTTTGTTTGCTTAGGCCAAAAGCAATGCAGTCATCGTGCATCCTAGTAGACTAATTTGACTCTGCTTTCTATTCATCACTCCTACAGGCTACACATGACTCTGGAATTCGTGTTCAAGGAAAGTAAAAGGAACAATGTCTACTTGGAGAAATGGTTGATTTCAAGCTGGGGCAAGGAAAGACAAAGTAAGTTTGGAATATCTCATTGTATCAGAAAGTAAGGAAGTTCTGAAAAACTGATGGGGACACAGGAGTCAAATTGAGGGGGTGTCCCACTGGTCAAATAGTGGTCAAGTTCAGCATCAAAATAAAGAATAGTAGGAATTGACTAACAAAAAAGAACCTATCCATCCATGTTATTACAGAACAAAAAAATCACCATTTTATAACCCCCATAGTAATAATTGATTCATACAAGAATCATCAAAATATATTAAAACTATTATGTAAAAGACTGTTGGGGAACAGAATATTCATAGTCTCAAAGTATCACTCTACAGAATACTTCCTAATTACAAAGGGAAAAGATATCTTTATACTAGAGAAATTCGGGAGGAACTTAGTGAAATGAACAAAGTTAACACCAATAATGAAGCAAGCTAACATTAAGACCCCCTCAGGTTTGATCATTCTCTAGAAGGACTCACAGAACTCAAAAAAGCTGTGATTCTCACAGTTATGGTTTATGATAGCAAAAGGATAGCGATTAAAATCAGCAGAGTGAAAAGGAGCATGGAGCCAAATCTAGGAGGAGCCAGGAGTAAGGCTTCTGGTTGTCCTCTCTCAGTCACACGGACAGCGCTTAATTCTCTCAGTAACCATGTGTGACAATATGTGTGAAGTGTTGCCAACCAAAGAAGCTGACCCAAGCCTCGGTGTCCAAGGTTTTACTGGGAGTCAGTCACACAGGCACGCAGCATATAAAAACAGGTACTCACCATAAATCAAATTGTTAGCATAAATTATCTGATCAAAATGATACGGATTGCCCAAGGTCGAAGGCATTCAAAAAACACTCTTTCCAGGCAGGATATTCCAAGGGCTCAGAGGTTATCTCCCAGGAGCCAGTCAGGGTCCAATCCTTTCTTTGGAAGGTGCAGAGTTTGAGCAATCAAGCCTGCTGAGTTAACTCTTTATGGCATACCACCTGATAGGAAAAGAGCACAAATCAACAATGTGGTATCCCACAAAGTTTTTAACCTAGACCTAGTCATGAGGATATCCAGACTGATTGACATTTGGCAAAACAACTGTTCTGACTTTTTTAAAATGTCAATGTTTTGAAAGACAAAAAACAAACAAAAAAGATGGGAACTATTCTAGATTAAAGGAGACCAGAGAGACATCACAACTAAACACAATATGTGATCCTTCACAGGATGTCCTTGATCAAAACAAGAGAAAATGAAACAAAACAAACAAACAAACAAGCAAAAAACAGGTATAAAAGACATTTTTGGGACAATTGCAGACATTTGAATATAGACTGTTTAGTAGATAGTAATATGGTATCCATGTTAAATTTCACGAATGTGACAAAGACTCTGCTTTGACCTAACTTGAGTCAGGTTCCTCTGAGTCCTCTTTCTGACTATGCCCCTGACCTTGGGTTCTGTCCTTGGCCCATTTAGTACAGTTTTAGCAAGAATCCTGCTGGGTCACTTTTTGGAAAATTTCCCACACTTGGTATCTGACCACTCCTGACATCTGATCAAGTTCCTCATCCCTCATCTTCTATATCTTATCACCCTAGCCTGCCTTCAGCAAGAATCTTGTCAAATGGTTTAGCCAGAATCTCCCTACACTTGATGTTTCCTCTTAGTAATTTTCTATCCACAGACCTTCACCCTGCTCCTTCCTTATAAATTCCCACTTGCCTTTGTTAGTTGAGCTCAATCTCTCCTCCACACTACAAAACCCCATTGTGGTAGTTCTCTCTGAATAAAGTCTGCTTTGCCATCTTTAACAAGTGTCATGGATAATTTTTTTTCTTTAGCAAGTGTAATAATTATATTATGATTATGCAAGAGAATATCCTCGTTCTTAGGAGATAGTCTGAAATATTTAGGAGTAAAGTGTCATGATGTATGCCACTAACTTGTAAATAGCTTAGTGAAATGATTATAATTATATATGCATATGTGTGCACATACATACATATATACATATACATATATGTATGCATGTTAATATATATGTGTATATGTGTGGGGGAAAGACACAGCAAGAGAAAGAAAAAAGTATATGTGACAAAATGTTGACAAATCTAGGATGAGTATTCAATTTATACTTCTTACAAGTCTTCTGGTTTTTAAATTTTACAAAATAAAAAGTTGGAAAAAATAATTCCATAAACCTTGGGGGTAGGAAGGAAAAAGTGTTAGGGAAAGAATTTTGCCAGGAAGGTAACTGTAGCTTTTGGGTTTCTCCCCTTGATATTTATTTATTTATTTTATTGTGGTAAAAAATATGTAACATTAAATTAACCACTTTTAAGTATACAGTTCAATAGTGTTAAGTATATTCACTAAGATTTCTTCTAGGATTCTTTCATCTTGTAAAACTGAAACTTTACATCCATTAAACAAACACTTATTTCCCCCTTCCCTTTTCCCCAGCCCTTGCCAACCACCTTTCTACTTTCTGTTTCTATGATTTTAGATACCTCATATAAGTGGAATCATACAGTATTTCTGTGACTGGCTTGTTTCACTTAGCATATTGTCCTTGAGGTTCATCCATATTGTTGCATATTGTCAATTGCCTTCTTTTAAAGGTTGGATAATATTCCATTGTATGTATATACCACATTTTTTTTTATACATCCATCCATTGATGGACATTTGGGTTATTTCCATCTCTTGACTACTGTGAATAATGCTGCAGTGAACATAGGTGTACAAATATCACTTCCAGATCCTGCTTTCAATTCTTTTGCATATATACCCAGAAGTAGGAGTGCTAGATTATGTGGTAATTCTATTTTTAATTTTTTGAGAAACCTCCATAGTTTTCTATAATGGCTACACCATTTTACATCCTCACCAACAGTACACAAGGGTTCCAATTCCTCCACATCCTCACCAGTACTTGTTATTTTTTGTTCTTTTCATAGCAGTTATCCTAAAAGGTGTGATGTGATACTTCATTTTGGTTTTGATTTGCATGTATCTTATGATCAGAAATAAGTATCGTTTCATATGTTTGTTGGCCACTTGTATATCTTCTTTGGAGAAATGTCTTTTCAAGTCCTTTGCCTATTTTTTAATTGGGTTGTTTTTGTTGTCATTGAGTTGTAAGAGTTCTTTATATATTCTGGATATTAACCTCTTATTAGATATATGATTTGCAAATATTTTCTCCCTTTTCTATAGGTTGATTTTTCACTCTGTTGATTGTTTCCTTTGAGGCACAGAAGTTTTGAACTTTGACATAGTTCCATTTGTCTATTTTTGCTTTTGTTACCTATGTTTTTTGATGTCATATCCAAGAAATAATTGTCAAATCCAATGTCCTGAAGCTTTTTCCCTATGTTTTCTTCTAGGAGTTTTACAGCGTTAGGTCTTACACTTAGGTCTTTAATCCATTTTGAGTTAATTTTTATATATAGTGTAAAATAAGGGTCCAACTTCATTATTTTGCATTGCATATTCAGTTAGCTATTGGTTTTTAAACTTCTTTTTACTGCATGACTGACTGAGGGCATGATAGTTGTCTTTTCTTTTTTGGTGTTTCACTTTAACTTGATAGGAAAAGTTATCTCAGTTTGATTACATAAAAGCTATGTGTGAATTTTCTCTGTAGATATAATTGAATACATAAGCAACAAGTACATTCTTATACATTTTATAAATGTGTAAAAGGAAAAAAATCTGAGGAATTCTAATGGTGCTTAGCAAGCAGTAATATAGAAAAGTCAGTTGGATAGAAAGAGCAATAACAACAGGAAGAAAGTAATGTATTAGTTAATTTGCTTTGCAAAACTTAAACTGTAGTAAGAGGGATCTTGCTTAGAAAAGCAACATTGAAAACAAACTCATATGCACACATTGTGCTAAGTATTTCTCTGGAAAAAAACAAAGGAATGTCAGGTAATATGGTAGTGGAAGATGGGACAAAACAACAGGCATTTGGATTAATTGAATTAGTGTCCTGTTGAATTTAAGAATACAGTGTCCTACACATGCACAAACATAGATCAGTAGTAGATTTAGGGGAGCACTATTAGACTGCACCTGTTGGAGTCCTCAGTGAATCCAGTTCTTGTTTAAGGCTTCCAGTTGGAGCTGGCAGTTGTTGTAGGGATTAAATTATTTAAAGCCTTCAGCTGGCTAGTGTAGGCAAGCAGTGGCTTAGAAAACACTTAATCTATTTTTTAAAATCTGTTCCTAAGTTTGTTTTGCTTAGGCTATAAGACTACGTGTACCACCCACCTGCCGCATTCTAGAAACCTTTTGTCAGAGAGGGGAAATTTATTCAAGAAGAGATTTCAAGGGGATATCTCTATTTTAATACAATATACTTATTTGGAGCATAATTTATTTGTAATAAATATTTTGCTAAGCAACTAAAAAGGTATTGTTTAAGTTTATTTTCAAATTGTTATTACCAATTTACTTACTGATTTCAACAGCTATCTTTTAAAGTTTTATTTTTTTGTTAAAGTTTTTTTATTTTTTCAAGTTTATTTATTTATTTATTTATTTTTGGCTGTGTCGGGTTCTTCGTTTCTGTGCGAGGGCTTTCTCTAGTTGCGGCAAGCGGGGGCCACTCTTCATCGCGGTGCGCAGGCCTCTCACCATCGTGGCCTCTCTTGTTGCGGAGCACAGGCTCCAGATGCGCAGGCTCAGTAGTTGTGGCTCACCGGCCCAGTTGCTCCGTGGCATGTGGGATCCTCCCAGACCAGGGCTTGAACCCGTGTTCCCTGCTTTGGCAGGCAGATTCTCAACCACTGCGCCACCAGGGAAGCCCTAAAGTTTTATTTTTAATTATAGTTAGAGAGGCTTTTGGTAACAAACAATATACGGACCTTTCCAACAGGGACATTTTAAAAAGGGAGCTCCATGTATATTGAGTAATTTGGTAGCCCATTTCGATATACTTAACTTCTTTTTAGAAAACTAGTATTACTTAATAAGCCATACTCTGCCTTGAAGTGACCTAACAAGGAGTTTGGATAAAACCTTCTGGATAACTCTAAAGCAGAGGATAATGGCAAATCTGCTTATTTGTAATTAACTGTTACTTAGAGGTCCAGTGTATTTTTTTCACCTGCAAATATCTTCTTTCCTACTAGAAATTTTTAGTCTATGTCTCTATTATTTGAATTTATTAGATGCATGATAGATTAAAATAATATATTTCTAAAATAAAGAACTATGTTTTTGACATCATTCACTGCCTAAAATTCTTTCTTGGCTCTTTCTAAAATAAAACTGTTATTTTTCCAAATTGTGGGATATGAAATAAAATAACTATGGTGGGCATATACTCTTATTTTCCTAAAATTTGTATGTAGAGTTTTTGAAACAAAAATGGAAACAAAACCCTATGAAATAGGAATAAGGTGTTGAATGTAAAAGTCTAAACTTTTAAATTTACAGGTCTCAAGATCCCTTATTTGTAAAGCTAACAAATTTCATCACCTTCTTTCTTTTCCTCCTTAAGACTTTTCATTACTTTATTTTTAGAAGCTAATTTTGGGCATGATAAGTTGAAGACAAAAATTTTAGCTATGTAGCAGAGGAAGAAAATCAATTTAAGACAAACTGCCTCTTAAATAAAAAAAATAATGGTTGAGCTATTATAGTGCAATTTGTTACTTGACTGCAAGTATACCCCTGCAAAAAAGCGGAATATGATTTCACGCTAAATGGTGGCAGCCTCTGGAGAATCAACTTGGTCAAATCAAACCAAATGACCTAAGTATTTACACCAGCAACGTTATCATGATTTTTATTTAACTAATTTTATTCAATCAGGCAGAATTTCATAGATTCTCCAGTTCGGTTGCTTTAAAATGTTATTATTGGGCATTATCCCAGGACTCCATGGGCAAGGCAGTTAAGTGTCAGCTCTATTCCCACTTCTAGGCCACCCCCCTCAGAGTCTCTTTCTTGCTCTCCACAGGGTCCCTAGGGATTTAGCACTCATTCCTCTACTACTCACAGCTGTCATCACCTGCTCTATTTCCTGGGGTTCCTCCCCCACCCCATCCCACCTAAGACTGACTGTGGTCTGACCCAGTTTCTTTAGCTTCCCCCCTTCCTTTCTGTCTCTGAAAATAAGTGTGAAGCCTGTTTACACAGTAAGGACACAGAGTCCTGGTATGGAACCTACAATCCAGCTGTCCTTGCCTTTGTCATAAACACATCCTTTGTGGGAGAAGCATCAACTCTGACGTGCCTGACTTCCCCTTAGAATCCATAAAGAATAAAACCGGTGCGTTTATTTAACTTCTCTTTAAGCTACTTCCCTTTTCAGCTAGTACCACTTTCCCTAGAGTGGCTGCTTACTGCATTCGCAATGATTTTTGACATGAAATAAACAACAAAATCCTGAGCTGCTGTCAAATGGTGTCAAAGTAAGCAAGCGCACTTCACTTTGCTACCCTGACCAGCTACACCCATGTACACCATGTACAGTCAGCAGCCTGGCCTCTGTAGGCATCTGAGTTTTCCCTTCCTGCCTTAGATCTCTCTCAACTGAATGCTTATCAAGAACAGCCAAAAAAAAAAAAAAAATTAGCCAATCATGTAAATTTCTACTCTTTACTATTAAAAGAGTACTATCTGGAGTTCAGAAGTAGTGTATTGGAGCCTTGATTTCCCATAGATGGGAAAACAGGACCCTCTCCACATGGGTTTAGCTCTTTAACTCTTTGACTTTTCTTACCACACCCACACCAGAGGCCACTGGTAACGATCTGTGGCCAGTACCTAAACTCTCAGCCAGGTAAGGATTCGAGATCTCTTTCCTTTAGTCTGCTTGGAACCATCTCACATACTAGCTCTCCTCCAGTCCCAAGCTGACTGAATTTGCATTCTGGCTTCCTCTTATTTTTCCTCATTTGGATTTAAGTGTTAGGTTTTAGTATTTTTTTTTCCCTTGGAACTGACCTGGTAATGCCATAGAATACTGCCTCTGGCAATTTCCTTTGACCCAGCAGGGAAGTTAGATTAAATTCTTTCAAGAGCAGAGGCCATGATTTATCTCTCTTATCCATAGGGACAGAATAGTGTCCTCTGTATAGTGTGCACTCTTTATCAAATTTTGTTGTTAATGATGATGGGGTTGAAGATTATGGCTTTGAGTGCTAGTTCTGCTTTAAGAAAGCACACCATAAGTCTTCATCTTTGTAGTGATATGATAGATTTATAGTCAGCCTAAAGGGGGACAACATGGGGGAGTGACTATGATCATGAACTCTGGAGCCAGACTTCCTGCATTCAAATCCTTGTCACTTTCTAGCTATGTGACCTTGACCAAATTACTTAGCTTCTCTAGGCCTCGATTTCCTTATCTGTAAACTGGGTATAATGACAATACTTACTTCCTAGGGCTGTTATGAGGATTAAATGAGTTAACATTAGTGATGAACTTAGAACAGTGTCCTGAATTTAGAACATAAGCACAAAACTGTTTAAGCAAAAAGTAATTTTAGTTAATTTATTTATTTTTGGCTGCGTTGGGTCTTCGTTGCTGCACGCGGGCTTTCTCTAGTTGCAGCGAGCGGGGGCTACTCTTCGTTGCATTGCGTGGGCTTCTCATTGCAGTGGCTTCTCTTGTTGCGGAGCACGGGCTCTAGGCGCGCGGGCTTCAGTAGTTGTGGCACACGAGCTCTAGAGCGCAGGCTCAGTAGTTGTGGCACACGGGCTTAGTTGCTCCGTGGCCTGTGAGATCTTCCTGGACTGGGGTTCGAACCTGTGTCCCCTGCATTGGCAGGCGGATTCTTAACCACTAAGCCACTAGGGAAGTCCAAAAAATAATTTTTAAAATAAACAACTGATCTACTTCTACCATCCTAGGTCGTATTAAAATACTATAATTTGGAACAGGTGGAAAATGTTTTTTTTTTTTTGCGTGTGGCTCAACCAGGTTCCAGAATGAATTTAATTTAATTATAATTGCTTTGCTTATTATTGAATGCTTTCAGTTTCAGCTTCCAATCACTAATGACAGTCATACAGTGGATAATTAGGTGTGATGTGGATTACTCTAAAGCTTAGCAATGAGGGTTTTTTTTTTTAAACAAAGTTCCTGTAAAAACAGAAATATCAGGACTTCCCTGGTGGTGCAGTGGTTAGGAGTCCGCCTGCCAATGCAGGGGACACCGGTTCGATACCTGGTCAGGAAGATCCCACATGAACATAGAGTGGCTGGCCCCGTGAGCCACAACTAAGCCTGCGCTCTACAGCTCGCGAGCCACAACTACTGAGCCCGCATGCCACAACTACTGAAGCCCGCACGCCTAGAGCCCATGCTCCGCAACGGGAGAGGCCACCACAGTGAGAAGCCTGCGCACTGCAGTGGGGAGTGGCCCCTGCTCGCTGCAACTAGGGAAGACCCGAGCGCAGCAACGAAGACCCAACGCAGCCAAAAATAAAATAAATAAATTTATTTAAAAAAAAACAAACCAAAAAAACCCAGAAATATCTTTCACATAAAATAGATGCTTAGAAAGTGTGTTTATTTAAGTGTGGTAGAAGCATTTAAGGTGTTTGTTTTAAATTTTTTTCTACATTTTTCTTTACAGATTAAGAATTACTAATATATTGACAACACCCTAAAAAGGAACAATGAAAATAAATCATTGTACATCCTTAAAATGGCCTACTATGCAGCTGTTTAGAAGAATGCAGTAAATTTATATATATTAATAGGGAACAGCCATCCAGCTACATAAAAAAAGAAAGCATAGAACAGTATGTATGGTATGCGCACATATGCTTTTGTAAAAATCCTATTAAATGGGTCACGCTCAAAATAAGGTATAAGTAAACAGCAACTTTACTTCTTCCTTTCAGTATCTCTTTAAACCTTGGAGGAAATCTTGTGCAAGATCATAATTTTTTTGGTCACTCAGAAAAAAAAAGTCTCTTGAACGCTTTTATTTCCAATAATAGTTTCATTTCTGTAATTCAGTTGGTCAGTCCAGTGAAATAACTGAAACTACAAACCCCTCTGTAAATTAGAACTTATCCTTCCTCCAGCTCAGCTTAGCTGTAAGCCTGAGGAATGGGCAGGCTGGGAGGCTTCCTAACTTCTCAGCCTTGGGCCGCTACTGCCTCTCGCCTGCTTCTCTAAGCTGCTTTGACCCCTCAGGGTTAAAAGAATGGGGAGAAGTAAAGGATGGAAAAGGTCATACCTGACTGATAAACAGGTAATTCTAGTTGTGGCCTTCTAGGAGTAGCAGATTCTGGCTGTGATTCTTTTTTTTTTTTTTTTTTTAAAGAATCCAGATACTTTTTTTTTTTTTTTAATTTTTATTTATTTATTTATGGCTGTGTTGGGTCTTCGTTTCTGTGTGAGGGCTTTCTCTAGTTGCGGCAAGCGGGGGCCACTCTTCATCGCGGCGCGCAGGCCTCTCACTATCACGGCCTCTCTTGTTGCGGAGCACAGGCTCCAGACGCGCAGGCTCAGCAATTGTGGCTCACGGGCCCAGTTGCTCCGCGGCATGCGGGATCTTCCCAGACCAGGGCTCGAACCCGTGTCCCCTGCATTAGCAGGCAGATTCTCAACCACTGCACCACCAGGGAAGCCCCCTGGCTGTGATTCTTGATCTCTTGTATTGTTTTCTCCGAGATCCCCCATTTAGGAACCTCCAATTGCAATTTCTGTGGTGTGGTGGATGCTTTTCTCCAGCAGGCCACTTACACCTCTAACCCTCAGCCCTTGTATGTCTGATGTTTACTCTCTCTCTCCCTCTCTCTCTTCTGGGGTCTCATGCCCCTCCAGGCAGCCCAATTGGGCAATGTTTTTTTTTTTTTTAATTTTTATTGGAGTATAGTTGATTTACAATGTTGTGTTGGTTTCTGCTGTACAGAGAAGTGAATCAGTTATACATATACATATATCCACGCTTTTTTAGATTCTTTTCCCATATAGGCCATTACAGAATATTGAGTAGAGTTCCCTGTGCTATACAGTAGGTCCTTATTAGTTATCTATTTTATATTGAGCAATGTTATTTTTAAGCCAATTTCAACCTGGGTTTTGCCCATGAATCCACTTGGTCCTCATATCAATGCAGCTCACTCCCAGGGAAGCTTGGCCTCTCCATTCTCCACTTCTTCAGGCCTAAAGCCATAACTTCTCACCTTAAATTCCCCAGGTGTGCATCAGACACCATTCCAACATGCCACCGCCCCCCTAACTGTGAGGGATGCTATCCAGCCCAGACCTAGAAGTGGTCTCTTTGAAGGCTTCTTTTTGGGTTAATGTAAGGGGAAACACCATCCTCCTGATACCCATGGACATGAGGAATAACAAAATCCTCTCCAAAGAAAATCCCCCTCTCAGGTCACTTCAGCTTCAAGCCTTTAATACCCTCAAAATTGTCTAAGGTTTGCAAAGCTAGTTTTTGATTCTCACCTTTGTAAGTCCTGTTTGAAAGGTGGCCACTCTCCTTGGAATGTGAATGTATGTGGTAGCTACTATTTTCTCTCAACCTTTGAGGCTGTAGCTGAAACTAAGAAAGTGTCTCATTATAACAACCTACTTAACTTACATATCCAGAGAATACCTCTTCAAGGGTACCCAAGAGACAGGTGCTTGCCTCCAGGAGACTGAGGGGCTGCGGGCGAGAGATACAGAGGGAGACATTTCACAGTATAGACTCTTGTACCTTTAAAATTTTGTACCATGGGCATTTGTTACCTATTCCATATGTATAATAATCTTATCCTAAGATGGTTCCTCTTGTAAAGTCAGAGCAAAAACACACTAAAAAATGATGGTTGGTTTTTTTGTTTAATAAATTTATTTATTTTTGGCTGCGTTGGGTCTTCATTGCTGCACGCGGGCTTTCTCTAGTTTCGGCGAGCGGGGGGCTACTCTTCGTTGCGGTGCACAGGCTCCAGGCGTGTGGGCTCAGTAGTTGTGGCTCGCAGGCTCTAGAGAGCAGGCTCAGTAGTTGTGGCGCACGGGCTTTGTTGCTCCACGGCATGTGGGATCTTCCTGGACCAGGGCTCGAACCCGTGTCCCCTTGCATTGGCAGGCACATTGTTAACCACTGCACCAACAGGGAAGTCCCGATGGTTGTTTTTTAAAAGCAAAATTATAACTCAAGGCACGAAGTGAAGAACTGTTGTAATTATATAGATTGCCAAACCAAGAAAGGCAATTTATCTTTAATTCTCCAAGTATCTCAGTTCTGTGTTTTGTTTTGTTTGGACTAATTTATATTGTCTCAATTCTTCACTGCTTATTTCTGCCTTCCTGGTACCACTGAAATGATAAATTATGGTTGATTCAGTTGTACTTAAATTCTGTTTAACATTTGAGTTGCAGAAGTGTGAAGTTGGAAGGAAACTTAAAAAGTATTATTTGACTGTTCTTTAAGTCATGAATGAAAAGCTGAGGCCTCCATAGTAAGTAATTACAACAGATACATACTTCAGTAAGTCTTTGGAGTGCAAGGAAGCCTGCCTGTTTTTTGTCGTGTGTGTGTGTGTGTGTGTGTGTGTGTGTGTGTGTGTGTGTGTGTGTTGTATTTTCTTTTTTATTTAAAGCAAGTGTTGAAGATAAATGAGAGTATTTACTGCATTATATAACCAGTGATAGCAATTGTTCCTGCCTTGTGTTACCCTTAGGGTAGGACTCAGTACTTCCCTTTATATCTCAAAAGAAAATCCATTCTACAAGGCAATAGAAGGAAGGTTTTGTAGAGAAGATGGGGTTGGAGGGTTGCATGATATAACACACAGTAAAATTTAATAAAAATCACCATTAACCAGTTCTGTTCACCCCCCAAGTTCATCTCCAGACACCAGCTACCTTCTCTCCCTTCTAAGTCTTTTTTTGAGGCAGCCTTGTCAGGTGCACCTGGTTATAATCTGCTTTATAGCCCCTGGGATCATCCCTCCAAACTCATAAATCTCTCCTTTTTCTCCTGCAGAGCAATTCAGCTCTCTTCTGGTTTCTTCACACCTAAAATCCTGTTCACCTAATAATATACTTCCATTAGAAGAAGGCAAGTAATAAACAAAATTTTAAAATCTTCTTTGTCTCAACACAAAATTTTTTTTCTTGTCACCTTGCAAGAAAGCAACAATAAGTAACCCAGAATCATGTTTCTACAGTTGAGGACGTTGGGTGTCACAAAACCCCAGACTATTAGAGGTAAAAAGGTCCTGATTTCATAGATGAAGAAACTGATACCTAGAACAAGATCCATGAAAGACTGTTAGTTATCCTCCAAAATGTTTCTCCATCTTCCAAAGTAATAGATGTATAGCTTGGTGTGGCCACATGACTAAATTCTTACCAATGGAATGGGAACAGATGTGACTTGTGCAGCTTCTAAATCACAAAAACATCATGATATTCTAAATGTGGTCCTTGGGCTAGTAGCACCAGCATCAGAACTTGTTAGAAAGGACTTGTTAGAGTAAGCCCCACCCCAGATATACTTCATCAGAGTCTGAAGTTTAACAAGATGCCCAGGATATTCACATTTATTTTAAAGTTTGGGAAGAACCACTTAGAAGATAGCGGAGCTACAAGATGGAAGGAATCAGGGTCCCTGATTGTTAAGAGCTGGACCCCCCTAACAACCACCTGCTTTTTCCCTGAATTTTTTTATTGTGGTAAAATACACATAACAAAACTTACCATCTTAACTATTTTAAAGTGTACACTTCAGGGGTATTAAATACATTCATATTGTTGTGCAACCATCACCACCACCCATCTCCGGAACTCTTTTCATTTTGCAAAACTGAAACTCTATACTTCCCCATTCTCCCTTCCCCCAGCTCCTGGCAACCATCATTCTACTTTCTGCTGGATGCACCTACTTTGGAGCTATTGAGAGAGAGAGAGAAACAAACTTCTAACTTATTTAAGCCACTATGGTTGGGGGGTGTGCTGCTCAGATTCCCCTCCTGTAGGACTGAAACACTCATTTCCTCAGCTGCTACAAGTACTGGCAGATGACAGCCTTAGCTGAGCCTCTCTCCAGAAATTGCCCTTGACTGAAGGGAGATACCTCACCCAAAGGCTTCCCAGGGTCAGCCATTCCAGATCCAATGGATACAACTTGGAATAACTCAGAAAAATCATTCCAGCTACGAAGCTTCCTTGAGTTACTGTGATTGCGTAACAGTTCAACTTTTCCCTCTGCCTAATTCTGCTTCCTTTACTCCCCCACAGGGTTGATCTCGTGAATACTCCCCAATAAACCCTCATTTATTATCCTTGGCCAGGGATAAGAACTATCATAATGGGGAAAACCATACCTCTAGATCTAGCAGCCAAGATAATAAATAAAAAATAATATCGTGTTCTTGGGGGCGATGATAAAGACTGTTGGCTTCATAGGGTCACTTTTTTTTTTATTATTAAAAATTTAAAAATTTTTTTGGCTGCATTGGATCTTCGTTGCTGAGTACAGGCTTTCCCGAGTTGCGGCGAGAGGGGGCTACTCTTTGTTGCGCTGAGCAAGCTTCTCATTGTGATGGCTTCTCTTGTTGCAGAGCACAGGCTCTAGGCATGCGGGCTTCAGTAGTTGTGGCACGCAGGCTCAGTACTTGTGGCTCATGGGCTCTAGAGCACAGGTTCAGTGGTTGTGGTGCATGGGCTTAGTTGCTCCGTGGCATGTGGGACCTTCCCAGACCAGGGATCAAACCCGTGTCCCCTGCATTGGCAGGCGGATTCGTAACCATTGTGCCACCAGGGAAGCCCCATAGGGTCACTCTTATGAGACCTAACGGGTGCAGAGGTGGTTGTCCCCGCAATATCTCCATTTCTAAAAACTACCAAAATGTCTTTCAAAGTGTCTGTGCCATTTTATGTTATCATCTGCAATGTTTAAGAGTTCCAGCTTATCACTTAGCTTTGGTCTGGGTTTTGGTTTTGTTTTTTAGCCATTTGGTGCATAGTTGATTTTAAATTGTATTTCCTTAATGACTAATGATGTTGAGCATCTTTTTGTATGCTTATTTTCCATTTATATATCTTCTTTGGTAAAGTGTTTGTTCAACTCCTTGCCCATTTTTAAATTGGACTGTTTACTTTCTTATTAAGTCTTGAAAGTTCTTTGTGTATTTTGGGTACAAGTCTTTTATCAGATAAGTGTTTTGCAAAATTTTCTCCAAATATGTGGCCTGTCTTTTCATCTTTAACAGTGTCTTCAATATTTTTCCAAAGAAGATGTACAGATGGCCAACAGGCACATGAAAAGATGCACAACATCACTAATCATCAGAGAAATGCAAATCAAAATCACAACGAGATATCATTTCATACCTGTCAGAGTGGCTCTCATCAAAAAGTCTACAAATAACAAGTGTTGGAACACATGAAAGGATGCTCAACATCACTAATCATTAGAGAAATGCAAATCAAAACTACAATGAGGTATCACCTCACACCAGTCAGAATGGCCATCATCAAAAAATCTACAAGCAATAAATGCTGGAGAGGGTGTGGAGAAAAGGGAACCCTCTTGCATTGTTGGTGAGAATGTAAATTGATACAACCACTATGGAGAACAGTATGGAGGTTCCTTAAAAAACTAAAAATAGAGTTACCATATGACCCAGCAATCCCACTACTGGGCATATACCCTGAGAAAACCATAATTCAAAAAGAGTCATGTACCACAATGTTCATTGCAGCTCTATTTATAATAGCTAGGACATGGAAGCAATCTAAGTGTCCATCGACAGATGAATGGATAAAGAAGTTGTGGCACATATATACAATGGAACATTACTCAGCCATAAAAAGAAATGAAATTGAGTTATTTGTAGTGAGGTGGATGGACCTAGAGTCTGTCATACAGAGTGAAGTTAAGTCAGAAAGAGAAAAACAAATACCATATGCTAACACATATATATGGAATCTAAAAAAGAAAAAGAAAAAAATGGTTCTGAAGAACCTAGGGGCAGGACAGGAATAAAGACGCAGACATAGAGAATGGACTTGAGGACATGGGGAGGGGGAAGGGTAAGCTGGGACGAAGTGAGAGAGTGGCATGGACATATATACACTACCAAATGTAAAATAGATAGCTAGTGGGAAGCAGCCACATAGCACAGGGAGATCAGCTCTGTGCTTTGTGACCACCTAGAGGAGTGGGATAGGGAGGGTGGGAGGGAGACACAAGAGGGAGGAGATATGGACATATATGTATATGTATAGCTGATTCACTTTGTTATAAAGCAGAAACTAACACACCATTGTAAAGCAATTATACTCCAAGAAAGATGTTAAAAGATAAAATAAAATTCAGATATACAGTGTAAAAAAAAATTAAATAACAAGTGTTGGTGAGGATGTGGAGAAAAGGGAACTCTAGTACACTGTTGGTGGGAACACAAATTGGTGCAGCCACTATGGAAAACAGTATGGAGGTTTCTCAAAAAATAAAGATACCAAATGATCCAGAAATTGCACTCCTGGGTATAAATCTGAAAAAAGTGAAAACACTAATTCAAAAAGATACATGCACCCCAGTGTTCAGAGTAGCATTAATTACAATAGCCAAGGTATGGAAGCAACCTAAATGTCCATCAACAGATGAATGGAGGGACTTCTCTGGCAGTCCAGTGGTTAAGACTCTGTGCTTCCACTACAGGGGGCGAGGGTTTGATCCCTGGTCGGGGAATTAAGATCCCACATGCTGGAGGGTACAGCAAAAAAAGAAAAAAGAAAAAGAAAGCCAGATGAATAGACAAAGATGTATTATATATATACTATAGAATATTATTCAGCCATAAAAAAGAATGAAAGTTTGCCATTTGCAACACATAATATTTCACAATTATGCCTAGTGAAATAATTAAGACAGAGAAAGACAATTACTGTATGTTATCATTTATATGTGGAATCTAAAAAATAAAACAAACAAATGAATATAACAAAACAGAAACAGACACAGATATAGAGAACAAGCTAGTGGTTACCAATAGGGAGGGAGAAGGGGGAGGGACAAGATAGAGTAGGAGATTAAGAGGTACAAACTACTATGTATAAAATAAAAAAGCTACAAGAATATATTGTGCAGTACAGGGAATATAGCCAATATTTTATAACTTTATATGGAGTGTAATAACTTTAAATGGAGTGTAATCTATGAAAATACTGAATCACTATATTGTACACCTGAAACTAATATAGTGCTGTAAATTGACTACACTTCAATTTTTTAAAAAGTGTCTTTTGCAGAGCATACGTTTTTAATCCTAATAAAATCCAACTTAACAGTTTTTTCTTTCATGGATCGTGCTTTGTTGATATTTTCACCTCTTCCCATGAATCACAAATGTTCTTAATGGCATCTAGAATGGTGAATCCTTTCCAGAAGGTTTTCAATTTACTTTGCCCAGATCCATTAGAGGAACCACTATCTATGGCAGCTACAGCTTTATAAAATGTATTTCCTAAGTAATAAGACTTGAAAGTTGAGATGACTCCTTGAATACATGGGCTACAGAATGGATGTTGTTTTAGCAGGCATGAAAACAACATGAATCTCATGTACATCTCCATCAGAGCTCTTGGGTGACCAGGTGCATTGTCAATGAGCAGTAATATTTTGAAAGAATTTTTTTTCTGAGCAGTAGGTTTCAGCAGTGGCCTTAAAATATTCCATAAACCATGTATAGACATATGTGCTCTTATCCAGGCTTTGTTGTTCCATTTATAGAGCACAGGCAGAGTAGATTTAGCATAATTCTTAAGGGCCTGGGATTTTCAGAATGGTAAATGAGCATTGGCTTCAAGTCATCAGCTGTATTAGCCCCTAACAAGAGTCAGCCTATCCTTTGAAGCTTTGAAGCCAGGCATTGACTTCTCTTTAGCTTTGAAAGTCCTAGGTGGCATCTTCTTCCAATATAAGGCTCTTTTGTCTACATTGAAAATCTGTTGTTTAGTGTAGCCACCTTCATTTATCATCTTAGCTAGATCCTCTGGATAACTTGCTGCAGCTTCTACATCAGCAATTACTGCTTCACCTTGTGCTTTTATGTTACAGAGATGCCTTTTTTCCTTAAACCCCATGAACCAACTTCTGCTAGCTTCAAACTTTTCTTCTGAACCTTCCTCATCTCTCTCAGCCTTCGTAGAATTGAAGAGAGTTAGGGCCTTTCTCTGGCTTAGGCTTTGGCTTAAGGGAGTATTGTGGCTGGTTTGATCTTCTATCCAGACCACTCAAACTTTCTCCATGTCAGCAATAAAGCTGTTTCACTTTCTTATCATTCGTGTGATCACTGGAGTAGCACTTTTAATTTCCTTCAAGAACTAGTACCTGTTTCAGAGGGTTGATGCAAAGATTAAATGATATAATATTTAATATGTAAGGTAAAACCCTGGTACATAACCAGCCTCAATAATATTAACTGGCATTATCTTTATTTCTGCATGGCTTCTGGCATCTAAGGAGTCTCCCTCTTTCTTTGCTTCAACTTATCCTCAGCCTTGGCGTCCCATTCAGACTAGGCAACCCTGATTCCTGAGAGTTCATTTTAATCCAATTACTCAAGCTGAAAACCTTGGCTGGCAAATGGAAGGGAGAACACTAGGATTTGCCCTGGTATATATGCCACATAGAGATTTCCTTGAGTCTCATAGGTATTCAACATGTGCATACAGCAATTGCACACATGACTATATAAAATGGAGAACCGTTCATTTGTGCCTCAAGTGTCATTATCACTACATTATCAGGAAGGCAGTTTTTCTTTGAAGGCAGTAGTTCTGAAAGGGTTATCACTGTTTTACAAATACAAATACATCATAACATCTCCTTTGTTATCCTGAAATAAAATTCATTGGTACAATAACCCATTCACACATGTAATTTAAAAAATGAAGGCCCCAAGTTGAATATAAAAGAAAAATGAAGAGAAAGTATTTTATAATAAAATAAGTATTTCGGTGTATCAATACTCAGGCATGACCACATTATGAGACAATGAGGCAATGGGATATTTGCACCTGTGCCTAGGATCTTGCGTATAGGAGCTATAAATGCAGGCTGCTGCAGTTGTGTTTAACTAGTGACTTGAATGTTGGGAGAACTGTGATAGTCAGTGATTTTTTTTTTCTGAAATGGTGAAACATTCTTTGTGAAACTCCAAACAAAACAAAACACAGCCTTCCCTCATTTTACCCAAAAGGTGTGTTTCTAGAAAATTCAGTGTGTATTGGAACTGGGGGAAAACTCTGTATTTATATGGAAAATTAAGGTTGGTTCTAGGCTCAGGTAATTATGAGCAGATATTTCACTAATATCTGGAGAGACATCAAAAGTTGTGAGGCGACTTCCCTGGTGGCGCAATGGTTAAGAATCTGCCTGCCAATGCAGGGGACACGGGTTCGAGCCCTGGTCCAGGAAGATCCCACATGCTGCGGAGCAACTAAGCCCATGCGCCACAACTACTGAGCCTGCGCTCTAGAGCCCGCGAGCCACAACTACTAAGCCCTCGTGCCACAACTACTGAAGCCCGCGTGCCTAGAGCCCGTGCTCCACAACAAGAGAAGCCACCACAATGAGAAGCCCACGTACTGCAACGAAGAGTAGCCCCCGCTCACCACAACTAGAGAAAGCCCGTGTGCAGCAACAAAGACCCAATGCAGCCAAAAATAAATAAATAAATTTATAAACAAGCAAACAAACAAAAACCAAAAGTTGTGAGGGACCCAGGACAATTCTTTGAAGTGGACAGCATTCTTGGCAACCATCCATTAAATCCCAGCAGGGCTTCTAATTATTATGAATCTAAAGATGAAGCCAAATGGCCCTGGAGAAGTTCCACCTGCTTTGAGAACCACAGCTTTAAAGAAAATGCTATCATTATGTATGTTTTTATTATGTCAGGACAGGGGCACTGAAAACTTCCCAGAAATTTTGTCTTCAATATAATAATTATTTTACACCATTTGTCACCACTTTACAAATGAGGAAACAGGCTCATAGAAATTAAGCTACTTGTCCCAGGTCACATAGCCAAAGGGGCAGATTTAAACAGTTCCAGCTCTTGGCCTCACCTCACCCTGCTCACTACAACCCCCGACTGGGAATGCATTGAAGAACTGTGGGTCTCTGGCTTGGGGGCCCCATAATGAAATTGCTAGAACTTCAGTCTCCTCCCTTACCTTCATTCCCTGGAAATCTCCTAAATTCTGGTTCCAGGGACTCTGCTGAGCTGTGTTTACCTCTCGTTAGTGACCCTCCCTACCTCATTTCCATGGCCACTGGCTGCTGTTCAGGTTTTCTCCCAGAGTGACCTGGCTGAGGTGGCAGAAGGATCATCCCATCCCTCACCCTCTGTTACTAGGTCACAAAGCAGAGAAGACTTTGCTTCCTGTTTCCTGCAGGGTTTCAAGGAGGCAGCTGCTGTCTTATTTGATTTGGTCTTTATTCTAGGTTACTCTCCCTGGGAGTCTGATATGGGCTCCTGAGGCTGTCTTAGAGGCTCTGTGTCCACCCTCACCCAATAGTGTCCTTCCCTTCCATATCCCAACCATGCTAGTATGCTCTGCTTCTCTTTTCCCTCCCAGGGACTCCTTGTTCCATTTATCTGACTGTATGGGAGCTTAAAAGAGGGATCATTATTCAACGGCTCCTTAGGGGGAATCTCAGCTCTGGTGGCATATTAACCTCATGCTTCTTCAACTGGAGTTGGCTGGCCACGGCAGTAATATCCCTCAAAATATGCAGCGGTGTGATGGAGAAGCAACAGGGTAAAAAGGGAGTATCTTCTGGGACCCTCAATTTTTCTGAATGGTAAGTGATTTAAAATATCTTAATCTTATGATAAATGTGGAGAATAGAATACAAAATATTCTTAAATGTTTGGGATAAAGTTTGTGATGTAGAGAGATTTCTAGCTTCTAGATGTTCAGTATGCCTATCCTTTCCACTACCCCTTCCCTCCTCCATCTCACCCTCAGACTCTCAGAGCTACACATTCACTTTCCTCTGTCTTAGGGATAGAAACTGGGACGGTGTTGGCTTAAGACATCCATACTGTAATCAGATGTTTATGGCAACTATCTGCTCTTTGCCCCAACTCCTCCATTCTCACCCCCAAATATGTGCATTCTCAGAAGATGCCCTGCTTTGCCATTCATTTTAGGGTGCCTTGCTGTGTACCCCAGGGCAGGGTCTGACCTTACTTTATATTTGTTTCATACTGGAACCAAATGCAGTGCATTTAGTAAGTGCTCAATAAGTATTAGTTAAATACATGTATGTATGAATGAATGAATGAATGGAATGCTCTATCTCACCATTAATTCGATGCAAGTTAAAATAAGGGATGTCAATTACTACCATTTTATTTGGCAAATGATTTTGAGAGGATAAAATACAGTGTTAGTATGGTAGAAGTAGGTCTGCCGTGTAAGGTACTCTGCAGGTACTCTACAGCACTCAGGAATCCTGAGCGGGGAGGAAGAACAGCATGCTTATATTCATAGTGAGATTGTACATAGTGAGACTGTACTGTATTGCTGAGGGGCAATTTGGCAACATGTGCCAATAATATTTTTGTGCTCTTGACTCAATGATTTTTATTAGGGAAATGATGAGATATATGTAAAATGATTTGTTGATGGCTGCATTATTTATAATGAGAAAACTTGGAAACAGTCAAGTATACAAAATATGGTACTGATTAAATTAATTGTGGCATAGCCACACAATGGGTTATTATAGAATCATAAAATAGTATCTTCAAAGAATATTTAATGACATGGGAAAAAATTCCATAATGTGTGAAATAGACAGAAAGAGAGAGAGAGAGAGAGTTTTACCTTAGGAGAAAAAAGAGGGATTTGAAAGTAGATAAAGAATGATTTTTATGTTTTGTTTTGTATATTTCTTTTTTTTTTTTTTTTTTGGTCCACACCATGCACGATTTCAGTTCCCCAGCCAGGGGTTGAACCCGAGCCAGGGCAGTGAAAGTGCCAAGTCCTAACCACTGGACCACCAGGGAACTCCCTGTATATTTCTTTATTGTTTGCATTTTTTACAATAAGGATGTGGTCATATAATATTTGCAAAAGGATATTTTTATTTAAAAAAAAGACGAAAACATTTTAAGCAATAAAGGTATTTTTAAAACCAAAGAAATCAATGAAATGGCTTTAGGAGGGGAGATAAGATTTAGAAAAATAATAATAATATTTTCTAAAGTAAGAGCTCTGAAGACAAAAAGATCTGATAATATATGTTTGACAGGGCTAGGAACTAAATGTCTTTTTCACTTTCTATAGTGACTTCTAAAAATGAATGTTTTTATAAAGTACATTTAAAGTGCATATGAAGTACATTTTGTTGTGTATGTGTTTATTTTGGAGCCTATTCACTTATTATAATTCTCATGAGTCCACAGTATTTTCTCAGCCATTTCAACAAATAAAGCTTTTTAGTGAACATGAAGCTGATGGCACTAAATATCAGCCATCTAATATTTAGTACTCAAGATACATATTCTGTAAAAATGTGAAACACTTTTTTTTTTAACATTTATTTATTTATTTTATTTATTGGCCACACCACGCAGCATGCGGGAATCCTAGTTCCCCAACCAAGGATCCAACCCATGTCCCCTGCAGTGGAAGCATGGAGTCTTAACCACTGGACCGCCAGAGAAGTCCGTGATATACTTTTAATGGTGTTGAATTTTATCAGTTAGGAGACTTTCAGCTGTAGATAACAGAATACTTAACTAAAGTTTGGTTAAAACAGTGTTTCTAAGTATGCTACTAGCATTTGGCAGGACTGTTTCCCCCATGGGAGAATATTTAGCATCCTTTACCTCCAAGCACCAAATGCTTCTAGTCATTGAATAAATCAAAATTGCCCTACACATTTCCAAATGCTCCTAGTTGTGCCGTACAACCCCTGGCTGAGGACTACTAGCTTAAATAGTGAGGACATTCATTATTGTCATATGACAAGAAGCTTGAGAAATGGTAGTTCCAAGGTTGATGCAGTTGCTCAAAGATGTCATGAAGAACCCAGGATCCTTCCATCTTTTTGAACTCTGCTATCTACACTATGTTGGTTTTTCACCTTCAGGTTAGCTTCTCATGGTAACAAGATGGCTGCCTCAGCTCCAAGACTAATGTCCTCAAACAATTGTGTCCATAGGCAGAAAAAGGGCGATTTCTCTTCATGGGTCTCTTTTTATGAGTAAAATAAATTTTCTTTAGAGATCCCTCAACAGACTTCCCAAACAGTCCCATAACAAGGATTGGGTATTTGCCCATGCTCTCCCTACCTGCAGAGTTGGAGACAGGGTGAGTGTTATCTGGCATTTGCTCCTTCACTATAGGGAGGCAGGTTCGGTGGTCAAAGTGAATGGCTATTGGTATTCTAATGTCTTCAGACCTCCTGACTGAAGAGAAAGACAGAATTGTCTTCCCAATCAAGTAAGTCTTTGTGGTCTGGAAAAGACTAAAGTTCAAAAACTTACTGCTTTTTGTTCCCTTACTTCATTATATTCCCATTTTTTTATAGTCAGTTGGATTCAACAAGAACTCTGGAAGGAAACAGCATGGGGACTAAATGAATGAGGCTTCAGGAGGCCACATTTTAGGCAAGAAGGTTTAATGTCTGCAGCTCATGTTTAACATATTTACTCTAGCTTTATTTTTCTCCCAGGGGTTTGAGCTGGCATAGTTGTAGTAGTATAATAGTGGCTCTGGATTATGCCCTCTGGAATATTCCAACTCTGACAAATGGCGGCAATGTGGTTAAGTTTCTTCATCTACAGGCACTGAAAAAAACCAAATATCTCTGCCCTCCTGGAGCTTACATTTTAGCAGAGAGATATATGTAATATTAAGATAGACTTAATAATGTATGTAGCACATTAGAAGATGATTACTATAGAAAAAATAGAGTACAGAGATCTGGTATATTGGGGGGGGGCAGGCTGCAGTATTGCAGAATGGTCAGAGGTAGCCTTACTGAGAAGGTGACATGTGAGCAAAGATTTGAAGGAAGAGAAGGAGTGAACCATGTGGATATATGGGTGAAGGGTATTCCAAGAAGAGGAAAGCTAGGTCCTAAGGCAAAAGTACTAAGGCAGGAGAGTGACTGGTACTGGTATCAACAACAAGGATATTAAAGTGGCTGTGGCTGGGTGAAGTGATTGAAAGGGAGAAAAGTAGGAGATAAAGTCAGAGAAACGAGGGGAGCACAGATGATGTCAAGCCTTTTGGCCATTGTTAGGACTGTAGCTTTTATTTTGAGTATGATGGGGAGACCCTGGAGGATTTTAAGCAGAGGAGAGACATGATCTGACAGGTTTTAAAAGGATCCCTCTGAATATTTTCCATGTGTTGAGAATAGACTGGAGGAGAGGCAAGGGTAAAAGCAGGGAAGTCAGTAAGGTGCCTATTGTAGTCATCTGGGCACAAGATGGCTGGGACCAGGGTGCTAGCAATGGAAGAGGTGAGAAGTGGTCAAACTCTGGACATATTTTGACGGTAAAATTGGCAGGATGTCCTGATAGACTGTATGTATGACTCCCAGGGTTTTGTCCTGAGCAATTGGAAGGATGAAGTTGCCGTCAACTGAGAGGTGAATGTAGGTAGAGCCAGTTTGGGAAGGAATATCAAAAGTTTCATTTTGAACATGTTAGGTTTGAGATGCTTGTAAGACATTCAAGAAGAGACGTCAATTAGCTGGTTGGCTATACGATTCAATAGTTTTATAAATAAGTCTTAACTAAGGATACAAATTGCATGTTGAAGCCTTTAATTCAGTGCCCGGAAAATGGTAAATGCTCAATAATGTTAACTGCAATGATGATGATGATGATATTTTCATCACTCACCTCTGAAGGCATTCTGACTCCCAGTTTAACCATTCCATCCCTTTAATTCAGCAAAAATAAAATTGGGTTTTATACTACTCCACCTTGATTTTTATTTATAGCACAAACAAAAAAGTACAACATTAGAGCAAACTTTAAAAAGAAATGAAAGCCTCAAAATCTCACTCTCTAACCATATTGTTTTTAGTTTTCCTTTTGTCTCATTTTGAAAACATAATTTAAAATAGTTGAATCATGGTGTATGAATACATATGTATCCTGGTTACTTCGAGTAACATTATCCTATAAGCTATTTTGCAAGTTGCTACATAGTTTCCATATTTACGATCTTTAGCGGTTACAAAATAATCCGTATTTACTTGTCCCCTTTACTATTTAATGTTGCTCATTTAGACTGTTAACCTATCACTCTTATAAGGAGGGTATATTGCCAGTAGCAGAAGTACTGGGTCAAAAGCTATGAACATTTTTATAACTCTCAATATATAATACCAAATTGTGAAAGACTTGTACCAATTTACGAGGCCAAAGGTTGGATTTTTGCATAAGAAAAAAGAAAGAGTAAATTCAAACACATGAAACTAGAGTATTTACAAAATAGATTTCCTAATTTCCTTTTAACGAAACTCTATCCACAGATGTTTTCAGCTGGGTTGCACAGGCTAGGCTCATTTTTCTTTGCTGACTTGATCTCTGTGTTACACTTAAATTTTAGCCTCGATTAGAACTTGCTTGCTGCTAGATATGGTGACTGCGCTGATATAATCTTTTTGTTACTTATATTAGAATTGATTTAAAAAATCATTTTATAATTAAAAGACTCTTTGTATCATACTCTCTTATTCAGATGTTCTAGTTTTAGGTCTAATTCCAGCTGTTTTAATGCACTGGGGGATAAACAGTGATTTAATCTGGCTCCACCCCACCGCTCGGGCCTAGGTTAGCTATTCAAAGATATTTAAGAGGTAGAAGTAACTGGCTTTGTTGATTAACTGAACATCTAATTCCCCTTCCTCTTTTTTTTTTTTTTGGCAGATATTCATTTTTAATTATTATTTATTTATTTATTTTTGGCTGTGTTGGGTCTTCGTTTCTGTGCGAGGGCTTTCTCTAGTTGCGGCAAGCGGGCGCCACTCTTCATCGCGGTGCGCGGGCCTCTCACTATCGTGGCCTCTCGTTGCGGAGCACAGGCTCCAGACGCGCAGGCTCAGTAGTTGTGGCTCACGGGCCTAGTTGCTCCGCGGCATATGGGATCTTCCCAGACCAGGGCTCGAACCTGTGTCCCCTGCATCGGCAGACAGATTCTCAACCACTGCGCCACCAGGGAAGCCCTTCTTTCTTTTTCTTTTTTTTTTTTTTTTTTAATTTATTTATTTGGCTGCACCGTGTCTTAGTTGTGGCATGTGGGATCTATTTCCCCCACCAGGGATCGAACCTGGGCCCCCTGCGTTGGGAGAGTGGAGCCTTAGCCACTGGACCACCAGGGAGGTCCCTAATCCCCCTCGCTGGGTACTGAAGTAAAAACCAGACAAGCTGGTTCAGACTTGGGTTAGCTATGCCTCCAGGTAACACTATAAGAGCAGGAACAGTAAAAGCCAGTATACTGGTTTATTCTGGGCACAATAATGTTACTTAACAAACTACCCCAAAACTCAGTGGTTAAATCCCCAATTATTGTCCTCCTCTTCCCTTCTCTTCTCTTCCCTCCTCTTCCTTCTTTGATCATTTCAGTGCTGAAGCTATTAGGTAGGGCTGAGCAAGGTGGCACCTATGCCTGGTTGAGTTGGGGGAAGAAGCCATGGCTGCCAGAACAGGGACTGACCAAGGTGGGTGGTGGAGCCTGAGTAAGGTGAAGAAAGTGTCTGCTTGGGGTGTGGTCTGCTTGGGGAGTCAAAGCCTGAGCAGGGTAAGAGAGCTTCTGCAGGGGGGAGGGGGTGGTGGCAGAGATGGGGGATGGGTTACATACAGAGGGTTCATAAAATAATGATATTGAGAATAATGGGAGAATGGCTTGTTTTGAAAAGGAAGGTACAACTATAGAAAGGGAAAAAAAACCCAACTAGAATAAATCCTGTGCTATTGGATTGGGGTTGGATGTATCAATGTGAATTCATGGTTCATATATATATGTAATATATGTTTATATATATGTGTGTATATATATATATATGTATATGTATGTTCTGGAATTAGATTAGATAGTAGTAATGGTTGCACAGTATAAGAATACATTATGTTTTTTAAATGGAAAGAAGGAGAAGATTTATTTTTTTAATCATATTTTATATTATAGTTGATTTACTATGTGTTAGTTTTAGGTGTACAGCAAAGTGATTCATTTATTTTTTTATATTTAATTTTTTTAAATAAATTTGTTTAATTTTTAATTTATTTTTGGCTGCATTGGGTCTTCATTGCTGCGTGCGAGCTTTCTCTAGTTGTGGCGAGTGGGGGCTACTCTTTGTTGTGGTACATGGGCTTCTCATTGCATTGGCTTCTCTTGTTGCGGAGCATGGGCTCTAGGCGCGCGGGCTTTGGTAGTTGTGGTGAGCGGGCTCAGTAGTTGTGGCTCATGGCCTCTAGAGCACAGACTCAGTAGTTGTGGCACACGGGCTTAGTTGCTCCACGGCATGTGGGATCTTCCTGGACCAGGGCTTGAACCCATGTCCCCTGCATTGGCAGGCAGATTCTTAACCACTGTGCCACCAGGGAAGTCCCTCATTTATACATACACATATATCCTTTCTTTTTCAGATTCTTTTCCCATATGGGTCATTATAGAATATTGAGTAGAGTTCCCTGTGCTATACAGTAAGTCCTTGTTGACTATATATTTTATATATAGTAATGTGTATTTGTTAATCCCAAACTCCCAATTTATCCCTCCCTTTCATGTTTCCACTTTGGTAACCATAAGTTTGTTTTCAAAGTCTGTGAGTCTGTTTCTGTTTTATAAATAAGTTCATTTGTATCCTTTTTTTAAATTCCATACATAATATTACATAATATTGAGCAGAGTTCCCTGGGCTATACAATAGGTCCTTGTTGGTTATCCATTTTAAATATAGCAGTGTGTACGTGTCAATCCCAAACTCCCTAACTATCCCTCCCCCACCACCCTTCCCCACTGGTAACCATATGTTCGTTCTCTAAGTCTGTGAGTCTGTTTCTGTTTTGTAAATAAGTTCATTTGTATCTTTTTTGTTGTTGTTGTTCCACATATGTGATATCATACCATATTTATCTTTCTGTCTGACTTACTTCACTCCGTATGACAATCTCTAGGTCCATCTATGTTGCTGCAAATTGCATTATTTCATTCTTTTTAATGGCTGAGTAATATTCCATTGTATATATGTACCACATCTTCTTTATTCATTCAAATTATGGACTATTATTATTATCCTTTCTTTTTGAATTATGGTTTTCTCCGGATGCATGCCCAGGAGTGGGATTGCTGGATCATACGGCAGTTCTATTTTTAGATGTGTAAGGAACCTCCATACTGTTCTCCATAGTGGTTGTACCAATTTACATTCCCACCAACAGTGTAGGAGGGTTCCCTTTTCTCCACACCTTCTCCAGCATTTATTGTTTGTAGACTATTTGATGGTGGCCATTCTGACCCGTGTGAGGTGATACCTCATTGTAATTTTGATTTGCATTTCTCTAATAATTAGTGATGTTGAGCATCTTTTCATGTGCTTTTTGGCCATCTGTATGTCTTTTTTGGAGAAACATCTATTTAGATACTCTGTCCATTTTTTGATTGGGTTGTTTTTGTTTTTGTTTTGCTATAGAGCTGCTGAATTGTTTGTATATTTTGGAGATTAATCTCTTGTCAGTTGCTTCATTTGCAAATATTTTCTGCCATTCTGTGGGTTGTCTTTTCATTTTGTTTATGGTTTCCTTGCTGTGCAAAAGCTTTTAAGTTTAACTAGGTCCCATTTGTTTATTTTTGTTTTTATTACTCTAGGAAGTGGATCCAAAAAAGGTATTGCTGCGATTTATGTCAGAGTGTTCTGCTTATGAAGAATATATTAAAAGCCTTTGAATTGTACCCTTTAAAATGGTGAATTTTAAGTTATATGTACTATATCTCAATAAAAATTATATATGTATATTATAGACAGATAGATGAGAGAGAAATAAATATAGATGTAAATATGTGTACACATATACATACATGTATTGCCCAGCTCTGTCCACTGAGAGAACCTAGTAGCAACAAGCATGTCTAGTGACAAGATCCTGATTTTTAAATAACATTCTCTACTAAAAAGAATTAGGGCTCCTTAAAGAAATGGCTATTTCTAGGTCTGGCACGGGGAAATTACAAGATGATCTTGGGATAGCTTATTGTGTCAGAGTAACAAAGTAGCCAAGGAATGTTAGGGACATGTCAAAGGATGCAGAGGCCAGCTCTAAGGGGCTCCCATTGGCCAAGTCTGGAAAAATTTGAGCATCAAAATAAACAATGAAAGTAACAGATTACAATCTATTGAATAAAATACAAAACTGTAAGTCTATATTGATATAAATCATTGAATAAACCATAAGTTTGATGAGGAATGGGACATTTGCATAGTATTCACAAAATACTTACTAGTTATTTAGAGAAAAATAGTAAGTTTATAGTGGAGAAGCCTGGCAGACATCACTTAAATCAAGTGATCAAGTTAACATCATTGGTAATGGGACATATTGAAATCAGGTGTCACTGGACAGGATGAAGTAAGAAGAAAACAGCATCACTTCTGTAATGTTCCTGCCAGAGGGGAGGAGGGCATCCACATGGGTATGTGCCCTGATGGGGAGTATGGAAGCCCTAGTGTCGTGACAAAGGCATCTCTGTAGAGGAAGGCCTGGTGCAAGATGTCAGGACGAGGAGAGCATCAACTTTTGGGGTTGACCTGGTGTGCGGCATCAGGGCCCAAGGAAGGTGCAGAGGGGCAGCCTGAAGTGGGATGTTGGAGCCCAAGTGGGCTGAGGAGGTTGTCCATGCAGGATGGGTGGCCCACTGTGGAGAGGCAGGACCTGAATGGGGAGGAAGGCTTGTGTATTCAGAAGTGACCTGGCCCAAGGTGTCAAAACCCAAACGAAGTGTCTACCTGGAGAGGAGTCCTGGTGTGGGGTGTTGGAGCCAATTAAGAGGAGCAAAAGCCATGCCTATGCATTTCATATTCAAACTGCAGAAAAACAAAGACAAAGAGAAAATCCCCCGCCAGAGCAGGGGAAAAAAATCACCTTAGCTATAGAATTATAGTGGAGTTTTCAACAGAAGCCATGTAAGAAAGAATTGAGTGAAGTGAAATATTTAAAGTGTGAAAAAATAAAAAATGAAAAACAAATCTATGAACCTAATGAGTATAGTGAATGATATAGTGATAATATCCAGTGATATTATCCTTCAAAAGTGATGGAGAAATAAAGATTTTCTCAAACAAATAAAAACTGAGGGAATTTGTTGCAAGAAGGCTTACCCTACAAGAAATGTTGAAAGAAAATTCTCAGCAAAAGGAAAACTATATAGGTCAGAAATTTAGATCTACATAAAGAAAGAAAGAGCATTGGAAAAGGAATAAATGATGGTAAAATAAAATATTTTATTTTTCTTTTTTAATTGATTTAATATTGAATAGATAACACTAGGTTTAAAGCAATAATAGTAACAATGTATTGAGTGGTTATAACATTTAGCCAAGTGAAATGCACAACAGAAATGTCACAAAGAACAGGAGGGAGGAATTAAGAAAACTCTATTATAGGGTATCTGCACTACACATGAAACAGAACAATATGATATGAAAGTGAACTTACATTAGTTAAAAATGTATATTGTAAACACTAGAGCAACGACTAATTTTTTTTGAAGAGTATAATTGAACAGCAACATTCACAAGCAATGAGCACATCTAGTGCCCAAATATTGGCTTCTAAATACCATTCTCCAGTAAAAGGAACCAGAATTCCTTGAAGAAATGGCTGGTTGCAGTGCTGGTACAAAGGAAGTAAAAGATGCATCTGGACTATATTATGTTAAGGAATATTATATTATGCAAGGAATTGTTTGAAGAATAATAGAGACATTTCAAAAAGACACAGAAGCCAGGGTGAATGAACTCCTAATGGCCAAACTGGGAAAAATTAAGCGTCTAAATAAAATAATAATAAAAAGAGATAATAAACCATCGAATAGGGCTTCCACCTGCAGGGGACACGGGTTCAAGCCCTGGTCCGGGAAGATCCCACATGCTGCGGAGCAACTAAGCCCGTGAGCCACAACTACTGAGCCTGCACTCTAGAGCCTGCGAGCCACAACTCCTGAAGCCCAGACGCCTAGAGCCTGTGCTCTGCAACAAGAGAAGCCACCACAATGAGAAGCTCGCGCACCACAATGGAGAGTAGCTCCCGCTCACCGCAACTAGAGAAAGCCCACGCGCAGCAACAAAGACCCAACGTAGCCAAAACAACAACAACAACAACAACAACAAAAAACCCCCAAAAAACCAAACCATTAAATAAAATGGAAAACATGAGTTCATATTGTTATAAATGAATGAATTGAGAATTTGGCAAGGAATGGGAAATGTATATAGTTTCAAGAGACTCCTACAACATGTTAATTACAAAGGGAAAAAGAGTAGCTTCACGGTGAAGTCTAGTAAACACCACCTTTGTCAAGTGACTAAAGTAAATATCAACAGTAATGGGAAAATTGAAATTGTGTGTCACCTAATACATTGCAACAAGAAGAACAGAGTGTTATTTCAGTCATATTCCTGCCAAACATGCGTAATCTGAACCGATTTATGAGGAAACATCAGAAAAACAGTTTGAAGGAGATTCTACAAAATAACTGTCTTGTAATTTTCAAAGTGTCACAATTATGAAAATCCAAGAAAAATTAAGGAACTGTTTCAGGCTAAAGGAGACTAATGAGACATAACAACTAACTAACTATTGTATGAAACTTTGGGGGGAAAAAAAAGTCAATCTGTATCTCTGAAGAAAAAGGACCTAAATTGAAATGACTGAACTTTAAAGAGCTGCTAGTCATAAACAACACTTCTGGCACTCTGAGGCATCCAGACTGCTGGTTTTAAAATATTTTTAATGATAATTTTATATATTAGCTCTCACTGTAGAATGATAATATTGCAATATTGCTTCTGTCTATAGAGTCTGTTTTAATAGTCAGTTAGCCTTATCATAGCAAAGTTCAGCTACCGATTTGTTTTGGCTTTGTTTACTTTCTCTAAGCTTTCCTTCGTAAGCGTTTGGGGATTTTTAAGTACTTGATTCAACAGGACTTTCTTGTATTGTGATAATATAACCAGAGGTGTAAAGAAATCAGTAAATATTTAACAAAGAAAAGAAAATGAATGAGTACACTATTGAGAAGGGCTTATGTTACAAATACTAAGTTTAAATAAAAGCCTAAATTCTTCCCATAACTCCTGATGAGTCCACAAGAATTTAATAATTGTTTTAGGGAAGGATATTACACTGAACTTTGTGTGAATGCTAAACTAGAATTTAAATTGCCTTCAGTTTTAATGAGTAGACATTATAAATGTAAAGAAAAAAATAAAAAGGAAAAAAAGAGGAAGAAGGAATTTAAAAACCATACAATAATGTTGTCTCTCAAACCACAAAGTTGTGCAATTACCTTTTGTTTTTTGGCTTTTTTCAAAAGGAGTGTTGACGACTCAGAGATAATGTGTAGGCAGGGACACAAATTTCTTGAGTAACATATTTAGGGGAGTTTGTTCTCTGAAGTGTTTTAAGTCAAAAGCTGTATATATTTAAATTACAGATGACCATACTAGTTGGAGTCATAAGACTCTTTAAGTCATTGCAGGACCTCATTTCTGGCCCCATTTTTTCACTGGCCTGTAATGACTGTTGCATAAGGCCACATAAAATTCAACATTAACAAAAGATAGCAACAAATATATACATTTAGGGAAACTGTCCAACATGGGAGGCACCTGATGAAAAAGGGAACTTGAGTTTGAGGAGCCATTAAGTTTCTGCTTTTTTTTTTTAAAAAAAAACAATACAAAATTAGGTGGTAGACTTCTTTTGCGATGTCCAGAGTGCCTAGTACAGCGCTTGGCTCACAAAAGACTCAATAAGTACTTGTTGACTTTAGAAAAACTTCCTCTGATATGTGTCCTCAGAGACATATTTCCCAGTCCTGATTCCCTGAGGTTCGTATAAAAATAGAACATGACCAAAATGTGATGCAGAAACAAACTTCTGGAAATATGCAGTACCGGGTCATGCTTTTTTACCCTTTCTGCCAATATCCACAGGAAAGCTACATACATGGAATTGCAATTCCACCTTATGTAAGTTTTCACTAACACTCTGGAAACAAATGATCAGTTTAGGCATTTAGTTTTACAATTTTTGAATGTAAGAGTTATCTCTCTCTCACTTAGTAGTGCTTCCTCACAAAAAGATATTCTAGAGAGTCTGGGATTTGACTTTCAAGCTCTAAGATTAATAAGTAAAAGTTTTCAAAAGGATTCTTTAGGCATAGTTTTGTATATTCTCTACATAAAATTCTATGTAATAGTCATGCACTGATTTAGAGAATAATTTATTCATTCATTATTCAAAGATCTGAGTCTTTAAAGGTTTCTAGTTTGAGTAAACATAATTTTCATTCAGAATAGAACAAAGCACCATTTATTTTCTTTCCAAGGCACCATTATTTTTATTTATTTGTTTTTTTTTAAAGAATCAATTTTATTTATTTATTTATTTATGGCTGCGTTGGGTCTTCGCTGCTACACATGGGCTATCTCTAGTTGTGGTGAGCGGGGGCTACTCTTCGTCGCGGTGCGCAGGCTTCTCATTGCGGTGGCTTCTCTTGCTGCGGAGCGCGGGCTCTAGGCACGCGGGCTTCAGTAGTTGTGGCACACAGGCCCAGTCGTTGTGGCGCACGGGCTTAGTTGCTCCGCGGCATATGGGATCTTCCTGGACCGGGGCTCGAACCCGTGTCCTCTGCACTGGCAGGAGGATTCTTAACCACTGTGCCACCAGGGAAGTCCTGGCACCATTATTTATATTTCTACAGCACTGTGGTTCAGACACTGAGCTCCTGCAGACAACTACCTTGTTTGAAGCCCTGGCTTCACTGCCTGCTCACTGTGTTGTGAATTGAGTTATCTATACCTGTTTCCTTATTTCTAAAAAGGGGATAGTTAAATCTATCCTTAGAAAGTGATTGTCAGGATCATATTACTATATACTACTTAGCACAGTGTCTCTGACACAAAGTAAATGCTATGAAAAGTGTGTATTAAACTTTGAGGTGCAAGGAAAAATGGTTCCAGTTTCCAAAGTGTTTGAAATCTTAAATCAACTTGCACTAGCATAATTAAGTGCTAAGCTAAAAGATAACATCTCTGTGTTCAGAATGAACTCAGAGTAGGAAGAAATCTGCAACTGAAGTCCTTGGAAGGGATTTTATTTAGGAGTAGAACCTGCACTGGGCTTTGAAAAATCAGTAAGGATAATAACTTAGGACCTTGTGAGGACAGAAGCAACTTTGATCAAACATTTGTTTAATTTGAGGATTTCTTGGCAGTCATTCATATAAAACTATTCTGATTATTTTGTTTATACCAAATATTTATATATGTTTAAACTGCTTAATTTCTTTATAAATGGTAATACATAATCTAATCAGAGAAAATCCAATTAAATGGTAAATCCTTAACTACAGTTCTTTCAGATCTGAAGAACACACTAATTTACTAACTACTAATGACTTCTCAGCATAGATAGGCCTCCTTCATTCATCTTTATGGAAAACTTGTATCTGTTATACCCCTGAAGCAAGTATAATTGATCTGCTAGTACCAGACTTCACATAAGAATTACAGATGTTCAAAATCAATGAAGATAGTGCTGCAAAGTTCTGTTTAGTGTTCAGTAGGCTGTAACATACTATGAACGTTCAAAATATATTGTAATTTCAAAAAAGAGACATAGGAACCCAAAGCTGAAAAAGACCTGTTAGCAACGGTTTAGGCTGACTTCAGCCTTCTTTGTGTTAAAACTAGGAAACTAAGTCAGTTCTCCCAAGGGCCTAAATAATCCAGAGAGTTGCATTAACGCTTCCAGGGGTACCATTTGATGTTGTTGCCTTCTTAATCACCAAACCACCTACAAAGTGGGGAAATTACATGTGTCCTCAAATGTGATTCCTAGGAGCAGGCCCACACAAGTTGAGAAACTGGGAAAGGATATTGCCACAACCTCTGTCAAAAAGCTCCAGCTTTTTAAGAACGCACTTTGCCCTATTTACGTTCCCCAGTAAGTTTATACAGCTTCCAGAACCATCCCACACTCCCAAGCTTTTCTATCACTGTGACTCTTGTGACTCCTTTCCTCTCCAAGTAGTGCTCTGTGCTTCACACTTTCTGCTCATCAAAACTTATCTGGGGCTTCCCTGGTGGCGCAGTGGTTGAGGGTCTGCCTGCCAATGCAGGGGACACGGGTTCGAGCCCTGGTCTGGGAAGATCCCACATGCCGCGGAGCAACTGGGCCCGTGAGCCACAATTACTGAGCCTGCGCGTCTGGAGCCTGTGCTCCGCAACGAGAGAGGCCGCGATAGTGAGAGGCCTGTGCACCGCAACGAAGAGTGACCCCCGCTTGCCACAACTAGAGAAAGCCCTAGCACAGAAATGAAGACCCAACACAGCCATAAATAAATAAAATTTAAAACAAAAAACAAAAAACAACTTATCTGTTCTTTGTCTTATTCCTGTAGGGTCTTGCTGCACAAGTTACCTAATTTAATAAAATAATTGTAATAGGAAATCAACAATTGCTTCCCTTCAGTATTTTACTGAAAAGTCTATTGCTAGGAGTATTCAGAACATTGAAAGCAAAGAATGCTATGTCATTCTTAGAAATTTCTCTTCTAAATGTTGACTTGGATAAGTTATTTTACCCCTAGTGAATCATGGGAGGGACAATCACTTTTATAAAGCACCAAAATGCGATGGGGAAGAGAACCACCTAGGCAAAATTTAGATCTGTTGAAATGTATTTTCAGCTTAGAAATCTATTGTTAATTTGCACAACATGTTCTGAGGCAGAATGACTTCCTAAATTTGAACTTGAAGTTGACACAGAGAGAAGCAATCTGACACCTCTGTTGCAACCAGCCTATTTTCAACAGTCAGAAAAACAAACTCAAATAAAACTTATCTCAGAGTTTTTGGTAGGGTACCACTGAAAGAATGATGTCACTTTTCCTTTCTTGTGCTTTTAAAGCTCTATGAGGCCATTTCCTGGGAGATATGTTCCTTTAGTTACAATGAACATGGGCAGGCAGATAGATATTACAGGGATGTCTCAATGTCTGAAAATTTGCAGTTTCTGATAAGAGCCGGAAATTTCTATTTTAAGTGGAGGCTTGGTAAGCAGCCCTGATAAATGTTTACTAAATTGATTTAATTACTGCTGATTTTCACATTCTGCTTTTGAGCTGAATCCTAAATATTTGACAATTTTAGAATGTGGAATTCACAACCAACAAATAAAGAAGCCATCTTTGCAAATTTCTCCAATATTTTACAAAACAGTAATAAACATTTTGAATTTACAGTAAGCACTTCTTTCAACAAATTGGGCTGTTGTCTCAATGGGAAGAAGCTTTCTGCTAATTGGATGTCTTGGCTGTATCACTTTTATGATGAAAAATGGTATAGTGTTTTAGGTATCTTTTGCCAAGAAAATAACTACAGAGTAATACTAAGATGGAATGGACTGTTTGGGAAATGATTCTTCAAAATACAAATGCTTACAGGTAACATCCTTTTAATAAATTAAGTGGCAAAAAAGGAACATACGTATCACTGTGGCTGAATAAGTTGCATAATTTTCAAGGTCCAAACAAGAAAATAAAAAAGAGATGAGTGACTATTATGTGTTTGATGTCAGTGAATTAAAATGTATTATAAAGATAGTGAATATACTTTTAATATGCATATTTCAGCTCCTGTCCTGGGGTAACACATCAAGTGAGAATTAGAAGTGCAAGAGATTTATTAGGGATAAGGCCTGTGAAAGATAAAGGAGAGAGAACAGAAGTCAGCTTGTGATGAAGGTCTGACACCTGTGAGAGGAGGGAGGGAAGAATTGAGAAATGAATAGGAAGAACTTTGGGCTATGGTGCAGCTCTGAGCGTCTTGGCCCTTCCAATGGAGAGCTGCAATACAAAGATTGCCAACTGAGTTCTGTTTCTGTTACTGAACCAAACTTAGGTCTGTTCACCTGATGCGCTGCAAAGCCAATCTACTGGTGTTGGGTTGTCGTGAAGGAAAGCACAGAGTTTACTGCAAGGCACCCTACATGGAGCCAAGTAAGGAAATGGGGCAGCTCATGCTCAAAAGACCGGAACTTCCTGGTGGCTTTCAGGGAGGCTTTTTAAAGACAGTGTGGGGGACTTCCCTGGTGTTCCGGTGGGTAAGACTCTGCATTCCCAATGCAGGGGGCCCGGGTTCAATCCCTGGTCAGGGAATTAGATCCCACATGCATGCCGCAACGACGAGTTCGCATGCCACAACTAAAGATCCCGTATGCTGCAACTAAGACCTGGTGCAGCCAAAATAAATAATAAATAAATAAATTTAAAAAAAAATAAAGGCAGTGTGAGGGAGAAGCTTAAGGGGTGTATAATCAGCTCGTGCTCAATTCCCTGATTTGTTGATGATGAGGTAACAGGATGATGTCTTGGGAATCTCAATCATCAACCTTCTGGTTCCAACTGGTGTGGGGTCTACATGCTGGTGGTCAGCAGGTGGTTAACTTTCTCCACCTGGTAGGGTTTTTGGTATCTGCAAAACAAATCAAGGATATGGCTCCGGATATTATCTCTAGCCCTTGAGGAGAAACTAAAGGTCCTTGACTTTGTTTTATGGTTAAACTATTATTACTTTGTCTTGCATGACTGTTGTCTTTTGTTTCTGCATTTTATCACTTCTCTGATTAAATTTGATATTTGGAACCTGGGAAATGCCTAGGAGGCTAGGAGCTTTTCTACAAACAAGAGGTGGGGGACTTTGGGGTCTGTCCCTGGGAAGGCCCAGCAGGGTCCTGTTCAGTCTCATGTTGGACAGAAATGGCCAGGCTCCAGGCCCCAAGCTCTGCTCAGTCGTTGGCTGCAAGCTGTCTGGGAGAGTGTGCCCTGGGTTTGGATGCCATGACAGATCCCCAAGGTGCTGCAGCTGAAGACTCTTGGCTGACGGCACTCTTCAGCAAGTTCTTTCTTGAAAGGATCTCTGCGCAGTGCAACTATATGGGCGACACAATATGCATTATATCAAACATGAGGAAGAAAATAGAAATCCATCTGAGTCAAGTTTTCCCTGTTGACTAATCAGACATCAATACTATTTTGTTAAATTTGCATTTTTTTCTTTGCCAAGATGTGTGGCTTATAAGCCAACATGATATTCTTTGATTCAGATGACTTGCTTCATGCTTTCCAACTCTGGTTCTGGTTTTTCATCCTCTTTGGATAAAAATTAATTTGTAATGCAAAGCGTCATTTGTCATCTCATGATAATATCTTATTATAGGTAGATTCCATGATTATTGGATTATGTAAGTTTTGAGTATTTATCTGACTTTTATAATATAAAAAATTGTTATTAGGGATGCAATTTTGAAACAAACTTATCCTAAATCTTTGCATTTCTGAATGAGTTTAATCAAAGAACAACTCAAAGTTCCAACGCACACTATTTAAAAAAACAAAACATAAACAACCTATTACTCCCTGTAACCATATATTTCTGTGATAAGGAATATTGTGATACTATACAATCAAAACAAAGTATAAAAATTAATTGGAGGAAAAGGCAGATATAAGACAAATGATTATATATAACTTCTGATTTCTGTTTTTCACATTCATCAAAATGGCTTCATTGCTCCTTTTAACTGACTTGATAAAAGTAAATATGAATGCAAATGAGCTTATAAAATAAATGTATGACAAAAATTAAATTTATTCTGCATGAAATATTGACATAAAATTGATTTTACAATTTTAAAATTTGGAGAACACCTCTTTTACACTGTAGATTAAAGGGATGCATTTCTTGGGGTGGAATAGAGAATAGGAGCTTTTTCAGGAAATAAAATATACTGAAAAATAAAAGAGGAGAGCCCCACAAGGTGAAATGGAAATTGACCAGTTTCTTAAAGACTTGCCTGGTTCTCTCCAAGCCATCAGTTGCTGCCACATCCCATCTTTAACTTAGCGGGATTCTCATGTGAGTGGGAATTGTAGCAGGCAGTCTCCTCTTCAATCCTCAAATCAATGCTGTCAATTTTTTGTGAAATCAAAGGCATATCCTTCTTAGCAATTGCTTCAAAAAATGGAAAGGACTATACAATGAAAAGTAAGTCTCTCTTCTTCTGGCCCCTACTTACCCAGGTAATTTCCTGGAGAGAGTACGAAACAAAACCCAAACCAAAACAAAATACAAAAAACAACAACACAACCAAACCCTAAGTTATTAGCTTTCTTGGTACATATACAGTAACTACAAAAAAAATTTCATTTAGAAAATTTTAGTTTCTTGTTTATTCTTTCAGAGATATTCTATATATTTGAATATATACATATACCCATAAATCTTTATCTTGCACACTATTAAGCACATGTTATTCACATTGTTCTAGACCTTGCTTTTTTCACAGTATAGCTTGGTGATTGTTCCGGATTAGTACCTAGAAATCTGCTTCATTTTTATTTCAATAGCTGCACAGTATTCCATTGTATGGATATGCCATAATTTATCTAACTGGATTCCTACTGATGGACATTTCGGTTGTTTCTAATCTTTTGGTATTATAAACAACAGTGCAAAGAATATACTTATATATGCATTATTTCACAAATGTATGAGTATATCTGTAGGATAAATACCTTTCTCTTTTTTTTTCTTTTTCTTGTATCAAGTTGTTCTTTTTCTTTTTTAAAAAATTAATTAATTAATTTTATTTATTTATTTAGTCTGCATGGGGTCTTAGTTGCGGCACGTGGGGATCTTTGTTGCAGTATGCGGGCTCTTTTAGTTGTGGAATGCAGACGTCTTGGTTGCAGCATGCAAACTCTCTTTTTTTTAAATTTATTTATTTGGTTGCACTGGGTCTTACTTGCAGCAGGCGGGTTCCTTAGTTGCAGCATAGGGGCTCCTTAGTTGTGGTATGCATGTGAGATCTAGTTCCCTAACCAGGGATCGAACCCGGGCCCCCTGCTTTGTGAGCACAGAGTCTTACCCACTGGACCACCAGGGAAGTCCCAAGTTGGTCTTTTTCTTAATGATTTGTAGGAGCTGTATATTCATATAAAGGAAGCCAGCCTTCTATGTATAAGTCCCTAATTTTTCAAAGTTCATGTTAAAAGTGGGTTGAGGGAATTCCCTGGCGGTCCAGTGGTTAAGACTTGGTGCTTTCACTGCTGGGGTGGGGTTTGATCCCTGGTCAGGGAACTAAGTTTCCACAACCCGCCTGGCGTGGCCAAAAAAAAAAAAGTGGGTTGAAATCCTTGTATATTGACTTTTCATTTTCTTACTATGAATGTACACAGTATAAGGGAAAGAGGGAATTGTGTAGATCTCCAGTGAGGATTATTTGTTGAAGTTTCCTTATTTAAAATATTTTCCTTTATAGTACAGTAAATTATTATCTAAAGGATATATAAAATTTTTACAGTGATGGCCCTATGAAATAAAATAACACTTTTAATATTTGTCTACTACCTATGCAAACTTCTTTTCTATTTGATATTTTGTCATTTTCAGTAATTTGTCTCTTTCCTGAATGCCAGCCTTAACAGCATGTTACATTAAGAACTTGAAAACATAGAAACATAAGTAAAGTTGGGCCTTTTGTAACATAATTCCCACAGACAGATGCAAAGCTGTAATACAACCCAGTATTTCAGGAGCAGAGAGAACTATTCTGTAATATTTGATAAGAGTTAAACCCTACTGAACTACAGATGCTTTTGTTGGCATTACAGCAGTTGTGATCTGCAAAATCTTAAAGCAAACTTCCGGTGTAGCAAGTTAAATAATATCTAAGGAGTTAGTTTAGTTTTGACTCAAGATTTTTAAAAAAATGAAACCCTTCTATGTCCAGTGTTTACAAATTAATTTCCTTTACTTTTCAGAATTTTTTTCATTTTGACAAGAAAAGAATGACAAAATTGTCATGTATTAAATGGTGCCATCTTCCTATGATGCCAGTTTTGGAGAACTCTTTAAAGAACACGAACCTTTATAAAGTTGCTTATCTACTTGTACGGAACACAACCCACAAGAGATTTTCTGGACTAATCCCTAATTTGTTGGATTTTTATCAAGTTTCCTGCATATGCTCATTTACTCATACTTAATTAGTCATAATTCTCCTTTAGAAAGGCTTGTTTTAAGAGAACCACAACAGGGCGCTTCCCTGGTGGCGCAGTGGTTGAGAATCTGCCTGCCAATGCAGGGGACACGGGTTCGAGCCCCAGTCTGGGAGGATCCCATATGCCGCGGAGCAACTGGGCCAGTGGGCCACAATTACTGAGCCTGCGCGTCTGGAGCCTGTGCTCCGCAACAAGAGAGGCCGCGATAATGAGAGGCCCGCGCACCGCGATGAAGAGTGGCCCCCGCTTGCCGCAACTAGAGAAAGCCCTAGCACAGAAACGAAGACCCAACACAGCCATAAATAATAAATAAATAAATTAAAAAAAAAAAAAAAAAAAGAGAACCACAACAACTGTGAAATCTTTGCATCTTACAAATATCTAGTCTAGGGTTCCCTTAAGCCTGTCATGTTTCCTCATTTCAAAACTTAAAACAGTGTTAGGCTGTGTTTTTAAAATGTTGGGTTTGTTTTGCAAATACGAGAAAAGCAACACTTCCTAATTTGCTTAGATGGGTGCCCGTCTAATTTGGAATTATATCAACTCAAGATAAGTATCGTTGTTGTAACAATAGGAATGATCATGTTATATGTGTGTGCATACATGTAGATGCCTGCGTGTGTCTGTGGTGTGAGTGTATATAGTTAATCTGATACAGGATTTTAGAGAATCAGTATGAAAGTCAATTCATTCTTTAAATATTGCGACAGAGAGACTGAACTAAAGTGAACATACCTGGTTCTACTAAGCACACTTCCTGTCTTTTAGTTATTGATTAACCTATTTCCCCTAACTGGAAAAGTGGTAGCAATTTTCGATTCTTTAAATCCTTGAGTTAGGATTTATTAATAAGAATATTTTTCATGGGAGCATGTTATTTCCTAAAGTGGTGTTTTAAAATTAGTTACATATTAGTTCAGTCTTTTAGATACTTAATAGTTGCTAATAGTCATCATTTATGTTGTAATTGTACTAAAAAATTAGACTATCAATCTAGCCCAAAATTCTATTCTATATTGGAATTTCCCTTATAATTTCTGTGATAAATAGTCAGCTTTCTGTTTTTCTCTTAGTTAAGAGAATGTATGGGAAAGCACCTCGTACTATTTCTGGTACAATTAATTTTTTTGCTAAAAATATTTTTTAAATGAAGACATTTTACCAGTGGATAATCATTAACTTTATACAAAGATTTACCATAAGGTTCTTCATTTCCTGATTGTTTATATGTTTTACTGATTATGTGAGTAAAATATGTTTATTTTTATAAACCCAAACAAAACAGAAAGTTAAAGTGCACTATAATCCCACTTCTCAGTAATAATTACTATTAACAATTACATTAATGTAAAATACATATATATTTGAATACATATACATGTTAATATATTATTTTTTATTTTACAGAAATAAATCATATGTAACAACATTTAAACACAATGTATCTTAGATATCTTTCTCTGTAAATAAAAGTAGATTTTTTTCTTTTTTAATGCTGCAATGTTTCCATTGTATGGCTGTAACACAGTTAGTTATCCAAACTCTCTAAGACACACATTTCTTTTCCACATTTTAACATTTCTGAAATCAGGATGCTGCTTATATTTTATAATCCATGATGTTTTAGAATTACTATCCACTAGGCAGCATTTGTGACCTGGTTGTCTTTGCTGAGTTGTTTTTGTGAGTTTAGTTATAATTGTTCAAACTGCCATCACTTTAATTCAGTTACGTGCATTGTTGGTGCTATAGGTGTTGAGTTTAATTGCTGCTTAAAATGGGAAAAGATGGCACTAGTATTTTTCATTGAAACAAAAATTTATTGACAGAAAGGCACAGACACAGAGCAGCAGGGCATAAATTTGATATTTGGTAAATATTTGTCATTCAGGAAATAACTGTAATTCCATTTTTTTTTTTTTGCAAAGGAACAAATTCTTTATGAGATGGAAGAAAGTAAGCTACTCATAAATAATGAAGATATGTTTCAATTTATTATGAAGATGTATGCAAAAAGATTGCCTATCATAAACCAAGCCATGCAAGTGAGAGCTGGAGAACATGCCAAATTACTGAAAGTTGATGAAATATACTTCAGAGTAATGGGAGGCTGGTATGACCAATTCATACATCTCGCAGGACCATTCTTAAGGCATTGTGTCATAGTTTAATTGACAGCAATTTTTCTTTCTTGCTGGCCCATAAAATAATAATGATTGTTTTTTACTATCAACCATGGCTAAGATTAGATGAACCACAGTATCTACAATGACTAGTAGGTTCTGTGCTGAAGACTTCATATAAATTTTCTACATACTTTTTCTGACTGAATTTTTAAGAATAGACTTTGTTTTTTAGAACAGCTTTAGATTTAAGAAAATTGAAAACATAGTACAGAAAGTTCTCATATATTTCATACCCAGTTTCTCTTATTATTAATATTTTACACTGGTATGGTACATTTGCTACGATTAATGAATCAGTATTAATATATTAACTAAAGTCCATGGCTTATTCAGATTCCTTTAACTTTTAATGCCTTTTCTGTCCCAAGGTCCCACCCAGGGTACCATAGTACACTTATTTATTATGTCTTCTTTGGCTTTTCTTGGCTATGATAGTTTCTCAGACTTTCCTTGTTTTTGATGACCTTGAAAGTTTTGTCAATTATTTTGTGGGCTGCACCTCCACTGGAACTTGTCTGATGTTTTTCTCATGATTAGACTGGTGTTATGGATTTTGGGGAAGAAAACCACGGAGATAAAGTGCCATTTTCATCATATTATATCAAGGATACACAGTTTCCATGCAATTTATCATTGTTGATGTTGACCTTGTTCACTTGGGTGAGATAGTGTTTGTTAGGTTTCTCCACTGTAAAGTTTCTCATCTCCACCCTCACACCTTTGGATACTGTCCTCTTGAAAGGAAGTTACTATGTGCAGCCCACACTTAAGGAGTGGGAAGTTGTGGTCCATCTTCTTGACAATGGAATATCTACATACATTTTTTGATTCTTCTGCATGGGAGTTGTCTCTTCTCTCCCACAGTTTATTTATTTAATCATTTATTTACATCAGCATAGACTCACAGATATTTATTTTATACTCTCTTATAGTCCAATACGATTTTATGTATTTTGTTGCTTAAAATGTTCCAGGGCTTCCCTGGTGGCGCAGTGGTTGAGAACCTGCCTGCCAGTGCAGGCGACACGGGTTCGAGCCCTGGTCTGGGGGGATCCCACGTGCCGCGGAGCAACTGGGCCCGTGAACCACAATTGCTGAGCCTGCGCGTCTGGAGCCTGTGCTCCGCAGCGGGAGAGGCCGCGATGGTGGGAGGCCCGTGCACCGCGATGAAGAGTGGCCCCCACTTACACCGCGATGAAGAGTGGCCCCCACTTGCCGCAACTAGAGAAAGCCCTCGCACAGAAACGAAGACCCAACACAGCCATAAATAAATAAATAAATAAATTAAAAAAAAAAAAAAAAGGTTCCAGATTGCCCATTGAGAGCTCTTTCAGTTGACTCCTGTGTCTCTTTGACATACCCCTCATCAATATGGGTTTTTTGTTTTTGTTGAGCACTTCTTTACTTCTTGGCATCTAACTGAATTCTTACAACAATTCTAAGAGGTAGGCTTTATTATCTCCTTAGTTACAGATGAAGAAATTGAGGCTTAAACAGATTAAGTAGCTTGCCCAAAGTCACATAGGAAACAAATGACAGGATTTGAATTTTGCTCTGTCTGAAAGTTTAATAACTTTTAATATATTATGCTGATATGTTAAATTGTAGTAAATTACATATCCTTTTATGAAAAAGAATTCTGCAATCATAATTTGATGGATACATGCATTACTATCTTTATTTTGGACTAAGAGGGGAGAAATGTATCTACTGGAGTCAAATACATAACTTTTGGAATCCCATAAGCCTGTGGATGTCTAACTCATAGTTCCAGTTATCTATGGCTCAGGGCTTGCCCACCCTCCTGTGGGAGTTGATTTGCTCTTCTACGGAGAGGTGACTTACTGCAAGCCCTTGTAGTAGAGTATGTCAGGCTGTAATGTTGTTGCATTGTCTTAAAGGAATATATTCCTTTCATTCATCTGACAGGGTTTTATGAGAATCTACTGTTCTGGTGGAGCTTACATTCCAGTGAGAGGAGACAAAATAAACATGTATGTAAGCAAATGAACATGATATTTTTAGAGGGTGTTCAATGCTAGCGGAAAGCCAGTGTGACCAGAATGCAGTGATTGAGGGGTATCTGGGAGGGGATGAGGTCAGAGGGGTAGGTCTGTGGCCCTTGGGAAGGAGTATTCGTGTCATTCTCATTTCATTGGTTGGCTTAGGAAGCTTTTGGGAAACGAAGCTCCATGGTCTTTCTGACTACCCACAGATCTTACCTCACACCACTCTTTCCTTGATCTCTTCTCCCTGGCCACACTGGCCTGGCTCTTCCTGAAATATGTCAAGCTCTTTCTTGCCTTTGGGTCTTTACATTTCTTATTTGATCAATCTAGAAGAAAAAAACAAAAATCAAAACCACGATTCCTCCACATAATGATGTGGCTCCCTCCTTCATATTATTATTTGGGTCTCTGCTTAAAGCCATCTCCTTGGATGTCCTGTTTAAAAATGCTTCCCCCCGACCCCTACCATCATGTCTCCACTCCAGTCTCCAGGCTCTCTCTATGTCTTTCTTTTGCTTTATTTTTCTTCAGAGCATTTATTGCTACCTGACATTATTTATTTCTTGTTTATATTCTGTCAGCTCCACTACAATGTAAATGCCACACATGGACACAGAGTTTGTCTGTTCTGTACATCACTGCTTCATACCCAGTGCCTAGAAAATTGTCTAGGACATAGTGGGTAATTTTATTAGTTATCTTTTACCATGGAACATATTACCCTAAAACTCAGTGGCTTAAAAGAGCAAACATTTATTATCTCACAGTTTCTGTGCATCAGGAATTCAGGAGGGGCTAAAGTCTGTGGTTGTGGCTTAGGATCTTTTAGGGGCTAAAGTTATCTGAAGGCTTGACTGAGGCTGGAAAGTCTGCCTTCTAAACTCTTTCATATGTTTGTTGGCTAGGGGCCTCAGTTCCTTGGTTTCTCCAAAGGGCTGCTCTCAACATAGCAGGTGAAAGCCACAGTATCTTTCTGTGACCTACTGTCCAAAGTTGCACACCATTATTTCTGCTTCATTCTGGTTTTTTTTTTGGCTGTGCTGGGTCTTCTTTGTTGCACGTGGGCTTTCTCTAGTTGCGGGGTGCGGGGGCTTCTCTTGTTTCAGAGCATGGGCTCTAGGCACACGGGCTTCAGTAGCTACAGCATGCAGGCCCTAGAGCACGTGGGCTTCAGTAGTTGTGGTGCATGGGCTCAGTAGTTGTGGCTCGTGGGCTCTAGAGCGCAGGCTCAGTAGTTGTGGCGCATGGGCTTAGTTGCTCTGTGGCGTGTGGGATCTTCCCGGACCAGGGCTCGAACCCATGTCCCCTGCATTGGCAGGCGGATTCTTAACTACTGCACCACCAGGGAAGCCCTAGGATTCACTTCTTGAAGAGAGGAGTATCAAAGAATTTATGGACATATTTTTTAAACAGATGCACTGATAAATTAACATGTGTTGAATGCAGGGATATATAAGTTGGGTTATACCTTTAAACAATCACTCTGGCTGCTGTGTAGAGAATGGACTTTAGTGGGGCAAGAACAGAAGCAACGAGATTGATGACAAAGATGGCAGCCAATGTTTATGAATTCTTTTTTTGTGCCAGGACTTGTCTAAGCGCTTTGCAGCTATTAATGCATTTAATCCTCAGAACACTCTTATGAGGTGTGTATCATTCTATTGTCTCCATTTTATAGATGGGGAAACTGAGGCACAAAGATATAAGGAACAGTAGTGTAGGTGAAAGATGATCTGATGCTATTGTTACACCAGCTCTGACTGGGAAGATTTCAAATGCCTCTGTGTTCTCTAATTTGTGATCCCAACTCATAAAAACCCTGAGCACAAGGCATTACAGGAATCTCTAAATTATTTGAAGACAATACCACAGACATAAAAAATAATAATTATAAATATGTACCATAGATTCTAAGTTTCTTCCAATGATATTAAAGTAGCCCATGATTTATCTCTTTTTTTCAATAATAGAAGTACGTTGTTATGATGAGGATAAAACCGTGGTATTTAAAATTTTATTTTAAATGTTTTGGGGACAAGAAATAAATTTATAAACACAGGAGAGTCATGAGTGTATTTACCCTTTTGCAGATTTTATTTTATTTTTAAAAAACCTTTAAGTATTTTTTAATATAAATTTATTTATTTATTTATTTATGGCTGCGTTGGGTCTTTGTTGCTGCGCGCGGGCTTTCTTAAGGCAAGCGTGGGCTGCTCTTTGTTGTGGTGCACAGGCTTCTCGTTGCGGTGGCTTCTCTTGTTGTGGAGCATGGGCTCTAGGTGCGTGGGCTTCAGTAGTTGTGGCACGAGGACTCAGTAGTTGTGGCTCGCGGACTCTAGAGCACAGGCTCAGTAGAACTAAAATAATGGTATATTAGTGTCGTTTTTATGTAATTGATATGATAGGAAATCATGTATCATATATAAATCTAGATTCAGAAAAAAAATTCAGGTGATTTGTAATTATATACTAAGCTCTGAGGCTGAAGATACACTTATTCAAATGTCTGAAAACCCCAAAAAACTTGCCTTATAAAATCTGCAGGGGCTTCCCTGGTGGCGCAGTGGTTAAGAATCCGCCTGCCAATGCAGGGGTCACGGGTTTGAGCCCTGGTCCGGGAAGATCCCACATGCCGTGGAGCAGCTAAGCCCGTGCGCCACAACTACTGAGCCGGCGAGCCTAGAGCCCGTGCTCCGCAACAAGAGAAGCCACCGAAATGAGAAGCCCGTGAACCGCAACAAAGAGTAGCCCCTGCTTGCCGCAACTAGAGAAAGTCCGCGCACAGCAATGAAGACCCAACGCAGCCAAAAATACATAAATAAAATAAACAAATTTTTAAAAAACCCAAAAAACTATGAAGCCCTGAAAATACTTGAACAGGGTTCAATGTTTCAAGAAAGAAACAAGATTAATTGTTTTTAATTAATTTAACTACATAGTAATTTAGACATATGAGTAGTGAGCAAGTGACATAAATAACTATACTTATATGTATTGAAGGCAAAGCAGACATTTTGGGGGTCAATTGGGGATAAGGTAAATGTGAACTTAGTCTGAGCAGAAATTTCAGTTGCTATTTGATTATTAACTGAGAGTAATCCAGACAGTTAGGACTCGAAACTTTCTGGTTGGGGCATACCCCCAGGATGGACTTCAGAATTTTGCATTTCGGGCAAGACAATTCTCTTCTCTCAGGGAAAATTGCCCCTCTCAAAGTGGAACAAAACTGAAAAGGATGGTCCAGACATAACGCTGAATGCAGTAAAGGGAAGTAGAGAGGTTTAAGCTTGGGAGGACCAATCATTCTTGCAGTAGAAAAGAAGAGGAGGAAGGGAGGCAGAGAAAGGGAATCTTGAGGAAAGGCAAACATTTCCTTTTGTAGCTCAACCCTTCCCTTTTTCTCTCCGACTTCTGGGGCTGATCTCAAAAGGGACATAGACTGAGCAATGTAACACTAAGTATGTTCTCCACGTAGCCTGAAATTTTACTAATCAGACATTCTTCAACATTTAGATTCACCTGATGTTTTTTCTTTTTTCTTCCAGTTTTATTGACATATAATTGACATACAGCACTGTATAAGTTTATGGTGTATAGCGTAATGATTTGACTTACATACATCATGAAGTGATTATCGCAGAAAGTTTACTGAACATCCATCATCTCATATAGATATAAAATAAAAGAAAAAGAAAAAAATTTTTTTCCTGGTGGTGAGAACTCTTAGGACTGACTCTCTTAACAACTTTCATATATAACATAGAGCAGTGTTATTATATTCATCATGTTGTACATTACATCCCTAATACTTATTTATCTTATAACTGGAAGTTTGTGTATTTTGATGATTTTCATCCAAGGTGGTCACCTAACCTTCACATTGAGCCCACCATATACTGGGTTTGCATAATCTATCTCATTTAATCGTAAACTTCTCTGCAAGATAAGCACTATTATAGCAAATTTAAAGATGAGGAAAAAGACCTGGAAAGGTATGAAATGCACCCAGAGTCACACGGTTAACTTAGTAGTCTCCTGATTCCTCCTTGACCAGTCTCCTTTTGCCACTTCCTGGGAGGGTCAAAGGACAAGAAAGGGAGGCTGTATCAGCAGGGCTGCTGCAGGTGAGGGGTTGGGGTGGAGGGCATGAGTCACACTGCAAACATCACAAATCTGTATGTTTATTGTGATGCCTTTCAGACATATGGCAGAAAAGTGTGCTGCCTCAACAAAATTGATATAGTAAGACAATTTTCTGACAGATGGAAGCAAAACATCATGAGAAGTGCCTTTTCTAATTCCAACAAAGGCTTTATTTGGGCTATTGGCTGCTTTGACTATTTTGAAACATAAAAATTTAAAGGATGGTTTAAATAGCATGCTTTCCTTAAGATTAAACTTGAATTTACTTGGAGGAATGGATATTTTGGTCAAAGAAAGAAGAAGTGAAGCAGCAATCCCACTCCTTGACGTATACCCAGAGAAAACTATAATTCGAAAAGATACAGGACCCCAACGTTTATTGCAGCACTATTAACAATAGCCAGGACATAGAAGCAATGTAAATGTCCATCAACAGAGGAATGGATAAAGAAGATGTGGTATATATATGTATATATATACATACACACACACACAATGTAATATTACTCAGCCATAAAAAAGAACAAAATAGGGACTTCCCTGATGGTGCAGTGGTTTAGAATCCACCTGCCAATGCAGGGGACACGGGTTTGATCCTTGTTCCAGGGAGATCCCACATGCTGCGGAGCAACTAAGCCCGTGCGCCACAACTACTGAAATCCGTGCGCCTAGAGCCCGTGCTCCGCAACAAGAGAAACCACCGCAATGAGACGCCCACGCACCGCATTGAAGAGTAGACCCTGCTTGCTGCAACTAGAGAAAACCCGCGCACAGCAACGAAGACCCAAAGCAGCCAAAAATAAGTAAATAAATAAATACAATAAAGGAAAGAAAAGAACGCATTTAGTAAGAAATCTGTGATTTGGGCTAGATGCTTAAGGACAGACAGCTTAATTACAAATCCAGCTCCATTATTTACTGTGCAAACTTGGACAAGATTCTTCATCTCTCTGTGATTCAATTCCCTCGTCTATAAAATGAGGATAGTAATAGTTATCCTTGAGTAATTAAAAGCATTCAAAACAGCATCTGGCAAATGGTAGGACTTAAAAAATATTTGTGGGGTGCACTTATATCACTTAAGAATAGTATGTTCAATCAAAGCTGTTTGGAGGAGTGAACATTTAACTTTGACTTTGAAGGGTGGTTGGGATTTCAATGATGGGAGGGCAACACTGATGATGAATGATGGGAGGGGGACACTGATGACAAATGGCATGAGCATGGAGAAATAAAGGTTATCATTGGGGAAAGAGAAAATCACACCTTGGTAGGGTCACAGGGCATATAGGAAAAATGGAAGAAAGGGTTTTATGGAGTCCAGCTGCAATGTCCCTCAACAGCCAAATTAAGAAATACACACATTTTTAATAGGTGAAACAGTCTGAAGGTTTGTGAGCAGGGAAATGTCAAGATCAGAACAAGATCGACGGTTTATTTGTCTGTTTTGCATTTCCTTAGTTTAAACATTTTTTTCCCAATATAAAAACTATGCTACTCCATTAAATTGTATCATTAGTACATTTAACCTCTGAGAATTAAACTCCAGAAGCTCTGGAGAGGATGGAAAATGTAAACAGAATAGGTGCCGGCAGGCCTTTCTTCTCCAGAAGCTGATGCAATGGATTCAATCAAACTTGAAGGAGAATGCAACTAGAGATTATCATACTAAGTGAAGTCAGTCAGAAAGAAAAAGACAAATACCATATGATATCACTTATATGTGGAAGCTAAAATATGACACAAATGAACCTATCTATAGAAATAATGTGCCAAGGATTTTAAGGATTCTTCAACAAAGGAGACATCATTTGGGTGTCAGGTGAGTGGGTGTGTTAGTGTCTTCACCATCCTGGAGGAAGAAATTAAAGATTTAACAGAAAAACTGTAACAAAGAGAGTGATTGCTAGACTCCATCTTAAGAAGATGATGAAACTGGAAAAGCTGAAAATGTATTATCTTCATAAATTTTCTTAAGCGCTCTAAGAGGTGAAACACATGAAACATTTACCTTATGACTACCTACAAATAGCAGATCATTAATATGTACATATTATTGTGTAGGGTTATATGCACAAAACAATGGTTACTATACCTTGGAAATTCACAAATCAAGGTTGAATTTTGCTATATGAGATTTTTGTGCTGACTGTAGTACCAAACTCCCAAATTAAGATGAGATTTGTGGGGCTTCCCTGGTGGCGCAGTGGTTAAGAATCTGCCTGCCAATGCAGGACACACGGGTTCGAGCCCTGGTCTGGGAAGATCCCACATGCCGCGGAGCAACTAAGCCCGTGAGCCACAACTACTGAGCCTGTGCTCTAGAGCCCGCGAGCCACAACTACTGAGCCTGCGCATCTGGAGCCTGTGCTCCGAAACGGGAGAGGCCGCGACAGTGAGAGGCCCGCGCACCGCGATGAAGAGTGGCCCCCGCTCGCCGCAACTGGAGAAAGCCCTCGCACAGAAACGAAGACCCAACACAGCCAAAAATTAAAAAAATAAATAAAAAAAATAAAAAAAAAGAGAGATTTGTGCATTTCCAGATTAAGATGAGGTTATTTTTATCTGTGTTTAGTGGGAACCTTTTTTTTTTAAAGAATGGAAACAGATCTACCGGCTACAAAGAGTTACTTCAGTGGGTCTTTCTGTCATGCAAATGTAGGCAGCAGTGAGACAATCCAGAAGGAACGTTTTTTCTGATCCCACCTGCCCATCCCTGAGGCCCAGGTACACAAAGCTGATATCAAGGGAGAAAGTTGATTATTTGCATAAAGTGGCCAGGAGCTCCGAGGAGGGTGGAGACAGAGGCTCCCTGCTGAACCTCTCCCCTCAGAGATTTGTAGTTGGGAGCTCTTTCTGGTTGACTAAGTCCTCTTCTCCCCACTCCCCACCAAGGCAGGAAAGGATACCTAGGGTCTGGAGGAAGACAGCAACTACAGCAACAAATCCCCAATTTCTTTGAGGAACAGGAATGTGGGTTGATGACTCAGGCTCTGTGACAAAATTCCAAGGTTCTTTTGGAGAAGTATCAGCCTCATCCCCTAAGGCTGGGGAGGGCCATTTCTGCATATTGGAACCTCTAGGTGCTAAATGAGGAACAGGGCAATGATGAACACAAGGTAAGTCGGAGGAGTGCTGTCCTCCTTTGGAGTAATTTTGGGGTGTGGGGGTTAGGGAAAGACCTGAGAGAGAGAGAGAGAGGGAGAGAGAGGGAGGGGGAGGGAGAGAGAGAGAGAGAGGGAGGGAGAGAGGTCTTGGATTTCACATTTGGGTGATCTCAAACAACTGTGACTGTTTGCACTCTGAGTTTATGGAGTGTTTCATACTGTTTACAGAGAAAATTCATTTGTTCATTTTACAAATATTATATTGTTACTTTTGTAAGCTTACTGTCTGGGTCAGGGTGAGGAGTAGGTAGAAGAGAAAGAAAACCTATAAAATAGTATCTTAGATCGTGCTAAAACTTAAGGATAAAGATAAGGATAAAAAATGGGGAGTTTATGTGTATAGATAGGTGGTTATTGCTGAGGAAGGCTGCATGGAGAAGGGAAATTTGACTAAGGACCTGAAAAGGAGGTGCGTGGATACTTAGGGAATGTTTCAGGCACCTGAGGTACCGGAATGATCCAGGTACCTGAGAAGGGAGAGTGACTGGCGTCTTTGAGAAATTGTGGGTGGAGTGAGGAGACAGAAAGTGGGAGGTGAGCTCCTTGTGGGCCTTATAGACCATTTTAGGTCCATTGTACGTTTTTTTTAGCTTTTACTCTGAATGAGATTGAAAGGAAAATTTGAAAAATACAGAAAAGTGGAAAGAAGTAAAATAGATGGTTTTAACACCAAAGCCTATAGCTTCTTTGATCATGCTGTGTCTCTCCTTAAATCCTTCAATAGCTTCCTTTGCCAGTAGAATGAAGTCCTAGATCCCAAGCTGGACCTTGCTTCTCCCTCTACCCTCATCTGCTTCTGATTTATCCTCTCACTCTGACTAAAAACCATCAGTTTCTCAAATTTGTACTCTTTATCACATTTTTTTTTCTACGTGACTTTTGCATAAATCTTACCTTCTGCCCTCAAGTGTTCTCTCTTTCTTTGGGCTAATTCCTATATCCTTTAGATCTCAACTTTAATTCAACCTGTGTACTTGCACATAGTCCTGTGCTTAGAAAGTCCCCATGATTGGTTTCACTCTCCTCTGTCACCAACTTGAAATCCTTAATAATTTTGAACAAGGGGACCCACTTTTTCACTTTGTACTGGGCCCTGTACCTGTATGTATATAACTGGTCCTGTTGATCATCTGCTATGCACCACTGCCTCAGTGCTGAGGATACAATGGAGTACAAAAAAGATGTGCTCTCTACTTTTCTTATTGGTGGAAGAGGTAGACATTAATCAAACAACCAGAAAATAAACATAAAATGGCAACTGAGAAAAATGCTACAGAGGAAAGATATATGGAAATTTGGCTTAGTCAGAGAAGTCAGGAGATTCTTCCCCGAGGAAGTGAGCATTTAGTGAGTCCTGGAGGATGAGAAATGAACCAGTCTTTCCATGGCTCCCCACCCCCCTGTCCCCCCCCACGCCCCCCATTTGATTAGATTCTCCTGTTCTGTCCCCTCTTTCCACCCTGTACTTCTCTTTTATAATGCCTGTTATTATTACTAATTATTTGTATGATAGCCAAATTTCTAGACAGAATATAAGCTCACAGCGTGTCTCACTTTTCACCACTGTATTCTCAGATCATAGCACAGTGCCTAGTACATAGTGTTTAAGCAATATTTTTGAATGAAAAGACTATGAAATTTTTTGGCTATCATCTTTTTATTCATAAACTTTTTTTCATGTACAATTTAGTAATCTGCATTTTATTTTATTTTATTTTATTTTATTCTTTTTTACCTTTGCTTTTTTTTTTTTAAGTTAAAGATTTTTATTTATTTACTTATTTATGGCTGTGTTGGGTCTTCGTTTCTGTGTGGGGGCTTTCTCCAGTTGCGGCAAGCGGGGGCCACTCTTCATCGCGGTGCGCGGGCCTCTCACTATCGCGGCCTCTTTTGTTGCGGAGCACAGGCTCCAGACGCGCAGGCTCAGTAGTTGTGGCTCATGGGCCCAGTTGCTCCGCGGCATGTGGGATCTTCCCAGACCAGGGCTCGAACCCGCGTCCCCTGCATTCGCAGGCAGATTCTCAACCACTGCGCCACCAGGGAAGCCCTGCATTTTACTTTATTTTATTATTTTTTTTAAACTATCACAACATTGTTGTTGTTTTTTTAAAATTTTTATTTATTTTGGCTGCGTTGGGTCTTCGTTGCTGGACGTGGGCTTTCTCTAGTTGCGGTGTCATTGTGGAGAACAGGCTCTAGGTGCGCGGGCTTCAGTAGTTGTGGCACGCGGGCTCAGTAGTTGTGGCTCGCGGGCTCTAGAGCACAGGCTCCGTAGTTGTGGTGCACAGGCTTAATCGCTCCGCTGCATGTGGGATCTTTTTGGACCAGGGCTCGAACCTGCGTCCGCGGCATTGGCAGGCGGATTCTTAACCACTGCGCCACCAGGGAAGCAGTAATCTGCATTTTTAAAAAAACTTAACACTGAGAAAATTTTCCATTTTTTAAAACAAATTTCATAAACTGGCTAAATCAGGGGCTTTGAAGAATTATCTGGAGGTTGGTGTTCTGCATGGATTGGAGAGGGAGAGATTGGAGGTAAAGAGATTAAGTTAGGAGACAATAGGTATAAAATGGAGGAAGACCTGAACTAATAGTGTTCATTTACTTATTCAGCTATATTTACTAAGGACTTATTATAAATCAGCTAGTGTATTAGGCATTCACAATACAATCGTAAAAAAAAAAAGATGACAGGATCCTTTCCTGGAACTTACTGTGTCCTGGAAAAAAAAAAAATCCTTCCCCTTTTCAGCTTCCTTCATAGATGTAGCAATGCTGTAATAAGGAGAATGGAAGCCTTCCGTTAGGGGTGACCCAGAGAAATGTTTTGCAAAAATTCTTAAAGTTTGAAGTTCTAGTGGAATATTTTCCTTGTTTCACTGATAGATTTTTCTATTATTGTAACTTTCTCCTTTGAGTCATGTTTTTATCCTTTTTTGGTTCTTGTAACTATTACTTTTTTAAAAAAATCAAAAGTAACTAAATACTAAGTAAAAAGGAATGGCTAATATGCTGCTATCTGAGAGACAGTCAGTGTTTTGTTTTTCTATTTTGGAAACCTTTGCAACTGGTTATCCTAACTTGAAGAAAACTGTTGTTCGAAAATGTTATTTCCTACTGCCTCAGGGCATACTATCCTTTTTCTCTTTTAAAGGTATTCTTCAGAATACTCTTCTCCCAGTTTGAAAAGCAGCAGGGAGTCAAGGTGTGGAATTAAATATGCAGCAATTTGCCACTCCCTTTAGGCCCTGCCTCAGTTACTGCAATAGAAAATGTCTGGTGATAAATCCTTGTGTGGTAGGTTCAATCCTCCTAGTGAAGATTATGAAGGGAACAAAGAGAGGGCACTTCCACTCCTCAGAGAAAGGTGTTCCCAAAAGGTTAAACACTAATTCAGGACAAAAAGAAACGAATATTTAAAAAGATTAACTCTGAATGATACTTAGAAGGTCAGTTGTTTGATAGGTAAGAGAAGGAGCGAGGGAGGGCAGACCTGGGCTTGGCTGTATAACCTTGGGTAGGTAACCTAAACTTCTTTGAACCCCTGCCCTACTTAAAGAGTTTGGACCAAGGATCGCTAACGTTCTTTCATCTCTAAAATTCTATGGTTCTGTGATTCCGTTGTTTGAGATGGGGCATTCTGTTGATTTCCTAGTCTCCATGAGGGAGGTAACTAGTCTCTGGGAGTGGAACTGACTACCTTGATGGAGAATTATCAACGCAGAGGTGGGTGAACTTGATATTTACGGGGGTTTGGACCACAGAGATGCTCTTGGAAAATTTCCACGCGGGCCTTTTCCTCGTTCTTTAACCTGATTTTACAATTCCCTTGACCCTTTGGGATGGGGGAGCGGGAAGGACCTATTTTAGACTAGGATTGTTCACTTTAAGCATTTCCCCTTATTATTAGACCTTAAAAAAAGAAAGATAGGAAAAAAAAAAAAAAGCCAAGAAACAGATCCCAAAGGGGTGGCAGGGGAAACTATGATTACGGGATCTCGAAAGGCCTGTAAAATCCGCTTCCGCATTTTCAGCCTTTCTTTGGTGTTAGGATCCTTTTACAATATATATTTTTGGCGGAGTGGGCCGAAGACTGAGGTTCGGTACAGTAAAGGCGGCGCTGGCGTGAGGGAGCTCCGGCTCAGACTCCCGCCGGCCGCCAGGCGGGCTGGAAGCTATCAACACAAGGGCGCGGCCGCGGGCGGGCGGGCCCCGGGGAGGGGCTTCACAGAGGCGCCGCGGGCCGAGCCGAGCGGGGCCGCCCGGGCTCGGCGCGCAGAGCGGCCGGGCGAGCGGTGGCGCTGCGGAGGCGGCGACCGAGGCCGGCGGGCGCGGAGGAGGGGCCCGAGAGTGGGGCGGCCGGCGGTAGCCGCCTCCGTGACGACTGCCGGCAGCGCAGCGACCTGAGGAGACCGAGCCGCGGGCCCCGCCGCCGCCGCCGCCGCTCCCTGTTGTCTTCCTTCTCCTCTCTCGGCGGGGGCGTCAGGAATGGGCCCCAACCGCCGCGGGCCCCGCACCGCGCGCCGCCTGTAGGCCCCAGCAGTGGGAGGCCGGCCGCCCGACCTCTCACCACCCCTTCGCCCTAGCCAAGCCGTCCCCACCCCAAATCCCCGGGAAGGAAGATGAGGGACACGGGCCCGGCGCTCAGCAGCCAGAGCAGCAGCAGCAGCGGTCGGGGGAGGGTGTTTCGCCGTTTCCTCTCAGCCGCCAGGACAAGATGGCAGCGGCCGCGGAGAGGGGCTGAGCCCGGGCTGGGTGGTGCCGCCTGCTGAAGCGCCTGGCTCCCTGTCCCCGACACGGCCCCGCACCCACCCCGGACATGCTCAGGGCTGCGGCCGCCCGAAGAGGGGAGAGCGCAGGCCTCTAGGAAGGTAAGGGAATAGGGCGAGGGGCGAGGGGCGAGGGGCGAGGGGCGTCCCCACCCCGGGGCGGGGGGACCGGCTCCACCGGCCGCGCCTGCGTTCCGGGGGGGGGGTGGCCAGCGGGGCCCTCCCCCGGACCCTCGCGGGCCCGACGTCCCCGGAGCGGCCCGCACCCGTTGCGCGTCCTGCACCCCCATCCGCATCCCCTGTGCCCTCATGCCCCGCGTTTCCGTCCCGGTCCCCGCCGGGTGGCGGGGCCAGGCGTCTCCCTTGAGGCCGGGGCGCCCCGGGCCCGAGGCCGCCGGACGCGGGGGCCGCGCGTGGTTCCTGCGCGCGGTGGCGCAGCCTCGGGGAAGCCGCGCTTGGGCTGGGCCAGGCCGGGCGGCCCCCGCCGCCCCCTGCCAGGGTTGCGCAACGGCTCTTCCCAGCAACCGAAGTTTTGTTTAGTCCCACATGGGGCCTCTTCCCTCACCGCAGCCTGGGCCGTCACTACGGAGACCTCTTGTCTTTCATTAAAGGGGAACAAACACAAACACACGCACGCACGCAACTTGAGCGCCGCGGCCGATGGCTGCGTCCCTGGCTTTGTGGCCCAGTCCCCAGCGTCGCCGAGCGGCGGGTTTGGAGGGTGTCACCTCTGGGGACGTGAGTGCGTGTGATTGTTGGGGAGGAGAAATGTGATCCGCCGCTCCGCGTCCCCCGCCGCGGCCTGAGGAAGGCGTGGCGGCCGCGCGGCGGGTCTGCTGCCGGCGTCTCTCGTTAGGGTGGCGGCCGCCCGCTTCCCTTCGCGGCGCTGGGAGAACTCGCGGAAAGACTTTGGATGAGCGAGAATGTATGTTTTCCTGTCGGGAGGGAGACGGCTGTTTTAAAATGGTATGTGGCTCTTGGCCGAAGCCTGTTGTTTCCCAATCTTATCTCTGCTTGAGGAATTGCGCTTGAAGGGTGTGTGCGTAAATTACCTTGGACCTGTTACAGAGCAGTCATAACACGTTCAGTCCTTGAACCGTGTTTTCACAACCTCTTGCTGCCCTGTTAGAATTTATTTTTCCACCTGCCGTTCGCTGCTTCTCATTAAAAGGAGCTTCTTTTAGCAACAGTGAAGTTTTTCAGATTATCGTCTAGTTTACAGGGAAAGCTCATGGTTGGTTCTGTTGTCAGCTTTGATGTCTCTTTGGTCTAGGGCCAGAAAAGTTAGCTGGTAGAGCAGCCTGTGCCTGTGTTTATGCATACCTTCTAGTAGTTTGGAGATGGGGGTGAATTTTTTTTTTTTTTTCTATTTTAGGTATTTGCTTGTTAGGTCTAGCTTCTGAAGTGGAAGGATTTATATTTAAACCATTTCAGTTTATTTCCAAGATTTAATTGCTGGGCGCTTTAAAATTTTAAGAGATTCTCTTGATCAAATTTTTTTTTTTTCCTTTTTTTTTTTCTTGATCAAATTTTTGATGCAAACTTTTAAACAGGATCGTTTTTTGTTTGTCACCCAACCAAAGACATTTTAATCCTGCATTCTCATTTGATTTTTCAGAAGCTAGGCATGCCTCACCATATGTTTGATAAGTCTAGATTCTGCTTATGCTTGCAAGTGCGGTGCTAATTTTATACAGTGAGCCATGATAAGATTTTGATAAGTCATGATTAAACTTAGTATTTAAGTAAACAAAATAAGACTGACCTTTTTTTGAAACATAGTTTTTATAGTTTTGTTGGTTACCTTATGTCTTTATATGCCACTTAAGAGTAATTGAAATGTAACCAACCAAATAAAGTTCCTTACTTTAAAACAAAGTATTTTTTGGTATATTTATGGGTTCATTCCTAAAGTACAGGGAACTCTTATTTATGAAACATAATGCTCAACCTCATTGAAGTTTATTTTTCTTCTATTTTTGAAACTTGTTTTTAATTTGTGTTAAGGTAAAGGTGTGCTGATATATTTGATACTTTGGACATTTCATTGTGCAGTTTTTTCTGCATTTATGGGAAAATTGAATAATTTGTTCCTTAATTTTTTATACTCTAGGGACTGTATTTAAAAAATTTTTTGTGGAGAGCCTTAGATTAAAACTATGTTTTAGAAAGATAAAATGAGCTTGAAATCTAGAACAGAACCAGCCATTAAATATTTCAGATTTATATTTGGACATTGCTGACCAGCTAAACATGCATATTAGGCAAGCAGATCATAACATGGTGAGCCAGCCTTAGTCTATTGTCATAATATCTTTTCCATTGAATTTGTCATTATATTGCTTATAAACTAGTCATTGGCTTCTGGGCATGGAGTTTTAGAGTCACATAAAAGTGGATGGTTTTTATGAGATAATTCTTGTAAACATGCTTGAAAAGAAGTTTCAGATCAACTATTTTAATTTTTTGGATCTTCTGTCATGGGGTATCATAAAACGGTGCAAATTACAGAGGTAGATTGCTGTAGTTAGTATGGCAGGGCACATAAGTATTTGTTGAATGCAGGTTATTGAAAGCCCGCCCCCCCCCTTTTTTTTCTTGCAACTTAAAATAGCAACAGCTGTCAAGTGAACTTTTTGATTGAGCTTCGTTTTAAATATTTGATACATCAGCATTGAGGGCATCTATATGTAAGGGTGGAAGAGGAAAATGTAAATTTCAGAGTGCTAAAATGCTGTTTCCCAAGCCTGTTTCACATCCATTGAGTGGAATACTTGTTTGCATGTTATTTTCCATTTGAATATTAGAATGACTTACTCTGGTAACTTTTTTTTTTTTTTTAACATCTTTATTGGAGTATAATTGCTTTACAATGGTGTGTTAGTTTCTGCTTTATAACAAAATGAGTCAGTTATACATATATATATGTTCCCATATTTCTTCCCTCTTGCGTCTCCCTCCCTCCCACCCTCCCTATCCCACCCCTCTAGGTGGTCACAAAGCACCGAGCTGATCTCCCTGTGCTATGCAGCTGCTTGCCACTAGCTATCTATTTTACATTTGGTAGTGTAAATATGTCCATGCCACTCTCTCACCCTTTGGTAACTTTTTTTTTTTTTTTTTAAGTATTAATTATCTCAACCCATCTTTTTTTTTTTTTTTTTTTTTAATTTATTTATTTTTGGCTGTGTTGGGTCTTCGTTTCTGTGCGAGGGCTTTCTCTAGTTGTGGCAAGCGGGGGCCACTCTTCATCGCGGTGCGCGGGCCTCTCACTGTCGCGGCCTCTCTTGTTGCGGAGCACGGGCTCCAGACGCGCAGGCTCAGTAGTTGTGGCGCACGGGCCTAGTTGCTCCGCGGCATGTGGGATCTTCCCAGGCCAGGGCTTGAACCCGTGTCCCCTGCATTGGCAGGCAGATTCTCAACCACTGCACCACCAGGGAAGCCCCACCTTTTTTTTTTTTTTATGTGAGTTGTTTTTGTTTTTGTTTTTTTAAATTTTTATTTATTTATTTTTTTTTTATTTTTGGCTGTGTTGGGTCTTCGTTTCTGTGCGAGGGCTTTCTCCAGTTGCGGCAAGCGGGGGCCACTCTTCATCGCGGTGCGCGGGCCTCTCACTATTGTGACCTCTCTTTGTTGCGGAGCACAGGCTCCAGACGTGCAGGCTCAGTAGTTGTGGCTCACGGGCCTAGTTGCTCCGCAGCATGTGGGATCTTCCCAGACCAGGGCTCGAACCCGTGTCCCCTGCATTGGCAGGCAGATTCTCAACCACTGCGCCACCAAGGAAGCCCCCTTTGGTAACTTTTGAAGTTAACTTTCTTAATATGCTTTTCTGATTGTAGCAGTTCACCACTGAGGGTGATGATATGGTAGATTAGAATTGCATTATTGGTGGTTAGTTAATTCAAAGGTTTTAAAAATAGTTTCCATTGCAACTTTATGTAGGTTTGAATTTGGAGATGAAAATGTCATGGCAATATTTAGATTTAAAGGTATTCCAAGGAACTGTGAAATTTTCCACATTTAAAAATATTCCTTCAGAATTATTCTTGCCTCTTAACTATTAAAGGACATAAAATAACTTGCTACATGATTATATTGTTGCTGCCAAAAGAAATCTTCATGTATAATTTCTGGGTTTGCAGCTGTCCTAATTTCCTAATATCTGAAGTTGAAAGTCCCAGTGTGGTATGTTTAAATTGGAAGTTACTTTTGATGACAAATTCCTAGAACTTTGTTAAAATCAAGGAAGCTGTCAGTGTATTTTATTATTTTTGAAAGGCTGGGTGTTCCCTCCGCTTTCACTTGCTGAAAGCGGTGTCATGGGGAACCCTTTCTGTACGATACATATGTAAGTCTAAATAAATTATTTGAAATGTCCTTACTGGTTCTGGATTCAACTGCTTAAAAAAATACATTTTGTCTAGTACCTTTAAGCATTTAACATAAGTTGAATATAGGGAATATAGATTTGGAGTAGAAGTTTTGAATCAGTGGAAGATTTTAGGATAGCCAAAGCACTTATGTGACCGACTTGAGGAAATACAGTCCACTTCTTTTGGTTGGGTTGGTATAATTAAGAGTGATTTGGGGGCTTCCCTGGTGGCGCAGTGGTTAAGAATCCGCCTGCCAATGCAGGGGACACGGGTTTGAGCCCTGGTCCGGGAAGATCCCGCATGCCGCGGAGCAACTAAGCCCATGAGCCACAACTACTGAGCCTGCGCTCTAGAGCCCATGAGCCACAACTACTGAGCCCACGCGCGGCACCTACTGAAGCCCGCGTGCTCTAGCGCCCATGCTCCGCAACAAGAGAAGCCACCACAATGAGAAGCCCGCGCACCGCAACGAAGACCTAACACAGCCAATAAATAAATCAATAAATAAAATTGTTTAAAAAAAAGAAAGAGTGGTTTGGGGAAGAACAGTTTAATGTTAGTGTGCTGCTTCTGTAGCTTTGTCACAGCTGTTGTTTTGGGCTTTATCTTAATCACTGTTAGGACCAAGCTAGAACAGATATTTAGAGGATGTATGTAATACACTTTACCTAAATGTTTGTTGAATTAGGCCTTGACTGATTTAGCAGATCATGCTGTTCTCCTCAGTTGATACTTGGGCCATGTGTCACTACACAAAGGCAACATATTGCCTAGATTCTGAAGCATACCACTGTATGCTAGGGTGTTAGAGCCTCTGTTCTTACTACTTGTGTGGAAATTAAAAGAACTGGATCAGTATTGGAAATACTATATTTTTAGGGTGGCATTTGTAGTTTGGTGACAGCTAAGTCATTAAACTGATTTACTTTGTGTTTTATATTTAGTAGTTAATGCCAAGTCAATACTTTAGAAAGCTATCTTATTCTAACAGAGAAGTCTTTGAAATGAAACAAACCAAGGATAATATTTTTTACCTGAAATGTATTTTTTTTTGACCCAAATAATTTCTCTAATTTTCTGAGAATTTTTCACTCCTAAGGGAGACTGAATGGGAGGGAAGGTAGGGGGACAGATGATGTAGAAAAAGCTGGGCTGTAGTGGGGGTGACTTAATTGGATTTGGGAGACATAGAAATCTGTTTTTTTTTTTTTTTTTTCACACACACACACTGTATTTTATTTTTACAAGAGATATATAGACTGACACCAAGCATTGTACATGGATGACCACAACAACAGCAACAATGATTGCAATTACCAAACATGAAACACACTCATACTATGTCATAATATTGACATTCAGTCCAGTAATCCTCCACTGTAACAGCTCCTTTACTTTGCAGTGAAAATTGATTTGTATATTCTTTGCCTCTGAGTCCTTGTGGGATTTTTTTTTTTTTAAATTCAGACAGAAAGTCACAAAAATTATACTCATCCTCATCAGTTCACTCAGTCCCATGTAATTAAATTTTTTTTTTCATCTTGATCTTTTGTTAGCACTTTTATGAGTTCATCAGTTTTTCATTAGAGTTCTGAAAGTGCTTATTCATTCAGTTCAGCAGTACAGTCAGTTACCAGAAACCTGTACTTGTCAGAGTCTTTTCCATGAATTTCTTGAAGATGAAACCCTTTTATAGGAACATATTTGCAAAATCATCAGAGTACACCCAGAACTGTCTGTAAATGACAAAAGACTTAAAAATGACCACGGTTAAAGATTTGATGAAAGTTCATAATAATGCAGTTGACAAGAAAATTAGTTATTTTTGAGATACACATTTTAAAGTAATAACTAGGATTATGACTTATAACATTAAATTAAATTTGATTTAAATGTTCAAGTTGCTAGAAACCAGGGTTCTCTTAGTTATAATGTCAGTGAAATATTGTGGTAGCTATTAGCGGGGGCTAATCTTCATTGTGGTGCGTGGGCTTCTCATTGCATTGGCTTCTCTTGTGTGGAGAATGGGCTCTGGGCGTGAGGGCTTCGGTAGTTGTGGCACGTGGGCTCAGTAGTTGTGGCTCGTGGGCTCTAGAGCGCAGGCTAAGTAGTTGTGGCACACGGGCTTAGTTGCTCTGCAGCATGTGGGATCTTCCCAGACCAGGGCTCGAACCCGGTCCCCTGCATTGGCAGGCAGATTCTTAACCACTGTGCCACCAAGGAAGTGCCGTCTCTTCTTTTGAAGATTAGATTTCCAGATACTTTTTCATGTTGCATTTTCTTTGCTGCTTTGTCTTTTTTTTTTTGTCTCCTTAACCAAAAAGGTTACACCTAAAAGAAGTGGAGATTTAGAGAAGCATAAAGAGAAGTATAATACTTTGCTCCTTTGAGCTCTCCTTTTTCCTTTAGGTAAGGATCTAAATTGTGAAAGACTGATTATTTAGTATAACCCTTGGTCACATTGAAAATAAAAGATTGCCAGAGGTGGTCAGATAAATTCTTTATTTTATATAATTATTAATGCTGGAACACCTTTTCTAATTGGAAAAAAAATTGTTTAGGCTTGATTGATATTGAAATAATCAAATCAACAAAATATGAGTCTCTGTCTCCCCCCCTTTAAAATTTTGTAGTCATTTATTATAAACTATATTTGATTACATATGGCTTACCAAGAAAATTGTCTTTAGAATTTGATAGAAAATATAAAACTTGGCTGCATTTGACTAGCCAGTTATTCCCTTTTAGAAATTAAAAAAAGTATTTGATTTACTAAAAACACTAATATTAGTTTTAAATTCAACTTCTTCCTACTTTGTTGTATATTATTCATAAAGTAAACAAAATCTGTTGCAGTTTTTAAAAAACAGAATAGTAAACTTTGCAGAAAATAACTTGCTTAGAAAATGTTTTCTCCCCTATAAAGCAATTATTTTAAAGGCGTAAAAATTTCATTTGTGCCTACTTTGACTGTGTGTTATCTGTTTAATAATACAGTAAGAGTCTTGTAGGTTTGGTAGACTATACTACTTTAGATAAATAATGCTACAGTCTTAAATAGTTAATAAGTCAGATGGACTGATAACATATTGAAAATTGAACCTGACTTTCTACAGACATTTTTTTAGAGTATAATTTAATACTTCTGAGGACTTTAAATCTGTAATTTATTACAACTTCTATTGAGATTAAATAGGGTACAGTGACTTAAAATCACAATTGAAATTACAGGTTATATGCTAGATAGCCTATTGCTATGATGCTACGCTTTACTACATTCTCAAAACAAAACAAAACAAACACGTTTTGAGCCAACTTGTAATCAGTTTCATCGGAGACAGTACAACTATCTCTATAGTATATTAGTTGTAGTTTTGTATTTTAAGTTAGATAAGAATAGTATTGGGTTTAAAAGTGTTAGCTTTTTAATCTGGTTAGTATGCTTTAAATATTTTTTTGTAGCTAGATCACAGACTCTGACCGCAAATAAATGAATTTTATTATGGCAGGTAAAACAATGATAAAATAAGTGTTTGAAAACTATATTATCTAGTTTGAGTGCCCATTAAGTGCAAGGTGTACTGTGCTGTGAATGAAGAGAGTAAGACATGATGATCCCTACTTTGAGGAAGTAAATTTTATTTTTACCAGTTATTTTTACCAGTTTAGTAGTATAATTGCCTTATAGAGACGTGCTGTATGTTAATTTAAATGAAGGAGTTGGTCATTTCTCAAATATGGTTAATCTAGTTCTCTTGTTCTCTCAGGGTTTTTCCTTCTGGACATGCACAACTCTTGCATTGCCTGAGAAAGTTGTTAAAGGTTTGCCTTTTCTGACTATATTATTACCTTCTCAGTTTGGAGTACAGAGATCTCCAAACCTCTCTCTTATGCCACCTGTGGAAAGAAAATAGGTGAAAACAGCGTATAGATAGAATTCCATTTTACGGTACTTTAAAAAATATTGAAATTGCTAGCTGTAACTTATTTTGAAACCACTATTCAGAAGGGATATTATTTGTGTAGTTAATTTGTGTAAATCCAAAGTCTGTTTAACTTGGAGTCCTTAAAAACAGTCGTGCAAAGGGCAAGTATTGTGTTGCTCCTATTATAGTTGTATATGATATATTCTTTCTCTTAAAATAAATAAATAAATTAATTTATTTATTTATGGCTGCGTTGGGTCTTCGTTGCTGCGCGCGGGCTTTCTCTAGTTGCAGCGAGTGGGGGCTACTCTTCGTTGCGGTGCGCAGGCTTCTCATTGCGGTGGCTTCTCTTGTTGCGGAGAACCGGCTCTAGGTGCGTGGACTTCAGTAGTTGTGGCACTCAGGCTCAGTAGTTGTGGCTCTCGGGGTCCAGAGCTCAGGCTCAGTAGTTGTGGCTCGTGGGCTTAGTTGCTCTGTGGCATGTGGGATCTTCCTGGAGCAGGGCTTGAACCCATGTCCCCTGCATTGGCAGGCGGATTCTTAACCACTGTGCCACCACGGAAGTGCAGTATGATATATTCTTTACGAGCTTTGACAATTTGGTAACATTTTGATATTTTATATATGTGTATTTAAAATTGAATTCTTTGTTTTTTTGGTTTTTTTGTTTGTTTGTTTTGTTTTGTTTTTGGCTGCACACCCTGCGGCTTGCGGGATCTTAGTTCCCCGACCACGGATTGAACTCAGGTCCCAGCAGTGAAAGCGCCATGCCAGGGAATTCCCGAAAATTGAATTCTGCATGGAAACCTACTTAGGGTGTTAGGGACTATAGCATAATTGGTTTGCCAATAGCTTTTTTTTTTTTTAAATTGGAGTATAGTTGCTGCCAGTAGCTTTTGCGTAGAAAATAGTTGGAATGCTTGCTTTGTGAGTTGCCCTAAGCCTAGTGTGGCGTTGCTGAAAGTATTTCTAGTGGCTACTTTGTAACTTGTAAAATCTCTTTAAAGTATCTCATATCTGAAGGTATATCTAGCTTGAAATTGTTTCCTATTAATCTGACTGGAAGAAAATGAAATACCTCAATTTATAACCTGTTAAAAGGTAACCTAATACCTTACGTTTTGGGGAAGGGTTACACTAAAAAATATAAAATAGTATCTGAACTGTTCCTTGAGGTCAGAGACCATGTCTTAAAGGTTTTCTTTATATCTCCTAAAGTGCCTAGTTGACATTGGGGAATCAAATATAATTATTATAAAAGTAATCAAATACAGGCATTCTATACTCATATCCTTTAATCAAAGGATAGCGTCTTTATTGAGTAGCTTGACAGGTACCTCACCAAGCAGTTGTGAATGTGTCATAGACACATTTGACTTCCCAAAACTCTCCTCTTCCCCTCACTTCCTTAATTCTAACAGATGAGTCTATTTCTCATGTAGAGGTTAACAGGCATGAATTACTCCAAATTTCCAACCCTCTACCTCTGAGCATAACTTCTACCGGTACATACTTTGTGTTTTCACTACACTCTCAAGAAAAGAAATATCTCCTTCCCTCCAAGATTACTCCCTATTCTCTCTTATGGGTTTCATCCTGAATTGTGTTTTTCAGCATCTTGAACCTGTCCGATAACTTCAATTTCCCCCTTTTTCTTGGCCCTTTTTCTTCAGCCTTTTAAAATGGTCAGGTATCTGGCATCCTTAAGCAGCCATCTTTTAATTGTGCCTCCCCAGGTCTGTGGACCTATCTTCCCTACTCTATTTCTTCCACACTTCGTAATGTGTACTCTAGCCTCTACTTGAATTTCTACTCACTTCTTAGCTCTTGGCAGTGTAGCTCTCTGTGCATGCCACTCTAGTGAAGTCTGATTTCAGGTAATGATAATGGCTTAGTGATAATTTTTACTCTTTGAATTTGCAAGGTTTCTATGAATAAATAATATTTTAAGTGATAACATTGTTATAAAATAACAATTTTGGCATATTCATCATGTATAATTAATATGTAATCATTACTTTTATAGCTGAGATTTTATCTAGCCTCTTATGCAGTTGCCTGAAAAATGGCATGAGGTCAGTTTTGGCCAATAAGAAATTTTTAGTTATTATCTGAGAATAAATTTCTCATCAGTAAACTATAACTACTTTTTGGCCATTTTCAAATGATTTAGCATGTTTTTCTATATTTTATGCCATGGGATCAATAGCTAGCCTTAATTTTGAACTTAAAATGTATTAGATATTACTTAGGCAACTTCAATCTGAACTAAACTTTCTTTTTTAAAAAATTTATTGAAGTATAGTTGATTTACAATGTGTTAATTTCTGCTGTACAGCAAAGTGATTCCACTATACATATATACATATATATATAGTGTTTTTCATATTCCTTTCCATTATGGTTTATTATAGGATACTGAATATAGTTCCCTGTGCTATATAATAGGACCTTGTTGTTTTTTTATTTTTTAAAATATTTTTGTGGCCTGCCCATTGATTTTTTAACAGCATATTTTAATCAACAGAAGGTATTAATTGCGATGTTTTGTTTGTTTTTAATTAATTAATTAATTAATTTATGGCTGTGGTAGGTCTTCGTTTCTGTGCGAGGGCTTTCTCTAGTTGCGGCAAGAGGGGCCCCTCTTCATCGCGGTGCGCGGGCCTCTCATTATCGCGGCCTCCCCTGTTGCGGAGCACAGGCTCCAGACGCGCAGGCTCCGTAATTGTGGCTCACGGGCCCAGTTGCTCCGCGGCATGTGGGATCTTACCAGACCAGGGCTCGAACCCGTGTGCCCTGCATTGGCAGGCAGATTCTCAACCACTGCGCCACCAGGGAATCCCCCTTGTTGTTTATTGATTCTATATACAATAGTTTGCATCTGCTAATACCAACTCCCAATCCATCCCCCCTTACCCCTTGGCAACCACAAGTCTGTTATATCTGTGAGTCTGTTTCTGTGAATTAAACTTTCTTTTTCTTTTTTTTTTGAATTAAACTTTCTTAATCATCTTTTTATCTTTTTATATGTTTATGGCATTAAAAACCCTCTTTAGCCAGATAAATCTGAGTAAGTTTTTGTCATTATAATTCTGATACATATAATTGTATAGTATCCTATATGACAGTGTGGCTTTTTACACCAATATAAAAATTTTTTTTCAGTGTGTTTCTGTGGAGCTTGTAGAAGAAATATTTATGTGACCCTTGCTAAATGCATATAAATCTGCAGTTTTAGTTCACAGCTTATTATATGCAACCCAACAATGTCACTTTAAGAAGTTAATGATTAGTGGTAGTCAGAGCCAAACAGAAGCAGTTCTGATAATTTCTAAGAATTCAGTGTCCTTTCTTAGAGAGTACTTTGTTTTTTTAAAAATTTATTTATTTATTTATTTTTGGCTGCATCGGGTCTTTGTTGCTACACGAGGGCTTTCTCTACTTGCGGCGGGGGCGGGGGGGGCGGGGTGGCTACTCTTCTTTGTGGTGCGCGGGCTTCTCATTGCGGTGGCTTCTTTTGTTGCGGAGAGCAGGCTCAGCAGTTGTGGCGCATTTGCTCCGCGGCATTTGGGACCCTCCCGGACCAGGGCTCGAACCCGTGTCCCCTACTTTGGTAGGGGGATTCTTAACCACTGCGCCACCAGGGAAGTCCCATCTTTGGGAGTACTTTTGAGAAGCTGATTGTTTTCTTTACTCTTTAGGGCTTTATGAATTACATTGTTCTAGTTTTTTCTGGCTTTCTTAAGGATACCTTTTGTGAATCTCTGCCCTGTCCTCTTCCTCAAATTTTTGTCATGAGAATAAGAATGAGATGTTTATTTTTCTTAACATAGTCTCATTTTTGTTCCTTCTGTTGTTTCTCACTTGATACCATAGAGAGTTTCCTGAAGCACAGGATTTCCTGATGCCATTGTGAAAGATCATCCTCAGTTCATAAGGTATATATGACATTTAAATTTTGAAACTCAAAGGTTTCTGCATTTAGAAAGGTTTTTGAAGGTACTTCACTAAATTCCTAAAAAAGGGCATTTATATAAAGCGGCATATCTGGCAACCAAATATGAATAGAGAAAACATAATTGTAGGGCAAAAAAAAAACAGCTTTGGATTTAGCAGTGTAGGTCACATCATGACCATGTAGGGTCTTAACATAATTTGGAAAGAACAAGTAGTTGAATTTTTTGTTCCAGTTTATTTTTTCAAGCCCTAAAATGTTTTTCATAAAGATTTTTAAAAACTAAAAGTACTAAAATCAGGCTTATACAGCTGTAAATTTTTGTCTTTTCAGCTCTTAGAAATGCAAAACTGTTGTTAGTGTGTGCCTGGTAGGGAGGCAGTTACTGTTACCACTTCACACTGGTTTTTAGACTTCTAATTCTTATAGCATACGTTACTCTGGAGTGATAGTACTCTTTGAGTAGTACTGAATGTAGAATGCTGTACAAAAGGCGAATGTAAAAGTTGTTTATTTAGCATAGCCCATAATTTAGAAAAGTTTTATAGAACTTGACCTTTAATTCTGTAAATGTTCACTTAGAACTTTGAACTATTATCTCTTACAAAAATCTTATTTGTCAGCATAATCTTTTCCTTTATATTGCTTTATCAACAGTGGACATTTGATCAAATTATTAATCTACGATTCAGCTTCCTCTGAATTGTTTCAGAGGTGTTTTAGGTTAGGAGATATTCTTCTGGTAAGGATCATTTGACCTTTGCCTTCTTAATCTTTAATAATTCAGGTTCTAAAGGATTTTTATAAGAAATAAAAGTTTTGTGGTAGTTCTTTTGGGACAGATTTCCTACAAAGTAGAAAATAATTCATTTGGCTTTCTAGTAAGGGAGTTGTTCATAACCTAAAGATGTAAAGCTGTTTAATTTTTCTAGCAATCCATTGGTAGGTATTGGTATTGATAGATATTGTGTGACGAATTTAAATAAAGTTTACTTTTGTACATGTTTTATAAACCAGATGTGAATTATTAATCTTAAAGTTTACTTCAATAAAGAGTGCTTCAGGTGAACGTTTCATTTTTATTCAACTTTTCTGTCGATGTTTCCATTTCTGAGTTTTGATTTTTATATAGCTTTAAAAAAAATGTAGAGAATTATATGCTTTAGTAAACGTAGTTCTTAAGCACTGTTTTTAATTAACTCTTTTCTAGCCTTTCTAAAGTAAAAACTTGTATTAGCAGGGTGAATTCTAGCAGCTTTGAAATGTCCAACAGATCACTTTCTGTTCCAAAAGTTGGAATGTTTTGCTAAGTCAGATGAAGCTTGTTATTTAACATGCTGATTTGTGTTATAGTCAACACATTCCCTAGATGCTTTGCTCACAATACTGCTGGAAAATACCCAAGACTTTAGTGTTTTCAAATAAATGTTTTGTGAGTACCTGAGACAGCAGGTTTATTTTATGAAGCTTTACAATTTGTGGTGGTTCATTTATATGAAAAGGTTTCTTACATGAGATGTTTTAGTGTCAGTAATTTCCTGGATATAATACTGGTAAAATGACCTGTTTAATGATAAGGTATTAAAATGTCCAATGAAGAGTTAAACTTACTATTCACACTAAAAACTTATTTTCTAGTGTACCTTGTCTTTTATTTCTAAGAAGACATGCTGTTTTGTCTTTTATAAATATTCACTTTAAACAAAGTAAGTGAAAAATGGAAGTGTAACTAGATACTGCTTTTTATTGCCTGAATATTGCTAGACATATAGTTCCATTTTCTAATTCCTATTGTAGAGCCTTGTATAGACTAGTACTAAGGTTCTCTGTCTTTCAAGAATGAAAAGACCTTTTTAGTTGAATTTATTGGACCTAAAATACTAATTTTAGTCTCTGTTGATTGAAGAAATTGCATAATGACCCAAAGCTCCAAAAACCAAAGTGAATTAAGTAATACTTTTTTTTTTTTTTTTTAAATTTTTGGCTGCGTTGGGTCTTCCTTGCTGCGCACGGGCTTTCTCTAGTTGCGGCGAGCGGGGGCTACTCTTCGTTGCTGTGTGCGGACTTCTCATTGCAGTGGCTTCTCTTGTTGCGGAGCGCAGGCTTTAGGTGCGTGAGCTTCAGTAGTTGTGGCTCGCGGGCTGTAGAGCTCAGGCTCAGTAGTTGTGGCTCACGGGCTTAGTTGCTCCGTGGTGTGTGGGATCTTCCCGGACAAGGGCTCGAACACGTGTCCCCCGCACTGGCAGGCGGATTCTTAACCACTGTGCCACCAGGGAAGTCCCAAAGTAATACTTCTAAATGAAAAGATTTCCTCTCACTGTTTATGAATACTTTTTTTTTTTTTTTAAATTAGTGCTGGCACATGATCCCATGGACTTGCTCTGTGCCTGAGAATTCTGGATTTTAGGTGATCTGGGCCATGCCTAAGATATTCAGCAGTTCATTCCCAAATGAGTAACCCTTGAAGAGCAGCCTTGTGTAAGAAAAACATTATTTTATGCCTGTCACTCATATACTCTTTTTTTTCTGTTTAATTTGTCACTTGACAATAATTCAGACCTACAGAAAATTTACAAGAATAGTACAAAGAATTCCTCTATATTTTTCACCTAGATTCTTCAAATGTTAACATTTTACCCCATTTGCATTTACCTTTTCTCTCTATATCTGTATTTTTTTCCTTCAACTTTTTGTAAGTTGCAGACTTGACGTCCATATACACCTGATTTTTTTCCTAAAAGCAAGATTGTTTTGTTTTATGTCTATGTTTTCTGTAATCTGAAAAGTTTCTCAGTCTTTGTGTTGTTTCCTGATATTGACATTTTGAAGAATACTGCCAGTTATTTTGTGGCATGGCTCTCAATTTGGATGTTTGTTTTCTTGTGCTTGGAAGTATCACAGTGACATGTATTCCTCTCAGTACATCATACCAGGAGGCACATGATGTCAATATATATCCCATTACAAGTGATTTTAACATTGATCACTTGGTTAAGGTGGCATCTGCTGGTTTCTTCCTTTTGATTCATATGTATCTTGTGGGAATGTACTTTGAAATGTATGACCATGAAGGGTCTTGCAAGCTAACAAATTAGCCATGGCTGCTGGCAGAAGATAGACTCTGAGGTCAGAGCTAAAGGACTTTCGTACTCAGCGATAGTGGTAGTCAGTGTGTCAGTATTTCCTGTTTCCCCGATTCAGTTCCTACAGGGTGCTGCAAACAGGGCCCGATGACTCCTGCACAAGAGGAGTTGCGCTCCAGGAGGGGAACCCTAGGTTTAGGAAACTTTTATAAGGGGCAGTGAGCCTGCCTGACATGCACCCAAGAAGGAGTCATTATCTTTTGTTATCCTGGACATGAAACAACCTGCCCTTTGCTCAGGAGGAAGACGCTATCTTTACCTTCAAGGCTGTTCAGTATACAAATATCCTTGAAAGGAGACTGCAGAACAAAGGCATTCAGTGTCCCTGCTTGCAAGACATGGAGAAACATGAGAGATCCATGGTGAATTGTCTCCCAACAATAATATCCTGTTATTCTTGAAACTTTCACCCACTTGTTTTTTTTTTCCCCCTTAAATTTTACTGGAGTATAGTTGATTTACAATGTTGTGTTAGTTTCAGGTGTACAGAAAAGTGATTCAGTTATACATATACATATATTCATTCATTTTCTCACCTGCTAGTTTTTGCATCCATTGATAATTCTTGTTTGAATCAATTATTATGATTGTTGCCAAATAGTTAATTTTTAATTCTATCATTCCTTTATGTTTATTAATTGCTTTTCCCTCTTTCCTGACTTACTCTTCACGTCCCTTACTCATGCCCTCTAGGATAACTTCCCAAGTAAACTACCTGAATGCAGGCCTTTTTATAAGAGTCTACATTTAAGGGAACTTGGGCTAAGTCACAAGGTACCTCAAACTCAGCATGTCTAAAATTGAGTTAATTTTTCCTCTCATTTCTCCTCAAAAAAAATTTTTTTTTGTTAACATTTGGCTATCAGTTTTTCAAGCCAGAAACATGGTTGTATCAATTCCTTCCTTCCTTCACTCGTCACCAAGTTCTGTGGTTCTATCTCCTAGCTACCTATAGCTAACTATTGGTAATCAGTACTCTCTCATTCTATTACTACTGCTTTTGCTCGGTCTCTGATCAACTATTATCTGGATTATTACCCTAGTCTTTCAACTGTTGTTTCTATTTTTTTTTTTTTTTTGGCCATGCTGAGCGGCATTTGGGATCTTAGTTCCCCGACCAGGGATTGAACCCTTGCCCCCTGCAGTGGAAGTGCAGAGTCTTGACCCCTGGACCACCAGGGAAGTCCTCCATTATTGTTTCTGTCCAGTTTATCCGTCACAAATTTGCCTGTGTAATCTTTCTAAAATATAAATATGATTATATGATTTTTCTATTTAAAACCCTTCAGAGGCACCTCATAGCTCCTTACTATGGAAGACAAAGTTCTTCATGATCTTTCTTTTTAAGGTTGTCTTTCTTCTTCTCAAGGATCATCTTTTTTCTCCAGCTGCCCTCTCCACTGGCAGCAAGTTATGTTCTAGAGCAGAGCTTGGCAAATTTTCTTAAATGGCTAGATGGGAAATATTTTAGGCTTTGCAAGTGGCATATGATCCCTGTTGCATGCTTTTTTTTAAACCTTTAAAAATATAAAAACCATTCTTAGCTCGTGGGCCATACAAAAATAGTCTGGGTTGGATTTGACTAACCATAATTTGTGGTCTCCTATTCTAGCCAAATATAGCTAATATGTCATATTTTTCATTAGTCTCTGCTCTTATATGTGCTGTTGGTTTGTGCTATTGGACTATCCCTCCTAAATAGCAGGCTTCTTCCCATCATCCTTCAAAATTTAGCTCAGATTAACTTCTTATTGAATACTTCAGTGCTCCTTCAGGGCATATGTTAATCATCCCCTTTTCTTTGCTGCCTGTGTGCTTCACACATCCTTATGTTACTGCCCTCATTAGTGATGTAGTTATGTGTATACATGTGTTTGCCTCTTGCTAGAAGGAGCTCATTGATGAAAAACATACTTCATTGCTAAATCTTCCTGCTCCTAAATGTCTTTACTTGATTTGAATTGAAAGAAAAATTTAAAAATTGAAAGAAAAATGGGATGAAATAGTGTATGGCTGATTGAATACGCTAATAAAATATATCTAAAATGGTTATATTTTTCTAACTTTTTTTTTTTCTTTTATTTATTTATTTATATTATTTATTTATTTTTGGCTGTGCTGGGTCTTCGGTTCGTGCGAGGGCTTTCTCTAGTTGAGGCAAGTGGGGGCCACTCTTCATCGCGGTGCGGGGACCGCTCTTCATCGCGGTGCGCGGGCCTTTCACTATCGCGGCCCCTCCCGTTGCGGGGCACAGGCTCCAGACGCGCAGGCTCAGTAGTTGTGGCTCACGGGCCCAGCTGCTCCGTGGCATGTGGGATCTTCCCAGACCAGGGCTCGAACCCGTGTCCCCTGCATTAGCAGGCAGATTCCCAACCACTGCGCCACCAGGGAAGCCCCTCTAACTTTTAAAGATACAATCAATTAAAGAGGTTATTCTATTCTCTGGTAGATCTTTTCCCCTTCTTTATTTAAAAATTAATGTAAATTTAGGCTATGAAAGTACAGAGAGTAATAGAACCAATTCCTAAGCAGCTGCCACCCTGGGTGCAAAATAGTTCCTGCAGTTGAAGTCCCTCCTTTTCCCTTTCTTCGTGGCATGTTTATCATTTCTATGCATGATTTTATACTTTTACCACATACTTACTATATCTAAAACCGCGGTATCGTTTTGTCTGCTGCTGACTTAAAATAAATGATACACACTGTTTTGCAACTTGTTTCTTGTTCTACATTGTTGTTTTGAGATTTATCCATGTTGATATATATATAATTTCGGTTAATTCATTTTGTTGCATGTCTTTAATTCTAACATGCACAATTTTTCCCATGTTTAACATCTTTGAAATTGTGATACATCTTAATCAGTGTCTTACCCTTATAATAGGTATTTTTTCTTTTTTGTGGTACATAACTGTATGGTGACTGTGCTATAAGCCACAGTCATTGTGTTATGTTGTATGAAAAAGCCACGCTACTATATCCATCCCTTTTCTGACAATTAGGTTATTTCAAAATTTTATCATTATGCTGCAGTGAACATTATTTTACATGTTTTGTTGTACTTACGTGTGAGAGCTTCTCCAGGCAGGATATGTACCTGGGAGAAGACTTGCCAGTTATAGCATTTTCAGCTTTGCTTTCTAAAGTGGTTGTACTTCTTACCCTACCTAGTCTGTAAGAGTCTCTGCTGCCCTGCTCCTCTTCAGCATGGGGTGTTGTCCTACCTTTTGTCAGCCTGATGGGTTTAAAATGGCATCTTCCTGTAGTTTTAATTAGTATTTTTCTTATTACTAATGAGGTTGAAAATTTTTTTTAAAAAGCCTTTTGGCTTGTATTTCCTTACCTGTGAATTGCCAGCTCATACCTTCTACCCATTTTTTACTGTGTTTTGCCAAACACACTATGACTTCTTTAGATCTTTTGTCAGTTATGTATGTAGCCAGTGTCTTCTCCATATCTGTGGCTTATCTTTACTGTATCATTTGATAAATAAATAAAAGTTTTAAGTTTTAATCAAGTCACATTTTCCAATCTCTTCCTCTTATAGTTTGTGCTTTTTGTATCTTGTTTAAAGAAAACCTTCCTTCCTTTCTATCAGAGGTTTGCGATTTGTTAAAAATGTAACATAACTTTTAAACTGAAAGGGAAAGATTCCTCCCCCCCCCCTTTATATTTATCTTCTAGAAGGAAATTCTAGCACCTCAGTTGGAGAATAATTAGAGCCTGTGGGTGTGAAATTGTTTAAATGTAATGAGGGACAAATATAGCATTGTAAACTTCTCATGATAAATTCACAGGTGGTCATTATAGGATAAAAATTTGGGAAATCACTAACTGGAGACAGTTTTGTGTCTTGTGTGTGTGTGTGTTTTTTTTAATTAGTGAAGAACTCTCTTTTTGGATGGGGTGGGGTGAAGTGGGTAAACATACCAAAGTGAAGCAGATAGTTATCTGTTCAGTCCATACAAGATGTAAAGGAGTTATAAATGGCTTTACCTTTGTAGGCTGTACATGTTAAAGAACAAATAAGGAGTGACTAAATTTTGGATAAACTAACTTGATTATTTAAAAAATAGTATCCCAAAATTTGAATGTACAAGTGAAAATTTATGAAAGAGTTTTCCATTGAATTTAATTAACAATTCTTCCATTTCTTCCACAAAATATGATCTGTTTCTTTGATGTTGTTAGAAAAAACATTGGTAGGTTCATATGTATTTTATTGTCATAAATTAAAGTTTGGGTACTAATGAAGGTATCTAGACTTTTCTTTTCCCTCAAGTAATTGAATCTTTAAACTTCAAACTTGCAACTTGAGAACGAGGCCAACCATCTGTTGTCAGGGATAAGTATGGTAAAGGTAGAATTAAAATATATGAAAACATTATTTGATAATCACAGTGGATGTAGCTATGAGACATTAAAAAAGTGAATTTGATGTAACTTTCATAGATTATTAACTCATTTATCATTTGAACAATATGTTGAAAATTAGGTCAGTTAGTTAGGGATTTAAACTTCAGCCCAAATAATACAGCTTTTGGTTAAAGGTTTTCATTTGTGGTATCACCATAATTATTTCAGGAGCTGATTTTTTTTGGAAATATATACAACAAACTAACGTTAATTTAAAGTTATATTTGTGGGCTAATCCAAGATAAAATGGTTAAAGGGGCATTACAATAACAAATAGTTGGGCAATTTATAGCTTCGTTCAGTCACTCTAAGTAAAAGTGTGATACATGTTTTTAACATTCTTCTCTATATTTGATGCCTTTCAGTTTTAAAGCTCTTAAGAAAAATGTCCTTTTATCCCTCAATAAAATGACAAATTTTCAGTTGAAACAGAAATGAAATTCTGATATTGTTTGCATTGTGTCCAGTTACAAGTATCAAAAAAATGATTCTGAATGAAACTTTATTGTAATGTCTTAATATCCTTTGAAAATATTCATGTGCCTGAAAATATTTTAAAAATGGAAAAAATGAAACTTTTTCTAAGTATATTCATGAAAGCAAAATCTTTAATAAGTCTATGGATAAACCGAGCTGGAACAATCTGTTATTTACATGAAACTAGATTATGGACAGTATTGTTACCTTGAAGATTTCTTTCTATCTCCTTTGATCTCTTTGCTTGTCAGATCTTATGAATCCAAGACATAATCATTTGTACAAACATTAGAGTTGTGATAAAACTGGTGTTTTTAATATCCTATGAAAAATAAGTGAAAAGATTTGAGACTATAATAGCTTGAGGCTTTCTTTATTCATTTAACTCTGTGCTAGACTTTGTGAGGAATGCAGAAGTAGTGTAAGAATGGCATCATTTCTCTTTGGCCCACTACCTAGATGAAGTAGGTTGACCCTGCTGTTTTGCAAAAGATTTTCTGCAGTTTAAAAAAAAAATTAATTAATTAATTTATTTATTTATTTTTGGCTGTGTTGGGTCTTCGTTGCTGTGCGCGGGCTTTCTCTAGTTGCAGTGAGCGGGGGCTACTCTTCCTTGCAGTGTGCGGGCTTCTCATTGTCGTGGCTTCTCTTGTTGTGGAGCACGGGCTCTAGGCGTGCAGGTTTCAGTAGTTGTGGCACGTGGGCTCAGTAGTTGTGGCACGTGGACTCAATAGTTGTGGCTCGCAGGCTCTAGAGTGCAGGCTCAGTAGTTGTGGTGCACGGGCTTCGTTGTTCCGCGGCATGTGGGATCTTCCCGGACCAGGGCTCAACCCCGTGTCCCTTGCATTGGCAGGCAGATTCTTAACCACTGCGCCACCAGGGAAGCCCAAGATTTTCTGCAGTTTTGAAAGTCATTCTAATGATGCACAAACCTCCTTTGTTAGAATGACTAAATTACTTCATTTGCGTGTGTTAATAAAAATGCTTTTGTGAAGACCACCTTCCCCAAAGTACTTTTACTTCTCTGAAAAAGTTTTGCCCTTTAATACTACCTCCCCTAAAGTGCTTCACTTCTTCAAAGTTCATCATACCTGAAATGTTTCAGGAAAAAGATTGAGAGCTACTGTATTCAGATTTAGAATTTTGGGTTCTTTTGCTCCTAAGCATCTTTAAAAATATTTTTGTGTGTTACATAAGAGAAGTGTTAATTTTGAATCTATTTTACTAGAAGCAGAGGAACTAGAATTTAGCAAGGAATATTGGGAGTTTGTGTGGTGGGAGATAATCAGAAAGAGATGGTAGATCAAAGGAAGAGATAATATTTTGAGGACAGAATGTGAAGTACGGTGTTGATATTGGCAGGTCAGATCTTGGGGTTTAATTGAGATGAGGGAAGGAAAGAGGATTATGAGAGGTGACTGGATCCAGATAAAGACCAGAATAGGATGATGAGGACTTGGTAGTAGGTCAGGAAGCAGTGGCTTGTGTGTGTGGGGTGGTGGTGTTATAGTTTTGTTTTTTAGCATGCTCACTGAGTTTTTACGAAGTACATTTCAGTCTTTTTGTTTCATGCTAATCATAGCATGCCGAAAGGCAGTTGTAATCATTGCTGAAAGGCAATTAATGTGTATTTGTGTGATTTGACTAAAAACACATTATTCCATTAGTGAATTTAGTACTACTATAGCTGTGAAGACATAAGATATCATTACTGTTTTCACACAGGATGATTTTCAAGCTCTTAGCTTTGAAGCTGGTAGATTAAAGGTGCATTTGTACATTTTACCTGATAAAGGAGTCTCAACCTTTCGTTTCCTGTTACATTCTATCTCCCTTTATAGAGTGGTAATAAGTTCACTTTTGAAAGTGAACTGTACTTGTGTCTACTTATTTTAGTATATCCTGGAAACAGAGTTGATAGGTGTGTTCAGAAAAGAAATCTTAATGCAGGGTTTTTATGTAACAGAATCAGTCGTTTACCTTGATCTAGTGTAGCTGTTTGCTGATTTCCAGTTGAATGAAAATATTCCCTAAGGTAATGTTCATTGAGCTGACTTTTTTGTTTGTTGTATTGACAGTCTTTTTTTTTTAATTGTGTATTCCTGGCTATATATTTAATGTTTTGGTCTTTTATCTCTGTTTATTATGAGATAATCTTTTAGTGTCCTGAGCCTCTCTTTAGGTAAAGGAAACCTTTTTCCTGTGTTTTTAAAAGGGTTTTCTTTTGTTTTGATTTATTTCTTCTTGTAGATCTTTAGAAATCTTCAATACTGATCACATTTCCATATTTGTATCTTAATTTAAAATTTGGTTTTCAAAAAAAAATATTTATTTATTTATTTATTTTTGGCTGCGTTGGGTCTTCATCGCTGCCCGTAGGCTTTCTCTAGTTGTGGTGAGTGGGGACTACTCTTCGTTGCGGTGCGCGGGCTTCTCATTGCGGTGGCTTCTCTTGTTGGCGGAACACGGGCTCTAGGCACGCGGGCTTCAGTAGTTGTGGCACGTGGGCTTAGTAGTTGTGGCGCATAGGCTCCAGAGTGCAGGCTCAGTAGTTGTGGTGCATGGACTTAGTTGCTCTGCCGCATGTGGGATCCTCTGGACCAGGGCTCGAACCCGTGTCCCCTGCATTGGCAGGCGGATTCTTAACCACTGCGCCACCAGGGAAGTCCCTAAAACTTGATGTTTTTAGTAATTTAATAATTTCTATACTTTTCAGTGATGGTCTGAAAGAAGGGGGTTTGTTCAGTAATCACTTGGGAATGGGTTTCTATAGAGCTTAGTCTTAAGTGTAATGTTTAATATTCATCAGTAACTCAAATGAAAAAATACAAAGTTTATGTGTTATAGCTACTGATGACATCAAGCTCTAGGTGTTAGTGTAGCCAGTATTGATGAAGAATTAGATTTAAAAAAATGGAGATTTGAAAACCACAATAAGATACCCCTTCATACCCATTAGGATGGCTATTATTAAAAAAGAAGAAAGAAGAAAATAACAAGCATTGGCAGGGATGTGGAAAAATTGGAACCCTTGTGCACTACTGGTTGGAGTGTAAAATGGTGCAGCTGCTATGGAAAACAGTCTAGTGATTCCTCGAATTAAAAATGGAATTACCATGGGAATTCCCTGGTGGTCCAGTGGTTAGGACTCCGCACTTTCACTGCCGAGCTCACGGGTTCGATCCCTGGTTGGGGAACTAAGATCCTGTAACCCGTGTGGTGCGGCCTAAAACAAAACAAAACAAAAAACAAAGGAATTACCATGTAATCCAGCAATTCCACTTCTGGGTATATATACAAAAGAATCACAAACAGGGTCTTGCAGAGATGTTTGTACATCCATGTTCACAGCTGCATTAGTCACAATAGTTGAATGGTGGAAACAACCCAAATATCTTCTGATGACTGAATGGATAAACAAAATATGGCATAAACATGCAATGGGAAATTACTTAGCTTTAAAAAGGAAGGAAATTCTGACACATGCTGCAACATGGATGAACCTTGAAGACATGCTGAGTGGAATAAGCCAGTTATAAAAGGACAAGTATTGTATAATTAAACTTATATGAGGTACCTAGAGTAGTCAAATTTGTAGATACAGAGTGTAGAAAGGTGGTTGCCAGGGGCTAGTGGGAGGGGACAGTGGACAGTTGTTTCAGTTTTAGTTTTCAAAGTGGGGGGGAAAGTTCTGGAGGTGGATGGTGGTGATGGTTGCACAACAGTGTGAATGACCTTAATGCCACTGAGCTGTGCACCTAAAAATGATAAATTTTATGTATGTATATTTTACCACAGTTTTTTAAGGAAAAAAAAGTTTAAAAATTGAGATTTAAACAAGTAGAAGAAGAGAGTTGAGTGAGGAGAATGCAAGGCATTATTTACCTTTAATTAAATGTATTTGTGATATCACAGGCTATTTTAAAGAAGAACCTGATCATGTATAGCGCTATGTATAAGTTTGGCAGAAAATGATCCAGAACTTTGATATTGGCTAATTAATTGAATATAAGATAGTCAAAGTATTTCTATCTCTGCTACCTCCCTCCCTTTTCAGAAGGCCTGATATTATGTGTAATAAGAAAAAAAAAAAGAAGAAACCATATCTTTATGGTTAGTGGTGGTTTAGTTATCAACATTGGTTACATTGCTGTTTTGATAATTGTAAAAGGATGTGAAGAATTTGAATAGAATTCAGATGAGTCTCAAAGTTTTTTAGAGGCTTGGAAAAATAAGGCCTATTAAAGTACCTGAGATTATTAAGCCCGAGGAATGGAAACTTAACGGTTACTCTAATGGGAGTCTTTTTTTTTTTTTAATAAATTTATTTATTTTATTTATTTATTTTTGGCTGCATTGTGTCTTCATTGCTGTGCGTGGGCTTTCTCTAGTTGCGGCGAGCGGGGGCTACTCTTCGTTGCGGTGCGCAGGCTTCTTATCGCGGTGGCTTCTCTTGTTGCGGAGCATGGGCTCTGTGAGCGTGGGCTTCTGTAATTGCAGCACACGGGCTCAGTAGTTGTGGCTCACGGGCTTAGTTGTTCCACGGCATGTGGGATCTTCCCGGACCCGGGCTCGAACCCTTGTCCCCTGAATTGGCAGGCGGATTCTTAACCACTGTGCCACCAGGGAAGTCCCTAACAGGAGTCTTGACTGTCCTTGGAGTGATTTTATAGGCAGCTCCAGCTCACAAAAAGGTGGTATTTCAAGACTTCATTTCTTAGTCAGTTGGTGAGAACAAATGATAAAGTCATGAAATACAACTGCAGAGGTATAACAGTATATATTGCAATGAAAAATAATAGGAAATATGTAGTATTGTACTGAATCAGTGTTTTGGACTCTGGACTTCAGCAGCTTCTCAGAGTACTAACTATACTCTGTAAAATCCATAAACACCAAGTATAAGATACTCTTCTCAGGTCATGAGTTAATCTGATGGAGGGTGGGAGAAGGGAAAGACTTAATACCTGTGGTAGGGAGTCACAGTAGTCAAGTTAATTAGTAATTTAGAGTTCTTTCCTTGTGGTCTGTTATAACAACTATCTCCAGCATTACCCCCTCACCCACTTCTTCTTATGTGCTATGTAAATTACGTGACATTCCTACCCCGTGTTTATTTTCTAAAGTTTCCTTTGAGATTGGTCCCACAGAGTACAGTGGTTGGTGAGGGGTAATTACTTTCTCTAAGCTTCCTTTAGTTGGCCCTGGTTGGAACTTTTGGGCTGTTTGCCTTCCAGCTTGGCATGTTCGAAAAGAAAAGGTAGGGACAGCTGGATTCAGAAATTGTAGTAGTTTTTTAAAAAAACATCTCTAGGTCAATTACCTGGATCTCAGCTGTTGTTCACATAACACCTTTATTTAACATGGCATGGATTGGCCTAGCGTGGTATGCATTTTATTCCCTAGGACTTCAGCCTGATTTTTCAGACTTGAGGGCCCTGAAGTGGTAGGACTTGAATTTGCCTTGGGTTTTGTACAGATGAGATCATTGGTTCTCAGTAATGTCAATAGTTAGTGTGAATCTATCAGTAAATGGCCTTGGGAACTTGTATACGTACAGATAACTGAACCTCACCACAGATTTACTGAATCAGAATTTTTCTGGAGTTTTAAATATATGTTTACTTAACTTTTTGTTTTTAAACATTTAAAAAACATTATTTATTTACTTATTTTGGCTGTGCAGGGTCTTAGTGTGGCACGCGGGATCTTCGTTGTGGCATGTTTAGTTGCGGTATGTGGGATCTTGAGTATGGCATGCAGACTTCTTAGTTGCAGCATGTGGACTCTTAGTTGCAGCATGCGAACTCTTAGTTGCGCCATGTGTGTGGGATCTAGTTCCCTAACCAGGGATTGAACCCGGGCCCCTGCATTGGGAGTGCGGAGTCTTACCCACTGGACCACCAGGGAAGTCCCTTACTTAACTTTTTATTAAGGAAAAACATATACATATTCAAAAGTAGATAGGATAGTGTAATGAACCCCTTTTTATCCACTATCAAGCTCCTATGATGAATAATTTATGGCTAATTTCATTTTATCTATATCCCCATCCACTTTCTCTGTTATTTTGAAGCATATCCCAGATATATTATTTCATCTTGAAATTGTTTCATCTGTATGTTTTAATAGGTTTCCCAGATGATTAAAAAACTTTTTTGAACAGGTAATACAGGTACATAGTAAAAAATAAGGTGGTAAAAAGGACGTACAGTGTAAAGTCAATCTTTCTCATTGCCCCCAGTATTCTTGTTATTCTTCTCTAAGGCAGAGAAACCTACAACTTCTTTATGTATGTACACATATTAATGTATGTGCAAAAATATAGATAATATAATTCCCCTTTTTAATTAAACACACGTGGTAATATCTGTTGTAAAGTACACATTTTTCTGAATTTTGCCTTTTTCATGTAACAATATTATCTTGGGAATCAGGTTATATAGCAGGGTAAAAAGATTGTTTTCATTGTTTTTTTTTAAGACTCTGGTTGGTCTGTGTATCAAAGTGTATCTAACTCATGCCTTTTGGATGGATGCTTAGGTTGTTTCCAGTGTTGTATTTCTTTACAGACAGTGCTGCATGACTATCTTGTACTGTATCTGAGTTATCTGATTCTTGATCAGAGAACATATCCATTTGCAGTTTTGTTAGGTATTGCCAAATGTCTTTTCCACCATCTATGTATGGTATGTAGGGTTCTCCAGGCTCACCAGTTCCATTTTTAAAATGATTTTCATGTGTCTCCTGTTTATGTTCACGTTCTTTAAATCCATTAGTATATTTATAAGAGCTGTTTTAGAAACTCTTGTTTGTGAGTTTCATCATCTGTCATTGTGTCTGTTTCTATGGGTGTGGGTTACAGAAGTGCTTTGAAATAAGGAGAATCATGATAATGTTAAGTTGTTGAAGATGAGGTTGGGGAGCTTCACAGTGTTAAGTGAGTTAGAGAGTGAGCTTGATATGTTTAGAAGGAGTTTTTGATGTGCCTTTGCCTCATTAAAAAGATGATAAATTGGTGGAGTTTTGAAATCTCCCCTGAGTAAAAGTATAGAATAGATGCCAATAAGATTTTAAGAAAATGGATGAAAAGGTTTGGAACTCCAGGATTTCAATTTACGATTTTCTCTTACGCATTGAACAGCAAATCTTAATTTGTGTAATTAGGTTTTGTAGCTGATTTCTTGCCAAAGCCAGGTCAACTTAGGAAAGTGGTAGGTTGTAACAAGAATTGTTTATGAAGTTGAAGGAGGCATAAATTTATGCCTTTTACCTGAAGGGCCATTGTGTTTTCCTGCTCCTTTTACTACACCCTAGCTATGTGACTTTGAACCAATTACCTAGTCCCTCTGAGCTTTAGTTTCCTTAACAGCAGATTGGGACTAAATAAAATGCTGCAAATAAAGCATTTGTTAAACTGTTGCATAGTAGGTGGTAGCTCTTATTATTTTAAATATTATATATATTACATATAGTGATGGCAATCTGTTGTTTTTGAGTTAAAGAATTGATGTTTGATTTGTTAAAATGGTAGGAGACTGCCCAGAATATGATACAGATTTTTAAATTGTGGAGAACGGAAATATTTTGAAGTTAATTCAACCAACCAACATTTATTGAAAACCAACTCTATATTATGAGCACTTTGTTTCAGATCTAGTGTGAAAGACTGTTGTATGTGCTGACAGTTACAATGTAATGTCAGGCATGTCATATCATGAATGCTAATTAGAGGAATATGTAAGCTTCTACGAGAGCACTGAATGCCCAATTCTGCCTGGAGGGTGAGTGGTGAGTGTGGGTGTTCCAGGCAAGGGTTCATCAAGAAGGTATTGTACAATGGAATATTACTCAGCCATTAAAAAGAATGAAATAATGCCATTTGCAGCAACATAGATGGACCTGGAAATTGTCATACTGAGTGAAGTAAGTCAGAAAGAGAAAGAGAAATATAGTAAGGTATTGCTTACATGTGGAATCTAAAAAAAAAAAAAAGATGAACTTATCTACAAAACAGAAACAGACTCACAGACTTAGAGAATGAATTTATGATTACCAGGGGGGAATGGATAGTTAGGAAGTTTGGGATTGACATGTATATACTGCTATATTTAAAACAGATAACCAACAAGGACCTACTGTATAGCACAGGGACCAATGATCAATATTATGTAACAACGTAAATGGGAAAAGAATTTGCAAAAGAATAGATACATGTATATGTATAACTGAATCACTTTGCTGTAAACCTGAAACTAACACAACATTGTTAATCAACTATACTCCAATATAAAATAGAAAGTCTATTAAAAAAAAAAAAGGTATTGTCTCAGGAATTCCCTGGCGGTCCAGTGGTTAGGATTCAGTGCTTTCACTGCCGAGGGCCTGGGTTCAATCCCTGGTTGGAGGACTAAGATCCCACAAGCCAACAGAAAAAAAATGTATCACTTTGATTTGAATGTAAAGGAGTTTGCTACAAGGGTGGATGTGGAAAATGACGTTAAGTAAAGAGGATATTGTGAAAACGAACTCTATCTGGCTTATATACTTATTTTTACAATTGATTTTTTTTCTCCCTGAGGCAGTTCTGGAGCTTTAGGTTTATGGAATGTAACTACATTTATGTAATATATATTTTCTTTTTTGGTCATTGGTTCATAAATGATATATTGGTAATAGAATGTTTTACTTTTGCCAAATGTGTACAGTTTAAGGATCTGTACCTTTTCTTTTGGAGGGAAAATGGTTGGTACAGTTCTTAGGGCATATCTTGGCCGTGTAGCTTAGCAGTAAATATTTATTGATTAAATGAATGTACTCAGCTGTTTAGTCCCGACCTTTCATGCAATACACAAAATATCTGCAGTACTAAGTAACTAAAATGGAGCATTGAAAATGTTTTTCTCCTCCAAGGGGAAAAAATCTTAATGGAATTTAACTATTTTTATAAATTATGGACTTGATCCTTAAATGTTTTCTTCATGAGATTTAAAAAATTAAATTTTTGTAGCTAACATGGCCCTTTTTTTCTTTTGCAGGTATGGCCTCACAAGTCTTGGTCTACCCACCGTATATTTATCAAACTCAGTCAAGTGCCTTTTGTAGTGTGAAGAAACTCAAAGTAGAGCCAAGCAGTTGTGTATTCCAGGAAAGAAACTATCCACGGACCTATGTGAATGGTAGAAACGTTGGAAATTCTCATCCTCCCGCTAAGGGTAGTGCTTTTCAGACAAAGATACCATTTAACAGACCTCGAGGACACAACCTTTCATTGCAGACAAGTGCTGTTGTTTTAAAAAGCACTGCGGGTGCTACTAAGGTTATAGCAGCTCAGGCGCAGCAAACTCAAGTGGAGGCACCTCAGATTGGGGCGTGGCGACACAGGTTAAATTTCCTAGAAGGCCCCCAGCGATGTGGATTGAAGCGCAAGAGTGAGGAGTTGGATAATCATAGCGCAATGCAGATTGTGGATGAGTTGTCCATACTTCCTGCAATGTTGCAAACCAACATGGGAAATCCAGTGACAGTTGTGACAACTACCACAGGAACAAAACAGAATTGTACCACTGGAGAAGGTGACTATCAGTTAGTACAGCATGAAGTCTTATGCTCCATGAAAAATACTTACGAAGTCCTTGATTTTCTTGGTCGAGGCACTTTTGGCCAGGTAGTCAAATGCTGGAAAAGAGGGACAAATGAAATTGTAGCAATCAAAATTTTGAAGAACCACCCTTCTTATGCACGTCAAGGTCAGATAGAAGTGAGCATATTAGCAAGGCTCAGTACTGAAAATGCTGATGAATATAACTTTGTACGAGCTTATGAATGCTTTCAGCACCGTAACCATACTTGTTTAGTCTTTGAGATGCTGGAACAAAACTTGTATGACTTTCTGAAACAAAATAAGTTCAGTCCTCTGCCACTAAAAGTAATTCGACCCATTCTTCAGCAAGTGGCCACTGCACTGAAAAAATTGAAAAGTCTTGGTTTAATTCACGCAGACCTCAAACCAGAGAATATTATGTTGGTGGATCCTGTTCGACAACCATATAGGGTTAAAGTAATAGACTTTGGGTCTGCCAGTCATGTATCAAAGACTGTTTGTTCAACATATCTGCAATCTCGGTACTACAGGTAGGTGACAACTATTTTTTGGTTATTTGATAAGTGTTGAATTTTTGCTGAATGAAATAATTTTGTGTGTGTATGTGGTGAAAAAGACTGCTTTGGATAAATAGAGATCAAGATAAGTTCAGTTTAGCCTTGAGGTTTTAAAAATCTAGGCATACATAAAAAGAAACGAAATTGAGTTATTTGTAGTGAGGTGGATGGACCTAGAGACCATCATACAAAGTAAGTCAGAAAGACTTACTTTATGGAATCTAAAAAAAAAAAAAAGGTTCTGGAATATATATGGAATCTATAAAAAAAAATATATGGAATCTTAAAAAAAAAAAAGGTTCTGAAGAACCTAGGGGCAGGACAGGAATAAAGACGCAGACGTAGAGAATGGACTTGAAGACACAGGTGGGGAAGGGGAAGCTGGGACGAAGTGAGAGAGTAGCATTGACATATATACACTACCAAATGTAAAATAGATAGCTAGTGGGAAGCAACTGCATAGCACAGGGAGATCAGCTCGGTGCTTTGTGACCACCTAGAGGGGTGGGATAGGGAGGGTGGGAGGGAGACGCAAGAGGGAGGGGATATGGGGATATATGTATACATATAGCTGATTCACTTTGTTGTACAGTAAAAACCAACACACCATTGTAAAGCAATTATACTCCAATAATGATGTAAAAAAAACCCCCCACAAACACAAGAGAAGGTAGGAAAAGAAACAAAGGACAGAGGGAACAAGTGAACTCATATTAAAAAGAAAAAAATTTAGGCATAAAATCTGCTCAAGCAGAATAGAAATTCCTACTGCAAAGTTCCGTGCTAAAGACATTGGTTATTTTTATTGTTAATAGAGGACCTGAAGGAATGATAGGTGATCAGTGATGATTAAACAGAAGTCTAAATATTGAGAAAGGGTTTATAGTAATTTTTATACATATCTTTGGGCATTTTTCAGCACTTAAGAGAACTAGCTTTTTAATGACACATCTTATGTAACTGAACATTTAGAAAAGTTATAAAAATTCAGATTAGTGATTTTAAGACTTAAACACACTTCCATGGCTGCCACAAATGTTCATACCACTTTTTCATAACAAGTTTTATTATGGTCTTTCCATATATGCTTTAGGTAAATGTTGTTTTGGTGTTGGTGCTATGGGTGGAATTTGAAGAAGAAAATAATTTCTGTGTACTACAGTGTCATGATTAACGCTAGCCTGGAGTACAATAGATGGTCTTGAGGGTAGCTAATGATTACTGTGATTCAAAGTATCTTCTTTAGTTTGTAAATGTTTTTGAATTCATAGTCTTTTTTTTAAAATTTATTTTTGGCTGCGTTGGGTCTTTGTTGCTGTGCGCGGGCTTTCTCTAGTTGCGGTGAGTGGGGGCTACTCTCCATTGCGGTGCGTGGGCTTCCCATTGCGGTGGCTTCTCTCGTTGCGGAGCACGGGCTCTAGGTGCACGGGCTTCAGTAGTTGTGGCACGTGGGCTCAGCAGTTGTGGCTCGCGGGCTCTAGAGCGCAGGCTCAGTAGTTGCGTTGCACGGGCTTAGTTGCTCCACGGCATGTGGGATCTTCCCGGACCAGGGCTCGAACCTGTGTCCCCTTCATTGGCAGGCAGATTCTTAACCACTGCACCACCAGGAAAGTCCCTGAATTCGTAGTCTTATAATTTTGGGAAATTCTTTTCATTTCAGCCTAAATGAGTTTATGGTCTTGGTGTATTCTGGAACCCCACGAGCCCCAACAGAGTGGGCAGATATAGGATCTGCCAATATTGGCCATTATTAATAAGTTAGTAAATAGATGAACACATGCAGTTTATTGTTGGAAATTGTTAGAACATGAGGATTATATATTTAGGCCCAACACGGGGTAGTTATTTTCTGGTATTGCATCTGCCTTTGTACTATACCTCTCACCCTGATTAGCTTTTTGCAAATATATGCCTTGTACCCAGGACAAGATAAAGCAGAAATTAGCTACTACAAAAATCAGCTCCAAACATATGTTCTACCATTAATAGTTTGTCAGAAGGAAACCCACATTTATGTCACTTGGTGATAATTAAGTTTACTAAAATATATGTTGAAATTAGGAATATAGCCTAATTTACCCTTTATATTCCTGATGTTATAATTTTTAGTATTAGAGTGCTAGATACTGTTCTTAAAACCTTTTATTTTTTTTTAATTTATTTTTTATTTAAAAAATTTAAAAAAATTTTATTAAAAAAATTTTTTTTAAATTTATTTTTATTTTTTGGCTGTGTTGGGTCTTTGTTGCTGTGCGCAGGCTTTTCTCTAGTTGAGGCGAGCGGGGGGTGCTCTTCGCTGCGGTGCGTGGGCTTCTCATTGAGGTGGCTTCTCTTGTTGCGGAGCATGGACTCTAGGCACGTGGGCTTCAGTAGTTGCAGCACGTGGGCTTAGTAGTTGCGCATGCGGGCCCTAGAATGTGTGGGTTTCAGTAGTTATGGCGTGTGGGCTCAGTAGTTGTGGCTCTTGGGCTCTAGAGCGCAGGCTCAGTAGTTGTGGCACATGGGCTTAGTTGCTCGCGGCATGTGGGATCTTCCCGGACCAGGGATTGAACCCCTGTTCCCTGCATTGTCAGGTGGATTGTTAACCACTGAGCCACGAGGGAAGTCCCTTAAAACCTTTTAGATGTTTTAAAAGGTATTGTAGTGTGGCACTGTAGTGAGTCTTAATTGACATCTTCTGTAATTAGGTTTATTTGATCCTCTGTGCTCTTGACAATTTTTTTTTCAATTTAATGTAACTCAAGATTAGCTTTTAGTTAATTTTTTTCTGGAAAAATTATTTTAATATCTGATTTAACAGCATGAGAGGAATGGTGTTGTTTCCCTCTTGCCTTTGTATTCTGTGGATTCTGTCTTAGGAGCTTTTAGAAGTCAGCTAGCGTATTATATAAACCCCCAGGCTCCAGCTGCTTGGGCTCTATTTTTAGTTCACTTGTTAGTAAATGACTTCATTATATTTGGGTCCTGCATTATTAGGCATATCAGATTTAGTTATGTGTGATACCTAGACTCCTTTTCTTTATTTGAAATCTTTTGGATGAGAGTAAAAAAGAGCTCTATTTTTTGTACTTGAGATGATCTGTTTATTAAATGTTTCAAGAGAGTAAAGGAAATCCTTTAAAAAGCAGTCTAAGACACTAAATATTTTATGATATTGGTTTTTAGCATTAGACCTTTGCACAAATATTACCCTCTTTTGGGAATGGAAAAATAAGCTATGAATAATTGCTAAGTGCAACTAGTAGTTTCTAATTTGTTTTTATACATACATTTCAAGTAAATAATTTACCTGAATTTCAGAAGCTATACAATTGCTAAATTACAGGTTCTGTGTTTAGATTAAAAAAAATGAGGCTTTTATTTGTAAAAAGAGTAGTTGGTGTTGCTTGGATAACAAAAATTTAAAAATGGAGTTTGTCAGTTGGATCAAGAGTTAGAAGAGTTTGTAAATACTATGGTAGATTGGTAAAAATGTAATGTAGCCCTTAATCAGCTAGTGTTTTAATGTCTAGTATAATTTTGCGTAAAAATAGCAGGTAACCATTATTTTTCAGTATTTGTACTTTTTATTTGGAGCTTTGTCAATTCTGCCTTAGTTTTTTTTTTTTTAATATTTACTTGTTTATCTATTTATTTATTTATGGCTGCATTGGGTCCTTTTTTTGAATTTTATTTAATTTATTTTTTTATACAGCAGGTTCTTATTAGTTATCCATTTTATACATATCAGTGTATATATGTCAATCCCAGTCTCCCAATTCATCACACTGCATTGGGTCTTAGTTGCGGCACGCGGGATCTTTCGTTGCAGTGCACAGGCTTCTCTCTAGTTGTGGTGCGTGGGCTCAGTAGTTGCAGCGTGCAGGCTCCAGAGTGTGCAGGCTCAGTATTTGCGGCGCATGGGCTTTCTAGTTGTGGCATGCAGGCTCCAGGGCATGTGGGCTCTGTAGTTGTGGTGCAGGGGCTCAGTAGTTGCAGCGTGGGCTTAGTTGCCCCACGGCATTTGGGATCTTAGTTCCCTGACCAGGGATCGAACCCGGTCCCGTGCATTGGAAGGCGGATTCTCAACCCCTGGACCACCAGGGAAGTCCCTCTGCCTTAGTTTTTGTTATAAACCTGATTAGGCAATAAGCAGAAGTGTCTCATACTTGATTTTTTTTTACTCTTTGTTTAAAATAGATTGCATTTAAAAAATGAGGGACTTCCCTGGTGGTGCAGTGGTTAAGAATCTGCCTGCCAGTGCAGGGGACACGGGTTCGAGGCCTGGTCTGGGAAGATCCCACATGCCATGGAGCAACTAAGCCCGCACCCCACAACTACTGAGTCTGAGCTCTAGAGCCTGAGAGCCACAACTACTGAGCCCACGTGCCACAACTACTGAAGCCTGCACGCTCTAGGGCCCGTGCTTCACAACAAGAGAAGCCACTGCAATGAGAAGCCCACACACTGCAATGAAGCGTAGCTCCCGTTCGCCGCAACTAGAGAAAGCCCGTGTGGAGCAACGAAGACCCAACGCAGCTAAAAAATAAATAAATTAAAAAAAGAGAAAAATTAAAAATTGCTAAAAAAAAAAAAAAAAAGAAAGCAGGAAGTGAAACTTACCAAATTAAATATTTTTGAGCTAATCACAGTGGGAATACACATAGCCCAGGTTCCAAAGTAAACGATTTGCATTTAAACACAGGTTCATGTGTTATTCTATTTCTTTGAACTGTGCAACACAGAAGCATAGTAGGGATATCTTAAAATAGACAGCGGATAGTGGCCAGAAATTGTTGACTACTATAGATGGTGAGGCTGTCTAGCTCTTGTAGTGATATAAGCCAGAAGTACATGCTAAGGGCATTGATTTGCTCAAGGTCAGCATGTTCTAAATTCAGCTGCTTGAGTATGGTTTCTGTCAAGAACACGTAGGGCTCTTGAATGCATAAAAGGTTTTAGCAGCAGAAGGTGCTGTATTTATGAGGTGTGGTGGCAACATTCAGGTCATAAATATCTTTTTCTTCTTTTTTAAATATAGAATTTTAGCCTGTGGTTCTGAGTCATTTCAGAGCATAGAGACAGGAAAGTGGGCTGGAAAGTAACCTGTATAGCGGTTGTATTCTTTGCTGCTTATTTTTAGCATTAGTTGTTGTTGAAGTAAATGCTGCTCTTTTCCATGTGACAGATGACAAAGAGATATGTAATGGTAAAAAACAATTCAGGCTTATCAGTTTTGGTTTAGGGCATTCCCAGCCCCTCATGCCTTTTTAGACCCTGAAGTATCAAAGACAAAGTTCCTGTAACAAAATTAAGGCACACAGAATGATCCATAAAAAAATAACTAGTATTTTATATAGGGTACTTTATAATAACAGAAGATTGTGTATGTATACGGCATCCTTTTTTCAAGTGCTTCTACATATAATTCCTAGTTTATTCCTCATGTCTCAATCTCTGTGTTCTTAGATAGACGCTTGGTGGAATTCCTATTTAATAAATAGAAAACTGAGGCTTATACAGTTCACACAGGTCCAAGTTTACAATGCAAGATTAACACAATTTTTGTTGAGCCCTTTTTGTGTACTGGCACTGTGCTAGGTGCTAGGGATACAGATAAAACATGGTTTCATCATTTAATGGAGGAGAAAAATAGTTTGTCTCAAGAAGTTCTAGGGTAGAAGCGTGTGCAGGGTGCTGTGGGAACCCAGAGGAGAGCCCTTAGCCTAATGTGAGGGTTCAGAGAGGGTGTCTGGGGAAAGATGACCCTTGACTTGAATGAGACTTGAAAGTAGAGAAGGAGTTAGTATTGACTAGTCTTTTTTTTTTGTTTTTGGCTTGCGGGATCTTAGTTCCCAGACCAGGGATTAAACCCGGGCCACAGCAGTGAAAGCGCCAAGTTCTAACCACAGGACCTCCAGGGAATTCCCAGGATTGGCTAGCCTTAAGGAGTGTTCTCTCACAAACTCACCCTTACCTTAGAGCTCAGTATTGGCTGCAATTGCTGGCAGCTTCTTCTCTGTATCATAAAAGTTGTTTTTGCTTAAGAATCTTTATTAGACAAATAAAAAGTTGTCAACTGGGTTTCGTTTTAACAGAAGTTTTAACAGAAGATTCCAAAAGTCTAGAATGAAGTGGTTTTCAGTGCCATACATTGTGGTCACAGACATAGATTACTTTACTACTATATCAGGCCTTCAAATAAAAATTTTGACAGAGCTCTTAAAGTTTTTTTTTTTTTAAACACCTTTATTGAGCTATAAATCACATGCTATGAATTTTACCCATTTAAAGTGTACAATTCATTGTCTTTTAGTGTATTCACAGTTGTGCATCATCACCACAATTTTAGAACATTTTCCTTACCCCTCAAGAACCCCGATCCCTTCTCCCCAGCACTCTTTAGCCATCTTTCCACAATCTTCCCACCTCTAGCCCTAGGCAACAAAAAATCTACTTTCTGTCTCTACAGATTTGCATTTTCCAAACATCTCATGAGTGTAATCATACAGTACGTTGTCTTTTTTAACTGGCTTTTTTCCACTTAGTGTCATGTTTTCAAGATTCATCTATGTTGTAGCATGTATCAACACTTCACTTTTTTTTTGTTGTTGCCAAATAATTCCATTGTATAGATATACCACATTTTATGTATCCATTCATCAGTTGATGGAGACCTCAGTGCAAAGATATGTGAATGGAAAACTCTAATATAGCCCCATGATTAAGTCTTTCATTCAAAACATTTAGTGCCTATAAAGTGTAAAATATTGTGCTGAGTGCTGGTTATACATTGAGGAGCAAAAATATAGACCCTACCATTATGATGTTTACAATCTAATGTGTAGATAACCAAAAAGTAAAGTAATGGGAAAAGAACAGGGAGAGAGACTAACAGGATACTTACTTTTTTTGTTTTGTCTTGTTTTTTAACTTTTTACTTTGCAATAATTTTAGACATAAAAACGTTGCAAAAATAGTACAAAGAATTGTATGCAGATTCTCCAAATGTTTCAAATAGAAGCATTTTACCACCTTAGTTTTATCACCCATTCTTCTTTTCTTTCCCTTCCTCCATTCCTCCCTCCCTTCCTTCCCTGCTCTCTCCCTTCCTCCCTCCCTTCCTCCCTTCCTCCCTTCCTCCCTCCCTCCTTTCCTCCCTTCCTCCCTTCCTCCCTTCCTCCCTTCTTCGTTGCTGTGTGAGGGCTTCCTCTAGTTGCGGCGGTGAGCAGGGGCTACTCTTCATTGTGGTGCGCGGGCTTCTCATTGCGGTGGCTTCTCTTGTTGTGGAGCACGGGCTCTAGGCGCGCAAGCTTCAGTGGTTGTGGCACGTGGGCTCAGTAGTTGTGACTTGCAGGCTCTAGAGTGCAGGCTCAGTAGTGGTGGCGCACAGGCTTAGTTGCTCTGCAGCATGTGGGATCTTCCCGGACCAGGGCTCAAACCTGTGTCTGTGTCCCCTGCATTGGCAGGCGGATTCTTAACCACTGTGCCACCAGGGAAGCCCATATCACTCATTCTTTTTCTGTGTGTGTGCACATACAGATACACAGGTATATTTTTTCTGTTGTTACAGTGTTTGAGAGCAAGTTTTAGATATAAAGCCCCTTTACCTCTAAATAATTATATGTAAGAGAATGTCCTTATGTTTAGGAATACACAGTATTCTTAAACATAAGGACATTCTCTTGCATAACCCCAGTGCAATAATCAGAATCATCATTGGTTAACATCAGTATTACTGATTTGATGAACTGTTTGAACTGCTCAATACTATTTGATTTGAGGAAATGAAAATCAGTTTAGTACTAGTAGCTTATTTATAGACTTAATTCAGATTTTGCCAGTTGTCTTACTGTTGACTTTTTTCTTGCCCAGAATTCAAGTTCACACATTGCAATATATATATACAGTGGTATACTACTCAGCCATAAAAAAGACTGAAACTTTGCCATTGCAACAACACGGATGTACTTCGAGGGTATAATGCTAAGGGAAATAAGTCAGACAAAGAAAGACAATACTGTATGATAACACTTATATGTGAAATCTAAAAAATCAAACTAGTGAATGTAACAAAAAGGAAACAGACAGATATAGAGAACAAACTGGTCATTACCACTGGGGAGATGGGTTGGGGGAGGGGCAAGATAGGGGTAGGGGGTTAAGAGGTACAAACTGTTATGTATAAAATAAAGATACAGCGATATATTGTAGAACACAGGGAATATAGCCAGTAGTTTATAATAAGTATAAATTGAATATAACCTTTAAAAATTGTGAATCACTATGTTATACACCTGTATATACTATTGTACATCAACTATATCTCAATGTAAAAAAAATCACACATTGCATTATTTGCCACGTATATCTCTCTAGTGTCCTCTTATCTGGATTAGCTCCTTATTTTCTTTGCCTTTCATGATCCTGACACTTTTGAAGAGTACTGGCCAGTTATTTTGTAGAACTTCCTTAGTTTGGATTTGTCTGATGTTTTCATGTTATGTGTTTTAACTTACAGAACTGATGTTTTGTTCTCACATATCGGGAGGCACATGTTGTCAATTCGTCCCATTACTAGTAATGTTAACTTTGATCACTTGACTGAGGTGGTGACTGCCAGACTTTTCTACTATAAGGTTTTTTCTTTGTAATTAATAAGTATCTTGTGGAGAGATACTTTGAGACTATTCCTATATACTGTTTCTCATCTTATTTTCACAGGCCAATTTTAGCATCCATTGATGACTATGGCCTTTAACAGTTATTAAGTGTGGGGTTGCAAAATGATGATTTTCTAACTTTATCATTATCATTCCTCTGTGTAAGGAATTCTCCTGTAAGGAAGAGCTTTCCTTCACTCTGTTTGTTCTTGTATAGACTTATAGATTCATATTCAATGGGTTATAATCTATTACTTGTCATTTGTCTTACTGCACAATTGTCCTAAACTGTCTAGTAAGAAGAGCCTTTTTAAGCTTGCTCCTGTATCCCTTTGACATGGCCCTGTCCTTCCTTGAGAGCTTACTTGCTGACAGCACAAGATGTTCCAGGCTTACTTTGTACTTTTCCTGCTCCATGCTTGGTATTGGCCATTTTTCTAAGGACCGTTGGTTCCTGTTATTGGAGATAATGGTATTTAGGAAACAAGATCTGGATGCTAGTCCCAGATGTGCTCATTGGTACTAGGGTGTTACTGCTTTTAGGTCCTTTGAGTGGCAAAGCTAGAAGATGTGTGTGTGTGTTTGTGTTAGTGTGTATATGTAATTCTGTAATTCTGTATCTATCTGTTTATGTATTAAAACAATGAATTCATACTGATATGTTTAGGTCTGACACCTCAGAGTTCATTCTGTCCTCTTCCTTTATTTATGATCTCTTCTCTGACATGAAGGAACTTGGCTCTCATTATCCACAATGTTACTTCTTTGCTCAATTCTAGAATACACTTCAAGTAGTTTTGGAATTGCTAACCCATACCACTGCTAATTTACTAGCTGGAGTATGGATTTATTTATAGTTGGTTTTATTCTTTAGCCTTAGACTTGGAGGATGTATTCAAAGTACTGGGTTCCAAAGTTACTTAGGTTAGTTCTTCCTCAGCTCCCCTTTCCCCCATCTTCAATGTGATTGTTATTTATTTGAAATATAATTAAGTTCATTTCATTGTATTCCATTTTGGGTCCTTTATATCCTTGTTTATTTATTTGACTATATGAAACATTAACATAGTTCTGAAAATCAGAGCAATATTAAAATATTATCTCAGAAGTGTCATGCCCCCTCTTCCATGACTTCCCCTCATTCTTTCTACCTCATTCCTACCCAACCCCTTTTGGTAATCATAATCATTGGTTTTTTAATTTATTCTGTGTGTGTGTGTGTGTGTGTGTGTGTGTGTGTGTGTTTGGCAGTGGGTGCAAGTAAGCAGATAAATGTCTCAGTTCCCCTTTTATAAGAAAGATAACATACTGTAGATACCCGTTTGCGCTTGGCTATTTTCCCTTAACAGTGTTTCCTGGAAATCGCTTCATGTCAATTCACAGAGATCTTTCTCATTCTGTTTTGCTACTTAATAGCACTTTATTGTGTGTATTACCATAGTTTATTTAGCCTTTTTTTCTTTTTTTTGGCTGCACCACACGACTTGTGGGATCCTAATTCCCCAATCAGGGATTGAACCTGGGCCCTCAGCACTGAGAGCACAGAGTCCTAACCTCTGGACCTCCAGGGAATTCCTAACCACTTTTCTAATTATTGTGTATCCCAATTACAAACAATTGCAAAGAATAACTCTGTACATATGTATTTTTGTCTTGTTGGAGTTGCATCTTCAAGGTAAATTTCCAGAAGTGGAATTAGTCAAAAGGTAAATACATGTGTAGTTTTGTTAAATATTGCCAAATTCTTTTCAGTAAGGACTGTATAAATTTGCATTCTCATCAGCAACGTATGATAGTGCCTCCTTCTCTATTGCCTTGCCAACAGAATGTGTTGTCATTCTTTTAAAATTTTGCCAAGCGTGGTATATCTGTGGTATTAATTTGCATGTGTCTTATGAGTGAAGTTAAATATCTCATGTTTAGGGATCATTTTAAAATTATAGGGTGTGTGTGTGTATGTGTGTGTGTGTTTGTGAATTGCCTATTCATATCTTTTGCCCATTTTTCTATCAAGCATTTGGTCCTTTGTCCCTCAGATTTTAAGATTTCTTTATATATGAGGGATATTAGCTCTTTATGTATGATATATGTTGCCCTTTTTCTTTCATTTTGGTTTCATTTTTTATGTTTTTTGCCTTGTGAAAATTTTGTGTGTGTGTGGTCAATTTTATCAATCTTTTATTGCTTCTGGATTTTAAATCATAGTTAGAAAGCCTTTTTCCTACACCAAGTTTAAAGAAGCATTTGCCCTCTTTTCTTCTAGTACTTATTGAGATACTTTTTTAGCATTTAGATTTCTAATCCATTTCGAGTTTATTCTTGTAATTGGTGTGAGGTGTGGATCTAATGTTCTTTTTCCAAATAGCTAATCAGTTGTAGGGACCTACTTTAGATTGGGTGGACAGGGAAAAAGCTATAAGGACATGATATATTAAACTAAGATCTGATGGGAGCCTGTCATCCACAGTGGTTGGAATGAGAGCCCTAGACAGAGGAAAGAGCACACGTGAAGGCTCTGAGATTAGAAAGAGCTTGGTTAGGTAAAGAATCTGAAAGCCTGCCAATGAGAGTTCGGCCTGTTGGAGTGGGTATAGTAGTAGAGGTGTGACTTGAGGTTGGAGGGAAGCCACAATATGGTTTATGTCTTTATCTCTCTGGCTGCTCTTTCAAGGGGGAAGGGGACAAGAATGAAAGTAGGAGTAGAAAAACCATTAGGAAGGAGGCATTAAAGTAATCAATCCACAGAGAAGAGGCGGTGCCAGTGGAAAGAAATCGATAGGTTTTGAGATACGTTTTAGTATTAATGTGTCTATTTTGTTTTTTACTAGAATTAATTTTTTTCCCTTGAGGTAGATGCTTTGTTATGGTTGATATTTGTTGACTTAAATTGTGTGTGAGTTTGGACAAACACCTGACTTCCATGGCCTCAGCTTTCTCATTTGTCAAATAGGAATGTCATTATGATTCAGAGTATATTTCTATATATATGCACTTAACCTGGAAAGCTCTACTAGACATGACTGCCTGAATCAGAGGAAGTGAAATAATAGCCTTTAAAAAATTTTAAGCTAAATCATGACATTTTGTTTTTAAAGTTAAGTTATTTTAGGCTGTTTTTATAATTCCCCTGAATCAATGGTTATTGTTTACCCCCTAGAAATGACTACTTCTTCTTATCATATATTAAGAAAAATATTTAAACAAAAACAGTGTTACAGAATACATTGTTTTGCAATTTGCTTTTGGTTAACTGTATATCTTTGGACTTTTTTTTAAAATCTAAGTTTCTATAGAGTAATCTTACTCTATGAAACTATTTAAATAGAAATTTCACGTGTGACCTCCATTTAGATACTAATTGAACACATCAACTGTAAAGAGACAGTTATAAGGCAGTAGAGAAAAATGGGATGTCAGATGATATTAAGGAATTAATGAATTTTTTAATGTGTGATAATAGAATTGTGGTTATTATTATTAAAGTATCTCTTAAAGTTTTATATGTTGAGGTATTTTTAAAAAAAGTTTTCTAGGACTTCCCTCGTGGTCCAGTGATAAAGAATCCACCTTCCAATGCAGGGGACGCAGGTTTGATTCCTGGTCGGGGAACTAAGATCCCACATGCTGCAGGGCAACTAAGGCTGCGTGCCACAACTACCGAGCCCTTGCACCTCAACGAGAGAACCCACGTGCTGCAAACTACAGAGCCCATGTGCTCTGGAGCCTGCGTGCCACAACTAGAGAGAACAAACAAACAAACATACAAAAGCCCAGCACGCCACAACTAGAGAGAAGCCCGGGCAACGCAACAAAGATTCCTGCATGTTGCAACTAACACCCAACACAGCCCTCCTGCCCCCCAAAAAAAGTTAATTTTTTTTTATTTTTTTATTTTTTACCTGCCCCATGCAGCATGTGGGTTCCTAGTTCCCTGACCAGGGACCGAACCCGTTCCCCTTGAACTGGAAGCTCGGAGTCTTAACCACTGGACTGCCAGGGAAGTTCCCTGTTGAAGTATTTATAAATGTAATATACCTGGGATTTTCCAACTACCACCTAGTGGGTAGCCATTATAATTTTAGAGTCGTTTTGTTGATGCACTGGTAATTTTTGAAGCTGGGTGGTTGGTAGATGGTGGTTCAACTGTACGTATTTGAAATTTTCTACAATAAAAAGTAAATAAATGCAGTTAGGTCTTAAACACTTTCAAATTAAATGCCAAAAACAGTTATCATAGTTCTTAATATCCATGGAATATACTGGTAGTTTCCTAGAGTGTGGCTTTAATCAAAAGCAGTTTTGGGTGTGGGGGAGGGATATAAACTTCAAAGTGTAAGATTCAAAATGTTTGTTTGATTAAATAGAATTGAAATTAGATCTTTTATGCCTTTACCTTGCTAAACTTTTTTTTTTTTTGGCTGCATCGGGTCTTTGTTGCTGTACACTGGCTTTCTCTAGTTGTGGTAAGTGGGGGCTACTCTTTTTTGTGGTGCGCGGGCTTCTCATTGCGGTGGCTTTTCTTGTTGCGGAGCACAGGGTCTAGGTGCACGGGCCTCAGTAGTTGTGGCTCACGGGCTCCAGAGCGCAGGCTCAGCAGTTGTGGCACACGGGCCCAGCTGCTCCGTGGCATGGGGGATCCTCCCGGACCAGGGCTCGAACCCGTGTTCCCTGCATTAGCAGGTGGATTCCTAACCACTGCGCCACCAGGGAAGCCCACCTTGCTAAACTTTCATGAAGTTTTTGATAATAATATTTTAGTTGCAACTGTGACTAAGTTCCTTTAGTTTCACGATTGAGTGATTTAAGTCACTTTAAATACTTTCAGATCAACGTGACTAGCTAAGATGCTTTCTGAATTTTAGTTAACTCCTCTTTTTTCTTTTTACTTAGTTTTAGACAATTTTCAATTTCTAATAGGTAAAAAATAGAAATCTTGATTATTGATGGGAATTAAAAAAACATTCTTTTACATTTTGTTTTAGAATTATTTTACTGAATTATAATTTGAGATATATTAATATTTAGGAAGGAATGTTAAACATAATTATTCTAAAAATTGCTACATAATATTAGACCACTTTTGTACTTAGCTAACCCCTTTCTTTATGTATTTCACTCTGAAAAATTTTGTCCATACCGCTACCTACATATTAGAAAAACAAATTGATATCTGTGCTATATCATCTTGAGCTAACAATTTGGTGGCCAAAATTATTTTTAATATGGAAACTATTTTTCATTATTTGTTGTGAAAAAACACATAACATAGTATTTACTATCTTAACCATTTTTAAGCATGCGGTTCAGTGGTGGTAAGTATGTTCACGTTGTCGTGAAATGGATTTCTAGAACTTTTCATCTTGCATATCTGAAACTCTATACTCATTAAACAACACCTCCCCTTTTCTCCCTCTCCCCAGCCCCTGGTAACTATCATTCTACTTTTTCTACTTTCTGTTGCTATGAGTTTGACTATTTGAAATATCTCATGTAAGCAGAATCATACAGTCCTTGTCTTTTTGTGCCTGGTGTATTTCACCTAGCATAATGTCCTCAAGATTCATCCATGTTGTAGCGTGTGACAGGATTTCCTTCATTTTTAAGGCTGAATATATTTTATTGTATGCATATACCACATTTTGTTTATCCATTCTTCCATCCGTGGACTTTTGGGCTACTTCCATTTACCCTCCTCCCCTGCTGCCTCCTTCTTTGTTTTTGCCATCCTAATGGGTATGAGGTGATATCCCATGGTGGTTTTGATTTGCATTTCTTTAACTAGTGATGTTGAACACTTTTTCATATGCATATTGGCCATTTGATATCATCTTTGGAGAAATGTCTATTCTTTTGTCCATTTAAAAACTTACTTGTTATTTGTTGTTGAGTTGTAGGAATTCTTTATATATTCTGGTTATTAACCCTTTATCAGATATATTATTTGCAAATATTTTCTACCATTCTGTAGGTTAACTTTCCACTCTGTGTCCTTTGATGTACAAAATTTTTAAGTCTGATGTAGTGCTATTTGTCTGTTTTTGCTTTTGTTGCCTGTGCTTTTGGTGTCATAGCAAAAAAATCATTGCTAAACCCAATGTCCTGAAGTTTTCCTCCTTGATTTCTTCTAAGAGCTCTGTAGTTTTAGGTCTTAGGGTTTAGCTCCTTAATCCATTTTGAGTTAATTTTGGTATATAGTGAGTATAAGGATCCAATTTCATTTTTTTTTGCATTTGGATATCAAGTTTTTCAACATCGTTTGTTGAAGAGACTGTCCTTTCCCCATTGAGTGGTCTTGGTACCCTTGTAGAAGATCATTTGATCATATGCTTGAGGGTTTATTTGTGGGCTTTATATTCTATTCCATTGGGCTATTTGTGTTTATACCAATACCGCGTGATTTGATTACCATAGCTTTTGTAATAAGTTTTGAAATCAGGAAGTGTGAGCCCTCCGACTTTGTTCTTTTTCAGAGATGAATATTCGAGGTCCCTTGAATTGTTTTTATTTATATCATCATTTTCCCTCAAATTTGAGGTAACATTGTGAATTTTTTTTATTGATGTATATAATTGATACATAATATTATATTAGTTTCAGGTGTACAACATAATGGTTCAATATTTGTATATACTGTGAAATGATCACCACAATAAGTCATTAACATCTGTCCCCATACATAGTTATAAAAATACATATTGAGAATTTCAATGTTAAAACTACCTTTAATATATGTCACAATTTAAGAATGTAGATTGACCAGTGGGTATAGTCAATACATAATGCATTTTGTCTATGTTAACATTTTGATTCATCTTTCCTTTTCAGCTTTATAGTACAATTTACCCTCAGAGCATCCCTTGCCTAGTAATAATTTCTGAACATGCTGTGTACTTTTCACTCCTATTCCTTTGTCAAGGCCTGAATATCCTTCTCTGTTCTTCCTAAGAAAATTGTATTCATCCTTCAAGGCTTAACTTAGATGTTACCTCCTGGATAGTCTTTTCCTGAAGTACCCTGTAGTCATTCCTTCTGAGCTATATTTAGCATAGTAGGGTATTTATATGTGGAATAGGCACTCACTGAGCCTTAATTAGGAAATACTTACTCTTATTGTGAATTACTGGAACATAGACTCAAAATTTTAAAGTTGGAAGGGACTTTTGATATCTTCTTATATAATCCCCTACCCATACATGCATAACTTTTAATAGTATCCTAACACATTTATTTGTCCAACCTCACCCTGAACTCTTTTCAGTAATCACAGGAGACTTCCCTTTTAAAACTAGGTCCTGCTTAGACCCATGGGTACTTAAGGTGTGTGGGAGTATTTCATATAGTGGGATAAGTATAATAGGTCTTTTTGTGATGTCACTTTTTTGTGGTCTTAAATTTTAAGAAATAAATACTTTTTTGGGGTAATTACAGGTATATTATAGAAACAGATACAGAAGTTCATAGATGTCTTTTAGATGTCTAGACTGTTCTAAGGCCATGAGTTTATTCTTCTCTATGTAGTCTTTAAGTTTATATCGAGGGAAATTTTTTGGGGAATTACATGAAGTAGGCCTCTTTGTTTTCAGGCATCTTTCATTGTTAAAAAAATTTCCCCTTTGGTAACTAGAATTCTAACATATCCTCACCCCCACTTACGTAAAGTAACTGATTCTGCTAACCATAAGAAACTTGGTTAACAAGTGGATTAGATACATGTATTTTATCTGAGGAACATAAATATATCTCAGTTTAGAATCCTGAACTAAGGCTTCCCTGGTGGCGCAGTGGTTAAGAATCCACCTGCCAGTGCATGGGACATGGGTTTGAGCCCTGGTCCGGGAAGATCCAACATGCTACAGAGCAACTAAGCCCGTGCGCCATGACTACTGAGCCCGTGTACCACAACTACTGAAACCCATGCACCTAGAGCCCGTGCTCCACAACAAGAGAAGCCACCACAATGAGAAGCCCGCGCACTGCAGCGGAGAGTAGCCCTCACTCGCCACAACTAGAGAAAGCCTGTGTGCAGCAAGGGAGACCCAACATAGCCAAAAATAAATAAATAAATAAATAAATTTATTAAAAAAAAAAAAAAAAGAATCCAGTTGCCAGTGCAAGGGACACGGGTTCAAGCCCTGGTCCAGGAAGATCCCACATGCTACGGAACAACTGAGCCCGTGCGCCACAACTACTGAGCCTGTGCTCTAGAGCCTGTGAGCCGCAACTCCTGAACCCACATGCCACAACTACTGAACTACTGAAGCCCACACACCTAGAGCCTGTGTTCTGCAACAAGAGAAGCCACCGCAATGAGAAGCCCGTGCACTGCAACGAAGAGTAGCCCCTGCTCGCCACAACTAGAGAAAGCCTCTGTGCAGCAACGAAGACCCAATTTAGAACAAAGTGTATTAGTATCTTGCTTAGAGGACTGTCCTTGGGCTGTCTGTGCCAAGAGACTATAGTTTAGATAAGGTCTCTTTAAGTACCTAAGGAACTAAACTACTTCAAGAGAGAAAAGAGAATACGACTACTTTGCCTTGTACTAAATTCTGTCCATTTGGAAACAGCTTTGGAATTAATCTAGATATTCTAAGTATTAAATCCTGTAAAGGTTATTTAAGACCCCCTTCAGTTCTATGTGCCTAGGCACTTGTAACTTCTAATTTCATTTCTTCCCAATTTTCTCCTTACTTCCCTTCATCCTTCCTGAAATGAAATGAAAAATAATACGGCATTTCCCATATAATCATTTCTGTATTTTGAAGAGTCCATACTTTATTCTCCGTAATAAACTCTTCTAAGATAATCCCTTACTCAATTCTTTTATATGATGACAAATCAGTGCTTATGATTTCACAAATGATTTCAGTAATAACGAAAAAGAAACAACATGAAAAATATCATAGGATTTGGGTAGAACTAGCAGATTAGGAATTCTGAATTTTAATCCTAATTCTAGTACTGATTTACTTAGTATATGTGACTTGTGAGGAGGCTACTTAACTTTATATATTTGCACATTAATGGTTTAAAGCTGTATTATGATCCTCTTGCTGTATATGTGTGATGTTAAGTTATAAGATAACAGTACATAAATGCTAAGTAATACTAGTATGGCGTAGGACAAAATCATTTTGTAAAAGCTTGGTCACAAAGTGAGTTTGTTAATTCTGTTGATTTTAGATGTAAAATATGTAATAAATGTAATGCCATATGAACGGCTAGTCAGTAATTTTATGTCAGATTGGAATGACTGTATTCTAGAATTGACTATAGTAGTTATATAGAAATAGAAATAACTAACAGTATAGCAGGTTAAAAAGAAAACTTTTGTGATGGTTTTTAAAATTAAGTTGAATAAAAGCCTTTAATTCTAAGGTTATCAGTTTTTTCCCTTGTGCTATATAGCTTTGTTTCAAAGGTGTATATAGTGTCATGAATGTACTGTAATAGAATGTAATGACATCACGGATTAGATGTCGGTCCTGACCCCACGCACCTCAGAATGCATGTGCCTGTTTGTTTCTGAGTCTTCAGCATTTTCCCATGAATGGAATTCAGCACCCTGGATGTTATTAACAGAATGCCTGCTGCCACGGAAGAGTGCCAGTTCAGTGGCCAGTGAATAATTTAGTCATCAGTTGGTGTGGCAAGATTGTATTACTTAGGAGAGAATTTAATATGTGCGAAACTTTGACATTAAAAAGAACAAATGTGTTTTTCTTTTTGATAGAACAGTGAATTACAAAAAGTTTCAAATATATTTATCTAAAACCAGTGTACTAATTAAAATTTATTTGATTTAATGTTTTTAGAATTATAATAGTTATGGATGCTCACTGTCAGAAAAAATTCAGTAATACAGAAGGCTAAGAAGCAAAACAGGAACAGTTTTCCCCTTTATTGTGACTCTGCTTTATAATTTTTATAATATGTTTTATTCTTTAAACAGTTCTCTATGACGTACATTTCGTTTGTTTTCTGATAATGCTACCGGGAACCTTCTGGAAGTCCTTGGACACTTGTAGGTACATTTCCACAACATTTCTAGGAGGAGAATTGTTGGGTCAAAGGATATGTATGTTATGCTGCTGGTCACTGCCAATTTCCTTTCAGAAATGTTGTACCATTCCAGTGCACAGTCTTACCAATAATGTGTGAACGTGTCCTTTTCTTCACATTCTTGTCATCACAGGGTATTTCTGGTTTTTCAAATTGGTGGCTGTAAATAGGCAAAAAGCAAAATCATTTAAATTTTATCTTCACTCTTCACTACATTTTAAAAAGTTTTATATCTGTCTTCTCTGTCATACGTTGTACTGGTAGATACTCTTATGTGGGGAATGAGAATGTAAAAGTAAACAGAGTTCATATAAAAGCAGCATTTATTGACTGCTTAGTACCAGCCACTGTGCCAGAAACTTTTCATAATTACCCTTTATCCTTATAGCAACCGTGATAAGTGGTAGTACTGTCTTTATTTGACAAATGGGGAATTTGAGATTCAGATACGTTAAGCAACTTGCCCAGTGGTACACAGCTAATTGCAGAGCTGTGATTTGAGCTCAGTTCAGTCTATCCATTTTACCATGCTCCTTCTTCAGAGATTTCCCCTCATCCTCCTGAAACTCCTCTGCTGAAGGACACCAATGACTGGTTTGTTAATCACCAAATTTGGTAGATTTTTTTTTTGTTTAAAGTCCACATCTGGCTGGACCTCTGTCTTTCACTGCTGTTAGTGCTTTATTTTATTGAAATGTTCTGTACTGGTTTCCTAAACACTATACCTTCAGGTCCTTCTTTCACTTCTCTGACAAACTTTCTTGTTCATTTTTTCACCTCTTAAATGAGTACATTCTTCAGGGTTCAGTTTCGACCCCTTTCTCATTCAATATAGTTCCCTCTTGGAGATCTTACTCTCTCCCATGACTTCAGTTTGTTTGCTTAATATGGTAAATTTTCAAATACCTTCTTGTAGCCCTGCTCTCCCTTTGAACACCTAGTTTGTTTCCAATTATCTCCTTGGGCAGTCTCTGGATGTTACTAACTCATGTTCAAATGATTCATCTTTCTTCCAAAGTTTTCTCATCCTCCCATATTACATATCAAAATTATTAAAGGAACCATTTCCTTTGTTATTTAGTGTTGGCTGTTTCTGTGCTATGTATCTAATCATTGTATGACCAGATCCTATTGATTTTACCTCTGAAATATCCTCATATGTAAATTTTGCCATGCTCTTCTCACCGCCTTGTTCTGGTTTGGCCTTCTGTACTAGATTAGTAATTGATTTTTTAACCTATAGTGTCTGCCTCTTACTCTTCTTATCCTGCATTGTTAGAGGTGTGTTATGGATTGGTTTGAGAGATCACAGATGTGTGCACACACAGATATATTAGAAGACTTTTTTTTTTTTTTTTTAACTACTTTGCTCTTTTTTACCCCTTCAATTCTGATCAGCAAATGTCACAACCTAATGACCTTTTGGAAACCTAATTGTGGTGGCATCAAGATTATAGCATGCCTTTGTCCTTGAAATAGTTGTATACAATTGGAAGAGGCTGATAAAGTAATCAAAAAAAGGGATTAGAATACTTAAAAATGTGTGGGTAAAATGTTGTACTTAGGAAGCATTTGGTAACTTTCAGTAGTTTTTATCATACACCCCCTGATAGCACGAACCCTGTATATCTGTTATGTCAGGAGTCTGTCTGTGGTAAGGAGCTGTTTCATATTGTAGCAAAATGCTCCCTGGCATTATAAAATAAACGTGGATTTTTCCCTTTCCTTCCTGTAAGACTAAGTTAATCATCAACAGTTCCTAAAGATAAAAATATTTGTATTAAGGATGCTGGATGTACAAGCAAATAGTTAGAGGTGGAAACAGCTACATAGACATTTAGTCCAACTTACTTTATAGAAGAGACTAGTGAAATGCAATATACCTAAATGAGATTTGGCATATCAACATTTATAAATAACTCTTTTACATGTATGTAATAGGGGTGTATTTATAGATTTTGAGTAATAACAAAGTAATAATAAATTATTCTTTGAATCTAAGGATATAGATTCTCTGTAAATGGTAAGACATAATGGAAGAAATTGACAATCAGTGACTGCAAAAGTCATCTGAAAACAGGATATCATTTTCAAGCAAAATACTTTTAGAAGTATTTAGAAGGAATAAACTCATTGAATAAACTCATTTGAGTAATATGATGGTGAAGCTACGTAACGTGACAGAAATGTATTTGAATCTTTTAAAGATTTTATTTACTCTTAATTGCTTTTCATTAATATATAAGTCCTTCAGAGAGACTAATATGTCATTGAATTAGTAACAAGATTCTAAACACAATATAGTATTTTGGATATGATGATATTCCTTTTTTAGGGCTTATAAGAAAACTTTATACTTTTTAGTGGTTCATATGAGACACTAAATACAAAGTCTTTCAAAACAAGAAGGATAGAATTTAAGTAAAAAAACAAATGAAACATTATACTTATATCTGGTGCTAAATAATGCCAAATTATTTATTCACAGGTTCATAATTTCAGCTCTGCCACTTATTGTGTCCCTTAGAGCAAGTTGTTTAACCTTTCTGAACCTCAGTTTACTCATATGTAAAATAATATTAGCGACCTCAAAGGTTCTTATGAAGGTTAAACTCCATAATGCATGTAAAACAATACAGTCTTGGGACATTTTATAAGTAGAAGCTACTTTAAAAAAAAAGTGGTATGGTTTAAAGGAAATTAATAATGGTAACAAGATGATAAGGAGTCTCCCATAATTATTCCCTGGTGGCCTGCATTAGGTATATGTGCTGCTTTATTCTTTGGAGTAGAAACTGTGAAATCTTAGAAAAAGTAGTTGAATTTGTGTTAATATTGGTTAATACAGACATTTTGGGAGGAGGGGTGAACTTACGTTGACGTATAAGATACAGTACACAAATTTTAAGTTTACAGCTTAATAAATTACAGTGTGAACTGACCCATATAACCACTACCCAAGTCAAGTTTATTGACTGTTTGGCTGTTCTAGTTTGTGAAGTTTCTTTTGCCCAATTTTCTTTTTTTATACATTTATTTATTTATTTATTTTTGGCTGCATTGGGTCTTCGTTGCTGCGCACGGGCTTTTCTCTAGTTGTGGTGAGCGGGGGCTACTCTTCGTTGCAGTGTGCAGGCTTCTCATTGCGGTGGCTTCTCTTGTTGCGGAGCACATGCTCTAGGCGCGTGGCCTTCAGTAGTTGTGGCACGTGGGCTCAGTAGTTGTGGCTTGCGGGTTCTATAGCACAGGCTTAGTAGTTGTGGCACATAGGCTTAGTTGCTCCGCAGCATGTGGGATCGTCCCGGACCAGGGCTCGAACCCGTGTCTCCTGCATTGGCAGGCGGATTCTTAACCACTGTGCCACCAGGGAAACCCTTGCCTAATTTTCTATTTGCTTGGCTTTCTTATTGTTCATTTGTGGTTTTTAAAGTATATATTCTCTATATGAAACTTTTAGGAGAAAAATAACTTCTTCCATTCTATGGTTTGCTTTTCACTCTCTTAAGGCTGCCTTGGGTGAGTACATGGACTCTTTTAATACATAATAATCTTATTTTAAAGTAGTTTTATTTCTCAAAAATTTCCTTTATAATTAACACCGTTTGTGTCTTATTTAAGGGATCTTCATGTATTCTAGGTTCACTAAGATTTTTTTCTGCTTGTTTTCTTTTAAAACTTCTATTGTTTTACTTTTCACATTTAGCTCTGCTGTTTTTTGGGGATTGATTTTTGTGTATAGTATGAGCTAGGGATTAATGTACATTTTTCTCCACATGACTATCCCTTAACTGAGCACCGTTTATTATTCCACTACATGGAAGGGACAGTTTTGTCACAAACCAGGTGACCTTATATGTGTGGATCTGTTTTTGGACTCTTTGTTCTGTTATATTCATTTGTCTATTCTTATACCAGTATCACAGTGTCATTACCATGATTGATAGTATGAGTCCTTTTGCTTATTCTTCAAAGGATTGTTTTTGGTCCTTTGGATTTCTAGATGAATTCTAGAATGTGTCAATTCTACAAAAAATACTTTTATTTATTTTTAAAATTTATTTATTTATTTATTATTTAATTTATTTATTTTTGGCTGTGTTGGGTCTTCGTTTCTGTGCGAGGGCTTTCTCTAGTTGCGGCAAGCAGGGACCACTCTTCATCGCGGTGCACGGGCCTCTCACTGTCGCGGCCTCTCTTGTTGCGGAGCACAGGCTCCAGACGCGCAGGCTCAGTAGTTGTGGCTCACGGGCCTAGTTGCTCCGCGGCATGTGGGATCTTCCCAGACCAGGGCTCGAACCCGTGTGCCCTGCATTGGCAGGAAGATTCTCAACCACTGCACCACCAGGGAAGCCCTATTTTTGAAGTATATATATATATATATATTTACCCCTGGGAATGCTTGGGGAGTTATTTTCCTTCAGCACTTTAAAAGATGTTATAGTCTGGTGTCCATTATTTCTATAGAAAATTGGCTCCTTTGATGATGGTATGTTCTTCTTTCCCTTCTGGGTACATTTAAGGTTTTTTCTTTGGTTTAAGCAGTTGACTATGGTGTGTGTGTGTGTGTGAAATTCTGCTTGGCCTTATTTAAATCCCCTCCGTCCCCCGTATTTTATTGTGAAACTTTTCAAACTGAGAAATAATTTGAAAGGATATACAGTGAACATGCATATACTCACCACCTGGATTCTACAATTAAGATTTTGCTATATTGGCTTTATCACAGATATCCCTCTACCTATTTGTCATTCCATCTTTATTTCATGAGGGAATTCAAAGTAAGTTACAGACATCAGTACACTGTACCATTAAGCACTTAGGCATGCCTCTCATAAAATAGCTCAGTATTTATTTATGATTCTTTGTCTGGAAGTACATGTTATATACAGTGAAATGCACAAATCTTAAGCACTATCCCAGTGAGTTTTGACAAATGCACACACCTGTGTAACCCAAATTCCTATCGAGATATAGAACATTACCGTCACCCTAGAAAGTTCCCTCATATCTGTCCCTCCATCTCAGCCCTTTCATTCGTATCTACTGATCTGAGTTTTTTCATGACAAATTAGTTTTTCTGTTCTAGAACTTCATGTCAGTGGAACATACCTTTTGTCTAAGGTTTATGTCTCTCAACGTGAGGATTTTGTGATTTGTTGGTATTTTTGCTTGTATCAGTAGATCATTTCTTCTTATTGATGAGTAATTTTTCTGGTACAGGATTTCCAGGCCTACCTTATACTTTTCCCCACTCAGTTCTGGAATCAGCCATTTCTCCAAGGGGCCTTATTAGTTCCTTTTAGTATGGGAATGGTATTTAGAAATCAAGAATTTGTTTTTTTAACAAGTAGATTCCAGGTTTTTTTGCCGAAACTTTCTATCATTTCATTCATTCTCTTGAACTTCTTTTTTTTATCGTTATTTTAAAGTCCCTGTTATTATTTCAATAGGTAACTGTGAGGCTGCCTCTATTGATATTTCCTCCTTTTGTTTCTTTGCATTTGATTATAGTTCCTGTTAGGCTAGTATCTTTTTGTTTGTTTGCTTGTTTGTTTCTTTAGTACTGGACCTTGGGTATTAAGTGTTAGATAGTGTCACTCCTTTGGTATTCCTGCCAAATAGATAACCTGAACCTTCTCGTGAGGAAACATTAACTAAACACAAATTGAGGGAAATTCTACAAAATAACTGGTTTGTATTCTTCAAAATGACAGTATCATGAGAACCATCAAAATGCTGAGGAGCGCGTTCACTGTTTTCTCCTTATATTGTTGTCCACTCTGCGAAATAAGTATGAGGAAGTTTCACTGTAATTGAGGAAAATTCGCTTTTGGCATTGATTTTGATGATTAAGTTAGGATTCTATGGATGCTGAATTGATATAAAAGGAGAGGATAGGTATCATATCCGACAGTATCTTTTCGCCTTTAAGGCATTGCATTCTTGTCTAAAATGGAAAATTTGGCTGATTTGAGAATAAAATGTAATTGAGTATGCAACCATGTGAAGAATAAATTTTATTTTGGGGGAAAAAAATGTTGTGGAGCTCTTCCAGATAAGGGGAACTAAAGAGACGTGAGTCTGGGAGTTATTTATTTTTAAGAATTGTTTATTGTAAAAGAAGGCATTATTGAGACAACTGGCAAAATCTGAATAGTAGTATCACATTAATATTGATTTCCTGGTTTTGACGAATGCGCTGTAACTATGTAAGAGGCTCCCCTTGTTTTTAGGAAGTAAACACTGAATGAAGTATTTAAGGGTAAAGGGATACAGCGTCTGCATCTTAACTGTCAAATGATTCATAAAAATCATATTTGTGTGTGTGTATAAAAGAGGATAATACAAATGTGGTAAAATGTTAACATTTGGCAGATCTGTTTAAGGGTGTATAAGAATTCTTTGTATTAGTTTTGTAACTTTTCTATAAATCTAAAAGTATGTCAACATAAAATGTTATAAGGAAAAAAGTATGAGAAAAGTAGTTATATATTTGCTGAGTTAAGTGAAATTTAAGAATTTCACCTTTAAGAAATGGCATGCTCCAGAGTGCCACCAGGTTGTGTAAGAGATCACTCACTTGGTGAGTGATCTAATCTACCTGCTTGTTAATGCATAGGTATGTGGTCTTATGATTAAATAACGCATTTGCAATAGTTCATAAAATAAAATGATCTATCTACATGGTGTTGAGGAGCTTGGATTTTCACTGAGACTGTGTAGGTTTGTTTATAAGCCCTCCCACTTGCTGAGAGAACTTGGAAAGTTACTTCTGTGCTTTAGTTTCCTCTTGGCTACAGTGGGATAATACAGTACCCACCTCAGAGGATTTTGTTAGAATTTAATGAGATAATGAATATAAAACACTTAGCACAGAATCTGATTCCTCATTAGAGCTCAATAAACATTTTTGTTATTTTCAGTAATTTTGCAGAATTGAGTCATTTACTGCAATTAAATAATTTTTTTTGTCTGATTTAGTTTAAATACACTGTATAGATTATGAATTTCTGTTGGCATCTACTGATGATACATTATGATTTTAAATATATCTCATGGTCAAATAAATTTGAGAAATCCTGTATTGTTTTGTACTTCCCTCCTAATCACCTGTAGAATAAAGATTACAGCATTTGTCTTATTACCTCATAGAATAAAATATTTGAAAGGGTTGTAAAATACAAATGCAATGCAGATGTAAAATATTAATAATATAGTCCATTTATATGATCTGTGATAATTAGACATTGACTTTTCTACATCCAGTAGCATATAAACCAATATATAAAAAACAGACACTTTCAACCTCAGTTGCTGACATGTTTTTCCTTTATTTTCCAGATACTTTTCATATTCCCCTACCAAGCTTCTCTCTCTTGATATATGTTAATAACAATTTCCTCAGTTTTCTCTTCCATAAGATTGAATTTTGAGATCTTGCAACTGTTCTTGGTAGATAAAACATAAAATAAATAGGGCTGTCTGTAAATGAAATAAATTTCTGACTCCTACCTTTACAAAATATTAGCTATTGATCAGTCACAGATGTGCAAATTATTGATGTATACATCTTTTCGGTGTTGGGCTCTAAGCGATACATTTAGCATACTGGTAATGACTATTAAATCTTTGCTATCACCTATCCTCTACCTCTCAGGTTTTACATTTAATAGATTTTGAAGATATTTATTATTACTGCAGTTCTTTGTACTTGGCGCTTTGATCTGGAGGCGCTTTGATCTGGATCATTGTGCAGCATACTTAAAAGATTAAGTGGCCTTGCAATTAGGATATTTTTAATTGTGGTATTTTTAGTCTATGAGTCAAGCTACATTTGAATGAGTGTCTATTCTAAGAGCCTGTACTTTGATTACATTTGAACACGTTAATGAATAGTTGCAGTTACAGTCATAAAAGCAATCTGTGCGAATATCCAGTATTCTGTAGCGTTGTTATTGCCTACAGCAACAAGTTTCTTATCATGGTAAACACTCGTGACTTCAAAAAGAAAATATTTCTAGAAGTGATTGATTGGCTCTTTTGAAATTTATTCGCCTTTCTGAGAGTGTTGAAGTTTTGTTGGTTGCTTTAAAAAAGTACCATTCTGCAGGATATTTAAACAAGTGCTGATTAAGCTGGAAGTAAACTCCCTAGTATATTTTAACAGTCATCCTTCTTTAAAGTTCCAGTTGTACAAATGTTCTTTCATATTTTCATAAATTGTAGTTGCATTATGATTTGGAAGATTCTTGGAGGTATTCCAGTTCCCCTGTTGTACTTAGAGGAGTCTCCTTCGTGATAGCCCCTGCAGACAGTGTAGAGCCTCTCAGGGATACTTCCAGTATTCCTTCTCTCCCAGTGTCAGAGATTCTCAGTAGGAAATTGTTCCTGGTAATAAAAGGAAATAAAAAAATTGAGTTAACACTGATTATGTAGTTTGATGGTAATAATATTAGAAGAAAACACGAAATTCCTGTAAGATTTAGGTGACTGAAAAATTTTAAACATTGGTCTTTTGTTGTATTGTATGAGATGCTTGTTTTAGTAACAAGTATTATGGAAATGTATACTTCTCTCTCCTTTCCAGGTTGATTCCTCAGAGATAATTGCTGATAAAACTTGGGTGTGTATCCTTTGCTAGATTTACTGTGCTTGTATAAACACATGTTTATTAGTGCCTGCATTTTATAACCACTTTAGGTCTTTGCTGTCTTTTGCTAAGGGCTTTGCCTTGTAAGAATTTATTGAGTGCCTGACGTTATATTTATTAGTAATCACACCTACTGGATGGTCACATCTACTATTGAACTCATTTCCTTATTGCTTTTGTAAAAGGTTGTTGTAGTCATCTTTTGGAACACAGTATCTGCCAAAATAAGAGCCGTATTTTAACTGAGAAGTATCCAGCAGATGTCTGTGTATTTAACATGGAAGATTATTTATGGTTAAGATGAGTAAATGCTTAAAGATCAGGAAAAGGACTTAGTAAAATGTCAACTACAGTTCTTTTAACATAAGTGTATATCTCACATTTCCCGGTTAGTCTAAAAATCAAAGGTGATATGTTGAAAGAGAAAAGAACACATTAATGATAAGTATAGCATCTGAGTGGGAGGACTTCTAGTAAGATAAAAGTCTGATAGTTTTAGTAATCCTAGGAATTATTTATTTTAACACGTAGTAGTTAAAGCATGGATCCTGAAGCCATAATACCTGGCTTTAAATCCCAGCTGCTTGTCACACTAGCTGTATGACCCTTAGGCAAGTTGCTTATCCTTGTGTCTGTTTCTTTATCTATTAAAAGGATTGGTATGAATATCAAATGGGTTAATATTTATAAAGTGCTTAGAGCATTGCCTGGTTCATAGTGCTAGGTAACTGCTTGATGTTACTGCTGTTATTATATTTATTTTAAAGGATTTACACAGAATGAAAAGTAGGTTTAAAAAATGGCAGTGAAATACTTTGATTGTCCTAGAAAGCTAAAGACCAGTTAGCCTCAAAAAAGGCACAGAACTATTAGAAAATATAGGTCAGTTAGTATTTTCTTATTCTGTGGAAAATAAAACTAGAACATAACTTTAATTGAATTGTTAAAAAATACGTTCGGTGTCAATTTGTAGATTTTCTGTTAGTTTGGCTTTCTGTGTTTCTTTCAGTTACAAGATTTTATAATTGAGATGGTATGGTATAGAGAAAGGCTTTTGGAATAAAGGCATTTGAAATCTCATTTCCATCACTTTCTGGGTAACTTCGGGTAGTATATCAGTTATCTGTTGGCTGTGTGACAACTCCAAAACTTAATTGCTTCAAAAACGATTTATTATTTCTCATGATTTTGTGGACTGACTGTACTCAGTTGAGGGGTTCTTCTGTTATATGTGGAACATTTTGTTTACCAGCATTTTTGATCTCGGAACAGAACAACAATGCTGAAATCTGTTTTTAGAACATTTTATTTAAATGAGCTAATGTGTTAAAAGTTATTTCTGTGATGCCTGGCCATTGTTAAAACTCAGGAAATGGTGTTGATTTTTATTTAATAGTCAAAACAATTCAACTGTCCCAAATGTAAAGTGGCTAGCATGTAAAAAAAGTCTCTTGGTCGATACTTGTTTGGCTCATGTGTTTGAGTTAACAAAGCTATTCACAGCAGAACTCTGACAGCTTCCACTGGTTGATCAATTCAGTGAACAAATTAATGAGTGAATGCCTACTATATGCCAGACAATGTTCTCAGTGCTGGGAATATAGCATTGAAAGAATTAAAGTTCTTTCCCTCATGGGTTTTATATTTAGTGGGGGAGGGGAAAACAGATAATAAGCAAACATATATATCAGTTGGTGGCAAGTGCTATAGAGAACACTAAAGCAGGATAAAGGAGGAGAGGTAAGTATATGTGCTGGTGGGGGCTTACCCTTCTGTTTAAGGTGGTCAGGGAAAGCCTTTCTAATAAGATCTTTGGGCAGAAACACAAAGTAAGAGTGAGGGGATCAAGTCCTGCTGTTCCCTCTGCCTGGAACCTTCTTCTAGATAAATGTAAAGGTTTTGAGGCAGCAACTATGGTTAGAGACAGTAAGGAAGCCAGTGTAGGTGGATGAGAGCAAACAAATGAGATAATGGTGGGAAATACTAGACATAGCTGCGGGCTGAATCACGTATGACCTTGGAGGCCATTGTGAGGAAGTTGACTTTACTGTGAGATGGGAAGAAGCTCTTGGGAGGTTTTGAGGAGAAGAGTGATGCGGTCTGACTTGTGTACTAAATGGATCACTCTGGCTGCTAAGTTGAGAGTAGATGGTAGAGGACGGGGCAGAAGCAAGAACAGTTGGGGAGCGTGCAACGAGAGATGCTGGTGGCTTGGACTGGGGTTGTAGCAGTAAAGGTAAAGCAGAATGGTCAAATTCTGGATCTATTTTGCAGATAAAGTCAATGGGATTTGCCGATAAATGCAGGAAGTGAGAGAAAGAGGAGAGTCAAATTTGATTCTCGCACAAATTATGGGCCTGAGAAACTAGGAGGACAGAGTTGTCATTCCTGAGGTGGGGAAGGCTGGAGGAGGAGTGGGTTGGAGGGAATTATGAACATGTTTTGAACATGTTCGGTTTGAGATATCTAGTAGACACTCAGTAAGAGATGTTGAGTAGACAGTTGGATACATAAGTCTGGAGTTGGGGAGAGAAGTCTGGGTTGGAGATACACATTTGGGTTTTAAGAATAGAGGTGGTATTTAAAACTGTGTGATTGGGTGAGATCGCCTAAGGGAAATGAATGTAGTTAGAGAAGATAGGCATCCAAAGACTGAGCCTTGGGGCACCCCAGAATTTAAAGGTTGTAGAAATACGATGGAACTGGAAAGGAATCTGAGAAGGGACTGCAGGTGAGGTAAAGAGGAGAGCAGAGTGGTGTCCTGGCAGTCAGTTGCATACTGTTTAAAGCAGGAGAGCACAATCAACTGTGTCAAATGCTGCAAGTCAAATAAATCAAGGATGTGGCAATGCAATGGCTGATGGTGACTTTGACAAGAGCTATTTTGGTGGAATGATGGGGAAATGAAAGCCTGATTAGAGTGAGTTCAAGAAAGGGGCAGAATTGGAGGCAGCTTTTCTTAACAGTGCTTTCAAGAAGGACTGGTGTAAGGGGGCATAGAGAAACGGGTGATGGCTGAAGGAGAGTATATAAACAAGAAAGTTTTTTCTTTTTCTTTTTTTTTTCAAAATGGGAGATATGGGATATCATTATACATATATATATATATGTAGAGAGAAGGAGGGAGAGGGAGAGAGAGGTTGGTGATGAGAGAGAGTGGGAAATTGGTGGAGTGATGTACTTCAGTAAGTGAGCATGGGTGCCTTAGATAGAAGCACTGACAGATGCAAGTGGGCTAGTAGATGTGGTGGCGAGAATGTGGAAGTTTCTTTCAAATCCCCCCCTGCCCCCAGTAAAGTTGGATGCAAGGACAGGAGTCAGGAGTGAGGATGAGGGAGGAGGTGATGGTTTGAGAAGAGAGGAGGTGTGAATTAGGACAGTGGGAGTATGAATAAATTAAGAGAATGTATATAATGTTTTACATTTTACATAGATTCTTTTACTTAGTCCTTTGGATAATTTTCAGAGCACGCTACATCAGTAAAACCCCATTTTAAAAATGAAAATACTAAGGCTCAGGTAAATTACTTGCTATTAGAGGGATTGCTAGGTGTCTGTTGAGTGTTTAAAATCTAGCTCTATTTAGATGATTTGCATTATTTGAAGTCAGTGCTTCCTTACCAGACTCCCAAGATTTGTCCTCCCAGAACATTCTGCAGAGATTTTTAAGTACCACTATAGCAAAACATTCTTATGAATGTTTTTACCCCAGAATTTACCCATGACCTGTGGTTGACCCCCAAATGAGAGATCACATGTTGTGCCATTCCATTTGTATGACATGTCCAGAACAGGCAGATCTAAAGAGACAAAAAAGACAAAAAAGAGACAAAAAAAAGAGAGATCTAAAGTGACAAAGTAGATTTGTGGTAGCCTAGAGATGGAGGAGTTTGGGAGAAATGGGGAGTGACTGGTAATGGATATAGGGTTTCTTTTGATGGTGATGAAAATGTTCTAAAATTGATTGCAGTAATGGTTGCATAATTCTGTGAATATACTAAAAATCATTGATTGTACCATTTGAATGGGTGAATTGTATGGTATGTGAATTATGTCTTAATAAAACTGTTATTATAAGAAATGCCTTCTGCATCACCTACCTCAAGAGAAGACTGTTCTAATTTTATTATTTTTATCTTTATTGAGTTTACCATTTATTTACCTTTTCCAAGTTTGTGCGGCATTTCTCTGGTATCTTCTTATTGTCAAAAGTAGAGAGAAGCATGTAGCTATACACTTGTATGTAGAGGAGTATCATCAAGAGAAGCCTGGATAGCTGTACCTTTCATTTTTACTGAGTGACATTTCTGACAGAATCATCAGAATCTGGCCCTTAGTTTTGTCATTTCAGAAATTATTTGATCAGTGTCCTAGACTTGACCAGACCTGGGTTCTGTCACTAGATTCTCAAGAAACTGAAATATATCAGCATTATGCTAGTTGATTAACTTTAATGAGAAACGTTAGGCAGACTAAATAATCAAGTTGGCCTAAGCATTATATTCTCTGTATTTGAAAAAATAAGTTAGGAGTCATATTATGATCACTGTTTTCTTGATGGCCATGAAATCATCACATGAGTTCATAGTTCAATGGCATTTGCAAGGATAACCCAGGGCATCTTTCTCTTATAAGAATATAATTGTTCCTAGAACTTGACATATTGAGTTCCTGAACTGAGACATCCCTTTTCCTAACACGGCTGGGTTTCTCTGCCAGTAATTGAATTTTCAGCTTAAAAAAGTAAATAAAAATGAAATAAAGTAATGCCATTATTAGTTATCTTCTTTTCTGAGTGACGGTATTTCACTGTGTTCTTAATTGAACCATCTACTGCTAACATTCTTTTTGAGTTCTCTAGCAAAAGACCCACAAACCATTCAGAGTTCAGTTTACCCAGTTAAAAAAAATTTTTTTTAGCTTCCCCACTTTACCTGTATGTTATATCAGTGTTTCAAGGTTTTAGAAAAGTAAAAAAGGATTTGGTCTTAATAAATATTGATAAATTTTATTAAAGTCATATAGCAAAAAAAGGAAACATGGCATTTTATATGTAGATTGCCTTTGTTACCATATAACCTAAATTTTTGAGTTGGTTTGTGGATTTGCCTTTGACACTTGCCTTCTAATTGTGAGTTATTATTTATAGAGTGGTGAACAACAGGTTTAGTTATACTCTCGGTCCAGTGGACATGTTTAATGTGTGCCTTGCCTGTCTACAGAAGTACAAATGATATCTGTTCCCTGCTATATCCTTAGCACCACCACATTATAGGTGCTCAGAGGGGAGTTAAGTTAGATGAGAAAAGAAGTAGAAGAATTTCCTTTAGGTGTAGAACAAAAGATTTATTTTTAAGAGTGGTCCATAAATCAGAATTTCTGCTGTGGTCATTTATATACAAAAGTATATTTAGCCCAGAGGAATAATTTGAGAGCCAATTAAGATACAACCAGAAAACTAAGCATTATTCATTACTGACAGATGGATATATTATTCTTTAGTGCATAATTTGATTTTAAAAGTTTATTGTATTGTAAGACTGGCCAGCAGAGCTCTGACAGCTCTGGCAGTTTTCATCTAGACTGTAAATGCTTAACGGTATTGCTTTCCCACCTTTTTACATGTGATGATACATATAGAAAATATAATGTTTTATGGCATGCCACGGTAAACTGGAGAGAATTTAGGCACATTTGACTCAGACTTGGTAAAGAAATTTATTACATTTTCTTTATGATATGTAGTATTATAAAATAAAATACAAAAGCTTTTGGGAAGATAGTTGTAGCAGCCTTGGAATTGTGCCATTCGGATCCACTTCAAGAGAACCTCCTGTGAAGAGCGGTTAACTGACAGCCTCCAGCTGTTGTGCCTTTAGGTAATGCATCAGTGCTCAGAGAGGCCCCTTTGCTGCTGGGCTGCTCTCAGCCAGTGACCAAACACAGTGGGGGTCCTAGAGCTGTGCTGTTCTAGTTTGTTGGGGAACTAGCCTAGCAGATAATTTTTGCCTGGGGACTCCCCATTGACCCTGCCAAGATTTTCTCTTAACAGCACTCCTGTTGGAGGTTCTTTCCACCCAATTCTTCCTTTGCACCTCTTTCACAGGTGTCAGAACTGCTCAAGGTCTGAGGCTCTCTTCACCTATTCCTTCTTCCTCTCCCTGTGTATCTTTCAGAGACATTTTCCCCAAGAAATTTCTTGCATATCTTATCTGCTTCTCAGAGGATTTAAACTGATGCAATAATACATAATGAATTTGTATAAAACTTGCAGTTAAAATTCTTTCATTTTTTAAAATGAGAAAGTTGAGTTTGCTTCCATAAATACAACTTTTGAATCTTAGATTTTTATTTGAAGTGGTTTTATACAATTCCTAGTCAAGAGTTTGAAAAGATAACTCTATATTCTTGTCACTGTCAACTAGAAACTTGGCTCATTCATTAAATGGTAACAAATGGCAGAAGGAATTCATCACTCTTTGTCTAGTTGACAGAAACTCTTCTTAATTGTTAACCAGATTTCAAATAATTTTGGTCTCTTTAAGTTGAATATCCTAGATACTATCATTTTGTTAATTTTCTTTCATTACCAAATGCGGTGTTGAAGTTTTCTACAGTAGCCAATTTCAAGTCCCATGAATTTTTTATATTAATTATTTCAAAATAATCATAAAGCTCTTATACGCAGCTATAGCTCAGTCTTATTAATAAGTCTTTAGGATTCAAATTAGTACATGATTAAGTATCACTAGTGAATCTCATTTACTCCATACTTTTGAAACAGGCTGCCTTTTGCTTTGAACCTTTTAAAGTACAGATTAGTATATACCCTTTATAAACTCTTGTGTCCATTTCTCTTTCTTTCTGCCTAGACTTCTATTCTTTGAGGCCTAGTTCAAACCCACATTTTACACTGATGCTTTCTTTCCTTTGTGTGAATCAACCTGTGTTGGCATGACTTATCCGAGAAATGTTTACTGAGTGCATATTCTCTGCTACGTTCTGCGTATAAAATAGTGAACAAAAAAGGATAATATCTCTATATTGTGAATATATAAGATTGATAATTTAGTGTAACCTATTTTTTTATCTTTCTACAATACAGTTTAGCATTTGATTATAGCTGAATATAACTCATGTTTGTACATCTACACACTTACTGAGTTAAGTATTTCGTCAAAAGAATGAAGACCTTTTATAACTATGTTTTAAGGTTCTTTTATGCCTCGTAACATCTCCCCATGACACTTACTTGTTTTTCACAAGTACTTGTGCATTAAGAGTCCACTGAATCTTAAGTATTAATTATAGCAGAGGTGTTTAGGAGTAGAGAGTCACTGGACAGATCTCAAATCTATGGTAGAAAACAATTTGTTTATTATCCTTTGAACTTATTCTGATCAGAAGAGTTGAAGGGAGGAGATGGAATAGTTTTCCCATTGGGTTTAACTACTTGAGTCTAGTGCTTTGGTTCTCAACTTTGGCCATGTGTTGGAATCACCTGGGGAGCTTTAAAAACTACTGATGCCTACCTCCCATCCCCAGAGTTTCTGATTTAATTGGTATGGGGTGTGGCCAGGACAAAGGGATTGTAATGTGCAGCCAAGATTGAGAACCACCGCATTAGGAGATAGTGACAATCAGCACTCTCAGTTAAAAAAAATTAGCAGAAGGCTTATTTTTTTTAACTGTATAAAATATACACTGAGAGATCCTGGGAACAGTGCCATCCCAATAGTAATGAGGACCCATAGCTCATTGAGGGAGTTCCGACTGGTCAAGTCTGGGAAAATTAGAGCATCAAAATAAGTAATTATAGTAATGGATTATAACCCATTGAATAAAATAGGAATCCATTATACTTACGTAGGTAAATAAATGAATAAATTGAAATTGGATTATTTGTACAGTCTCAAATTGAAACTCCACAAAATACTTCATTACAGAGGGGAAAGGAGAAACTTGATAGTGGAGAAATCTAGCAGATACCATGTTAAGTAGTCAAAGTGAATATTATCAGTAGTGGAGCAAATCAAAATTTTGTACCACCTGATAGCATATAATGAGAAAAAAACCCCATCACTTTTTAAACATTTCTCCCAAAGATCTATAACCCTCATCTAATTACAAGAAAACATCAGAGAGACCCATACTGAGGGACATTTAACAAATAACTGGCCTGTAATATCTTATGCCAGGGTCATAGCAATCAAGGAAAAACTTGAGGGACTATTCCATATTGGAAAAGACTGAAAGAGATATGACAGCTAAATGCAGTGCATGATTCAGAATTGGATTCTTTTTCATAAAGGACGTTATCAGTGTAATTGGCCAATCTCGCAGTCCAAGGCTTAGATGGTGGAGATGTATCAGTATTTGTTTCCTGATTTTGATGATTGTATTGTGATTATGTAGGAGAATATTCTTGTTTGTAGGAAATACGAAGCATGCCATTATTTGGCAAATTACTCTCAAGTGGGTTAGGAGAAAGTATTTATTGTACTGTTCTTATAACTTCTCTGTAAGTTTGAGACTGTGCAGGATAACTATGATTGTATGACTTTGGATTTAGAGAACTCTTAGAATGTTAATTTTCTTATGGAAAAGTCATGTGAAGTAGCAAGATAATTTATCGGGGAATTGTATCTTTCATGAAATAATTTTCCAAATAATCAAAGCTCTTCAAGTGCTAAAATGCTTTTTTAACTGTTTTGATGTATCCTGTACTTTTCTGCCTTTTAAGGCTGAATATATTGAACTTGGTTTTATCTGTTTTGGATAACAAATAGCCCAGTTTTTATTATTATCTTCTGAAGTAATACCCACGTCTAGATCCATGGTTAGCCTTTGGGGTTTTGTTTTGTTTGGTTTGGGTCTTATATTCCGGTGTCTGGCTTTAAGTTCTGTTGGTGTCATGGTGCATGTATTTTTAATTTGTCAGTTCTCTTTCTAGTGTGTTATTTCTAATCTCCTGTAGTCTCAAAAACAAGATCTATGCTTTTCCTTTTTTTACTGTCATGTTAGTAAAACTCGGATTAAGTATAGATATTTTATCATGTTGTTGTACTCATAGCACCCCTTGAAGTTTAATTCAGGATTATGGCTAGGTTTCAACAAGTTCTGAAAAATGAAGACTTACTATAAATAGTAGATGATTTCGCTCTCATTTTACAAACTTCTCTTAGAATATCAGATGAATCGGATAATTTTAAAAGAAAACTGCTCTGATTGATTGATTGATTATTATTATTTTTTTAAATTTCAGAGCTCCAGAGATTATATTGGGGTTGCCATTTTGTGAAGCCATAGACATGTGGTCACTGGGATGCGTGATTGCAGAATTATTCCTTGGATGGCCTCTCTACCCAGGAGCCTTGGAGTATGACCAGGTAATAGAACTGTCGTGATAACCCAGTAGAATTGGTAGAATGTAAAGAAAAATAATAGACTTACAGGAATGCATTTTCCCAGGTATACAATACATATGAGACTCTTTTTAGAATAAATTGGCAAAACCTGGGATCTAACGGAATTTAAATTCAGGATCTCAAAACAGAACTTGATTTTTAAAGTGTTTTCATAAACAAGGGTATAATCCACAGGCCTGAAAACCTTTTGGGAGAATTTTTTTGGTACCATTTTTATATTATAGATATATAAAGGGCTGGACTGTGTCCATTTAAATGATAGTGCTTTGCTTGGGTGACAGACATCACTTGGGTGATGACGGCTGAAATGTCAGCCTCTTCCAAGGAATAAAAGTCATCATAGCTGCTGGTCTTGAACCAACAACCTTTACTGGTGGTCTTAAGTACCTCAGTCACCCTAACCCTCTTTAGTATTTTTAGCTGTTTTTGGTGGTGCTAAAAGTCTAGCTTAACATTATTGAAATGACTCTCAGTAGAATCCAGCAAATCACCTCATTACACACTTTTCATGGTAGTTTTCAGGTGTGTTCATTAGTCTCTCTAAGCTACTAGACAATGTTGTTTGCTATTTACTTGGTTTTTAATATCAAGATTCTTTTTTGGGTAATTGTTACCTTCTTCACTATTATTTGAAAGTTTCATAGCATCTCCCTTATTAGAGAGATATATACTCAACTCATATTTTAGTAGAAAATGTTAGTCAGAATTAACAGTGGTTACATATATTTTGTCTGGCTTGTATTTTTATTTAAATGATATACTATTTAACTTTTAAACATGAAAAAAATAGAAAACAGAACATTTTAAAGCACACATAACTTGTAGCAAAATGCCTGATTTTAGCTTTCTATATAAAAGGGGATATGAGAGGTAGTTAATTTAGTGACTTAAATGTTGCTGAGATGACCCTAAAAGTCATTTAATATTAATTATTAGGTTAGATGTTATCATTAACTTTAATCTTATCCTCTTCCAATGACTTTCTACCCATAAAATTTCTTTTAGGCCAGGTTTTTTTTAAATATTCTCTACTTTCCCCCTCCATGTTCAGCATACCTCTTAAAAGACCACTTCCATAAAAATTTCCGTACATTCTAGCTTCCTTCATCTTTTTACCCAATCATTAACTTCGATGCAGGTGCCAAACTGTTACTAGTTTTGAAAGAGTTAGTGATCTAGTTGGAGAGTCCCATAATCCCTTAGCTGCTGAAGTACTGAGGTACCTGTCAAATTCTAGAAATATACCTTTGGCTTTGTGGACCACAATTTATGACATGCATAGTACTCTGGAGCAGGACACCATCTAGTGGCAATATAAAGGTCAGTTTGCTATTGTACTCTGGATTTGGACTTTACAGTTATAGTGTTGGACAACTAATGTTGATACTGAAAAGGACCCTACAGATTATCTAGTTACTACCCCTTCACATTTATAAAGGAGAAAACTGAGGCCTGGAAAAATGAAATGACTTGTCAAACGTTACAATGGTAATTTAACACAAAGTCCTGACCAAAGCTCAGTTTTTCTAAAATCTATAACAGATTTTTTTTTTTTTAAACTAGGAGGTGTTATCTGATCCAGATTAACAATATTTTCAGAATGTATATTACTTTAATTCCAAAAGGGTACAGTAATTGAAAAAAGTTATTAGCATATAGCATAAATAGCCACACAGTTATCAATTCAGTGTTTTAAAAGGTATTTTCCAAGATATATGAATGCAAACGAATAGGAGTGATGTGTTTTTTGGTTCCAGTCTTGGACTTCATACTCATTTTCAAATATGATGCTTGCTGTATAGGTTTTGATAAATGTCTGTTTTCAAGATAAGGGCTATCCCTTTATTCCTAATTTTAAGGTTTTTTTAAAATCCTAAATTGGTTTTGGACTCTGAAATGCTTTTGTGCATCTATTAAAATATTCACGAGTGGGGTTTTTTGGGGTTGTTTTTTTACTTTAGTCTATTTATGTGGTTGAATTTCATAAAATTTCCTCAACTCCCTGGATTATGATCAACTAATTAGGATGTGAAAGGGCATGCCTCTGTCTGTTATCTGTTTCCTATTCTGGGCATCAGCTGCCATGATATACTTGGATACCCAATTGGGGTGTTGTTGCTATTTTATTTTTTTAACTTATTTTTTGCCTTACAGTGGCAGTACAGTGGGCAATAGTAGTAACATTACTAATTAATACTTATCGAGCTCTTTTGTGTGCCTGGAACTGTCAACACTTTAACTCATTTAATGTTCACAACAACCCTATGAAGTTTTATAGATGAGAAAGCTGAGGTGTGGGGAAGTTTAATAAGCTTGCCCAATAGTCTAACACGGGCAGTCTGAATTTAGAAGCTATGCTATTAGCAGTAGACCACCTCTACACTACTTCATGGATAATGATACTTTCAAGACACTAAAAGAGTCCAGCTGAACCCTGCCCTAGTCTGCCCTAGCTCCCTGGCACTGGCCCTCTTCCAGACTCCACCTCTACCCTACTACCACTGTCAATCTGCTATTGCTTGAAGAGGGTTTTCACAGTCTGTATATTAGTTATTCAGATTCATCAACCTCCATTGTTATTCTGTCTCCAAATTTGAGTTCTAGGGAAGGAGCCAGCAGCCTGTGCTAGTTTATCGTTTTGTCCTGTGATAACTTTTTATTTTTAATCAGTCATCAATTTTATACACATCAGTGTATACATGTCAATCCCAATTGCCCAATTCAGCACATCCCCACCCCACCGCGGCTTTCCCCCCTTGGTGTCCATACGTTTGTTCTCTACATCTGTGTCTCAACTTCTGCCCTGCAAACCGGTTAATCTGTACCATTTTTCTAAGTTCCACATACATGCGTTAATATACGATATTTGTTTTTCTCTTTCTGACTTACTTCACTCTGTATGACAGTCTCTAGATCCATCCACGTCTCAACAAATGACTCAATTTCATTCCTTTTTATGGCTGAGTAATATTCCATTGTATATATGTACCACATCTTCTTTATCCATTCGTCTGTCGATGGGCATTTAGGTTGCTTCCAGGACCTGGCTATTGTAAATAGTGCTGCAATGAACATTGGGGTGCATGTGTCTTTTTGAATTACGGTTTTCTCTGGGTATATGCTCAGTAGTGGGATTGCTGGATCATATGGTAATTCTATTTTTAGTTTTTTAAGGAACCTCCATATTGTTCTCCATAGTGGCTGTATCAATTTACATTCCCACCAATAGTGCAAGAGGGTTCCCTTTTCTCCACACCCTCTCCAGCATTTGTTGTTTGTAGATTTTCTGATGATGCCCATTCTAACTGGTGTGAGGTGATACCTCATTGTAGTTTTGATTTGCATTTCTCTAATGATAAGTGATGTTGAGTGTCCTTTCATGTGTCTGATGGCAATCTGTATATCTTCTTTGGAGAAATGTCTATTTAGGTCTTCTGCCCAGTTTTGGATTGGGTTGTTTGTTTTTTTGATATTGAGCTGCATGAGCTGCTTGTAAATTTTGCAGATTAATCCTTTGTCAGTTGCTTCATTTGCAAATATTTTCTCCCATTCTGAGGGTTGTCTTTTCGTCTTGTTTATGGTTTCCTTTGCTGTGCAAAAGCTTTGAAGTTTCATTAGGTCCCATTTGTTTATTTTTGTTTTTATTTCCATTACTCTAGGAGGTGGATCAAAAAAGGTCTTGCTGTGATTTATGTCAAAGAGTGTTCTTCCTATGTTTTCCTCTAAGAGTTTTATAGTGTCCGATCTTACATTTAGTTCTCGAATCCATTTTGAGTTTATTTTTGTGTATGGTGTTAGGGAGTATTCTAATTTCATTCTTTTACATGTAGCTGTCCAGTTTTCCCAGCACCACTTATTGAAGAAACTGTCTTTTCTCCATTGTATATCTTTGCCTCCTTTGTCATAGATTAATTGACCATAGGTGCGTGCGTTTATCTCTGGGCTTTCGATCTTGTTCCATTGATCTATGTTTCTGTTTTTGTGCCAGTACCATATTGTCTTGATTACCGTAGCTTTGTAGCATGGTCTGAAGTCAGGGAATCTTGATTCCTCCAGCTCCGTTTTTTCCCCTCAAAACTGCTTTGGCTATTCGGGGTCTTTTGTGTCTCCATACAAATTTTAAGATGATTTGTTCTAGTTCCGTAAAAAATGCCATTGGTAATTTGATAGGGATTGCATTGAATCTGTAGATTGCTTTGGGTAGTATAGTCATTTTCACAATATTGATTCTTCCTATCCAAGAACATCCATATGTTGGTATCATCTTTAATTTCTTTCATCAGTGTCTTATAGTTTTCTGCATACAGGTCTTTTGTCTCCCTAGGTAGGTTTATTTCTAGGTATTTTATTCTTTTTGTTGCAATGGTAAATGGGAGTGTTTCCATAATTTCTCTTTCAGATTTTTCATCATTAGTGTATAGGAATGCAAGAGATTTCTGTGCATTAATTTTGTGTCCTGCAACTTTACCAAATTCATTGATTAGCTCTAGTAGTTTTCTGGTGGCATTTTTAGGATTCTCTATGTATAGTATCATGTCATCTGCAAACAGTGACAGTTTTACTTCTTCTTTTCCAATTTGTATTCCTTTTATTTCTTTTTCTTCTCTGATTGCCGTGGCTAGGACTTCCAAAACTATGTTGAATAATAGTGGTGAGAGTGGACATCCTTGTCTCATTCCTGATCTTAGAGGAAATGCTTTCAGTTTTTCACCATTGAGAATGATGTTTGCTGTGGGTTTGTTGTATATGGCCTTTATTATGTTGAGGTAGGTTCCCTCTGTGTCCACTTTCTGGAGAGTTTTTATCATAAATGGGTGTTGAATTTTGTCAAAGGCTTTTTCTGCATCTATTGAGATGATCATACGGTTTTTATTCTTCAATTTGTTAATATGGTGTATCCCATTGATTGATTTGCGTATACTGAAGAATCCTTGCATCCCTGGGATAAATCCCAGTTGATCATGGTGTATGATCCTTTTAATGTGTTGTTGGATTCTGTTTGCTAGTATTTTGTTGAGGATTTTTGCATCTATATTCATCAGTGATATTGGTCTGTAATTTTCTTTTTTTGTAGTATCTTTGTCTGGTTTTGGTATCAGGGTGATGGTGACCTCATAGAATGAGTTTGGGAGTGTTCCTTCCTCTGCAGTTTTTTGGAAGAGTTTGAGAAGGATGGGTGTTAGCTCTTCTCTAAACGTTTGATAGAATTCACCTGTGAAGCCATCTGGTCCTGGACTTTTGTTTGTTGGAAGATTTTTAATCACAGTTTCAATTTCATTACTTGTGATTGGTCTGTTCGTATTTTCTGTTTCTTCCTGGTTCTGTCTTGGAAGGTTATACCTTTCTAAGAATTTCTCCATTTCTTCCAGGTTGTCCATTTTATTGGCATAAAGTTGCTTGTAGTAGTCTTTTAGGATGCTTTGTATTTCTGTGGTGTCTGTTGTAACTTCTCCTTTTTCATTTCTAATTTTATTGATTTGAGTCTTCTCCCTCTTTTTCTTGATGAGTCTGGCTAATGGCTTATCAATTTTGTTTATTTTCTCAAAGAACCAGCTTTTAGTTTTATTGATCTTTGCTATTGTTTTCTTTGTTTCTATTTCATTTATTTCCGCTCTGATCTTTATGATTTCTTTCCTTCTGCTAACTTTGGGTTTTGTTTGTTCTTCTTTCTCTTGTTCCTTTAGGTGTAAGGTTAGATTGTTTACTTGAGATTTTTCTTGTTTCTTGAGGTAGGCTTGTATAGCTATAAACTTCCCTCTTAGAACCGCTTTTGCTGCATCCCATAGGTTTTGGGTCGTCGTGTTTTCATTGTCATTTGTCTCTAGGTATTTTTTGATTTCCTCTTTGATTTCTTCAGTGATCTCTTGGTTATTTGGTAACGTATTGTTTAGCCTCCATGTGTTTGTGTTTTTTACGTATTTTTCCCTGTAATTCATTTCTAATCTCATAGCATTGTGGTCAGAAAAGATGCTTGATATGATTTCAACTTTCTTAAATTTACTGAGGCTTGATTTGTGACCCAAGATGTGATCTATCCTGGAGAATGTTCTGTGTGCACTTGAGAAGAAAGTGTAATCTGCTGTTTTTGGATGGAATGTCCTATAAATATCAATTAAATTTACTGTCTCATTAGTGCTTTATGTATTTGATTTGACTTATATTTGCTGGGAAATATCAGTAACATTCTAGGAAATAAAATAATATTTTTATGGATGAAGGGACAGTATTTACTTGGTAAATGTTGTTTGCTCTTGAAAAATGTTTGTTAGAGTTTAGGTAGAATCTTATCCAGAACAGCTGAAAGCCTGAATTTATATTCAAATTTTATTATACTTGGTAATATCAAATTATATCTTATGTAAGAAGAATAAAGCTCACTCCAGGGGTGGGGGTGGGAATCTTCAAAGAATTCTATTTTGTCAAGCTATTCAGGTCTCAGAGAGACCTTCTCAAGTTGACTCAAGGAAGAGTTCATTTATTTATGTGTGGACTGTCCAAAAATCCAAGAATGAGCTTTATTATGACTCGATTTTGTGAAGTCTGGAGTTGAAGGTGCTTTTAGATTCAAGGCAACACTTAGAGAAATTAATAGGCTTTGGTAGAATTTCACTCTGGGGCTCGATCTTAAGTGTAACTTAGCTGCTCTTTAAGTGCTTTTATCTGTTCTGATTCTAACTTGCTACTCAGAATTTCTGCTCATTCTTAACTCTGGTTATGTTAACATGGTCATCAAACTCTAGCTCTGCCTTATAACTCTTCAGCTCATCCTCCAACAGTATCTGGAATTTCTTAGTTTGCGTTTCCGACACTGTAAATCTGATTTGCTTAGCTTAATTCTAGTTGAGTTCACAAGGCAAATTTATGAATTAATTGCTTCTAGGTCAGGTCTGCACCCTTCATCCACTGGAGACAGGAGGGGCATACAGATGGACCAAGTTCTTTTCAAATGACTGGCAGGCATTACGACCAAAAATAAACTTGGCAGGTTCATTTGCCGTTTTCTTTTTTCAGTGCCATCTCAACTTCTTAGGTATATTAATTGCTCTATTGTATTCTCTTAGCACTTTGTTTTCTTCTTTATAATGGCATTTCCTAGTTTAATTGCAGATTATGTGCTTAAATATTTATTCTACTGAATTTTTTGAATAAATTTTGAAGATTGGCAACATATTTTATTGTTCTGCATAGCTTTAGCATCTGACACATAATAAATGCCCTGTGTATGTTTGTTGAAATTGAATTGTTGAGCACCTTTCTTACCATCTGTGATACTCTGATGCAACATCAAGGTACTAAGCTCTTAGTACTTTTCATTTTCTGTTTCCATAAAACAGGGAACTCAGGCACTTGGGGGATGTGGGGTGAGCGGGAGGTACTGCACTTTAATGTAATGAAACTAATTTGTAAGGTGGAGATTTTAGTTATCATTTCATGTAAAATTGGGGATACAAATATGCATGAACATAGACTCTGTTGTTAGGAGGGGCATAGTCTAGCAGGGAAGACTGACATGTAAAAATAATTGTAATGTAGTGTTATAAATGCAGTAAAATTGTTATGTTCTAGGTGTGATGGTAGCACAGAGGAAGGTGATTGCCTCTGTTTTGGATGGTTAGGCCTAGCTTTACAGAGGAGAAGTTCTTGAATTGAGTCTTGAAGGAGGAACAGTAAAATTTGCCACATGGATTTGGTGAAGTGGCAGGGAGGGGAGTAAGGAGGGAGAGGAACAGGGATGTTGATAAGTAGGGGTTGGAGAGCAATCTAGGAAAGAGAAACTAACCCATGCAAGGTTTAGCAGGTGCTAGAGGGGGCTGGAGTACAGGAGCATGTAAAGAGCCCGGAAGAGATAAAGCTGGAGGGCCTGTGTGCCATGTTTAGAGATTTGGAATCCATCCTGTAGGCAGTAAAGTAATTTTATACAGTGGAGTAATAATCAGATTTGCATTTTATTAAAATGGCTGTTAGCAATTTCTTGTTCTTAGCAATGTGAATAATGAATTGGGAGTGAGTGGATGGGGTCATTAGGGAGGCAGGTAGACTAATTAGGAGGCTTGTGAGATTGTATAACTCAGAATTGAAGAAGACCTGAAAGAGGAATGGAGAGGAGAGACAGTTATGAAAAATACTAATGAGGTAAAATTGTTACGGTTTTGGATGTTGGGTGATGAGGGCGAGGTAATTGTTGGGCATAAATTTCAGGTTTCTGATTCGGGTGGTTGGTGGTGGTCTCCAAAGGGGGAAATACATGAGGATTAACAGGTTTAAGGAAAATCAGTTTAGAATATGTTCACTTCGAGGTACCTGAAGGCCTGCCAGATGGAGAGTATCAGCAAGCAGTTGGATCTACAGCTCCAGAGCTAGAGATAAATATTTAGACATAGAATTAGAGATAAAACTATGGGCACATGGGGCTTGTAGAGGGAAAGAAGATAGATAAAACTCTAGAATGCAATGCCATATAAAAAATGGAGGAAGGCAATTAAAGAGTGCCAAGAAGTAGGAAGAGAAATAGAAAAGAATGATGTGGAAAAGAAAGGAACAGAGTTTTCAAGTTATTCACTTGAAAATAGCCAATAGCGTTGAAGTAAGATAAGGATTAATATGGGACTATTAAATGTGTCAGTTAATAACAGGACAGTATCATTTCGTGAGAGTAATAGTAAAATTCCAGTTGTTGTGTGTTGAGGTTAGAATGGAAAGTAAAATGTAGACCACTATTTTAAGGCTTTTAACTGAATGAGAAAAGTGTTTTAAATAGTTAAGGGAGTTTTTTGGGTTTTTTTGTTGTTTTTAGGCTGGAAGATATTAAACATTTTTGTAGATAGAGGGCAAAAATCTCATACAGAGGAAGAAATACAAGATGCAGGAGAGGATGGACTAGTTGTACTTGAAGTTTAAAAAAAGAATCCTGTGTTCTCAAACACAATTTCAAGGGGTTAAGCCTCTGTTTATTCCCTGTGCTGCCCAGTTGTTGATCTGGGGAACAGATATTTGAGGGCCAACTATGTACCAGACACTGTCATGGGTGTACGTGTAAGAAAACAAAACAAAGTTCTTCCCTTCATGAAACTTAGATTCTACTGCAGAATGGGTAAGAAAATACAAAGTAAATGTACAGAATATCAGATGATAAAAAGCGCAGTAGAGAAAAATACAACAGAATAAGTAGAGATAGGGGTACTGAGCAGGGGAGAGCTTGTTCGTATTTATTAGTGGGGCATGAAAGGCCTCATGAATAAGGTAACATTTGAGCTGAGAGCTGAAGGAAGTGAAGCACTAGCCATACAGATGTCTGGGGGAACAGTGTTCAAACAGAAGGATGTTAAGTTCAGAGACCCTGAGGCTGGAGCTTTTCAATGTCCTCCTGAGAGAGCTCATCTACACCTGTGTCCTCCTCTACTGACTCAAGCACACATATGCTAGTGACATAGACGCATCCCCTCCAATGCTCCTATAACCCTAATTCACCACGTCAGCTTGTCACTAAGTCAAGTAACTTGTCAGTTGCCTGTGTAGATTTCTCCAGTTTCTCCGGTGGTTTCCCAGTATTACCTCTCGGAGTAAAATCCAGACTTCTTAACCTACTGATAAAGCCCTTTGCCTGCTAGATCAATTTCGTCTCTTGCCATTTCTCCCTTAGTGAACTTCAGTCTCTGAATGTGTGGATGTATTCTTTTTATTTTCCATATTTACTCATATTATAACCTTAGCATAAATCATAACAATTCAGATTTTTTCCCATTCCTTCAGGGCTAACAAACTGTTTGTTCTTTTTGACCCAACTTGAGCATCACCTCATCTGGAACTTTATATGACTACAATTATTTTATGTGTCTCTTCTTTGCCTTTCCATAAGGCATGTATTTATTATACCTGTATTATATCAATATATATTACACTGTATTATAATTGCTTACTTCTATGTTCCCCACTAGACTGATTTCTTAGGGCACACACTGTACCTCATTTAACTCTTGACCTAACATCTAGCTTAGTGTCTGATATAGTTGTTCAATAAATATCTTAATGACTCTTCTGTTTTGTAAATTATTTTTCAGATTCGATACATTTCTCAGACTCAAGGTTTACCAGGAGAACAGTTGTTAAATGTGGGTACAAAATCCACAAGATTTTTTTGCAGAGAAACAGATATCTCTCATTCTGGTTGGAGATTAAAGGTAATTCATTAAAAAAAATATTTAGAAAAACATTTTCTAAGATGCCTCATGTTCACAGATAATACACTCTTTGCCTATTTTTCTTTCATTGCACTTTTTTCTTCTTTTGAATTCTCATTTTTGACAGTCCCCCTCCCCCACCCCCCTTTTAACGAGGAGAGTCCTTTCTGAATACCTTAGCTCATTCTCTAACCTGGCAACACAATTATTAACTCATTTTAAATAGTTAAAAAAATTTTTATGTGTATCATTTTGTGTTTATCTTCCCTACCCAGTTCTACATTTATTAAGCTTTATAGGACAGGGATTGAATCTAACCACTTACTACATAACCCAAGTACCTAATTTATTCCTAGGATTAGTAAATCTTTAATGATTAACTTTAGTTATTTTGTTAAGGAAATTTATCTATATGTGTAATATTTTTTGATCTGAACCTGAACTTCTCATTTTTTGTATACTTCTAAAAACTTACATTTAAAAAAAATTGTATTTTATTTATTTATTTTTGGCTGCATTGGGTCCACTCTTTGTTGCGGTTAGTGGGCTTCTCATTGCAGTGGCTTCTCGTTGCGGAGCACGGGCTCTAGGCGGGTCGGCTTCAGTAGTTGTGGCTCACGGGCTCTAGAGCGCAGGCTCAGTAGTTGTGGCACACAGGCTTAGTTCCTCCGCAGCATGTGGGATCCTCCCGGACCAGGGCTCAAACCCATGTCCTCTGCCTTGGCAGGTGGATTCTTAACCACTGCACCACCAGGGAAGTCCCAAAATTACATTTTTGATAGTTATTCTTTTGAAACTACTACTTGCCTTAGAATATTCAATATATTAGGCTAAATGTGCCAGAATTGAAGAAATAAAGAATTTACAAATGGTGGGTAATAAGATATTTTCCTTCTCTGATATATTCGATAAGACACTGGAAGAACATGAGGCTGAGACAGGAATGAAGTCTAAAGAAGCCAGGAAGTACATATTCAACAGTCTGGATGATATAGTGCATGTGAGTACCGCAGTCACATTTGTCAATCTTATGCTTAAGTTGGTGGACTTGAATGCCAAGAATGCCAAAACACGTTAATCATTTTCTACGTGACGTAGAGTGCTTGCTGTTTTTAAGCTTTTCAAACAAAATTGATTTTAAGGTTTCAGGAACTAAATTGCATTCATCTTTATCAAATATTTAATTTGTATTATTCAAGTATTTTCTTTAAAAAGGAAAACTCTAACAGACATGTTTCTTTTCCTTACATCTCTCTAGAAGTGGCTATTTGTTTAGTTAAAAAAATTTTTTTTTCCTGCTTTGAATGCTCTTTGGTACCTCAAAATATTTTTGAGGATTTGTTAACCTCAATTGTTCTTTCTTATTTCAAAATAATTGTAGTTCTTTGTTCTTTCCTGTGTTGTGGGCTTTTTTTGTAAACTGTGAGGCTTTAACATATACTACCTTGTATGGCTTATTTTTATTCGATGACTTGAAATTTTGATTTTGCAGGTGAACACAGTGATGGATTTGGAAGGAAGTGATCTTTTGGCTGAGAAAGCTGATAGAAGAGAATTTGTTAGTCTGTTGAAAAAAATGTTGCTGATTGATGCAGATTTAAGAATTACTCCAGCAGAGACTTTGAACCATGCTTTTGTTAATATGAAACATCTTCTAGATTTCCCGCATAGCAACCAGTATGTTACTCTAAAATCTTTTAAAATGATTCTGGAGAAATGATAATGCTGTTTGTGGTAAACCAGTGTGTTAGAAAAATGATTCAATTTCTTCATTAAATATAAGTAAACTGAGTAAAAAGAGGTTAAGCTAACTTGGCCAAGTTCACATAGACAGTAAATTGCAGAGTAGAAATAGAATGCAAATCTAAATCACATTCCAATGTTCTTTTTCCAAAATAGTATACTGAGAATGACTGAGTGATGTCGTTTTACATGACATTCTTACCTTAATAACCAGGCATATTTATAGTTAAAGGAAGTGTTAAGTTGTTCCTCCCTCAATTTTGAGTCCTGCAAACTCCATTTTCAATTTCCTTTCACAGCATTTGCTTTTCTTTTCCCCCTTCTTTCCCCTCTGTGTTGTGGAAGGAAAGGAGGTTTTTTTTATGGGTTAGTAGAGAAGAGTATATGCCCAAATTGAGAAGGACTTAGAAGAGTTACCTTAGGCAAATCTTGTGAATTCTTTGAACCCCAGTCCTCTTTTTTATAGGCTGAAGAGAGTAAAGTAAGTGACTTAAAATAGCTTCTTTTAATATTTTAAAAATATTGAATGAAGGAGGTAAAGGAACAAACTGATATTCGTTATTGTGAATTACAATTAAAATAGATGTTTTTATAAAGCCCAACTAGTCTCCACACCCCCAGTACTTAAAAATGTCTAATGGTTTCTGTATATAAGCACTTTGAAAATAACGTAGTAACCACATACATGATGCCATTAATTTAGGGATGTGGAGATTTAGAAGTTTAGAAAAAAACTGTTTAGGGTAGGGGTCATAAAATTATAACCAAAAAGTGCCCACTATTGCTTTGCTGTCTCAAGAAAATATTCCAGATACAAGTATATACTTCTGCTTGCTTTGAAATTTGATCTTACAGGATTTCCTAGTAGAAATACTATTGGAAATATGCAGATTAAGTGTAAGCCATAGACTTTTTTTTTCCTTTTAGAAATAATTTTTAATCTTAAACTACTCTAAACATTAAAAAAATAATATTACAATTACCTTTCGATTTTTCTTTTGCAGTGTAAAGTCCTGTTTTCATATTATGGATATTTGTAAGTCCCATCCGAATTCATGTGACACAAATAATCACAATAAAACTTCACTCTTGAGACCAGTTGCTCCAAGCAGTACTGCTAATCTGACAGCAAATTTTACTAAAATTGGCACATTAAGAAGTCAGGTAAGAACTTATAGTATTTAGTATTTGATAATTTATGCTCCTCTTTTTTTTTTTTTTTTTTTTAATGATTGCTCATTTGCTTTTGAAATATGCAGAAGTTTCCATGTCAGCAGTTAGAAGTTCCAGTGCTGATGAAGTCTTACTATGGCTGTTCTGTTAAATCTCTAATATTTCAGGGTAACAGTTGGAGCATATCTACTCAAATCCATTTTTTTCCTTCACCTTTTATTCTTTCAGTATGATCTACCTGCCCTTCTATGTCTCAACTCTACAAAAAGTAGACTTCAGTAAGATCAATTTCTGGGTCCATTTTTATCATAGAATTATGATTTTTTGAAATGCATTTGATTTCTGCTTATAAAGTATGTGTACAGCAATTAGAAGCCTGCTCTGTATAATGAATGCCATGTACGTCTATCGTTTCAGGCATTAACCACATCTGCTCATTCAGTTGTGCACCATGGGATTCCTCTGCAGGCTGGAACTGCTCATTTTGGTTGTGGTGATGCTTTTCAGCAGACCCTGATTATCTGTCCACCAGCTATTCAAGGTATACTTTTATTTAAATTACACTTTGAATTTAGGCATGCATTACTTTAAAATAAGTTTAGGCATCTATTCATTAAATATACTGCATGGGTTTTGCTACATTTACTGCTACGTTTGAATTTAATTTAAGCAGGTCAGTAGCCTTTCGACCAGTGATACTTCTTGACTGCAACTCCACTGTAGTCATCATTAACAAAATGGACCATATGACAGTTGTATTTCCTGTAGAGTCTAGCATGATAACATACCTTAGTGGAAATTAATGAACTTGGAAAGGTATGGATTATCCTATACTGGGTATAACTGCTCCAGATGTTCAAGTAAGTACTTATCTGCATGTCATCACTGGACATTACAGTGATTGAGAGCTCAGTTCTTTAAGTTTTGGCCAGAGGATTTCTTTCCTAAAATATTGTAGTCTTGTTCTTTACCCATAGCTTAGTTTGTTTGTTTGCTTGAAGATTGATTTTGATCAAATTGCCCTTATTTAGATAAAAATATCAAATCAAATCCTCAAGTGAGATGGTGACAGAATACCTTTGAAGATGCCATAAATTTGCACACTGAGGAACTTCTTAGTGGTAAAAGGGTGATAGCAATGAACTTTTTGACTGGAATAGCTAGCATAAAGCCCTCTTTCCTAGGTCCTTTGGTAGCGTTTTGTCCTTGCTGGGCTGTAACATCTAGTTATATCTTAAAATCAAGAGATTGATTCCAAATGGGCCTGAAATGACTCTTTGAAGCGTGGTGGTAATGCTGTATAGTGTTAAGTGAGCGCTCTTGGTGCTAAGTGGGCCTGGGATCTAGTTCTCTTTCTGCTATTTGCTCTGCCATCCCAGACAAGTCTGTTAACTTGCTTCAGCCTTTGTCAAAGAAAACAGACTGAATAGATACTATCTTGATCGTTTCCAGCTGTAATATTTCTGGATTCTGAAGGTTACATTTGAAATTTTTATTTCATTTAAGGATGTGAGCAACTTTTTAAAGTTTTTATTTTAATCTTCCCCACAGTGCCTAACAAAGCACCAAGAATATGTTTGTTGACTTGCTTGGCTGGTAATGAGAGATGTGAAAACATGGCAGCTCTTTAGCCACTTTGGTTCTACCAGGGTAGCTTTGGTCTGTTATCTGTGACAGTGACCCATGGCTGGTTTGGTAATAAAAATACCTATATCATATTGTCAGCACTCGTAAAGATGCTGTTGTGTTTCTTTGTTTTTCTTCAACTGTTTATTGTAAAAATTTCAAACATATAGAGAAGTTCAAAGAATAATAACGTCCTTTCTCCTAGATTCAACAAGTATTAACATGTTATATTTGTTGTCTGTCTATTACACATACACATACTGTTAATAGTAAGTCATAGACATTTTACTTCTAAATACTTGAGCATGCAAGACTGATGCTTTTTTGTTTTTTAATCAGTTACTACGTAAGTGGTATCTTGACAAATACATTTTCACTTAGATGAGTTTTTAATCTGTACTAGTAGATTCTTAGGTTCTAATGATCTCTTCTATGTACCAAAATCAGTTTTGGGGTCACCTACCTACAGTGTGGTATATTTCATCAAGATTTGGAGTAGCAGGGAATTCCCTGGCGTTCCAGTGGTTAGGATTCTGGGCTTTCACTGCTGTGGGCCCGGGTTTGATCCTTGGTAGTAGAACTAAGATCCTTCAAGCCGTGCGGCACAGCTTAAAAAAAAAAAAAAAAATTGGAATAACGATTTTTTATTTTCAGAGCTACCTTCTGTTTGTACCAAAAGGCTTTGTGGACACATTTCTAAATACAACTGAGCATCATTCTTAAAACATTCAGTGAGGTTAGGCAAATCTTTTATCTTTTTATGTAGCTTATAATTAATAAAACATTAGTAACCTTTCTGTACATATGTTAACAACTGCACGTGGTTCCTAACAAGGATAACAGAAAGAAAAGAAGATACTTTCAGGCTCATTAACTCATCAAATGTGAAGAACAATAGTTTTAGAATTAATAGTGAGAGAAAGCAAAATATTTGTTGGCTTAAAGAACTAACAGGTGCAGTTGCAGCAGCATAACAGGCAGGCTCTGTAATATGTTGTCTCACTGTTTCTTATCTTAGTATAGTGTCTGCTTAGAAATGAAAGCTTTCCCTCTAATCCATTTTGGCATCTCTGTAGAAAATCCCATTATTGACCTTCTTACCCCTTTACCCCATAATGTGCCAATCCATTTCAAAGAAACATATTTAAATGATTATTGGGTAGCAGTTATGGTACCATTATACTTTGTATTTTAAAATAAAATTTATGTCTGTTGTCCTTCACTTTATATTTTTTACCTTGGGTCTACACTGTTTAAGTTCATCATGCGTTTCATATATTTTAGATACTATAGATATAACGTGTAGGTATAGCTATATGGATGCCACATCCCTAATATATTTTTTTAAAATTTATTTATTTACTTATTTTTGGTTGTGTTGGGTCTTCGTTTCTGTGCGAGGGCCCTCTCCAGTTGCAGCGAGCGGGGGCCACTCTTCATCGCGGTGCGCGGGCCTCTCACTATCGCGGCCTCCCTTGTTGCGGAGCACAGGCTCCAGACACGCAGGCTCAGTAGTTGTGGCTCACGGGCCCAGTTGCTCCGCGGCCTGTGGGATTCTCCCAGACCAGGGCTCGAACCCGTGTCCCCTGCACCGGCAGGCGGACTCTCAACCACTGCACCACCAGGGAAGCCCCCACATCCCTAATATTGTGCCACGTTTAAGTACAGAAGACTTAGACAAGCTTTTACTTAACAAATTTGAGTGTAGGTTGTTGTATTTACTAAACAAGCATTTAACATTATTTGGCAATCTGAAAAGCTACTTATTCATCCCCTCTGGATGAAAACTGCTATTTTAGAATCAAATGCATTCCAGCAAAATTCTCCTCTGTTGTACTAGAACAGTCTTTAAACGTTTTGTGTCATGCTTTCCAGGTATCAAGCAAATGTAATCAAAGATAAAAATTTTAGCTAACCTAATAAGCGTATAGAAAATTGGGATCTGAACCTACTTTTGAATTTGATTTAAAAAAAAGATTATAGGAGAATTCTTGTCTTACGGCATTGATTACGAGGAGAATTTAAGGGCAATCTGTTTTGTTTGGGATTTAAGAATTTGCTCTGTGATTTCATCCTTATCAAAGTGAGGATGCTTTTTTCTCTGATGAGATTCTCTATTGCTGCAATATATCTGCACAGCCTGGGTGTGCTTATATTCCATTCCTTGGAGCATTTGCTGATCAAGACATGCTTTTTGGAAAGGGTTAGAAGGTCAGTTAAAGAAAATAACTCACAGATCTTTGTAGATCTAATTCACATGTAGCTCTTTTTTTTCTTTTTCTTTTTTTTTAACTTTTTTTGGCCATGCGCTGCAGCACGTGGGATCTTAGTTCCCTGACCAGGGATCGAACACTCACCCCCTGCATTGGAAGCGCAGAGTCTTAATCACTGGACCGCCAGGGAAGTCCCTCACATGTAGCTCTTTAGGTGGAGCTCAGAGGGTAGAACCTCCTGCCAGTAGGATAAGCACCTCTGTGAAGAAAATAAACACAATAAAATTCTCCTTAGAATTATCACTTACAAATATTTGTGCAATAAAAAGTGTAAGGTTATTTTTCAGTAGGAAAAAAAACAATTGTTTTTTTAAATTTTTTTTTAAATGGCTGATCACACAAGGTCACTTTTATCCAAAAACTGATTATGTTTAAATAATCTGCCAGCCCATATTGAAAGTAAGTGCTACAATAGACTGGAATTATGAAGTAGTGAATTTATTCTAGTAACCCAGCTTACTAATCTTAGGAGATATCCCTAAAATCTTGTTAGTCAAAGTTCTTAGTTGGTGTAATACTACTTTACTCTCTTAAAGTTTAGTACCATAAGACTTAATATTTGCAAGGTGCTCTTGCAATGTATGACACGGACATATTAATATTAACAGGATTAATGTGGGTAGTAATCCTGCTTTCTAATTTTCCTAGGGGGTAAGCAAAATGGAACATGTTTGTCCTGGAGTTCCAGTAGCTCTCCACTAGAAATACTAGTAGATTAAACCACAATGATAAATGCTTAGTTGTGTCAACATATTAGGCAGAAAAGTTTGTTGTTTGCTTTTCCTTTAGAGGTTGAAATGAGTGTGTCATCCTGAATTTTATTGAATCATGTAAACCGTCATGGCCATTGAAGTTGAAGTTGTGATACATTCCTCCTTTGGTGACATGTATAAGATCCTATCATAGTTTTAAAGAAGAGAATACCAAGCATAGCTAAAAGTTTGTATGAAAAGATGAACATTTACCTGCTAGAGGATAAGGATGTTGAGCCAGATTCACCTTTCCGTGTCTTACCAGTGGCAGAACTTTCTAAAAGGAAAGTAAAGCTATAATAGCAAACTTTAAAAGGAATGGGAAGTTTCAAAAACAAATCATTCAACTTTGTGCATTTTAAAATGGTAGAAAGAGTAGCTCTATAATAATTTTTGGAATGATGTACCACAAGGTAGATAGACAGTATCTCACTTTCCAAGTAGATTGCTTTCTAATATTATGAAAATTTTATGCAGGGTTTTTTTTCATAATCTTAATAAGAATTTTAACAATTCATAAATTTAAGAGTTTTATAAGGTAACTCAGAGAAAGTTTTTTCTTTTATTTGAGAACTGTTCTTTTCTATTTCACAGGTATTCCTGCAACACATGGTAAACCCACTAGTTATTCAATAAGGGTAGATAATACAGTACCCCTTGTAACACAGGCCCCAGCCATGCAGCCACTACAGATCCGACCAGGAGTTCTTTCTCAGGTTGGTAATAATTCATTATTTTTACATATGTGCTGTCCTCCTTTTACTCAGGTAGAGGCACTAATCCATTTGTAATATATCAGCTAGTGCTGTTGGAAACAATGAAAATAACCTAGATGGGGATTCGATCCTTGTAGATTATTGACTTTAACTTTTATAATTATTAGAAGATTGTTACTTTTTTTTTTAATTATTGAATTTTTAAATTTTTTTAAATTTTTTAATTTTTTAACATCTTTATTGGAGTATAATTGCTTTACAGTGGTGTGTTAGTTTCTGCTTTATAACAAAGTGAATAAGTTATACATATACATATGTCCCCATATCTCTTCCCTCTTGCATCTCCCTCCCTCCCACCCTCCCTATCCCACCCCTCTAGGTGGTCACAAAGCACCGAGCTGATCTCCCTGTGCTATGCGGCTGCTTCCCACTAGCTATCTATTTTACGTTTGGTAGTATATATATATCCATGCCACTCTCTCACTTTGTCCCAGCTTACCCTTCCCCCTCCCCGTATTGTCAAGTCGATTCTCTAGTAGGTCTGTGTCTTTATTCCCGTCTAGAAGATTGTTACTTTGAGTTAACTTGTATCATACTAGTTTTTCTTTTGTTTTTGGTTTTGTTTTTTTGCTGCAACAGACATGGTCTGGTAGAACACAGCAGATGCTGGTACCTGCCTGGCAACAGATAACACCCATGGCTCCTGCTACTACTACATTAGCTTCTGAGGGTATGGCTGGTTCACAAAGGCTCGGAGACTGGGGGTAAGTTAAAAACAAGGGTACTTCTTTGTAAATAGTTTGCAAAATAGATATGGTAAAGTAGGGATTCAATTTTTCTAAATTTTCTCCCTAGGAAAATGATTTCACACAGCAATCATTACAGCTCAGTGATGCCGCAACCTCTTCTAACCAATCAGATCACCTTATCAGCCCCTCAGCCAATTAGTGTGGGCATCGCACATGTTGTGTGGCCTCAGCCTGCCACCACCAAGAAAAATAAACTGTGCCAGAACAGGTTGGTATTGATATTTTAACTTTCCTCTGCATTTTGAAAATTAATCATTAAAATAAATTTTGCATGTACACCAAAGGGTCACTCTTGTTGTATTCAAAATGACCTCTTTGATAGCTTTGTTACAAACACTAAGCCAGCTCCCTTCTCAATTTCTCAGAGGTATTTTGGTAAAACTAATGGAATGGGAGCCAGGAAGAGAGGAAATAAATGCTTTCAGTTGGTAAGATTGTCTTTATTGCCCTTTTGATTTATTATCTACCTATAATTTTAGACAATTTTAGATACTCAGATATCACATTTACCAAAAAAAAAAAAAACCATTTGAATATATGTAAATGCAATCTACACTCATATTTCTAGAGGTATTTTATATATCACAGACTCATGATCTGTATGTTAGTGTGTTATAATCTTAACAAGTGAAGGTTTGCATTGTTAATTATAACAAGCTGTCTTAGAAAAATGTCATGTATATATTTTGATTATAGAAATGATACATTATTCCTTTGATTGCAGGAGTAATTCATTGCAGAATACCAATATCCCACAATCAGCATTTATTTCTCCAAAGATAGTAAATGGGAAAGATGTCGAGGAAGCAAGTTGCATAGAAACACAGGACAATCATAACTCAGAAGGAGAGGCAAGAAATTGTTGTGAAACTTCTATCAGGCAGGACTCTGATTCATCAGTTTCAGATAAACAGCGGCAAACCATCATCATCGCTGACTCCCCGAGTCCTGCGGTGAGTGTGATCACCATTAGCAGTGACACTGATGAGGAAGAGACGTCGCAGAGACATTCGCTCAGAGAGTAAGTGCCAAAAGCAGTTTCCTATGGTTTTCCTGCATCCTTAAATAATGATGATGGCACCCTCTGCTGCAGTGGAAAAGAAAAAGCTTTGTGATTTATTACTTGTCTGTTCATGTCCTTCAGAGTAAACTTCCTGAATAGTGTTTAGCCATGATTACTATAGCATTTTTCCTGTATTATGAGCTTTAGATTTTTGTCCATGTAGGTCACTCTTAACTGTTTCATATCCTTAATTAAATAATGTAAATTTTGGCTACTTGGGGAGTATGTTCTCATTTTTGACCCAATTTTCCCTTCCCTCTTTACTTAGATGCAAAGGTAATCTGGATTGTGAAGCTTGCCAGAGCACTTTGAATATTGATCGGATTTGTTCATTAAGTAGTCCTGATAGTACTTTGAGCACCAGCTCCTCAGGGCAGTCCAGCCCATCCCCTTGCAAGAGACCGAACAGGTAAAGGAATTTCAATAGCAGTACATTATAAATATTAAGTCCACTAAAAAGCCTATGTTTCTTTTGTTGTTGTTTAAATTAGTAAGTACCTGCCAGTTTACCACAGTGACTTCCCTCTTGATCATAATTTTTGAACTAGATCATCTTTTTATAAATTCAGGTTTTAAGTAGTAATTTTCTTTACTATTACAGAACAGATCTAAATGAAAAATTGAGGTTCTAATAAATGATTTTTAAAGAATCATTTGTTTTTGAAAGGGTGAAAAAGCCACATTATCAACTCCAGCTCCACAGATTACTATTGTAATTTAAATTTGGAATAAGAACATATACTTCAGCAAAATAAAAAGGAATATTTTGCATAATAAAGTAATGACCCACTGTCAGTAGAGTATTTGCTGATTTTTTTTCTCTCATAGTGATTGATTTGCATGGTTTCATGTGTATTTCCTTCCTACCCTTCCCTTTGGCCAGGGACATGCGTTGCCACTAAAGTAGTGAGCTTCTCCTAACCTGCATGATGTACTAACGCATTGAGAGATGAGCCATAAAAATTTCAGTGAAATACATTTGATTTTAGCTTTTAGAAATTCTTTTTTTTAGTGGAAACAAAATTTGAAAAATTTCAGCTTTAATTTTTTTCGTTTTCTCTTTTTTCCTTAGTCAGGAAATATGGTTTTGAATAGTTTGGTTATAACTAAGCTCTGTGGAAGCATAAAGAAGTATTAACACATCTTCTTCTTATAACTTGTTTATAATGTGGTTTTGAAGTTGATGTTATACATACGTATATGTAAATACACATACATGTAAGATGTGTATATATATAAATAAGATACAAAGATAAAAATATATAATTAAAATATACGTATAAAAAGAGATGCTTCAAATTGTTAAGTATGAAGTGAGTAGTAAAACAGAATATAAATGCTGTAAAAATCCCAAGGAGTTGGGGGGTGGTGGGCAGGGCCCAAGGGTCAGGGCGAAAAGAGAAATAGGACTACGGCTAGACCTTCAGAGAGGTGGGAAAGACCTTTCAGGTAACTGGTTAGTTAAAAGGACCCAAATTATCACTAAAGGCACGTATATAACATTAGAATTTAATCTGAAATATGCAAGTTGCATGCTTATATGTTTGTACATTTTGTTTCAGTTATCCAGAACAGTACTTCTTTTGTAGTGTCTTGATGAAATCTTCTGTAATTTATAAATGGGATTTTATGAACTGCTACTAAGGATCAAGTAGGAAGGGAAAGGAGGGAAAAATAAGTGCCAAGAGGGTGTTCCTAGACAGACAGAATTAGGGTTAGCAGTCTGAAAAGAGAATTAATGTGAGAGTCTAGGAAATCTATGAAAAATGTTTTTTTGATAAGAAGTTGTAATTAGGTATGAAATAGTTGAATAAGATTCTTGTCAATTTGCTGGGAGTCTGGAAATTATTTAACTTTAGATTTAATGTTGAAAAACATTGTTCATAAAAATACTTTCTTGTTGTAGTATGTCAGATGAAGAACAGGAAAGTAGTTGTGATACTGTGGATGGCTCTCCAACATCAGACTCTTCAGGACATGACAGTCCGTTTGCAGAGAGCAGTTTTGTGGCGGATACTCATCAAAACACAGAATTGGTAACCTCTGCTGACACAGAAACCAAACCAGCTGTTTGTACTGTTGTGGTGCCACCAATGGGACTAGAAAATGGATTAAATGCCGATGAGCATATGGCAAACACAGGTAAACTGAATCCTCTCTGTTTCCCTGATTGTCCCTTAAAAGGTCTTAATTTAGGAACATTAGAGCCAAAAGTCATCTCTGAATTTCCAACCAGACCCTGCCAAATCTATTGTACAAAGGAGACATCTTCTAATATCACCCAGTCCTTGGAAACCATGAGATCTTTTCTTTTTATTTAATTTTAAGGTTCTCAAATCACTATTGTGTAAAATATCTAAAGACCTTTCTAATTTTTATATAAGAAGGAAAAAGCAGCTACTCTCTGATATTTTGTTGTTGCCAGATTCTGTATGCCAGCCATTAATAAAAGGACGATCTGCTCCTGGAAGATTAAACCAGCCTTCCACAGTAGGTAATCGTCAGCAAAAATTGACATCAGCATTCCAGCAGCAGCATTTGAATTTCAGTCAGGTATGTTTGTGAATTTATGAGTCTTTGGGATTCAAATTCAGCAGTTTTCTAACTGGGGGGAAAAAGATTCTCACACTGTATAAAATCTTAATAAATTTTTCCCTTTTCATTATCCCAAGTGACTTAAAAAGTAATTGGCTTAATAATAGGATAATTATCAGATTATCCACGGAACTTGAATTTTTCAGAAAGATTAGGTTCTTAGGTTCTCTTAAAGTTTTTTAGTGTGTTTGTTTTCTTAGACCCTTTAAATCAGAATGCACACCAATGCATTCATGGTTACATTTCTTGTGTGTTAGTTGTGGTGATGGTGAGAGATGTCTTACTGAGTACTTGCCATCTGGTCAGCACTGTGCTTGGCAGTTGTGTTTCACTTGGGGGAAAGAAAAGACCATAGGTGTTGGAGTCAGACCTGCGTTCACATCCTGGTTTTGCCAAATGCTATGTATAGTACCTTGACCAGGTCTCTTCAACAAGTCTGGACCACAGTTAATGGGAATGATAGCTATATAACTATAATTAGAATTAAATACCGTCTCGTATGTAAAGTGTTAGTCTTACATATAATAGGTGCTCCACAAATGGTAGCTATCAGTAGTGGTAGGAATAGTGACACTACTAGCAGGGGTAGTGGCAGTGTTAATATTATAATAATAAGCAGTAATGCATATTAAAATGCTAATACTAATATATATATAAAATTGATCGATATTTTTCTCCACTCTATTTATACTTAGTATAAGCTAAGATCTGAGAGATCCTCTGTGGGTTATCAGTCACAGAGTATCTTGTAATTTCCATTTCTTTTTGACTTATAAAATATGTAATTAATCTTTTTGTTTTGTTTTTGGATAGGTTCAGCACTTTGGATCTGGGCATCAAGAGTGGAATGGAAACTTTGGACATCGAAGACAGCAAGCTTATATCCCTACTAGTGTTACCAGTAATCCATTCACTCTTTCTCATGGAAGTCCTAATCACACAGCTGTGCACGCCCATCTGGCTGGAAATACGCACCTCGGGGGACAGCCTACTCTACTTCCATACCCATCATCAGCTACCCTCAGCAGTGCTGCACCAGTGGCCCACCTCTTAGCCTCTCCATGTACCTCAAGACCTATGTTACAGCATCCAACTTATAATATCTCCCATCCCAGTGGCATAGTTCACCAAGTCCCAGTGGGCATAAATCCCCGTCTGTTACCATCCCCAACCATTCATCAGACTCAGTACAAACCAATCTTCCCACCACATTCTTACATTGCAGCATCACCTGCATATACTGGATTTCCACTGAGTCCAACCAAACTCAGCCAGTATCCATATATGTGAAAATTCGAAAGAGTATATTGAGGAAGCTCAATGATATAAACATTTGATTAAAAATAAAACATGGTATTTAATAAATATTAGCCATGGCACAAGAAAATTATTTTTGAATCATGTAGACTTGGGTGCAATTTAAACAACTTTGAGCTTTAAAAAAAACTCACTTTTAATGTGTTTTGCACATTTGGTATAACTTGTCTTTGGTCATGTTATCTTCTTATGTAGTAACTCTAGGCAGGTGACTTATGGGAGCAGAAGTCCAGTTTTGCTCCCACTATTTTTTATAAAATTGCCTTCTAACTAGTGCAAGACACGTCTATATTTGGGAAGCCATTCTGTGTACAGATATAGAGCAACAGATGCACATATGTCAGAATTACAGCATACAAGTGAATTGTATTATCTGTGTCTTAGTGTATAAATGTTGGATCACTTACCTAAGAAATTGAGCTATTGTTCTTTACATTTGCATGTGTCTTTGCATGGGCACAATGTTGCCTAGACTTTGCTCTTAAATGTTGTTCTAATAATCTCAGCTGCATTGTAAACCGTTCCCACACATAGTGCCTTAAATATTTGAGGTTGTTAATGTTATTACTATATATAAATGTTGAGGACTGCAGCACTTAAAGTTCAGACTTTTTAGTTTCCTTTGATGGAGTAATGTTCATTTTTGGTTTTGTGTGGTATGATTTCAGGTTGTAGCTGTTTTTTCCTTACTAAGAGGGCAGCATGTTTGCTATAGCTGAATTCTGCTGTCTGATTTTTCAGAATGATCTAGCTTCAAGAAAAGCAAGCAGGTAGTAGTGCTTAAGAAAAATTGATTCAGTATCTAATGGATAGTTGATACCTGTCACAACACAGCATTTTATATACTGTTAAGTGAAACTGCAATACAATCTAAGTTTATTTTGGGAGTGTTTGCTGTATAATTGGATTTAATAAAATGTTTAGAGATGCAGTAGGCATGACTTTGAGTAGATAATGAAAGAAAATGCAAAATGCTCATTGATTCATGATGTGGTTTCATCCTAGCTTGGGCAAACCATGCAGTATTTAATAAGTAGTAGCAGAATATTTACTATTGAAGCTTGAAAAGATGTGAGTTCTTTGTGTGCAATTTTTCATTTATGCATGTGAGAGGGTTTGTTTTGTTTTTAAGTATTTTTACATTGTAGTACTTGTTTTGCTTGTTGGTGGTGTTTGCTTATTTAATACATTCCGTCAGGGACAGAAATTACATGCTTGTTTTCCTAGGAAGTGCGTCTTGGGTTTTTCCCTCCTTTTTTTTCTTTTTTTTTTTTTTTTTTTGGGTGGTGGTGGTGGTGATGTTTAAATGAAGTTGCTTTTACAGCACCAAAGACTTAATCATCCATTTCCTATATAAAAGGTAGCTACTTTTTGCATAGACCTCAAGTATATTGTAGTGTAGAGGTGGAATTTAAAGGAAGGTATTAAGCAGGCTGTGTTTTAGCTTATGGGCAAATAATAAATTGTATCATTTATCTTGAATGTATCATAGATAAGCTGCTATATAACGATTGCCACTTCAGATAGCTGTGAAATTAGGTGATTAACTAGTTGTTATTTAGCCTTCTAATTTCTGTATAAGTCTAATTACATGAAATAGAAGTTGGGGTTTTGATTTTTTACTTTGCTTTTCTGTTTGGAGTGTCATTGTAACTACTGTATTGTAAATGATGGGAAAAAATTGCATATGTTATTTTGGGGTGTGTTATTTGCATCAGTATTTTATCTCTAATTAATGTTTGTGCTCATCACTGCATATAAAAAAAACTGGGATGTATCAATGTAACTTAATTTTTAATTTTCATACTGGCATTGTAGACACTTGAGAAAGCTGTATCTTGCAGGCTTGACTTAACTTTTTTTCCTTAAAAATCTGGAATATAATCTTACAGCATTTACTGGAATAAACAGTACAAAGCATTTGAGTGTAAAACTCCAGCTGTTTTGGATTTACAGCATTTCTTTGATAAATGAATTGCATACCACTAGTACAGATCTAGTACAGCGTTGACAATAAGCTAATAATGGATAAACTTTTCTTTACTCCATTAATACAAGCAGTGTTTTATTTAATAATCATCAATGAAATAAATGTGCCTGAAATTAATTTTAAAAATTACAGTATTAGATCATAAGATAAAAACCAGCAGTACATTTTTAGTCACACTGAAAATGAAGGACTTAATTTTCCCCACAAGTTTCAGTGTTTTTAGTGATCAATTCTATGCATTTTATATAAATAGAAATATATATATATATATTACACATAAAAAGGAGTAGCCTAAGATTAATTTAAAAGATTATTTACAGATGGCAAATTTATGGAGTCACTATTTAAGTAAACTTGCTGCCCTCCACAGCCTTCTAATTTTATTTATCTGGTCCAGCAGTTTACTGGTATCTGCTCACTTGTTGGAGAAGAATCATTGCTGGCAGCGGATGTTCAGAAACACCAAGTGCAAAGGATTGATTGATGTTTGTACCAGGTACAAAACTGGCACAGTTTTCTTTCTGTTCAGGGCCATGTTCACTACCCTGAAACATCGTATTTTCTGTATTTCTGTTCCAAGACTGAGATGTCTTGTTAAATTGATGGTGAATGATAAACTTCAGTGTTTTCGTAATATAATAGTCCTGTTTGATAAAGGCGTACCCAAGTTAAGTACACTGCTCTTAACTGATTCTAATCACGTGCTTTTTATGTGTTTAAGAAGATAAAAAAAGATCCTGCTAAAGTCAAAATCTAGCATACTGACAAAAGAATTTGTACTCTCTTTAAAACCATTTTTACCAGTTTTCTTTGGTTTTACTGCTTTCTTAAATAAAACACTGCATGACTTCCAAGTTGCGTATTTGCATACTACTTTAATTTACAAATTATTTTTTAATCAAATATCGTGATATTTCGTTTCTTTTCCTTCAGGGTGTTTAAATATGTTACTGTAGTAGCAAAACTTTTTCATTTTAAAAATCTCTACTACTAATTTTAAAGTTGGTTTGTGTTAAGTAAAAGTTAAATCATACACTGCAAGGTGTAGGAAGATTTGTTTTAAAGAACCCAATGATATAGATTTGATTACTAAGTTTGAACTGTTAACTGTTTAACAGTTTTAGACTTGTGGCTTTCTTTCTTTGGTTTGTTTTTGCTTTTACTTCTATGCTACACTAGGTTGCCATGTAGCAATTGCACTGTGCAATATTACAATAAGGACTGGGAAAATTTTTATGGATGTAATGTCTATTACGGTTTGCGATAGTATTTCTCTCTAGTTCTCAGTGATTTAAATGTGACCAAGCCTTCTGTACTTTGTCACAAAAAGCGGGTTTTCCAGGTGACTATTTTGGTGAGTGTCAAAATAAGAATTTATGGTGTATTACTGTCGATTCACTTTGAATTAAAATATATATATTGCAGCAAACAGCTTGTTGACTTTTTTTCCACCCCAGTACTACTTACAGGGTAGGGAAGGAAAAGGTTAGGAGCATTGAGTTACCTAACTTAACATCGTCGCATTTAATTCTCAAAACCACCTGTGAGATATAATACTATCTTCATTGTGTAAATGAAGAAATAGGCTCAAATTATCTAGGTAAGTTGCCCAAACTCCCAGCACTAATGAGACGTGAACCAGGCTGTCTAACCAAACCAGTCTACTTTCCAGCAGTTCTTTTTTAAACTGAAGTCTAAGGTAGTGTGCTACAGTACTGTAACCACAGGATAACCAGGGCCTGCTTCCCTTGAATATTGTTTTCTTGAATATTTTTTGAGGTAAATATTTCTGTTCAATATGCATAGATGAAGAATAGGGAATTCACAAGTATTTTTAAGATATAAAACATAAGGCTTCAAAAGCATGTGGTTCCAGTAGGCCAATTTAGGCTGTGCCTTCAGACACCACCTCATACTTCCAGGATTTAACTTTAGAGAAACATCGGGAGGAAGGTTTCTCAGCGCCCCGCCAGAACATACCAGTGAGAATATGTATTCTCAGTCTCTCTCAGTAAACTTTTACTCGATGTATATGCACTTGGGTGTCTGGCTTCTTTTCGTTCAACATTTTATTTCTAAGATACATCCATGTTGTATGTAGTTGTTGATCATTACTGTATAGTATTCATCTGTGTGCATATGTAATCATTTATCTGTTTTGTCGATAGACATTTGAGTTGTTTTTACTTTTTGGCTATTAGGAATCGTGCTACTACAAACATTTTTGTTCATATCTTTTGGTGAACACGTATGCATTTCCTTTGGGTATATATGTAGGCATGGAATTCCTGGGTCATAGGGTATACAGATGTTTCACATTATTAGATACTGCAAACAGTATTCCAAAGTGGTTAAATTAATTTACACTCAATGCAGTGTATGAGAGTTCTAGTTACTTTACATCCTCACGCGCATTTTTTGTTTCTTTCCATTTAGTCATTCTTACGGGTGTGAGTTGTTAAAAATTATGTGACCATTCTAGCCCAAAGTACTGATCCCACATATAGGTGAAATCCAGATTTTGCAATTTACTTGAAGGTAAATTGGCTTCTTGAGTGTACTAGGAAGTATTTAGCTATTTAAATGGATCTAGGAATTTAAAATATTTTTTTCTAAAGAGATTAAAAAGTCTTTGACCAACACACGTAAACCATTCAGCCAGTACCTAGCAGAGTGCCTGTCACAGCAGGTATGTCAGGAGTCATTCAGTAATATATATGAAGCATCTACCATGTTCCAAGCATTCCATGCTAGGCATATGTCAGTGGACAAAGCCAGAAGATTCTTTTGCTCCTACAGATCTTTTTGTGGGAGGGAAAGATTGAAAGTAAATTAAGTTCAGTTAGGGTAAGCAGAATGAAGAAAATAGCCTGTTTAAGTGACCTAGAAGGAGTGTGTCAGGATATGCCTCAATGAGAAGGTGACATTTGAGTTGTGACAAGAATGCTAGTCAGCCACGCAGGGGAAGAGTATTTCTGGTAGAGGGAGCAGCAAGTACCAAGGCCCTAAGTCAGGGATGAGATTTAATATGGACAGAACAGGAAAGTGGCTTGTGAGGTCAGAGAGGAAGTGTGTGAGTGGGGAGCAGGAGCTAGAAGACAGAACCAGAGGGGTGGGAATGCAGGCCTTTTGCCAAACAAAGGAGTCTAGATTTTATTGTGTTACATTCATGGGAAGCAAACACCATGAACTGGCTATCGTGGAGAATGGTGGCAGGGCCAGAGGAGCAGCTGGAAGACCAGAGGAGGTTGCTGAAGTAGTCCAGAAGAGATGCTGGATACTAGTCTTTTGTCAAGACGTTTGTATTACAAATATTTTCTCCCAGTTTGTGGCTTTTCTTCTCATTTTCTTTACAGGGTGTTTGGAAGAGCAAAAGTTTGGAATTTGGATTAAGTCCAAGTTATTTATTTTCTTACAGTTTATGCTTTTTGTGTCCTAAGAAGGCTTTGCCAGTCCCAAAGTTGCAAAGACTTTCTCCTTTGTTTTCTGCCGGGAGTTTTAGGTGTTGGCTTTTATTAGCTCTGTGGTCCATTTTATGTTAATTTTTTTTTTTTTTTTTAATTTTTTTTTTTTAATTATTATTTTTAATGCTATTCTTGTCTGCTTACATTCTTTTTATTTATGTATGTATGTATGGCTGTGTTGGGTCTTCGTTTCTGTGCGAGGGCTTTCTCTAGTTGTGGCAAGCGGGGGCCACTCTTCATCGCGGTGCGGGGGCCACTCTTCATCGCGGTGCGCGGGCCTCTCACCATCGCGGCCTCTCGTTGCCGAGCACAGGCTCCAGACGCGCAGGCTCAGTAGTTGTGGCTCACGGGCCGAGTTGCTCCGCGGCATGTGGGATCTTCCCAGACCAGGGCTCGAACCCGTGTCCCCTGCATTGGCAGGCAGATTGTCAAACACTGCGCCACCAGGGAAGCCCTTATGTTAATTTTTGTGTCAACTTTTTGTTCTTATTTTATCTTACCGAGAATCTGTACTTTTCCCTAAGTGGAAGTATGGTTATTTGAAGTGGGAAAATAAGATGTTAATAATTAGTATTTTTCAATCATAAAAATAACACCTGATTACATTGTACTTGGAAAATGCAGAAAAACAGATTTTTTTAAACTCAAAAATGTGTTGACGTGGTTAAAATAATGTAAGCAATTTTAGATCCTGATATTTTCTACTTCAATTTATAACATGAGCATTTTGCATGTTTTACAAACTTCAGAAATATTTTGAATGCCCAAATGTGGAATTTAGAGAGGTGATCAGCTTTGTTCTACATTGCTTATTTCCTCGGTGACTATGGAGAATCCAAAGAATTCACTTTTTCTTATCACATCGAATGTTTATACTTACTATAAACCAATTTTTAATTAGAAAAACAAAAAAAAATAGTATAACGAACACACACACAACCTACACCTAGATTCACCAGTTAACATTTGCCACATTAACTTCATCTCTCTATATGTAATTTTTAAGTTGAACTTTTGTGGATAATCATGACACTTGGCCCCTAAGTACTTAAGCAAGCATGCATCTGTTTGTAAGAATAACATTCTTCAGCTAATCACAAAACTGTGTAACACCTAGCAAAATTAACAATTTTATAACATCTAATTTCCAGTCCATATTCAAAATTTCTCAGATGTTTCAAGAGTGTCTTTTATAGCCATCTCCCCATTCCCCCTGTCTAGGAGCCAATCAAGATTCACCCATTGCCATTAGAGAAATGCAAATCAAAACCACAATGAGGTATCACCTCACACCAGTCAGAATGTCCATCATCAAAAAATCTAGAAACAATAAATGCTGGAGAGGGTGTGGAGAAAAGGGAACCCCCTTGCACTGTTGGTGGGAATGTAAATTGATACAGCCACTATGGAGAACAGTATGGAGGTTCCTTAAAAAACTAAAAAGAACTACCATATGACCTAGCAGTCCCACTACTGGGCATATACCCTGAGAAAACCATAATTCAAAAAGAGACATGCACTGCAACGTTCATTGCAGCACTATTTACAATAGCTAGGACATGGAAGCAACCTAAATGTCCACTGACAGATGAATGGCTAAAGAAGATGTGGCACTTGTATACAATGGAATATTACTCGGCCATAAAAAGAAATGAAGTTGAGTTATTTGTAGTGAGGTGGATGGACCTAGAGTCTGTCATACAGAGTGAAGTAAGTCAGAGAAAAATACCATATGCTAACACATGTACATGGAACCTAAAAAAATGGTACTGATGAACCTAGTGGCAAGACAGGAATAAAGATGCAGACGTAGAGAACGGACCTGAGGGCACAGGGGGAAGGGTAAGCTGGGACGAAGTGAGAGAGTAGCACCAACATATATACACTACCAAATGCAAAATGGATGGCTAGTGGGAAGCAGCCGCATAGCACAGGGAGATCAGCTCTATGCTTTGTGATGACCTAGAGGGGTGGGAAAGGGAGGGTGGGAGGGAGGGAGATGCAAGAGGGAGGAGATATGGGGATATATGTATACGTATAGCTGATTCACTTTGTTGTACAGCAGAAACTAACACAACATTGTTAAGCAATTATACTCCAATAAAGATGTGAGAAAAAAAGATGTTGCGAATAAGTGTTTTCCTTTTTTTTAATTTTTGAATTTAATTTATTTTTTTATACAGCAGGTTCTTATTAGTTATCCATTTTATACATATTAGTGCATATATGTATATAAAAAAAGGATTCACCCATTGCCTTTGTTTATGACATGTCTCTGACTATTTCAAATTCAGAAGTCTTTTTTTTTAATGACATTTTTTTGAAGAGTTCAGGCTAGAATAGTCTACATTCTGTGTTTGTTTCTTCATGCTAATTGTAGCATGAATTTCTGTGAAGTACAAGTTGGGTCTAGTGGTTTGATCAGATTTAGTGTTTGCTCATTTGCAAGAATTGTAGGAGTAGTTGTGCCTTATTGCTTCACATTAAGGGGCGCCTAATGTCAGGTTGTCCATTATCGGCTGTGACACTAAGATAAAGAGGTTACTAGCAAATCTCTCCATTGTCGTCTGTGGGGTTGGCACTGTGGCAGTATCAGTAGCATTTTGCTCATTGGCTTTAGCGTCCATTGATGATTGTTGTCTGAATCAGTTATTACATTGGGGGTTGCAAAATGGTGATTTTTCCATTATATCGTTCCTTCTACATTCTTTACCTGGCATCATTCTTCTAATAAAGGCTTTCTGCCTTTCTCCCTGTGCTCCCTTCAGTTTTTCCCTGTCTCTCTCACCACTATGGATTCATGGATTTTGCTTTATTCAATAAGTTAAAATTATTAATTATCTTCAAGTCTGTCGAATCCTTTTGACATTATTGCATTAGTCTCTGGATGTTTCCTCATTTTCTGGCCTAATAACGTGTCTCATGCTCACCTTGTATTTTTCCTGCCTTGGATCTGGAATTAGCCATTTCTCCAAAGAGCCAAGGTTTCAAAGGACCCAGGTAAGTAATGTTTATGATACAGAGGTAGTTCGTTTGTCTTTTGTAGTACTGTCCAATTATGGTATCATAGGTATTGCTGACCAAGAGAAAAGACTGATCTTTTCTCTTAGTTTAGCTTTAATCCTGTATCCCCATTACTCAAGCTCATACCTGACTCCATTTTTGCAGAGAGATGTTTTTTGTCCAGCAACTACAGCCTACCTTCCTTAACCATCTTGTGACTCTCAGGCTTACACTCTGATTGCAGTTGACCTGGGAGGAAGATGAGTTTTCCCATGCATGGGAAAATTCATCTAATAAATGCCATGTTTACTGCTGTTTCCCCATTGTTTAGCCCTTGTGCCCAATGGATTTTGAGTAAATGTGGACCCTAGGATTTGAGGACCTTATTTAGTAAATCACGAAAATGGTTGTGTTATATTCATGATGATGATGATGAACTTGAAGGAGGTGATGAAGTGAGAACAGGAGCTGTGCTGCTGCTTCATCATAGTCCCCATATTCTTTCATCACTTTCATCATATTTCTTATAATTATCTTGATTGCTTTTCTCACTAACTAAAACTCTGAATGCAAAGGCCGTTTTTATCTTGTTTGTGCCATGTCTTTGACTCTATGTACCTGCCCATAGCAGGCACTAGAACATTTGTTAAATAAATGAATGAAATCAACAAAAATCTGTTGAATGGAATTTAGGAGGCCCAGTTTTATTACCTGCTTGGCTACTCATTTAGGTGGTCTGGTTTTGAGCAAGTTTGGGCTTCCCCGGTAAATTGAGAGAGAGATTGGGCTTTCAAACTCAAAGGCAGCAAGGGCTGGGCAGACTACACAAGTAAGTGAAGCAGACTGAGTGGGGACTGTGGCCAAGCAGGGCGTTAAGTCCAAAGGGAGCAGGACACGCATGTGGCATGGCACACCCAATGTCTACCAACTTCTAGTTTTCTGAGAAAACAAATATGGATGTCAGTGAAATATTGACAACTAATGAAACTTAAAAAAAAGTTATGTTTGTTTTAAATATGGCGTAGGCCAGACACAAGTCATCTGCAGGCCAGAGTTGGTTTGTGGGTAGCCGGTTTGCTGGAATAGTTATTCTTAGAGTTTCCTTTCACTTTTGACATTTGATCATTCCGTTCATTTCATTATTGCTATATTGTAGTATGGCCAGCAGGGGGAGAAAGAGTACTCTAATAATTTTTCTTTCCAGTTAGGTGGGCTAACGACATTAAAGAAAATAACAAAGTAGAGATGGAGCAGGGTAGGCTATGTCCCACGAACACTGATAATACAAAGTGAGAAGTTTCTGACTTTTGTAAATAGAATTTGAAGAAGTGAGAAAGGATTCCAAGCCTCAGTGAATCCTTGAATTAATAGACTAGTTGGTTTATCATGGAGTCAAAGGGAGATATCCGTGCATCCCTCCATTCCTCTGCTGCCATGTATACCTGCCATGTAGTCCAAAAATGTGTGGATTATTTCATCTCCAGAAAAGGAAATCAACCTTAGAGGGTTTGCAACTGGAAGGGGAAGGAAACGGTAACAGGAAAAAGTGACTCAGTACCTAGTTTTTACCAGAGCCTTTTATGTACATTATCTTCCTCATGATAACCCTTTTCCTGTGCCAAAATCCCTCTTTATTTTTTATTTTTTTATTCTGCAGAAGAAAGAAAAGGCTTAGAGAGGCTCAGTAATTTACTAATAAAACAACACAGGAAGAAACAATGCTGAAAACAAGCCCCTGTTTGACTCTGAAGCTTTTGGATGTTTCGCCTCACTACATTGTCTAAAGCCAGCGTGGTAACTATTTAATAGCTGCCTGGAGGTTGTATGCATATGTATGTACATAAGTGTGTTATAACCTTTATTAATATAAATAATGTGTGGCACACAATTGACAAATGATAAAATATACAACACTTTTTATTATAAATCTCATATAGTCAATTGATTCTCACAGAAGGCTTTCACTGAGTTTTGCCAAACTCTTATATGGTTATAATTCAGCCACAACTTGACAAAATCAGGCTATGAATAAATGCTTTATTACTATCTGATTTAGCAAAGAATTGCTTATGTTATTGATGAACAAGGGCGGTTCTGACCTGAATGTTCACTGTTATTTTCTTTTACATTTAAGACCAAAGTGAAACAACAAAGATATACCTTGGTCATATATCATCATATGTATACACTGTTGGTCAATGACATGAGTGAACTCTTTGCTCAGTCTGATGATAGTTTTCAAACACTGGGAGAATATGCTTTCCCTCAATTTTTTGGTGCTATTTATAACATACAGCTACACACGATATACTTTTAACTGCATTAACATTTTCTTCATCACTTAAGTCTAGAAAATCAACAAAACAATAAACTAAACTCTAATTTGTAGTTGAGTTTGTAGTGTTTGCCTATTTCCGTGCTATAAATATTCCCGCCATAGCATTTCAAGCTACCTACATGATGTCACTGAACATAAAGTTGGGAAGAGATGTGCACCATTAGATAGTACTTCCATTAAATAGTTACAATAGACATAAATAACATCAAGAGCACAGATAATAGCAAAATGTAGTGAAATAATGAGAGGTAAGTTTTGAAAACAAGCAGTTCTCCCTTTGCACAGTAGTGTGGGACCATAAAAATGACCATGCAAGCTGAAACCATGCAAAGTGATCTTAATAATCAATGGGAATAATTACAATTGTTCCCTCACCTTGAATATTTTTTGTTAAAGCATTACAAACTCTCTGCTGCTGGTTATAAATGTATATAGGAAAATGAAAAAATAGTACGGCTAATATAATACATAATTTAAGACATTAGAAACATTGAGAATTAGAGTTTTAAAGTTTTATTTCTTTGTAAAATACTTATCAAGAGTTTAAACAGTGCTTGCATTCTTCTCATTGTATAACTTATGATGCATCTTTTCTATATCTTGGTGAATTGTCGTACTTTTCGATCATCTTCCAACATTTTATCCTTTGCGCTTTGAAAGTCATGAGATATCTCTGGTAACTCCTCTAATGTGAATTCTGTTGCTGGCATCACTTTCTCTCTGGGACATCGTCATCCTTTTTGTCACAACACTTTGCTAGTTTATGTTGATGAGTTTGCCTTCACTAAGTTCCTCTGGCTGTATATGTACAGTCTCTCAAACAGCGGCGTGTCAGGCTTCTCACAATCAGCTTTGTCTTCTTTGGCTCCATTTACATTTGATTCAAATTTGACTTCCAGCATTATCATTTTCCATTTCTCTGCTGCACTTTCATCTTTTTTGGCCAATTCCCTCTTTCCATTATCCATTTTTGTAAAATGTCACGTGGGTTTATCACGGGAAGACAAGAAGGTAACAAAACTACATACTCTGCTGTCTGCATGAACTGATGAACAGATGCGCGGTGATCAATCACCAACAGTCTTTGGAAGAGGCGATGTGATTGGTCACTGATCATGAAGTGCGTTCATTATTAACCTAGTGATTTATGGACTGAAGAGCCAACAGCAAAGTTTATAATTTATGCCTTCACTCATAGTAAATATACTGTGGTAACTAAAATTTGGACCACATTGTTGACGGACTTGTGTTATTTAACTAAACTGTGGTAACTGAAATTTGTGTGTATCGGAACCATATAAAGTGAGAGCTGCTTATATTTATTACTTTTGTTTTTAATATCATTTAATTGTAAGTTTATGAAATTCAGTTTTTAATAATGAGTGTGTTTAACAACTGGTTCACAAAATAGCTGAAAATTTCTCAGCTGACTTTGGTACAAGCCAGATCCAGCACATCATTACGTAACCCCATAAAGCATTTAGTACTTCCACTTTCCTCATTTATGTGAACAGCAGAGGGGCTGTTTGTTACTTGTTCAAGTTTATAGGCAGAATGACATATCCAAGGCTGCTATTCTTTAAACTCTCCTGATAACTTGCATTCAAATGATCTCAAGGTTTACTATAAGCCTCCAACCTCATTCTATGTCTTCTTGGTATCCATAAAGAGGATATATAAGAAAAGTTAATAACTTTAAAAAACGAAATATTTATTTTAGCTCTTCTATTTCGTTCCTAGCCTTGTTTCTTTCATTAATAGCAGAGAGACTATTATTAGTCAACTTTCACTAGGTTATACTGCAGTAACAAATGACCCCCAACATCTCAGTAGCTAAAAGCAATACAGCCTTATCTCTTGCTCTTGTTATACATAGGTCCCAGGTTGGTGGTAGCTCTGCTCCTAGCTACAGCCTATGTATGGTCCATGGATTTTCTTCATGTTTGTATCTGGACTAAAGGAGTAATAAATATTGGACATGTTCTCCTAATGGAAGAGGGAAAAGACACAGAATAGGACCTTGCAATGGTTCCTAAAGCTTATGAATGGAACTGGCACACGCTCACTACTGTCACATGCCATAATCCAAGAAAGTCATATGGCCAAGCCTCGTATCAATAGGGAGGGAAAAATTATCAGGACAGCAAGACTACAAGTCACACAGTAATGTGTGAGGAAGTATAATCTTCTTACATGGAAGTAAAGAACAGAAGCAAATCTGTTTTTTTTTTTGTTTCAACTTGTGAGAAGACAGGAATAGTTTCTCAAAAATTACCAAAGGTCAGGAATTTGATTTCTAAAAACTCATTTGTTGAGATAGGATTAAGCCCTGTGTTCAATGACCTAATGTCTTGTTACTCCAACTGTGATCTATCAATCAGGATTAGCATCACCTCAGAGTGTTTTAGAAATGCAGACTCTTGGGTGACCTCAGATCTACTTAATCAGAATCTTCTTTTTAACAAGATCTACAAATTTATGTACACATTAAAATGTATGAAACTTGGGCCTAATGGGCATCTCTACCTGAATGCCCTTTCTAGCTCTTGTTTTCTTTTCCCCAAAACCTCCCTTTCCTATATTCCCAGATCTTGGTTAATGACATCCTCAATCACCCCAGTCCAAAGGCTAAATGTTTTCCTCAATTCCCACCCCCGTCCTCCTCCTATCATTAGTTACCCCTATCAGATCCACTTCATCCTTGGCTCAGGCCTAGGAACTTGTCTAAACTAATGCTCTTATCTGACTTCCTTGCCTCCAGCCCACCATCCTCTCCCAGCTCCAACCAACCTCCTTATTACTTGCTGTGGGGTCTTACTAAAATTCAGTTCTGATTAAGGTAGTAGCAGTGGAGATGACAAAAAAATGCTTGGGCAAGGGAGGCAGTGCAAGTAAATATCCAGTCTAACAGCATACTATTCATCAATAAAAAGGAACAAAGTTCTGAGAGCAGAGTTCTGCCTATCAAATTCAGTTTCAAGGCAAGTTCTTGACCATTTCCCCCCCAAGCTCCTCATGCAGAAATCCTGGAGTTGCCATTGCATGCTAGCCTGCTTTAAAATTGTGACTATCACTTTTAGGGTAATGTCCAAATCTCTTAGGGGGAGATTCTCTGTGATATGTCCTTGGTCTGCCTCACCAAGAGAATCCCTCATTGCTTTCCTCCCCATACTAAGCAGCCATATCAGCATCCTGGTCTTGTGTGAAGGTACCTGTTGATTTATAATACCATACTTTGGCACGGCTCAGATGCCCTCTCTCTTGCCCCCATTTTGTCTGCCTGACATGTCCCAGCTCAAGTGTCACCTCCTCTGGCATCCTTCCTTGACTCAGGAAGAGATTTCATATCTCCTTCCTTATGTCATTTTTCACCTATGGCATAAATCATTGTTTTATGATTTAATTTATCCATTGCTATATCCTGAGACCCCTGAGGGCGATGGATTTTGTCTTGCTCATCTTCATAGTCCCAGTGAGCACAATGTTGGGCACATATTAATAGTAGAGATCAATAAAGGTTTATTGAATGAACGGAGGAGTGAAGAAAACATGATGGTTTAAATCAGACATTGTGAAGAATGATAGGATCGTGTTAACATATAGAAAGTCTCCACTCTCAGGCACTTAACAGGTACTCAAGAATGGAAGACATTATTACTGTGCATGTTGCCTTTATTATTATTTGGACGTGCTGTGCGGCCTTGGGGATCTTAGTTCCCTGACCAGGGATTGAGCCCATGCCTCCTGCAGTGGAAGCGGGGAGTCCTAACCACTGGACCGCCAGGGAATTCCCGCAAGTTGCCTCTGAAGGGGTGATGGTTTCATCTGGTCTGAAGATGCACTTGATTAGATTTTCTAATAAAATAGAAGTGTTTTTGGCAAACAAAAAGGGGCATTGGTTGGTTGGAGGAGTTGGCATTTATTGCTAGTGGGCTAATATCCTTGTTAGGATATGTACTGTTTGTATTACACTTCTTATAGACCTTTGAAAAATGATAGAGCTTTAAAATGAAATTTTAAATGTAAATATTCTCTCCTTTATGTGCATTGAGAAAGACTTTATATAAAAATAACATCAAAGATTTATTGAGCACTTGGTGTCAAGCTTAGTCTTTTTTGGACAGCTTTATTGAGCTATGACTTACATAACATAAAATTCACTAGTTTTAAGTGTACAATTCAATGAATTTTGGTATATTTACAGAGCTAATCGTCATCACCACGACCTAATTTTAGAACATTTCTGTCACCCTAAAAAGAAAGCTTGTGCCCTTTGCAGTCAGTCACTCCCCATTTTTCTTCCCTCGGCCCCCCGTCACCACTGTGCTACTTTCTGTCTCTTTGAGTTTGCCTTTTCTGGACATTACATATGTGGAATCATATAATGTGTGGCCTTTTGTGACTGACTTCTTTGATTTATCATAATATTTTCAAGGTTCATCCACGTTGTAGCATGTTTCAGAACTTCATTCCTTTTTATTGATGAATAGCATGCTGCTGGAGCACATTTTATCTGTTCACCAATTCATAGAGATTTCGGTTGTTTCCACTTCTTGGCTTTTATGAACAATATGCTGCTACAAATATTTGTATTTGTGTGCACATTTGTTTTTATTTATGTTGGGTAGATACCTTGATATCTTGGGTAGACATGTCCAATTTTGTTAAAGAGGAATACTGAGGCACAGAGAGTTTAAAAAATTTTCCCAAGGTCACCAGTTATTAGGTGATAGAGTTAGGACTGGAACTCAGGTTGTGAATCAGTGAGATTTTCAATGGCCAATGCTAGTTGCCATCCCATAGGGCCTGAGGAAAGGGCTTAACCTAGCTAAGCTGGAACATGAAAGCAAAGTGTGCAGTGGAAATGAGCTAGCCTCAGAGTGCCAACGCCTGGAGCATATCCCCGCTCTGCGATTGGACGAGCCCCCAAAGCAACAAATATTAACAAGACAAATTAGCCCTTGACGGTTGAAAAACTAATTTTCTCCTCCCACTGGAGGATTTGGAGAGCAATTAGCCAGAAGCCGGGGAGCTGAAATGTCATTAATGGAAAACCAGTTCAAATCAACAAACACTGAATCTCTAGGCTGCGGTAGGGGCCACGGCGAGGGCTGAGATCAGCATCACCCACCTGGGCACGCAGGGTTGGCCCTAGTGGGTGCTGGCATCACCTTGTTGGGCCTGTTGTGCTGGGCCTTAGAGTGAGCTTTGGAAACTTAGAGACATAGGTTGAGAGATGAGCGAAAAGGGAAACCAAGATGATCCACCCTTCTGCAACAGCCTCCTTTCAGGTGGCCCCTTCTCTCTAGTCTCATGCCTCCTCTAGCCCATTCTACCGGGTAGCTCCTCTCTCAGGTCCCCTCTGCGTGTGCCCACAGCACTTGCCAGGCGAGGCAGACTTGTGTGTTTACTTGTCTCCTTCACTCCAGGATGGGGGCAGCGCCTTGCACACCGCAGGACCTCCAGGACCTAACACAGTTTTGGGCACAGGAAAGAAGGGCTTCACAGTGTAGACCTGGGCTTTGTACCAGCAGGGAGTGTCAGTAACAGAGATTAGAACTAGAGGAGAAATATCTGCTTATTGCAAAAAGAATGAAACAGGCCCAGGCGTTCCCCTCCACGACAATGGTGGAAATGTCAAGTTGAGGGCCTAAAACCACTGCTCAGGGATTGATCTCCCCACCCCCCGAACCCAATCCCGCCTCATAAATGCTTTGCACAAAAGACACTGACTTTATAAAGCTACATAGCAAAAAATTCGCACATAGGTTAAGTCCAAAAGCCCTGTTTAAATAGACTAAAATTAACAAGAGGGTTTATGGTTTAAGAGGGTTGCAATTGTCATGTTATATATAACAGATAAGATTGATTGAGTGCTTATTGTGTGTCAAGTGTACTTCTAAATGCTTGAAATGTATCAATTCAATCCTTAACACAACCCAAAGAGGTAGGTGCTCTTACTATTTCCAATGTTATAGATGAGATCTATAGAGATTATGGGATTTGCCCAAAGTTATACAGCTAGTAAATGGTAGAGGCAGAATTTAAATCTAAGCAGTCAAGTAACAGAGTCTGTACCCTCACCCGTCAGTCAAGGACTGGGATCTCATTAAGCTTCCTGGGCCTGCAGAAAACCTCTCCGGAACTGTTCCTACTGGATGAGGATAAGGTACAAACTCAGCCTCTCTACGTCTGCCTCCAGCTTAGGTCTCCGGCCTTGAAGCAGGATCTCCTCAGGTCCCCTCTGTGCTGCCCTCACCAGATACTTTACTTTTCCTTAAAAAATGCTGCAAACTCTCATGCCTTTCTACCTCACCTTTTGTGGTGCCAGCAAACTCCAAGTTTAAATGTTACCTCCTTTCACCTCTCCTCTCCCTCCAGGCAGAAATAGCCAGCCCTCACCCATATTCTCGCGATGATGGGCGATGTGCATATATGCCTCTAGCGCATACTCACTGCATCTCTCTGAGGCTAATGCCGTATGTGTCTGCCCCTTAACTAGATTTGAGACTGGGGGCTTCTTGAGGATAAGCATTGTGTCTGCTCTTGAGGCCAGCTCATCAGAGACAAAAAATCAATGAAACATCAGTCTAACCACCAAAAACACTGACAAGTAATTTATACCTTATCTAACTCTGGCAAATAATGTTGAAGGGAAAATCCCATTTACAATGCAGAGGATATACTTCGCTATCTCTCAGCCCCAAATCTCTGTCCCCCAAATCTCTCTCCACTTTCTCTACATGCTCACGGAGAACCCAGCTTTGGTTGGGTTTTGCCTGTCTTGCCTCATAGCCTCTCCCCTTCTGGATCTTTTCTATCTCTTAGGCCAGCAACATTCTGTCCTTTTCCATGTGAATTCAGTCAGCCCCTCTGGCTTCCTCAGTCCTAGCCTCCCTTTCTATTCTCTCCCCACTGCAAGGTGCAGAAAAGGACTGGGTTTCGTGGGGTGGGGCGGGGGAGGCTATGACTAGTAAAGGGTTTATATTTCTCTCCATCACACCTGCCTGTGTGTCCTCAGCTGTTAACTCAGAGCCCGCACATCACTGGTGCTCCTGAGACTGACTTTTCTTCCCCTTTTCCTCTCCCTCCCTTTGGGAAAAAGCCCAAATGTGTCCAAAGCCTTCCACAAGTTGGTCCCAATATTCCTTCCCCTCTCTACCTCCCACTTCTTCCTAACAGAGTTCTTAGCTTCAAACAAGCGGCCCCAGGGCTCCACGCATGCATTTTTCTACCTCCCTGCCCACTTTTGCTGTCTTTTCTCTTTGCCCTCTTTTCCCTCCATGCTCCCTGCTCCTCAACACCTCTGCTGCTCCAGACCTTGGCATCTTTCAGTCCAACTTTGCCTGGACTGCTGGCACCATCACGCCCCACCCCGCTGTCCCTGGGATCACCCCTTGTGGCCAGCACCATGCCTCCTATCTTATGGTGTTGTCTGAATCATGGCTTTCTCATTAGTGGCTCAAAATGATTTTTTTGAGCTTTTTTATTGCCGCAATTAGACTGCAACTTTAAAAAAAACCCAGCAGAAGTGATTTAATTGAACAGCAAGCTTAAATAATAAGAACCCCAAGAAGGTATTACTGTATGTCAACAAATTTTAGGTGCATGATAAGACACATCTGACTTGTGAGAAGTTAATATGTGAAAAAATGTGTGTCTTAGATGAAATATGGTGTTATTTCTATCCTACAGATGCACAGTAAGTGAGATTTAACACTTTTCCAGGCCCACTGGCTGGCTTGCTGTGCCCTGAATGCCCCAGCCAGCTGTGCTCCCGGGTTTTCGCCCTTGCTGCCCCTTTTTCCTGGCATGCTCTTCCTGCCAGGCTTATTCCCTCACGTCCTTCAGGTCTTTGCTTAAATGTCACCTTCTTGGTGACACCTTCCTTCCCCCTATTTAACATTGCAACACTCCCTCCCCGATTTTTTCTTTCACACTGATTTTTCTCCATAGCTTTTATCACCGGCTGACATTTTATCTCTTACTTATTTGTTTATTGCCAGTGTACTTCCACTAGAATGTCAGCTCTAAGAGGGCAGGGATTTTGTTGGTGGCTGTTGTCTTCAGTGTCTAGAACAGTGCCTGACACATAACAGGCCGTCAGGAAGTATTGGTGAACGAATCGAGCTGGAGCTTCATCACATCAGGGACTGTGTTTTTGCTCATCACTTAGATCCCTGGTGCCTCGCATAGTAGCTGGCAAGCAGTGGGCCCTCAATAAATATTAGTCAATAAATAGGGGATGTGTGAAGCGCCGATGAACTAGGTAACTTGCTTCAGGACATCCAGCTTCGCAAGGGGAAGAGCAAGGAGGCCAGTTCTGCTGATTTCGGGTCCTTGTGTCCCACCGGATAGTGACTAAGTGTCCTATTTTCAGGAAGGGGCTTTTATGAAGAGACTTTCCCCTGGCCTTTCCAATGCGCACGGCTTTGCACATTGTGTGGCTGCAATAAATATTTACAATGCGTTTTAACCCAGAGTGTTACTGCAACTAGGCCACAGGCGCTTCGGTTCCTCAGGGGTAAAACGGGCATGCGGGTGTCCGAGGGCCCCTCAGAGAAGTAGTGAACAAACAGCACAAAGCGCTTCCCCCATCTAAAGGGCTTTCCCAAACCCAGGCCAAAGGGCTTTCTGACCTCTTCAGCACGTTGACCACGACTCTTTACCTCGCTTTTCCGGGCCGGAGGAACCTTTCCTGCCGATCTCCCCGCCTCTAGCCGAGGGACTGGTGGGGAACGCGAGGAAGGGAAGCCCGCCCCTCCACCGCCCTGTGCGGATGTCCGCGGCGCGCGAACAGCCGCGAGGGGTCCCCCTCCCCAGCCCGGAGCCCGGCGGGGCGCGCGGGTGCGGGGGGCGCGCGGTGGCTCCACGCGGCGATGCGCGCGCGCGCCTGCCTCGCCCGCCTCGCCTCCCGCGCCCGCTCGGGTGGCTACGTGCTTTCTTTGTCAATGAGGCGCCGCTCTGAGCTGCAGTAACACTCTCGGCCCGGGAGCCGGAGCCGGAGCTGGAGCCCGAGCCCGAGCAAGCGAGCGAGGAGAGCGCGGCGGAGAGGCTGCAGCCGGCGGCGGGAAGGAGGGCCCCGAGCGCGCCCAGCGGCTGCCGGCCCCCGCGGCTCGCAGCCTCGCCCCCTCAGTCTGCGGGAGCCCGCCCGCCCGGGGGTGGGGGCTCCGGGCGGCGCCCGTCCCACCTTCGCTGCCCCGGGCGCGCCGGCGCGCGGCGACGGGCACCGTGGGAACCCCGGCCCGCTCCCGCCGCGGCTCCATGCGGCCCCGGCCCCTGCGCGAGTGAAGCCGCGGCTCCGCGGAGCTCGCTCCTGGCGCGGCAGCACGAGCCAGCGAGTCGCGCCGCCCCGCGCCCCCGCCCTCCGGCGCCCGGGCCGTGGCCGGAGATGCCCGGTGAGGACCGGGGCGCCGAAGGCTGGGCTCCCCGGAGCGGTGCGGAGCGAGGCAGTGGCCTGGATGAGTGAAGCGTCCCCATGGCTCGGCAGGAGGCGAAGCCCCAGGGCCTGGGGGAAGATGGGCCGGAGGTGCGGAGGCGCAGGGGCCGGATCCGGGCGTGCGGGCTCGGCCGGGCTGGCGGGGGAGCCGCGCGCTGCCCGGGCGTGAGGGGCCCCCGGGCTGCCGGGTCCCAGGATGCGCCGCCGCTGCCGCCGCCGCTGCTGCTGCTGGGACTCCTGCTGCTGGCGGCCCTCCCGGAGCACTGCCTGGCCGACTCGGGTAAGCACTTGGCGGCTGCTTTGTGCCCGCGGAGGTTTCTGGAGGAGCGGGGCTGCCCGTCGGGGCCGGCACCTGACCGGGTGGCGGTGGATGGAGAGGTCTTTGCAGCACCGGCGCTAGGATTTTCCCCGCCCTTTGCTGCTGCAACAGCAGGCGGACTGTCAGAAATCTGTCTCCCGGGAAGGCACCGTTGGGCGGGGAAGTAAAAAGAAGTGCATTCGCATCTTCCTTCTGGACAAGTGGCAGGTCCTTCCTAGTGGTCCCCAGGCACGCTTCATTTAGATAAAGATATGCTGTGTTTAGGACACCTGAAAAGGGATGTGTTTTAGTAGAACACACAAAGTGGGGACGTCTACTATGTTTTGGGCTCCCTGACGGTTGTCCACTTTGTTTTAACTGCACGAAATGACCCAGAGAGTTTTAGGCAATTCCCGTGTCGGCGTTTTCCTCTGTCTTGACAGGAGACTCCTTTTTCTTTTGGGATAGAGGTACCTAAGATAATTGCTTGCATCTTGCAAAGGGATCGAGTATATAATCCACTGTTTGCAGGAGGTTAGTTAAAAATAACCACGCTTGGCTCTTTTGACTCCCAAGAATCCTCAGGGAATAGATTTCTGTAATTTCTTGGGCGGTTTTAAAAAATCTGTTGTAACTATTTAGGGGGAATTATTTGGCTAATGTTCTTCAAAACTTCCTGTGGGGTCAGCAATTGCCTTTGAAATAAGAATGATTACTATGGCACTTGTGAAGGGCAGGCTTTTGTTTGTGAAATTCTGGGCTCTTGGTACATTTCATTTATCAAGGAATATAGCCCTTGCTTCAGCCAGTATGCTTCTGTACTTCTGTGGTTTTTAGCAAGGATTGAAGAGGACTGTTTTTTTTCCCAGTGTGCCTCGTCCCCCAAATTAGATTAAATCTCCTAATTATGAAGGAGTTCACACTGTTTTAGATAAGAGGGTTTCAGGTTAAAAACATTTCCTGTCTTCAACAGCTTCACTCAAAGCCCATTTTCCTTTGATTCACTTAAAAGGTCACTGACATGAGGTGTCTATGTGTGCAAGTTGCTCTCCAGGAATTGTCTCTTGTGATTATAGTGGTGAGAAAGTTCAGTAATCTTTGGATGTGTGCCCGAGACCCGGGAAAACCTCCGAAGAACTTTAGCCCCCAGTTTTTATGCCTCTAGCAGTTTTTAGTGATGTGTATTTGATGGTTAAAAGGTAAGTTCTGAGTCAGACACATGTAATTACCTTAGTATTCACTGGATCAGAAACACTTTGAGTTTTTATTTAAAATGAATGAGATCCTTAATAGTTTTGTAAACAGTTTCTGAGATACCAGCTTTTGGATGTTCTTCATTTGAGTGCAGATACCAAAATCTGTTCAACCATTTGTAATATGTGAAATTTAGATTTTATGTATTTATTCTATTCGGCCTGATATGTCAGATGATTTCCTCTGATCAGCTTTGAATTTCTGACCTCTCTTCTGACCTTTGTACATTGCCCCTTCTCAACCTCTGTGACTTTTCTTGGCTCTTCTTTCAGACTACCAGAGCCTGACTTAGGGGACTTCTGTTCTGTATCTTTTGTTTTTAGCCCTGATGTCCTTTTCCTTTTTTCTCTTAGTGTGGTGATCCTGGGGTTCGCTAGGAAAGGTGCTTTGATTTAAATGATGGTAAAAACTAGTAGTCCTCTGTCTTCTTCCTTCTCATTGGACTGACTCGTTGCATCCTCTGTGCTTTTTGGGTGTTCTTTCTGCTGCCACTCTTGATGACCAATTTCCCGTGGTCCAGCTCACCTGTGGATCCAGAGTCTACTACCGGTTTCCATGGTTTCCTGTGTGTTTGCCTCTGATTCAACTACATGACTTGTTTCTCTCTCAATGGAAGAGTTAACGTTGGACTCCCTATCTTGCCTCCTGCCTGCTTTCATTTGTTCTCTGATTTCTACCTGAGGCAGCTTTACTGCAGGGTGAGTGAGTCCTGGACCTGATGCAGGGAGTCCCAAGGGGTTTGTGGAGGAAGCAGTGTCAGGAGGGAGGCAGGAGAACAGATGACATTTTCCTGAGACCTTTGACTTTCAACAGACTCCCTGGTTTTGAACTTTTTCTGAGGCACAGCTGCTGCTTGGTGCTGCCACTCGCTGTAGAGTGAGTCTGAAGCCGGGTTGCATGAGAAGCCAAACGCTAATTCTAAGATCCCCCTGAATGTGCTAGCTTGCTACAGTCATGTCATTTGCATGGTTGCTGCATCTTGTTTTCTAAGCAAGTCTAAGCCAGACATTTACCTTGGCTGACAAATAGGTAAAAACAGGTTGGTTTCTGGACAGTGCTATAGGACCTTTGTGTCCTGGAGCCCCTGCAGTGTGTCCCCAGCCCACCTCCACCCACTCCACCCCAAATTCTTTTGATTTAATATTCCTGAGGAATTGGTGTTCCTTCTCAAGGCTGCTGTCTTGAATGTCCTCTCTCGGACTTCCTCTCCTAACTTCCATCTCCAGGAGACCCTTGCTCCCTGACTTCTATTTTGCATGTGGGAGACTGGTGTGGAAAAGAAGGTTCTTTGCAGAAGCAAGCTCTGACATCTCCCCATTCTCTTTTGCCCTCTGAGGCTCTGGGCAGGTTGGTAAAGTTCAAATTTGACTTCCCGATCTTCTTAACTACTGATCTTCCATTCAGTTCATGTCAGTAAACATTTCCCGTGTGTCTTTTAGGTGCAGGTGCAGTGCTCATTCCTTAATGTGACCTGGCCTCTCTGGGCCTCAGTTCTCTTGTCTGTAAAATGGGGATAATAATAGCTCCAATCTGATTGGGTTGTTGTGAAGATTCAATGAGTTAATATATCCGAAGTGTTTAAAACAGTGTTTGGTACATAGTAAATGCTCAGTGAATGCTAGCTGTTCTTATAAAATAGACTGAACATTTACTCTGTCCAGGTGCTGTGCTGGGGCAGGGGATACAGACATGCATAAGGGTCAGACAGTTTGTAGAAACCCCTCATGAATAGGGTGATACGCATCCTTGAACTCTGATACTGTGTGGTCAGAGCAAATAAAATGAAGGCACAGTTAATTCTGGAAGACCGGGAGCTTTGGAGGATGAGTAGGTGTTGGCAGGGTTGATGGTAGCATTTCAGGCAGAGGAGAAGTAAAGGGTTCTTTACTTCTGTGGCCAGAAGCACAGGATGCTATAGGGAGGAGTACCCTGGACTCTCTCACTGCCCTTGAGCTTTCTCAAGCCCTCCTCACAGGCGCTCCACCCCCCTGGCCCTCCTCTGCTTCTCCCACCAACTTATAAGTTCCTGATTTATCTTTGTTTCCCTCTTGCCTGTTACAATGCCCAGGACAGAGTAGGTACTCATTAAAGTTTCAGCCTTCTTTCACTCCTATTCCCTTGGTTTGGCTGATTCTGTTAGATGTTAGAATAATTATCTCATCTAAGTAATCCACAGCAAGTTGTTAATGACTGCTTTATTCAGGGAATGTATTTGCATTTTGGAAGAATCTCTAATTGAGCACAATATATGGGGGATAATTTTGACCTAAGATGTCGTTTTTACCCCTCTCCAACATTTTGTACATCATCAGATTGGAGTCCCATTCGAAACAGGTGCAACAGTTCATGTGTTCATTCATTCATTCATCCATCCATCCCTCCATCCATCCATTCATTCAATGTATCTTGAGTACCTCAGCTTTTTGAGGTTACAATAATGAAAGAAAACAAGCTCCCATTCTCATGGCAGTTAGGAACTAGCCCAGTGCTTTCCAGACTTTACTGTGCATGTGAATCACTTGAAGATCCTGTTGCAGATTCTGATTCAGTAAGTCTGGGATAAGGCCTGCGGTTCTGCATTTCTAACAAGCATCAGGGTGATGCTGATGCTGACCCCACTTTAAGTAGCAAATGAAAATAAACGAATAAATGTAGGTTGGATGGTGGGAAGAAAAATAAATCAGGGTAAGAGGATAGCAAGAGGCTGATGTCTATGTGCATGTGTACCCTCACGCATGTGCTTGGTTATCTAGAGTGATGGGGGATGTCCCCCATGTTGAGGTGACATTTGAGTAGGTACCTAAAAGTGGATATCTGGGGAAAGGTATTCAGGCAGAGGGGAAAGCAACTGTAAAGGCCTTGAGGAGAGACTGTGTTCGGGATGGTTGGGGAACAGCAGGGAACATGTGGAATTGAGTGAATAGGGGGAAGGTGGTAAGAAATGACGTTGAAGTGGGAGCTGGGCCCACATCATATAGGACTTTTTGACAAAGTGAAAACTTGGTATTTTACTTTGAATGAGATTAAGCAAGAGGTGACGTGATCTGACTTCAGTTTTAGAAAAATGCCCATGGCTATCATGGGGACAAAAGACTGTAAGGTCGGGACTTCCCTGGTGGCACAGTGATTAAGAATCTGCCTGCCAGTGCAGGGGACACAGGTTTGAGCCCTGGTCTGGGAAGAACCCACATGCCACGGAGCGACTAAGCCCGTGCATCACAACTACTGAGCCTGTGCCCTACAGCCCAAGAGCCACAACTACTGAGTCCACATGCCACAACTACTGAAGCCCACATGCCTAGAGCCCGTGCTCCACAGCAAGAGAAGCCACCACAATGAGAAGCCTACGCACTGCAGTGAAGAGTAGCCCCCCGTTGCTGCAACTAGAGGAAAGTCCGCATGCAGCAATGAAGACCCAATGCAGCCAAAAATAAATAAAAATTAAAAAAAAAAAAAGACTGTAAGGTCAAGGGTGGAAATGGGGAGACCAGGTAGGATGGCTTAGACAGTGGGGAGAAGTGGTTAGATTTTGGACATCTTTTGAAGATGGAGCTAATAGAATTTTCTCATGGATTAGAGGTGGGGTGGGAGAGAAAGAGAGGAACCAATATGGCTCCAAGGTTTTTGGCTCAAGCAACTGGAGGTTGAAGTTGCCATAGAGATGGGGAAGGTTGCAGGAGGCTCAGGATTTGGGTAGGAAATAAAGAGTTGGTTTTGGGTTTTTTAAGGTTGAAATGTTTATTAAACATCCAAGTGGAGATGTTAGATAGCCAGTTGAACAAAGTAGTCTGGAATCCCAGGCCGATATTGGGTCCAGAGATATAAATTTGGGAGCCATCAGCACGCAACTAAGCAAGAAAGTATAGAGAAGGGGGAGAGCTCAGCAATGAGACCTGGGATACTTCAGCATTTAGGGGTTCAGGAGACGGGGGACCAGCAAAAGAGACTGAAGAAGGCTAGATGGGGACTAGCAATGGATGTTGTATTTAGAGATGTGGAGATGTTTGGTGGCCCTAAGAGTGGAGGGGACAAAAGTCTTGCTGCAATGGGTTCAAGAAAGAAAGGAAGAAGAGAAATCGGAGACAGTAAAAAAGACAACTCTCTTAGTCTTTTTTATAAAGGAAAGCAGAGACATAGGGGAGGTGGGTCAAAAGAGGGTTCAGATGGGTTATAATTACATTATATTTGTACTTTCTCATTTTTTTTTTCCAAAAGGATTTTATTTATTTATTTTCTTTTGAAGTTTTGAATTTTATTTTATTTATTTTTTTATACAGCAGGTTCTTATTAGTCATCCATTTTATCCACATCAGTGTATACATGTCAATCCCAATCTCCCAATTCATCACACCACACCGCCCCCCGCCTCCGCCGCTTTTCCCCCTTGGTGTCCATACGTTTGTTCTCTACATCTATGTCTCTATTTCTGCTCTGCAAACCGGTTCATCTGTACCATTTTTTCTAGGTTCCACATACATGCATTAATATACGATATTTGTTTTTCTCTTTCTGACTTACCTCACTCTGTATGACAGTCTCTAGATCCATCCATATCTCAACAAATGACCCAATTTCATTCCTTTTTATGGCTGAGTAATATTCCATTGTATATATGTACCACAACTTCCTTATCCATTCATCTGTCGATGGGCATTTAGGTTGCTTCCATGACCTGGCTATTGTAAATAGTGCTGCAGTGAACATTGGGGTGCATGTGTCTTTTTGAATTATGGTTTTCTCTGTGTATATACCCAGTAATGGGATTGCTGGATCGTATGGTAATTCTATTTTTAGTTTTTTAAGGAACCACCATACTGTTCTCCATAGTGGCTGTATCAATTTACATTCCCACCAACAGTGCAAGAGGGTTCCCTTTTCTCCACACCCTCTCCAGCATTTGTTGTTTGTAGATTTTCTGATGATGCCCATTCTAACTGGTGTGAGGTGATACCTCATTGTAGTTTTGATTTGCATTTCTCTAATAATTCGTGATGTTGAGCAGCTTTTCATGTGCTTCTTTGCCATCTGTATGTCTTCTTTGGAGAAATGTCTATTTAGGTCTTCTGCCCAGTTTTGGATTGGGTCTTTTGTTTTTTTAATATTGAGCTGCATGAGTTGTTTATATATTTTGGAGATTAATCCTTTGTCTGTTGATTTGTTTGCAAATATTTTCTCCCATTCTGAGGGTTGTCTTTTGGTCTTGTTTATGGTTTCCTTTGCTGTGCAAAAGCTTTGAAGTTTCATTAGGTCCCAGTTGTTTATTTTTGTTTTTATTTCCATTACTCTAGGAGGTGGATACAAAAATATCTTGCTGTGATTTATGTCAAACAGTGTTCTTCCTATGTTTTCCTCTAAGAGTTTTATAGTGTCTGGTCTTACATTTAGGTCTCGAATCCATTTTGAGTTTATTTTTGTGTATGGTGTTAGGGAGTGTTCTAATTTCATTCTTTTACATGTAGCTGTCCAGTTTTCCCAGCACCACTTATTGAAGAGACTGTCTTTTCTCCATTGTATATCTTTGCCTCCTTTGTCATAGATTAGTTGACCATAGGTGCGTGGGTTTATCTCTGGGCTTTCTATCTTGTTCCATTGATCTATGTTTCTGTTTTTGTGCCATGTACTTTCTCATTTTTTAACATTAAAGATGTATAGCAAGAGTGTTTGATTGGGTGGGCTTTTTTTTCCAGGTATAGATAATCCAATAAAATATATTTAGACTTTCTACTCTCAATATTAATTATTAGTGCTTCAAAGATACTTGCAAGATGTCCCAAACTTGCCTCCCTTTCCTTCCCATCCCACACACGAAGTAAAGAAGAAGATTTTGGGACTAATGAGTCTGTGCTTTTAATACAGACATCAAACAGAAGTCAGATGTCCCCTCCCTGCCCCTCACCCTTCTCTAAAACCGAACATCACTGTGGAAACGGAGATACTGAAATTCTTCTGAGAGAATCTCTCAGAAGCCTACTTATCTCAAGTCTTGAATTACTAGAATATGATCTGAGAGTATTCAAAATGAATGTGCACTTTTCCTTTTTCATTTTCATTAACCTTCAAGCCCTTATTGAAGGCTTTCTTGTGGTTTTCTTTCTTTCTTTTTTCTTTTTTTTAAACAAACAACAACTCCACTCTTCTCCAGACAAAAATGAATAGTTGGAATGACCCTAAAACATTTTCGTTGCTTGACAACACATTACAGGGGATTTCTAAACGCACAGAGGGACACATTATTCTAGGTCACGGGATGGCTGCCTTGGATGGTGGCTCCCCGTGGGGACTCCAGGACCAAAGGAGCAGCTGGCAATCCAGGTATTGGAAATGTCAGTTATTGTAGCCGATAGGATGGTGGCAAGTGAGTCACACTGATTTGATGGTATTTATCAAGCACCTGGCATATGCCAGGTCAAACTCTTCCCTAAATCCTGGAGGTATAGTGGAGACCAAGCCAGGCCTGGCCCCTGCCCTCAAGCAGCCTGTAGCCCAGGACAAGAAATCCTTACTCAGTGGCAGGTTGGTAAGGTACCTCTGGGTCAGGAGGGAGGATATGGCGAGACAGAAAGTACCTGCCTTGTCCAAAGAGGCGGTCTCTGCCCAGCTGCAATGAGGCTCAGGGTGCCAAAGTTCTGACTTCTCAAAAAAAGCCAGATCTTTACTTCAAATCTTGTTTTCAAATGTCACCAACGAATTCAGAGTTTTGAAATGTCATGCTGTACAAAAAGCACACCCAGGAGCCACCACTCGTCTTTTTTAAAGTCAAGTTTAATTAAGGTGTAAATTACATACAGTAGAAGTCACCCTTTTTAGGCGTTCTGCATGACGGGTTTTGACAGAAGCATACACTCACGGTTCCACAACCACAATCCAGATATAGACCATTTCCGTACTTTCCAAAAATTCCCTCCTGCTCCTTTGCAGTCAGTCTTCTCCCCCAACAACCGAGTACCTGGCAAGCACCAATCTATTCTCTGCCCATATAATTTTGCCTTTAACTGAAGGTCATATAAATGGAATCATACAGTATGTAATGTTTTGTGTCTGGCTCCTTTCACTGAATGTAATGCTCCTGAGAATCATGTATGTCATTGCACCTCTGGTCCTGTCCTTTTTATTGCCATGTAGTATTCCATTGCACCACAGTTGCTTATCCACTTGCCAGTTGATAGACAATTTGGGTTGTTTCCAGTTTTGGGCATAAAAGGCTTTTGTGTGGGCAGTTTTCATTCTCTTGGGTAAATACCTAGGAGTGTGATTTCTGGACCATATGTTAGGTATGTGTTTAACCTTATAAGAAACTGCCAAATCCTTTCCCGAAGTGGCTGCATAATTTTGTATTCTTATGTATGTGAGTTCTAGTTGCTCCTCTGTATCCTCACGGGCACTTGGTCTTGTCAACTTTTTTTAAAATTTAAATTTCAGCTATTCCAATAATTTTTTAGTGGTATCTCGTTATAATTTTAGTTTGCACTTCTCTAATTACTAATGATGTTATTGTCTCATATCTTTACATCTTCTACGTGCCATTTATATTTCTACTTTGAAGTGCCTATTGAAGTCTTTTGCCTATTTAAAAAGATGGATTGTTTGTTTTCTTATTACTGAGTTTTTAAGATAGAGTTATTTATTTATTTATTTATTTTTGGCTGTGTTGGGTCTTCGTTTCTGTGTGTGGGCTTTCTCTAGTTGCGGCGAGTGGGGGCCACTCTTCATCGCGGTGCGCAGGCCTCTCACTGTCGCGGCCTCTCTTGTTGCGGAGCACAAGCTCCAGACGCGCAGGCTCAGTAGTTGTGGCTCACGGGCCTAGTTGCTCCGCGGCATGTGGGATCTTCCCAGACCAGGCCTCGAACCCGTGTCCCCTGCATTAGCAGGCAGATTCTTAACCACTGCGCCACCAGGGAAGCCTTATTACTGAGTTTTGAGCTTTCTTTATATATTCTGGATACAAGTCCTTTATCAGATGTGGTTTTTTGCAAATATTTTCTCCCAGTCTGTGTGGTTTTTCTTTTCATTTTATCAACAGTGTTTTCCAAAGAACAGAAGTTTTAAATTTTGAGTAGTTCCAGTTTATGAACTTTTAAATTTAAGGCTTGTGCTTTTTGTGTGCTGGGATAGAAATATTTGCCTATCCCAAGTTTACAAACATTCATGATTTCTTCTAGAGGTTTTATAGTTTTTGGTCTGTGGTCTGTTTCACGCTAATTTTTGTATATGGTGCAGGGTAAGAGTTGAGGTTAATGTTTTTTTCATTTGGATGCTTTATTGTTCCAACACCATTTATTGAAAAGATTATCCTTGCTCCATTGAATTGCCTTGGTACCATATATTTGTGGGTTTATTTCTGGACTCTAGTCTAGTCCAGTGATCTACACTTTTCTCCTTATGCCAGTGCAACAGTGTCTTGATTTCTCTAGCTTGGAGTTTCTTAACCTTGGCACTACTGACATTTTGGGCTGGGTAATTCTTTGTTGTGGGGGACTGTCCTGTGCACTGTAGGATGTTTGCAGCATTCCTGGCCTCTGCCCAGTAGATGCCAATAGCTACCCCCCCAACCCCAGTGTGACAACCAAAATGTCTCCAGACATTGCTAAATGTCCCCTGCAGGATAAAATTTCCCCCCGTTGAGTTCCACTGCTCAAGCTTTATGGTAAGTCTTGAAATCAGGTAGTATGAATCCTCTAACTTTCTTTATTTTCAAAATCTTTTTGGATATTCTAGGGCTTATGCTTTTCTATATAGATCTTAGTATCTTCTCATCCATCTCTGTAAAAAAAGAGAATTTTGATTGGGATTTCATTGAATCTAGGTCAATTGGAGAAGATTGATAGCTCAACCATATTGAATTTTTTGACCCAAGAACATATCTCTCTCCATTTATTTAGGTATTCTTTCTTTTCTTTCATCAATGTTTTATAGTTTTCAGCATATGAATTTTATACATATGCGTTTCATATTTTTCAATGCTTTGGTAAATAGTACTTTAAAAATGTCTTTGTTAGTATGTAGAAATATGATTTAAAAAATATTAATCTTGTATCATGTGACCCTTCTAAACTCACTTTAGTTCTAGTAGCTTTTTATAGACTCTTTGGGATTTTTCTAAATAGAAAATCATGTTATCTATGAATAGAGAGTTTTATTTCCTTATTTCAAATCTGTATGCCTTTTATTTCTTTGTCTTGCCTTATTGCACTTGCTAGAACTTCAAGTACATTGTTGCATAGGAGTGGGGAGAGTGGACATCCTTGCCTTGATCTCCTAGTCTTGGAGGGAAAACATTCACTGTTAAGTATGGTGTTAGCTGTAGTTTTGTTTTTGTTTTTGTTTTTGTTTTTTTGTAGAGGCCCTTTGTCAGGTTGAGGAAGTTCACTTCTATTCCTAGTTTGCTGTGAATTTTTATCATGAATGAGTATTGAATTTAGTTAAATGTAGAATTGGTAGAATTGGTATTATTTCTCCCTTTAGACCTATGGTCTTAAAAATGAGAAGATTCCTCAAGGGTTTCTTTAGTAAAATAAAAAGTGTCATGTACCTCTAGTACATTTCCTCATTTTCAGGGGTACCAGTGGACACTTCCTAGATATTAGAACAGAGTTTGGTTTCAGGTCTAGAATGGCCTGGGTGAGGGGAAATTGTGTCAGATGAGTTCAGGAAATGGGTCACCCGTAGCTGTTTGCTGTTTATCAAGTCACTTTTTGGGGCCTTAGTTTTCACATCTGTGAACAAAAGCCTCAGGATCTTCCCTTCTTCCCTCATTACCCTGGGTGTGTGTTTATGAGCCCTAAGCAGATGTTTTGGTGGGCTATACCAATCCTTTTCTTACCTCTTCCTATATTAGTGGCAAGCCAAGTCACGGACTCTCATTCTGCAAAGGGAAGAATTTTCCCATGGTTTTCTGTCATGGTTCTAACCTGAAGCTCAGACAAATGTTGGCTTTTTAAAAAAAATAAATTTATTTATTTATTTTTGGCTGTGTTGGGTCTTTGTTGTTGCGTGTGGCTTTCTCTAGTTGTGGCGAACGAGTGCTACTCTTCGTTGTGGTGCGTGGGCTTCTCATTGTAGTGGCTTTTCTTGTTGCAGAGCATGGGCTCTAGGTGCGTGGGCTTCAGTAGTTGTGGCACGTGAGCTCAGTAGCTGTGGTGCATGGGCTTAGTTGCTCCGCCGTGTGTGGGTTCTGACTGGACCAGGGCTCAAACCCATGTCCCCTGCATTGGCAGGCGGATTCTTAACCACTGCGCCACCAGGGAAGCCCCAAATGTTGGCTTATCTTTAATCTTCATTGGCTTTTAAAAATTGTAAAAGTAATATATACAGTACTTTATTAAATTCAAGTAATGCACAAGGTATGCAGCAAAATGAAAAAGGCCCTGTTGGCTCCATTGCTATTTCCAAGAGTCGTGTTGTCAAGCAAATATGGTAGGTCCTTCCAGATCTTTTTTCATACAAATATTTATATACATATCCTCACTTAATTTTTTTAAGATATAAAGGGTATAATATTTAATACCTTTCTCTTTTCATTTACCACTGTATTGTGGCCCTCTTTCCATGTGAAGTAAATTTTGTCATAAGAGAATTTGAACTTCTTCCTGAAACACAGAAAAGCCCTTATTATAAAAGATAACCATTTTAAAACCACAGATTGGATTCAAACCTACAGAGTTAAAATATCATCATTAGGCCATTCTTCCTCTTTTCTCTACTCTTTGGCTTCCTTCCTTTGAAAATACTTCCACACATGTTTAAGGAAAATCATGGACCCTTTTAAACACCGAATAGAACGGGGATAAACACTGTGTATAAATCAATTAATGCAGATGTAAATCGGGCCAAGGAGCTGCCTCAAGCTTCAGCCCAAGGTCATTGCTGCACCTGCCATCTGTCCACTCAGGCGAGACTTTGCCTAATGCCTCCTAACCGCAAGAGGGGAATTTGATTTTGATTTAGATTTATATATGTTAAATCTATTCTTAGCTTGAAAGAAAACTTCCTGACATCAGAAACACAAAATGGCTTTGGTATTTATGCAGTGCCAGTAAATAGGAAGGTCTAGGATATTTCTCACTTTACTCTTTCGACGTGAAATATGGAATTAAGTGCTAGAATGAAACCAGGACTCCTGGACCTACCCCTCTACTTCTGTCCCTGCTTGTGAATGCTGCTCCTCAGTCACTTGTCTTTTTGTTTACCAAACGTCAAGAGTGAACCAAGGGAGCCTGAAGAAAAATGTGTCTGAGAAGAAAATGTGTTGCAATTAATAGTGCAGCTTGTGTCTGAGAAGAAAATGTGTTGCAATTAATAGTGCAGTTTCTAAGTCCTTGTTGAAAAGAGCTGAACCAAAATATCTCTAAACCTGCAGACATTACTACTACTCACATTATCAAATGTGAGTCTTTGTTTTGAAAAGGGCAAGAGGATCTGGATTATGAGCACTTTTGGAATATAATTGACCTGGATGGAAGTGTATTACAAAATCACTGCCACAGAGCTGTCTTTGGCAGTTTCCTCTTATTTTATTAATACTGGAGGTGAACACACGAATCAACCTGGTGAATCCCAGGGAAATTAAACCTTTTTTTGAGTGGGATGGAGAATGAGTTCTTGTCTCTAGTCCAGCAATAGAAATGACACTTGAAACGAGTGTTTCCCCATTCTTATGGCTAATGTGGTATATTTACTATTCCCTACGGGGATACTCATCCTCAGAGTTTGGTAGAGCACGTCACAGTTGTAGAAGTTTTCATTCTTGTTTCCTGTTTGAATCTTATATCACTCCTAAGAGAGGGTTGAGGAAGTAATTTGCTAAAGGTCACACAGTGGTCCAGGGATTTTTTCATTAGTCTCTGTGATTTAGGGGACAGATTACCTAGCTACTCAACTAAAACTAGCTCAAGTATGGGGCTCCAGGCCACAGGGAAATCTCATGTGACAGATTTGGAATAGGAATGAAATACAGCGGGGTCACGTGGACAGTATAACTCATTGATAGAAATAAGAGCTAACATTTTTGAGCATTTACTCCTTGTATCAGCTCATTTGATTTTCACAACAACCCTGTGAGGTTGGTTCTGTTGTGACCCCTGGGTTTCAGGTGCGAGGAGTGAGGCAAAAAGCAACTTAACGGTAATGTATTCAGCGTCGCACAGCTAAGTGTCAGAGGTGGGCTTTGAACCCAGGCAGTTTGATTCCATGGCTCTCACTCCACTTCATTATGTTGCCTTTCTTGACAGTGAGAGGCTGAGGTTACTGGCTTTGTGTCCCTGGACCCGGAGGCCTCTCGTCTCTCTTGTCCTGCAGGCTGGGTCTGTCCATCTGCCTCTTTCTGCAGACTGGCTTTCTCTGCTTACCTGCAGCTTCTGGGTTCCCCCGTAACTAAACTTCGCAGGCGGCTTCGCTTGCTGTGGTGCTCCCTGCAACCAGAGCTGACAAGCCTTTTCCATGTAACTGCCCACCCTCCAGTCTCTGTCCCAGGTCTCTGTTTCCCAAGAGGGAAAATCAGGCTGCCATAGTCTGGCCAAAAAAGTAAGGAGTCTACCCCTCATCTGATCAGCAGAGGCCAGAGGTGAAAAGGCTGGTGGTTCAAAAATGCCCTCCTAGGCTGAGCCCTCCTTCAGCCTTGGCAGCGGGTAGAACGCAGTTTTAAATGAGGTGTATGGATAGGGCAAACTTCCCCAAATTCGTCTCTTTCCTCATGACAGTAGAAAGAGGCTCATGTGCTGGCTTTTATGAAAAATGACAATGACAAGTGGCCTGATTGATAGAGTTGACCAATTTCCATGGTATAAATGCTGTCACCGTGGCTGATTTCAAGCTACCGATGTGACAACGGATTTGGGAAGAGATGCTCATGGTTGGCTGAGCGCCAAGATGATCCTTTCCATCTACGGACTGGATGCAGGGCAGCTTACACAGCAAGTGCAGGATGTCTCCAAGGAGTCTGAAGTGTAGGCTAACCAACTAGGTGGGCTTATAATTATGTAACAGGGAAGAAGATTTCAAGGAAGAGAGGGTGGAAGTTAGGTTTGGCTCAGGCAGCCTGAAATAACTTGTTGCCCTAAGTGTGGCATCTGCTAGGCACACGGGGATGCTTTCTAAAAAATTGCAACTTCCTTTGCCTGCAGTGTCTCACTTGTGACATATAATGAACACTTTCACTGATTTTAAGATGCCAGACCTCATTTTCTTGGAGGGGCATTGGTCTAGCACCTAAAGGTATAGTTTTTCCTTGCTTCTCTAAGTCAGAACTTCCACCTCGTTTGCTGGTGTCATTAATGGACTCCTTTCTTCCACCTTCCAAACCTAGAGATGCCGAGTCCACATGGTGGCCTCTTAGACATCTTTCAGCTGCGTACACACTGTTAGTTTCAATTGGAGGCTTTTATTTATGACCATAAGGTCATCTCTCAGGTCGTGTAATTATGCTAAAAGCCAAGACCGGCTGGTGACTACAGCCTCTGAGAGCATGTCAGATGCCGTCACAGATCTCAAGGCCCGTCTGGGTGGCTCTTTCCCTTGCACATCTGGAGAGGGGGTTGGGAGTCTTGGCTTTGGTGCACTACTTAACAATTCCCCCATCTTTCGCCCGACGAGGCTCTGTTGTTAACCCTGGCCCGCTCTCACAAAGGATGGTGGTGACCACTGGCAGATGAGGCAGGGGGTGTGGACAGCGTAGATCTCTCCTCAGCCATGAAGTTCCAAGTGTCCTACTGATTGATGGAAGGTCAGCTTCTTTACCTATAAAAATAGCACAGTTAATTTATTCTTTTAATTTCCCCAGGGATGTAGCAAGGGAGAAATTTTACAAGATTCTTCTTTTATGTCTCATTGGAGGTTTGCCCTAGTTTGTGGATATGTTGACTTCTGAATAAGAGGACTAACATTTACGAAACAGCTACTACTTGTTAGTTGGTGGATCAAGAGTTTTGTATAATTTAATCTCACAGTGACGCTGAGAGAAAGTTCTTGTCCATTTTGCTTGGAGAAAGCTAAGATTGAGAGAACATTTTTGAACCTGACTTGCCTAAGGGCACTGTTGCTTGGAAGTGGTGGGGATGGGATTTGAAACCAGATTAGACTACAAGGTAAATATATTTTCAGCTATACTCTGCAGGCTGTCCCCCCGCCCCGCCCCATTATATTAAATTTTCAAGCATACAGAAGAATTGAAAGTACTGTATAGTGAACAGACATATAGCTACCACTTTGATGGTACTGTGAACATTTTGCTATATTTGCTTTATCGTTTATCTGTCCTTCCTCTATCCATCCATCAGTTCATCTTATTTTTTGATGTATTAAAAGTAAGTTGCAGACATCAGTACATTTCATCCCTAAGTATTTCAGCATTCATGCCATTGATTACCATTCAATATTTGTTTATAGTTCCTTTTTTTTTGAGGTAAATTTTACATACAGAGAAATACAGAAATCCTAAGTATATATTCCCAAGTTTTGACAAATGCATACACAAGTGTAACCCCAATCCCTGTCAAGATACAGAACATGACGGTCACCTCTGGAAGTAAGTTCCCTCTTGCCCCTCTCCAGACATACCTCTCCCTACTCACCCCCCGCCCCAGACATCACAGTTTGATTTTTCTTTTCACCATGGTTTAGTTTTATACCATGCAGTCTTAAATGATGTTGCCTGTTGTTTTCAAATTGACTTTTCATTGTATGTATTAAGTCAAGACAGTATTTATTGAGCCCTTGGTATGTGGCAGGCGCAGTGCTGGTACAAGGGGTACAGTGGGCAGGTAAAAGACATTAGCTCACGTGGAGAAAGAGACATTAATCAGCTCATCACAGGAATAAGTACCCTGTTACCAGCGGAGGTGAGTGCTGAAGGGGGAGCCCAGGGTGCTGGGGGAGGCTTGGTGAGTGATGTGGAGGATGGTCAGGAAAGGCTTTCCTGAGGAAGTGACGTTGGAGCCAACATCAGAAGGATGCATAGGAGATAACCAGGCAGGGAGGTGGGGCAAAGGGCAAAGTGGATACTGTCTTCTCTGGTGGGAAGAAGTGTGCTTTCTTCTGGAACTAGAGAGAAGGTGGATGTGTTTGGTGGGCAGGAATCGAGGGTGAGAGTGAGTGGTGGGCTAGGCAGAGAGCTAGCAGGGGCCACATCACACAGGAGACAGGCCTTGGCCTCTAGCCACCATCTTAAGCCATTGCCTGGTTTTAAGTAAAAGAGTGACCTTGACATTCAATTATCCAGCCAGTTGAGTTGGATGAAGGGGAGATATGGACCGTATGTTCTGGAATCACAGCTAAAATTAAGTATCATTGGCATGAAGCGTCCAGATTTTAGGAGAACACTAATTTGCATTATGATCCTATATAGATCTTCAGATGCCGCATATGAGTTTTCTCCCTCTTCTGCCTGCCCAGGCAATGGTGGTTACTAAATAAAGATCCTCTGTACCTCTGGCTCTTGCTTGCTCTTTCCTCCCAGTCTCCCTGCCTCCATTTCATTCTCTCTCCCTCCCTTAACTAATCCCCTTTCCATCACCTGCTCCTCCCTGAAACGGGCCCTCCTAGAGTCACCAATGACTCCCTGATTTCTTAATCCTGGGGCGGCTGTCAAATCCCCTGGGCTCTGTCATTCTGTAGACCGTCCCAGGTGGCTTCATCCAAACTCATGGCTTTAACAACTGATTATGTACGGATGATGCAAAAAACTCTTGACTCTCTCCTGAGGGTGAGATTCCTACACCCACCTGTTGACTGGACATCTCTACCCATGACTACGGACAGCCCGACATTTTCCCCTTAAAGTGAGCTCATTTTCCCTGGGGTCTTGCTCCCCATTTTGTATTTCTTATTTCAGTGAGTGTGCCCACCACTTATCTGTGGAGCCAGAAATCTGAGAATCATTCTAGATTCTTTTCTTTCTCTCCTTCTCTTCATGTAGTTGACTGCTAAAGTTGCTACTTGTATTTCTGAACATTCTCATAATTCTGTCCCTTTTCTGTCTCTGCTGCCTTATTCCAGACCCTCCCTCTTTCTGGTCTGTGTTCTTGTCAAAGCCATGCCTCCTAACTGGCCACCCAGCCTCTAGTCTTGGCCCCCTTCTAAGTAATCTCATCCTCCATACAGAGATTTTCATAAAACATGAATCCACCCAAACCCTTCTGTGGTTCCCTGTAAGTCTCTTCCTCTCCACTGCTTAGCAGTCTGGGTACTTTATGGAAGAGCCACCTTCAACTCATACCTGCCACCATAGCCAGACTTGCAGTCCCCCCAGAGCCCTTGCATGCCCCTTACGTTTTATTCTTTCTGCCTGGGAAGCCCTTCCCAGCCCTCTCTGCTTGGTTAGCAGCTGCACTTCCTTCGAGACTCAGCTCAAGTATTAACCTCCTTCAGGTAGCCTTTCCGGGCAGCCACTCTGCCCTCCACCGCGGGAGGGAGACGCTGTCCTCTCTACTCTCACCCTCCGTGCCCTCTGTGGTGGCCTTTGGCCTGTGTCCTCCATCAGACTGTGAGCTCCTTAGAGCAGGTGTCAAAAGGAGGGTCCCGGAAACCCTTTCACAGTAACTATGATCCATGTGTAAAAACTGTTTTCATTATAACGGGGACACACAATGTTACAGCCAAGTCTATTAGAAGGAACAATGAATTAAGTGGCTAGTGAGACAACTTGCTTAGAGCAAGAGGGAAAAATGTAAACTCATACCAGCGCCGAGGACAGCCTGGGCTCTGCCTCCTGCACACATGGCGGGAGACCATGCTGCCAGGGCAGGAAGTGGTTCTCCTTAGTACACTGCTAACCGGTGGGATGACTCTGGAATCGGTTTAAGTTCTAGGGTGAAAGTGTGCAGACAACCCCTAAAGTTTGGGAACCCACCGTCTCAAAGGCTGGGGTCATGTATTTGTCTCAGCACAGGCTCTTACACATACATGGCAGACAGGGGATGGGTGTGGTGTGTATACAGGAAGGAAGAGAATTTCCCGTTATGTTCTTACTGTACTTACAAAATCCTGGTCTATTATTTCTGGTCTTAAAACCTTTCTTGACCATTCTGCCAACAAACGTATTTGGATCGCATAACAGTAATGGTGGGATGGAGTGCAGGGTCCACAACCCAGAGGACTGACTTCTGTCCACAGATGTGTTTTCAGAAATTAAATACTTGTCAACAAAAATAAAAATCATTGAAAAATTGGGAGCTTTTCCATACAAATCAGGATTTCCAGGTTCTCTTGAAACAGTCAGAAGACTGACTTCACTGGTCCCGTATTCTAGCGTGGCAACAACTGGCTGAAGTTGAGTGGTGGCATCTTCTTTAGATGGGGGGCATCTGTCACAGCCCCCACCTGTCCCACTTCAGTCATGTCTTGGCTGAGATGGGTTTACTGTGGTAACAACCCAACCCCCAAGTCTATAATGGCTTAAAGCCCTGGAGTTTTATTTCTCACTCACATAAAGACGCAATGAATACTCCTAACTGGCCAGGAGCTCTCTACCAAGCGCTGATTCAGGGACTCAGGATCCTTTCTTTGTGTTTTCTCCATCTTCAGTCTGTGGCTTCCAAGGCTGCTGTGCTTATCTGCATCCAGCAGATGGAAGGGGAAAGAGAGAGGGGAATAGGTCTGAAAGGGCGGTGCATCATTCTGCCCACTTTCCATGGATTAGGGCTCTGTCACCTGGCCACGTCTACCTGCAGAGAGAGGCTGGGAAACATCGGGTGGCCCTGAAAGAAAAGAGAACAGGTTTGGTGAACAGCCAGCTAGTATCTGACCCAACTCTTTTATTTTACCTGCATGACCTCTTTAGGCATGTGAGTTTGCCTAAAAGCTGGTTTAACAGCTACAGGCTTTGGAGATAAGGAAACCTAGGTTCAAATCACTGTAATCGTTGTAATGTAATGTCAGCAGGACAGGGACTTAATCTGTTTTGGTCACTGCTGTGTACTCAAGTGCCTGGCACACAGTAGGTGTTCAACAAACTTTTGTTGGACTCATGTACAGAATATATAAAGAATTCTCAAAATTCAATAATAAGGAAATAAACAAATATAAAAATGGTAAAAGACTTGAATATTCTTCACCAAAGAATGAATTAAAAATAAGCACATGAAAAGATGCTTAACATCATTTGTCATTAGGGAAATGAAAATTATTACCACGAGCTACCACTTCACACTAAAATAATCGCTAATATTTAAAAAAAAATTAAAACTAACAGTGTCAATTGCTTTTGAGGATTTGGAGCAGTTGAACTCATATATTGCTGGTGGGAATGAGATGTGTTCAGCCATCTAGGAAATAATTTCTTATAAAGTTAAATATGCATTTACTCTATTACTCAGCAATTCCACTCCAAGGCATTTATCCTAAAGAAATGAAAACTTATGTTCACACAGAAATACAAATATTTATAACAGCATTATTCATAATCACCAGAAGTTAGCAACTCAGATGTCCTTCATCATATAAATGGATAAACAGACTGTGGTACATCCATACAGATTTACTGTATGTAAGTTCTTTTAATAATAAAAATATACCCCTTTGAAAATAAAACAAACAAAAAAAAACCAAGCCTTTGTTGATTAGATGAATGAATTCCCCTTCTGCCCTGGGCAATGATAATAGCTACCGTCTACTTAGTGCTTTTCAGGTGCTTACTTCTGTTAGTAGGCTGGGTACTGTCTCAGGGAAAAGGTGCTAAGATTTGGACATGGATGGTGGCCGCAGGATTAGAAAGAAGAGTAAAAGTCAAAATTTCTTTTTCTCTTGTCTCCCACTTTCAGTATTTTTTGGAGCTCCCTTTCATCTATATACTGATGAGGAAATTTAATATATTTTCTTATTGGCTCACTGCTAGGGTAAAAAAATCAGCTATTTTCAACCTCTGTAAGTTTTGGAAGACAGATGGTTGCTCCCTAAAGTAAGATTTTCCTTCCTGTATGTAAAACAAATTCTGATTATATTGTACTCAGTTGTACTTCAGATGGATCGTGATCAGCTGTCTTTCGTTTGTCAAAAAAGTTAGTGTCACTTTTCAAAGTCACGTTGACTTCTTTTAGCAGAATACAGCATAGAGGCCAGAAGGTCTGATAGTTTTCCTATGGTTTGAGTTTTTGACTGTGGTACATTTGAAGTAATTTTTTGTTGTTATTGCTGTGACTCATTTATTTGGGAGTAGGTTTGAGGCTAACTGGAAGGAATTGATTGTATTTTTTCTTTTCCCATAGGAATACGAGTAAAATCCTCCATATCTTGTTATCCCTGGCACTGCATCTTTGCTAGTTATTATGGGACTATACAGGCTGAGGACCTCACCTAGAGCAATTGAAGCATTCTGGGCAGCAGGAAGTGTAATTACCTTTGTGTGAAGAATGCCTTATCCCATGACCATGAGGGCATTGGAAACCCACCTTTCCACTCACTGAAGGGAGCTGCCGATGGTGCAACAGCTTAGCTGCGAGTCTCTGTTTCCCCAGACTCTAGTCTTTTGTCAGGATACTATCCATAAGAAGATGGAAGGATGTAATAAAAATAGAGATGTATAAACACGTAACCAAAAGAAGTAGATCATTAAGATATTTACGGAAGTATTGTGAGAAGAGAGGATTAACGTGGGTGGGGCTGGTGGAGTATCTGATGAGTTGGGTTTATCCAAGGGAGGACCTTGAACGAATGTTGAAAGGAGGAGTTTGGGTGATTTCTAGTCACAGTGGGCCCCTCAGGCGACACCTAAAGCAGATTAATGAGAGTGAGAGAAGGGGACTCAAACTCACTCATTCTTTTTGCTCCCTTTAACGTATCAATCTTACTCTCTTTCTTTTTTCTTTTAAAAACTTCAAGTAATGAATTAACGTTGGTTTTTAGGTCTTCCCGCTTTTCCTGAATTTCATCAGGAATGAAAAGTTAAGACATTTCCCTCCTATTTAGAAACTGTGTTGCAAGGCAACCTTTTAATAATAATAAAGGAAAGTTTGGAAAGGAGAAGTCACTCACAGAATCCCTCTATTAATGCCTCAGACATACAGATTTTTATCTGGTTGGAACAAAGTTCCAATTTGGTGGTGGGTCATGTAGTAATGACAGACCCGCATCCTCTCTGCACCTGTGTTATTGGTCCAGGCTACTTTTCACCGGTCTGTGGTGAGATAAGTATAGGCGCTACAAGTGTAGAGACTTTTATAGCAATTAGACATCACTGAGACATCCAGGGCACTTGTCCCATAGAACAGGAACTAGACCAGTTTGGGTGGGATTGAACCCACACAGTGAGTCCCAGATGGAGAACCACGAATTGATAGAGGATGGATTGGAAGGTAAAAACAAACAAAAAAACAAAGCAGGGGCTTCCCTGGTGGCACAGTGGTTAAGAATCCGCCTGCCAGTGCAGGGGACATGGGTTCGAGCCCTGGTCCAGGAAGATCCCACATGCCGTGGAGCAACTAAGCCCGTGCGCCACAACTACTGAGCTTGTGCTCTAGAACCTGCAAGTCACAACTACTGAGCCTGCGTGCTGCAACTATTGAAGCCTGTGTGCCTAGAGCCTGTGCTCCGCAACAGGAGAAGCCACCTCAATGAGAAGCCCGCACGCCAAAATGAAGAGTAGTCCCCAGTCACTGCAACTAGAGAAAGCCTGTGCGCAGAAACAAAGACCCAACACTGCCAAAAATAAATAAATAAATTTATTTTTTATAAAAAGTAAAAAAACAAAGTACTAGTCCTTTGCTGTGGATAGCGCTCTACGCTGCTTGCTATTGTGTTATCACTCACTCTTCTTCCATTCATAGCCAAGTTAGAAGAAGAAGAAAAATTCACCCATAATCCCAGCAATCTAACACAACTATTTTTAGGATTAGTGTCTTTTCCTTTCATCCTTTCTTTCTTTCTTTCTTTTTTTAAATTTTTTAAGGTAATTTTAGTAGAGTTGTCTCATTCACCTAGGGCAGTTTAACTCTTAGAGGTGGCAAGCTCTTTGTTTTTAATAATTAAAGCAAATTTATTTTATTTATTTATTTTTGGATGCATTGGGTCTTCATTGCTGTGAGCAGGCTTTCTCTAGTTGCAGTGAGTGGGGGCTACTCTTCGTTGTGGTGCTCGGCCTTCTCATTGCGATGGCTTCTCTTGTTGCAGAGCACAGGCTCTAGGTGTGTGGGCTCAGTAGTTTTGGCACGCGGGGTCAGTAGTTGTGGTTCGCAGGCTCAGTAGTTGTGGCGCACGGGCTTAGTTGCTCCACAGCATTTGGGATCTTCCTGGACCAGGTCTCAAACCTGTGTCCCCTGCATTGGCAGGTGGATTTTTAACCATTGTGCCACCAAGGAAGTCCCTTTCATCCGTTCTGTGTGTATGTGTGCTGTTTACAAATATAATTGTAACCATAATCCACCATGGTTTCCAAATCTTTAGATTCAGGTTCATAGTTGCTGTGTTATGGACAATTTTTGTGTTTCATCTATAGTCTGAGTTAAAGACTTAGTAATCAGTTATGTCTCCTAATTTTTTCTCTTTTTAGGAATTTTTCAGCTCCTTCAGTTCCAGTTAGTGTTTATAATATCTTAAGAGTTTTGTTTTTTTTTGGGGGGGGGTGAGGAGGGAAACTTTTCTTCTCTATTCTAAATATTGTTTGTTTCTTGTCATGCAGCCAGAGAACTGCTAGAAAATAATTCAAATGTCTTTACCTTTCTAGTATTCTATTCTCATTAATCCCAAGGGTTACAGAAGATGCTCTTTTTATCCTCTGCTAGTTTTCTCTGTTAAGGTGAGGCAAAATTCTCTCAAGTCACCAAGCTTAGCTGGTGGTTGAGACTCCAGGCGGTGAGCTGGCCATCTGGTGAAATGGACATCACCTCCTACAAATAGGCATCTCCCATGGAGGAATGGCATCCAGAGGGCCATCGTTCTGAATCCCCCAGGCTCCATCCACTGCCCGCTGGCCATCTGTTCTCCCCTAACCCAGGGTTTATTTTGGCTTTGCCTGCTGACATATGAGATCTCTTCTGAGTCACCTGTGCCCACCTTGGTCTTATTATTATTCTTTAAAATCCCTTCCTAAACCTTGGAAATGGTTTCAGATTGTACTCACTCGGTTTTGTGAATTCAGAATGACAAAGATAAGGAAGCAAGAAGGATGTGCCCATGTTTTCGTCATAGGCTGTGGCATTCCAACTCCTCTTATGTGGCTTATCTGCCTGTGGGCTCAGCTTTTTGGCTCACAGCATCATAAAGCCAGCCCTTGCTGGAAAGAGCTAGCCCCACTCGTGCTAATAGGAAACTGACTTTTGATTCCTCACTCAAATCATCTTGAGGAAGGATGTTTAATAATTAGTTTTGGGGACTTCCCTGGTGGCGCAGTGGTTAAGAATCCGCCTGCCAATGGAGGGGACACGGGTTCGATCCCTGGTCCGGGAAGATCCCATATGCTGCGGAGCAACTAAGCGCATGCGCCACAACTACTGAGCCTGTGCCCTAGAGCCTGTGAGCCACAACTGCTGAGCCCACGTGCCACAACTACTGAAGCCCGTGTGCCTAGAGCCCGTGCTCTGCAACAAGAGAAGCCACTGCAGTGAGAAGCCCGCGTACCGCAATGAAGAGTAGCCCCTGCTCGCTGCAACTAGAGAAAGCCCGTGTGCAACAACGAAGACCCAATGCAGCAAAAAAAATAAATAAATTAATTAAAAAATAATAATAATTAGTTCTGAATTTGGTATTAATAGAAAAGTAATTTCTATGATTTTGACATAATATATATTTTAACAATAATTTTGACAGTCTTATTGGTTTCTGGCCTTTAAGAGTCAATGCTATTTACAAATATGAAATTTTTGCAAATAGAAATCAACCAATCAAATAATTACAGAACATGCACGATGTTCTAAGTAAGGCCAGTGCTAGCGGAGGTTTTCAAAGTGGTACCAACAGTGTTTTTAAGGAATATACATGAGAACACAGTTGCATGAAAGTAGCTAATTGAATATGGAAGGTACAGTATCCAGGTGCAAAATAAGCAGTATAGGCAATAAATGTTCAAAGAATTTATCCATTTTCATTCCTCATGGACTGTGCTGTCGAACTCAGCATGTACTTTGCTCTGGGTTACAATGGGAATGAACTGGTGGGTCCCTAATGCTAAGAACCTGTCTGAAACAGCAGTGGTTGCTGAGCATCTGTGATCTGGAACCCCATGGTCTAGGATGGTGCTAGAGGTCCTCTGGGAACTTCCAAGTTGTTGATTTTCCCTAGAGCAGGTCTTACAGAATCATGCACAGCAACAGAATCTTTAAAAGAGAAGCTGGCATTCTGCTTCTGAAATATATTCTCACTACAGACAGTGGGAATTGTGGAATAAAATTACCTCTAAACTGTTCTTACTTGAATTACCTTTAACTGGAGAATATCTTTACTGAACAACTCTGTGACGTGTAAGTTACAGTGAAAGTAGTAGTTTCCACTTATTCTGTCAGCACTTAGTATGTTCCTGACACTGTACTGGGTACCTGACATGCTTATTATGGCATTGAATCTTCACAGTCATTTTATGAGATGTGAACTGTAATTATTCCCATTTTACAAATGGGGAGGCTGAAGCTGAGAGAGATGGTGTAACTTGCCCAGGACCACAGAGCATAATGATGTTAGATCTGTACCTCTGCACCCAAGCCTGTGCTCCCGTCTGCTGCTTTGCTTAATGTTCTCTGTGATTGTACTTGCTCCCTCTCTGCCCAGCGAGCTGTATCCCAGCCCTGAGGATGAAATAAAGCAGTTTTACTTGATAGGCACATCCTACATGCTTTACATAGGACTTTCACATCTGCCATCTCTGCTGCAAAGAGGGTTTGTGGCTCTTCATTTCAGATTTCACATACACACTAAATGATATTTATTTCCAGGCTCTTATTATTGGGGATGATGAGAATTGACTAGATTGTGTTTTGACCCCCGTAGTGCTTGAAATTCAAGTACACTGGCAAGAATTCTACAGAATTTTATGGAATTCTTAAAAACTCACACATGCAGATTGAATCAATTGTGCTTTTGGTCTTGTTTGGGCCCTTAAAAAATGCACAGGCCTGAGTCACACTGTGGTCACATCTAAATAAAATTTAGATGCAGTTGGATATGGTTCTGAATTTGCCCTTTGAGCTTGGCGAATTATGAATTTGTCTTGGAGACTCATCAGTTTCCCTGCCCTCCGTGACCACTACATTTCTCATGCTGGCAATATTGAAAAGAATGTTTAGGTTTCCAGCTACCTTTTGTGGAATTCACATACATTTATACCAGACAGTTGGATCTGAGATGGATATTGAGAATTTCCTGCATCTATACAGATTAAAAATGTTCAGTTAAAAATGTTCTAATAGATTTCTTATATCACCCACCTATTCAACAGTGATTATTGAGTGCCTACCGCGTGCCATGTTCTGTGCTCTCCTTGACCTTGAAGTCTCACTATTGCTCTTGTCCAGCTCATTTTTCACAGTAGCTGCTAACTACATCCGAGTGACCTTCAGCACTCACCTGTTCACTAAACATTGGTTGGAAGCCAGTTATCTGTAGAGATTGTTGGGTGTCAGGGCATGGCCATAAATGTCTGTAGTATGGTAGGCTGAGGCTGGGGGAATCTCGGTCAAAGAAATGCCACTAGGCATTGAAGCACAGGGGGAATCCCTCAGAAGCGAAGAATCAAACAAACAAAATACATAAATGCTGGGTAGACAGGTAACAATCATTTAGTCCATCTCTCTCATTTTACAGATGAAATATTGAGGCCTAGAGAAGAGCCATTTGGTCAAATTAAGTAACCCGTAATATTGAAGTTTCATTTTAGGATTTGGCAACTTCCTTAGCTTTAAACTCCTCCAACAGGATTAAGGAATAAAATTGCACTTTGAAACGTTTTCCTGCGTTTTCTCTGGCACTACGTGCATCATGGGGGTGGGACGCTGTTTTGAATTGCTCTGCGTTTCTCTGCTACCTTTATTCTTTCACCCTCATAACAAAGCTTCCTCTTGTGTTGAGATTCCTGCCGTCCCCCTCCTTGTTGCTGTCACCTTCTGACTTTACAGGCACCTGGCTCCTCATGTATCGAGGATTTGACGCTGCCCAGAGTCTTTCCATGCCAAGTCCTGCCATCAGTGCCAGCAACATCAGGCTCCACGAGGATAACCCACCGTTTCCTCCCCCAGCTTCAAAGCTTCCGGACTTCTCAGTTGGAACCATCTTTATTTTCACTTCAGTTCAACACCCTCCCCTACGGCCACACCCTGGACCGCCCTCAGGAGCTTGTGCCCCCTCTGAAATCTCAGACTCTAGTATCCCCCTCTCCGCCCACCACCCCTTAGTGTTCCGGTGCTCACTCGCTTGTTCCCACTGTCTCTACTCTTTGGCCTCTCTGAGGTTTCAGCGCCCTCCACCTCTGACTTTCATCTTAGTCCATCTCCCCCATCACGCTTCTTTTTTCTTATTCAGCCACCCAAGCCCCATGCATGTCTCAGCCCCCTTGTCCTTCTGCCTTTTTCAACCTGTGTAGCCTCAGCCTTGGGATAGTCCAGGCATTCGCTGCCTCTGCTTCAACCCACAGGCTGCTGGAATACATAACAAATACAGCTGGTAGTTTGGTGTTCTTACGATTCTTGCTTCCAGCATCCCTGTAGTCAGCTGGTCCAGCGGTGCTCATCTCTGCAAGGTCTTCCTTGCCAGTTGCAATCCCTTCGCGGGTTCCTCATCAATTCTGCTTCTCATTCCCCATGGCTCTCCTGGAGCCTTCTAACCTGATTCCAGCCTCAAGTCTCCTTCTCAGTTAGATGACTTTTGTGGTACCGTCTACATTTGTTCATCCCTTAAATGTGGGCGTGCCCAAGCTTCTTCCCTAGTCTTCAAGCTTCAATGTCTAGGTGGAGATGACTCACATGACGCATCACCAGCATAGTTTCTGCAGCACGCCAGTCCTTTTCTCGCTCGTGGACGCTTCTGGTTAGATGCCCTCCAGTCACCTTGCACTCAGCCGTTTCCCAGCCTAATCTCCTAGCCTGGTCCTCCTGCTCTATTCCCTGTCCCGCTGAGTGGAGCCTGTCTGCCTCGCCATGCAAGCCGGGAACCAGTCATCCTAGACTCTTTCCTTTCAGTCTGCGCATCTTTGGTCCTGTCAGTTCTGTCTCCTTAATATTTCCTGTGTCCGCCCCCTTCTCCTACAACCTTTCCTCGAGCCCCTATGACCTCCCATCTGGATGATTTCTGTAGCCTTCTATCTAGTCTCCCTTCCCCCCTCCCACCTCAATCCATCCTCCACAGATCTTTCTAAATCATAGAACAAATCACATCTTCTTCCTCAGCCTAAGGCTGAAAACAGCCCACAGATTTGTTTGATTTGACTGATAGTGTTGGCCCGCACCATGTTTAAAAACAATTTTCTTTTGGCTTTTCTTGTCTATATTAAACAGCAGAAAACTTCACCTGAGATCTCCAGGTTTCTGGTTTGTCTTTGAAAACCAGAAACCCTGGCCCCCTGGCTCCTGCATTCCGCCCGGGCCTGCTGGCTGGACAGAGGGGCACTGTGCCTCTTAGATGGGGTGTGCCCTCATCAGTTAGTCACAGACTCACCTTCCCAGGTATGTTTCACTCACTCATGTCACCCACCTGGCTCTTGCATCCTTAGTCGGTGGCCTTTGGTTTGTGGAATGAAGTTGTGTCTCCTCTAGTTGCAAGGGCCCCACTGTAGTCCTTGTCGTCTGCACCCATTGAGCTTAATTTCTTGGAGTACCTCAAATTCGGGATTCGGTTTCACACCTCTGTGTTGGCATGTATCCCTCTTCTGGTTAAAAATCACATGAGAGGCAATAATCTTTCCTGAGGATCTTGGCAACCAGCTAAGATGACAGTTTCATCCTTAATCATTTGGACCAGGGGTGGTCCATGAGTCCATGAACCCCTAGAGTATTCTTTCCTAAATTCACACACACACATACACACACACACACACACAGACACACACGCGCACACACACCACAACTAAAAAAAAAGTGCCAGGAAATAATACTTCCCATTACCACTCTGCCTCCTTCCTTCCCTTTTCCTCTTCTTTTCCCTTCATTTCCCTTCTTGCCTCCCTTTCATCCTTTTCCTTCCAAGCTGGTCATGACCCACCAAACTGATTTCATGATCCACTAATGGATCACAATCTATATGTTGAAAAACAGTGCCTTGGGGGTGGTGTCTATCTATACATCCTTAAGATTACATGTTTAAATCTATTGTATACCATACCTGTGTTTTTCTGGGAGAGAGGAACCTCCTTAGCATTCAGCTTTCCAAGAGGCCTGAAGAAACATTTCATAACCACTGATTTAGATATTTTATTTTCAATGGGATTTGACATTGCCACTTTCATGTACCCAAGCATCGAATTTAGTGATAATTATTTTGAATGTGGGCCCTTTGTGTCAGCTCTCTGACATGTCCTGTATTGTTTGTTGTTAAATGAAGTTAATATTTGCAGGCTCTCAGGGAGGGCGAAATGGATCCTTTAAATCTCTTGTTCACATGGGAAGGTGGAAAGCTGGGCAAGGCACCCTAAAAAGGATTTACTTGGTGAAGGAGGTTTAATAAAACCTTCATTTAAAGTCAGATAAAATAACAACCCAGAAAACTTTTTTGTTTTTGGTTGATGTCAAGTCATTTATTCAACAACTGCCCTTGGTAATGGGAATGAAGAAAACAGTAGTGAATAGAATACTGTTCTATTCAAATTCAAATTATGGCATTTGAATAGTATAGTGTATACTCTACTATTCAAATTCTTGCCCTCATGGCTCTTTCAATCCAGAAAAGAAGAATGAGAAATAAAAATGGGGTAGCAACAAAGCATTGAAGTAAACAGAATAAATATCGTAAACGCATTGATGCCAAAAATATATATTAGAAAAACCTAGGTTTGTGGAAGGGATTGTGTAGGGAGGTAACAGAAAAGACATTACAAGATGACCAAAATTATTTTGAGCTACAAAATTATTTACATAGTGGTTTTGAGTAAAAATTCAAATGGAACGGCCATAATAAATTAACAAAAAATTTTCCTGATTAAATATCTTCTGGTAATGTCTTTTCTGTTATCTCCCTCTATGTTTTTTTTTTTTTTTAAAGCACCAAAAGCTGCATTGGGAATAGTATCTTATCTGTGTTCTAGGTGTCACTGGCCCTGTTTTTAGAAGAGGAAGGCTATACGTCAATAGGCTTATGGACCTGGCCTGCTATAGAGAAGCTTAATGTTTCTCAAGTGGGCTATTTATTATGACCGGTGTGTACCACTTCTCTGAGTGATTCCAGCAGTCGGAGCAAAACAAACTCATTACTACAATAGTCAAAGAATGAAAAATGACCACTGTGACAAGTGTTCCTTTTCTTTAACTTTAGTAACACAATTACAATATTATTATAATGTTTTGTGTGAATATAACAAAACCATGTTGCTCCCCCCAGAGACGCCTGCAGAGAAGAGGGAAGAACATAATCCAGAGTCCCACGGACCCCAGCACACTCGCTGTTGGTGTTTCTGTTGGTAACTGAGTGCTGCTCTAATGTGCTTGGCTCGCTTTCAGGATGGCCGGGAGGGCAGGGGGCCCTTGCAGGCTCCCACTTAGGCTTCACCCGCCACTGGCCATAGGGCGACAGGGCTGTGCGTGTGCAGAGGAGGGGACGGCTGCCGGGACACGTGGCTTTCCATTTGGTGTCTCTGTTTTTTCAAATGATCTTTGGTCCAAATCCTGTGACCTCCTATGTCTCCCAGACAGGTGGATGTGGTCGGGGGAGGGGGGGTGTGCTGGAAGCACACACTTACCCTCACTGACGCTGTGTTGTCACCTGGTAGGGAAATCTCAGCAAAGCTCCCCAGAGCCCTGATATTCCCGGAGGCCTGATATGTCCCGGAGGCCTGACATTTGCTCTCTGCCCTGCATGCTTGCTTGTTTCTGAGGGCCCCCTCACCCCTGCATGGAGGGGATTATCTCCCACTTTGTTCACAAGTCTAATTGAAAGGCATCGGGCACCTTCCAGGGAGCAGTTACTTTGCTGCTGCTGCCTCTTCTTTTTCTTCTTCTCCTTCTCCTTTTTCCTCTATCTCCTCCTCCCCTTCCTCTTTTCCTCCATCTTCTCCTCCTCCTCTTGGCCCCCCCCCCCGCCTCCCCCCGCCCCGGGGTAACCTTCACTTTCATGTACCCAGGTATCAGAAGAGGTCTTCTTGCCCCTTAAGCCCTACTTGTGTGGGCTCCAGCCCCCCCTGTGGCCGCTGGTGGAAGTACAATGCTCTAAGGTTCCTGCACATTCCTCAGGGGCCGTATTCTTACCCTCAGTTTTGCCTCTGAGCTTCTGCTTCCAGCGAATGAGCTCAGATTAGGGCCTCTCTACCCTTGTTCCTCACACGTGCATCCTTAGTTTCTTCAAACAACCCACCTGGACTAAGCATTTGCAAGTACACAGAAGACGTTATTAAAAATTTTTTTTTTAACATTACATGCCCAGAATTTATCTTATAACTGGAAGTTTGTACCTTTGGACCGCCTTCATCCACTTCCTCTACCCTCCACCCCCCACCTAGCCTCTGGCTCTGGAAACCAACCATCTCTTCTCTGTTTTCGTGTGTTCAGTTTTTAAAGATTCCACATATAAGTGAGATCATATGGTATTTGTGTTTTTCTGTCTGACATTTCATTTAGCATAATGCCCTCAGAGCTCATCCATGTTGTCATAGATGGCAAGATTTCCTTCCTTTTCATGACTTAGTAATATTCCATTGTATATATGTACCACATCTTCTTTATCCTTTCATCTGTTGATGGACACTTAGGTTGTTTCCATATCTTGGCTATTGTGAATAATGCTGCAATGAGCAGGTGGGTACAAATATCTCTTTGACATAGTGATTTTGTTTCCTTTGGATACATACCAAGAAGTGGGATTTTTTGATCATACGGCAGTTCTATTTTTAATTTTTTGAGGAATCTCCATATTGTTTTCCATAGTGGCTGTACCGATTTACATTCCCACCAACAGTGTACTAGGATTCCCTTTATTCTGCATATTCACCGACACTTGTCATCTTTCTCTTTTTTTTTTAAAACTTATTTATTTATTTATTTTTTGGCTGCATTGGGTCTTCATTGCTGCGTGCGGGCTTTCTCTAGTTGCGGCGAGCGGGGCCTAACTCTTCGTTGCAGTGCACAGGCTTCTCATTGCGGTGGCTTCTCTTGTTGCGGAGCACGGGCTCTAGGCGCGCGGACTTCAGTAGTTGTGGCACGTGGGCTCAGCAGTTGTGTCTCTCGGGCCCTGGAGTGCAGGCTCAGTAGTTGTGGCACACGGGCTTAGTTGCTCCGAGGCATGTGGGATCTTCCTGGACCAGGGCTCGAACCTGTGTTCCTGGCACTGGCAGGCGGATTCTTAACCACTGCGCCACCAGGGAAGTCCCTGTTATCTCTTGTGTTTATGATGATAGCCATTCTGACAGCTGTGAGGTGATATCTCATTGTGGTTTAGATTTGCATTTCCATGATGATTTGTGGTGTTGAGCACCTTTTCATGTACCTATTGGCCATTTGTATGTCTTCTTTGGAAAAATGTCCATTCAGTTTCTCTGCTCATTTTAAAATTAGATTCTTTGTGTTTTTGCTATTGAGTTGTGTGAGTTCTTTACGTGTTTTGCATATTAGCCCCTTATCAGATTTATGACTAACAAATATTTTCTCCCATTCCATAGAATGTCCTTTCATTTTGTTGATGGTTTCTTTTGCTATGCAAAAAGGTTTTTAGTTTGATGTAGTCCCACTTGTTTATTTCTGCTTTTGCTGCCTTTGCTAAGAAGACTTTAAGGAGGATTGTGGAGTCCAAAGGATTTGCACTGCAGCAAGGCAAACGGCTTTTAAAAGTTCATGCTGTGTCCTTGTTCTGAAAAATTCCCCAGCAGACTCTAAAAACCCTCAGCCTTCTACTCCTTTCTTTCTGTCTTCCCTCTTCTCTTTCATCCCCAAACTCCTCATCAGTTTTTGCTCAGAGCTGTCGAGCTTTTCTTTGGTTGCTTCTTACTCTCAATGACCCCTGCCTATAGGGTCTCACGTTCTAAGCCCCAAAAGCTCATCAAGATTTTCTTCCCCCTCCTAAACAAGAGAATTCCCTTCTTAAGGGCTGCTAAGATAATAGAAATTTCACCGTGTCACTAAATTATCTACTTTCTAGAGGAAAAAATAATATCAATGAATTCTACTCTTCTGAAATAAGGAATAGATATTTGTTGTACACACAAAATAAAGATTGAAAAGTGTCTTTTGTAGCACCTTCTTTTCTAAAACAGGCAATAACTGGGCTAATATGTTCTGGAGGTAGAAGGAAAGTTATTTCAACCAGTTGGGGGCCTGGGGGGCAACAGGGAATAGAGAACTAAATTATGAGCTGGAAGTGAAATGCAGGGGACTTTGCTACATATCAGCTGTATATATGGCCTTAGCTTTGGCCCAGTGACTCCCCTTCTGTTTCCCTATCTGCAAAATTAGATTCAATGGTTTCTAATGTTTTCCAACTCTAAATAAATATATGTATGTATAAATAAATACATTTTAGAGCTTCCTAAACCTTTAGGAAAGCTTTCTATACACAGATGCCTTGGGTGAGCAAGTTCTTCGGCATCTCCGTGTCCCAGCTCTGCATGTCCAAGGTGATTCAGATTTCCCTCTGTTAGAGGGTTGGTTGCCTCACCTCTGACCCTGTCCTTGAGATTAGGTGTCCTGCCCTTAAACTAGACTCTAAAAAAAGGCCAGAGCTGCTTGCATGGGAAACGTTTTCTCCTTTAAAATAACACAACAGTCAAAGGTTAAAGTGTAACTGATGCTGGGGGATTCGGGGCAGGGGCAGATATCATAGCATCTGTGTTTGTTTCTTTTGGTGGGGGAGGGGTTTGTGAACCTTGGAAAGAGTCTCAAAACTGTTCCTCCGTCTGAAACCAAATCATGTCAATGCCAACACTTGTGAAACCCCAGACTTTTTAAGGTCCTGGTGCACTAAAGTTTGATGGTTTGATGGCTTTGCAAAAGTCTTCATCAGAGGTGAAGGTGGTGATTCATAATTGATCGTTTTCTAAAGCGCTTTTTGTAGGAAAGTAAAATGGATGACATTTTCCATTCTGAAAGTTTCCTTTAAGTTCTCTTTTTTTTTCTTGCTGGTTTTCCCGGTGATTAAAGGAAGTAGCATTTCTTCCAAGATATTTCTCTTCTCTTTTGTGCTTCACCGACATTTTTGTTAATCCACTAATTTCACTAAGGGTAGATTCTAATGTCGCATTTTGATTGTGACTTCTCCCAGAATCAAGGAAGAAGGTGAAAGAAAATCAATAAAGATCAGTTGCTAAATCAAGGTCATTCTGCTTGCTCTTTCCTCTCTGTTCTCCTTACTCATTTATTCTCTTTCGTTGGAAAACACCCCTTTGGAATGACTTCATTTGATCATTATCATAATCTCCTTTCTCAGTTTAAAATGAAAACCCAAAAGCTTGCTTTTCTAGTGCATTCTCACCTCTACCTCTTTTTTTTTTTTCCCCCTGTACTTTTATTTCCATAGTGGTTTTCTGTAAGCCCTCAGGGCATTTTGGGATAAGATTTGGAAGAAAAACTCAATACAATATAAAGTTACCTTACACCCATCTCAGAGTAGGTAAAAGACTTAAAACAGCCAGGAGAAAACCCAAGGGAGTCTGGGCTAGTGGGGGCCACAAAGGTCATTTTGTCTTTTCTCTTGTGCCTCTGTCTATTATCGCTGCCTTTCTGTCTTTTATTTCTCTTTGTTCATGGCCCTCTGCTGTGTCTACTTTTGCCTCCTTCTCCTTTTTCATAGAACTGTGGGATGCTAGGTTTGGAATGTGGATCATGGGAATCACTAAGACAAACCTCCTCGTTTTTTGGAAAAGGAAGCTGAGGCTTAGAGAAGGTACCATGAAAGGAGGCAGTGGATTGTAGCGGAGAGATTTCTCACAAGCTTTGGAATTGCAAAGGGGAGGGTTTAATCGCTAGCCATTCACTCCCGGGTACTCTGGGGCAAGTCTCTCAACTGCATTGCTGGTGTGCACTGCATTTGCCAAAGGGGGACAGTAATATATTCCTCATGGAGTTATGAGGGTTAGATGAGATAATGAATTTCATGTTCCCAGGCAGTGCCTAGGAAATCACCCCCAAAATGGTAATTATTATCACAAACTAGTTAGAGTCAGTACCTGGATTTGTTCCTGTTTCAGGTTTCTTACCGTTATGGACATTGTTAACCGTCTTGGTTCTGAAACACCTGCCTCAGTCCATCTTGTGCTCTGCTTTCCTAGGTTTTCAGTCTTCTTGGCTTTTGACTTTGAGGTTGGCTTTTCTGCTTATGACCTCATCTCACTCCTTGAAATGAATACTGCATTTTAAATTCTACTAGGTTCCCTGCCCTGCGGACCCACGGATGGGCATAGGGAGTGGGTATCAATTGACTGTGTCCTAGATTTAAGACTGATGTGGGATTTGGGTCTATAGACAAGGTGGAAGGGAGTTCCAAGAAAAGGAAGCAGCATGAGCAAAACTAGAAGCAAGGATTTGCAAGACATGTTTGGGAAATAGTGAATTGCTTGGCAGGCTAGGAAGAAGACAGTTTCGAGTAGGGGAGACCAACCCCCTGTGTGAAATGCTGCAAAGATGTGGAGGTAGGAGAAATGAGGAAAAGTGATTGGATTTGGCTACCCAGGATTCCTTTGTGAACTACGAAAGGGCTACTTAAGTGGAGTGGAGAAGGCGCAAGCCAGGTTGTGAGAGATTACAGAGTGAGGGATGGAGAAGTGCAGTGTGTTAGTGTGGACCGGATATCCCCGAGTGCTGGTCCATAAGCTTTTCAGCCGAGGTTGTTAGAAGTGAAATGAGAAATGCAAAGTTAACGTAGTATGTTTTTCATAAGCCTAATTTTATTTACTTTTAATGGCCATTCTGTAATCTGAGATTATAGCCTTACTTTTTTGGCTTTAAAATGCCCTTTCTTTTATGGAATGATGGTGGTTCTCAACCCTGGCTGCACATTAGAACCACTTGGGGAGCTTTTAGAAACAATGGAGTTCTGGTTCCACTTCAGACAACTGAATCAGGATCCTGGGGCAGGCCTGGTGCTGGTGTGGGTTCAAAGCTCCCCACATGATTCTGTTGTGCAGTCAGGATTGTGAATCTGCTAGTGAATGATAGGATTTTTGTTGTTGTTTTCCTTTAATTTTTAAAAGGCCTTATTAGGCAGAATTAAACATTGGAAACCCTTTGTTCTGTCACCTGTTTAAAACAAAAAGATAAGTGGTTCAACCAGCAAAATAGAGTTTATTTGGGAATAGCAGAAGAATTACAATTGGGGACTTGCAAACTGTGGTGGACCCTAGGCAAGTCTGGAGAACAAAGGAAGAGTGTTCTTTTATAGAGGAAAGGGGGGAGTTGGGAGGGGCTGTTTTTGAATAAAAGTCGGTTGGAGAAGAGCCAGAGTTCAGAGGTTTGGTGGCTCCTTATTGGCTGAGTTGTCCTGACTTCTCATTGGCTGGGCTGTTGCTGGGTAAGGAGAAAATCTTCTTTATTCCTGCGAGGTGTGTAAAGTAAGCTTCTTCCTTTTGGGGAAATACAAGGTAAAGCGGTGAGTGGTGGTGCATGTGAGCTCCCCTTCCAGGGCCTTCCGACTCCATTTTAAATGAGGTTTCCTTTATTCATTTTCACAGTTCATTGCCCCACCTTGTTTGTTTTGTTTTGTTTTCATTTGTACTTGTATTTAATTTTTGTTTTAATGACTTGTGAAGTTCAAACGGCAGGGACCCAAATGACAAGGGAGAGCTATAGCTGTCCTTTAAAAGAGTTAGCTCTCCTAGTGCTTTTGACTGGCATTCAGTGTATTCACATTTTCAGGATCATTGCATTTGTATGAAGTAAGGCTCACTTTTGTTCTCAAGCACACATTGAGTATCAGGATTACTGAGAGAGCAAGTCGGAGGCTTAGATTGATGGATGTAAAGAACACAGAACATTCTCCATTTGAGTCTTCTCTTGCCTCTCTTGTCAGGAGTGGGGGGTGGGGGTTTCTTGTGTTTCAGCTGCGCCTTTTATTCTAGCTGCACACAGGACATTCTGTCCTTTCTGACCTTGAAGGTGAAAATCTTTTTACTTAAAACTGCAGCTCTGAAATGTAGTACCAGATAAGTGAAACATTCTCCTTTCTGCTTTCTGGTGCTTCTAGTTATTTTAATGTTTAAAGGTCAGAATAGGAAACATCTTAAATGCAAAGCATTTAATTTCCATTAGAGTTAAAGTTTTCTAAGCTTGTGTTACAGCCAATAAAAATGATGATGTTTAAATCAACTAATGTTTTAGTTCTTACATGAATATTTTATATGAACTACACAGGCAGAAAAGTCTATATGTTTATCCAACGTTATGTCCAGTGGCTATTGGAAGCTTGTCTTCTTGGGTTATTATATGAATAACTCCTGTTTTATATATCTATATCTATATCTATATATATCTATATATATCTCCAGATTATAAAAAGAATTACATGTATTGTTTTTAGGGCTTGTTTTGTAGACTAAGTATTTGGGCTAAATCTTGCTAATATAGGCATTCCCTGAATCACTAACACCCTTACAGACTTGCTATAAATAAGACTATGTGGGCTGTGCTGTGCTGAGAGAGTGGCTAGGTTCTACCTTGGGGCAAGAAATGGTATTTCTGGGTGCTGCCTTGCCCTAGTATTAGTACTGAAGTACATAGAGTCTTATAGTAAAGAGTGTCTTAACAGCCCTCCACTTAACCAGCTGGCTGCATTAATCAGTGCTGGTTGTTTGCTCTGTGACTGATGGCATAGCATGCTGATAGCTCATGGTTAGAAAGTTGGTACCTTCTCCCACCAGGAGAGGATCAGTTGTGTTTGTTCCCAAATCTGTTGATGTCTGTTCGACTTCTTGTTGTAATTTCTTAATTTATTGAAATATTATATAAACCGATTAAATATCAGTACAAACATTTTACATAGTAATCTACTATGAGATAGGTGCTATTTTTCTCTCCTTTCTACAGACAAGGAAACTGAGATACAGAGAGCTTAAATAACTTGCCCAAGCTAGTAGGTGACAGTGACAGGGTTTGAACCCAGGTAGTTCAATTCCAGCTATAGTCTTTTTTAAAATTTATTTATTTAATTTATTTATTTTTGGCTGCGTTGAGTCTTCGTCGCTGTGCGTGGGCTTTCTCTACTTGCAGTGAGTGGGGGTTACTCTTCGTTGTGGGGCGCGGGCTTCTCATTGCAGTGTCTTCCCTTGTTGCAGAGCATGGGCTCTAGGCATGTGGGCTTCAGTAGTTGTGGCATGTGGGCTCAGTAGTTGTGGCTCACGGGCTTAGTTGCTCTGTGGCATGTGGGATCTTCCCGGATCAGGGCTCAAACCCGTGTCCCCTGCATTGGCAGGCAGATTCTTAACGACTGCACCACCAGGGAAGCCCCCAGCTATAGTCTTAACTGATCCACTCTACTGCCAGGGTAATACATAATCCTGGCGTAATTGAAGGCTTTCAAAAGGGGAATATGAACAAGATTTTCCAAACTTATTTGAATTTTCCAAACTTATTTGAATATGGAATCCTTTTACCAAGAATACCTATTAATATTCTGCAGAGTAAATGGTCTATGGAACATGACTTTTGTTCGATGTGGATTTAGAATAATTAATTTTAGGAGAAGATATGTTCACTTAACAATGCTCAGTTAGGATTGCTTTGCTATCATTTAGCACAATATATATATATCTTTAAAACTTCTTATGACTTTGGTCTTTTAAATTTTATATTATAGTATGATCTATACAGTTAATTATTCTTATTTATTGCATAAATTATAATTTATCCTTATTAACAAGCCAGGAACAGCTTTGGGCACTGGGGAAACAAAGAAAGTGACAATTATAATGAAAAATTTAGCAATTCATCTACATGAACTGTTGGCGTGGACTTCTGTGCCATACCGAGGTCCAGATACTACATGCAGAGCAGTCCTTTTAGACTGTCTTGTTGTAGAGAGTAAGAATATTTGAATATGTCTAGAGTCTCTAGTTAAGGTGTTCACATTTATGAAAAGGAAATCAGAGCAAAGTTTGATGAAGAATTTGTGTGTGAGGATATGTAAGACTTGCAATCTCCAGCATCTGGATGTTTCTGGAAACAGAATATTTGAAATTCCCTGGAAATGCTTTGGAAAACCCTGAGATAGCCATTGGCAAAGCATTTTTTGATGTTATAATTTCTTAATTCAGTAAATGTACTACCTAGTATTTTTATTAACTACTACTGTCAGCACACAAGCCTAGGAGTCTCTTAAAATTGTAATTGGTAGTCATGAAGATCATCACTGTAAATGTGTTCTGCAACATCCTTCAGAATCACAAAAATTAAGCTTTGTACGGTATGGATTTAGCATGAAGTATATTCTGTAATAGGATAATTTATGAAATAAATAATCCATGGATGATTAGAGAATCTTGTAAAAGAACTTTGAAAAGTTGTGATAAAAAGGACAAAACATAAAATTTACCATCTTAATAATGTTTAAGTGTACAGTTCAGTAGCGTCGTTAAGTATATTCATATTGTTTTGAAACAGATCTCCAAAACTTTTTCATCTTGCAAATCTGAAACTCTACACCCATTAAACAACAGCTTTCCATTTACCCCTCCTGCCAATCCCTGGTAACCACTATTCTATAATACTTTCTGTTTCTGTGAGTTTGGCTACTTTGGATACCTCATGTAAGTGGACTCCTACAGTACTTGTCTTTTTGTGACTGGCTTATTTCACTTAGCATAATATCCTCAAGGTTCCTCTATGTTGTAGTATATAACAGGATTTCCATCCTTTTAAAGGCTGGATAATATTCCATTGTATCTAATACATTTTCTTTATTCATTCATCAGTTAATGGACATTTGGGTTGCTTCCAACTCTTGGCTAATGTGAATATTGTAAAAGGACTTAAAAAATTATGCATAGTTTCTATCATAGGCTAGTAATACTCATTTACCAACCCTTCTATTGATGGATTTATAGATGACTTCTGTTTTCCCCTACCATAAACATCTTTCACATAAGTCATTGGTTACATCTCTGATTATTTCCTTAGAATAAATTCCTGGAATAGAGTTATGGATCAAAAGCAGTGTGCACTTTAAGGCTTTTGGCACAAGTTGCCCAATTATCTTCCTTAAGTGTTTGAACAGTGAAGGAGGGAACCCATTTCTCCACACCCTTGCCAATGTTGAGCACTGTCATTAAAAAGCAAAACAACAGAATACCTTTACCAATTTGATAATTGAAAATGGTATCATATTGTGGGTTTAATGTGCATTTTTTGATTACCAGCAGAGAGGTTGAACTCTTTCATGTGTTTATAAGCTATTTGTGTGTGTGTGTGTGTGTGTATGTGTGTATGTGTAGAGTCTGTTCACATCCTTTGCTCATTTTTCTACTAAGGTACTGTGTATCTTTTCCTGTGTATTTTAAGATCTCTTTATAGAGTAATAGAATTAAGTCTTTATCATATGTTGCAGGTATTTTCCCCAATTTTATATCATTTTCCTTTTAATTTTTATAGTGATTTTGACATCCGATATTTAATATAGCCAAACCAATGGGTCTTTTCCTCTATGATTTCTTTCCTCTGTGCATTACTGATAAGACTGGTGAAATATTAGGCAAAGCGAGTGTACTTTTCCCTGCTTCCTGCTCCAATTCAGAAAGACAAATGAAGTTGTAGCCATATTAGGTTAGTGCAGGGCATTGTACATTTCATATTCAATCATTCATTCATTTATTCATTCAAAAATATTTATCAGGTGCCCACCATGTTCTAGGCACTGTATTAGACACTGGATTGCACAGTATGCAGCTGGGTTGCATGAATAAGATGCACATACATAACGGATTTTCACAGATAGTCCCAATGTCAAAGATTCCACCCCATTGTCAGTTTTAGATATTAGACTCCCTGTTCTGAATTTGGCTTCTGAATGTATGGATATACTGTCCTTGAGTAACATGCTCGTTGGGGATCCTTCTTTGTCTGCCTGCACCTGGACCCAGAAGGCAAGTACATCATCCATGCTGCAACTGGAAGGGGGCCAAAGTCCTGCTGCAGGTGAAGGTGTGAACTCGAGGTGAGCATAGCTCCTTCTGGTTCTCAGAAGGAGTACCTTCCATTGAGGTAACCAGTGGAACAGCCAAGACCCTGTCCTCACTCCCTGGCCCACACTGCTCATGCTGGCACAGTCATTTCGCCTTTCTAAGCTACAGAGCAAGTCAAAGCCTGGGATGGGACCCTCACATCCATAGGCTCCTTTCTTTACATCAGTGCTATGGGGAGAGCTGAGGTGAAGGAGCTGAAAACACTGATGATTCCCCAGCATGTAAAAGACCCCCTTCAAGCAGAAACCAGCCCCAGATACTACATGGTGAGGACCTGTTTTGGGGTGGGGTGACCACTCCTGAACGAGGTCCCTGAAAACCCTCCGTGTGATATATCACACGGCTGCAGGACTTGTGATGATAACACTAATTGATAATCATTAGAGTCTCACGTGGGAATATTATGCCTTCATTGGATTTGGTTTCAGGCCTTGCTCAGAGCCAGGAAATGAATTTGTAAAAATCACACTGTCGTGTTATAATTGGTCAGCTGCCTATTCCTGAAGTGCTCGCCTTTGGGATTTTGTAGTTTTTTCCCTAGTAAGTCCTTAGAATTCAAAACAAACACTGGGTAGTTATTTATTAATAGTGACTTTATGGAGAAGAAAATTGAGGCAGCCGTGCGTATGGCTGGTAGGTGTCAGGGTGATTTTCAGTATATTTTGGTTTTATCTCCAGCTGGATGCCAGCTGGATGCCAGCTGGATTATGAGACAATATAAAATCAGAGCCTTCCATTCAGAAAACCCATTCATCTGATCACCCTGGACACACTTGTAATTCTATCAGGTGACATTAGAGAGGTCACGAAACTCAGAGAACCATCTAGAACTGTGCTTGCTGAGAGAACTTCCTGTGTTCTGATGGAAATATTTTATCTCTGCTCTGTCCAGTACAGTAGTTACTGGCCACATGTGTCTGTTGAGCACTTGAAATGTGGCTAGTGTGACCGAGGGACTGAATTTTAATTTTGTTTAATTTTTGTTAATTTAAATTTAAATAGCCACATGTGGCTGGTGGATAGTGTATTGGACAGCATAGATTTATAAAGTACTACATTCATGGTTTTCAAACTGTTCGATTGTAATTCACTATGAGAAGCACATTTTATATTGTACTGCAGCACAGACACATGTGTGTGAACACACCCCCCCACCCCCCGGCGCTCCCCCCCTCGCCCTGCCGCCATCACCAAAATTTCACCAAACGATATTTGGCCTTACTACAGGCAGTGCACAGTGGTATTTTCTTTTTAAAGGTGCTGGTTACGACTTGATCAGTTGATTTTGTGACTCATGAGTGGGTTGTGAGCCCCCAGGTGAAGAACGTTGCCTTACCTTTTCTGCCTCCCACCTCTAGCCATTTCCTCTATCTCTTTTCCTGTCTCTGCATCTGGCCCCCTTGCAGGGTCTTTGCATTTTCTATTCCCTCTGCCTGGCGTGCTTTTCCCTATACCATCTCATGACTGCGTGTCTTACATCCTCAGATTTCTGCTCAGGTGCTCACTGGAGATTTCCTCTTGTAGCCGCCCTACTCTGGGAAGCTCCGCATCCCTCTTACCCTGACTTGCTTTTCTCTGTCGCAGTGTTCATCACCTGACGTATACATCATTTGTTTATTGCCCGCTTTCCCAGCTAGGATGTCAGCTCCACAAAGGCAAGGACTGTTTTGTTTGCTGGTATGTCCCAGTATCCGGAAGAGGCTTTCAAAATAACTGTTAGTTGAATAAATGAACAGACATGGCCCCATGACCTTACTCAGATTTTTCCTTATGGCTTGATATACTGAGAGGTTTGTGGAATTGTTCATTCGTTCCTTTGGATATATTGAGTTGATGCCAGTGGCCTGGCTTGTGTTATGGGCGCTGGGGATAGATATGCTGGAGGAGAAGGGAGACAAGTCTCTGTCCTCTTGGAAATTTTAATTGGCTTTGGGCCTCTGCTGCGTGTGGGTCCAGGAATGTTGTGCTGGAGGTTGTCTGGATATGTACTAGGCAATCAGAGGAGTAGGTGAAGATTTTGTATTTTTTAAAGTACAAGCAGCCCTTAGTAAGGCTGCTGAGAGTTGGGGACAGCACCGCATGGAGATCTAGGAAAATAACCGCAAACAGAATTTTACATGGAAACACTAGGGTCCTGGCGATGTGGCCTGTCTTAGCTTATGTTGTGGACTCTGTGAAAGTCTGAGACTAGAATTCAAGTCTCTTATCTTCCATGCCAGAAAATCTCTTTGCATCTCTTTATGGTTGTCTCTTAACATTTTCCTCTCAACATAGGATTAAAAATGGCCAACCTAAAAAAAAATTATTATTGCTTCAGGGCTGAGTGGCGAGCTTTATGAGAATTGAGTAATGGGTTTAGTGGATAGCTATCTAATTATAATCATACCTTGAAATTTTTATTAGCCAATCTTTATACTTGATGGTTTCTGCTTACACTACGGATATGCTGGTGGTTCTTGAATCCATTTTGAAGGCACAAAGTGTTTCTATTCTCGGTCTATTTTCCCTCATCTTTTCCTTACAGTCAGATTTATTATTCCGCAGTCTTTTCCCCTGTCCTTCATAAGAGAATCATCAGGATGGTGCCATTTTATTCTCCTCTGTTGAGTGTACACATTAAATATAATTTGTTGAATGGCTTTCTTTTTTGCAACAGGAAGTCTTCAGAAAGAACCTATTGTAATATTAAGGCTCCAAGTAATAAACAGTAGAGCTGGACCAGTAAGTTCAAAACATCTGAGCAATCTCTTTATTGTGTACACTCGAGCTTTTAGCTGCATAAATTTTACAGTACATCATCTGACACTATTTGTGATAAATATCCCCCAGTGATTAAGTCATCATTTTATGATCTCATGCACAGAAAGAGCATCCACAAAGCTATTTACTCCCCATTCCTCGAGCTCAAATGTTAAGAATCCTGGTTTGTATCTGAGAGATCTTTTGCTGATTTTAGTCAAGCTGTTCTAAAGAGGTCATGCGGATTTTTACAAAATAGTTTTATGTAAGAAGTACCTTTTTAGGGAGGGACAGAGTGAGTTGGGGATAGAACTGCCTGGTAGGGAAAAACCAGAAAATGGACCCTGAAGTAAAAAAGAAGTGGTGTCTTAATGGCTGTGGTTAATAAATGTTTACAGCGAAGTCTTGAGCTGCAACTCTGCAGTTTTGTTAACATAAAGGTTCCATAACCACAGCATGTTTGATGAGCTCGTGGGGCGGGCGACTGGTGCCGTGTGCGCAGAAGGAACCGGGCTCCCACTTGTTAGGGAGGTGCTGTCCGCAAGCATCGTTTTTTTCACTGAGTTAATGCAGTGGTCCCAGCTGGGATTTTGACTGTTCTCGACTGATGGAGCTCCCGGGAGGGTGACCAGGGCCCCCTCTGGCCCTGAGGAATGACTGTTGATTTGCAGCCTCAAATGAAGCTAAAGCCGATAGCTTATGTTTTGTTTTTTTTTTAAACATCTTTATTGGAGTATAATTGCTTTACAATGGTGTGTTAGTTTCTGCTTTATAACAAAGTGAATCAGTTATACATATACATATGTTCCCATATCTCTTCCCTCTTGCATCTCCCTCCCTCCCACCCTCCCTATCCCACCCCTCTAGGTGGTCACAAAGCACAGAGCTGATCTCCCTGTGCTATGCGGTTGCTTCCCACTAGCTAGCTATTTTACGGTTAGTAGTGTATATATGTCCATGCCACTCTCTCACTTTGTCACATCTTACCCTTCCCCCTCCCCATATCCTCAAGTCCATTCTCTAGTAGGTCTGTGTCTTTATTCGCATCTTGCCACTAGGTTCTTCATGACCTTTTTTTTTTTTTCCCTTAGATTCCATATATATGTGTTAGTATACTCAGTGTCCATCATCGGATGAATGGATAAAGAAGATGTGGCACATATATACAATGGAATATTACTCAGCCATAAAATGAAATGAAATTGAGTTATTTGTAGTGAGGTGGATGGAGTTAGAGTCTGTCATACAGAGTGAAGTAAGTCAGAAAAAGAAAAACAAATACTGTATGCTAACACATATATAGCTTATGTTTTAAATAATGGATAGTTAGCTCTGCGAACAGACGAGCCAGATCCTGCCTCCTGCCAATGCCTTCTGGAGGTGCCTGGAGAGGGCTTGGGAAGGGTACTAACTCCCTCCACTGGCTTGAAGGGCAAAGAAGGTCCCTCTTCTCACTCGGGGGACTGTACCTATGGAAGTGTTGACCCACTGGCTGACTAGGAGAAAGGGAGGACACAGGGAGTGTGGGGAGAGTGGGCAGGGGCGCTGCTGCAGCAGATCACGGGGTCTGAGAGCAAAGTCCAGCTGGTGCGGAGATGGTGTCCTACTCCAGGGGCTTGGAGATGTCTGGAATCATGTAATTTCTCGCTACTCGCAGTGTGGTCTGTGGACCAGTAAGTAGCACTAGCATCACCTGGGAGCTCGCTCGAAATGCAGAATCCTAGGCCCTACCTAGACTTACGGATTCAGAGTCTGCACTTTAACAAGATCTCCAGGCGATTCGTATGCACATTAAAGTTGGAGAAGGACTGACTGAACACTTTCATTTAGTACCTTTACAGACCCGTGGTCAAGCAGTCAATGTTCGTGGACTTATAAAGCAGATGAGTAAGTCATTCAAATACACGCTGCTTTGCAGCCCATCTCGCATGTTATAGGGAACTGAATAACAGCAACAGCAATACTAATGTGAATTTGGCTGGGAGTGGAGGTGGTGGGAATTTTGATTCAGTTTCGGCCAACACACGTCATTGCCGACATGAGCTCGGAGCAGAGCTCTTCAGACTTGAGCGTGCCATCCCAGTCAGCGGAGGGCATGTTAAAACACACATTCCTGGACCCCACCCCGGAGTTTCTCATTTGGTAGATGTGAGGCGATCTTTGAGAACTTGTGCTACTAACAGGTTACCAGGCGCTGCTGCTGCTGCTGGTCCGGGGGCTACGCTCTGAGAATCACACTCTTCGGGTATAGTCAGCTCATGGCAACTGCGTGGTGCTTGTCCCTGTGATCCCGCCCCCAGCAATGCCGTGCTCTGGAGCTGCCTTGGCCGCCTCTCCTGCCAGGCCTCTCACCACACCTCGTTATGACATTCCCGGAGTGTCATCATGATCTACCTGTACCTGCAGATTCCCAGGACCTTCTGAATCAGATCCCTGGAGGAGCACATGATGGTCCATTAGCATCTCAGGGTCACTATTAGGCACACATAAATAAACAACAATTGCCCTGTGTGTTCCTTCCCCAGGGCATTACATCTTAGTTTCTAGGGTATGTTTTGCCCTTTTTTTGGCCCTTTGTCATTTTGCTTGGGCCACTGTTGCTCTAGAAATGGCCTCTCACACCTACTCACCTGCTAGGATTCTCCCCTCCTTCCAGGTCTTCCTACGAAGGTGCATCCTCCTTGAGACTTTCCCTGGCCCTTCTAGCTGGATGTGATCCCTAGACCATTCTTTTCTTTTAAAATAAGCTTTTATGATGAATTGGGTGATTGGGATTGACATGTATACACTGATGTGTATAAAATTGATGACTAATAAGAACCTGCTGCATAAAAAAATAATAATAAAATTCAAAAAATAAAATAAAATAAGCTTTGAAAAATGAGATTCCAATCTTTATATTTTGATCAATTGTAAGATGCCCTTTTTACCCCTCCCCATACCCCCCTCCTCTTTTTTTTTAAAAAAAATATTTATTTATTTATTTATGGCCGTGTTGGGTCTTCGTTTCTGTGCGAGGGCTTTCTCTAGTTGCAGCAAGTGGGGGCCACTCTTCATCGCGGTGCGCGGGCCTCTCACTATCACGGCCTCTCTTGTTGCGGAGCACAGGCTCCAGACGCGCAGGCTCAGCAATTGTGGCTCATGGACCTAGTCACTCCGCGGCATGTGGGATCTTCCCAGACCAGGGCTCGAACCCGTGTCCCCTGCATTGGCAGGCAGACTCTCAACCACTGCGCCACCAGGGAAGCCCCCCCCTCCTCTTTTTGAGTTGAATTTTCAATATATGGCACTTGTGGCTTATTGTGAGGTGTATGTCAGTGGACGTTGCTGTGAAAAACAAGGAAAAGAATACCAAAAGCTTATGACTTTTTCAAAGTTAAGTGTCAAAAACCCAGTGGTACATCACACAAAACAGCATCGGCTGTTAGGTATGTGATTATAGCTCCTACTGATTTTAGGCTCCTGGACAACTGAGACTGTCTTATATTCATCTGTTTGGTTCCCCATATAGCTGGCTTATAGTAAGAGCTCAATAAATATTAGTTGAATGAAGTGTGATTAATTTATCTGTGGGTGAAGTTGACACCCTTCCTTTTCTGGTTTGGCCTTTTGTTTATGTGTAGAAATATGTACCCTGCTCTGGATACTGATGAGAAGGGCAAACAGGAGAGATTCAACCAGGAGAATGATGATCTTCATTTGAACTCTAAATACATAGTGACTCCCCGCCAAAGGCTGGCCTACATCTGTAGAGTCCTGGGTATCTGTGGGACTCGGGGTGGGGAGTGGGTGGGAGATAGGGCTGAGGGGAGTGCTGCCCTTCTGGACTCTCTGTATGCAGGGCGTGGGGAAAGCCTAAACTCCTCCAGTCTGGAGACCACGGGCCTCCAGTGTCTCTATATCCCCAGCTCTTAGACTAGAAAACAGGCAGGGGTCAGTGCTTGTTGAGTGAATGAATGAATGAAATCTTGACTTTGAGTCTGTGGCAGGTATCAAATCTTGACCTCTTTATGTCTCATTTGCTTCATTTGTGGGGTAAGGATGTTAATATGTGATTCAACTCTATCTCAAGGAACTTTCGAGAGTCCAAGATGAATTAATTGATCCGAGGGCACTTTTTAAAGAGTTACATGTGTGTTATTACCTAGAGCAGAAGAGAACTCTCTCTGTTTCTTATAAACAGCTCTTCTTCTTGGTCCTCAAGGCCTATGTAAAAAAGTTGTCAATTAGGGGACTCTTGGTTCTCTTGGTTAGCTCATTCTCTGATGATTTGCAGCAAATGAAGGGCAGGCATTGCAAGTGTTTCCGCGTCACCACGTGTATCAAGGGATCCTCCTGTTAGTCCTTGTTTCTCTGACAGATATGTTTTTTACTTTGTGCTATAGATTTCATTGAAGAAACGCCGGGCTTAAAGAAATGATTTGTTGTGGCATTTCCTTTTGGAGCATAAGCTTTGAAACGAGGTAAATATATAGGAGTCATCTGGGTGTAGCAGTGAGAGTGGGTGGAAGACAGAATTTGAACTCGGATCAAGTTTAAGTCGTGACTCCGCCCCTCATTTGCAGGATGTGTGCTCTTGGGAATGGTAGTTGCTTTTTCTGATCTCTGTGAAATGAGGTGCATACTACCCATCTTGTAGCTTTTGTGAAATTTAAAAAGAAAGCATCCAGGGAAGGACCACATACACGCCATATAAAGAGTAGTTGTTACTATGACAGGATTACACTTTTTTGTTGGCACTGGGCGGCGGGGACGGGTTCAGCGCCAGGGAAGCTGTTTTCCTCCCACGTTGATCAGACTTAATTTTGCTGTGTCAGGAGGCTGAGCGTCAGGTGGCCTTGGTTGGGTTAATTCCTGCTCTACCATTTACTAGTTTTAAGATATGGGGCAAAGTACTGAAAATCTCTTAGCTTTCCTCATTCTCTCAAATGGGGTTAATAACATTTATCCTCAAAGTTGTGAGGAATAGAGATGATGTATGTAAAGAGCCTTGAATGCAGTGGTCACCATAGGGTTGATATTCTTTTTCGTTGGTCCTTTGGATACGTGAGTTCTCAGATGGGACTTGGGGGCACTTAGGTGGTGAAGGGATTCTGGATGTGGCTGAGTGAGCAAGGGCCAGGTGGTTTGAGTTGGGCATGTAACTAAAATTCTTTTCCTCTTTTAAGCATTTTTGGGGATAAAATAATCTAGAATATGATTAAAAGAAAAATAAACCCTTTGGGTGCTGAGCATGATTACACTTACTGGTATACAGATGCTGGAATGTGGATGGAAACATCTGTTTCCATCATGATCAGGGAAAGGCTGGAACTCTGTTTCACACTGAATCAAAGATGAAAAAAAAAAAAAAAAAAAAAGATGATATGGGTGGAGAAACCCAGCAAACACCACCCGAACCAAATGATCATAAGTGACAGTACCAGTAATGAGGTATATGGACATGGACTCCTCTTTTGATGCACTGAGATGGATAAAACAACACCTCTGGGAGATTTTTTACTAAAAACGCACAAGCTCACTCTAATCAGGAGAAAACAGCAGACAAATCCAAATCCAGGGACGTTCTAAAAAATACCTGACCAGTTCTCTTCGCAGATGTCAAAGTCATGAAAGACAAAGACTGAGGAACTATCACAGGGCGGTGGAGAAGGAGACTTGAGAACTAAATGCAATGCGGGGTTGAGGATTGAACCTTGCAGGAGAAAAAGAACATTAGAGGCAGCGCTGGAACATTCATATAAGGTCTATGGAGTAGCTAATAGTACTTGATCAGTGTTATTTTCCAGGTTTTGGCAGTTGTATTATGGTTATGTAAGAGGTAACATTAGAGGGAGCTGGCTGAAGGGTACTGAACTCTCTGTACTGTTTTTGTAATTTTCTGTAAGTCTAAAAGTTTTTCAGAAGTTAGAAACATGATACTGGGATACCTGGCAGCTTTTGTGAAATGTGCCGTTTTGTAGCAAGTGGAGGGAGCTTCATTTGCTGCGTATGAATTTGGGAGCTAGAAACACCTGTTTACTTTTGAGCTAAAGCAGTCGAGTTGACTGATGAAGTTCCTGGCTGTCAGGTGAAAGCAAGGCGCGTTAACAGATCCACAGAGGCCATCCTGGTGCACAGGTGTTTGGGTGCCTGGAGCCAGTGGTGTTTTGGCTGTTTCACCTTTCACTTGGTTGATCTGGTAGAGCTGACTGGCTAATAATGACGATTACCCCCTTAGACTGGATGCTGTTGTGTGCTAGAAACTGAGTGCTAAGTGTTTATCATCATTAAACCTCATAACAGCCTTGAAAGGCAGATGACAGTTCCCCCATTTTATGATACATCTCTGAGCGATTCATTTGCCCAAGATTTGCTGGAGTGGAAACCTGCCTCCAAAGCTCAGACTCTGACCGCTGTACTGTTCTGCTCTCCTTCCTCTTAACCGGTGCTCCCCTGACCAGCCTAATACCTGCTCTCCCCTGCGGGGCCTCCAGACCTGGCCCCTCTGTTATCATTTATGCCTTCAATGGATAGAAAAGAGGAAAAAGGGGGGTACCAGTATTTTCTATATCCCCTAATTGTTTGAGCATAGACTAGCATTTTATGTAGGCTCTTTGGGGCTGTTAATAGGTTTCTCTGGTCAAATATATTAGGGGGGAACTTAGGGATAAATAAATTAAATAGCTGTCTACCTTTACCCAGGCAACTGAATGTGGCTGGAGAAAACCACTCAACCAGGCCGACTGGTCCCATCATTTTATTACCGCTAACGTCAAGCGGGCTGTTGGAGCTGCCAGGCAATGCTGTCCTGTTGCCCCAGCCCACGTCCCGCCCACTCCCCAGGATGACTGCATCACACCTCTCCTCCCTCATAAATCTCCACCTTTCCCAAGAAAAAACAAGCAGGCAAAAGAGGATTTCCAAAAGCCCCCACCACTGCCGTGACCAAGCTGCCTGAATCCTGCCTTCTTTCCTGTTAAGGATGAACCATCTGATTCTTGTGGGAGATGGACCCACAAGGTCTTTGTGCTCGAGGACCTCCTACCGGCATCTCTCCTCCTTCCCGTTGCCGACTGGCATGTCAGTCTACCTTCCATTTGAGAAAAGCCCTCCCTTGACCACACACGCTCCTTCAGCTGCTGCTATACGGCCCTGTTCCCTTTTCAGCAAATCTCCTTGAAAGAGTTTTCTTACAGACTGTCTCCAATTCCTCTCTTCCCATTCTTGCTCCTTTTTCAAATTGAGGTGAAATTCACTTAACATGAAACGAACCATTTTTATGTGTTAAAATGTATAATTGAGCAGCATCTAGAACATTCACAGTGTTGTGCAGCCGCCACCTCTGTCTAGTTCCAAAACCTTTCCATCATCCCCAAAGTAGCTCCCAGTACTTTTTAAGTAATCATTTCCTATTCTCCCCTCCCCCCGGCCTCACGCAACCACAAATCTGTTTTCTGTCTTTATAGATTTGCCTATTTTGTATATTTTATATAAATGGAGTTGGACAGTATGTTGATCTTATTTCACTTAGCATAATATTTTCAAGGTTCGTCCATGTTGTAGCATGTGTCAAAGTTTTCATTCCTTTTCATTGCTTAGTAATATTCTGTTTTATATGTATAGCACATTTTGTTTATCCATGCATCCATTGATGGACAGGTGGGTTGTTTCCACTTTTGGGTATTGTGATTAGTGCTACTGTGAACCTCAGGTATACATATTTGCTTGAGTGTCTAGTTTTAATACTTTTGGGCAGATCCCTAGGAGTAGAGTTGCTGGGTCATCTAGTTCTGTGTTTCACTTTTTGAGGAACTGCCAGACTGTCTGGTGGCTTGGACAACCGGCTGCACCATTTTACATGACCACCAGCAGTGTACAAGGATTCCAATTTCCTTACATCCTTACCAACATTTGATATTTCCTTTTTTTTTTTCATAACCGCCCTAGTAGGTATGAAGTGGTATCTCATTATAGTTTTAATTTGCATCTCCCTAATGATATTGAACCTTTTTATGTGTTTGTTGCCCATTTCTATATCTTTGGAGGAATGTCTCTTCAAGTCCTTTGCCCTTTTTTCATTCGATTGTTTTTTTGTTGCTGTTGTTGAGTTTCCCATTTTCTCTTGAATCTACACGAATCAGGCTTTTCTCCTTATCATTCCACAAAGTTGCTCTTATCCAGGTCACCAATGGTTTCCCACTTTGTCAAATCCAGTGGCCCATTTTCGGCCCTTATTGTTTTTGTCCTCACAGCAGCATTTAAGGGAAGAGCACGCCTTCCCTCTTGAAATGCTTTCTTTACTTGGCTTCCCAGATACTATTATTTCTTCCTTCTTTTCAGCATCCTTTGCTGGTCCCTCCTCATCTTCATGACCTCTAAACATTACATTTTCCCAGGGCTCAGCTTTCATACCTTCTCTCTTTCTGTCTTCACTTCCCTGGGTGACCTCATCTGTTGGAGGATAGAGGAACAAAAAGGGCCCACTGAACTGAAAAGGTATCTTGAGACTGAAAAGGAGGCAGGCAGCTCCATATAGTCAATGGATCCGTTTATTTTTGGGTAATTTACTCACAGGGTGGGATTGGGATCAGGTGGACGACGATCTAGAAGCATCGCAGCTGCACTCTGCACCGCTGAGGGGCCACTGGGACAATTTTATAGTTACCCTACGGTACGGGGGTACATGCTTGGAAATAAGATGTGCATTCCTAAGTCAAGATTTATGACGGGTTACTAGTCTCGTGGGCACCAGGAATGCGTCAGGGAAGGTTTTCATCATTGTTTGGTGACTAGAGAGCATAGAGGCTACCTGGTCCTAATGATTATTAAACAGCATCTATTAACTGCAAAGCCCTTGATGACAGAGAAGTGATTTATTGCACAGCACAGTCCTGGGTAGGGTCAGTGGAAGGACAGGAGAAACTGAACGGGCCCAAGATGGTGTCAGTTATTCCAACAGCCATACACCATCCTTCCAGTTGTTCAGGCCAGAAATCTGGGGGTTGTCCTTGACCTCTCTTTTTCCTCCTCCACTTGGCTCTACCTTCACAATATACTCAGACTCTGATCATGTCTCACAACCTCCAGTGCAGTCACCCAGATCCAAGCCACCATCATTTGTCAGCTGGAGTTTTGAAGTAGCCTCCTAATTGGTCTCCCTGCTTCTCCCCTTGCCCACCCCCATCTATACTGTGTGAAACACAGCAGCCAGAGAAATCCTGTTAAATGGTGAGTCAGATCATGTTACAGCTCTGCTCTGAAAGCTCCAGTTGCATCTCATTTCACTCGGTTTGAGCCAAAATCTTTAGCCTTGGCTTCCTCTTCCATCTTGTCTCCTGTCACTGCCCCCACAACCTGCTCGTACCACTCCAGCCAATGCTATCCTCTTTGCTGTGCCTTATACCTGCCAAACACACTCCTGCCTCAGGGCCTTTGCACATACTGCTTCCTCTGCTTGGAGTACTCTTCTTCTTCAAAGTCACATGGATTTCTCATTCCTATCTCTGCCCAGTGTCACTTGGTCAGCGAGGTCCCCACTGACCACCCTATACATAACAGCAATGTCCTCCTCCCTCTTCTGATCTTCCTTACCCTGCTCTGCTTTTCTCCTTTTCACTTATTTATTGCTCCGTATCCTCTATTAGAATGTCAACCCCATGCAAGTAAGGACTTCTTGGTTTTTGTTCACTGCTTTAGTCCCTATGTTTACAACTATGCCCAGTACAGCAACATAGATAGTTAGGACTTCTCCTAGTTTGTAATATGCTACTATTCGTTAACAATCTCTAAGGAGAGGATATTTTTGCAATATTCTCCTTACCTCCTTTCTTTCTTTCTTATTGATTTATTTACTCATAGGGTCTATTTTTTTGCAAAATATTTTTGGGAAATGCTGGAACAGACTCTTATTTGTGATAGGTCATGTTTGGGGGTGATGTAGGTAGGGTGAGTGTTATATAACCTGAGTCTTTTTTTCCCTTGACTAATAAAACATTTCAGCGTGTGGGAAAACCGTACTTCCAAAAGGCCGGAATTTATCCTGAGGGTGTGTTTTGATAACTCACTAGGTGTGATCTGGCTAATTAATTCTTCTTTGATTTTGAAAAGTGGTTTTACCTTTGAGTGTTTTTGCATAGTTTCATGTTTATAAGCAAAGTGTGGCGTAACTTGGAAGCAGTTTCTCCTAGAGCTGTTCACCCAGTTCATACTTGTCCTTTCTCTGCTTTTGTCTCAATTCCCCAGATGATCTCTGCTGTGCCCTTTGGGATGTCAGGATCCTGCAGGGTCCCATAGGCGGTGTCTGTAATTTTCTAGCCCCAGACTTCTGTCAGAAGAAGCTCTGAGAGGGCAGGGGTTATTTCTGTTTTGTTTACCACTGTAGATCCTAATGCCTAGCACCATGCTGTTCCCATAATAGGTGGTCAATTAACATTTGTTGAATGAAACTTTGAAGTAGCACATTCACTTGACCTTGCCTCATGATGACTTATTTTTAGGGCTCAGGTTCAATGGATTTTCTTTGAAAATTTGCTTAAGAATGCTGTCCCAATGGGTTTCGTAAACAGAAAATTTTTGTGTAGTTCCTTCTGGGCACAATGAGAATTTTGTCCTCTGCAAAACTGCTGAGATTCTGAATGGAAATCTAAGTACCTTTTCCTCCTAGTTCCATGATCTCAGCTCACAAACAATAATATGGACATTCTTGGAAAGATTCTTTAGGTAGTTTGAATAGTTTGTAGTAAATAGATTTGAAAAAAAGATTCTGTTTGGGTATTTAACTTGAAAGCCACCATAATGTAAAAAGCAGCTTGTGTGATTGACATTCCCAGAGGAAAGTTGCTCTGAGGACCTGCCCATGTCATCTTTTGATTTTGAAAAGGTAAAAGGTACGATGTCAGCCCACGGTGTAGATGGGTTGGTATTTTATTTCTTAGAAATGGTCAACAGAAAAGCTGTACTCTTTCTGGAAATTGGAAAAATAAAACGTTACTTGGAAAAGCCCAAGATTTTTGTCTTTCAGCCTGCTCTCTTAAGCGCAGAATGATGTGCCCTTCCCTTTTAGCTTTTCCAAGGGTGTTCTCTGATTTGCACAGTAAGAAGAATTGCATTGTATCTGGCTAATTAACTCTGAGTGCTAATGTCTGAGTATTAGTGTCTTAACTTTCTCTAATTAAGTTCAGCAAATTCAAAGGCCACCTGAATAGGGATGGGATGGACATTTGCTTTAGAAAGAGGCAATAAAATCAAAGGTGAGGAAGCCAATGGGGCTGTGTGTTTGGTAGTTTTTCGTAGATGTCACCATAGTCACAGTGTCTCTGGAAATCACACGTATATTCCAGCAAGGAAAATGAAGAGACCTGTGGTTGCAGGTGAAGTAACCTGAATCTTTACAATTCTGTAGCTTTTTAAAAAACCATTTGGGGGCTTCCCTGGTGGCGCAGTGGTTGAGAGTCTGCCTGCTAATGCAGGGGACACGGGTTCGAGCCCTGGTCTGGGAAGATCCCACATGCCACGGAGTGGCTGGGCCCGTGAGCCACAACTACTGAGCCTGCGCGTCTGGAGCCTGTGCCCCGCAACGGGAGGGGCCGCGATGGTGAGAGGCCCGCGCACCGCGATGAAGAGCGGTCCCTGCACCGCGATGAAGAGTGGCCCCCGCTTGCCGCAACTGGAGAAAGCCCTCGCACGAACCGAAGACCCAACACAGCCAAAAATAAATAAATAAATAAATAAAGTAGCTATAAAAATAATTCATTAAAAAAACAAACAAACAAAAAAAAAACCATTTGCTTCTACACATTTTAAGGTTTTTTAAAAAAAGGCTCAGAGGACTGGGATAGTAAATGTCTATTGGTGAAATATAATATTTATTGAGGTCTTACGCTGTGCCAGACTCTGTCCTAAGATTACTGTCTTAATTCTAAAGTAACCCTGAGGTGTTATATTAGTCTGGGCTCTCCAGAGAAACACAACCAATAGTGTGTGTATCTATACTATACTATACTATACTATACTGTACTATGTCTATCCTTTATCCTCTAGCTATATCCATATCTATATCTCTATACCTGTACCTAGAGAGATTTATTATAAGGAAATGGCACACCCAGTTATGGAGGCTGAGAAGTCCAAGATCTGGCAAGTTGGCAAGCTGGAGGCCCAGGAGAGCTGATGGTATAAGTTCCAGTCTGAGTCTGAGTCTGAAGGCAGGAGAAGACCGATGTCCCAGGCAGACAGTCAGGCAGAGAGAGCAAATTCTTTCGTACTCAACCTTTTATTCTATTCAGGCCTTCAACTAATAGGATGAGGCCCACCCATATTGGAGAGGGCAATCTTCTTTATCTGGTCTACCAATTCAAATGTTATATCATCCAGAAATACCTCCACAGACACACCCAGAATAGTGTTTAACCAAATATCTGGGCACCCGTGGCCCAGTCAGGTTGACACCTAGAATTAACCATCACAGATAGGTACTGTTTTTGTTCTTTGTAGAGATGGGGAAATGGAGAGAATGGTATAGGTAACTTGCCCAAGGTCACAGGCTGGTAATGGCGGAGGCAGAACACAAAACCCAGGCAGTCTGGCTCCCCAAATCCTCTCCTTAATTGGTATAACAAACTGCCTTTCAGAGGAGTAAACTGAGATGGGGGAGGAAGGGTGGGGAGGGGGGAAGTCAGGGGGTCTAGTAATATGCCTAAGAGCTGCCAACTAGTTAGAGGCAGAGCTGGGATTTGAACCCAGATCTCCTGACCCCGGACCCAGCCCCCAGGGAGTCCTTCAACTCCAATATGGCGTATCCTCTGTATAACAGAAAACTTGTTTGTGAAAAGAAAAAAGTTAACTTTACTCCTGAATTGTTGACTTAAGCACTCAGTGTAGTAGTTCCAGCCGTCTCACCTTTTCAACATTATAATTTGTGTCTATAATATTCCAGTCCTAAAATACTCTCAGATGAGTTAGCCTACATGGACAAGTATGGTAATTATTTTTAAAACACTACCTTCCATTTTAAAGCAAGTCAGGCTTTTTAGAGCACTCTCAAATATACACATTATTTAAAAAATGGATTAGCTTGACAAAGTGGATTTATTCTGGGGTTGTGGCCTTTTGTGGATGTGAATGGAGAAAAGGCTTTTACCTCCTCTTAGCCAAGATTAGAAAAGAAAAAAATGAGTTGTGAGAAGATGCTGGAAGAGAAAAGAGTGTTTATTCAAGCAGCATGATCATTGGCAGGCGGCTCTGATGGAGACTGAAGAGCCCTGGACCGGGAAATGTAGAGTCATAGAAACTATGGGTATTGAAGCCACACAGTTCTGGGTTCGAATCTTGGATCTGCTACTTACACATTGTGTCGCCTCTCTGGACCTTTCCTCCTTTGTGAGATGGGAATTACGCTTTGTACCTTACCAGATGGTTGTAAGGATGAGAAGTGCTTGTTCAGTGCGTGGCACATAGTAAGCCCTCGATAAATAAGAGCTATTGCAAATCCCCCCACCTCTACTGGGTAAGGCCTACCTTTACCAACCCTGAGAAGACCTTCAGTCTGCCTGCTCTTTCCCACCTAGAGTGGCCACATCTGACTATTTATCCCCATTCTTGTCCCTGCCAGTGGGGCAGCTGTGGACTCATCCTGCTGCTCTAGGCCAGGTGTAGTTGGAGACCACCTGTCCGTCAGCCCCTTTGTGTGTGTCCAGCTGGATAAAGGGGCCTCTTCCCCGGTTCCTGGCTTGCATTCTGCATCCCTTCTGAACCTGGCCTACCTGGCTGGCCCACTACCAGTTGCCTGTCCTTCTCCAGCCCTGTCCTGGCTTCTTTCCTCCGAGCTGTCTCTGTTCCTGTTTTACCACTGTTGCTAATAACTGTTGGTGTCAAACTGGGCAGATTTTTTTGGACAGAAAATTGTTACACATGGATTGTTTTAGAAGGAGCTACACCATTTCAAGAGAGACAGTAGATTTGGTCCACTGAGTCAAATTCCTGGTCATTTCTGGGGGAAAAATCAGTTAAGCTGGTGGCTTACTGACTCCACTGGCTGGTGGCTTTATTAAACTGACCGGCCTGTTTAATCAAAACAGTTAAGCTGGCGACCAGTTTAGACACAGACATAATGTCCCGTTCCTCCTGGTTTTTACCCTGGTTTCTCCTTACCTTGTGCCTGGAGTATAACAGCAGAACTCCTTTGAACCCCGATCTTTGCTTTGCTTTTGCTGGAAGTGCCTTGAAAGGATCTGGAAGCTTCCATGTACGGGAGCCAAGGCTGAAGAGGTCTCAGGTGCTGTGCTGACAGGTGACAGATGGAGGGCTGCTGGACCAGAGGTCATGCTCGCCAGCGTGCCCAGGCCAAGAAAAGGCAGGGATGCAGGGGGCATCTGTGCCTTCCATGCCAACACAAAGGCAGCTCATTAAAGCGGAACCCACGACACCCGTTATTTGATTGCATGTAACTTTTTAGAATTACTATCATTCGAACTTTTTAAATGGATTCAGTTCCAGAAGCATCACTCAGGGCTCCAGGTACATGAATCTCCACTTTGAGTCAGAAGGCACCCAGTACTTTACTTAGGCTCTGGAAAGCATCATTTATGGGGTAAGAAGTGTTCTTCCTCTATTGACATTTTCCCTTTCAGCTCCTCTGTGATCAAAGCATAGAGATTTGAAAGTCCTTTAAGATGTAACCTTGGAAACGGTGATTCTTGTTTGGCACAGATCCGTCAGATCCATCAGATGCTGGTGACTCCGCTCATTCCTGACCATGTTCTGCTCGGTTAGTGATTTAGAGCTGAAAAGAATCTCCACGCAGTCCTTCTCGGCACTGGCTACATTTCCGACTCTTCCGGTTTCTCCCCCTCGTATCTGAAATGGATCCTAGCCCTGAGAAGGAAAGTCTTCGTGATTTAGTTTGTGGGCCTGGGAAATCCAAACCATCACGTGCCAGTCTTTTGTGAGAGAACAGTCTCAGATTGAAGAGACTCAGAAGGTGGAAATTTTTGAACAAGACTTTTATAGAACGGGGGCTAGTAATTAATAGTCTCTCACAAAGGATTTGGCAAAATTACCATTCCCTTTGAAAATCTTAAATTTCTGTGTCTACCCTGAAAAATTTGATTTCAATTACATGCAGAATTTTCTTATCCTGTGGAATTGTTGTATTAAATTACGGCAATTATAGTTTACATGAAAATGAAAGAGTAAGTTATGTCCAGCGTTCCTCAGTTGAGCAATTCATGGCTAGTCTGTCCAGTTTATCACTTTCATGAGTAATAAGCCCCTAGCTGGCCTCCCCTTTCGGGAATAGTTTGGACACGTCTCAAAACTCAACCAGGGTGGACTTAGAGTCCAAATGTAAGCATTGACACTTAACTGCTTCAATATTCCTTCTGACATCTCAGATCTTCCTTTCAAATCACTTTCCTTCTGAGTATATTCTTTAAACATTTCTTTAGTGAAGATCTGTTAGTATTGACCTCTATCCAGTCTTGTTTGCCTGAAAATGTCTTTATCTCACCCTTGTCTGGAGGGAGAGTTTTGCTTATTCTAGATTGACAGTTATTTTCTCTTGACTCTTTGAAGATGTCATTTTACTTTCATTTTGGAGGCTGAGAAATCAGCTCAGTTTTTGTCAGTGATCTGTCTTTTCTCACTGTCTGCTTTTATTTTCTTCTCCTTGATTTTGGTTTTCCGATTTCACTGAATGGTGAAATTTTTCATGTCTAGACACTGATTTCTTTTTATTTATTCTGCTTGGGATTTATTGCACTCCTTCAATCTGAGGTTTCATGTCTTCAATTAATTTTTAAAAATTCTTAGCCCTTATTTCTTTGAATATTGTCTCTACTTCAGTCTCCTTATTTTTTTCCTTTCTGAAAATCTGATTAGATATATGTTAAACATTTTCACTCTGTTATCCCTATCACTTAACTTCTTTCATGTACTTTAACTTTTGTCTCTCTGTGCTGCATTCTGGGTTATTTCTTCAAGACTGTCTTAAGGTTCATAAATTCTGTCTTTGGCTAGGTCCAGTATTGTACTTACCTGGTTTCTTTTCATGATTATATTTCAGAAATTTTATTTATATTTAAAAAATATTGTTAACTCAGTTGTCATCGTCATATTATTTCTTTACACACGTTAAACTTATTCTATATTCTGTATCTGATCATTGAAATATCACCTGTTTTCTGATAACCTTCACTCACAGTGACTTGCTTACTCTTAGTTTTAGTGATTTTTTTATTGTGAGCTTATGTTCTGTGAAACTTTTTCTGTGGGAATTATTAGAGCCCTGTGTTTGAAGAGTCATTCTCTAGAGAGAAAGGATTTGAAATTTTCCAGCCATGGGGTAATGACAACCAAGGGCTGCTTTAATCACATTTTCACCTCAGTGGTGGTGGTTGGTATTCTTCTAAGTCACATTGGTAGTATGAATTCTGGCCCTAAACCTATGTAAGTGTGGGCTTTTAGTTAGAGATTTTCAAGAGAGACTTTTTTTTTCTTTTTTTCTGCCTCTCTAAGAGCCAAGGCCAGGATAGATAAGTCTTCCTCTAAAGGACAGTTGTTGTGTTTTTTTTTGTTTTTTTTTGTTTTTTTTGCATCATGATCTGAAGTTGCTTCCATTTTGACTATTGTGGTGTTTTGAAAAGCGGTGTTTGATCTGGCCTGTGACCAGGATCAGGCCCCAGGCTTTGTTCTCAGGTCCCCATACTAGAGCAGTGTGTGAAAACTCAGGCTCATGGGTTAGCACATGTACTTGGAGCAAAGGCCAGCAGCTCTGCATTCCATAGTAAAATTACACTTTCTTCTAGTTTCCGGCTTCCAGCTATTTTCCTTACTTTATTGCAACCTTAGCCATGTTTTAAAACAGATTTAAAAGAATATTTTATCCCTTTCTTAAATGATCTGTATTAGAAGAGGCTTCTCCACCCATCTAGTTGCAGAAACAAAGGTTCTGCATGTTCTAGGCAGTGTTTTAGATGTTTGGGATACAGCAGTGAATGAGCAAGACAGTAAGACCCCATTTATCACTTATATTTAAGTGGTGGTGGAGAGAAGAAACAAATAAAAAATACCTAAATTAGTTTCAGATAGTATTGAATACTATCATCTTTTAAAACATTCACAGTGACCCATGCACGAGATTTGGTCCTGTATCTCTTTATGTGTTTGTGTATTTAATCACTCCATCATGGTGCTGTTAGATAAATCTACCCATTATTCCGTGGGAATTGAATAAAACCACCTCATTATTAAGTGATTGGTTAATTTAGTGTTAAAGACAGCATGGTAGAGAAGCCCTTGAATTTGGGCTCAGAGGTAGATTGCATCCACATCCAACTAAAGCAGTTGCCCTAATGTGATTTGTTAAGATAGGTATGAGATTGAAAATGACTTTTTAATGACAAGCTGAGAGCAATCTTATAAGGCATGAATGCAGCTCTTCTCTGCAAGTAAACATTTTAAAGTCATGTTTTCATTAACAAAATATTTTGCCTCATTTTTATCAGTGATATAGACAGATTAAGGAATAACAAATAATTAGTACCTTCAAGCACTAATCCATACCTCTTTAAAGTGGAAACATGGAGAGGAGAGAAAAAGCTGAACATGTATTTTTCTTAAATAATGAGATGATCGACACATCTGATAATAAAGTTGATGAAAGAGATTTTGATCATCCAGCGATCTGCTTTGGGGTCAAATGCTGTTTGAGAGAAAGCTATTTTTTATAAGAAATGTCTCAAAATATCAAGTCAGGAAACCAGGAAGTGAGCTTGGCTTACCGAGCCTCTTTCGTTTGATTTAGAAACAGGCGCCACTAATGAGAAATGTCAAGAAATTTTCAGAGGTGTAAATGGCGAATGGATGAAATGTTGCACTTTTCAAAGTAGTTGATTTTTGGCACCCCCGAATTGATTTTAATCTGCTGGTAGTCAGAGAGTCTTACTTTTTTTTGGTGCCATGGTCCCCTTTGGCAATCTGGTGAAGTTTATGGATCCTTCTCAGAATGATAGTTTTAGTACTTAAAACAAAATGCGTAGAATTAAAAGGAAACCACAAATATTGAAATATAGCTTTATTCACAGACCCTTAAGAGATATCTAGATTATTAACCTCTGTGACATATTTAAATTACCTCTCTATTCTTGATGGAAAAAAGTAGTTTATGACATGACTGATTTCCTCAGTTTTCTTAAAAGTGGAAATGGAGCTGGTATAAAGAGGCACTGTTAAGTCTTATCACATATATTTGAATAAAGCATTTCTGCTGTGGTAACAACATGGTCCCTTGGAAAGGAACTTCCTAAGTTGTGTACCCATATGATTTCTGTAAGATAGGAAATGAGTCAAGACCAGTGCTACCTAGGGCTACTGACATTATATGTTAAGGATGACCTCAGAAAACAAACAAAATCAACAAGGGAAAAACAAAAGAAAACAAAAAGGAGGACTTCCCTGGCGGCGCAGTGGTTAAGAATCTGCCTGCCAATGCAGGGGACAAGGGTTCGAGCCCTGGTCCGGGAAGATCCCACATGCCGCAGAGCAACTAAGCCCGTGCACCGCAACTGCTGAGCCCGTGTGCTGCAACTACTGAAGCCCACACGCCTAGAGCCCGTGCTCTGCAACGAGAGAGACTACCCCAATGAGAGAAGCCCGTGCAAAACAATGAAGAGTAGCCCCCTCTCACCACAACTAGAGAAAAGCCCCGAGCACAGCATCAAAGACCCAACGCAACCAAAAATAAATAAATTTAAAAAAAAAAAAAAAAAAGAAAACAAAAAGGAAAAATAAACAAAGTCAGTTTATTTGGAAAGCTGTGATTTATTTATTAACTGCCACAATAGAATGAAATATCATTTATTCATTGTTCTTTTCAGTATCAAAGAAAACATTGAAGTGCTTTAAAACATTGGAAGCAATCTAATTGAACATCCTTACAGGATTGGCTTATTATGTCATATGCACACAATAAAATCCTATGCAGCCATTAAAAAGAGTAGAGATACATGTGCTCTCATAATGAACTCTAAGAGTTAAATGGAAGAGGAAAGGTGTATATGAGTGCACTGTGCATTGCCATGTGTTAAGATCTCGCCATTGATAAATCCTGCGATGTTTCTGCAAAGAGGTACCGGTAATTGGTAACGATGATTATTTCTGGGAAGGGAACTTGAGGTCTGGAGAGTAATGGGGAGCTTGACTTTTCTTTGTGTATCTGTTTGTATTGTTTGAATGTTTTGCCACATGCTCGTATCAGCAGTTCTAATTAATTCATTTAAAAAATGAACTGTCCTTACTTCTAGCAGCTATTGATACTGAAATGCAATTAAAGCATATAAAGAATATGTACTAATTAAGCCTGTCAAGTAAAACATTTCACTAACTACTACACTATTCTGTGCACCAAGAAGAAAGTCTCAACAATTAGGCCTGCTCCAAATAAGACTGACTGGTTCTTGAGTTCAGGGTTCAGAAGGCGAAGCCCATGGTTCAGGGTTTCCCCAGGCCCTCTTGAGTGTCCTCCTGGGGCCTGTTGTCTTCCTTACACCTCTCACAGACAGCTTTATAGCTGTCTAGTTCTCTTCCCCTCTCCTCCTTGGTCTGTGAACTCCTGGAGCCACGTGTCTCACACAGTGTGGCGTGGAGCAGGCCCACAATAAATGGTGAACGAATGATTCACTCTTGATCTTGCCAGGAGTGAAGTCTAGGGATGCAGAAATAAGTAGTAGGCCCCGAGGCTTCCTATAGTGGAGCAGGTGGCAGTCAGACCCCATGGCTTGGTGGGTGTCAGCTGGATGGGCGGCAAAGGGAAAGGTGGAGGCGATGAAGGGGAGCCAGGAAGAACTGAGTCTGGTGAGGAGGGCACCAGTCTTTGGCATCCCAGTTTTATCCCCAGACCTCTGTTGTGGGGCTGGTTGCTGGTGGAGGAGACAAAGCCAGCAGAACAGTGGGAGCAGAAGGTGGGAGGGAACCAGAGAGAATTTGGATAACAGCAGTTATTCAGTGAAATTTCACAGTGCCTTTCAAGCATGAAATTCAATTTATATTTAGAATTTGATTTTAATCCAGAAGGAGCACGCAAACTGGTTGATATTAAGACTCTGTAAGAAATAATTTTTTGTGTCAGTTATTGAAGGGATTAGTAATCAAGTGTGACAGGGACGACTGGTCATGCTCATTCATTTATTCATTCATTCATTTATTCCCTATTTAGTGTTGAGCCATGGTGCCCCACGAGGGACACAGAGATGGATTAGATAGGTCCTCTTCCCTAAGTAGCAGATCATCAAAACATAATTTTGCATAATGATTAAGAATGATACGTTGAATTCAAGTTCCTGGGTTCAAATCCTGACTCCATTACTTGCCACCTGTGTGACCTTGAGCAAGTTGTTTAATCTCTTTGTGCTGCAATTTTCTCATTGTTAACATGATAGTAGCGCCTATCTCATAGGATTAAATAAACTACTACTCTCTATGTGGTTTGTGAAACCAAAAGTTTCTTACGAGGTAAGAAAAGTATCTTCTGGTAGTTGCTTTTTTTAAAAAAAATTAATTTATACCCCCTTCACCCATTTCTTCCATCCCCCACTCCCTACCCCTGGAAACCACCAATCTGTGACTATGTGCTCGGATATTCTTTTTTCTTTTTAGATTCCATATGTAAGAAAGATCATACAGTGTTTGTCTTTCTCTGTCTGACTTATTTCAGTGAACATAGTGCCCTCTAGGTCCAACCATGTTGTCTCAAATGGCAAGATTTCATTCTTTTAAAATGGCTGATTAATATTCCTGTGTATTCAATTTCTTTATCCTTTCATCCATTGATAGACACTTAGTTTTTTTCCATATCTTGGCTGTTGTAAATAATGCTGCAGTGAACATGGGGGTGCATATATCTTTTCAAGTTAGTGTTTTCGTTTTCTTTGAATACATACCCAAAAGTGGAATTGCTGCATCATGTGGTATGTACTTATGGATACAGGCTGAACCTCGTTGGTGGGAGTGTGAATTGGTACAGTTTTTTTGTAGGAGACTTTAGTAATGTTCTGACACTTTGACCCAGCAAGTCCACTTTTAGAACTCTACTTTATAGCTATACATGCACATGTGGCCATGGCTCTCTGGTCAGTCACGGGAATCTCCATACTGTTTTCCATAGTGGCTTCACCAATTATATTCCCATCAACAGTGCACAAGTGTTCCCTTTTCTCCACATCCATGCCAACACTTATTTCTTGTATTTTTGATGATAGCCATTCTAACAGGTATGAGGTGATACCTCATTGTGGTTTTGATTCTCATTTTCCTGACGGTTAACGATGTTGAGCATCTTTTCACATACCTGTTGATCATCTATGTGTCTTCTTTGGAAAAACGTCTATTCAGATCTTCTGCTGTTTTTTTGTTGGATTGATTCTTTTTTTTTTTTTTTTGCTGTTGCTATTGAGTATGAGTTCTCAATATTTTGGATGTTAACCCCTTATCAGATATATGATTTGCAATTTTTTTCTCCCATTAAGTATGTTACCTTTTCATTTTGTTGATGGTTTCCTTTACTGTGCAGAAGCTTTTTAGTATGATATAGTCCCACTTATTTATTTTTACTTTTGTTGCTTTTGGAGTCAAATTCAAAAAAATCATTGCTGAGACCTATGTCAAGGAACATACCACCTATGTTTTCTATAGGTGTTTTATTGTTTCAGGTCTTATGTTCAAGTCTTTAATCCATTTTGAGTTAATTTTTGTGTATGGTGTAAAACAGTGGTCGAGTTTCGTTGTTTTGCATGTGGCTGTCCAGTTTTCCCAACACCATTTATTGAAGAGACTGTACTTTCCCCACTGTATATTCGTAACTCCCTTCTCATAAAGTAATTGACCATATATGCATGGGTTTATTTCTGGGTTCTCTATTCTGTTCCATTGACCAGTGCATCTCTTTTTATGCCAGAATTTTATTATTACAGCTTTGTAGTTTAGTTTGGAATCAGGGAGTGTGATGCCTCCACCTTTGCTCTTCTCTCTCAAGATTGCTTTGGCTATTTGGGTTTTTTTGTGGTTCCATACAAATTTTAGGATTATTTGTTCTATTTCTTTGGGAAATGCCATTGGAATTTTGATCAGGATTGCATTGAATCTGTAGATTGCTTTGGGTAGTATGGACGTTTTAACAGCATTGCTTCTTCCAATCCATGAGCACGGAATATTTTTCCATTTATTTGTGTCATCTTCAGTTTCTTTCATTATTGTATTGTAGTTTTCAATGTACAGGTCTTGTGTCTCCTTGGTTAAATTTATTCCTAGATATTTTATTTTTTTTGATGCAGTTGTGAACGGGATTGTTTTCTTTATTTCTCTTTCTAATAGTTCATTACTAGTGTATAGAAATGTAACAGATTTTTGTCTATTGATTTTGTATCCTTCAACTTTACTGAATTCATTTATTAGTTCTAACAGTTTTTTGATGGTGTGTTTAGGGTTTTCTATACAATACGTTATCTGCAAATAGAGACAGTTTTACTTCTTCCTTTCCAATTTGGATGCCTTTTATTTCTTTTTCTTGCCTAATTGCTCTGGCTAGGACTTACTTTTATATAATGTAATCTATATAATTATATAGTAATTCATTTTTTTAAAAGCACATCAGAGGAGGCATCCTTTGCAGCTGTCAATATTTCTAAACTTAAAACTCCACTAGTTGATAGATGTTCTTGTGCTGTGGCTGTAAATGAAACATGACTACCAGAGTTGCATGTCCTTCCTATAATTGAACTTTTTTCTCAATTCTGTATGCATTTATCTTTTAAAATATATTTCCTTGCTTCAATGGCAATACCTTTAGTTTTCCCTGTAGACTTGACATGAAACGTCTTGACTTGAAGATGTTTTCATGTCACATTGGTACTAGATAGAGCCACAATCCAGGATATTTTACAGTGAAGGAGGTTGCAGGTCTGTGATGAGGGTAGGTTCAATCAGATATTGTTTATACTACTGTACTCTAGGACCAGCTTGAGATCTTTTTTACGTTATTATTTTCTCAGTCTTCTTCAGTGCAGAAATGTTGGTATGCCTGGAGGTGCTTTCTTGTGACCCCCTGCTTGTCCCTTGTCTGTGAACTTTAGGAAACAGCTGTACAGAGAAGACTGAAACCTTTATAGATTTCCAGGTACTACTGCATTTATGAAATTCTCCTCAGTGGCCACCATGCTCAGGTAATCTGAAAGTATGAATACCTTTGAAAAACATTTCAAAAGAAGCAACTTGGCCCCAAGGATTTTCTCTGGTCCCCGTTTTTTTCTTAGTAACTCACTTTGATTTTTTTTCTTGTTATCCACCTCTACTCACACTTAGCAATGTAAATGTTCAGTATCAAAGAATAAGCCTTAAATGTTACAGAGGCAATTAATCTTTGGTTCTACTGAAAAAGTGGAACTCAAATTTGATCTTAAATTGGAATAAAAAGTTAACAATAATTGTCTCTGGGTGGTGTGATAAGGGATATTTTTCCTTCTTTCTACTTTCATTTTGCCCTCAAAATCTCAAAAATGAACATGTACAATGATTTTACAGTGGGTTTAAAACCAAGACACTTGGGAAAATTTGCTTTTCAACATTTGCACTATATGTGATCTCTAGGCATTCTTTTTGCAGAATGGATCCTGATTCCTCACTCCTTTTCCTCTTCGGAACTTAGTTTTCAGTGTCAGTAATAGTGGATTGAGTGATGGCTTCAAACAGCAGAAGAGGATTCTCATTTATTAACTAAAATTTGCCTGGAGAAGGTTAGCAGGGCAAGGCAGAGCCAAGCAAATGAGACCATGGGGTCACCGGAGACTGGGGTGGGCCACCAAGGAGGAGACATTTATTGCCACCACATTCCTCTCATTTCCTATCAAGGAAGTTCAGAAACAACCATTTTTCTGTGACTCTCTGTTGCTGATCATTGGGCAGTTTTACCCTGGCACATGTCTGCCAGTCTGCTGATGTGCCTTTCAGCTGGTGCTTTTGAAAAACCATCTCCTGACCATCCCCTCTGAACTCAATGGTCACATTCTCCTCCCACCAACATCACAAACATCAGGTGGTTTGTGGGCACACTGTCTCTGCCTGGCCCAGGGTAACCAGATGACTCTGTGATATGTCAGATAAAGTCCTACTCTGGAATAAAAAAAAAAAAAGTAGTGAATTTGAGCAAAGTAAGACAGGCTTGAAAACAGGTCCTAAATATTTGACTGGCTCACCAATTTTCAACTCCTTTGCTCTGATTCCTGCAGAAAGCACGTACAGGTGACAAAAATAGATGAAATCAGCCTTCCAGCCGACCCACCAGGCATAATATATTACTGTTTGTCTTGAGCAAGTAGCTATTTGCAAAGCTGCTTCAGTGTAATGTGCCTTAATGGTACACTTGTAGCTTTTCCTTGGATGAGGATTTCAGAAGTTACTCAGGGAGTCTGATAACTGGATACCTCATCAAGTTATAACTTCAGAAACGTCTTTACCTTGAAGATGAAGAAAGATATAAGAAAATCCCCTGATACACAACCACTGGGATGAAAACGGGCAAGTAATGGGCTTTCAATCCAGGCGTGAGCAAAGAAACCATCCTTAGAAAACCCTGAGGGGAGCTCTCTGTGCCGTTTCTGAGTCACAGGCTGTGGTTCTTTGCTCATGTACAACATCGCAAAAATCTCCAGCCCTGCAGAGTCTTAATGGTGCATCCCTGATTTCTGTTTTCCAGAAGTATACCGGACAGGATTATAAAAATTGCAAACTCTCTCCAAGAGGGAGTTCTTAAACTTCAACAATACGGAACTGGCTGTCTTCACAAAGAAACGGGACCCCCGTGTCCTTGACTACATGATGAAGAAACTGGACCTCAACTGATGGGCAGCTAGAGTTCCAAGAATTTCTGAATCTTAATAGGTGGTGTAGCTGTAGCTTGCCGTTACTTCTTCCTCCGGAGGAAGGAAGGCCGTTCCCACAAGCAAACCTGAGGAGTCCTGGGGCCTGGCCTTCAAACTTGCCCCCTTTCCTTCTAGCCTCCCAATCTCAATTTATTCTTCCCAGGCTCCACTAGCCCTGAGCCCAGTGCACCTACCACCCCACGCAGGCCAGTCCTGCTAGTAGTAATAAGACAGTATAGTTTTTTTTAAATTAATTTTTTATTGAAATATAGTTGAATTACAATGTTGTGTTAATTACTGCTATACAGCAAAGTGACTCAGTTATACATATATGTATATATATGCACACACACACACACATTCTTTTTCAGATTCTTTTTCATTATGGTTTGTCACAGGATATTGAATATAGTTCCCTGTGCTGTACAGTAGGACCTTATTGTTTATCCATTCTATATATAATAGCTTGCACTGCTAATCCAAAACTCCCAGTCCATGCCTCTCCCCCACCCCCCCCCGCCCCACTTGGCAACCACCAGTCTATTCTCTATGTCTGTGAGTCTGTTTCTGTTTCATAGATAGGTTCATTAGTGTCATATTTTATTTTACTTTTTATTTATTTATTTTAAAATAAATTTACTTATTTATATATTTATTTTTGGCTGTGTTGGGTCTTCATTGCTGTGCGTGGGCTTCTCATTGCGGTGGCTTCTCTTGTTGCGGAGCATGGGCTCTAGGCGCACGGGCTTCGGTAGTTGTGGCACACGGGCTCAGTATTTGTGGCTCGTGGGCTCTAGAGCGCAGGCTCAGTAGTTGTGGCACACGGGCTTAGTTGCTCCGCGGCATGTGGGATCTTCCCGGACCAGGGCTTGAACCCATTTCCCCTGCATTGGCAGGCAGATTCTTAACCACTGCGCCACCAGGGAAGCCCTGTCTCATATTTTAGATTCTGTGTGTAAGTGATATTATATGGTATTTGTCTTTCTCTTTCTGACTTACTTCACTTAGTATGATAATCTCCAGCTGCATCCATGTTGCTGCAAATGGCATTATTTTGTTCTTTTTAATGGTTGAGTAGCATTCCACTGTATATACGTACCACACCTTCTTTATCCATTCATCTGTGGATCGACATTTAGGTCGTTTCCATGTCTTGGCTATTGTGAATAGTGCTGCTATGAACATAGGGGTGCACGTATCTTTTTGAATTATAGTTTTGTCTGGATATATGCCCAGGAGTGGGATTGCTGGGTCATATGGTAATTTTATTTTTAGTTTTCTGAGGAACTTCCATACTGTTTTCCACGGTGACTGCACCAACTTACATTCTCACCAAGAGTGTAGGAGGGTTCCTTTTTCTCTACACCCTCTCCAGCATTTGTTATTTGTAGACTTTCTTTTTTTTTTTTTTAAAGTGTAGACGTCCTACATACGCATTTATTTATTTGCTTGTTTATTTATTTATATAATCTTTACCATGTCATTTTAAGCACATTTGTAATATTTTTTAAACCTGTATTTGCTACATTTTATTTTTTTTATTATTTATCTATCTATTTATTTATTTATCCATTTATGGCTGTGTTGGGTCTTCGTCTCCGCGCGAGGGCTCTCTCCAGTCGCGGCAAGTGGGGGCCATTCTTCATCGCGGTGCGCGGGCCTCTCATTATCGCGGCCTGTCTTGTTGCGGAGCACAGGCTCCAGACGCGCAGGCTCAGCAATTGTGGCTCACAGGCCTAGTCGCTCCGAGGCATGTGGCATCTTCCCAGACCAGGGCTCAAACCCGCGTCCCCTGCACCGGCAGGCAGACTCCCAACCACTGCGCCACCAGGGAAGCCCTAGACTTTCTAATGATGGCCATTCTGACTGGTGTGAGATGGTACCTCGACAATGTAGTTTTTAAAAAATTTTTAAATTTTATTTATTTATATTTGGCTGCATTGGGTCTTTGTTGCTGTGCACAGGCGTTCTCTAGTTGCAGTGAGCGGGGGCTACTCTTCATTGCGGTACGCGGGCTTCTCATTGCGGTGGCTTCTCTTGTTGCAGAGCACGGGCTCTAGGCGCCTGGGCTTCAGGAGTTGTGGCTCACAGGCTCTGGAGTGCAGGCTCAGTAGTTGTGGCTCACGGGCCTAGTCGCTCCACGGCATGTGGGATCTTCCCAGACCAGGGCTCGAACCCGTGTCCCCTGCATTAGCAGGCAGATTCTCAACCACTGCGCCACCAGGGAAGCCCCCGGACTCACACTTTTAAGATGCTGTTGGTGACTCTATTTCCTGGGAAGCCGCATGCATTCTCCGAGTGGCTCACATAGTGTAGTGCTGCTCTTTCAGGTCGCAGCTGGATCCTTGCAAACGTCACAGGATAGATGAAGAAAACGAGATACTGGGAATGTCAGTGAATTGCAGAGCTGTGAAAATTTGCAGTTTCGGGAATGAGTCAGATTATTTCTGGAAAAGATATCTGCAAGGATGGGCGGGGTGGGGGGGCCTCTAAATTTTTCTGGAGAGGGTTTTAGTTTTAGCTTGCTCCAAATTTTAGGATTACTGGCAAGGGTAGGGAATGGAGGATAAGAGTTATTAAAGTAAGACTGTTGCAAGGGGAGCTTCTAGTTCATCGTGAGTTCAAATGTGACTCAGCAGTGCGAGATGGCTGGGTAAGAGAGCTAATTCACTCCTAGGGCACCTTAATAGAAATACGATACCTTGAATCAGAGATGTGACTGTTCTCCATACTTGGGGATGCCGTGGAGATGCTCCTGGAGTACTGGGTTCATCTCTGGAATTTCAGTTCTGTTTTGTCTAGGAAATTCTAGAATTCTAGAATCTTTCTACGTCACTTTTCTGAGCTCAAAAAGCAAGAGTTGTCAGAGGTGACAGGCATCTGATCATATCAAGAATATAATTGAATATGGCCAAGTGGAGTCAGTTTCAACTTAAATTTTGAACCAATCAGATAAAAATAGCCCAGAAATACTAAAACTTAATCACCATTGAGCATCTGCAGTTTCTGCTTTGAGTAATGTTTAACTTTGAAAACTAGTTTTACTATGCTTAAACTTTATGAAAATAAACTCGGAAGTAAAATACAGTATTAGTTCATTCAACATCCAGTTGATCCTTTCTTGGTGGATATTGCCACGCGAAATATTGTAAGGAACACAGATAAGAATAACACATTCTTTCCTCCCTCTATTCCCCGAGGTTTTTACTGCCCTGTTACCAAAATGTTTATGTTCTATTTTTGGAAACAGGTAATACTGAATAAAAAGTTAAATAACAGTTAAGGGCAAGAATAAGATCCCTTCCAGCAGAAAATAAGATCCACCTATCTGGAAGCAGCTATTATGCAAGCTCTCTGCCTAGAATCAAGAAGTAAGAATTCAACTGTAGGGGCTTCCCTGGTGGCTCAGTGGTTGAGAATCTGCCTGCCAATGCAGGGGACACGGGGTTCAAGCCATGGTCCGGGAAGATCCCACATGCCGCGGAGCACCTAACTACTGAGTTACTACTCAACTACTGAGCCTGCGCTCCAGAGCCTGCAAGCCACAACTGCTGAGCCCGAGTGCCACAACTGCTGAGCCCGAGTGCCACAACTGCTGAAGCCTGCCCGCCTAGAGCCCCTGCTCCACAAGAGAAGCCACCGCAATGAGAAGCCTGCGCACCGCAACGAATAGTCGCCCCAGCTTGCTGCAACTAGAGAAAGCCCAGGCGCAGCAACGAAGACCCAACGCTGCCATAAATAAATAAACAAATAAATAAATTTATATGAAAAAATAAAAAATTTAAAAATTTAAAAAAGAAGTAAGCGGAAGAGTCTCTGAGCTGGTGAATTAGACCTCAGGAGGTCCTGGCATTACAACTGAAGTTTACTGAGAACTCTTCATACCCTTGTTTATACCCTAACTATTCTTAATTTACAAACATTTGTAACTATAGTTCTACCATCCTTGCAATGTTGGCAAATCAGAGGCAACAACTGAGATGGTAAAAGAGGCTACCATTGACACAGGCAACTACCTTTTGGAAACAAGGTAGCCAATAAATAAATATAGGCAGATACCCTGACAGTAATAGGGCTTGACATTGACAGCTAGGCAATAGATGTGACAGAAGACTATAAAAATCTTTGCCTGGGGTAGGTTTAAATAGCCCCACTGAGCCCAGTGACCCTGAGGGCTTCATTGCATTAAGGTGCATTATAGTAATTGATGTGTTTCTTCTAAGCCTAATAGCCTGTGTTCATAACCATGACCCTGAGCCCTGTGGGAAAGATTCAGTTATTCTCAGTGGCTGCTGTTTAAGAAGGTATGTGGGTGCATTGTATTTTTTTTCTTAAATAATTTTAGAAAGACATTCTAATGTCTAAAGCAGTGGTATTGTCATAGAAGAAATATGTTTTGAAAAGAAAGGAGAAATAAGATGAAAAGGAATTGCTGCTTTAAAAAAAGTTGGAGGGCTTCCCTGGTGGCGCAGTGGTTGAGAATCTGCCTGCCAATGCAGGGGACACGGGTTTGAGCCCTGGTCTGAGAAGATCCCACGTGCCGCGGACCAACTAGGCCCGTGAGCCACAACTGCTGAGCCTGAGCGTCTGGAGCCTGTGCTCCGCAACAAGAGAGGCCGTGATAGTGAGAGGCCCACGCACCGCGATGAAGAGTGGCCCCCGCTTGCCGCAACTAGAGGAAGCCCTCGCACAGAAATGAAGACCCAACACAGCCAAAAATAAATTAAAAAAAAAAAAAAAAAAGTTGGAAAGCCATTTGACAAAAAGAAGGTTTAGTGATTGCTGCTTAGTTTTCCAGAAACCTTCGTCAGCCACGAGGACTCATTCTCCAAGGGAATTCTCTGGATTGCCAGCAATAATAAATGCTGTAGAACTGTGCTGTCTAATAAAATGGTAGCCACAGTTACATATGACTATTTAAACTCTAAAATTAAGAATTCAGTGCTTTGGTTGCACTAGCCGCATTTCAGGTGCTCACTGGCCACCTGTGACTAATGGCTACCATATTGGACAGCACAGATATAAAATATTTCCATCATTACAGAAAATTCTTTTGGCCATCACTGCCATAGAATGTCAGGAGGAAACAAGGCTTCATGTGGGAATTAAAACAATCATATAGACACCTTTCAGTCTTAGTTTCTTGTTTGGCTTTGGTGTTTGAGTATTTGAACTAAAACTTCGTTGCAGAATTCCAGTTAGGTTTGGTTCTGTTAGAGAATTAGTCAGAAAAATGCTGTATCTGAAATGATTTCATGAGTATAATGCTTCTGCATAGTTTTAGAGGCAGCTAGAAAAGTTCTTTGAAAATATGATGCTTCTGAGAGTCCTTTTCCTAATGCACAGGAAGTTCTGGAAAAATCACAGAGTTCACAAGGCTCTTGGTTAATTCCATGCTAAGTCATTGGTGTATTTATCTTATTTTTTTTTTATAGTTATTCTGCAAGATACATATTGGAAGTAGTAGGGAAAATAATCTCAGCCAGTTCTTCCAAATAGATTTTAGGGAGCAAAAAGTTGTTTCTTCTTCACAAATGTGTTCAGCTAAACACTATTATGTTTTCAGTTACCCGAGAAGGAAATGTTCACCAGCTCACTAGTTGTCCGATCTGTGAGTGATGGTCATGATAAAGAAGACATCTCTTAGGAAAAGCAGCAGACCAGTAAATTATGGGGAAGATAAAGGTATTCAATTACTGACCAGGGGGGGTTCCCTTTAGCTGGCTGATAGTTGTCACGATATATGTAGATTTAAAACGACAAGAGGAGAAACTAAAGCCAGTTTAACAGGTAGCTTATAATTTGAGCAGGGAACAAACTGACTTTCTCAATCTTAGAAAACTCAAATCGATGACCTAATTTATTTTTCCCCCAAGGGCAGCTGATGCTCTGTTGGAGGTGGGCGTCACGAGAATGTTGTAATGTCCATGCATGCCTTTAGCAACCTAGGTATTTTATCCATGTGAGTTAATGAGCACATATTGGTTTATTGAACGTGCTGAACTTGGTAGGGCACATGTAGGAAGCAACTTTGCTCTTTCTTATATCCCTTAACTTTTCTAGCCACTCTCAGGTGATAAGCCAGTAGTCTTCTTTCCCATGTATTAAAAACATCCATCCAATGTAACATCAAAATCCAATTAAAAAAAATTTTAAAGTCCTATTTAAAACACCCAATTAAAAACTTCTCCCCACCCCCAACTCAGGCCTCCCTTGGTCTTCCCCTCTTGGGAAAGAGGGATGTGTACTGGGTTTCATGTCTATTTCCTGCTCCCCCTTATCCAACCCTTAGCTGCTGTAGTGAGGGGATTTGGGGGCGGGGGAGAAGGTCAAGGATCAAGAATGAGGAACAGTCTTACCTGGTATTGTAGTTTGATACAGAACCTTCTGCGTTGGCAGAGGGACAATTGCTGACTCATTGTAAGGTGCTTTTAGGGTTCTCTGGGCTCCCCCATTGCTGAACTTTCTTATTTTTCCAAGTAAGGACAAAATGTAAGTCCCCTCTCCAGGGGAGGGGGTGGAGTGTGTTGAAATATGCAGCACACTGATAACTCTCTCCGTAGAAAATATCTTCGCCCTCCCAATGAATTCTTCACTCTCTCTTAAGGAGCCTGGAGGTGGGTGGTAGGCTCAAACTAGCAGAACTGGCAGCTCAGTCTCTTGGCAAGTCCTGCCAAGGTTGTCCAAGATACGAGGGATCTTAACATCTGTTGAGTGGTTTTGCTTCAACCACTCTGAGACCACGGCATAAGTGGACTTTAACATCCTGTTACAAAAGTATCTGGACCGCTCAGCCAGGAGGAGGCCTAGGTCAATGGGCTTTTCAGTTGTGAACCCTGATTGCCACATACTTGGTAACAAACCCAGGAATTTATGGCATTTCAGCTTAATGTGGCCACTGCGCACAAGGCTCTAAGTCTCTACTGGGGGAAAAGACTGATAAATACAAGCTCAGTCTATATTACAGGTATTCCATGCTCATCTAGGTGTTTCTACAACCTTCATTTAATAAGCATTCATTGAACCTCCTGGATTTGTGTGTGTGTGGGGGGTGGGTAGTCAGGGATGACTTCCTGGAGTTGATGATCTCTTCTGAGCTAGGTTCTGAAAGAGGAATAGGATATGCCTGCAGAGATGAGTGGTACCAACCTTAGACCTGGGCCCATTCTGGCCCTCCTCAGTCTGCACGTCTCCATGGGGCAGGGGCTATGCAGGGTCAAGGAGCCGTGCCCTCGCTTCTAGAGTCTAGAATCTGCATTAGGCTCTGGGTGCCCAGGACTCTGGAATTCCCTGTGCATGTCTGCTTCCATGGCCTGTGTGGGCTTCATTCCTTCCTCCCAAGGGCAGCCTGTGACACCAGTGTGTGCACCCATAGGCTTAAGAGATGACAAAGAAATGACTGCTCCATGTGCTGAGATAGAAGGATTTGTATATACAGCCCAGCATTTCCATTAGCGCGAGGCCCCTTGTGCTGTGGGATGGAGCTGCGAGTGAGAAAAGGTGGGCCGGCTGAGATCCGGGGGCTGAGGACCAGAGTGAGAATTCTGTATTTGAGGCTGGCTTTCTAGGTCATTATGAAGGAATCAGTAATAAGATAGGATAGAACATACTTCATTTAATAACTCGTCAGCTTGATTTATAACTTTAAATATTTACATTTATGGCATGCAGGCCTCCGTTTGTACTCCTGCCCCAGGTTCTGCAAATGTTAGGAGTGGGAGTGAAGGTAAGCACGTTAATTAGGGTGATTGGATGGCTTCAGATCATAGGCGATAGAAGATAGCTCTAGATTAATTACAAAAGAATCCTAATTAGGAGGAGATCCAGGAATCAGATGAATTTTAGGTGAAACCTGCAATTAAAGGAAGCTTAGTTTGGTGAGGGAGGACCGGCTGCAGGGTATCTGAGGGCAGCTGTGTCAAAGTGGGCCTGCCGTGGATGCTTACAGATGCTGTCTGGAACAGAGCAGGACTTAGGAAAAATCACAGCTTGGTAGCTTGATGTTTGGCTCTGTTTGTAGGACCCGTAGTATTCAGAGCACAGACATCTGAAAGAGGGTGATCTAAGAAGAAAAATGGCAGGTGGCCCTTACCCAGGTGTGTTTTTCACTAATGATTGTGCTGATCAAGTGACAGGAGTCACCGTCCTGGTGTGGTCGGATGAGAGCTCAAGATGCTCACTGGTGCTTTTGTCCCCCATGGGGAGCTCTAGATATTGGGTTGGCCAAAAAGTTCGTTCGGGGCTTTCGTAAGATGTCACAAAACCCCGAACAAACTTTTTGGCCAATCCAATAGATTTAGGGAAAGTGTAGAATTAACAGGGTTAAACTCGAGAGCCCAAAACTTAGAATTTGGGAAAAGGAGGCATCTGAAAGTGACAGCTGGGATGGTAGGAGTGGCAGGATGAGGAGTCTCAAGCTTTTAAACAACATGTTTATTACTTACATTGCTTTTTATAATCCCAAATTCCCCAATTTTGATTGCAATTACCAGCTGCTAGGAGATAGGCTTTTTTAATGGGCTGCATTTATAAATTTGGGCATTTGGGTGCTAGTGGAGAGTTTATTTCAACTTTACAGCAGACTGAATTGAAAGGATGCAGGGCTTCACCCATTTAGCTCAGACACAGCTATTTCTAACCTTGTTGGCCGGAGGGGTAGGATGGGAATCCACATCTATATTTATTTGGATCTATACTCTGATGCCACCCCTTCAGAGGTCTGCTTCCTCCGTCTGCGTGTATGTGTTTTGGGGAGAGGAGGTGGGCACGGCAGGGCTTTCCAAAGGGTGGTTTGTGTCACCTCCTTTGGAAATGATCATATACATTTGGAGCCATTACCCGACAGATCTGTCATCTAATGTCACTTTGCCTTTGCCCACTTGGCTGTGCTCTGTCTCACATACGTCCTGTCTCATGACGCTCAGCCCAGGAGGGTTTACTTTGTGCGACAGTGTGCTGTTAGCAGCATAACATATTACTTTTTATTTGTTACTATAAAAGGGTGAGGGGGCTTCCCTGGTGGCGCAGTGGTTGAGAATCTGCCTGCTAATGCAGGGGACACGGGTTCGAGCCCTGGTCTGGGAAGATCCCACATGCCACGGAGCGGCTGGGCCCGTGAGCCACAACTACTGAGCCTGCGCGTCTGGAGCCTGTGCCCCGCAACGGGAGGGGCCGCGATAGTGAAAGGCCCGCGCACCGCGATGAAGAGCGGTCCCCGCACCGCGATGAAGAGTGGCCCCCACTTGCCGCAACTAGAGAAAGCCCTCGCACGAACCGAAGACCCAGCACAACCAAAAATAAATAAATAAATAAAAATAAAAAAGTAGCTAAAAAAGGAGGAGGAAATTATTTAAAAAAAAAAAAAAAAAAAAAAGGGTGAGGGGTTGAAAAACCAGTGTCCTAGAGGATGTGGCACACGGATTCTGATTCATGGCCTCCGTCCGAACCATCCATCAGTCTTTTTCCTTTTCTCCTTGTGTAAATAGCCTTCATCTCACCTGCTCCTTTTATCTTTATTTCTTCTCTCCCTTAGCAACCCACAGCATCTTTTATGCTCCCCACCACACTCGTGCTCCTCATGGCTACCTTGGACGGACCTGTATTGCTCAAACATAGCAAATAACAATTAATCCTAAGTGCTCGCTGGCCTCAGGGAGGGACCTCAGCTCCACTGAAGTGGAATTAGACAATTGGCTTTTCAGTAGTACCTCTTGATGGGAGTGGGTGGGAGCACAGGGATTGAGCTGGGGTGGGTGGGGACAAGGGGAGTTGGGCCAAGCATGCACGTACCTGATTTTGAAATGCTCCAGAGCCAGTCATGACACACAGGCAGCCCAAGTCAGCTGCCTGGCATTGTGAGGATGGGGATGTGGGATGGAAATGAAATTCCATTGGCTGGACTCACATGGTTGTGTATATGTATGTGAGGTGAGAGTTAAGGGGTTCCTGGTGTATGGGAGCCATCTATTGGCTTAAAAACATGGAGTGGTATTGGAGTGCTGACAGACTCAATCCTGCCTTCAACTTGCTTGAGTACATGAATATTGACTGTATTTGGATTCAGCATCAATTATGAATGTGTGTATATTTTTCTGCCTGGTACTTGGTTACATATTGTTGGTCGCAGGGAGATTTATGCATATTAAGGAGGTTGTAGGTCTGGGGGTAGCATGTTTAATTAAAAATAATTCCCTTACCTATGTGCTCCTGTGAAATAAATAGACAAAAATCCTTCTTAAGCATTTACATTTTGTTCCTTGCAAAGATTGGTGCAGGCAGGGATGGTCCTGAGGGAAATGGGATTCCTGGTCTTTGCTGTATGGGACTATTAAAAATGGGTTTGCATGTATATATGTTTATAGGCAGAGAAAAACCTTCTGGAAGGGTAAACACCGAAATGCCACATGTAGTTATCTCTACACAGTGGGATTAGGGGAGGCTAATTTTCTTCCTTTTATTTAGTCTCTATTTTAAAGTTTTTTTTTTAGAGTGAAATTGCTTTGCTGAGGTATTTAAAAACAGGTTGAAAAAAAAGAGCATTAAAATTGAGTTGGGGAGTTGATTTTTCATATATATATGATATATATATGATATATGATACATGAGATATATATATATATATATATATATATTTCCCTATCTCTAAAAGAGTAATCAGTTTTACATCATGTTTTCATAAGAAATTGATTTTTTTCCCTTGGTAGAAGAGAAAACAAAACATTCTTATAGACCACTCTTTCAATAAAGAGGAAAATTGACACTTAAGTAAAATTCAATAGGCTGCTATCTATTGTTTACGGTGTGCCGGGCATTTTACACGTATTATTTCCAGTTGTTTCAGCAACACTACGTGGTAGGTGGTATCATCCGCATTTTATAAACGGGGGTACAAAGAGGTTAAGCAGCCTGCCTGAGGCTGCATAGCAGGTGAGTGCTGAGCTGGGATTTGAACAAATGCCTGACTCTAAACTTTGGTTCTTCCCATATGCCAGGCTGCCTTCCTCAATAGGAAGGCATCCAGGATCACTGCAATGCATCTTGTAGGTGTTTGCTATACCTCATGATTGCTATTTGTCCCCAGGCATCTCATTCTACCTCATGCCTGAAAAAAATAGTTCACACCTGTGCAACCTCTGCTCCCAAAGGGCCTGAGGGTTACTACTGCTAAATAAATTATCTGTTAGAAAAACACAACTAACCAAATAATATAACCTGCCAACCATTTCTAGAGTACTCACCGTGTGCCATACATATGAAGTCTTTTATATGAATTGTCTCATTAGGTTTTTACAACGACCCTGGGAGGTAGATATCATTATGATCTTCATCATTTGCAGATGGAGAAATTGAAGCATCAAGATATCTCAATTTGTGCAGCAGCGCCCGGCTAGGGAGTATTAGAGCTGGTTTTAGGATCCAGACAGTCAACTCAGTGCTACGTGCTTTATCAGGACAAGATGCTGAAGAAAGCGTAGGCTTCCTTCATGGGGCTCACGGTGGCTAAGACTCTGTCACGCAGAAGCCAAGGATGTGGAGACTTTCTGGAGGAGAGGATGGTGTTTGCTGAATCCCAAAGAATGTCTGAGTCATTTAGTGGCTAGCCAATTCTTAATTCATAAATGGACCACCATATGGACAGAATTTATCAATCAGCAGAATTCTTCCCTCAGGTTTTTGCTGGAGAATATTCTGAACCATCTAATAAACCAGCTGTCGGTAAAAACTGAATGGAGAACAATAATATTTAGGGAAGGTAACTTAAGGAGCATATTCTCTACTTCTCTGGATACATTTGGTTCCATGTATGGGTTGTATTACACTATGAGAAGGTGACATTCTTGGACTACATGACTTCATCCATGGAAAATTGTTTTCATTCATCTGTGTTTTTATATAAGCCTTCTAATTGTTTTTGAAAATTTTAACAAAACTATCTGCGTATACCCCTTATGTAATATTTCTAAGAAATTTTTCTCTGAGTTTTTCACTAGGGAAAGCTTTTGCTTCCCTGAGAAGCTATTGTGTTTCTTCCCAAATAATAAGAATTATGTAATTCAACCTGTGTCTGCCTTCACCGTGACTGCCAGGAAACTCAGCAGTAGAGCATACAGTGTATTTGGTGATAAGGGGCCTGAGCTCTCTGGTGTCAGACTTCCTGGGTTCAAAACCTGATTCTTCCACTTACTGAAGTTTCAAGTTTCTTAACTTGGGCAAGTTTCTTAACTTTCCTGTTTTTCAGTTTCCTCACCTATAAAATGGCAGTGGTAATGCAGTGTTTCCTTGGTTTTCAGCCATGGTTTTTATGTTTGTTTGTTTTTTGTATTTTAACATCTCTGAATTGCCTTAGTTTAACTGGCAGTTTTTCCTTTCTTAATGATGCCTTATATTCAGTGAAATATGGTATCTTTCAACCATGTGATTATTATAAGAACTACATAAGGTGACACACATCACATAACACGTGAGTATCATGAATGTTATGACCTTTTTTCACGCTCACTCCCAGGAGCCACGGTCATCCTTATTGCTGGCTCATCTGCTCTCCTCCTCTTAACTGTTCTCTTCCTTTTATTTCCATTTTATTCATTTTGTATTATTAGTCCCTTTTGAAAACCAGTGTAAATGAATTGCAAAAAAGTAGATAGTGTTGTAAGATGCATTAATTATAACTACCACCAACTGAAACCACCCCAAATAAATACTAACCTCTTGGACAAGAGAACAGTCAAGTCCACAGGCACACGTTCTTCTATCAGAGGAAAAGAAATATCGACTCTCTGTTGTCAGGCTAATCCCAGGAACACCACTGAAAAAGTAGCTCGGTTAAAATCAATGATTATTTTTCCGTTTGATAGTTATTGGTCACAGACAGTCTGAACCTCTTTCTAATTGGCAGAACATGACCTGGAAAGACTGTTTTATGTTATGTTATATCTGTGACACCTTTCCTACATGCTTTAACTTCTTTGCTCTCTTATTAAATAGTAACTTTAAGCTCCTGGTTAAAGTGGTTCAGTAGCTACTGAAATGAGGATTGGCCAATTTTTCCCATTACAGACAAGGACTTTTTTTAGAAGTTGTCTTCCACTTGGCATTAGGTACAGTTCTAGAATCTCTACTTGGTTCTCCCCTTGTTCTGGAACACTGTGCTGGTGCCAGGTGGCTGGGGGAGGGAGGACAAACAAAATTGAAAGGGGCAGAGTTTTATTTGTTCAGTGCCTATGCTGTGCCAGACCTTCGCTTGGCAGTTTACGCACACGGTCTCACTTGATCCTGATGAGAATATTGTGAGCAGGTATTATTATCTTCTTTTTACAAATGAGGAAACAATCTCAGAGTGGATCAACTTGCACAAGCTCACACAGCCAGTCAGTGATAGATCTGTGATTTAAATCAAATCCTGCCTGGTTCCGAAGTCCATGATCTTTCCATTAATACTTCCCGAGGTCCCTGTCCTCTGTCACTTGTTTGTTCATTCATACTTTCACCCACTCATTCAGGCACTCAGTCATTCATTCAACCAGCAGACATTTATTAATTGCCTGCTCTGTGTCAGGCACTGTGCTGGGCCCTGAAGATACAAAGATGAATAAGACTTGGTCTCCCCTCTTACATCCCAATGGAGAACACAGACAAGCCAACAGACAAGCCAAGACACATGGTAGACATGCGTCACTGCAGAGCCCTGTGTGTGTGTGTGTGTGTGTGTATGTACAAGCTAGTTGAGGACCCCTGCACTTTTTTCCCCTAAACATTAACATTTACTGGTCAAAGAAGTTAGCAGTCCCATCTCCCCGTCCCTGCCGTGTCTCTTTAAATTCATTCTCTACACTGCAGCCAGAGTGATTTTCCAGACGCACACCTGCTTATATCACTTTCCTTTTAAAACCCCTCGATGGCTCTTGACAGCCCCAGGATAAAGTCCAGACTTCCTAGCAAGGCTTACTAGCCCCTTCTTGATCTTCCCTGCGTCTCCCTCCACCTTGCAGTGCTTGATTCGGCTGTCTGGGATTTCTGTGATGCTGTTAGGATACAGTCCAGACTTCTTATCCTGCATCTTCCTTCACCCCCAAGTCTTTGATCCAGCTCTACTGAACTTCTTGCAGATCTAAGAAACCTCAAAACATGCTCTGCATCTCTGAGCTCTGACCTTTTGCCCCAGGTGTTCTCCTCGCTTGGAACATCTCCACCTCCACCCCAACCCCCTCTTGACCTTCTTGTCTTCCTTCACCATCACCTCCTGTGGGAAGCATTCCCTGACCCCAAAACCTAGGTCAGGGGTCCCTGCTTTGTGTCCGCATCCCTTCATGCATGACCAGCATTTATCACATAGTTTTACAACCTCCTGTAGACACATCTGTCCTCTCTATTGGCCTGTGAGGGCCAGGAGCTTGAGCTTGTTCTCTGCTGAGTCCTCAGCAGCTGGCGCCCTGACTGGCACATAGTAGGAGCTTAATAAGCATTGTTGAGTGAATGGATCAGAAATTTATATGCCAATATGAAGAAAACAGAGACCCCGTTTTCTTTTATACTAGTATGCACTGAAAAATGTTTAGCCTTTTTCTTTTATTTTTTTCACAGTCTGATAGTTAATATTATGTGTCAACTTGTTGGGTCACGGGATGCCCAGATCTGGGTGTGTCTGTGAGGATGTTTCTGGAAGAGGTTAGCATTTGGGTTGGTGGACTGAGTAAAGCTGCCCCAATGTGGGGGGTGTGTGTGTGGGGTGCATCATGCATCTGCCGAGGGCCTGATGGAACAAAAAGGGGGAGGAAGGGAGGATTCGCTCTCTGTCTGGCTGATTGGGCTGGGACATTGGTCTTTTCCTGCCCTTGGTGCTCTTGATTTTCGGGCCTTCAGATTCTCACAGGAATCTACACCATCAACTCTCTGGCTCTCAGGCCCTGGAACTGGGTCTCCAGCTCGCAGATGGCAGGTCATGGGACTTGGCAGCCTCCATGGTCCTGTGAGCCAGGTCCATGTAATAAACTTCAAATATATAAATTTCATTATATATAATATATAAACAAATATATTTCTATCAACATATTTAAATGAATAATACCTTATATAAATAATATACATATATTAAAATATATACAAATATATTGGTTCTGTTTCTCTGGAGGACCCTGACTAATACACATGGCTAAGTTGATGGACCTACACCTGATATGCAAATACACGAACAAGTCCAAGTTGAAAATTGTGGAAAGCAGCAGCAGTGAGAAGAAGGGATGGTGGTCTAGAATTTATTAAGATGAGAAGTCTGGTATCTTTTGTTCTATAATAGAACATGTTGTGATTAACAAGTAGGAAACAGAATGCAAGCGCACCCACACTAGTGAGACAACTGAAACATTTCTAATAAAAAAGCATGTCCAGCAGAGAGAGTGACTGTGGAGCAAATGGAAGGCTCATTCTTGAGTTTGAAGGAGGAGCATAGGGGTGGTACCTGCTGCATTAAATCAATGGCAGGGACAAAGTGGGAGGGCTCCAGGGGACATGGCGAGGCCACCAGGAGCTTAGTAGGTTTGCTTGATTGGAGTTGAAGTTCCACATGGGAGAAGGAGAGGTTGGTAAAAACCTTGCTGAAGAGTCTGGGCTGCTGGTTGGGTGGTTTGCTGTGAATACCCTGGGTATCTGGACGGATAGCAGACTCCTGAACATTGGACCCTGAGAACAGTATTGCCATTTGTGCATTTTCTTTTATTTTTATTTTTTTACTGAAGTATAGTTGATTTACGTTTCAGGTGTACAGCAAAGTGATTCAGTTATACATATATATATATATATATATATATATATATATATATATATTCTTTTTCAGATTCTTTTCCCTTATAGGTTATTATAAGATATTGAATATTGTTCCCGTGCTATACAGTAGGCCCTTGTTGTTTATTTTATATATAGTAGTGTATATCTATTATTCCCAAATTCCAAATTTACCCTTCCCCCTGCCCCATGCATTTTCTTTATTGCTTTCTGTGTCTGGGCAGTATAGTAGATTCCTTTTTTGTGTTTGTTTCTAGATCAGCTTAATGAAAATCTACTGTGGGTTGAGAGATGCCACCTTTATTTCGAGGGTGCAAGGGAAAAACAATGGTGACCCTCTGCAGCGAGCAAAGTGTAACACCTGGGGTCTGGCTTGCTTGTCTCATACTATCCCAGAGTTCAAGTGAAGGAGAAGGTGAAAAATTCTGCAGTTCAAAAAGAAAAAGAAAACAAAAAAAAACCCCCAAACAAGAAACTTGTCTTTTGTGCTCCTTTGGAGTAGGGCATTGAGCACTCACGGCCACCTTGTCATTAATTCCCTGGAGGTATCTACAGCCTTCTCCAGACAACCACATTTTTTCACTGATAAAACATTTAATTCTCAGTGACATTTCTCCATCATTATAAATAGCAGGGAATTTTCAATCATGTTTTAAGTGCCAAAGCTTTTTTCGCCCAGTGGGGCTATAGCAGTTTGAGCAGAGCCGTTTGGATCCTAAAGCAGATCGACTGGCGAATATTACACTTGGCTCTTCAAAGAGAACTGCTGATTTTAGCACATTAGGAAGTTTCACAGGGGTATACATTTTCATATTTTCCTCCTCCAGTCAGGAGTTTCCGCGGCACCAAAATTTTTGTGTAGCTGTCGACACTCTGGGATAGATCCAATGATCTCTAAGGGTGTCACACATTTTGAAAAAAATTATCTAAAAGAAATTAGTTTCAATTCACTGTAGTTATGGAAAATTCCCCAGCCCTGGCAAAGAGTGTTACAGAGCTACCCAGCTAGGTCATTCCAGACCTGGGGCTCGCCTGTGTCCTCAGGTCCGTCACTGTCACATTATCTGGAGTGATGCATATTGCCCGAGAGCTTATCTTCCTCTGCTGTTCTGCCCCGTATCCCTTCCATTGTTCCTCGTTTATGTACTGGTGAGTGATATGGGTTAATAAAACTTGGGAGAAAACATCATGTATGCAGCAAGAAGATTAAATTTGGTGAGTGTTGATTAGCATTCTCAGTACTGCTTTAAAAATATATACTGTAATGAACTCTTCTCGGCTAAAATATGGCGTTACGTGATCATAATTCTGGTTTCTGTGCCGTCGTAATTTCCGTGAGTATACTTTATTGCTTCCTGGTCCTGGGTAGAATGAAGATACTGAGCTTATTTTCTTTTTAAAATGTTGTAGGAACATCAACAAATCGTTTTTTAAATATCCCCAGGAAGGTAGAAGTAAATATTGAAAGAGGGAGCAGTGATGTGCTCTGGGTTGGATTGGGTCTGGGCAGAAATGGTCCTCCAGTGAAGTTTTTTGGATTGTTTTTGTTTCTTGAATAACAGCTTTATTGAGATATAATTTTCATGTCATAAAATTCGCCCATTTAAAGTGTACAACTGAGTGGTTTTTATGTATTCACAGAGTTGTCCAACCATCAACACTCACTCATTTTGCAATATTTTCATCACCCCCCCAGAGAAGCCCTGTACACATCAGCAGTCACTCCCTATTCCCCCTTCCTGTCAGTCCTAGGCAACAACTACTTTCTGTTTCTGTGGATTTGCCTATTCTGGACATTTCATGGGAATGGAATCACACACTGTGCGGCCTCTTGTGTGTTGCTTCTCTTACTTAGTGTGCCATTTTCAGGGTTTATCCATGTTTCAGCAAATATCAGAACTTCGTTCCTTTTTTATTGCTGAACAATGTTCTACATGTGTATGTAACCTTGTTCATCCATTCATTGATTGATGGATTGGGTTGTTTCCACTTTTTGGCAATTGTGAATAATGGTGCTATGAACATTTATGTGCAAGTTTTTGTGTGGATATATGTTTCCAATTCTCTCTAGGAGTGACATTGCTGGGTCATATGGTAACTCTATGTTTACTCATTTGAAGGACTGCCAAACTGTTTTCCCAGAGTTTCCAAGGCACTGTTTTACACTCCCACCAGCAGTGTATGAGGGTCCCAACGTCTCCACATACTCATCAACACTTGCTATTGTCTGTCTTTTTGATTTTAGCCATCCTAGTGGATGTGAATTGGTATCTTATTGTGGTTTTGGTTTGCATTACCCTAGTGGTTGATCATGTAGAGTGTCTTTTCATGTGCTTATTGACTGTTTGTATGTCATCACTGGAGACATGTCAATTGAAATCCCTTGCCCATTAACATATTTTTAAATAGGTTTTTTGTTTTTTAGAGTAGTTTTAAGTTCACAGCAAAATTGAGTGGAAGGTAGGAGAGTTCCTACACACCCCCTGCCCCCATACACACATAGCCTCCGCAACTATCAACATCCTGCACCAGAGTGGTACATTTGTTACAGTTGGTGAACCTACATTAACACAAAGTCATTATCACCCAAAGTCTGTAGTTTACGTTAGGGTTCACTCTTGGTGTTGTACATTCTAGGGTTCACTCTTGGTGTTGTACGTTCTATGGGTTTTGACATATGTATAATAACATGTATTCACCATTACAGTATCTATCATACAGAAGCGTTTTACTGCCCTAAAAGCCTTTCATGCTGCACCTATTCATCCCTCTTGCCGCCCTAACTCCTGGCAATCACTGATCTTTTTACTGTCTCCATAGTTTTTGCCTTTCCTGAAATGTCATATAGTTATAATCTTACAGTTAGCCTTTTCATATTGGATCTTCCAAAGTGGCTGTACCATTTTGCATTCCCACCAGCAATGAATGAGAGTTCCTATTGTTCCATATTTATACTAGCATTTGGTGATGTCAACATTTTAGATTTTTGCCATTCTAATAGATATATGAGGTATCTCATTATTGTTTCTTTCATTCATTTTAAAATTGATTTGTCTTTTTGTTGAGTTGTAAGGGTTCTTTATGTATTCTGGATATAAATTATATATCCTTATCAGATATGTAATTTGCAAATATTTTCTCCTATTCTGTGGGTGTTTTTTCACTTTCTTGATGGTATCCTCTGAAGCACAAATGTTTTTAATTCTGATGAAGTTCAGTTTATCTGTTTTTTTTTGTGACTTGTGCTTTTGGTGTCATATCTAAGAAACCATTGCCTAATTCAAGGTCATGAAGATTTAGTCCTATATTTTCTTCTAAGAGTTTTATAGTTGATGCTCTTACATTTAGATTCATGACGTATTTTGAATTAACTTTTGTATATGATATTAGATGGGAGTCCAACTTCATTCTTTTTTTTATCTTACTAAATAGTGATTTATTTATTTATTTTAATATCTTTATTGGAGTATAATTGCTTTACAATGGTGTGTTAGTTTCTGCTTTATAACAAAGTGGATCAGCTATACGTATACATATATCCCCATATCTCCTCCCTCTTGCATCTCCCTCCCTCCCAACCTCCCTATCCCACCCCTCTAGGTGGACACAAAGCACCGAGCTGATCTCCCTGTGCTATGTGCCTGCTTCCCACTAACTATCTATTTTACATTTGGTAGTGTATATATGTCCATGCCACTCTCTCACTTCGTCCCTGCTTACCCTTCCCCCTCCCCGTGTCCTCAAGTCCATTCTCTACGTCTGCGTCTTTATTCCTGTCCTGCCCCTAGGTTCTTCAGAACCATTTTTTTTTTTTTAGATTCCATATATATGTGTTAGCATACGGTATTTATTTTTCTCTTTCTGACTTACTTCACTTTGTATGACAGTCTCTAGGTCCATCCACCTCACTACAAATAACTCAATTTCATTTCTTTTTATGGCTGAGTAATATTCCATTGTATATATGTGCCACATCTTCTTTATCCATTCATCTGTCGATGGACACTTAGGTTGCTTCCATGTCCTGGCTATTGTAAATAGAGCTGCAATGAACACTGTGGTACATGACTCTGAACTTCATTCTTTTACATGTGGATATCCAGCTGTCCCAGTACTGTTTGTTGAAATGACATTCTTTCCCCTCGAAGGTCTTGGAACCTTTGTAAAAAATCAATTGATCAAAAAAAAAAAAAGTCAATTGATCATAAATGTAAGGGTTTATTTCTGGGCTCTAAATCTTATTCCATTGAGCTATAAGTCTATCCTTGTGCCAGTATCACAGTCTCAATTATTGTAGCTTTGTGGTAAGTTTTGAAATCAAGAAGTGTGAATTCTTTGGCTTTTAAAAAAAACATATCATTTTGTCTATTCTGGGTCCCTGCATGGAGTTTTTCTTGCTAGAGTTCCATTTCCACTTAAGATTCTGGCTTCAGGAAGAAGGGGGCAGGGTTAGTGGCTGACGGAGGGGATAATGACTGAGCATAATGCTGCTGCGGTGTGATTCAGTGCTTTGTTCCGGTGTCCATGGTAACACAGGTGCTTCAGTAGGTTTCTTACATACTGAGGGAAATGTCTTTGAACACCACTACCAACCCCCAACTTTTCATGGCTTAGAGAAGCTGAAAGCCCTTTTTAAAACTTCTTTGAACATCTTCAGACTCATGATCCCAGGGTCTCCCCTGTCTAGCACATGCAGCTGGGTGGGCCGTCTCAGATTCTTTCCCCGTGGCACCTTTGGTGACAGACTTAGCCACCTCATTGGTTCTGTAAATCATGCAATCATGCCAAGCATTTTGCAACTTTGGTAGACTGCCAGTGAAAATTGGCAGCTCACTTGGAGTAGTTCTGCAGGGTAGGTAATATTCTTCCATCTCAGTCACCCTTTCTTCTCTCTCTCCTCAGTCCCTTCATTCCAGATCTCCCCCTCCCCTTCTCTAGTACTTGATGCTCAGTTATACAGAACAGCTTTCCTCTTTCTTAGATGCCTCATTCAGGCTTTGAAGATATAACTTCTAGCCCAAGGAGCTCAGCAAAGCCTTTATCCAACAGCAGCAGACCTCTCTCTAAGAGGGGTTCTCCTTACCACCTGCTAAGAGAAGAAAACCTTTTCCATCTCCTTTCATATGTTAACTTACAGCAAAGTCTGCCAGCTCTACCAGGGAATTTGTTAGGCAGGTGCAGATCTGCCATGAGCTCTGGTAGGAAGGAACAGGGAGCCAGGTTTCTGAGGTCCTTCCTGGGTCCAACATTTTGGGAGTCTGTGAATCCTTAGATTCCTTATCAGAGCCTCTTCAACATTTTCATGAAAGCAACCAGACAGTGGCTTAAACATTCATGGCTTTATTTTCTTGTGTAAAAAGTCTGGAGTTAGGCAGCCCAGAGCTGGCATGCAGGCTCCTTGCATCCTGCTGCCCTGATGTCCTTAGAGGACCACCTCGGGATCCAAGATGGCTGCTTGAGCGCTCTGCTTCACGTCTACATTCCTTTTATCAGGAAAAAGAAAGACAAAGACAGGGTGCCTTTTCCCTTTAAGGACACTTCCTGGAAGTGACAGACAACACTTCCACCTACATTTAATTGACCAAATCTTAGTCATATGGCCACACAAAGGAGACTGGGAACTGTAATTCCAAGGACCCTGTGCCTAGTTAAAAGCAGAGTGTTCCAATACTTTCTCTGGACTTGGTGATAACACTTCACTTCCCAGAAGGCTGGACTTAGGCTCATGAGGCTCTGTGGGAACTGGTGTTGAGGGCCTTTGGATTCCATCATGTGACGAGGAGCAAGAGTAGGGGCTGCCTTTGGAGGCAGACACACTGTAATTACCAAACCAGAAGCACAGTGCACGGTATAAAATAGGGCCACAAGAAATGTTTGTTGGAAGAACAAAAGAACAAGTGAATTTACTGCACCTACAGTTCAGACTTGCATGGCTGTGGTTGTAGTGTCTTTTGGGGGCTTTTTTGATGCTGTTCGCTTTAACCCACCAAGCTTTTATTGAGCATCTATTACATGCCAAGAAATCAAGAATTGAGGGAAATCAAAGATGAATAACCATGGTGCCTACCTTCAAGGAGCTTCCATCTAGTGGGAAAGACAGGAAGAACAGAAATTTCAATGTCAGTATTCGGTATGAGGAAGCACATAGGAGGGGCACCCAACCCAGTCTCTGGAGAACAGGGGATAGACACCTCCTGGAGGAGGTGATGCCCAAGGCAAGTCTTAAAGATTGCTTAGGAATCATCCCAGTGTTGAAGGAAGGGAGAGAGAAAAGCATGTGTGAAGGGTCATTGGTGAGAGGAACTGTCCATAGTTGGAAGTGACCAGACTATAGTTATCTTCTCAAGGCCCCCGTTTTATCACCTCTCTCCTTTGGCCCTCAGTGTTCTGTAATACCCTTTGCCTAAAGAACGTGGTCCCCACTTCCGGTCATGGCATTCAGGGCTCACCACCCTGTTGGTCTCCTACCCATGCTCCTTTCTAATCATATCGGTTTGGCCCCCATTCCCTGAACATGTTCCTCATTCCCACATCTTGGCTGATTATATAATCTCTGCCTAGAGTAACTTTTCCTAGCTTCTCCTCTGGTCAAGTCTTATCTCCTTTTGGGAAGTTCTAACTAAGATGTCACCTTGTTTGTGAAGCCTTAAATTTGTCCTGAATTGGACCTGCTTTGCCTGTGTCTCCCGTGGTTCCAGGACTCATGTTTCACCATGTAATGCTGATCACCTTCAATTCTATACCGTAGTCACATACCTGTTTACCTTGCCCATCACTCTTCTGTGAACAACTTGAGGGCAGGGATACGAGGCTGAGTCATTTTTATGTCCACGATTCTTTACTAAAAGAGCGACATGGAGCACATCCACTTTAGACTCAAACCTGGGTCCGATACTCCACTTAGGCAGGAGTGATGTGCGTTGGGGAAACCCTTTCCCCTCCCTGGCTTCCCAACTTGCTCATTTGTACGAGAGAGATAACAACAATCACCGCTGCAAGGAGTGGGTTGGATGATTAGATGAAATAACATAGGCGAAGTGTATTTCATAGAAACCAGCACATAATAGGGGCTCAGGAATACTTGCCAAATGAAACGGGCTGCGACCTGATTGCTGCTGTTTGTTTTGGTCCTGTTTTTTCCAGGCCGGGGGTGTTGGGGCCTGTCATCCTCATACACAGTCTCATGTGAGAAATGGTGTGGGCATTCTAATTATTTGGTTCCGTAGACTTTTTTTTTAAATTAAGGAGGGCTGCAAGATTTTACATTTTCAGGGAATATCCAAGGGAATTGAAAGCCAGGCAGAGTATGCATCTTCAGGGCATGTGGTTTTGAAAACCCTGCGTGTGTGGATTTGCTGGTTGCTGCTGCGGAGCTGTGAACATTGAAAGCTATGGGAGAGTGAAGAAGCAGGTGCGTCTCGTTCTCCTGCAATGATTTTCTGAGCAGAGAGGGTCAGGGCTCCGTATACTCACGAACCCATAATTCCTCACCTCCTCTTCTCCTTCCTGATATAGCCCTCATCCATAGAAGCAGGAGATAGTTTTTTTTTTTTAGGAGACAGCTTTTCCTCTTCTGATTCTGTGACCGTTAGTGTACGGATGTGTATTTATTTATTTTTTCCTTAGCCTTGTTCAAAATAAGAATCTGCAGTGGTGAGCTTGTAAATATAGCCTATCTCTCTGCACTTTAGTGGCTGTTAAGCAGAGGTACTTGTTGGAATTGCCTGGGAAACTTAAAAAAAATACAGATTCCATGCCCGCTCCACCCTGGCCCTCCCTGGGTGGTGATTCACTAAATCTAGAGTGGGCTGGGGCACATCTGGAAACTTCGCAAAGTCCTCAGATGTGTCTATCCCTGGTTGAGAAGCTTTGCTCCAGATCACCCAAATGGTCTTTTAAAATCTGGAAACCCCACACGACTGGCCAGAGTGACAGCCTGTGTGAGAGATGGCAAGTTTGAATGCCACTCAGGAAATTTATTACTGAGCTGAGATTGGCAAGCTGCCAGGCTGGTGGCTTTAAAGGGAACGAGAGTCTGCAGTTTTGTTGAAGGAGAAGTTTCCTCTGCAGTCAGGGGACTCAGCTAATGAGCATTCTGCTGATTAGGGAATAAGGCATTTAGAGGAATGAATGGGGGGCTGTGTGCTCATTGAGAAGGCTCACCCCCATCTCTCAGTGTGGGCAGCAGAGAGGCTGGGGCCAGACGTTGGACTAGAGAGAACCTCAGGTCTAGTAAGCAAAAGTCAAGTTCAGAGAGGTTATCCGAGAAAAGGAGGAACAGGTAGATGCTATAGGGCCAGAGTCCTGAACACTTTTGATGCAGTAATCTTTTAAAAACATGAGTCAGCTCATGTCACCCTTTTGCTTAAAACTCTCCAATGAATTCCCATTGTGCTTAGAATGAAATCCAGACTCCATACAATGGCCTGCTGGCACCTACCTGCCCATCTCTGCGTGGCCGGTTCCTTTTCATTGTTCAGGTCTCAGCTCAGATGTCTCCTTACGAGGCCTTTCTTGTGCACCTCCTCCCAATGTCACTTTGAAATGCATTACCCTGTTTTATCTTTGCTTTTTCATAGAATTTATCACCACATAAAAATCTCTCACTTATTTCCTTCCTTGGTTTGCTTCTCTGTCCGTCTCTTCCATTAGAATGCAGGTTCCATGAGAGCAGACCTATGTACCTGGTTCGAGCCTGTATTCCCAGCACCTGGAACAGTGCTAGCCACAGAGTGGGAGCTCAGTCAATAAGTGATCAAGTGAATGAATGAATGAGTGAATGCAGATTCCAGGTCTCAAGCCAGTAAGCTGGAGTCCAGACTGTAGTTCTAGCAGCTCGGGGTCGGCAACCAGGCCAAAGGCAGTCACACGTCAGAGCTGAGAAGGGAGCCCCGTCAGCTCTGTCTGTGTAGGAGTCTCCTTGCAGCCTCCTCAGTGGGACCTGAGCCCAAGGGGGGGTAAAGTGTCCACTGGGTAGATTGGCCCCCAGTGCACTGAGGAGGGAGCTGGGGAGTCTGCCTCTGACACCTCAGAAAGGGTGAATGTACATTTAACAAGATGTAGGAATCCAGTGAAGTGTGACTCACACAAATGTTCCCTCCGACCTTCTGTCCAATGATATGGAACACAATGAATTTTAAGATGTAAGATATTTAATGTGGGGCTTTTTAGAAAGGCACCATGATGATGAACAATTTGTGGTGGAGTGTGCCTGGGAGGGGTGCCCAGGGACACATACACACCCATACACACACACGCACACACAAAGACTCACATCCCTTTGTGCACAATTCTCTTTGGCTAGGTCCTCACTTTTTGAGCTGCATTAAGGTGCCACTTGCTTTGGAAACCACTGCCCCAGGGCCATAGGAGGTGCTCTGATGTGCAGTCCCTTTGCCTGAGCACATCCTACCCTCCCAGGGTCATCAGTTACCTGCTCCCTCTCACACCCCCAGGACTGCGACCGCCTCAAAGGACTGTGTTGTTTGTCTTTATTTCCCTCTCACCAAGCACAGTGCCTGACCTACAGTAGGTGCGTAGTAAATGTTGGTTAAATGCACAAACACATGCACACACGTGTCACTGCAGGAACGTATTTTGGCTTTGTCTCAGTTCAGGGAAACAGGGAATAGCCCCAGGGGCACAGAGCACTTGATCCGCTAAAATAGCTCGTGGTTTGGAAACCTGCAAAATACAGGTCAGACGAGCAGGCCACATTTGGACAACAGGCTGGGGTCCAGCCAGAGAGGGTGTTGGCTTGTCCCAGAGAAGGGCAAGGCTTGAGTTTTTCTCTGGGACTTACTTCCCTAGCATAAAAGGGCACAGAAGGGGAAAAATCCCCAACAGTATTAAAGCCATTGTCTTCAGCGGCATGCAGATCCCTCTGACCTTGAACTCACTGATGACATGGTATCAATTGCACCTGCAATCCCGCGGCAGCAGCTGCTAGCAGAAGCCATGCTAACAGGGCTCTGAGAGAGAGAGTTTTGTTCCAGCCTGACCAGCACAGCTGGCTTTGCAGCCTCAGCCTGGGCAAGGGTTTCTGTAAAGCTGTGTCTTGCGGGGATTGCAGTTTTGTCTTGGGAAAAACACAGATTGGCCTGAACTGGTTGAGCGGAGGAACAGAGAGAAAGAGGTTTTTCAGTCTTTGCAGAGCTCTTATAACCACGTGGAGCAGATTTTCCGAGTTGATGGGCTTTGCCTGCAGAAGTCTGCGTAGCAACAAGGGAGGGCGGGTCGGGAGTCCTCCGTTTCCGTCCTCTGAAGAGCTGGTCACAGAGAGTAATGGCATCTTTCCCATCAGATTTTTTATTTCGTCCTTCAGGTAAAGAGTAATCTATGATTTTGCCTTAGGTGGACTGATAGAATGACCACAGTCCCAAGCCTTTTACTCGAATCATCTCATTTAATCCACACAATATGATTATAATACCCATTTTCACAAATGAGAAAACTGAGACTTGGAGAGGCTAAGCAGGTTGTCCCTTAAAGCCACCGGTTAGTAAATGACAGAGCCCAGATTTGAATCCAGCGCAGTTAAAGATGTATATGGGATATATACAAATCTGCAGAACTTCAGAGTTTTCTTCCTCAGCAGTAAACCTTATAATGTCTTTGTCCTCTTTGCCTTTGTTTGGATAGAGAGGAGATGGCCAAGGTCTGTGGATTTGCCAGCTGGGGTCTGGAGTGTCTGGGGGTGTCCTGGGGTAGGAGCTGTCAGCTGCCCTGTGTCGACTGGGGAGGCTCTGAGGCAAGGCCAGAGGGCATTCAAGCCACACGCAGACCTCCCAGGAGCAGCCAGCTGGCCTTTCCTCCTCTGGGATTGGCCGGTGTTAGGAAGAAAAGCCAGGATATGGAATTTACGAATGGCTTGTTGAGGGAGGGGTTGGGGGGCTTCCAGATTGAGAGAGGTTGGCAAAGAGTGAAAATAAATCTTCAACCCAAAAGTAAGGCAGCATTGGGCAGGAGGTCTGGGCTACACAGATGACAAGCTGGTCCTTGAAGTGGCTGAGCCAAAGAGAAAGGCTAGGAAGTGCCAGGAATAGAATAGGGAATCAGTGGGAAACTTAAAAGTTGAATTAGAAAATCTGAAATGAAAGCAGCGTCGGGGGATATGAGAAGGCTCTCAGTTGTACCGGCATAATAGATCTTGTGATTCTCAAACCTTTTCTCCTGTTGTTAAGACCATAACCTTAGGTCTGAACATTGAATTGAGATGTGTGTCTTTAGCAGAATTGTTGGGAGGGAAAACAAGAGCCAATACTGGCCCAGTTTGGTAGAGAATTAGACTTATTTTAAAAGAGAAAAAAGAAAGAAGAAGAAAAGATAGCACTGTCAGGGCCAAGCAAGGGTGGGAGAAGAGAGCTGAGAACTCTACCCAAGGTCTCCATTTAGAAGCTGTAATATGTTTAGCAGGCAGGAACTTGTTCCAAAACACTGGGCTACAAGAAACATCCTGTTAGCTTATCTTCCTAAATCAAGTTAAATTTGGCTGTAGGCCTCCACTTATCAGGGTTGGAGGGAGGTTCTTATTAATGGTGTGTATGTGTGGTTTTCAACAACTTTACTGATACAAAATTCACACACCAAACAATTCACCCTTGAAAGTATATAATTCAGTGACTGTATATTCAGAGAGTTATGCAAGCATTACAATTTTAGAACTTTTTTGTTACTTTAAAAAGAAACCCTGTATTCATTAGCAGTGATTCTCCTACTTTCCCCCAACCCTCCCAGCCCTAGGCAACCAACAGTCTACTTTCAGTCTCTATGGATTTGCTTATTCTGGACATTTAAATAAATGGGATCATACAATATGTAGTCCATTGTGAACTGGCTTCTTTCGCTTAGCATAATGTTTGCAAGATTCTCCTATGTTGTAGTATTTATCAGAACTTCATTCCTTTTTATGGCTGAATAACAGTCCATTGTGTAGATATGCCTCACTTTATTTACCCAGTCGCCAGTTGATCTTTGGTTGAGTTTTCTCCACCTTTTTGCTATTACGAATAATGCTGCTGTGCACATGTGTATACAAGGGGTTCCTCATAAATTTGGGGGATCTCTGGTCTTCAGTCCCCATGAAGACCACAAGATGCTCATTTCCCATATCTATGTGGCCCATTTGAAAGTTAGTGGTTCTTCTATTCTCCGTATCCTCTTAGTTCCCCCCTGCCAGACTCTGCAAAGGGACGGCCACTGTTTGCAAGGCTGGAGTACTTACGGCTCTGTTCCCTGGCAGCCGTGTGCCACTCCCATCAGAAGCCCAGCTACCTCCTAGGATATCACGTGGAAGGAGCAATCCGCCTTTGTTGCTACTTAAAGGACATGGCAGCAACACCATCCTCCACTAAATCTACCATCACCGACATATTTTTCTTCCTGCATAATTGCACCAGCATTGAATTTTGCCATTTGTATTTATTTTAGTTTAATGTGTGCAGTTATGTCTTAAGTTATTTTAGTTTGTTTTGCTATAATGCCTTGGGATGGTACATTTCTCTCTCTCCTTTCTTTCTCTCTTTCCTTTCTTTCTCACTCTTCTTCCTTCCTCTCTTTCTTTCCTTTTTTCTTTCCTTCCCCTTCCTTCCTCTCTCTCTCTCTCTTTCTTTCTTTTTCTTCTGTTTACATTTCCTTTGGGCTAAGTGAACCATCTCCTCTGGCCCACTTAATGAATACAGTCTGGGCTTTTTGTATATATTTGTATCAGTTCTTTATACATACTGTTTTTGAAGAGTGAAAGTTTTATCAGTTATGTTTGTCCTATTTCCACATTACTTTTTATTTATTTATTTTTCAAATCCATTGATCTTTTCTCTTTTATTTCTTTAATAGTAAGATCATTCTCTCATCTTCATTTTTCATTTCTAATATAATTCTGGTAGTTCTAATACATAATCTGTTGCCCTGTTTGAAATTTATTTTGTATCACCAGGACCTAAGATACAACAAATCATTTTTATTTAAGTTGGTATTTAACAATAGTTATTTTTTGTGTTGCTTCTAATATGTAATTTTTTTACATTCCTTTAATAGTTTGAATTATGTTTCTGAAGTGTATGTCAGACCACTGATACTTGTTTTTTTTTTAATACATTTATTTATTTTTGGCTGTGTTGTGTCTTTGTTGCTGTGTGCGGGCTTTCTCCAGTTGCAGCGAGCGGGGGCTACCCTTTGTTGTGGTGTGTGGGCTTCTCATTGTTGTGGCTTCTCTTGTTGCGGAGCACGGGCTCTAGGTGCACGGGCTTCAGCAGTTGTGGTGCACGGGCTTCAGCAGTTGTGGCGCACGGGCTTAGTTGCTCTGTGGCATATGGGATCTTCCCGGACCAGGGCTCGAACCCGTGTCCCCTGCATTGGCAGGTGGACTCTCAACCACTGTGCCACCAGGGAAGGCCCCAGTGATACTTGTTTTTAATAAAGCTCCATACAATTTCAATGACTGCGGCTTTATAGTTTACAATCCAGTAGGATGGATCCACCCTCATTTCTTCAAAAAAAGTCTGTTATTCCTTCTTTCTCCAGATGAGTTTTACTCATTTGTCTGGTTCTCGAAAGTATTCCAACGGGTCTTAGTAGATAATGGATTAATTTGTGTCAACATAGGACATAGAGTCATCTTTACCACCTGAACCATCTCTATGCCCTTAGCTGTCCCCTTTAAGCCCATAACCTCATCCCACGTCCCCCATAAATGCCCAGCCCCCTACTTCCTCCTCTTTCTCTCAGAGGAAGTTGGAAATTTACCCTTGAAACAGGGAACATCACTCCATTTATTCAAATTTTCTTTATTTCTCTTAACAGAGTTTTACAATTTTCTTTAAGCATTGTGCATCTCAAGTTAAATGAATGTGCAGGAATTTAACATTTTATATTATTATTGCAAATAGCATTTTTCCCTGACTTTTTATTTTTAAGCTGTCTGGCACTAGTATAAGCAAAGGTTATTGATTTTTGAAGATTCATTTTATATCCACAATTTTGAGCAAGTCATTTTCTGGTTAATTTTCTAGGAACATAAACACGTCGTCTGGAAATACTGATACTTCTGTTGTTTTTTTTTCCTTCACCATCTTTGCACTTTATTTTTTCTTAAATAGTTATCTATGAATATTTCTAGAGCTAGGTTAAATAGAGATGGTAACAACGGGGCATTGCTGTTTTGTTTGCAGTGGGTATAAAACTGATGCTTCACAATAAATATGCTTAGCCCTTCCACTAGGCTAAGACAGAAATTCTGTACCATTTTTAAAACGAAATTAATTAAAAATTAATGCTGAATTTCACTGAATTCCTTGTTGGCACACTTTAATAATTATATGTATCTAAGGACTTTCTTTCTTTGAATATGCTACATTGTAAAAATGGTTTTTTAAATTTGTACTAGATTTACATGACTGGGACAAACTCGACTTGGTTATTAATGATTTTATCTTATTTAATTAATTAATTAATTAATTAGATAGGTAAGAAGTGGATTTATTTAGAGAGAAACATACTCCACAGACAGAGTGTGGGCCACCTCGGAAGGCGAGAGTGGCTCCAGGGTATGGGGTTGTCAGTTTTTATAGGGGTGGGTAATTTCATAGGCTAATGAGTGGGAAGAGTATTACAGCTATTTCAGGAGGGAGTGGGGATTTCCAGGAATTGGGCCACTGCCCACTTTTTGATCCTTATGGTCGCCTTGGAAGTGTCATGGCACCTGTGGATGTGTCGTTTAGCTTGCTGATGTGTATACTGAGGCTCAAGGTCTAGTGGAAGTGTCTGCCATCTTGGGCCCATTTGGTTCTAGTCAGTTTATGTCATGTCCTTGGTCTATGTCATTCTTTCAAAGGTTGTGCCCTGCCCCCTTCCCTCCTGTTTTATCCCCCCCTCAGAGATTTTACACCCATATTCTTATGGGAAGCAGAAGTGCGATGGTCCATCTTCTGTAACTGCTTCAAGGTTGAGTAGGGGCATCAACCCTGCCTGTCAGGGAGTAAAAATCTCTGGATGCCTGATCTAGAGGCCCCAGGAGCAGGACAGGTCCTTGTTTTAAGTCAGTGTGGGCTGGAATCCTCGCATAGCCATCATCTTGGTGTGGAACTATTGTAACTGCTTCCATAGCCTTTCTGTGAATCTCCTTGATGATGAAGCACTTTTTGTAACAGCATCAGAGTACAAAAATATTTATAAATGACAAAAGACTTAAAAGGCATGCTGAAACATGATTTTAGATGCTACACCTTCCAAGGTAGTCTCCCAACCAGGTGTTAGTGCCCAAAAAGTTGTCACAAAGAAACGGTACAGAAGGCATCCCCAACGGTGCTGACAAAGAACAGGAGTTGGTCTAGCTTATCACTGTCCTTTCATGGTCACCAGCTGAAACCGTGCACCTCAGATTGGGACTTGAACCCACGCAGCTGGGACTCGAGCCCAGCCAAAACCCACAGTCTTCCAGCTGAGATCACACACCCGGTTTCAGGACTTAATGAAGCTCAGGTTCTTGATGTCTCATCGCAGAAAGAATTCAGTGACAGACAAAGTGATAGGTAAGAATTGGATTTATTTAGAGAGAAACACACTCTACAGAGTGTGGGCTATCTCAGAAGGCAAGAGCAGCCTACTTGGTTATTAATGATTTTAAATGTCAGTGTTTCCCTGATATTTTCATAAGAGAGATAAACCACTACCCAGCTTCCTTCTCCCCATTTCCTTCCTTTGTTGCTTCTCCCCATCCTCTTTTTTCCTCTTTTCCTCTCTCCTCCCTTTCCCTCCTCTCCCCTTCTCTCCCTTCCTCTTCTTTTTCTTCCCTCCATTTGTCCTTCCTTCATCCCTTGCTTTTGGTGGTGCCTTTGTCAGGTTTGGGAGTCGAGGCCTTTATTTCATAAACTAACCTAGTTTATGAAGGTTAGTTCTAGAATATGAGATACTGCCCCCCCCAATAAGTAGAATATGAGATCCTTTATTTAATAAGTGGGTTGGAGAAATTTTCCTGTGAGTCGAGTAGTAACAAATATCTTATTTGTGGGGTGGACAAGGGGATTGGAAGTTGTGCAGGAGAATCCTACATTCTGGGGTGCCCTTTAGGAGATTGATATGCCAGCCTTGAGTGGAATGACTTTGGGGAGATATGGATGGGTAAACGATTCAGGGGTTGGATACATTCACCTAGAGAGAAGAGCTGATCTAGAATGGTGGGCATGACGCTTACACATGGTGAAAGACACATTGTGAGGGTAGAGTTTATTCCATCTGGCATACAACTGAGCATGACAGGCAAGGAAGCAGGACAGGCACATGTTTTCTGCTCTCAGACCATCTCTGTCTCTGGTAGTTATCCTTCCAACCAAAGAATTAGCTTGGCCATTTGGTCTTGGTCTTTGGGTCTGGAAAATATTCTTCGTGGTCAGGTACTGTCCGTGCTCTGAGGGCTGCGTGTGGCTTCATTTGCGGGTAGGTCCTTCCCAGATCCTTTTATTCTCCTAAATGTGAAAGGTAGACTCTTAAGGTTATTCTTACTATTTCAACCATAACTCTTAATTTTAGAGGCAGCTCATGGATCTTCTCTTTGAATTTCAAGTTTAGAAAGCTGTTAAGTGCAAGTCTCCAGACCTCTCTTTGACTTCAATCCTGCACCTAAATCTGCAGCTTTGTTGATTGATATCCACATAGAAATTGTCTTTCACAAGAGGACCTTTGTCTTTATCGCTGCTCTCTTATGATCTCAGCATCATTGCATTTGTTTTCCTTTTTTCTGTTGGTGCCTGTGTCACAGGGTGGATCTTCATTCTGTTTCCAGTTATGGCTGTTCCTTCTGCCTTGGAGGCAGTGTGGTGTGTTGATACGAGCAAGGGCTCTGCCTGGGTTCTAACACCAGCTCCACCACTTAAAGTCAGAGTTAAATAACTTGGCCAGTTATTTATCTCTGGTGTAACATGACGTCTCCAACTCTGTGATGCGAATCATGACCGCTCTTTCCATAGAGCTGTGAGAATGAGCTTATCCATATGTAAGGCTTTGTACAGTGTCTGATAGAGGTGAGTGTTCTATAAATACTGGCTGTAGCTTTGTTGTTACAGTCTACTGGTGTGGTAAAGCTATAAATTAGGTTTTCTGTGGTTCTGTGTGTTCTCTGTTAAAAAATTCTGACTCTGATTACAATGTGTGTGTGTGTGTTTTACCACACATCACCAAGCAATTCTCTGACACCAGCTGGGTTTCCTACAATTCAACTCAATTCAACACTGTCTACCCAGATTCCACAGGTGAAGGGCTCAGTCCCACAAGACTCTCCCTGCTTCCGATGCCAGTCACAAGTCCAGGTTGTTACCTGTGCTTCTGACCGACTGGCTATAAATCAGAGATATGTACCACCCCCTCCTTGGGTTTGATTAATTTGCTAGAGAGGCTCACAGAACTCAGGAAACTCCTTTACTCACTAGATTACTGGCTTATTACAAAGAATATTAAAGGATACAAATCAACAGCCAGATGAAGAGATACATAGGGTGAGGTCCCGAACAAAGGGGCTTCTGTCCTTGTGGAGTTTGAGGCCAGGCATGGTGGCATGTGGAAGCGTTCTGTTTCACCAACCTGGAAGCTCTCGGAACCCTGTCCTTTGAGTTTTTATGGAGGCTTCATTACATAGGTATGATTGATCAAATCACCAGCCATTGATGATTGATTCAACTTCCAGCCCTTGTCCTCTTCCTGGAGGTCAGTGTGGTGGGATTGAAGGTTCCAACCATTTAATTGCACAGTTGGTTCTCCTGGCAGTCCCCATCCTTAGGTGCTACCCCAAAGCCATCTCATTAGCATAACAAAAGACACCTTTATCTTGGGACTCGGGAAATTCCAAGGGTTTTAGGAGCTCTGTGCTAGGAACAGTGGACGAAGACCAAATATACATTTCTTATTATAAATCATAGTATCACACCATAATATCAGTGTTTTACCCCGCCCCCCCCTTTTTTCAGTCCCACTCTAGAGTTTGTAATTTTACTGTGGTACCATTACTTCACTGCCCAGTCTTGCTTTGATAATTTATTTCTTCCTGCATCTTTTAAATAAGTAGTCATGTGCCATGCTCCTACTGGCCTTCAGAAGGCACCAAGCCAATCGGGCCATTTTAAGGATCAACTGTCAACTTCCCCTCCCCTACTTGATCCCAGTATGCTTGGGTTCGTTTTTCATCTCTCTGGGTCAGGCTTTCCTCACCCCCTGACTTTGGCAGCTGCCATTGGCCCAGCACAGATCCGGCTTCCTTCTTTGGCACTCACAGCTCTGCATCTTGAACTTTACAACCCAGGTTGGACTTAATTTGTTCCTGGAACCTTGGTGCTTCCCATGATCAGGTAAGAGCCCCCTGTTCTAACGCAGCCTGTCTGTTGGAAAACTTGGACCATAGGGAGGAGCATTTGGTCATCTTGCCAACTTGCCCTTTGGAGTCAACAAAGCTTTTGAGGATCTGTGTCTTTTAAAATTGGTTTTGGAGCATACCTTGCTTGGTTTTATTATTGTTTCTGTTGGTTTAAGATATTTGACATTTTTTTATTTTGGCCAGTTTGGTTCAGAGGGAATTCCCTGGGGATGCTGCCGTTCAACTCGTTGAAAAAAAAAAATGTAACTACTTATGCATTTACTTTATGTATGAAATTATACTCTGTATAATTAACTTAACTAAGTCTCTATAGTAAGTGGTATTATACTCAGAACGATGTTTTATTAAAGGCTAATAGATGATCTTCAATAGCAGAGACACCATAACAGCTTTTCATTTTGTCAGCTCACAAAGGACAAATTATCCTTTGAATCATTGCCTATATCTAGTAATTCTTTTAACATCTTTCAAATGTCAAGGTCTTTCCAGATTAAAGAAGAAAAGAATCTGTGAATAACTCAACCAAGGAGCTGCCTGCAAAACTCAATCTCTGCTGGTGATTTGGTATGTCACAGAAATCTGGTTACTGATGATGGAGCAGGTATTCTTAGTCTTGTTCGAGCCAAGACTGACTTTGGCCCATCCATTCCTAACAGTTTTTTGTTTGTTTTTTTTAAAATTGGAACCACTACATTGCCGTCATACACTTTGTGGACCCATGAAAACAAGTGGCTTTAATCATTCTCAACAGAGCCTGCCCATGATGAATATAAAGAAATATTACATGGATCTCCCTAGTAATTGATTATTCACTCAATCAGAAATAAATTGCATTTCTTCACTCTTCCTTGACCTGTAGGAGGCCCACTAATGGGGAAAAGATAACATCTAATAAAGAAAAGGCTGGTTGTTTTTCGAGATGTCAAAGTGTTGAGGTCAGGTTCCAGCAAGGACAGAGTCATGTGAGAAGATTATGAGCCGTCTCTTTTCTTGGCCCCAGCTATAGCTCGTTTGCAAGATTCTTGCAGACCACAGAGACTGATTTGGAGGGGTGGGGCTGCACGGTGGGAGGGTGATATGTACTGACCAAAAGGTGCAGTCCACTAGATGGAGGCAGTTTGCTGGATGAACAGCTCTGGAGGCAGGGACTGTGGTCCATTGCTTTTGTATCCTTAGCTGCTAACACACAGAAGGTCTTGACTGTTCACTGAATGGCTGAGTGATTGTCATGGGGCTTTGGGAAATGGGATGTTCTAGCAAAGCTCTAGCATTTCAGTGTTGGAAGCTCTTCTTTCCCCTCTTGTCCTCAAAAGTCCATGAGCTGAAGCATTGGTTTATAACTATGAATGCATTTTAGAATCACTTGGGAACGGTTAAAAAAAAAAAAAAAGTGACACTTGAGCCCATGCTCAGAGATTCTGATTTAATTAATCTGGGGTAGGGCCCAGGCATCAACTTTTTCCAGAAGTTTTCTCATGTGACACTAATGTCCAGCCAGGCATGAGGACCCCTGGACTAACAGAAAAACCAGTGTAATGGTCTGAAGTTGAAAACCCAAGATCCCCTGTGTTAGGCTCCACAGTTGATCAGGGTTGGTTGGGGAGCCTGCTAATGAGTAAGAACTCTGTGTCCTCTGTGTAGCTGATATCTTGGAAATTAAATCTAGAATCATCTTTTAGAGGAGAGATGATTTTCAGGGGGCAGAATGATAGAGTAATCCAGGAAGTGGGCTGTGAGAGACTTAGATTCTGGTCCATCTTCTTATAACTAGCTGTGATCTTGGCCAAAACACCTAACATCTTGGAATCCCAGCTTTCTCATTGGTGAAACAAAGACTTCAAATTTTAGAATCTTTCCAGTTCTAAATATGGTTTGGTAAATGTGCCTTTTTGTGCTGACCCACTCTCGCAGTAGTCAGTCTATGATGTTTGTGGTGCCCAAACCCATAGAGAGTGTTAGGAAAGTGAGTTACACTGATGTCATAATTATTTATGTTCCCTGCTCTAGTCTATGGACAGTTCCTGAATGTGGATAAGTCCATCTACAGGTATGTTCCCCCTCAATTTTCTTGAAGAACAAACATTAAAGGATGGCAAAAGGACTAAGTCTAATTATTTTAGTTGTCAAAAATATTTATATTGATCAAATACTGTATGTCTAATGGGAAGGAAGGCCAAAGTGGGCAAAGCAGGACATTTTGGGTAGTTGAAGATTATAATTCTTACGTCCTATTTAATCTTAATAGTTATCAGTGTTTATTAATTGTTTGCCATGTACCAGATGCTGTTTTAGGAACTCTATGCCTGTCTTCTCATTCAATATTCACAACGACCATATGAGGTAGATTCTATTATTATCCCAAATTTACAGGTGTGGAAATTGAGGCACATAAATGTTAATTAATGTGCCTAAGGTTACTACCCAGGAAGTAGCAGGTCAGAGTTTTGAATTCAGGAAGACTAGTTCCTAACCACTAAGTCATATTGCCTGTGGAATAACAGCTTTCATTTCTATGATGCATTCACTTATAAGAGCCTGTCATCTGCCTGAGAGCCCTGTGAAGTGTTATTCTTATCTCCGTTTTCAGGATCGGCTCAGAGAGTATGAATAATTTATTCAAGATCATCCAGTTTGTGTGCAACAGTGCTTGGAGTTGAACTTGGTCCTGACTCCAGATCTGGTGTTCTTTTCATTCTCTCTAAACATTTGCACAGCACTTAACAGTTTATAATGCATTTCTACATTTGTTATGTTGTTAAATGTTCACAACAACCCTATGAGGTAAACTGTGAAAAATGTGAATGTTGTACTGATCAGCTGTAGTTAGGTGACACACTAGATGCTATAACCAGATATGCCCTGAAATTGCTCACTTAACATAATATCAGTTTATTTCTCACTCATATAGAGTCCAGTCAGTAATGAAGGTGATTCACTGCATGCAGTCATCATTCATGGGCCCAGGCTGATGGAGGTGCTGCCCTCCTCATCCCATGATCTCCAAAGTTACTCCATCCAGCAGCATACTGGGGAAAGAGTGGAGGATCCCACAGGAGGCTTTGATGGGCCAGGCCTGGAAGTGGTATCTGTCTCTTCCAACTACATTCCATTGGCCAAGACAGTCCATGGCCACTCCAACCAGAATGGAGGTCTGCAAAATGTAGTCTAGATGTGTGCTCAGGAACGAAGGAAAGTGGGTTTGGTGAACAGCTGGCCAGATTCTGCTGCAGTAGTTAAAAATAATGAAAATATCAAATATTACTAATTCTTGCTCTATGCCAGGTACTCCGTGATCTCGACAATTTACAAACATTATGTCAATAAATTCTCATAACTGTCTTTGAGCTAAGTTACTACTTCTTACAGATGCAGAATTTGAGAGACACGAAATCAAGTGACTTGCTCAAGGTCAAAGAGTTCGATGATAAGTAGCCAATCCTGAATTCAGGCCCAGGTCTCTCTGACTTTGGAATCAGTCTTCATAACCACTCTGTAAGTTTTACATCTTCTTAGGGCAAGTCAGGAGAGTGGGGTTCCAGTCCCACTTTTGCCATTAATAGTACAACACAGGCCTTGAGTGATGAGGCAGCTAAGCACGTTGGGGAGCACTGATTAGCTTCCCTCTCTTACCCAAGGCCCAGGCCATGAAGGGTCTGAGTCTCCTGTGGGAGTTGATAGAACTACTTAATTTACTTCCAATTAGCCAGGCTTTCCTAAATCCTGCATCCGTATACATTCAAGCAGATGTAAAAGTCTTTTCCCTTGATTATTCCCGGCACATTCTCCTCGCAGCTCCAGTTAGGTGTGTTAGCAGGGACCCAGGTGCCTGGTTTTTCGTTGACATTTAACACAAAGCTCTTCAAGTTCTTATATGCCCACGCATCGCCTGGGATCATATTAAAATGCAGATTCTGCTTCAGCAGGTCTGGGGTGGGGCCTGAGAGTCTGCATTTCGAACAAGCCCCCAGGTCATGCCCACCTTGCTAGTCCATCAACCACGTTTTGAATAGTAAGGATCTGGTATTTGTGTAGCAGAATCAGCCGCTCCCTCCTCAGTTTATTTTGGCACTTTGTTCCTATCTGTCACTTCACTTGTTGTGAAGTGTACTACAAGTACAGCTTGTACTTGTACTACAGCTAATGGGATAGATGGCTGTCTCCTCAACTAGAATCTGAGTTTCTTGAAGACTGAGACCATTTATACTTGAAACGTTTATGGCTGGCTTAGTGCCCAATTCATAATAATTGCTGAATCCATGTGCTTTGAGTGGACAACTAATGACTGCAAGTGCGAGTATGGAGCGAGGCTTCATGGAATCCTGCTCTTGAGACACTGTCAAGGGCATTACCTGTCACCCTATAGGGTGCTATGTGAAAACTCTTAGTTGGCCATCTGCAGGTCCCACAGGGCTTTTGATCCTTTTTGGTTCCTTCACTGTTCATATGACAATACAAAACAAATGCAAGACCAAAGAGTAGAAGGATACATAGGGAGATTGTCTGGCTAATGTTAGTTTGGTTGGTGTGGGGGGAGGGATCCGGAATACACAATCCATAATGTTCCAAGCAGCCAAGGTTGACTATAGTTCCTAATTGGCTATTTTCTTGTAGGTACTAGGTTTTGAATGCGGGGGTACTTTCCGAACTAAAAAAAAAAAATCACCATAAAGTATATATCTTTCCCCAACCAATCCCTTTTCACATTTTTCTACAGAAAAATCTGTTTTCTGTAAAGAAACAGAACCTGAGGGCTATAGCTGTCTGAAAATGGGATGGTATCGACCCATTTTGTAAAGACACTCCTTCCCCCCAAGTAGTGGACCCTTGAGGTTATCTGAGGTGGCTGGTTCCTCCAATTCTCACCAGTGACAGACCACTGACAAGAAAAAGAGGACATGAACGTCAAGTGTTAGAGGAGAGATCTGGTTTCCATCCGAGGTTCAGATGGCTTAGAAACAAGATCTGTTTGTAGAAGGTGAGATCTAGGAAGGGAGTCAGGATAGGCAAGGAGAAGAAGAAGGTAAAGTTTCTGAAAGATTGTCAGGCTAAGCCTTTCTGTGGATCACCACAAAAGTCTGCTGGGACCTTTGGTACCTCTCTGCCCAGGAAGGCACATACATGCACAACTGTGCATATGATTGCAGCGAGTTCAGGGTGCCTTTGGGCCCCAGATTAAGACCAGGGTTACCCCTTGGAGTGAAGAGACATGAAGACTAGGGTATGGATAACATGGGGCAGGATTTAAAGAGGTTCTGTCTCTCTCTCATCTATTCCCAAATGGAATTTCACATGGGTACTAGTTATGGACATGGTTCTACCTTGTGTTATTTAGGCTGTTCAGAGAAAGTATGACTTCTTTTCAGGCACTGATGCAATCTCAGAGACGATCAGAGATGTCAAGAGCCTTGATAATTGTGCTGCATAGGTCACGGCGTTAGTTATTCTCCTTTAGCAAGATTGGATTTTATTGTCCCAGGCATGGGTACAATGTTTCCTATCAAAAGCTATTCCAGAGACTTCCCTGGTGGCGCAGTGGTTAAGAATCTGCCTGCCAATGCAGGGGACACGGGTTCGAGCCCTGGTCTGGGAAGATCCCACATGCCGTGGAGCAACTAAGCCCATGCACCACAACTACTGAGCCTGCGCTCTAGAGCCCGCGAGCCACAACTACTGAGCCCAAGTGCCACAACTACTGAAGCCGGCGTGCCTAGAGCCCGTGCTTGGCAACAAGAGAAGCCACCACAATGAGGAGCCCACGCACTGCAATGAAGAGTAGCCCCCGCTCGATGCAACTAGAGAAAGCCCTCGCACAGCAACGTAGACCCAACGCAGCCAAAAATAAATAAATAAATATCCTTCAAAAAAAAGAGAAAAGCTATTCCACATACTCTGTTCATTATTTTATCTGCCTGCAGTACTGTCATCAGATGAATACCAATCATTCTGGTGGGTAGTTCTCAGTGCTGTTTGGAGTAACTGTTTTTCAGCTTGGTTAACAGCATTTGCAGTAACAAGGCAGGGAGCGGGGGGTGGGGAGAGGGAGATGATGCAGTTTATGTTCATCTTCAGGAAAACAGAGTGTTTTCTTTTAGTGGGAGTCCATGCAGTTGTCACGGTTTCTAATTTAAAGAAAGAACAGGAATCCTCATTGTCTGACTTGCACCTCCGATTCCTGAAAGTGATGAGAGAAGGTCTTGGTCCCTCTCCTTGGGACTTGGCTCATTGCAGCAATAGTGAAGTTTTCATTTGCACTGCAGCTGGGATGGTGAACTTAACTGTGCACATTAATGTGATGCTAGGGGCATCATACATCTAGCTCTCTGAGTTCCTGCTGTGTTGAAAAGGATGGTCCTGGTAAAACACAAAATTCCAGAATCATGGAGACTGTTTCCCATGGGTTTGTGTATCAATTAAATTATGCCTTTATTCCTAAAAACAAAATGATGGAGAATTGTCATTTTCATATTTAGGCTGCCCAACCTCCATTTGCTCGCCTAATAGCACCCTAGTCCCCTTTTGGAGAATTACCTTTTCCCCAGTGCTACAGTCTGGCAGGGCTAGTAATCACGTGCCCTGTCTTCCCCTAGCTAAGGGGCAGGCTTGTGAATCAAACTAAGCCAGTAGTACCCTCCCTCCCCTGGGATTTCAGTCTTGAATAGCATGACTAAGGGACTGAAGATGATTGGAGAGCAGTCATTTCTAACAGCAGGTCTCCAGTAAGAGCAGTCCCGTCCAAGGCCAGTTAAATCAGAGTCCCAGAGGACGAGGTCAAGACATTAATATTCTTTATTTATTTATTTTATTTATTCTTTATTTATTTTTTTGACTGCGTTGGGTCTTCGTTGCTTTCTCTAGTTGCAGCGAGCGGGGGCTACTCTTCGTTGTGGTGCGCAGGCTTCTCATTGCCGTAGCTTCTCTTGTTGTGGAGCATGGGCTCTAGGTGCGTGGGCTTCAGTAGTTGCAGCATGCAGGCCCTAGAGCGCGTGGGCTTCAGTAGTTGTGGCATGTGGTCTCTAGAGCACAGGCTCCGTAGTTGTGGCGCATGGGCTTAGTTGCTCCATGGCAGTGGGATCTTCCCGGATGAGGGATTGAACCCGTGTCCCCTGCATTGGCAGGGAGATTCTTAACCACTGCGCCACCAGGGAAGTCCGACATCAATATTATTTAAACGCTTTAAAATCTCCCCCGATGATTCAAGTGTGCAGCCAGGATAAGAACCACTGCCAAAGAGGCTGTTCCGGAGTCTCCAGACCTGCCTGCCTGGTTTCCACACCTAATTCACCTTCTTGTTGAGTCTGTGAGTTACTAAAAACCTTCTTTTAAATCCTTGGATTATTTAAATTAATCAGAGTTTGTTTTGTTTCTTGTAGCAGATGACCCCAATATTAAAATAAAAAACAGTCATATGAATATGTTTTACTCTGAACCCAATGCAAGTTAAGCCACCTTGCCAAGAAACCCAAAACTAATGGATTTGACAGCTTAAAGCCAATAATTACTCTTCCTTTCCTAATGGAAAAGCCAAATCCACTCATGAAAGATAAGCCCATTATTCCACCAACACAAAGACTGGGGATTTGCATGGTATTAGGAAAATTTTTTAAGAATCCCTGGAAGGCTTAAGCAAAAGGACACTCTAAGTACCAACATGCCCTCTTTTTCTTCTCTACCTGCTAGAGATAAATTAACATGTAGCCAAATAGCTACTTACTGGCAGCAAACGAGTAAATCAGGGACTTTGCAGGCACTCTTCAAAGGCAGTTGGCAACAGGAGGGCTTTCTGGACCTTCAAAGAGTTTTTAAGTGCCTTAGATTTTCCAGTTGGCATCACAGAAGAGGAAATTGTATCTTTGAGAATGAGGGTGATAAGTGGCCAGTGAAAATGGAAAATTTTCCAAAAGCCAGATTTCATTTAGATTGTGTTGCAAATCCGGAAAAGAGCCACTTTGGCTTGATGCTTCTCCCCTGGGTACACGGCTGAATTTCAGGCTTTGGAACAAAGGTGCAGAGGCATCTCATGCAGCTTTCCTGTGAGAAGAAAGAATTTGTAATTTGTGAATATTTATCTGCATTTATAGTCACGTCGCTTTTTTTTTTCTTCCCAGCAAAGCATTTTTATTTTTTTCAATAGATCTTTATTGGAGTATTATTGCTTCACAATACTGTGTTAGTTTCTGTTGTACAACAAAGTGAATCAGCTATATGTATACATATATCCCTATATCCCCTCCCTCTTGAGCCTCCCTCCCACCCTCCCTATCCCACCCGTCTAGGTCATCGCAAATCACCAAGCTGATCTCCCTGTGCTATGCTTCTGCTTCCCACTAGCTAACTATTTTACCTTCGGTAGTGTATATATGTCAATGCTACTCTCACTTCGCCCAGCTTCCCCCTCCCACCCTGTGTCCTCAAGTCCATTCTCTATGTCTACATCTTTACTCCTGCCCTGCAGCTAGGTTCATCAGTACCATTTTTTTTTTTTTTAGATTCCATATATGTGCATTAGCATACGGTATTTGTTTTTCTCTTTCTGACTTACTTCACTCTGTATGACAGACTCTAGGTCCATCCACCTCACTACAAATAACTCAATTTCATTTCTTTTTATGGCTGAGTAATATTCCATTGTATATATGTGCCACAACTTCTTTATCCATTCATCTGTCAGTGGACACTTAGGTTGCTTACATGTCCTGGCTATTGTAAATAGTGCTGCAGTGAACATTGTGGTACTTGTCTCTTTTTGAATTATGGTTTTCTCAGGGCATATGCCCAGTAGTGGGATTGCTGGGTCATATGGTAGTTCTATTTTTAGTTTTTTAAGGAACCTCCATACTGTTTTCCATAGTGGTTGTATCAATTTACATTCCCACCAACAGTGCAGTAGGGTTCTCTTTTCACCACACCCTTTCCAGCATTTATTGTTCCTAGATTTTTTGATGATGGCCATTCTGACCCGTGTGAGGTGATACCTCATTGTAGTTTTGATTTGCATTTCTCTAATAATTAGTGATGTTGAGCATCTTTTCATGTGCCTCTTGGCCATCTGTATGTCTTCCTTGGTGAAATGTCTATTTAGGTCTTCCACCCATTTTTTAACTGGATTGTTTGTTTTTTGATATTGAGCTCCATGAACTGTTTGTATATTTTTGGAGATTAATCCTTTGTCTGTTATTTCATTTGCAAATATTTAATCATAGTCAAATATTGAAGCAGAGTGGTCTCAATAGGAAATAAATACATTCTTTATTCAGTGTGAAGAAAGGAGAACTATGCCTTGTTGTAAAAAGATTCACACACTTCTAGTCCTTGGGGGTTGTTGTCATGTGTATTAACGGCCTTCTTAGGCCACTTGCAGAGATCAGAAGTTGGAATGCAGTTGTCACTTTAAAACTCTCCGGTCTCCTTTCGCCCATAGACAAACAACCCCTGAAGTCATTGGACTTCCTTATAATATCTGGGAATAGGGGTTTAGGATCCCAGGACCTCTGGGTTGGACAGCACTGGAGGGGGTGTCAGTGGCAGCCATTGATGTAGTGCTGGCAGCCCTTCTGCAACGCTGTTTTAGTCTAATGCGTATCTCAGCTTACTATTCCCAACGCACAGCTTTGGAATTCTACTCCCAGACATGTTCTTCCCATTTCGGTATGGATGGCATCTTCAGTGGGGATGCCTTCTCAGCATCTCCACTGTCACTCCTTATATTCAATTACCATAAACTTAGCCAGGCCACTGTAATAACTCCCGAACAGGTTGTCTTGCTTCTACTCTTGCCTTCATCCCTCCAACACTGCAATCATTTCCTCACTATACAGCCAGAGTGGTCTTTTAACCGGCAACTCAGATTATATCACTCCCTCATTTAAAAGAGAATAGCTTTTAAAGTAGAGAATAGCTTTCCATCTCAATAAAATAAAACTCAAACTCCTTATGGTGACCATAAAGCCCTATGATCTAATGCCTGCCTTTTTTCTAATCCTACCTTGTATAATTTTTCCCTTTGCATCACGTTCCAGCCACAGTAGCTCTCTTCCCACCCCTTCAACACACCAGCCTCATTCCTACCCCAGACCCTTGCAGTTGGTGTTCTCTTGGCCTAGAATCTCTTCCCCAACTCTTCCCATGCCACTCTTTCTTATGACTCAGATCTTAGTGCCAGTGTCACCTCTTCTGAGAAGCTTTCCCTGACTACCCAATCTAAGGTAGCCTGGCTCTCTTCAGCACCACATCCTACTTTCTCTTCTTCATAGAATTTAACACTTTTGTGTCCTATTGAACTGATTTCCCCCACTAGAACCTAAATGCCATGAAAGCAGGGACTTTAAAAAAAATTCATTGTTGTGTCTCCAGTACTTAGAATATTGCCCAGCACAAAGTGGGTAACAGTAAACCCCAAAATAAAGCTTAATATGTAGCCCCAACATTCAAAGAGTTACTTAAATTGCCTCACCTTAATGTGCAACTTTATTAATAAGCAGGTGACATTCTTTTGAGGGGGGATGAACTTTTTAATTTTTTTTTTATTTTGTTAATTTAAAAAAAATTTTATTGAAGTATAGTTGATTTACAATGTGTTAATTTCCACTGTACAGCAAAGCGATTCAGTTATACATATACATATATTCTTTTTCATGTTTTCCATTATGGTTTATCACAGGATATTGAATATAGTTCCCTGTGCTATACAATAGGACCTTGTTGTTTATCCATCCTATATACTAGTTTGTATCTGCTAATCCCAAATTCCCAATTCTTCCCTCCCCCTCCCCCCTCCCCCTTGGCAACCACAAGTTGTTCTCTATATCTGTGAGTTTGTTTCTGTTTTGTAGCTATGTTCATTTGTGTCGTATTTTAGATTTCACATGTAAGTGATATCATATGGTATTTGTTTTTCTCTTTCTGACTTACTTCTTTTAGTATGATAATCTCTAGGTTCATCCATGTTGCTGCAAATGGCATTATTTCACTCTTTTTTTACAACTGAGTTATATCCCATTGTATTGTATGAGTAATATCCCATTGTATTGTATCCCATTGTACCACATTTTTATCCATTCATCTGTTGATGGACATTTAGGTTGTTTCCATGTCTTGGCTATTGTAAATAGTGCTGCTGTGAACATAGGGGTGCATGTGTCTTTTCAAATTATAGTTTTGTCTGGCTATATGCCCAGGAGTGGGATTGCTGGATCATACGGCAACTCTATGTTTATTTTTTTGAGGAACCTCCATACTGTTTTCCATAATGGCTGCACCAAATTACATTCCCACTGACAGTGTAAGAGGGTTCCCTTTTCTCCACACCCTCTCCAACATTTATTATTTGTAGACTTTTTAATGATGGCCATCCTGACTGGGGTGAGGTGGTACCTCACTGTAGTTTTGACTAAGCAAGTGACATTCTTTTTGAGAAAACTAAAAAATCATTATTTCAGCTCATATAAAGCCCAGTTGTCTGGTGGCCACGTTTAGGTGTGATGTCACTTTCAAAGAAACATTACTCCGGGACCTCCCTGGTGGTCCAGTGGTAAAGAATCTGTCTTCCAATGCAGGGGACGTGGGTTGGATCCCTGGTGGGGGAACTAAGATCCCACATGCCGTGGGGCAACTAAGCCCACGTGCCACAACTGCTGAGCTCGCATGCCTTAACTAGAGAGTCCACGTGCCACAAACTACATACAGAGCCCACGCGCTCTGGAGCCCGGGTGCCTCAACTAGAGAAGAGAAAACCCGCACGCCACAACTAGAGAGAAGCCCATGTGCAGCCACAAAAGATCCTGCGTGCTGCAACTAAGACCTGACGCAGCCATAGAAATAAATAAATTAAATTAAATTAAAAAAAAAGAAACATTACTTCATCCTCCAAAATAATCAAAAAGGAATTAGAATCTTTACTGCAGTCTGGAGTTAAAACTCCAAAACGCTTCTCAAATATCTTCTTTCTTCCTTTTATTTCTCCTTAGTATCTCTAAGGGTGGAGGATTGCAACCTATTTATTAATACTTTCCTTTTTTTCCAATTTACATTGTAAAAATAAATTTTGAAAATTAAAATATAAAAAGAACATAACAAGGCAGTATTCTGTCACTACAGACACATTTTATATTTATTTAACCTTTCTTCAAAAGTACTAGTGAAGTTTGTGTTGAATAAATATGTGCACACAAAATAAAAGTCCATTAGAACTTAACTATGCAATTAAAGGACCAGCTGTTGCACTACAGTTGCCAGATCTTGATGTTTATTTGAGCTACGGTACCAGACTGACCTGGATTCAAATCCTAGTTCCACCATTTGCTGTCAGTGTGATCTTGGACAAGTCATGTAAGCTCTCTGAGCCTTGGTCTCCTCACCTATAAAATAGAGATACTAATAATGGGGACCTTATGGCCTCCTTTGTAAGGATTAAATGAGATCATGCATGGAAAGCATTTAGCACAGTTCTGGACTTCTGGTAAACTCTTAGTAAGGGTTAATTTTAACAACATAAATTACTCTTGTTAATGGGACTGGGAGTGATGTCAGAGCATGTTAGTATTATCTAGGGGCTCTCCAGGAAGCTTTGCTACACCTTCTGTCTCCACCCACCCCCACCTCAGACTCACTGTGTCCTCCTTCCTCTTTTCAATCTTATCTGTCATCTGTCAGTCTGAACCTGATAGCTACATTGAGAGGAGAATTGTCAGTGGTAGCTTGTGCTCTAATTAGAATATGATGTGTGGCTTGCCTCACTCAGGATCCAACTGGCTGGACCTTTTATACCCTTCTGATGTATCCTATTCCCCGGGTTGTGGTGGAGATGATTAGTACATGCTTCATCATGTCTGCGTTGGCTTAAACAGCTGAGGGCCAGCTTGGATAGCTCAACTGGGGTCGTATATATGGATTTCTCAGTTCTCTTCTACATGATCTCTCCACATTGCTAGCTTAGGCTTCCTCATAGCCTGGAGATCTCAGTGTAGCTGGACCTCTTACATGGCAGTTGGCTTCCTCCCAGAGAGAAAGCAGAAGTTGCCAGGGCTTTTAAAGCCCGGACTCAGAAGTCCTGGAACATTTCTTTCATCACATGCTATTAGTCAAAGCAATTATAAAGCCAGCCCAGATTCAGGGGGAGGGGAAAGAGACTCCATCCACATCTTGATGGAGCATGTGCATACAGGGAGGGGAGTAATTGTTGGCAGCTGTCTTTGGAGATAATCTGCCACAGTGAGAAAGTGCCCATTCCTCCTGCAGAGGTGTTGATGGGAGGGGATAGACTCTTCACACACAGTGCACTTCCTACAAGACCACCACTCGTAGCTCCTAGTCCTCTTCTTACATTAACCTGTGAGGGAGATAGGAGGGCTGGTTCTTCATCCTGATGACTCTCAAAGAGCCCTGTGAGGTAAGGCACGTGTTTGACTCTAAAGCTGGTATCTCTTTGAGCTTACATACGAACACTCAGAGCCTTTTTTTTTTTTTTTTTTTTTTTAATGTAAGGGCTTGGGTGCTCTTATAGCTACTTTATTTATTTATTTATTTATTTATTTTTTGACTGTGTTGGGTCTTCGGTTCGTGCGAGGGCTTTCTCTAGTTGCGGCAAGCGGGGGCCACTCCTCATTGCGGTGCGGGGACCACTCTTCATCGCGGTGCGCGGGCCTTTCACTATCGCGGCCCCTCCCGTTGCAGGGCACAGGCTCCAGACACGCAGGCTCAGTAGTTGTGGCTCACGGGCCCAGCTGCTCCGTGGCATGTGGGATCTTCCCAGGCCAGGGCTCGAACCCGCGTCCCCTGCATTAGCAGGCAGATTCTCAACCACTGCGCCACCAGGGAAGCCCCAGAGCCTTTTTTTTTTCTTCTTCTTTTTTTTCCCCTGAACTATTGCACTGAGCAATTAAAAGACAAACTCCTACCTGACATTCTGCCGTATAGAAAAGATCTTCCTCTCTTTCCCCTCATGTTAGTCTCTTGGTTATTTTCTCTCTCCAGCTTGTTTCAACAAGTAGCCTTCTCTATCCAAACTCAGGAACTGAGTAGATTGAATTACTTGTTAAATAAATCCCTACCATCTGAACTTTGATTACTCTTTTGATGACGCTCAGAGAGCAGCTAATGCACTGGGTGGCATCCCTCACTATCCAGACCTGTATCCAAACTCTCATAGGTTAATACTTACATTTCATATATTTGGGTATTTGGGGGTGGGGGTGGGGGAATAGGGAGTCTGTATTCCCACTCTAGGATGTAAGCTTTATTGAAGGCGGAGTCAGTGTCCATCCGAGCCCTATGGTTTATTTAGCACAGCGCCTGGCATATAACAGGTGCTCAGTGAATAGTTGCTGATTGAATGAGTGAAGAGAATGTTATGTGCAGAGGCTCACTGCTCCCTGAACCAGAGTGAATGTGCTCATCTCTCCATTCTGGTTTTGTGCAGTTAGTTTTTGGACCAACTTGTAGGACCTCAGAGTTATCTCATCTCTATTTCCTCTTGTTAGATCTAGTCAGGATTTAAATCTAGAGCTTTTTGGCTCTAAATATAGTGCTCTTATGGTGCTGATATGAGAATTAAATGAGATAAAGTATGTATAAAGCCCCCAACACAGTGACCGGCATGTAAAGGCACTCAGTTTCCTGATAGAGAAGTCAAATTCATTCCCCATTAATAAAGCAAACAAACAAGGAGCGCACATGGATCATTCTCCTTTGAAACTCAATGCAGTTCTTAGCAAAATAAAGGAATTTATATGGGGGTCTTACTTAGCTCCAAACATCTGCATTCCTCATATTATGAACCATAAAGTGGAGCATTCTGAATGCCTTCAGCGCATTTGGAAGCTGTTGCTGTTGCTGTTCATGGTGCTGAATCGTTGTTGCCCGATCTCCCTCAGAATAATATTCTAAATATCAGGATAAGGAATGGTAACAAAGAAGAGAAGGGGCAGGAACACAGAGACAAAGCAAACAAAATCTGTTGGAAAGGCCTATTTGCTTACAGAAATTTCCAGGGAGAAAAAAGTGAGGCCTTTGTTTGCTATTCTTTTCAAATACAGACATCATTCGTCATTCAAACTTGGGATCAAATAGCTACAAATATATTTTCAGATAAACCCCCTGCCTTCCAAACTCTTGCTACTGGTACTATTATAAAATCAGGAATCAAACAGATTTGTATAACACAGTATCTCTCACAGTTCAAACTTGCTATTTAATCTCAGAAATTTAAATAATTTAGGTAACGAAGGACAGTTGTAATTGCAGTTCATTTATTCTAGTAATGTTTACTGAGCCTTCTGTGTCCCGGGGACTGTACTTGGCAACCAGACATAGAGTAGTGAACAAGAAGGATGAAGTCACTGTTGTCATGGAGATAACATTTTTGTGGGAGAAGACTAAAGATAAACAAATAAATATAAATAATTTGAGATTCTAGTAAGTACTATGAAGAAAATAATCAGCAGTTATCAAGAAGGAAAATTATCTTTTTTCTCGGCAGTTGTATGTGTGGAGGATATTGTATATAATTGATAATACTAACAAGTACTAGCACTTATTTAGTGTTAGGTGACAGGCACTATTGTGAACATCTTACCTGTATTAACTCATTTAATAATTACAACAACTCTATGATGTGGCTACTGTTTTTATCACCCCCATTTTATAGATGAGATGGCTGAGGCACAAGAAGGTTAAGTACTTGTCCAAGGTCACATGGTGAATCAGGGATAGAGCTGAAATTTGAGCCTAGATAGTCTGCTGTCAGAGTCCACCGCAGACTCTGAGATGCCCAGAAGCCAGTGGTGAGAATGAAAGGAAAATGGTAAGAGAAGAAAGGATAAGAGCAACCTCCTCAAGCAACCTCTCTCGGGAGAGGGAGACCTTTCAGAGAAGCTCATGCAGAACTTTGCATCTTGCTTTTGCAGAGCTTAACCTTCCGGTCTTCATGAATCAATCTTCATTTTCCCCTCTTTTTACATCTGTGATTCTATTGCTGAGACCGGATTCTTAATGAGATTCTGCTCCACAAGCTTCTGGATAGAGCTCCATTCCATCACTCATGAGAAGTCAGTTGTTTTTTTTTTTTAAGTTTTAAATTTTATTTATTTATTTTTTGGTTGCGTTGGGTCTTCGTTGCTGTGCGCGGGCTTTCTCTAGTTGCGGCGAGCGGGGGCTACTCTTCATTGTGGTGCGCGGGCTTCTCATTGTGGTGGCTTCTCTTGTTGCGGAGCACAGGCTCTGGGCACGTGGGCTCAGTAGTTGTGGCGCACGGGCTTAGTTGCTCCGCGGCATGTGGGATCTCCCCGGACCAGGGCTCGAACCCATGTCCCCTGCATTGGCAGGCGGATTCTTAACCACTGTGCCACCACGGAAGCCCTGAGACGTCAGTTTTTTTTTTTTTTCCGAATTTATTTATATTTATTTTTGGCTGTGTTGGGTCTTCGTATCTGTGCGAGGGCTTTCTCTAGTTTTGGCAAGCAGGGGCCACTCTTCGTCGCGGTGCGCGGGCCTCTCACTGTCACGGCCTCTCTTGTTGCGGAGCACAGGCTCCAGACGCGCAGGCTCAGTAGTTGTGGCTCACGGACCCAGTTGCTCTGCAGCATGTGGGATCCTCCCAGACCAGGGCTCGAACCCGTGTCCCCTGCATTGGCAGGCAGATTCTCAACCACTGCGCCACCAGGGAAGCCCGAGAAGTCAGTTTTAATCGGGAATTTTTATGTTACTACCTTCGGTCTCTGAGAGGAACTTCACAGATAGGGAAAAAGGCTTAGGTCAGTTTGGTTTATTAAAAATTTTGCATTGAAAGCTTTAAACACTTCTTTAGCTCATCCATTTTTCCTTTATGTGAAGGCAACTTGGTGATATCTGAATCTAATTCTCTCTAATCTGCCCTCAGGCACACTCACTTTAGGAGTCGTTTTTAGTTTCTCAAGTTGACCATGTAAGCTTAGTTCATAGAATTTGTCCTGGCGTTTTAGTGTTTTATTCACAAAACCATACAAAAAGTGACATCTAATAGGAATATTGGTATCTTCAACTTTAAATGTTCATGAAACCTAACAAGCAGATACCAAAGACAGATATATCAAAGAAATAGTTATTTTTATTACCAGAACATGCTTCATGGAGTATAATGTGGTCTCATGGAAAGAACCTGAGCTTCTTAGTCAGTGAGACCTGGTCCAAACCTCAGATCTACCACTTGTGAGCTGTGACCTTGAGAAAGTAATAATCTTAGAACCTTGATCATCCTGTGTCTTAAAATGGGGATAACCTCATACAGTTGTCTGTCAAGGTCAATTGAAATCATGCAGATAAAGTTCCTAGCACAATGCCTAGCTAGTAAGTGCTAGTTGATTTCTTTTTCTAATGCAAACTTTGTATGAAATATATACAATAGAAAAATGCACAAACCCTAGGTACACAGCTTGATGATTTTTTTTCAGATGAATGCATCTATATAACCACACCTAGATCAAGAAACAGAACATTACTAACCCACCTGAATACCCCCTTATGCCCCTTCCAATCACGGTCTCACCTTATAGATAAATTTTGAATGTTTTTGAAATTCACATGAATGGAATTATAGATTAAATTCTCTTTTGCGCCTGACTTCTTTTGCTCAGCATTATGTTTGTGAGACTGAACCATGTTGGTATGTGTAGTTGTGAGTTGTTTATCTTCCTTGCTGTATAATATTACACTGTATGAATATATCACAATTATTAATCCATCCTGTTGTCAATGGGCATTTAGGTGGTTTCCTTTTTATCTATTATGGATTTTGCTGCTAATTATCATTCTAGTACGTGTCTCTTGGTGAACATATGTAGGCATTTCTATTGTATATGTATATTTTTTATTGGGCATATTTCTAGAAGTGGAATTGCTGGGTTATAGGATATGCATATGTTCAGCTTTGGTAGACACTGTCAGTCAAATGGTTTTACAAAGTGGTTCTACTTCTTCCTTTTCCTTCTACAAAGGAATATCTCAAGGTTTTTTTAAATAAATGAGTTAGTAAGTTTACCATATGAATCTATTTGCCAAAATTATGTGGATAACCTGCATCTTCAGTAATATTCCCATTATATAAAGTGAAGTATGTCTGGGTGTGTTTGTAACTTTATTTCTGAGAGTTCCTTTTCCTGGGAATTATTCACTCTGCCACCAAAAAGTCATCTGACAGTTTCAAATATGGCAGGGCTTAAACTGGTTGATTTTCAGTAGTAGTTTCAGTGTTTATGCCAAGCTTTTCTCACCTTTCAATTCTGTGAGCGTAACCCTTGAATTATTTACTTGCTCTCATTGAGTCTTGGCTTGCAGCAGGGACAGTCAACAGAATACACCCACTGTCATTATTCAGCTCAAACAACATTCACAAAAATTCTGCCTTCAAAATGGCCTAAAGAATTGTTATTTTGCAATCTCCCAAGTTATGTAAGTTTTCTCCTTCCGATTTAAGAAGTTTGATGCTGCCTTCTGTGTTTACTATCCCCGTCATTTATTGCTTGCCTCTTGTGGACAGAGAGCACAGAGTGAATTACTTTACGTGTGTTTCATTTAATTTTCATAGCAAGTCCATCAAAGAGGAATCATCACAGATTACTGAGCCAAGGCACAGAGAGGTGTTAAGCTGCTCCACAACAGCTCCCGGGTGGTGGAGTCAAGGTTCTAACCACAGTGCACAGGACTCCGAAGTCAGAGCTCTTTCCTTCTATCACACATCTTCATATCTCTGTATCCTTCCCTCAGAAGTACTTAAATCACAAAGAACAAAACACTCTGTGCAAAGAACTGCCTGAAGCGAATGTTCTGTGTACTCAAGTTCATTAGCTGGTTGTGAGGAGACTCTCCAGTGAATGCATTATCTGTGCTTTTAGTCAGTAAAGGCTGAAAACTCTGCATCTGTGAACTCTTTGTCTCTCTTCTCTCCTTGCCAGCTAGCGCAATTATTCTGCGACCAACACAGCCTTTCTCTCCTATTCCTGTTACCTGATACCCCATGCTCGATTCACATTGGATTCCAAATCAATTGTAAATTTTTAGCAAATTGCAAATCCAGGCTACCTCCCACTCCTGCTCTGCACCCCCTCCCCATTTCCCTCTGTTTATCTTCTATTCCCACTGCCATCAAATTGAGCCTTCACCTATTATTTTATGTCTGCTCATCCTCTATTATTTCAGGTCTGAGCAAAGCAATGGAGACTTCCTTTCTTGTACCATCTGTGCTCTCTAGGAGGTTAATGTAGCAATATTTGTAAAAATTAGTGAAAAGGAATCTTCTCTTTGATCCTTCCCACCTGTAGCTACAGTTCTGGGTTGTTTTTTTTTTTTATGGCCAGATTTTTGACATCTGGGAATATGATTCCAAGACTACAAAATCTTTCAGTGGCAAAGGGAAAGATTCTAATGTTCGACCTCCACAAAAATAATAACTTCTATTTATTAAGCTCCTACCATGTGCTGGGCATTATTCAGGGTAACTGTGTAATTAATTAATTAGGCTGCGTTGGGTCTTCATTGCCGTGCGCGAGCTTTCTCTAGTTGCGGCAAGTGGGGGCTACTCTTCATTGCGGAGCACGGGCTGTAGGCGCGTGGGCTTCCATAGTTGCAGCACGTGGGCTCAGTAGCTGTGGCTCATGGGCTCTAGAGCACAGGCTCAGTAGTTGTGGCGCACGGGCTTAGTTGCTCCGCGGCATGTGGGATGTTCCCGGACCAGGGATCGAACCCATGTCCCCTGCATTGGCAGGTGGATTCTTAACCACTGTGTCACCAGGGAAGTCCCCATATGACATATTAATTTATCAACATGACAACCCTATGAATTCTGTTACTCCCATTTTACAGATGAGGAAATTGAGGCAGAGAGAGTTAAGAAATTGACTCATGGTTATCAGCTTAAAAATGGCAGCATGAGGATTTGAACCCAGGAAGTCTAACTCTAGTAATGTTTACTCATTCTGCTCCCCTGCCCAATGGTGGATGAGTCCTGGAAAGAGCTCTGTATCTGAAGTTAGGAAACTGGGATGGTTACTGGCCCTGCCATTTATTAGCCGGCCGTTTAGAGTGGAGAGGACGCTCAGTTTCCCTATGTGTAAAATGAGGACAAGCTGGGTTGATGTGATGTCCCATGAGAGTGCTGCATGTAAAAGTTCTCTGTGAGCTACAAAGCAAAGGCTAGAGCGGCATTATGAGTATTGTCTCCTCGCATTACTCTCCTTGAGATGCAGGCTCAGTTCATTTAGATTTGATTCAAAACACATAATGGGGCTGCAAGGAGCTGGCATTAATAACCATTTGCTCTTTTGTCAAGCTGGTGGGTTGCTTCATCACCATTTCTGCTACCTCCAAACTATGAAAACAGCCAGATTTTGGCCCATTGGAAGAACATAAAAATATTTGAAGTGTTTCTGAAATTAGGCTTCACTTGACATTGGAGCTCTACTTTCACAGGTCTACTGATACCAAAATCCAGTTTGTTGCAGGAGCCCCACCTCTTCCTAAACCAGGCCTCAGATACATGGAGGGCATGATGCTTGGGAAGAACCTCCGAAGGGTTGAGGTCCTTGGAATGAGTAGGGTCCAGCCCTGCTCAGTTTTCTTTGCCAAACTCCTGAGCAGCTTGGTTTCTAGGGAAAATACCTAATTTCTGGTATGACAGTACCTTAAGTGGGAAACAGCAAGGCGTAGTGGAAAGAACACAGGGAGATTTGGGTCCTTTTGAATGATGGCTCCTTGAAATACCACCAAATTACCTGCAGCCAAGACAAGGCTGAGTTTATTGTTTGCTTCAGTCAGGCGAACGCCACCTTGATGGAGTAGCATCTCAGGGTGAGAAAATTTAAGATATTTATGAGGTTTTGAGGAGGTCTTGATAAGGATTGGGTGAGGATCAAGATAGAATATTGATAGTTTAGAATTAGGGAACACAGCAAGGCAAGAGTTTCTAAGGGTCTTGGGAGTATCAATAGTCATTTGATGCTATCATTGAAAAACCAGGCAGTTTTAAGTAGGTTTTTGGGAAGTCTTTGAAATGAATAATAAAGTTATTTGTAACTTATATCTTCCTGGCCAGGAGTTTCCTGGAAGAGCAAAGTCATGTTGATGAAGACAGTGGAATAGTAGGGTCCTGTCAGTGAAGCCAGTGGAAGAGTCTCAGTGTAGACAGTGAGCTGCAGGTGTAGACAGTTTTCACCTGTCAGCCTGACCCTTGGTAGGAGCTTACCAGCTGTGTAACCTACATCATTTTGTGTGAGATGGAGATACTCATACTTACAAGATATTTTTGAGGATTGATTCATAGAACATACATAAAATACCTTGAACAGAGTAAGTACTCGATTATTAGTAAGTTTCTGAACTTTCAAGAACAACTGCCAAAAACTATCTTGAAGAACTGTGCTCTGCAAAATCAGGAAGCTGCTATCATAGCTGATGGTTCGAGAATCTCGCTGCTGTAGCCACGACCCCTGGCAGCAGAGCAAATGTGCTACACCTTCCTTTCTCTGCATGTGACTTAGCTCCAGATGGAAATCTTGTGCGGTGCATATACTTGTTGGAACCTAATTCACACACAAAACCCCAGCTGCAAGGGCATCTGGGAAGTATGGTTTTTGGTTTTCCAGCCTCTTCATGCTACAAAGAGGTTGGACTGGGTATTGAGCAAAACAGTCAGTTCACATTATCCACATAGACAGTGTGCTACTGAAACCTTACCCAGACACTCTGCTCTTTCCCCATCCTTATCATTTCACTGCCTATTAGACTCCTAACCTCCAAAGGAAGCAAAGGCAAGGAGTGAAAGAGAAATAAATTGCTCTGCTTTGCTTCTTGCAGATGAAAGAAGTAAGGTTAAAATTAATGGCTGCTGGTATAGTGCACAGAGCTCCAGAGTTGTGGAATTACACCTGAGTGTCTACTCAGGTTCGTTGTTCTCATTCTGCTTACCCCAGGCTTTGGGCAAGGTGATTATCCCCATAGCGCAGATGTGGCTCACATCCTTCCCCTCCTACCACTACCATGCCTGTACTTAGCCTGCTCTTCATTTAGTCATTCATTAATCAGGCCACGTCACACACTTGCATAAGAAATGGATGTCTCTGTTGTGCACCCAGACATCTCCCACCACCATCTTGCAAATCCCTTTGAGATCTCTCCTCTGAATGGGGAAGGGAAAGAGCAGTGTTCAAGTAAGTGGAAGCCTGGATTTTTGCCTTAGGGCAGCCCATTTCTCTGCTGTGTGTATTGGTCAGCTCAGGCTGCCATAACAAATACCACAGACTGGGGGGCTCAAATAATAGATATTCATTTTCTCACAGCTCTTGAAGTTGGAAGGCCAAAATCAAGGTGTTGGCAGGTTTGGTTTCTCCCGAGGCTTGTCTCCTTGGCTTTCATGGCTACCTTCTTGCTGTGTCCTCACATGGCCTTTTCTCTGTGTGTGCTTATCCCTGATGTTTCTCTCTTCTTATAGGGACACCAGTCCTATTGGATTAGGGGCCCAGTCTTATCCTCTCATTTAGCCTTAGTTACCTCTGTAAAGGCCTCCTCTCCAAGTACAGTCACACTGAGGGTTAGGGCTTCAACATACAAATGGGGGAGTGGGCACAATTCAGTCCCTAACACTGTGTGGTCTTGGACAAGTCATTTAACCTCTGACCTCCATTTCTCCATGTATAACCTGAGAGGATTGGGGAATATGACTTCCTTTCAGCTCGTTGATTCTACCATCTCTTTGGGGGAAGTTCAGCTCCTAAATGACAACTGAGGGGGTGACTTGTTTTCTGAAGAGAGACCAGTGGCTTATGCCACCTTCTCTTGACCTTGACACCCCACTGCAGAGTCCCTTCCTGCTCGGTTTCCATCACTCTTCTAGCATTTTCCATACTCACTGCATTGTACTTGTAACGATTCTTTGGCGTGTCTGTCTTTCCCACCGTCTTTACAGACAGGGACTCCTCTTTATCTTCTTAACTTTAAAAAGAAAGGCCAAACCTACCCTGCGTGATTTGCAAACAGGAAATACCAAAGCACTGTTCTAGGTCCCACTTTAGTTTCTGTATTTTACCTCCAGCAGGAAGACTTGCACCTGCTCCCCCTTTATTCGTGTTCCTTACTCCGTTACCAAAAAAGACTGCTTATTTTATCACCAGTGGTGATGGGATCACATCAGATAACATTTGTGATGTTCAAGAAGTACAAAGTCAAGTGAGCTCACATGTCATTACAAAGATGAACTATTGCCTTTGTTAGGTGGCAGAAAGGGGCTTCTCTGGAGGTGAAGGTTAATGTTCATTTTTCACAGTGAAGTATAAAAAGGTCATAAGGAGTGATAAAATTTTCGTAGTGTTTACGGTGTCTCCTCTTGCTTGGCCTGTGCTTTCGATTGCATTTAAGGCAGGAGGTATATGATTTAGGGCCTTAGCTGATCTGCATAATCCATTAAAATGTCACTTTTTTTTTTTTTTTTTTATTCACACACACACACACTGTATTTTATTTTTACAAGACATAAATAGACTGACACCAAGCATTGTACATGGATGACCACAACAAAAGCAACAATGATTGCAATTACCAAACATGAAACACACTCATACTATGTCATAATATTGACATTCAGTCCAGTAATCCTCCACTGTAACAGCTCCTTTACTTTGCAGTGAAAATTGATTTGTATATTCTTTGCCTCTGAGTCCTTGTGGGATTTTTTTTTTTTTTAAATTCAGACAGAAAGTCACAAAAATTATACTCATCCTCATCAGTTCACTCAGTCCCATGTAATTAATTTTTTTTTCATCTTGATCTTTTGTTAGCACTTTTATGAGTTCATCAGTTTTTCATTAGAGTTCTGAAAATGCTTATTCATTCAGTTCAGCAGTACAGTCAGTTACCAGAAACCTGTACTTGTCAGAGTCTTTTCCATGAATTTCTTGAAGATGAAACCCTTTTATAGGAACATATTTGCAAAATCATCAGAGTACACCCAGGACTGTCTGTAAATGACAAAAGACTTAAAAATGACCACGGTTAAAGATTTGATGAAAGTTCATAATAATGCAGTTGACAAGAAAATTAGTTATTTCTGAGATATACATTTTAAAGTAATAACTAGGATTATTACTTATAACATTATACCAGAACATATAAGATTTTTAGAAATTTCATGTAATGTCTGAAACATTTATATTAACATATTTCCATACATATTTCCATACAAATACAAATATAAGATTTTTAGAAATTTCATGTAATGTCTGAAACATTTATATTAACATATTTCCATACAAATAACCCAATGAAAGTTTAGTATTAGTTGTTTTGTTTGTTTTTTTATACTGCAGGTTCTTATTAGGCATCAGTTTCATACACATCAGTGTATACATGTCAATCCCAATTGCCCAATCCAGCACACCACCATCCCCACCTCACCGCAGTTTTCCCCCCTTGGTGTCCATATGACCATTCTCTACATTTGTGTCTCAACTTCTGCCCTGCAAACTGGCTCATCTGTACCATTTTTCTAGGTTCCGCATACATGCATTAATATACGATATTTGTTTTTCTCTTTCTGACTTACTTCACTCTGTATGACAGTCTCTAGATCCATCCATGTCTCAACAAATGACTCAATTTCGTTCCTTTTTATGGCTGAGTAATATTCCATTGTATATATGTACCACATCTTCTTTATCCATTCGTCTGTTGATGAGCATTTAGGTTGCTTCCATGACCTGGCTATTGTAAATAGTGCTGCAATGAACATTCGGGTGCATGTGTCTTTTTGAATTACGGTTTTCTCTGGGTATATGCCCAGTAGTGGGATTGCTGGGTCATATGGTAATTCTATTTTTAGTTTTTTAAGGAACCTCCATACTGCTCTCCATAGTGGCTGTATCAATTTACATTCCCACCAACAGTGCAAGAGGGTTCCCTTTTCTCCACACCCTCTCCAGCATTTGTTGTTTGTAGATTTTCTGATGATGCCCATTCTAACAGGAGTGAGGTGATACCTCATTGTAGTTTTGATTTGCATTTCTCTAATAATTAGTGATGTTGAGCATCTTTTCATGTGCTTCGTGGCCATCTGTATGTCTTCTTTGGAGAAATGTCTATTTAGGTCTTCTGCCCATTTTTGGATTGGGGTGTTTGTTTCTTTGATATTGAGCTGAATGAGCTGTTTATATATTTTGGAGATTAATCCTTTGTCCGTTGGTTCATTTGCAAATATTTTCTCCCATTCTGAGGGTTGTCTTTTCGTCTTGTTTATGGTTTCCTTTGCTGTGCAAAAGCTTTGAAGTTTCATTAGGTCCCATTTGTTTATTTTTGTTTTTATTTCCATTACTCTAGGAGGTGGATCAAAAAGATCTTGCTGTGATTTATGTCAAAGAGTGTTCTTCCTATGTTTTCCTCTAAGAGTTTTATAGTGTCCAGTCTTATATTTAGGTCTCTAATCCATTTTGAGTTTATTTTTGTGTATGGTGTTAGGGAGTATTCTAATTTCATTCTTTTACATGTAGCTGTCCAGTTTTCCCAGCACCACTTATTGAAGAGACTGTCTTTTCTCCATTGTATATCTTTGCCTCCTTTGTCATAGATTAGTTGACCATAGGTGCGTGGGTTAATCTCTGGGCTTTCTATCTTGTTCCATTGATCTATGTTTCTGTTTTTGTGCCAGTACCATACTGTCTTGATTACTGTAGCTTTGTAGTATAGTCTGAAGTCTGGGAGTCTGATTCCTCCAGCTCCATTTTTTTCCCTCAAGACTGCTTTGGCTATTCGGGGTCTTTTGTGTCTCCATACAAATTTTAAGATGATTTGTTCTAGCTCCGTAAAAAATGCCATTGGTAATTTGATAGGGATTGCATTGAATCTGTAGATTGCTTTGGGTAGTATACTCATTTTCACAATGTTGATTCTTCCAATCCAAGAACATGGTATATCTCTCCATCTGTTGGTATCATCTTTAATTTCTTTCATCAGTGTCTTATAGTTTTCTGCATACAGGTCTTTCGTCTCCCTAGGTAGGTTTATTCCTAGGTATTTTATTCTTTTTGTTGCAATGGTAAATGGGAGTGTTTCCATAATTTCTCTTTCAGATTTTTCATCATTAGTGTATAGGAATGCAAGAGATTTCTGTGCATTAATTTTGTATCCTGCAACTTTACCATATTCATTAATCAGCTCTAGCAGTTTTCTGGTGGCAGTTTTAGGATTCTCTATGTATAGTATCATGTCATCTGCAAACAGTGACAGTTTTACTTCTTCTTTTCCAATTTGTATTCCTTTTATTTCTTTTTCTTCTCTGATTGCCGTGGCTAGGACTTCCAGAACTATGTTGAATAATAGTGGTGAGAGTGGACATCCTTGTCTCGTTCCTGATCTTAGAGGAAATGCTTTCAGTTTTTCACCATTGAGAATGATGTTTGCTGTGGGTTTGTCATATATGGCCTTTATTATGTTGAGGTAGGTTCCCTCTATGCCCACTTTCTGGAGAGTTTTTATCAGAAATGGGTGTTGAATTTTGTCAAAAGCTTTTTCTGCATCTATTGAGATGATCATATGGTTTTTATTCTTCAATTTGTTAATATGGTGTATCACATTGATTGATTTGCGTATATTGAAGAATCCTTGCATCCCTGGGATAAATCCCACTTGATCGTGGTGTATGATCCTTTTAATGTGTTGCTGGATTCTGTTTGCTAGTATTTTGTTGAGGATTTTTGCATCTATATTCATCAGTGATATTGGTCTGTAATTTTCTTTTTTTGTAGTGTCTTTGTCTGGTTTTGGTATCAGGGTGATGGTGGCCTCATAGAATGAGTTTGGGAGTGTTCCTTCCTCTGCAATTTTTTGGAAGAGTTTGAGAAGGATGGGTGTTAGCTCTTCTCTAAATGTTTGATAGAATTCACCTGTGAAGCCATCTGGTCCTGGACTTTTGTTTGTTGGAAGATTTTTAATCACAGTTTCAATTTCATTACTTGTGATTGGTCTGTTCATATTTTCTGTTTCTTCCTGATTCAGTCTGGGAAGGTTATACCTTTCTAAGAATTTGTCCATTTCTTCCAGGTTGTCCATTTTATTGGCATAAAGTTGCTTGTAGTAGTCTCTTAGGATGCTTTGTATTTCTGTGGTGTCTGTTGTAACTTCTCCTTTTTCATTTCTGATTTTATTGATTTGAGTCCTCTCCCTCTTTTTCTTGATGAGTCTGGCTAATGGCTTATCAATTTTGTTTATCTTCTCAAAGAACCAACTTTTAGTTTTATTGATCTTTGCTATTGTTTTCTTTGTTTCTATTTCATTTATTTCTGCTCTGATCTTTATGATTTCTTTCCTTCTGCTAACTTTGGGTTTTGTTTGTTCTTCTTTCTCTAGTTTCTTTAGGTGTAAGGTTAGATTGTTTACTTGAGATTTTTCTTGTTTCTTTAGGTAGGCTTGTATAGCTATAAACTTCCCTCTTAGAACCGCTTTTGCTGCATCCCATAGGTTTTGGGTCGTCGTGTTTTCATTGTCATTTGTCTCTAGGTATTTTTTGATTTCCTCTTTGATTTCTTCAGTGATCTCTTGGTTATTTAGTAACGTATTGTTTAGCCTCCATGTGTTTGTCCTTTTTACGTTTTTTTCCCTGTAATTCATTTCTAATCTCATAGCGTTGTGGTCAGAAAAGATGCTTGATATGATTTCAATTTTCTTAAATTTACTGAGGCTTGATTTGTGACCCAAGATGTGATCTATCCTGGAGAATGTTCCGTGCGCACTTGAGAAGAACGTGTAATCTGCTGTTTTTGGATGGAATGTCCTATATATATCAATTAAATCTATCTGGTCTATTGTGTCATTTAAAGCTTCTGTTTCCTTATTTATTTTCATTTTGGATGATCTGTCCATTGGTGTAAGTGAGGTGTTAAAGTCCCCCACTATTATTGTGTTACTGTCGATTTCCTCTTTTATAGCTGTTAGCAGTTGCCTTATGTATTGAGGTGCTCCTATGTTGGGTGCATATATATTTATAATTGTTATATCTTCTTCTTGGATTGATCCCTGGATCATTATGTAGTGTCCTTCCTTGTCTCTTGTAACATTCTTTATTTTAAAGTCTATTTTATCTGATATGAGTATAGCTACTCCAGCTTTCTTTTGATTTCCATTTGCATGGAATATCTTTTTCCATCCCCTCACTTTCAGTCTGTATGTGTCCCTAGGTCTAAAGTGGGTCTCTTGTAGACAGCATATATATGGGTCTTGTGTTTGTATCCATTCAGCCAGTCTGTGTCTTTTGGTTGGGGCATTTAATCCATTCACGTTTAAGGTAATTATCGATATGTATGTTCCTATGACCATTTTCTTAATTGTTTTGGGTTTGTCTTTGTAGGTCCTTTTCTTCTCTTGTGTTTCCCACTTAGAGAAGTTCCTTTAGCATTTGTTGTAGAGCTGGTTTGGTGGTGCTGAATTCTCTTAGCTTTTGCTTGTCTGCAAAGCTTTTGATTTCTCCATCAAATCTAAATGAGATCCTTGCCGGGTAGAGTAATCTTGGTTGTAGGTTCTTCCCTTTCATCACTTTAAGTATATCATGCCACTCCCTTCTGGCTTGCAGAGTTTCTGCTGAGAAATCAGCTGTTAACCTTATGGGAGTTCCTTTGTATGTTATTTGTCGTTTTTCCCTTGCTGCTTTCAATAATTTTTCTTTGTCTTTAATTTTTGCCACTTTGATTACTATGTGTCTCGGCGTGTTTCTCCTTGGGTTTATTCTGTATGGGACTCTCTGCGCTTCCTGGACTTGGGTGGCTATTTCCTTTCCCATGTTAGGGAAGTTTTCGACTATAATCTCTTCAAATATTTTCTCTGGTCCTTTCTCTCTCTCTTCTCCTTCTGGGACCCCTATAATGCGAATGTTGTTGCGTTTAATGTTGTCCCAGAGGTCTCTTAGGCTGTCTTCATTTCTTTTCATTCTTTTTTCTTTAGTCTGTTCTGCAGCAGTGAATTCCACCATTCTGTCTTCCAGGTCACTTATCCGTTCTTCTGCCTCAGTTATTCTGCTATTGATTCCTTCTAGTGTAGTTTTCATTTCAGTTATTGTATTGGTGATCTCTGTTTGTTTGTTCTTTAATTCTTCTAGGTCTTTGTTAATCATTTCTTGCATCTTCTCAATCTTTGCCTCCATTCTTATTCTGAGGTCCTGGATCATCTTCACTATCATTATTCTGAATTCTTTTTCTGGAAGGTTGCCTATCTCCACTTCATTTAGTTGTTTTTCTGGGGTTTTTTCTTGTTCCTTCATCTGGTGCATAGCCCTCTGCCTTTTCATCTTCTCTATCTTTCTGTAACTGTGGTTTTTGGTCCACAGGCTGCAGGATCGTAGTTTTTCTTGCTTCTGTTGTCTGCCCTCTGGTGGTTGAGGCTATCTAAGAGGCTTGATGGGAGGCTCTGGTGGTGGGTAGAGCTGACTGTTGCTGTGGCGGTCAGAGCTCAGTAAAACCTTAATCCACTTGACTGTTGATGGGTGGGGCTGGGTTCCCTCCCTGTTGCTGTGGTGGTCAGAGCTCAGTAAAACCTTAATCCACTTGACTGTTGATGGGTGGGGCTGGGTTCCCTCCCTGTTGGTTGTTTTGCCTGAGGCAACCCAACACTGGAGCCTACCGGTGCTCTTTGGTGGGGTCAATGGCAGACTCTGGGAGGGCTCACGCCAAGGAGAACTTCCCAGAGCCTCTGCTGCCAGTGTCCTTATCCCCACGGTGAAACAGAGCCACCACTCGCCTCTACAGGAGACCCCCCAACACCAGCAGGTAGGTCCGGTTCAGTCTCCCCCAGGGTCACTGCTCCTTCCCCTGGGTCCCGATGCACACATTACTTTGTGTGTGCCCTCCAAGAGTGGGGTCTCTGTTTCCCCCAGTCCTGTCAAAGTCCTGCAATCAATTCCCTCTAGGCTTCAAAGTCTGATTCTCTAGGAATTCCTCCTCCCGTTGCCGGACCCCCAGGTTGGGAAGCCTGACGTGGGGCTCAGAACCTTCACTCCAGTGGGTGGAATTCTGTGGTATAAGTGTTCGCCAGTCTGTGAGTCACCCACCCAGCAGTTATGGGATTTGATTTTACTCTGATTGCGCCCCTCCTACCGTCTCACTGTGGCTTCTCCTCTGTCCTTGGACGCGGGGTATCCTCCTTGGTGAAGTCCAGGGTCTTCCTGTCAATGATTGTCCAGCAGCCAGTGGTGATTCTGGTGCTCTCGCAAGAGGGAGTGAGAGCACGTCCTTCTACTCCGCCATCTTGGTTAATCTCTCAAATGTCACTTTTTTAATTGCAGAAGCTATTCCTCTGAAGCTCACACCTGCTGCTGCTGGAATTTATAGCTATGGCATGATGTGATTTGTGTTTGAAATGAATGTAGCCACCTCTGCCATGCCAGGTGTCGCTCAGTAATGTCGCCCTGATCATCCTCAGAAACTGGGGCCGGTAGAAATGACTCCCCCACGAGGAAGTTCTGTGTTCTCCTCCTAGAATCTTTGAGGACCTGCTTCTCTGCTTCAGAAATTACTGTGCCGGCTCCCTGTTTATAGAGGGCAGAATTCTATAGGCAACATCAAATAAGAGTGGACTTCAAGGAAGGCTTTGGAAATTGATTGTTTATAGTAAATTGGTGACAGCCGTTAGGCCAAGAAATGGCAGAAGTAGCTTTCATTAGTGCACATCGAAGGGACTTGCTGGGACAGTGTAGGGCAGCTTGTTTCTAGAATCCCAGAACTGTTTGTCTCTAAAGTAAACAGATTTTAGGGACACGGATATTGGACTCAAGCTTCTCAGGTACTTGCAAAAAAAGATGAGGGCTCCTAGAACCGGGGCAGCCAGCCCTGAGGGCAAAGTTTTGGTGATGCTGGAGAGGACGTGGGCATGGCCAGAGAGGAGAGGGAGGCTGAGACACCTAGGGAAATTATCTAAAACTTGGGGGTGTGAAGGCCTTGAGCTCCTGGGGGTAAGAAACAAGATGAAGCTAGTGCAAGGGTTCCCAAGTTTCCTGTTCCTCAGAGTCAACTAACTGTGGAGCTTCTTCAAGTACGGTTAGCTGGGGCCCTGGAGCGTCTGTCTCAGTAGGCGTGGGGTGGTTGTAGCCAGATATGAAGCTGAGTTTGAGAACCACCAAGACAGGGAAACAAACAGGAGGGAAAGCATGTGGGAGCAGCATGGTGCTGTGGAAAGAACACGGGCTTGGGAGTCACATAGACCAAGTTAAAGTCTCACTTAGGCAGGTTACCACTGGAAACTCCATTTCCTCTACCCCCTTTCCATCTGTGCTTTCCCAGGCCCCCAGAAACTGTAAACCTAAAAATTCCTTTTCCATGGCTCCAGTACAGGGAGGGTTTGGCCAATCTAAGGCACTTCCATGACATCCAGAAGCAGAGGCCACAACTTCCACTACTGTTCTTTCTCTAGGAGACCACAGGCATGGCTGTGTTGGCTTCTTTTCTGCAGTATCCCAATTCTTTGGTGTGATTTTGGGTGTGTTCCTGGAAGTTCTGTCTTTAGAGGTTGTTTCTTCAGACCTCCCAACAAATTCCTGAAGCCATTTATTATGTCTAGGAAACCCCTTCCTGCTTATATTGGCTTTTCTGCTATCAAAGTCTGGCTGATACATGGAGACTATAATATCTTACTGAAAGTATCGTTGGGAGGATTAATGAGATAACATATGTCGAGTATCCATACATTGCTGGCCCTCAGTAGAATTAATTTCTTTTCAGAAAGGAACACAATTTCCAACTAGACCACATTGGAAGAGACAATCGAAGGAGTCATTGTTAATCAGGGAATCAGCCATGCAATGTGACTAAGCACCAGCTGCATACTTCCATCACAACATTGCAATTCATGGTTGCCCAGGTGAATCTGAGTTATCTGGTCATCCATCCCACAAAATGCAAAGCCGTGGCACACAGGATGGATGACTGTAAAATCTAAGTCCCAAATACACGCTGGTGTTGGAGTGTTCTATCGAGCCATCCTTGCATGGATGACATGTGTCAAGGATATAGGCTCTGGAGTCTGACTGCACAAGTTCAAATGCCTTGTTACCCTCTCCAGCTTGGGTTAATAACCTCAGCTCTCTGAGCTTCAGCTTTTCCACCTTAAGATGGGGATATTAAGAGTATCTACCTTAGCATTGCTGTGAGGATTGAATGGATTAATGCATATGAAAGGCTCAGCCCAGCCTGGCCCGTGGTGAATATGTATGCCATAAATGTTAGCTAGTATTAGGTTGAGAGTGATAATTTATCTAGAGAGCTTCTTCTAAGGAAGAAATTTGCCTGAGGTCTTTTTCACAAGCTTGTTAACCATTTCTCTTGGATCATCTTGATAATGTACTGCTGTAAGTGTATGACTAACTCAGAATATTCTGATTTTAACACTATACATGATCAGGTAAAATTCCAGTGGCTAGATTATTTATTTTGTTGATTATATTATTGTGAGAAATCTTCATTAAAAGATGATCAAATTTGTAGTTTCAAAAATAGACAAGGTAACAAGTATAGATATCCTGATATTTTTCTGAGTGACAATTTAATGGACATAGAAAATAATTATGGGACTTCCCTGGTGACGCAGTGGTTAAGAATCTGCCTGCCAATGCAGGGGATACGGGTTCGAGCCCTGGTCCGGGAAGATCCCACATGCCGCAGAGCAACTAATCCTGTGTGCCACAACTACTGAGCCTGCACTCTAGAGCCCGCGAGCCACAAGTACTGAAGCCCGCGTGCCTAGAGCCCGTGCTCCGCATCAAGAGAAGCCACCGCAGTGAGAAGCCTATTTACCACAACGAAGAGTGGCCCCCGCTCGCAGCAACTAGAGAAAGCCCGTGCGCAGCAACAAAGACCCAACTCAGCCAAAAATAAATTAATTTATAAAAAAAAATAATAATAATTATGGTACAGTGGACTCATTTTTTTAATACACACAATTAGGCTTTTAATTTGGCCATCATTTTCTTAAAATATTTACCTTTTAATACCGCAGTGGTGGTAATGATTAATACATAATAGTCACATTTTTTTCAGGCAATCTAGTTTATTTCTGTTTTATATCAATCCCAAGGAAAGGAGGTATAAGGCAAGGAGGTGGTTCTACCTCATGAAGCCATCCAGGGATTCAGATGCTTTTCTCTTGCTCCTTAGCCATGTCCTAAGGTGTGTCCCTTGTTCATACAGTACAAGCTGGCTTACCAGTTACATATGTTATGTTCCAACCCAAAGGGAGAGTATGAAAGAATGGAGGGACAGCATTTTCTTTGTAAGAAATAGAATATCACTTTCGTTCACATTCTACTGGTGAGAACTTAAGTCACCTGGTCACGTCATTTGCAAAGGATAACGAAATGTTGCTGATGGTTACTATGTATTGTACTAGGCACTATTCTAAACTCTTTTAATGCCATGTCTCCTTTAGTCCTCACATCAGCTATGTAAGGAAGGTATTTCATAGGTGAGAAAATCGAGGCAGAGAGAAGTAAAGCGACTTGCCCAAAGTCACACAACAAGTAAGTGTAGTGCTGGGATTTTTATCTGGGTCTGTCAGGTTCCAAGGCTCATGTTCATATCCACCGAGACAGAAGAGAAAAAAGAAAGCTAAGAAAAAAATTGCACAGGGTTGAGAAATCTGAGCTCAGGTCACCTTTGTCAGTGTCACATTGGCTCCAGCCCCCTTCCCCCACTGCACGCTTGATGATGTGGTGCAATTGATGTCAGGACACAGAGACAGAGACTGTCAGCAGTGCTTTCTCCCAGGCCTCCCCTACATGGTGGCCAAGAGTGTCAGCTGGGAAGCTTTCCTCTAAATTTATAGTCAAATTCATCTAGTGTCTTTAAGAAAAAATGAATTTCAGATGTTATATGGTGTTTGGGACTGTACTGAACTGTTCACAAATAGACTCCAAAAATGGGGTAAAATGAAAGTAAATCAAATTTCTTCCAACTCAATAGAATATTCCCTGGTGACCTAGAGTCTTATCATGGAGGGATTGACAGTTTTCCTCACAGGGGTTGGGGTGGAGGTGGATTGCAAATGTACAGAAGGTTTGGATGGTCGGAGTCTTTGGGTGCTGGTAACACTCACACTAGCTGAACCAGAGATGGGGATTTTATTGGAAGCCTGCAGGGATACATCAAGGAACCCCAGAAGAGAGAGTACCACCGGGCTTGGTGAGAGAAGAACCAGCAGATCCAGGGCCGGCCATCTCTGTTTCTATTGTCTGTCTCTGCCTCTCTCTCTCTTTCTTGTCCCACCGCCCCAATTCTCTCATCTCTGCTTCTCTCTGCTCCTCTCCTTTACGTTTATCTGAAAACTTTCTCTGGGTCCATGGTATTCAATACAAATAGCCAACCTGAAAGGGCAGCATGGAGTCCAGTGCCCGCCCCCCCAACACCTTACTGAAGCTCTCTGTGGCCCAGGGACAGCTTGATTGCTGCAAGGTCAGGTACAGTTAGCTCCCCCTGGGGCAGGTGTCCACTCTCGGACACCTGAGTGTCGGCAATAGGGGATGATAGCAAACCAGCTTCGTGTTTTCAGGAGAGGGCACTTGCTGGCAGAGGGGCTGTGCACTGCACAGAAGCTCCAAATGGTGTCTTCTGCAGCTGGACAGAATAATGACTGTTTGTTGGTCATTTACCTTGTACCAGACTCTCTACTGTCTGAAAATGAAAATCAAGACTGCCTTGATCATTCCATAGTATTTTACTTATACCCCAATCTAGGGCATCTGGACAGGTCCAAGGCCCAAGGAGGTAAACGGCAAAGGCAGATGCAGTTACAGCTCTCTTTGCTCCGGGTACAAAGGTCGCTTGCTTGGAGAGTTTGGTTCGTGTTGCAGCGTGAGCTGCACAGCTGCTCCTCGCCGTTCCAGGTACCTCTTTTGAGGCATCTGGGTGACTTCAAGGTTGACAACCGGGAAAAGCTCCAGAGGTTTATCTTTTTAGAGGTTAAATGTTACACGTGGTCTTGGAGTCAACTAGAGGAAGAATAAACTCAGCAAAACTAGGGTAGTATTTTATGCAAAATCACTAAAAAATTCAGAGATAATGAAAATTTTAGTCTGGAGCATTCGTTTCCCAGAATGTGTGGTGGAAACCGCACACTGATCAACGCTTTGCAAATCGCATGACTTTTACAGGTCTACACTGCCTGATGCTAGCCATGGGGACATCTCAACAGGATTTTCCCTCCACCTTCTCATTTTCTGTACCAGATTTGGAGGACTTCAGTGAAAACCCAATCCTTGCAAAAGTGAATTGTCTTTTAAAAAGAGTTTATCCCTCCCTACTTTATATCACTTCGCTTTCCTACCAGGAGGCTTCGGAGCAGTCTTTCAACAGGCTTTGCCTAAGCGCTCACTGGCACTTTATTTAATCATAGTTTTATGAACTCTTCATATGCCACCAGCCAATTTTACAGCCCCAGAATCTTGCTTAGGAGACAGACACTGCATTTTCCCACAGTCGATTTTAAAGGCTTTACCATCTGGGATTTTTAGTAACTTGTGACTAGCAAACGGGTGCCGTGTTTTCAGGACTTTGCAGCCTGAAAACTCTAGGGTTGTTGTGCAGAAATGCCTGGTAATAAATAAATGATATACACTTGTTTCACATTCGTTTGAAAAGCTAACCATCAAAATAGATTTTAAGTAGCTGATATCTTGTTTAATTTGATTTATTGCCTTAGTGCCTTACTTGGTGGATAAAAGTCAGTACATTATTGCAAAGGTTATCATATTATGTCGGATTTTCTGAGAACGTTTGACCTGGAAAAGGATACTATTTCTCATCTCCTCCTCTCCACAGCTGTCACTGTGTTCATAGAAAATGGAAACCAACCAGGGTTAGGTTGACTTGGCTGAGGTCATATTTGCTTGCAAAGAACAGAAGCCACCTGAGCTAGTTGAAGCAAAAAAGTCTTATATTTTGGGAATCATGCAAGGGTATGTCACAGAACACAGTGGTCTGGAATCCAGCTGAGTGCCCCTAGAATGTGGAACCAGAGCAGCGAATCTAACTGTCTCTTCTTAAGATTACATGGTCTCTTGTCCGTGCAGCTCCTTGCATCTGTTTCATTCTTCTCTCTCTCTCTTCAAACCAGCATTCTCTGTTTTGGCACGTATGTGTGCCAAACGTGGCTTCCTGGTCTGTATCACTTCCCTAGTCAAGCACCCAACACAGAATGACAATGGTCTCCAGGTCCCAGTTTCAGATTCTGGGGGAACAGTTCAGTTAGCCCAGCTCTGACCAGTTATCAATTCCAGGTCCAAGCATCTGTGACCACATGACCAGAGATCTGCTCAGATGGGGCAATAAGAGCTGATGCTCAGGGGTGGAGCAGGGGAGGTGATGCAAGTAGGTTCTCTCAGGTGAGTGGTGAGGAGGAAATTGTCAGTATCTTGGACTCACTAGGTGTGGAAACAGCTAATTTGCATACCCCCTGTAGCCTGGAAGTCATGTCTATCCTCTGACCCATCCCTATTAATCTTGCTGATCTTTTCCTCTTTTTCATTTGGTCCCACAATCATCCTTTAACTTCCTCTCTCTGCTTCTCCTCACTTCATTTTCTCTCCCCTGTCTCTTAGTTGATGCTTCAGGAAAGTAACATGATGCATCTGGTGATAGAAAGCACACGGTCATTGGGAATCCAAGACCAGCCTCTAATTCAGACTTGCCCAGAGCTAGACCTTGGCCAAGTCACTGAACCACCCTTGGCCCTGGTTTCATCTTCTGAAAATGAATGGAGCTAGGCTAGATGCTGGAAGAAATCTTAGAGATCACGTTGTCCAGGCTGCTAAATATCTATCTGTCTGCTAATGCTACCATTGTGCAAATATGGCATCTGTGGCAAACATTACTAATAGATTCCAGCATGCTTCCCTGCTGATCCAGAACTGTGCTTAGAATCCTTCACAGCAGTCTGGGCAGCCACTACCAATCAGTTGGAGGCAACCCACCTTTGAGATGTGACCGATTAGCCATCTCTAAAGCAAGAAATCAAGGCTCAGATGTCTACCAATTTTTCTTCCTTTTACCTTCCTTAGAGGGATGGGATATGTGAAGTCATTATTCCTAATTTCCTGAAACTTTGAAGAAAAAATAAATGCCCTCTTCTGCCCTTTTCTTCCTAATATTCCTTCAATCCAATCCATCCAATTCAGCCTTTAATTTCTCCTATGGCTGAAAAATTGACAGTTCTTTTAGCAAAGATGTGGAATCGGCCACATTTGTCTGAGAGCCTCAGAATTAGACTGTCTCACTTTGCAACTGTGTGGTGGAAGGCAACAGTGAGTGTTATTTTACTTTTTGAAAATATGTTTTCTGCAGTTATATTTGGACTGAAAAAAGATCCTTGCATTCTCAGCTCAAATTATATTCAATGTTCCTAATTGCTGTTACCCTCAAATACGATATTGAGTGAGGTCACATCTTCAATTCACATTTCTCATCTATATTTACAAATGAAACAGCTTTGGAACATCTGCTCTGCCTACAGAACACTCATTTTTGCAGATGATGCAGCTGTAATGGCTGGTGGCAGAATTGTTTCCTCGACGACAATGCTGGGAAACATCTCCCTTTCCCTTTCTGCCTTTCCTGCTGGATGCTGTTTTTGTAAGTCGCCTTCTGGAGTACATTTCCCCAGGAGAGATGGGTTTAAACTTCTAAGGTAGCGTATTTCAATTATTTCTGTGGAAAGGCTGCCTCCTTAGAATAATTACTAATGGCAGCTTCCATGTGGTTAGGGTTAGGACCGCCTTATGTAACGGCCTTGAGGTGGGGGAGCTGTAGGTCTAGAAAGGAGACTGATTGTAAGTAGAGGGATGAAAGGAAACTTTTCCAAAGAAGACCAGACCTGGGAGAAAATGCCTGTCTCTAATGCATTGGAGCTGGGAGAAAATGCCTATCTCTAATGCACAGGAGTCTAGAGCTGGCTTCCTAGTAAAAAGAATCCTTGCTGGGGCTTCCCTGGTGGCGCAGTGGTTGAGAATCTGCCTGCCAATGCAGGGGACATGGGTTCGAGCCCTGGTCTGGGAAGATCCCACACCTAGTTGCCGCAGAGCAACTAGGCCCGTGAGCCACAATTGTGAGCCACAATTACTGAGCCTGCGCGTCTGGAGCCTGTGCTCCGTAACGAGAGGCCGCGATAGTGAGAGGCCCGCGCACCGCGATGAAGAGTGGCCCCCGCTTGCCACAACCAGAGAAAGCCCTCGCACAGAAACGAAGACCCAACACAGCCATAAATAAATAAATAAATAAACTACATTCCTTTAAAAAAAAGTAAAATGGGAAGAAAACATGTACTAGTAAATGATAAAACAAAAAAAGTAGAATAGTTATTAAAAAAAAAAAAAAAAAAAAAGAATCCTTGCTGTTGGTAGAGAATCTGGCCGTTACCACATTATTCCTCCTTGGAAAGGGGTAGTGCTCTAGGTGAATGAGGAAGAGTGGGGTTACGGTCCATAAAGACTGCATTTAAATGCTTTTTTGTGGTTGTTATGTACTTCCCATTTAAAAATATTATAAGGTAATAACAGTGAGGACTTAAATGCTTTCATTTCTGGAGCCAACTGTCATTTGCAGGAACTTCAGAGGACAGAGGTATATGTTGAATTGCACAGTGAGTAGGTGCTGACCCAGTTCAGACTGTGGGAACTCTACAGGTTCAAGGTGACACATTGTAAGGTCACAAAAGGAATGGAGGGCAGAACCTGGAGATTAAAAGAGACCTAAAAGACATAACAAATTTTTGTTTGTTTTTGGGCAAGATTAATATATATCTAGGATGATAACACTAGTAAAAAAATAACTTCCTAGATTAAATCATGCCATAATTAATGGGCTCTTCTAGATGATCAGTTTTACCCTCTCATGTTACAGAGGAAGAACCTGGGACCCAATCAGACAAAGTAATTTGCTTCACATCTAAGTGGGAGAAGGTAGGAGAACCATGGTCAGAATCCCGATGCCCTGGCCCATGTGTGATGTTTCTACTACTCCCCCTGAGTATGATCTTTGTCATACATTAATTTTATCTTTGAGTTGATTGAAATAGCTAAAATCACAGCAGAGCCAAGTACATATTGGAGACTACTTTGTGTTAATCTGTTCTGTTAATTGCTTTTCAAGCAAAATTGGCTATTTGTCCTTTATATAGTGGCTGTAAGTAAGCCCAGGAGCTGCAGCATTCTCTGACTTTCAGATTCAGAGAATAAAGTTATTCTTTTGCTTTCTACTTGTTTTGATATTATAAAGTCACTTTCAATGTTCAGCACTATTAAAATGCTCTAAAGTTGCACTTAAAGCTATTAAATAATCTTTACCTTTGTTATTAAATTTCTTTTTTTCCCAGTAGTTCTTCCAGCATTGATTTAAATTACATATTTTCACATGTAGCATTTTTCTTGGGGAATTCATTCTTATATAGACTGGATGTTTTGAAAATGGGAACTACCTGATGTAGGCTGGCATGAAAAATAACTAGTTAAAATTTCAGAATTCTGAATAAAGATGTGTATCACTACCATGAAAACAACTTAGCCAACAAATTCAACCTTCTGAAACAGATTTAAGATTAAATTATTCAATATTTCAATATAGTTTGAGAGAAAATAGATTTTAATGAAGTCTCTATAATAGAGATGTTGATTTCTATATGACATATATTTGTCATTGATTATTTCTATTTTTGAAAAGAGCCAGGATTTCAGGATCACTTACATGTAATTAACAACCCAACCAGTGTGCCACAAGAAACATTTAATTTCTCTTGGTATTTGTAAAGAGTGAACAAAACATGCTACTATTTCACTGGTAATGGTTCTAACAGTTATTTACTGTGAAAATAATAGTGTTAACAATTCAGGGTAGAAGAGGGAATTGTATGTTATTTATTTTGCTGATAATAGTGTATGTTTTTAACTTCAAGAAGCTTTATATTGATACTAGGTGGCAGTTCGGCAGGAACACACAGCATCTGCCCCCTACTCCCACCAAGTGGTGTGTAGTCAGTCATTCCTAGGCTTCTTCTGGACCAGAGTGGGAAGTGTGTTGGATAGGCCAGGTGCAGAGAGTACCAGCATTCTGGTTGCCTCTTGTGGGCAACTCTAGTTCTGGCCAGACTCTGTTGCTAGTCACAGATTGGCCTGGAGGAGACTGGAAAGATAAAGGAAAATCCATTGCCAATACTGAAAAATCATGTCTAATGATTCTGGTTAATACTAGGTAAGCCAAGGTATTGGGAGAGAGAGATGGAAATTCTGTCGAATGGAATAAATTTAAACTTAATATAGATAGATCTTACTATTTTATACCAAATGAGGGAAAATGTAGTCTCAGAAATGTCTAAATTATAGAATTCTTAAAAAATAAATGCTATCTTCATAGGACCACATGTGTAAACACTAAAGGCAAATAAACTATAAATGAACTGACACAACATTGTAAAGCAACTATACTCCAATAAAAATTAATAAAAAATAATATAAACTATAAATGGAAATTGCTATGAACATATTGGCTATCTTATTGAATTTTGGTGCTTCTAAAGGGTTTGAAAATTATTTACTTAGAATAAATATTTTCTTTTTTATCTTAGAGGTAATCGGTTTGATCATTATTCAGTCCTAATAGAGTTGATCAATAATTTCTTCCTATAAGAATCTGAATTAATAAATCCTGAAATAGTGATATTCATATTAATGAAGTGAGACTTCTGTAGTAAAACATATGCCTACATCAGTCACCAGTGAATATGAATTAAGAGTCAGTAATAATATTTGTATTAATATTGGCTACTTATTCTGCTTCTTTGGTCTCCACATAGATACTTGCAGGTTTTTAGTGTCTAATTGTAAGAAAATCGTCAGTATCCATGAAGCATCACACAAGCATCTTTTCCAGTAGAGCACTTTTTTTTTATAGACTTTTTTTTTTTTAAGTATTTGTTTATTTATTTATTTATGGCTGTGTTGGGTCTTCGTTTCTGTGCGAGGGCTTTCTCTAGTTGTGGCAAGCGGGGGCCACTCTTCAACGCAGTGCGCGGGCCTCTCACTATCGCGGCCTCTCTTGTTGCGGAGCACAGACTCCAGACGCGCAGGCTCAGTAATTGTGGCTCACGGGCCCAGCCGCTCCACGGCACATGGGATCTTCCCAGACCAGGGCTCGAACCCGTGTCCCCTGCATTGGCAGGCAGATTCTCAACCACTGCGCCACCAGGGAAGCCCAAGAGCACTTTTTTTTATGTCTCCAGTCGGGGGAAAACAGTCAAGTTACTGATATTATTATTTTACCTAAATTAAATTAACTTAATGCCCCAAGAAGGCATTAGAGCCAATCAGTATAATAATGGTGGTCCTTTACATTAGTGACAGTACTTTACAGGTTTCCTAGTGGTTACCCTTGTGTTATCTCAGTGATGTGCATCAATAGAAGAGTTCATGAATAAGTCTGATAAGGTACAGCGGGAAACAAGCAAACAGGAGCAGAATTTGTCAGCTGTATAATGACCAAGAGTATGTTTTCTGATTCTTTAATGGATTCAGTCCACCCATCAGTGCTTCTTTAGTTTTTCTGTGTGTCTGAAATTGCTCGAGGGCAACAACTTTAAATTCTGCAGTGATCTAAGCTAGAATTCCAAAGTGTTCTTCAGTTGGGATATTAAGTGGTGTCAAGCAAAAAAGAAGAAGAAAAAGTCCCACAGTCAACCAGCTTGAGTATTTTCTAGATGAAATAGATCTTTTGTTTATCGCACATTTTTCAGAGTCTTTAGTGTATTTGTTTGCACTGTGAATCTCCCACAAGAAATTTCCTGAACTGTTTTGAATACAGAACTTTTTTTCCCTCAAATCATTGCATGGGACCAGTATGTATTGGAACAGATGTTGGGACCTGGTTGTCTTTCCTTTTTCTCAGTTTTAAGAATGTCAGGTTGTCTGGATGTCCATAGGATTATTTTCTTATCAATATAAAAAAAAATCCTGTGAGATACAAGATGAATGAGAAGGACTCTGCCTATCATGAACAGCAATGCAAATGGTACAGAGTTGAGGTTGCACACATTGAGTCCAGAGTTGGGCCTAGGGTCATACTATTTGGTCTTTAAATGCAGTGGAAAGTTTTACATTCTCCTTTTGTGTGTATGGATGTTTTGTGCATGCACTTGTGTGTGTGTTTGTGTTGACTGTCACAAACCTTATAAAATTTTTATTATTTATTAATTGATAATTTATGCATTACATCATTTATTATTATATACACATACATAATTTTTATATAACTGCACAAATGTATCTTGGAGTGTACATAGATTTCTATTTTTCACTGCTGTCTTTTCCCGCCCCCTACATACACACATTTTTGCTTGGCTGCCCTGTATTCACTTACATATTTTGATCATTGCTTATTTGTTTAATATATCCATACTGGATTTGGGTGTTAAAGCAGTACTGGTTTCATAAAACAAATTGGGGACATTTTCATATATTTAAAAGGCCTGAATTAGTTTAATAACATTAGAATTACCTATTTTTTTAAATTTTTTTTTTTAACTTTTTTTTGGGGTTTATTTATTTAGTTATTTACTTATTATTTATGGCTGTGTTGGGTCTTCATTTCTGTGCGAGAGCTTTCTCTAGTTGCGGCAAGTGGGGGCCACTCTTCATTGCGGTGCGCGGGCCTCTCACTATCGCGGCCTGTCTTGTTGCGGAGCACAGGCTCCAGACGCGCAGGCTCAGTAGTTGTGGCTCACGGGCCCAGTTGCTCCGCGGCATGTGGGATCTTCCCAGACCAGGGCTCGAACCCGTGTCCCCTGCATTGGCAGGCAGATTCTCAACCACTGCGCCACCAGGGAAGCCCACCTATTTTTTTTAAAGTTAGATAGCTCTCAGCTGAATATATCTCATTCTGGTGCCTTTTTTAGTAGTGGCTCTTTTTTTTGTATATTAATTTGTTTAGGTTTTTCATATCTGGTTTAATTTTGGTTATCAAAAATTTTCTCATATAATAAGTAAATAAATATTAATAAATACATTAATTTTAAAATTTGAGATAAATATGTGAGAAGCTCTTGTTCTGTCTCTGCTTTCTTCTCTCAGCGTCTCAGCGATAGTTGTAGTTAGATTTGTAAAGAATCTTATTGGGAAAGTGTTCACTTGGCAACTATGCTGAATAAATCATCTTCAAAACCACATTCTTGACTGTGGAAATAAGCAGACTTCAGGGGAGAAATCTAATGCAGAAGCTCTGTGAGTCTTACTAATGCCTAAGAAAGCCAGATGGATTATTCAGGTACTCATTGGAGAATTACGGCTGGGGAAAAGGGATTCATTTTAAGGAAAGAGAACTATTCCTGAGAAGATAGAATAAGTTTACCCTCAAAAGTGGGAGTATAAGAATTTATTTTTATAATAGTTTAGAAAAAAGATATGCCTCTGAAACCTCTCAGTTGGATTTTGTGCCCCTTGATGATAATCATAACAAGTAACATTTTTTTTAACATCTTTATTGGAGTATAATTGCTTTACAATGGTGTGTTAGTTTCTGCTTTATAACAAGGGGCAAGACAGGAATAAAGATGCAGAGGTAGAGAATGGACTTGAGGGCACGGGGAGGGGGAAGGGTAAGCTGGGATGAAGTGAGAGCGTGGCATGGACGTATATACACTACCAAATGTAAAACAAGTAACATTTTGACTGCTAACCACATACCAGGTTATGTTTCAAATACCCTACATGGATTAATGCATTTAAGCCTCAAAACAGCCTGTGAGACAGCAATTCCTACCAACCTCAGAAAGGAGGAAACAGGCATAGAGAGGTACTAACTTGCCTAAATTTACACAGCTGGAACAAGGCCATCAGCTGCTCTGTCCCCAGGTCCCACACCCTAAACCGTGACCTTTGACCACCTTTCCAGTGAGATCACAGTTTTGTTTTGTTTTTTAATTTTTAAAAATTTTATTATTATTTTTTGCTGCATTGGGTATTTGTTGCTGCACGCGGGCTTTCTCTAGTTGTGGTGAGTGGGGGCTACTCCTCATTGCCGTGTGCGGGCTTCTCATTGTGGTTGCTTCTCTTGTTGCAGATGGAGCATGGGCTTCAGTAGTTGTGGCACGTGGGCTTCAGTAGTTGTGGCTCGCGGGCTCTAGAGTGCAGAATCAGTAGTTGTGGCGCACGGGCTTAGATGCTCCGTGGCATGTGGGATCTTCCCAGACCAGGGATCGAACCCATGTCCCCTGCATTGGCAGGCAGATTCTTATCCACTGCGCCACCAGGGAAGCCCTACAGTTTGTCAATCTTTGTAAAACAGCGACAGTCAGATAAAGCATTCAATATGTGTTTGTGGAATAAATGTTAAGTGATTGAGCAAATAAGGGAGATAACTGGCTGTAATACTAAGCAGAAGGGAAGTACTCTAATAGAGCTAAAAATAAAGAGTTGTGGCAACAGTGCCATCTTAATTATGGGACTATCACTTAGGAGTGGTTTACATTTAAACCTTTCAACATGGGGGAAGACTAGTAATATGTTGTCTTTTTGCTCAACTCTCTAAGCTCCTGTTACTGCTTTTCTCTAGGTACAGAATTTCCTAGATCTCCAGTATTTCTTGCCTAATGGATTTAAATGGTCTCAACTCTCCTTAAGGCCATTAGAATGAAATAGTCAAAATTAATACGAAATTTGGAAATGTTTGCCAATAGGATTGCCCTAGTTGTGAAGGTCAGTTACTGGTGGTTAATTGTGTCTTCTATCATTGAGTTAGGCCATCATGAAGTTTTAAATTTATAAATGACCCTATCCGAAAGCTCAGAAGGATGCCAGGGCATAGGGGTAGGAGAGAAACTACAAGTCCCATTGGTTTACTTCTCTTGATGCAGATGATCTTCTGTGTGTATGGTGTCCTAGTCCATAACACGAGGTCATTGTATCTGTCCCATCTGCCACATATGGATTTTGATGACAGAATTGGAAGGAGATGAGGCCATTATTTATAATACTGAAAATGTATAAGCAACCTGTATCCTAACAGTTAGGGGATGGTTAAACAAATTATGATACCACATCTTAGTGGAAATCATATACAGCCTTATCCAATATGGAAAAACGCCTTAATATAATGTTAGAAGACAAGAAGTAGGTGCACATTTGTATGTGCAGTGTGATCACCAGTCTGAAAAGCAAGCTAACCCAAACTTTCCCAAGAATGAAGTCTGGAAGTACAAGTCACCACAGTATGAATCCTAGTTTTCTTGATGTAGCTGGACATGCACATGGAGAGGGCTGAGGGCAGCACGGGGTTATTTTTCTTTTCTTTCTACTTTTCCATCTTTTCTGAATTTTCTGTAATGATCGCATATGCCAAGGTTTTTAAAAAACTGAAATGAATTTATTACTGTTATAAAGGGGGAAGATCAACTTTATTTTTAAACCTGTTTCACAAAGGATTTGAAAGCAATAAACTTTTTTAAAAAAAGAAAACAGCTGTGAAAGAGCTTTGAAAGTTAAAATGCTTCTGTCCAAGCAGTAAACAGAACCTTCTGTTTGCTGGCATCACTTCAAGGAATGGCAATTTGATTCTATTAACTGGTGCATTTCGTTTTAAAAAGCCCCAGGAGAAATCATCTTAGGTATAAACATCCCAGGCGCCAAACTTCAGGACTGTGGGGTCTGGGGTGTGGGGTGGATGCTTCAGCATAGCAGTGATGCTTAATCCATCTCTTTTGACCTTCTGGGAATCGAAGCCTGACAGGTCTTGGTGATTTAGAGCTGTGTTCCAGTAATGTTTGTCAAAGCAGCACCAAGGAGAGAAACTCATCATCAAACTCAGGAGAGGAGGGCAGCTACCATGTGGGCTGGAGGATGGAGCCCATCCCAGACCTGGAGATGGAGGAAGACCTACTCCTCATGTGGAACAGAGAGCCTTGGATCTAAGGTCAAAGGGGTTGAGTCATACTTGGCTATAGGGTAACTCTCAGAGTGACCTTGGCCAAGCCAGCACTTGACCTCCCTGAACCCTGGTTTCTTCACCTGTAAAATAGGGATAATAACCTTTATCTTCTACCTCACAGGAACTGTAAGGAACAAGGTGGGTTGAGGTTATGACAATACTGTGCAAACTGGAAGGGGTTCCACAGATGTGTGGGATTGTGACAGTGCATGATCTGCAGGCATTTCTAAGTCCTGACTGGTATCCAGATCCTCTGAGGAGGCTTCTGAGTACTTCCATGTCTCCTCTGGGCTCAACAGGTAATAAAATAACAATAACAATACTAGCTAGCAGTATAGGAGCCCTAGTACCAGGCAGTGTTCTAAGGACTTGACATGTATCACCTCATTTTAATCCTTAAAATGAGGATTAAAATTAAATCCTTAAAACAATTTCGTGGTACTGTGGGTGCCATGAAGTAGGGACTGTAATTGTCTCCTGAGGAAACTGAGGCACAGAGAGGTTAAGTAACTCGTCCAAGGTCACACAACAGATAGAGGAGTGAGTGGGATTTGAATCCAGGCAGTCTGACTATGGGGCCTGGTAGAAAGCCTCAGCTATTCTTCTCTGACATACAAGGAAGAAGAGTTTGGGATATTTATTAATTGGTTGCCTTAGTTTCCTACCTTTTTTTTTTTTTTTTTTAAATTTTATTTATTTATTTATTTATGGCTGTGTTGGGTCTTCGTTTCTGTGCGAGGGCTTTCTCTAGTTGCGGCAAGCGGGTGCCACTCTTCATCGCGGTGCGCGGGCCTCTCACTATCGCGGCCTCTCTTGTTGCGGAGCACAGGCTCCAGACACGCAGGCTCAGTAGTTGTGGCTCATGGGCCCAGTTGCTCCACGGCATGTGGGATCCTCCCAGACCAGGGCTCGAACCCGTGTCCCCTGCATTGGCAGGCAGATTCTCAACCACTGCACCACCAGGGAAGCCCAGTTTCCTACCTTTAAGGGCTGTCGGGGATCAGGTTTGCTTTCCTTTAAGTGCTGCAGGGAGCAAACCTGCTGGTGAGTGGGGAGCGGGACAAAGTGGATGGTTTCTTGACCTCGGTTGGAAACGCAGCCATGCCTCATCACGCATTAGGCTGGCTGTGGAAGGCTGTCTTCCCCTCCATGTCGCCAGCAGTCAAAGAAAGGAACAGCGCTGACTGGGAAAGGACTGTGGCTGGGTTACAAGAGTGGTTTTGAGGAAACCAGGAAGCAACCCAGGGAGGGCAGCGTAGAGGCCCTGTGAACCTGAATGAGAACGCTCCTTAAGTAGCAGACTCTGAGGGCTTTGGAAAAGGGGGTCTCTGAAAACAGCCATGCCCAGGGGACTGACACAGCCCTGGGGACTGAGGAAAGAGGCTCAGGTGAGAAGCTGCATCAGCAGAGGAGCCGGCTGTACCTGGGCGCTTCTGTGAGGTTAAAGTGTGCCCGGCGCAGGCAGCAGCATCGCAGCCCGGCTCTGCGTCTTACGTACAGGTACTGAGGATGATAAACGAGCAGCAGCGCCAGGGGCCTCAGGAAGACAGAGGCCTGAACAGTCCATCATTATGCATCTCCGTGTTCCCACGTGGATCTCTGAGGTCTGGGGAGACTAGGGAGGTAGTTCTCACCATTTTGACATTAGTCAGTGACAGACTCTGCCTCCAAACCTGGCCAAGCACTTTCTTAACTTTTGATGTTGCATTATGTTAACGATCTGCTTCTGGACTCTTTTCGTTGAAGGCTAAGTTTAGCTGCCCTGGGACTCTGCACACTTGCTGAGCAGCAGAAGCACTTGATACTTAACCTGTGCGTGCAAGCTTGTGCACTTTGTTAGTAAGTCTGATATTTGGACAGGAGTGACATCACTTTCCTGAAGCTCTGAGAGTCATGGTTTTATTTAAACCTGGCTCAGATAAGCTTGGTTTAAAATGCATGTGTGTCGGTTGTCTGCTGAGCAGCATTTGTGTGACCATCCATCCTTGTTGCCTGAAGAAGGGAAGAGCTGACTCAAGTTAACTTTTCTTTTCATTATTTTGAGGGTCTTCATCTTGCTTGCTTTCACTCGTTTGCAACATAAGTTGATCTTTGCTCCTTGTCTTTTCATCCAAAGCCTCCTTAAATCTCTACCATCTAAATGACCTCCCTTTACAGTTCTTTAGATTACCAGTCCCTTTGTGGGAAACACTGTCCAAACAGAAGGTAATTGTTGGCTCGTCCCTGGAATGGATGATGTTTGTAAATGTTCGTTCAGAAAGGGTAGCCAGCCTGGGGCTTGTGCGGGAAAACACCACTGTCTTTCATCTCCCTCTGTAATGTGTGGGACTTATCTTTGCTTTCTGTACATTTTTTGAAGACTGTTACCATATTTTCAGCGAAGAATAATCCATGTTATTCTAAATAGAAGAAAGTTATGGGGGAGTGGAGATTGGAGAGTCAGCGGGAGTTCGTTGAGAAAAATAAGAATTCAGTAATTTGATTAGAATGGTGTGGCTTTTTTTCCCCTGAAAAATGGGATTTAAACAGAAGAGTACACCCTGTTTCATAGCAACATTCCAACGTGTCTGGCGCTATTTGCCGCTGTGGCTTTGTTTCTGCTCTTCCAAAGCCCTGTGTTCTCTTCAAATAACTTCCTCTGAGTCCCAGGTACTGTGTTAGAATTTTTACTTCATAGCTGTTCTCTGTGATAGTCCAAACAAACATATTAATTTGTGCTCCTTTTTTGCTGTCTTGAGTACACCTTCTCGCCATCCTTCATGCTACACTTCAGCCATGGTACTTCATGCTCCATCTCTTCTTCCTTCATTGCCTCGGCACCATATACCCTTCCACAGCGTGTTACTGCCTACTTATATCAGTTTTCAACTGTTGTGTAGTCAACTACCACAAACTGTACAGCTTAAAACAACACACATTTATGATCTCACAGTTTCCATGGGTCAAGAGGTTGAGTATAGCTTGTCTGGGTCCTTTGTACAAGGTCTAATAAAGCTGCCGTCATGGTGTCAGCTGGGCTGTGTTCTCATCCAGAGGCTTGGCTGGGGAAGAATCCACTTCCAAGTTCACCCAGGTTGTTGGCAGAATTCATTTCCTTGTGGCCGCCAGATTGAAGACCCTGGCTTTTTGCTGGCTGTCAGCTGGAGGCCACCCTTAGCTCTGAGCCGCCACTTGTAGTCCCTAGAGACCACCTGCAGTTCTAGAGGCCGCCCACAGCTCTTTGCCACACGGGCTTTCTCAGTGTGGCCTCTTAATTCATCAAGCCATCAAGAAGAGCGAGTCTGCTAGCAAGATAGAGTCTTATATAAGATAAGAAGATCGTGAGGGTGACAGTCTGTCACCTTTGCCATAGTCTCTTGGTTAGAAGCATGTCACAGGTTCTGCTCATACTCCAGGAGAGCGGTCACACAAAGGCATGACCACCAAGAGACAGGGATCATGGGGCTGTCTTAGAGTCTGTCCAACATACCACCTCTACCAAGCTTCTACTTCACTTCCTTCCTTTGAGTGTGTTTTAAGCCCTCTGTAATTTTGGTGTTGTCCTATTTCTCCTAATTTACTTTCCCTTCCTCTTAATCTATACCACCTACCTTTCATTTCTCCTCAAAATTTTTCTTCCTTTCTTCTTTCTGTGATGCATCTTTAATTAATACAAAAATATTTTAAAAATTTATTTATTTACTATTTATTTATTTATTTTTGGCTGCATTGGGTCTTCCTTGCTGCACGCGGGCTTTCTCTAGTTGTGGCGAGCAGGGGCTACTCTTCGTTGTGGTGCACGGGCTTCTCATTGCGGTGGCTTCTCTCGTTGGGGAGCATGGGCTCTAGGTGCGTGGGCTTCAGTAGTTGTGGTGCGCGCAGGCTCAGTAGTTGTGGCACATGGGCTTAGTTGCTCCATGGCATGTGGGAACTTCCGGGACCAGGGCTCGAACCTGTGTCTCCCGCATTGGCAGGTGGATTCTTAACCACTGTGCCACCAGGGAAGTCCAATGCAGAAGTATTTTTATTAGCAGAGACAAAGTTCTAAAATCTTATGTGTAAAGCAGAAGTATTTTTCATTGAAGTGAAGGCTTCTTAACTGTCTTTTTGGCTTCTGAATCCTTTTGAGAATCTAATCAAGGGTATAGAGACTCACTCCCAGAAGTGAGGGACCCAGCCCTGTACTGTTTCAGTTATTATTTCTGCACAACATACCACCCCTAGCTAAGTGCTGTAAAACAACAACGATTTTGTTGTGCTCATGGTTTCAGGAATTTAGACAGAGCACAGAGGGGATGGCTTGTCTCTGCTTCTTGATGTCTGGGGGCTCCATAGGGAAGACTCAAACAACCGCCGTGATTCAGATGGTTGGGGGCTAGAATTACCTGGAGGCTTTTCCATTCACCTGTTTGTGCCTGGGCTGGGATGACTGGGAAGCTTGGCTCAGCTGGGACTATTGATTGGAGTACTTGCACGTGATCTCTCCACATGGCTTGGGCTGCTCACAGAGCAGTGTCTGGGTTCCAGGAGGAACAGTGAGGGAGGGGTATGGAGGGCAGCATTCCAAAGACCAAGCAAAAGCTGCTTTTTATGTTGGTAGCCTCAGAAGTCACATGGCCTTATTTCTGCCACACTCTAATTGGTTGAACAATCTCAAGTTCACCCAAGGGATGGGGACCTAGACCCCCACCTCTCAGCGAGAGGCATATAGGAGAATTCGCAGTCATTAAAAAAAAGAAAAACCCACGACATACACAAACACACACATTTTTTTTTTGATTTTTAATTCAAGTTTTTATCAAACACCAATACTTCATAGAGATGCAGGGCATGACCATACTATATTTCCATATTTTCCACAAAAGTGTGAGGGATCACATGTTGACCATGTTTTCCTTTTTGCCTCCCATTAGTGAATCTTTTTTTTTTAACATCTTTATTGGAGTATAATTGCTTTACGATGTTGTGTTAGTTGCTGCTGTATAACAAAGTGAATTAGCTATATGTATACATATATCCCCATATCCCCTCCCTCTTGCGTCTCCCTCCCACCCTCCCTATCCCACCCCTCTAGGTGGACACAAAGCACCGAGCTGATCTCCCTGTGCTATGCAGCTGCTTCCCACTAGCTATCTATTTTACATTTGGTAGTGTATATATGTCCACGCCACTCTCTCACTTCGTCCCTGCTTACCCTTCCCCCTCCCCGTGTCCTCAAGTCCATTCTCTACGTCTGCGTCTTTATTCCTGTCCTGCCCCTAGGTTCTTCAGAACCATTTTTTTTTTTAGATTCCATATATATGTGTTAACATATGGTATTTGTTTTTCCTCTTTCTGACTTACTTCACTCTGTATGACAGACTCTAGGTCTGTCCACCTCACTGCAAATAACTCAATTTCGTTTCTTTTTATGGCTGAGTAATATTCCATTGTATATATGTGCCACATCTTCTTTATCCAGTCATCTGTCGATGGACGCTTAGGTGGCTTCCATGTCCTGGCTATTGTAAATAGAGCTGCAATGAACATTGTAAACACACACATATTTAAAGGAATATACTATCTTGAACCCTGAGAATTGAAAGGGACCGAGAAGGATTATCCATTTCAATCTCCCACCCACGGCTCAGCTCCTCTTTACAACTTCCTGTCATCACATACCTGGACCACAGCAGGTGTTTCCTTACTAGTCTTCTGTTGTCCACTCTTGCCCGTTACAGTCTATTCTTCACTCTGTAGCCAGAATGATTGTTCTGAAACACAGATTTGCTCCTGTACATCACCCACCCTCAACTCCATTCCCTCCCACTCCTCTTTGAACTAAAATCTGTGACACTCCAATGGTCCAGTCATCAACTACCTCTTCAGCCTTATGTCATGGCCACTCATGTTCTACTTGATCTTGCTATGGTTACTTTTTTAGTTCTTTGTACTACTTATGCTTCTTCCTGCCACAGGGCCTTTGCATATGCTCTTCTCTCTGCATGGAATGTTTTTCCCTATCCTCTTGGCTTGATTAATTTCTCCTTATTCTTTGGCTCTCAACTTGATAGTAACTTTCTCAGTGATGTGCTTTCTGACCTCCCTGATCAGGTCACATCCTCTTATTGCATGCTCTTAAGGACTATGCATCTTTCATATGTAACATGTATCATTTTCACATTTGTGAGAATGTCTGATTTAACTCCATATGTCCCGTAAGACTGTGAGGTCCATGAAGCCAGAAACCATGTATGTTTTTCGTTATTTATTCTTTATGTATTTATTCTTACATACAGATGTTATAAATATTATTTCCTAAGTATGAAATAGTTTTTTATTTTAGGAGTGAAAAAAACTTAATGCAGCCTAAGAATTTATACTTTCCTTGCTAGCCTACATTCCTATTGTAGTTCATAATGAGCTCCAGTCAACCCTACCTATAGTTAACGTAAGCTATCCTTAAAGGGAAGCTCCCCCATTCTGTTCTTGTCTAGGTAATATATGGATTAAGGGTAAGCCTTTATATTTAATCCTAATTTATGTCTTCCTTCAGCAATAATTTCAGTCAGTTGACATGCCTTTGAAGCGTGTTACTCTGGAATTCTTCATATCAATTATTCTTTTGAATTTGCTATCATTTGCTAATTCAGTGAACATGCTTTCTTCCTTAGCTTTATGTATATTGGTGAGTTTTTTTTAGTCCCCAAGTTCTGAGGTCAAATATGTTTGAGAAATATCCTAAACATATTTCAGAAGTTAAATATACTTGATCAATTTTGGCCAAAGTCTAATTAAACCATCCAACATTAATTCATTGAGTTTTTACAGCATCCCAGGCACTCTTATGTTTTCTTGATGATGGGATTTCTCAGCCTTTATTTAAATGTTGATATACCTGGGAGTATGTCCATTTAAGTTCCAAATCCACTCTGATACCAATTTCTGAATAGGTTAGGGTAAGTTAGGTTATGCTGCAGTAACAAACAACCCCCAAATTGCAGTGATTTAAAAGAGCAAAAGCTTATTTTTTGCTCATGCTACCTGTACACACTTTTACAGCAGAGGGCTTTTGCTTATTATAGTCCCTAAGAGACTCAGGCTGGTGGACTGACCTACAAACATTTTGAAGATTACTAGGTTCCTCCTCCTCTTCTCCCTCCTCCTCATCCTTCTTCATAACAGCTTACTGAGATATAATATTGCTAAGGTTTTTTTTTTTTTCTTCAGAGAAAGCAAGTTCTGGAGGGTCTTGCTCCAGCATTGATTATAAATGTTCTAGAACAGAAGTGACACTTGTCACTTCTGCTCACAACTCATTGACCAGAACTAGTCACATGGTCCCACCCAACCACAGAGGTATACAGGAAGTGCAGTCCTATTATGTGCTCTGAAGGTGGAGAGCCAGAAATATATGGTGAATAACATTAGTGACTGTTAGGTGTGAGTGTAGTATACAACACTTCTCAAAATTGTTAGCTTGTTGAAACTTTTCTTCATGAGGCATCTTGGGACACTGTGTTTTGTAAGGGATAGCTTGGGAAACACTGGATTCTAGTCTAGAAACAGCAAGGTTTAGCAGAGGCAAGTCCACTAGAGACTATTTCTTTACTTCAGCCTCCTTTGGCTGTGGCCATTCAGTCAGTTACAATTCCCCTTGTATTAATCATCCAACACCCACTTCCCCTTCCTGTTTGTAAGATTTTTATGAAAGAGTTTGTAAAAAATATTTCTGAAAGCAAAAACTGCTTTGCCTGTCACATTCTTTTTGACTTAGAAGGGTACTTACTTGAAAACAGTTGAATTTGGTATGACTCTTGAATCCATGAGTTGAACCCATGATTGACTCTGTTTCAATGAGAGTACAAAAGAAGAAATCCTACATAGATTTCATCTGACATGCCAGTAATAAAAATGGATTCTAAAGTGTTATTTGGAAGATGCCAAAATGCAAAAACTACATTAGATAGATGTTATATTCACTCATGTAAGTACCGCCTATATACATAACCAGACAAGACTGCATGACAAGTGTGAAGCTGAGTCTATCTAGGAGATAAGCATCATGAACAAGAAGGACTGAGGCATGACAGTAGTATCAGCCTTCCATGTAAAACTGCAATCAAGGGAGCATGGATACTTCCTTAGGCTGAGTTTGGTAACAGAAACACAATTTTCATTGCAAACCATGAGGCAGTTCCCAGGGAGTGCAGATATTTTAATGAAAGGCTGTGTAGACTTTTTTGTCCTATAGCTGTATATACATTTGGCACTTTTTCTGTATAAGGTGCATTTTTGCTAACAGAGGCCCGAGGAAGCTTTGGGTCCTGCAGGTAAGGGCTGTAGTGATTCTGATCTGGCGATAAGGAGACAAAGAGGCTGAGCCTGGCTTATGAAGATGGCTTGCCCAGGAGAAGGGGTTGGTTCTCACTTGCAAAATTAAATGAACAAGGCCGTCGACTGCTGTAGTATTGGCTTATATCCTGATGTGTTCTAAAAATGACCTACGGCTGATTCCTTGGGTATCTGTAAATCCCAAGAATGGGGAATTTTTAAAACAAGAAAGCAAAGAATCAGAAAGGAAAGTTATTTTTTTGTGTGTTAATTCAGAGTAAAAGACATCGTTTGTCCTTGCCTTTTCCATCTTAAAAAAATGAAACTGAAAACAATATTTCAGAAAATCATCACTGTTTAGGCTTTTGTGACTCAGAGTATATTTCATATTCTAAAAGCTCAATTATTTGAAAGCTTCAGCTTTAGTTGTTTGGTTTTCCGGTGGCATGATACAACGGGGGTGGAGTGAAGGCTAGAACTGGTTTGGGAGAAGCAGTTGGGAAGAAGACACTGCAATGGGAGTGAGGAAACCTCGCATCTGGACCTGCTTCTGTCCCTGATGGGTTATGTGGCTTCTGGCAATGATGTCTCCACTCTGGACCATAGTGTCCTCTTTTGTTAAACAAACAAACAGAAAACACAGGGACTTAGAGCCTGTAATGACCGCTCACTTGTTTAGTGATTTTTTTTTTAAGCATTTGTTTGGTGCTTTTCTGCTTGGGGAGCCCTTCCTTCCACCTCCATGATTTCCTCTGTTCCTCCCAGCCAGCCAGCGGGGCCGTTAGAGTGTGCTTGTTGCCCTCACCCCTGCCGCAGCAATCCACAGATGCACACACAGCCGCGAGTGGCTAGAGGGTGCGCGCAAACCCAGGTCTTCTGACTTCAGCTCTTGGTATGTCTGCTTCTATCAGATGGTTCTAACGTTTTTTTGGCCAATAACATAGAAAGCTCTAGGAGTACCTTTTCTTTGTTATTTTTAATTTAAAATACTATTTAAGGGCACTTAGCTAGCTCTGGGGGGGTCATCAACAGCATCGGCACCACTGTGGAAAGGGGGATCAGAGAATCCTCAAGCAGGATGTCGTTTCTCTTCCCAAGCGTGGAATTCCCGGCTTTTTGATCAGTTATTTCCGTGCCTCCTTTCCTGCGGAGTCACCTTTTGTGCCCCGTCTCCTCGCCTTTCGGCCTGCGGTTTCGCACATTAGTGCTGACAGTTGTGGTTTCTCTGCAGGTGCTGGGAGTGACACCAGGCCTCATGAGAGGTGTCTCTGGTCCTAGATGGGAGGTGAATAGTTTTTCTCTCAGAAATAGCCTAATTTGAAAGAAATCCCCTTTGCTATTTGACATGGTGTGAACGATAGCATCAGGAATCCTTTTACATCCAACAAAATAATTATGTCTCCCTGGTGCCATGTTCCCAAACACGGGCAACCTCAGTTATCGTGCTTGAGATGCCCTAGGGTCTGAAAAAAAAAAAGATTTGCATTCAGATACACAGTCCTTTCCTTTTGCATTTTGGATTCTTGGATGGGATTTATTTTGGTGTCCTTGGCCATGGCAGGGAGCCATGTTCGTCTTTGATTTTCCAGGTTGTGAGTGTCACAGTCCAACCCTTGTAGGTGGAACAGAAAAGAGATTTAAAATACACAAGTATCTTGCACATCTTTCCTTAGACGTCACTTCATCGGAGACCACTTCTCACCAACCCTGCCCTGTAGGTTAGCTGCAGCATCTACGTATTTGTAATTACCTAAGTTATCGTTTGAACGTGTTTAATGAGTCTTCTGTGATGTGGTGGAAGCTCTGTGAGGTTCGAGCGGTGCCTGTCTGGCCTACCCTTCTCTCCAGGACCTATGATGAGCCGAGGCCTGACTGCTTGATCCTTTGTTTCACAGGAAGGGACAATCTACAGATCACTGTCACCCCAACCCCGGAGTCATTTCCTCATGGGAAATTGTTACCGATTTCACCAACATGGCCTTTGTCCGAAGTCCAGTCTTCCTCAGTGGTGGACAGAATGAAGCCAGTGCCGGGACGGTCCCCTGACAACACAAGCTGGCCGCAGTTTTCCCAGACGCCTCTGCCCAAGACACACCGTCAAGCTCGGGCCCACGGGGACTTCTCTCCTTCCCCTTACCAAGGCAGTGGACATAGCGCCTCCCTCGAGCCTCCCAAGGATTCTCCTGAGGCCCCGGTCCAATCAAGACCTCCAGGGGGAAAAGAAGCAGCCGCCGTGTCAGGTTTGCCTCACACCAGCATGCTCCCCACACTGTCCCCTCTCCCACCAGTGGCGTCCTTCCGTGCTGGCCTCCCATCCCGGCCGCCGTGGGTAGGGACTCCTTCCGTGGCAGAACTACATTCCCCGAGGGCAGACGCTCTCCCCTCATCTTCATCTTCTTCATTGGCTCCTGACTCACCTCATTCCATCATCTTTTCTAAGCCAGCAGAGCGACCCACCAAAGTGCTTTTATTCCCCCAAACGGCTCCAACTCACTCATCCTCAAGTCAGAGCATAGCTAATCCCCTAAACCCATTTGCTGAGGAAGTGAACCACACTCCATCCAAAAATGCCCAGGATTTAATAGGCATCCCTCGTCTAGGTTTTCCAGGATCCTCAAGCCCAGCAGAGGGTCCTCACTCAGCAGTCTCCCACACACCTGAGTCTTTGAGCTCCGTGGCCGACCTGGCCCGTCTGTCTGTCCCTCCCCTAGCTCCCGGAAGTCTTCTTCAGCTTCCAGGTGGGACACCCTCATTATCGATGTTGGAAGTGGCTCCAATTCCTGCATCCACCCAGCCAATTGAAGCTGAGGTGGCTGAAAGAGCACATAATGGGGTGTCTCTGCCAGCCTTTAAGAGCACCGTGACCCATGAGGCTGTGTCTTCACCTGTCCAGACTGCAGAATCGGTGGCAGTGGGAATGATCAGCCGAAAGGCAGCCCCTGCTACTGCAAAGGACTCTGCTCACCCCCTGCATTTGTCAGCAGCTCCAGAGAATTCCAAAGGGCCCACACTTTCAGCAGAACACACATCCTCCCCTTTGGTGCCTTCTCTACCTCTCACCACAGCCAGCCGAGGGCAAGAAATCCTTTCTGGGGAGGTTCTCACATCCCCATCAGATGGCGCACTGGCAGACTTCCCCTCCATGCCTTCTTTCCTCCAGCTGGCAGGGAATCATGCCTCTCCATCCGCCGTGCCCCCAGTGCCAACTCCTCAAGAAGCAGGCAGTGATGGATCCCCTTCTACTGCAGCTGCAGACTTGCTCCTCTCAAGCACATTTCCTAATCTTCCTTCCACAACTTGGACATTTCCCCTGCAGAAAGAAGGTAGCAGAACAGCTGTTTTAAAGAAAAACGTAAAGGCAAATTTGACAGTTTCTCTCCAGACCCTTTCAAGTAAAGAGAGGCCAAGTCTTCACGCTGTAAGTGGAGTCACCTCTGATTTTAGCACTGATCGGGTTTCTTCAGACATTACACCACCAAGAACAAACCTCCTTCCTTCAGAATTATCTCCATCTTCCATCCCCTTCGCACGAGCCACCCAGACTGTTTCCCCATCTCATAGCTCTTCCAACACCAAGCCAGATACTTACACAGCTGTGACGGACCATTCTGAGTTGCCGGTTTCAGCTTCCAAACAGGTGACAGCATTTCCCTCCTCCAATGAGGTCTATGATTTCTCAACAATGGGAGACGTGAAGAAGCCAACAATCACAAATGTTTTCTGGCATATTCTCTTGCAGCAGAAACTGGATCCCTTTCAACAGAACCGATGATATCTGGCTTGCTGCAGCAAACAAATTATGATGTGAATGGGCACACAATGAACTCCACAAGTTGGGAAACTCACTCGGCTTCAGCCGCTCCTCCCGGTGGTTTAAATTCTGCTGCCAGTACAATAAAATCTCGGGATTTCAAAGATAATGTTGGGCATTTAGTGACTGCAGAAGGCTTTAGCATTCAGGATCCAGTCTCTGGTACAAGCGCTAACCAGCTCGTCCAACAGTCAGACGTTACCATGGTTGGAAACGATACAGACTTCTTGTCCATAAACACTAACAACTATTCCGGAGACTTTCAAACAGCTGAGGTTGAAGATGACCCATCCATAAGTCAACATTCTGTGTCTCATCCCCATCTACGGTTGCCTGCCCATCCAACACACTCTCCTGTGCTGACCTCTCCAAGTCTAACTTCCACAGCTAGCTTATGGGAAATGCTTTCAGATGGAATGGATACAAGTTTCCAAATTTCCGGCAACATCTATCCACCTCCGGTGATAAATGCTTCCCCACCGTTCCAGAGTATCCCGAGCTATCACTCTACTGCTGAATCTCCTCCTCTATCAACCAGTGCCTTATTCAGGACCCCATCCAAAGCACTGCCGGCTTCTCAGCACCCCGAGAAGTGGACAGGTGCAGCCACTAATGCAGGTAGTTTGTTTCCTGGTACCCCCCCCCCAAGAAATAGGTGTGACTGCTTCTGGGGCCAAAGCATCTTCAAGCTCAACACAGATACCCAGCTTTGCTCAGAAGATGCAGATATGCCTGATTCCTGGATGGTGAATGAGTTAGCAGTCCAGATAGTCAGGCCCCCGATCCTCTGCCGACTTGATTTTTTGGAAAGTATTCAGAATTTAAGTGTCCTTATTTCCAACCATAGCTTTGCTCTAAGTGGCATTCTCATTATGGTTAATCGGCTTAACGAACCTAAAGCTGTTTTGCCTAAATTCCAGTGCTCAGAGACTTTTCACCCCAGCAAACCCATAAATTACATCCATTCATTCCCACAGTGGTGTGTGCGTTCCGGACCAATGACAAACTTCGCTCTTCTCTTTTTGCAGTGGCCTCCTCGGTGTCGCCCAAGGCACAACCAACGGCAGCAACCATGTTGTTTCTTCGGAAATCAAGTCCACTGGTGCTGTCTGCAGCCCTGGTTGCTAAGGGCACCGGTAGCAGCCCTTCGGCCGTGGCCTCGGGATTAGTCAAGAGCAGCTGGACCACTGCTGTAGCTAAAAACGTCACAAGCAACGCAGCATCTGGCCCAAAGGCGACACCAGGGGCAGCCCATCCAGCCTTCTCGTTCACGCCGACCTACATGTTTGCAAGAACAGCACACACCATGAGCACTCCCACGGCCATGCAAGGGAACACGGGCACTGCCTCTGGCCTGTTGTCCACAACACACCTCCCCAGGAAACCACAAGCCATGTACACGGGCTTCCTGAACCCCACCAACCCAGCCATGCCCAGGGTGTCCACCGCACGCCCGCTGACAATCACGGCAGCCTTGACGTCCATCACTGCACCAATAAGGGCCACCCGGATGCCGCCTTTGTCAGCAGAAAACACAGACGCTGCTCTTCCCGCTGTGTCCACGGCCATGGTCACAACTGGCAAAATGGCATCCAACCTGGAGTGTCAGATGTCCAGTAAGCTCCTGGTGAAGACAGGTAAGAGTCCACTGTCCTGATTTGACTTGAAAGCAGCAAGTGCATCCTGGCCTCAGAGGTGTAGCGGAATTATTAGATTTCTTTGAGATCAGTGGTTCTCAACCAGGGGGGGATTTTGCCCCCCCTGCCCAGCCACCAGGGGACATTTGGCCATGTCTGGAGATGTTTTTGGGTGTCTACAACTTGGAGGGTAAGGAGGGTGTTACGGGCATCTAGTGAGTTAGAGACTGGAGATGCTGCTAAACATTCTACAGTGCATAGGACAGTCAGGCAGCAAAGAACGATCCAACCCAAAACGTCAGTAGTGCCGAGGTTGAGAAGCCCTGACCTTTACCAAGTGACAGAGGAGAGGAGCATCTTGTGACATGGATTCTAGTCCTGGGATCCATTCTGATATCAGAGGCCCCTGGGAAACCAGTTCTGCCAGTGAGTCTGAGAAAGCAGATGTACACCGAAGTTTGCGCGTACAGACCTCAGTGATGTCTCACACGCGTGAATGATGTGATCGGTAAAATACAGAATCTTGGGAAGGGCTACAGAACTCAGAAGGGCTTTCTGTCATGTATTTTCTCAACCAGCAGATACTGACAGTACAGCTACCGTACACTATGTTGGTGCCCAAGATTTCTTCTGATGTTAAAAAGGAGACCTTCTTGAAAAAGTCGCGTAGATGCTATCTTTTTTAGCCCCCGCCTCTGAGTTGCAGCAGACGGGCCAAGAAGGCACAGGATGCTTTTAATAGTGTGGTAATGTCTGCTATAAAAAGCATTAGACACATTATTTGAAAGAACATGCCAGTGTTGAATGCTCATGTCCCGCCTTCCTCTTCACCCCACAAAGAATTAAATGAAATTATCTCTTGAGACATAATCTTATTCTAAAATAGGAAATTGTGAAACTAGGCAGAGCAGAAAGCACAGTATCTTTTTCAGTTTCTCAAGCAGTTATACCATCTGGTTTTCCACATCCCAGCCACCTAGGTGCGGAAGTCTGGAACATTCTCCCCTCCCTCTTCTTCACAACCTCCCTTCACCCCAGCCGCCCCCAGTCAATGACCGGTTCCTTCCGGTTCTACCTCCTAAATACTTCTTCCCTCCACCCTCACTGCCGCTTCCCTGGTTCACACCGTCACCATCGCTCACCTAAATTTCTGAAACAACAGCCAGATTTTTCTCTCTGCCTTCAGACTTCCCCCACCCTCCAATCTGTTCTCCAGTCTGGAGTCCAGGGAGCCTCCTAAAATACATGCCTTTGCTTTAAACCCTTCATTTCCCACTGCCCCAGGACTGAGCCTGATATTGTAGGCTGAAATATTCACTTCTCTCCCCTGTGCCTTTGTACTTGGTCTTCCCTCTGCTGGGAGTGGCAGGGGGCAGTCCCTCTGGCCTTGGCCTGGCTCACGCCCATCATCCTCCAAGACTCAGTGGAAGCAACAGTTCCTCCCGGAAACCTTCCCTGATCCCCACCCCCTTGCCCAAGTCAGGGCTGGATGCTCCTCCGAGGGCCTCCAACCACATCCTAGGCTTCCCTTCAAATAGCACCTGTCATGTTCAACCACAAATGCCTCTTCTCCATGCCAGGTCTCCATTCCTGTCTCCGTCCCGCTTGTGGGGTGAGGACTGCACCTCCTGAAGCAGGGTTGATGTAGGCTGTTTTAGGATGCAGGGCCTGCAGTTAAGGAGGTTCTCAGGGATGCTGTTCCAGGAATTTCCTTGCATGCAGACCGGTCAGGGGCAGGCAAGGCTTAGCCTGGCTTTCAGAGTCAGAGGCAGCATTGGTCAGAAATGAAGTGCCACCAGCATGCTAGCTCTCTCTCCACTAGGGCCACACGAATGGCTGGGGCCTTCTTTCCTTAGGACTTGAGCGGGACCAACGGAGCTGCTGCCCCATTGGTTGGACCTGTGCCCACTAGCTTTGCTCAGAACCTGTAGGAGGTGGTGGGTAGCTGGGGAGGAGAGGAGGGCTCATTAATTAGGAGGTCTGCTGCCTTACGCTGATTGCATGCTTCTGTTTCGCCCCACAGTTCTCTTTCTGACCCAAAGGAGGGTGCAGATCAGTGAAACCTTGAAGCTTAATGTAGCCAGAGGGCTCACACAGGCATTGCGGAAGGCATTCCACCAGAATGACGTCTTGGCTCATGTAAGCCCCCTGCTTTTGTAACCAGGCTCATCTATCTCTTCCTCTTGGGTCCAGAGTCTGTTTAGATTGTTTTCTTCCTCCCTGGGTACCATAGCCACAACAGAAGTAGGATCTTTCATCATTTGGGCAAATAGCTAATGCATGGTAGCTGGAGAAGGTCAAATTCTGAGATGGAAAATTGAAGATAATTGCCTTATGTCTAGTTTTTTGTTTTTTTTTTTTTAAGCCTGGAGATTCTGTTTTAAATTGTCCCATTATCCTGTTGTTTGGGGAAAGTATTTAATTGTGACAGTGTAATTTTGCAGAAATCATCCATTGTTTTTTTCCTTTATCTTCCTCACCATTGTGAACAATTAGTGATTTATTTCTGGACATTTAAAAATTACTCTGACTTGTAAACTGAGTCCACCTTTGCTTAAATTGCCAGCAGCAGATAGGGAAGTAAACATTTTTTTTCTCTAAACACTTTAATGCCAAGTACTATTTAACAACCACTAGCTGATTTTGATGGCATATCTAAGTGATGGAAGCCTTGCTTTACACCCTTTTGGTTTGATTCCAAGTTTTAAAGCAGTAAATGTGATTGACAGTCAGTGGACAACCCTTTACATCACTAGAAAATATTGGTTTCGCTTCCTCCTTTGATGCTTTGTGCCCCAGCTGCATTCAGATTAGGGGTCCTTCCCCACCACCACATGAAGGACTAGGAAGGAGATTGGGTACACAGTTTATTGGTCATTGTTAATCTCTTTTATATAATTCTGAAAAAAAAAAAAGAAGAAATGCTCTCCACGAGAAGCATCTGTGGTTTCTGCACCAGAAACTTTATTTGAAAGTTGAAAATGTGAATGTTTCCATGTGGTTACCTGAGACAGTTTTCACTAAACTTTGGTCGTTTGCAAATTACCCTCACAGCTTTTGCCTTTTTTGCATATCATCACAGACCAGTGTGACAATTAGTACATGTTAGTTTTTTTTAAAATCAGCTTTTATTTAAAAAACAGTTAAGATTGGGATTGACGTACACACACTACTATATATAAAATAGATAACTAATAAGGACCTGTTGTATAGCACAGGGAACTCTTCTCAATACTCTGTAGTGACCTATATGGGAAAGAATTTAAAAAGAGTGGATATATGTATATGTATAATTGATTCACTTTGCTGTACACCTGAAACTAACACAACATTTTAAATTGACTATACTCCAAAAAAATTTAAAAAAAAAACACTTAATAAACACGTTTCTTTTGAAAGGATGTTTGATATTACTACCATAAGTAGCAATCAGGATCATTTGCCACAAATAAAAGGTAATCATAAACATGAGAATAGGGAGTTCCCTGGTGGTCTAGTGGTTAGGATTTTGCGCCTTCACTTCCATGGCCCTGTCAGAGAACTGAGATATTGCAAGCCGAGCAGTGTGGCCAAAACTTTTAAAAGATGAAAATAATGGAGACAGCCTGTTAAATTCAAGCTAGACATTGTTGCTTACAGAAGGCATTAAGGCTGGGCCTGGTGTTCCTTTGTTTGTTTAAAAATATGATTAGCAAGGATTAGAGAGGCGTTAAAAGTCAATTATCCTCAAACTGAGACCTGCTCCTTGAGGTAATTGGAAGGATTGGAATGGGAGTAACTTTCTTGCTGGATGATTTGGTGGCATTTGGTGCTGAGTCCGTGTTCCATCCAGAAGTATCTCTTGTCCCACCTAAAGTCACCTTGAACACCGCCTTTAGGTAACAAGGTGCTGGGGACACACAGTGTGGAGGAAGCAAAGGCATACCCAGCCTGCTGCAAAATCAATTGTCTTGGTTTCTTTGGCAAATACACATGACACTCCTAATGGAGATGCAAGAATAAGGGGGAGGAAAGCAGGTGTTAAAAACACCCTGAACTGCTGATATAAAACACTAAGAAAACAAAGTAAGAATAAAATCGAAAGTCTCAAAATCTTCCAGTTGGGTCAGAATGAGCTCAGATCATCAACATCCCTTAGGACTCAGCTGTAAGAGAAACTCTCCATGGCCCATCCCTGCCTTGGTCTTGAACCAGTCACAAGCCAAGAATGGAGTGAAGTCTGAACAGTTCTTCTCTCAGCTTCTAAAGAAAGGAATTCACCTCATTTACTACCTGACCCCTGTTCTGAAGGGCCTCCAATTAATCTATCACTTCTGCCTTTTAGTGTTTATAAATGATGAGAAATATGATACAGCTGTTTTTCCCAGCATTCCATTCCCTGGAAATCTCTTTTGCCTGCCATCTCCTGCCTGCCTTCTTGGCTGCTAATTGATGCTCACAGGATTATACTGAGGCACTTAAGGAATAATAATTTTAAAAAAACCACACATTTAATTCTATTCCAGAATTAAATTAAATATAGATTGAATCCTATATCCGTAGGTTCGATATAAATTATATTTTGTTGTATTCTTATATTTTGAGACTTGACAATCCCCGTAGGCTTATGGGATTGTTAGAATATTTGTCAAATGAGAGTGTCCTATTCCCCAGCCATGCTGAGTTAACAGTTGTGGTTCTAAGAAACACCAAGAAGAACTTAAAGTACCATGGAAATGAACACTGAGTTCTCTGGGTCCATTTGTTTTGTAGGTGGACATTCTGGAACATTCTCACAACGTCACTGTTGGTTATTATGCTACCAAAGGGAGGCTGGTCTACTTGCCTGCTGCAGTGATTGAAACGCTGGGCGTTTATGGAATCAGCAATGTCACTGCAGATCTGAAGCAACACACCCCAACCTTGCAGTCTGTGGCAGTACTTGCGTCCCCGTGGACTCCCCAGCCTTCAGGCTACTTGCAGCTGAAAACAGGCAAGTAACTCAGAAGGAAAGGATTCCTATCCGTTCTGGGATCAGCGGTGGTACCAAGAGGACACCTGTTTGAAAACTCCATCACTGGCTGCTCTGTCATTTCTTAGAGTCATTGTGTACCTTCCTCCAAAGGCCTTGCTAATCAAATGTCCAAGTTCCCTGCACAGCAGCCTAAACTTTTCCAACCTGGATTCATTAGAAATATTCCTTCACAGGAGTCTTTCTTCCCAATTTATATAATTATGAGTATATCGTACTTGTGAGCATCAAGTACTGTTTTGTTTTTTTTTTTTCTGTATTACCAGTGAATACTGAGGAGAGTTGAGCGTCCGTAAAATCTGTGCTTTTCGGCAACATGTTCCAGATGCCGCTGAATCAGAATCTCTGAGCTTAGGCCTTGGAATCTTTCTTTCAAACTCCCTGGTGACTGTGATCCTGTGGTTTGTAAACCACAAGAGTAGAGGAACCATTGAAACTGAAAGACTCAAACAACTTAGTCATGCAGGCCAATTGATTGGTTTTTTCCCTTCCAAAGAAAGAGAAGACATGATCACTCTTAAGCCATTTTGTTGTCCTGGAGCAGATGTCTCCATATGCCAATCAAATGAAATCACAAAATCCTTTGCATTGGAGGGAATCTCAGGTTCGATCCCGCTTTTAATTCTTCTATGTTATAAATCATTGTAAGAGCCACTTCCAAAACTGCAACTGTCCTTATTTGCCTGATTTCTCTGATGTAAAATCATGCCGTTTTATATCATGACTGCTATTAAGTTCAAGGAACTAAGACACAGAGCTCTGGTGAGCACTGATTTATTACTCTCATTCTAGTGCTACAGTTTGTGAGCCAGTCCGACAACATACAGTCCTGCAAGTTTGCTCAGACGATGGAACAGAGACTACAGAGGGCCTTCCAGGATGCCGAGAGGAAAGTTCTGAATACTAAAAGCAACCTGACGATTCAGGTAAGGAGGAGGGTGCTTCAGCTGTGTAGTTGACAGAGGCCAACCAGAACACAAGTGTTGGCAAGAAGTGATTTGGTCCCGCATTTCAAAGCTGCCTGGTGTAAATGTAACTTTGTACTTCGGGCATGTGATATCAACAGGAGAAGGTGCCACTTTGGGGCCACCGAGTTGAGTCAGGCCTGGCAATGATGAGGATGTCTGGGGTGTGGTGGTCATGACAAGGGAGATGCTGTGATACTGTGTACCTGCTGTGATTTGGGATTTTATATTTATTTTCCCAAGCCTCTCTTGGGAAGGCTTGAAGCTTCCTTAAGCCTTTCTAATACATTTATTATTTTTAAAAAATGAACTAGAATATACTCTATATGTCAAATGTCGCATATAAAATGAATCATTTCTAAATAGCTAACTCACCAAGATTTGCCTATTCTGTGATTTTCTTTGAGTTGTTTTCCAGGCATCCACACGAACAATCACCTTATTTTAGACACACACACACACACACACACTTTATATTTAGGGTTTACTATGTGCCAGGACTGTGCTAAGTGTTTTATAAATGTTTTGCTACATAATACTCAAGACATCCTTCTGAGGTGTTATTATCAGCATTTCACAGGAGAGGAAATTGAGAGAAGGGTAGGAAACTTCCAGAAGGTCACACAGTTGGTAAGAAATGGAATTAGGACTTGAGCCAAAGCCCATACTCTAATCCACCATGCTCTACTAGCATCAATGCAATGCAGAAATGGGATCCTTGATGAAATTTTTGGCAAGCATATGCATTATCTTCCAGGGCAATCCCACTCCTGGTGTACTGTATTTCAACTTCCTGGATTTACAGTAGACATGCTACCAAAAGCATTTCTCAGACCCATTTTTTACAATTATATTGATAACATCTCACTAAAAACAGATGCTTCTTAATCATATTCATCCAGCCCCCAAATTTCTCTAATTAACTGTACTAACTAATGTCTGTTTTTACTGAACTAAAAGCCTTTGCAATTAAACCCAGTGGTTTTAAAATTGACATTTAGCATAAGTGAATTATCAGCAAAGCCAATATGATGTGGAAAGCATACATTTTAATTTGAATGAGCAGTCGTCCTTTTCTAGATTCACCCAAAGTATATATGGAAGTATCTCATTATGATCTGGTTCATATTAGACTAAGATCTAAAAACATGTCACAGACATAAGATTTATGTAAGGAGTGTGACTCAGCTCCTTTTTCCTTCTGATTGCATTTAAGATCCTCACAGGTACATGAGTCTTATTGGAGCTTGGCAGTGGAACATATTCTAATTATATTCAAGAAGCACAGACTTATCGACCAGCTTCTCTTTATCAGGCACTGGAAGGGACACCAAGATAAATAAGCTGCCCTTGGCCTTAAGAAACCTCTCTTGTGTTGTCGTATGATAGTCAGGGGCCGTGAGATGAAACTTTATAAAGCAAGTAACAAACATTCCTTGGAAAAGACTACAATGGGCAATTAGATAATTGCATCTAAATAGATTTTAGATGCTCTTGAACATATCCCCAGCTTTGGGTGAATTGTTTTATTAACCCTCTTTCACTTTTTGCCTTGGCTGGCAGGAAGCCCAGAGCCAAAGTTGTTGTGTGGATTTAGTAACCCTCTAGGCCCCTATATCATGCATAGATTGCTACATGCTAATCATCCCCCCAGGGTTGTCTTTAATCTGTTTTTTCAGGACCTGGTTTTGTAATTAATAAATTACCATTTTATTGTATTAAATGTAATTTGTGGGGCACCTTGGATCTTTTGTGGAATAAGACCATGTAAATATTTAATTTGTTCAGAGAGTCATCGAAAAAGTGACTTAATTATTTTTTACTTGTATAGCATTGATATTAGGGGCTAGAGTATAGTAGACTCAATTAGGACTTTTTGATTATAAGCAACAGAATCCAAGTTCACAGGCTTATGCAAAAAGAGGAAGTGATTGGGTCATGTAACCGAAAGGTTCACAGCTCCTTACTTCAGGAACAATTGGATCCAGGTGCTTACATGATTTCTTCATGAAGTTCTCTCTTCATCTCTTGGCTTGCCTTGCTCTGGGCGGCATCATCCTCAGGCCCCTGGCACCTCCAGGTTTGCCTCATCCTTATTACTTACAGTCTCATGGATCCAGAGTGCCTTTTTTGTGTCATTCCAGTCAAAATCCTGGATTAGTTTTCATTGAACCCTCTTGGATCACGTGCCCATTTCTGGACCAGTAACTGTGGTCGAGGATATGAAATATCCCAGTCAACTAAGTCTGGCTGAGATGCCCACTCCTGGAAACTGAGTGGGACAACTGCACCCAGAGCACATGAACTGATTGGAGAGGAGGAGATGTTTCTCCAAGGAGAATTGTGGTGCTGACAAGGAAGAAGGGAGAATGGATACTAAGAATGAAAACAACAGCTTTCCATTCTGTCAGCGTTGTGGGTCTAATTAGCTAAATGAATCATGGCATGAGTGAGTGGGAAGTAAGAGATATGGTCAGAACCCATACGAGTCTAAGAGTAGAGGGGTAATGGGAAAGTATCCCCTGCAAGGGACAAGGCATGACTGTCAAGGAACAGTGATATGACCTTGGTTTCAGGCCTGTGGATCTCTTCTTATTTATGAAGTTGTTGTTAAGCAGCCCCCAAGAATGGTCACACTTTTCTTAGCTATAAAAAAAAAATGAGTATAGTAAAGAAAACACAAATAAATGGAAAGACATTCTGTGCTCATGAATTGGAAGACTTAATGTTGTTATGATGTCAAATACTACCCAGAATGATCCCTATGCAATCCCTATCAAAATTCCAGTGATGTTTTTTGCAGAAATAGAAAAATCCATCCTAAAATTCACCCGAAATATCAAGGGACCCCGAATAGCCGAAACAATCTTGAAAGAGGAAAACAAAGTTGGAGGTCTCACACTTCCTGATTTCAAAACTTAGTGCAAAACTATGGTAATCAAAGCAGTATGGTACTGGCATAAAGACAGACATAGGGACCAATGGAACAGAATAGAGAGCCCAGAAATAAACCCTTACATATATGGTCAAATGATTTTTGATGAGACCATTTGGTGGGGGAAGGGACAGTCTTTTCAACCAGTACTACTAGGAAACTGGATATCCACAAGCAAAAGAATGAAGTTGGATCCTCACCTAACACCGTATACAAAAGTTAACTCAAAATGGATCAAAGACCTAAATGTAGGAGCTAAAACTGTAGGACTCTTAGAAGAAAATAGGGGAAAAAAGCTTCATGACATTGGATTTGGCAGTGATTTGTTGATATGACACCAAAAGCACAGGTAACAAAAGAAAAAATAAATAAGTTAGATGTCATCAAAATTAAAAACTTTTGTGGCTCAAAGGACATAATCAAAAGGCAACCCACAGAATGGGAGAAAATATTTGCCAATCATGTATCTATAGGGGGTTAATATCTAGAATATGTAAAGAACTCCTACAGCTCAGCAACAAAAAAACCAAACAACCCAAGTAAGAAATGGGCAAAGGACTTGAATAGACATTTCTCCAAAGACGATATACAGGTAACCAATAAGCACATGAAATGATGCTCGACATGACTAATCATTAGGGAAATGCAAATAAAAACCACGAAATACCACTCACACCTATTGAGGATAGCTATTATAAAAAAAAAATAGAGAATAATAAGCATTGGTAAGGAGAAATTGGGACTCTTGTGCACTGCTGGTGGACGTGTCAAATGGTGCAGCTGCTGTGGAAAACAGTATGGCGTTCCCTCAAAAAACATAGAATTACCATATGATCCAACAATTCTATTTCTGGGTATATACCCAATAGAATTTAAACCAGGGACTTGAACAGATATTGGAACACCGGTGTTCATAGCAGCGTTATTCACAACAACCAAAAGGTGGAAGCAACCTAAGTGTCCATCCATGGGTGAATGGATAAGGCAATGTGGTATATACATGCGATGGAATATTATTCATCCTTAAAAAGGAGGGAAATTCTGACACAGGCTACAACATGATGTACCTTGAGGGACATCATGCTAAGTGAAAGAAGCCAGTCACAAAAGGACAAATACTGTATGATTCCACTTATCAAAAGTATTTAGTTTTGTCAAATTAATAGAGAGAGAAAATAGAATGGTGGTTTCTAGGAGCTAGGAAGAGGAAGAAATGGGGCGTTATTCAGTAGGTACAGAGTTTCAGTTTGGGATGATGAAAAAGTTTTGGAGATGGATGGTGGTGATAGTTGCACAATAATGCGAATTACTTAATGCCACTGAACTGTACAACTTTAAATGGTTAAAATGTAATGTGTATTTTACACAAAAAAAGAATGAAACTAATATAATGTTTGTATGTCAATGATGTCTCCTCATAAAAAAAATTCTTAATCTGAAAAAATGTATAACTTACCTGTCGAGTGTAGTAGTACAGAGATACCGTATTGCAAGCTCTTTGGGATCCAGTGAGATTTAGTTTTGTTGAAAAAGCAAAAAAACAGAGTGTTCAGAATAGAGATAAAGGTTGCAAAGTTATTTTAGTTATTATTTTTTTTAGGTGACAGTGCGGTGAGGTATTTTGAATTATTCAGAAAGAAGTGCCTTTTTTCTTGGTACCTTGGGAGAGGCATGAATATCTTGTGGCCTAAACCACATTTCAGAAATACTTTTGGGGAGGAAGTAAGAGTTGACCAGAAAAGTTGACTCCGTATATCATTAATCATGGGACTCTAGGTACTGTGTTAGAGAATTTAAAAGGAACTTCCACTTATGGGAAAAAGTTCGAAATAACATGAAGAAGCTACTCTTGATGGTCTTCTTCAAAGTAAGGTTTAAAAGGAACGTTGCAGAGATATTTATGTCTGAGCACAGAAAGGTCTGGGACAGACTGGGTATCAGTTTCCGGCAGAAAGAGAGGACACATTCAAATGAAGATAATTTGAGGAAAGTCCAATGAAAAAGACTTTGTAGAAGTGTGGGCGGGCTCTAGGGAAACCACAGGGACAGTGCAGCTGCCAAGGCTGTGACAGTTGGGGTTGATGCGGTGAGAGGAGGGAGCAATTGTGGGAAGCCTGAGGCCAGAGCTGCCCAACATGAGCTGTGACCCCACAGGAGGGAGTCCCTGACACCCACTCTCTGACCTCACTCTCCTCCTTCTCTCCCACATCCTCCTGAGCTCCCTGCAGCTGAAGCCAGGGGGCCAAGGAGCCCATTGACGTGATCCACAGGGTCTGCCTCTGGGGGTGCTGAGCAGGATGAGGGCAGGGTGGCAAATGGATCTGGAGAGGGAAGGGGCAGACACCCAGCACAGAAGCCCATAAAGAGTGCCTCACCAGACGGAATGCCTTCCTACTGCATCTGTTTTTCAAATCTCATCTGTGGGATATTTTTATGTATACATTGACCTATAAAAGTCTCGTTTCCTCATAACTAAAAAACTGACTTAGACAAGATTCGAGAAGAAAACCACACCATCTCATAGTAATATTAACATGTTCTACATTGAATTAATAGACCACAAGGAAATGGAATCTCTCTCTAAAGAAGCTGTTTTCTGTTTCTGAATTCTTTTTGTCATCAGGTTCGGTCACGCTTTCCATGACTAGGTTGACGATGGACGGTGTGCATTCCCCGTCCTTTCAACTTTAAAATCCCCCAAAAGTTTGACTCAGGCTTTCTCTGTCTGAGCAGTTGAGTCCTCCTTAAATTTACCATTCCTATGCTCTATTGTGTATTTTCAGAACCATAAAAGTAGGCTGAGACCATTTAGCCCCTGCAAAAGATACACACACCAGTGGTTAAAACCCACTGCCTGTCAGGCTGCCTGGGTTGGAATCCTGTCTCCGTCACTTATTAGCTGTGTGTCCTTGGGCAAGTCCCTTGATCATTCTGGGCTTCAGTTTCCTCCTCTGTGAAAGGGAGTCATAACAGGATACACCTCCTAGGGTTGCGGTGAGGATTAAATGAGATCATGTGCCCTTAGCACGATGTCTGGCATGTAAGCAAGCAATCTGTAAGTGACAACTATTGTTATTCTTATCTCTTCCTTGCTCTCTTCCCACCTCCCTTTCATTCCTAACCTCAACTTCTCCTTAAACTTCTCCTCCCACGGCCTCCATGAAACAGACCCTCATCTTATTTGGCATGTCTCCCTCCCCTTTCCTCCTGTGTCGATTCAGATGGTGAGCACGTCCAACGCCTCCCAGACAGTCACCTTGGTGTACGTGGTGGGCAATCGAAGCTCCTTCCTCAACGGCACTGTGGCCAGCAGCCTCCTCCGCCAGCTCTCCGCTGAGCTGGTGGGGTTCTACCTCACCTACCCGCCGCTCACCATCGCCGAACGTGAGTATGTCCACGTCCTACAGGGACTCTGCCATCTTCTCCGGGGCCTTGTCTGTTTAGCAAACCTCCATGGTGCCAGGCCACATGCGAACTCTTTTGTCATTATATCACAACTGAAATATGTGATCGATGGGGATTGAATTGATGAAAATTTTATTACACATTGAAGAAAGCACTGGCTAGGTGCTTTTACCCTTCACTTATTTCGTATCTCATTTAATCCTCACAACTACCCTGTAAGGTAGGTGCAAAATTAACCCCATTTTGCAGATGGGAAAACTGAAACTCCAAGAGGTTTAACAAGATGCCTACTCTGACATAGCTAGCGAGACATGGAACCTGGGGTTTGAACCCAAGCAGTCTGCCTTCTGAGCTTATAACACTGCCTGGTATGGCATCTGTCCCGTGGCAATCTGGGTTGCTATGGTTTCCTCCACTTCTGCCATCAGCAAATGTTCCTGGGCCTTCAGCCCTTGCCCGGGCTATAGATATTATAATGCAACTCATGTGCAGTCAGCATCGTGACTTCACTTGATGAAGTCCCCGTAGGCTTGTGGCCTCATCTTCCTCTAATGCTTCAGTTACATAATCCTCATTACCATGCAGCAGGCATAGACTTTGAAGACGATGCAGCCTACATTTTGTACCCAAACATTTACTCGGTAGCCAAAGGAAGTAAAGATCTATGCTCTTAAATTTAATCATTGGTACATTTCTAAAGGTCACTGGGCAAGTTTTTTTTTTAAACATGTATTAGCAAAATTGTTTCTATTTCCTTCTTTGGTTGCTTTATATATTGTAGATAAGTGAGATAATGTGTGTGAATGTACTTATTAGCACATAGTAGACACTCAGAGTTTTTTTTAATGTTTGTTTAATGGCAAGCTTGTGTGAATTTCCATATACTAGGGAAAGATGCTTCTGGATTTTATGGAAAAGATGATGTCATAAAAGATGGCATTACGTCACCTGGTAGCACGTGAAGAATTTCTTTTTTCATCATCTTGATATTCTGAGAATAATAACAATAACACAACTATGATTTATTGAGTACTTACTATGTGCCAGGTACTATGCTAAGCCTTTTACGTGTATTAACTCTGATGGTCACCACACCTGTAAAGAAATGGAACTGTTACATTTGGCTACAAAACTTAGTCCTTGACACTGGAAAAATCCATTCAAGAAATAATTATTCCTAAAAATGTTATGATGGTTGGATAATTTTTAAAGAGAAAGCTGTTGTTAAGATAGGTTCTAGCTGTAGGTCTTGACAATGGAAGTGTTTCACTTAAGAAGGTTTTGATGGAAAAACCGAAAGCAGACACCCAAAAGCCCTTTACTGAGTATTTTAGTTTTCTGAATAGCAAGTTTCAGTCTGTATGTCCTAGAGTTCCCAAGAATGATAAAGCAGGATTTAACTGCTTGGTATTTTGTCAGCTATGTCTATTTCTCGAACAATATTTACATATAAAACCCGTGAAAGTAATTTGGTGTGTTTCTTGTTTGTTTTAGCGCTGGAATACCCCAACCTTGATATATCAGAAACAACCAGAGACTACTGGGTAATTACAGGTAATCTCTTCTTTCATTTCCCCTTTCAACCCTAATCAGGTTGGTCCTTTCTTTCTTGTCTTTCTTCTTTTCTTTCTTTCTGTTCATTTTCTTTCTTCGTCCGTTCCTTCCTCCTTCCTTCCTTCCTCCTTCCTTCCTTCCTTCCTTCCTTCCCTTCTTCCTTCCTTCCTTCCTTCCTTCCTTCCTTTTCTTTCTTTCTTTCCTTCTTCTTTCTTTCTCTCTCTCTCTCTCTCTCCCTTTCCTCTCCCTCCCTCCCTCTCTCTCTCTCTCTCTCTCCTTTCTTTCTTTCTTTCCTTTCTTTCTTATTTTTTTAAACATCTTTATTGGAGTATAATTGCTTTACAATGTTGTGTTAGTTTCTGCTGTATAACAAAGTGAATCAGCTATGCATATACATATATGCCCATATCCCCTCCCTCTTGCATCTCCTTCCCACCCTCCCTATCCCACCCCTCGAGGTGGTCACAAAGCACCGAACTGATCTCCCTGTGCTATGTGGCTGCTTCCCACTAGTTATCTATTTTACATTTGGTAGTGTATATATGTCCATGCCAGTTTCTCACTTCGTCCCTACTTACCCTTCCCCCTCCCCGTGTCCTTGAGTCCATTCTCTATGTCTGCATCTTTATTCCTGTCCTGCCCCTAGGTTCTTCAGAACCATTTTTTTTTTTTTAGATTCCATATATATGTATTAGCATACTGCATTTGTTTTTCTCTTTCTAACTTACTTCACTTTGTATGACAGACTCTAGGTCCATCCACCTCACTACAACTAACTCAATTTCGTTTCTTTTTATGGCTGAGTAATATTCTACTGTATATATGTGCCACATCTTCTTTATCCATTCATCTGTCGATGGACACTTAGGTTGCTTCCATGTCCTGGCTATTGTAAAGAGTGCTGCAATGAACATTGTGGTACATGACTCCATTTGAATTTTGGTTTTCTCTGGATATATGCCCAGGAGTGGGATTGCTGGGTCGTATGGTAGTTCTATTTGTAGTTTTTTAAGGAACCTCCATACTGTTCTCCATAGTGGCTGTATCTATTTACATTCCCACCAACAGTGCAAGAGAGTTCCCTTTTCTCCACACCCTCTCCAGCATTTATTGTTTGTAGATTTTTTGATGATGGCCATTCAGACTGGTGTGAGGTGATACCTCATTGTGGTTTTGATTTGCATTTCTCTAATGATTAGTGATGTTGAGCATCCTTTCATGTGTTTGTTGGCAATCTGTATATCTTCTTTGGAGAAATGTCTGTTTAGGTCTTCTGCCCATTTTTGAATTGGGTTGTTTGTTTTTTTGATATTGAGCTGCATGCGCTGCTTGTAAATTTTGGAGATTAATCCTTTGTCAGTTGCTTCATTTGCAAATATTTTCTCCCATTCTGAGGGTTGTCTTTTCGTCTTGTTTATGGTTTCCTTTGCTGAGCAAAGGCTTTTAAGTTTCGTTAGGTCCCATTTGTTTATTTTTGATTTTCCATTTCTCTAGGAGGTGGGGCAAAAAGGATCTTGCTGTGATTTATGTCATAGAGTGTTCTGCCTATGTTTTCCTCTGAGAGTTTTATAGTGTCTGGCCTTACATTTAGGTCTTTAATCGATTTTGAGTTTATTTTTGTGTATGGTGTTAGGGAGTGTTCTAATTTCATTCTTTTACATGTAGCTGTCCAGTTTTCCCAGCACCACTTATTGAAGAGGCTGTCTTTTCTCCATAGTATATTCTTGCCTCCCTTATCAAAAATAAGGTGGCCATAGGTGTGTGGGTTTATCTCTGGGCTTTCTATCCTGTTCCATGGATCTATATTTCTGTTTTTGTGCCAGTACCATACTGTCCTGATTACTGTAGCTTTGTAGTATAGTCTGAAGTCCAGGAGCCTGATTCCTCCAGCTCCATTTTTATTTCTCAAGATTGCTTTGGCTCTTTGGGGTCTTTTGTGTTTCCATACAAATTGTGAAATTTTTTGTTCTAGTTCTGTGAAAAATGCCATTGATAGTTTGATAGGGATTGCCCTGAATCTGTAGATTGCTTTGGGTAGTAGAGTCATTTTCACAATGTTGATTCTTCTAATCCAAGAACGTGGTATATCTCTCCGTCTGTTTGTGTCATCTTTGACTTCTTTCATCAGTGTCTTATAGTTTTCTGAGTACAGGTCTTTTACCTCCTTAGGTAGGTTTATTCCTAGGTATTTTAATCTTTTCGTTGCAATGGTGAATGGGATTGTTTCCTTAATTTTTCTTTCTGATCTTTCGTTGTTAATGTATAGGAATGCAAGAGATTTCTGTGCATTAACTTTGTATCCTGCAACTTTACCAAATTCATTGATTAGCTCTAGTAGTTTTCTGGTGGCATCTTTAGGATTCTCTATATATAGTATCATGTCATCTGCAAACAGTGACAGTTTTACTTCTTCTTTTCCAATTTGTATTCCTTTTATTTCTTTTTCTTCTCTGATTGCTGTGGCTAGGACTTCCAAAACTATGTTGAATAATAGTGACGAGAGTGGACATCCTTGTCTTGTTCCTGATCTTAGAGGAAATGTTTTCAGTTTTTCACCATTGAGAATGATGTTTGCTGTGGGTTTGTAGTATATGGCCTTTATTATGTTGAGGTAGGTTCCCTCTATGCCCACTTTCTCGAGAGTTTTTAATCATAAATGGGTGTTGAATTTTGTCAAAAGCTTTTTCTGCATCTATTGAGATGATCATATGGTTTTTATCCTTCCATTTGTGAATATGGTGCATCACATTTGATTGATTTGCGTATATTGAAGAATCCTTGCATTCCTGGGGTAAACCCCACTTGATCATGGTGTATGATCCTTTTAATGTGCTGCTGGATTTTGTTTGCTAGTATTTTGTTGAGGTTTTTTGCATCTATGTTCATCAGTGATATTGGCCTATAGTTTCCTTTCTTTGTGACATCTTTGTCTGGTTTTGGTATCAGGGTGATGGTGGCCTTGTAGAATGAGTTTGGGAGTGTTCCTCCCTCTGCTATATTTTGGAAAGGTTGGTTTATTTTTAAAAACTGCATGCCATTCAGTGATAGAATTGGCATCTTTTCTTGGGTCCTGTCTTATACGCCAAGGAGTTACTTCCCTAGGACCAGAAGTGGGTGGAGTAAGCTGAGATAGGAAAAGACAGCACGCTGAAGATGAGGGTTAAATAACCAATTCAAAACAGCTACGTTGAAAGTCCCACCCAGGAGCCTCCTCTTCGCAAAATGTGTACCCATCAAAAGGTGCGGCATTAAGCTGTGGACGTCTGGGGCATGTCCATGTGAATGGTTGTCTATTTGTTTAAAGATCATTTAAAGATCGTAGGACTTTCTGCACTGCTTTACAAAACCCAAATGAAAGTCAGAGGAATGCCAGGCATGCATTTTTCTCTCTCCCCGGGTACCCCCACGCTGATCCTGGTGGAGCCCGGGCGTGTCCTGACAGTGAGGGTGGATGGAAGTAAAAGGGTGTTTGGGTGGCAGTTTCCTTTTTTCTTTCTTGACATTTCCCAGCTGAGATTTATGAAACAGCAAAAATTTTTTGCTTGTGTTTTTCAAAAGCCAGACAGTAACTCTGAAAATTAGAGAAGCAAGGATTGGAAGCAGAGAGAGAGGACAGATGCTTGTAGGAGGAAAAGTGACCAGCCGGGCCATAAAGGGTGATGTCAAAAGCTCAGCTTCTCTGTACACTGGTGCCACACTGAATCTCGGAGATGGAGTTTTGGGTGAAGTAGAAAAGGATAGCTTCATTGCTTTGCCAGGCAAAGCGGAACACAGCAAGCTCCTGCCTCGAAAAACTATGTGTTCCAACCCGGGAGGATTTGATGAGGAGTTTTATAGCAATAGTTCAAGGGTGGGGTTGCTGATAAGATTAGGGTGTGTGCAGGGTCTGCATGCCTTTAATCTCATCTCAGGTGGTCAGTCTCCTAATCTTGATGAGCTTCTCTGGTCCCTTTAATCTTGCCTCTGGTGGTTTCTTGGCTGCTTCTCCCTTGATTAGCAACTGTTCGAATCTGCCCTTTGGAGCTCAGGGAAGGTCATGGAGGCTGGAGTCTTGCCTACAAGAAAGGGGGGACAAAAAGGCTTCCGTGCCCAGGAGCCCCACAGGGTCCTGCTCAGTTTCAAGGGGAGGGACGGAAGGGTGTTAATCTGCTAGAGCTGCCGTAACAAAGTACCCCAGGCTGGGGGAGCTTCAACAACAGGAATTCATTTTCTCATAACTCTAGAGGCTGGAAGTCTAAAATCAAGGTGTCAGCTGGGTTGTTTTCTTCTGAGGTCTCTCTCATTGGCTTGTAGATGGCCATCTTCCCTCTGTGCGTGTCTGTGTCTTAGTTTTCTCTTCTTATAAGGACACCAGTACAGGATTAGGCCGCACCCTGATGACCTCATTTTATCTTAATTGCCTCTTTAAAGGCCCTATCTCCAAATACAGTCACATTCTGAGGTCCTGGGAGTTAAAACGTCAACATGTGAGTGGTGGGAGGACACAATTCAGCCCATTACAAGGAGGGAGGAAGATTTTGCAAGTCCTGGAAGATGGGCCTGAACAAGCAGGCCCTCCCAAACCTCCTTCTTCCCTTGCCGGTCTCCTCCCTCCCTTGCTGTCCCAAACAAGCAGTAGATGGGCTGCTGCCTGGAATACTAACCAAGGAGCTTGGTGAAGCCTGCTCAAGATCTCTCCTAAATTGCAGAAAATTGCATTTCTTTCTCCCCTGCAAAGCCATGGATTTGTAGAGATTATTTTACCTGCTAAGAAGACCAACTAAAGAAAAGTTTAAAAAGGAAACAACAACCCACAGGAGTTTATGCTCAAGAGAGACAACGCAACACATTTTGGAAACCAGCAGGTTACGTAACATTTACAAAATCATGTTTCCTGCACAGGGAATGCTATTTTTTAACTTGTAGACATTTCGTCCCTTCTCTTAACTTTTAAGATTTACATTCAATGGTAAAACATCCTGTCCTTGACAGACTCCTGTTTCATGCTTTCCTCATGTACCTGTGTCTTGCCCTGCCTCTGTTTTAGTGACATAACCTTAATAAAAAGCTCCATACATGGTCTTGTTTTCAGGATTCTTCTGGGACTTGACCCCTGCCCACTCACCTACGTGTCCAACTTCGTTATCACTGTTGCTGCCTGTTGGTAATCAGCATACAGTGGCACCCATCACTGTGTTTGGGGCTGATTGGATCAGTTGATTAGTGCTTAGGGGGGAAGAGGGGACAGGTCCAGGTCTCAGGCTGACCCTCCTGCCTTCCCTTTGGCCCATAACCACTTTCTAGACCCATGGGCGGCCACCACCAACTTTAACCATCATTTCCAGAAGGGGTAGGAGATTAGGAACTGAGAGATGAAGACAGCACTTGTCCAAACCTACAGTCCCTCGAATAACCTGTCTGCCCAGGTATTCATCCTGGGCATCCTGTCTTCTGCTCATTGCTAACAGCCAAGGGGATTTGAAGCAACTTTTCTTCCTGTAATTTGTATTATAAAAGCCTAACGTGTTTTCATCTGTTTTCCGACTAAACTTATATTAAATATGTTTTGGCACACTCTCCACTTCTCCCCTCCCTGAGTGTGGGTCCCACTGTGGTGGAAAATCACTGGCTTAGGGTGACTCCTGCAGCCCCTCTTTACAGAGTACCCAGGGGCTACCCTGCTCTCATGGATCCTGCGGTCAGGGGTGTATATATGAGGCGGGGTAGAAATGTACAGACTTAATATTGCTGCCTGACAGAGGTGAGAGCCCCTCTTAGGTTTATTCATCTGTCTTTATTTCACCTACCAGAGTCAAAATATCCCAGACCCAGCAATTACAGGATTTCTTCTGGTCTCAGCTCTGCTACTGACTAACCTAGTGTGTCCTTGAGCAAGTCAACTCAGACCCTCTAGGCATCACATGCTCACCTTTAGAATCAGGAAAAGATGTGAGCTGAGGATTGAGGTTCTTTTGGCTCTGAGTATGTGAGATTCAACCATGAATAAAACAACTTAACTTGGGTTCACTTGGCCTGATCGTTGGAATCTTAGAGCCCAGTGCAATTGTAAACAAAGAAGGAATGAGAGACCAGTGATGTTACAGCCACCAAATCTTCTGGACAAAGCTCCTAGGAACACAGCTGGGACTTGCCCGCCTCCTCTGAGCTGAATCAGTGGTGGGTAAGGGTGGATGGCCAGGGCCCTGGCTGATGTACTGAGGGGCTGCGGTCTTCCTGGGCCCCCGTGCCAGGGTCCAACCCCCGCTACTTCTTCCGTGTCTCTGTGAGAGCTATGGGCACACACCTCTTTCCACTCCGTTCCAGGCGGGCAGAGAGGGCCAGGAGCCTGAGGTCCGCTGTGCTTCTCAGGGGAAAGGAAAGGAGCTACAGTCCTGGAACACAGCTCTGTGTTTTCCAGGCAATTCCTTCCTCTGGTGAGGATGTGTCTAGTGAAGCAGGAGGCACGTTTGAGCAAAAACAGCTACTGTTTATGGGCCCCCCCCCACCAAGTGCTTTATGTATGGCACTGTGCTGGAAGCATTTTTTTATAAAGTATACTGTTCTTCGCAATGATATAGTCAGGAGGAGCTTATGATAACCGTGTTTTCTGATGAGGAACTGGGGCCCAGAGAAACTAGGCAACTTGCTCAAGACACTCGGTAAGGGGGCATCAGGATTCAAACCCAGGCCCCTGGCTCCAACCCTCAGCTCTTCTCCAGCTGCCTCCTGAGAAGGACACATCCTCTTTGCAAATAGAGCCTCGAGGCATGAGGGAGCTGCCCAGTTGTTGATTCCATGTAGCTCTGTGGCAGGTTCTCACGGCCTCCTGTACTTCCCTGGAGGTATTTTTTTCTCAATTTTTAAAACTGTGGTAAAATACACATAAAGTGTGATTTACCGTTTTAACCTTTTTTTTTTTTTTTAAATTATTTATTTATTTATTTATCTTTGGCTGCGTTGGGTCTTCGTTGCTATGTGCGGGCTTTCTCTAGTTGTGGTGAGCCGGGGCTGCTCTCCGTTGCGGTGCGCGGGCTTCTCATTGCGGTGGCTTCTCTCTCTTTTTTAAATATCTTTATTGGAGTATAATTGCTTTACAATGGTGTGTAAGTTTTTGCTTTATAACAAAGTGAATCAGCTATACATATACATATATCCCCACATCTCCTCCCTCTTGCGTCTCCCTCGCACCCTCCCTATCCCACCCCTCTAGGTGGTCACAAAGCACCGAGCTGATTTCCCTGTGCTATGCAGCCGCTTCCCACTAGCTATCTGTTTTACATTTGGTAGTGTATATATGTGCAGTGGCTTCTCTTGTTGTGGAGCACAGGCTCTAGGCGTGCGGGCTTCAGTTGTTGAAGCACGCGGGCTCAGTAGTTGTGGCTCACGGGCTCTAGAGCGCAGGCTCAGTAGTTGTGGCTCACAGGCTTAGTTGCTCCGTGGCATGTGTGATCTTCCCGGACCAGGGCTCGAACCCGTGTCCCTTGCATTGGCAGGCGGATTCTTAACCACTGCGCCACCAGGGAAGCCCTTAACCATTTTTAAAGTGTACAATTCAGCGGCATTAAGTGCATTCACAGTGCTGTGCAACCATCACCACTATCTATTTCCAGAATGTTTTCGTCACCTGAAGGCTTCGACTGTTCTCTTCTTTGAAGTCTGCCCTTGCATCATCTCTGGGATTCCTGTAAAGTAACCCATGATGACATCCCTCGACCATCCTGTGTCCCCTCTCTTGCTTTTGTCCACCAGTTAGGAGAGGCCAGTGTAGAAGTAATCCTTCAGCAGTTGGTGCTGTCCTTTTACGGGAGGGGTGTCTTTGAACGCGCAAGAACACGGGCTCTCCTTCTGGGGTCAGGAGGCTGGTCACCCCTTCCTCAGCCTGACAGCTGTGTCAGGAGGGTTCCAAGGGGCCACAGTGGGAAGTGCAGGAGTGTTTTATCTTTGTTTGCATGAGTTCTGCTGAGCTGGGAGTCCCTCATGAGGGCCCTGGAAGGAAAGCTGCTTTATGCCCTCCGTGGGGATTATTTAGCATTTGTGGTTTCAAAGAAATAATTTCTAAGACTCAGCTGTGGGTTTCATTTTTCTCTTGATCGGTTTAAACATCGTTCTCTGTATCTCGTTGTCATCCGTTGAGTGTTCTGGCCCTGTTAGAATGCCATCATGAAAACAATGCCGTTTATATCCAAGCTATTGCCAGATCCCAGTAGACGGGTGGTATTAATGGTCCTTGGCTGGACTGTAGTAGAACAAACTCTGCTAAATGAAAAACCTTGTATTACATTCCCAGTCCGTGTAAGTTTTGGTCTAAGAAGATGAGAATTGCTTTTAGCATTTTTGTTTTCAGGGGTGACTGTGTTTGGAGAGAGTGTTGTGTGTTTGGGAAGAAGTGTGCTTCTTCCCGAGGGTCTTGGAGGAAGGGCTGGCTTCGGGCGTAGACAGCAAAAGGCAGTCGCCCCCATAGTAATTGACCACAGCAGTCCTTGGACGGCTCTGGTGTTCACTAAATTCTCTCCCATGCACCAGCCATTGCCTGGAATTCCATCACCAACGCCTTACCCATTGATTACAGATACCCTGGATGTGGGTGAAGCCCAGCAGTGAAGGAGGGATGGAAAGAGAGGGTTTCCTTTGCCTTCTGCACACCAGGCTCTATGCTAAGCTGCTATATACATCTTATTTCATCTCAACCTTAAAGCCCACTAGAAATATATTTGCTGTGATGAAGCCCTTCTTATTCCGTTTTACAGGAAAGGACTTGGACTCTGAGAGGGCCGGTGGTTTGCCCAAAGTCCCCCAACTGGCAAGGGCCAGCACTGAGAGGGCCCGCTCTTTCTATCACACGATCCTGCTCTCAAGTGAGAGAGACCCCAGGGGCCCCGGGCAGCTTTAGGGGTGAGCCCTGAAAGGACCCCATTGAGGAGAGAGGGATGAGGACACCGAACAGGGCGGTTTGCCCATGCGGAAGGGGCTGAGTTGCAGGATGGAGCTTAGATTTCTCACCAAAGCTGTTGGGAAGGAAACGTAAAATCAGGGTAGCACTGAGCCAGGGCTTCTGAGTGGGAACCACCAAAAATCCAAGTAGCTGTACCCGTTAGCGATGCTGTATCCCCATGCGGACTCTGACAGCACATACTATCTTAAATAAGGTTGGGACCTAATACAGCAGCGTTACACCTGTCACAGCTTGTGAAGGGCAGAGTGCATGCTTTGGGGTTCCACAGGCTTGGGTTTGAGCCCTGGCTTTGCTGATTACTGGCTGTGTGACCTTAGACAAGTCACTTAACCTTTTCAGCATCTCGAACAGGTCAATAGCGATTCCTAACTCCTGGGGCTGATGTGAGGGTAAAGTGAGGGAAGGATGGCCAAACCCTAACATGGGGTCGGGCCCATGGCCCTTGGTGGCTGGTGGGGGCCAGCAGTGGCGGCTGTGGTTCCGAGGCAGCAGGCAGCCTCTCCTCTGACAGCCCCTCTGTGTCCTGTGTCCACAGTGCTGCAGGGCGTGGACAGTTCCCTGGTGGGCCTGCACAACCAAAGCTTCGCCCGGGTCATGGAGCAGCGCCTGGCCCAGCTGTTCATGATGTCCCAGCAGCAAGGCCGGCGGTTTAAACGGGCCACCACCCTGGGAAGCTACACCGTGCAGGTGGGTGTGCGCAAAGTCACAGGGGTCTTAGAAGAAGGGTGTGGAAACGTGCTTCCTGAGCCTAAGAAAACCACGCTGCGTGCCGAGGAGCGCTCCCATTGCAAGCTGATGAGGCCAGTTAATCCACACTGCTCTTAGGTTTGTGGGGGGGTGACAGTCATAATCATCGAAATCATGAAGGAGGGTGAGAGCTGCTCTCCCGAGTACTAGACTGTAGGGAAAGGAGGTCTCGGAAGAAATGCTGCCACATGCACATATTTATTAAACAGAGGCTATTAGTAAGCAAGCGCAACTCCTCCGCATCCTGTTCTGGAGGCTGATGAAAGTCCCAGCTTTCAGGCCTCTCAGCACCATGATTGTGATCAGCGGAAACACCGATCAGCCTTACAGGTGTGGGAATCTGTTAGCCTTGTCTAATCCGTTTCAACACATAGAGCCCTCTACGTTTATAATGGACACGTGACCACACAGGGACTCAGGGTAGGGAGCTGTAGCAGACACTACTGGTGCCCTGCCCAAACCCCCTTATAATTTCTATGATGAATGCGATGAACTTCCAGCATCTCTTTATTGAAGGGCTGCTCTTGAGATGCCGAATGTACTTTGCCCAGACACGGCTGGCCAGAAGTGCCTGGGAATTCACCAGTGGTGGAGGTATAAGTACCACAGCTCTTGCTTCTTGGCTGGGAGGATTCTGAAATGTATGCTTTAGGATCATTGCCAGAGCTTTCCCACAGAGAATTAAGCTTTAGTTTCCCGCTGTGGTGACTGGCTTCATAATGCATCCCTTGTTAGCTCCCTTCCACCCCCTGTCAGTTCCCTGCATCTCTCCAATAAATTACAAGCATTCAACTCATCTCAGAGTCTGCTTCAGAGGGAACCCGACAGAGACAGTAGCCATCCAGAGGGTGGAGGCTCTAAGCCTCTCTAGATTCTTTATCCAGTTCAAGCAAGAGTGGGAGTGTCTCTAGCATATTCTGGCCAATCCACATATCTTGAGTACCACTAATTTCACCAAATGAGAACCCATTTCTAACATTTGTTATGCTAATTAACAAGCTCTCTTGAGCAAGGTATCAAATCACAGAAGTGCTTCTGGTAGTTGCCTCTAGGAAGTGGGCTTCTTATTTTCTGGGATGTAGTCAACTGCCCCTGGATTGGTAATTGACCACATCTAGTGTGTAACTTAACCCAAACACACAGGCAGTGTGTCTCACTGTCTAAGAGGAAGCTTTAAAGGAAATTGCAGACATTACCACAGTGTCTGCAGATCATGTCCCCAGGCAATCTTGGAAGTACAAACAACCCATCTTCTAGAACACACTTCCCTATGTTAGTCAACATCACGCCCCTGAGGGAGACTCCAGGTCCCCCATTTGCAGTTGGTGAATTTGGCCTCTTGTCCTATTGGATACTGCTTTGGTTCTAAAATTCTTTGTGGTCTGTCCTGAGGTAAAGCGATAGTCAATTTCATGTGCCAGGTTTGTGATTTCCCTTCTGTGGGTCCACGTGAGCCCTATAATTCACACTTTTCCAAATGACAGAAAGGAAGTTGCTGGGATTCAGACAGTTGAAATGGGATTTGCCTCAGCTGAAGGGGAGGAAAGAATCACCCTACACTCCTGGTGTTATTTGTAAACTTAAGAAACCCAGCACATTCTAAGTGTCTAAAAGAGCCCAGTGAAATGCTGTTTCCTCTTTTTTTCTGAGTACTCAGTGTGCTTGGTCCCTTTTGTTGCCTGGAAAGCCTGAGTGAAGTAAGTAGGGGTTTATTTCTGCAAATCCCCAATTTACCGAGGCTGTAGACCACCTTCCAACATCATCCTTGGAGAAATTTGGTAAGAAGAATTTGCTATTAAATTGAAATTGAGCGAAGTTATTAGATACTTGAATGTTCATTCACCTTGTACCTGGTTATACTAATGCTCTCCCTATCTCCTTTCCCACTGGGGACAGAAATAACACCCCCAAGTTTCCCAAATAAAATTCACTCTACATAGCTTATATCATCCTTCACCCAGAGAAGTCTTTCGTCTTGGCTCAGATCATTTTTAAAGATGAGCCACCTTCATGAATATGGAGATTTAAGTGTCTAGAATCTAAAGATATTTCTCTAGTGGATGTATTTGAAAAATTGAGGAGTCCAAAGAAGATATACATATGACCAGTAAGCATTTTTAAATACTTAACTCTTATCATCAAAGTAATGCAAGTTTTAACTACCACAAGATGCCATTTTCAAGATGAGTAAAATGGTACTATCCCGTGTTGATGAGGATGCAGTGAAGTGGGCACCCTCAAACACAGTAAATGGATATGACTTTGCTGGAGGGCAGGTGAGCAATTTAGATAAGAATCTTTTAGATGGTCACAACATTACTCCTAGAAATTCATTTCAAGGAGATAGAGGTGAACACAAAGATGAAAGGGTAAGAGCAGTGTTTCTCAGAGAGTGTCCAGAAAATGACTCTATAAGGTGCCCAGAGGCAAAGGGGCTTTCTGGCCAGGTCAGTTTGGGCAAGGCTGCATCCTGTAGAATGTTCTTGAAGATTCCAAAGGCATATTGGCATACCAAAGACTCTAAAAAAACCTGCAAGTAAAGAAATCTCCTTGACTTTCTTCAATATACTGGTTTCTACATTTAAATGCCAATGAGACCCTTGTTTATAATAATATCTACATTTCCCCAACATTTTATTATAAGCATTTTCAAACTCAGAAAAGTTGAAAAAATTATGACGTAAGCACCCATTTACTCACCGTCTAGGTTCTACAATTAACAGTGTATTATGTTACTGTTTTATATTTGATAACATATCATTTCCATACCGTAGATCAGTTTGGACTGTTCTAGAACCTCATATAAGTGGAATCCTACAGTATATTCTCTCTTGTATAAGGCTTTTTTGACTGTGTAGTGTTTTTAAGATTCATCCATGTTGTTCTTTTATTCAGTAGTTTATTCCTTTTTATTGCTGAATAATATTCCCTTGTATGAAATATACTACCGTTTGCTTATCCATGCTTCTGTTGATGGACACCTGGGCTTTTCCCAATTTTTAGCTATTATAAACAAAGCTTCTATGAACCTTCTTCTGCAGGTCTTTCCATGGCCATGTGCTTTCATTTCTCTTGGGTATGTAGGAGTGGAATTCGTGGGTCATAGAGTTGGTGTATGTGAGTTCTATGAGAGATTGCCTGACCTTTTCCCAAAGTGTACAGTTTGACACTCCCACTCCCACCAACCAGATGTGGAGTTACCCCACCTCCTCATCAACACGGTGTGGTCAGCCCTTCTTATTTTAGCCATTCTGGTGGTTGATAGTGATGACTTGTGGTTTTAAATTGAATTTCCTCATTGAACATTTAAAAAATATGCTTATTGGCTATTCAGATATCTTCCTTTGTGAAGTGTCTGGTCAGACTTTTTTAAAACCCATTTTTTATTGGGTTGTAGTAATATTTATTTTAATTGTTATTTATAGCATACATACATGGAGCATAAAAATATGTAGAGTTTAAAGAACACTAGTAAAAAAGAACCCACAACCCAAAGAGTAAGAACATTACTGTTACCTTATCCCAGAAGCCTTTTCTGTGTCTTTTCTGATTATACATACTCACTTCCTTCCCATCAGAGTTGACTCTGCTTCTGAATTTTGTATTAAATCACACCTGTGTTTTCTGTATAGATTTTACCATCCTCATGTGTATCCTTAAGCAGTACGTCATTCAGTTTTGCATTTTATATTCTGTAATTTGTTTCTTTTGCTCCATATCAGGCTTTTATATTCACCCATATTGATACAAAGAGCCATAGTTCATTTACATGACTCTATAATATTGCATTGGGTGACTGTACCATAACTCATGTATCCATCCTACTGTTAGTGAATTCTGAATTTTCAGATTTTTTTGCTATGATGAACAATGCTGCTATAAACATTTTTGTAACATCTTTTAATATCCTGTGAAACTCGTAATCTGTAATGTACACTTTGGAAAATACTATATTATGCCATAATGTTTATCGATGGTTAATTACACTAGTAAAAAGTTGAAAACAACTTAAATGTTTAAAAATGAAGGGTTAGTTAGGTTTATGAGACATGCATACAGTAGAACATTACGTAGGTTTTAAATTTATGTTTTATGTATTTATAATGATTATCAATTGTTAGTTACAATGCTGAAAAATGAGTAACAATTTAAGTGTTTAACAATAAAGTATTGGCTAAGTTTATGAGGCATGCCTTGGAATGCCGGGTAGAAATTAACATTTATGCTTTTGTTATATTTAAGCCCATTATGGATGCAAGTAAAAATGGCAATATATAATACTATATAGAGTGTATGATAAATAATTTTGTAAAATGATAAATAAAAGGCCTATGTGGAAAAAACAAAGAATAGAAGCAAATACTCCAAAATGGTAATAGTAATTAGCTTGTGGTGGAAGGATTCCAGATTGTTTTTATTTTATTTCATTTCTCGATGCTTTTTTGTATTTTCAGATTTTCTGTAGTGACTATGTATAACTTGTACAGTGAGAAAAAGCAACAAAGGTTATTTTAGAAAAAGAGCTTTGAGTCTCCAAGTACTGCTTTTATCAGAGTTCTTTTGAATTGTAGACATATACGTTCATTTTTTTTTTCCTCTCTGGCTATTGCAGGAATTTGAAATTAGAAATCTTGTTTGAGAGTAACCTAACATGCCCTGAATTAATGTGGAGGCCTAGTTTCAAATGAGGCCAGAGTTCTCTGGAGGCTGGAAGACATCACCATTTCAGCGTTTCCTTCTCCAGCCTGAAACTGTTCTTTCCAGATGTTTATATTTTCAAAACCCTTTTCTCCTCGCTGCCTCCCTCCTCCAGCGATAGCAGGGTTTCTTGAGACGTTGGTGATAGGGAGGTATGCGAAGGGTGATGTCTAAAATATATGTCGTGGGTCCACTTAGCTACGGAAGGCTTCACAATCGGGAGACAGCCTGCCGATTGCCCAGGTGACCGCAGAGTTGACGCAAGACGCCCTGTAAACATGGCCTGTCTTTTTCTGAAAGATGGTAAAGATGCAGCGGGTGCCAGGACCCAAGGACCCCGCGGAGCTGACTTACTACACCCTGTACAATGGGAAGCCTTTGCTGGGGACTGCAGCTGCCAAGATCCTGAGCACCATTGACTCCCAAAGGATGGCCTTGACCCTGCATCACGTTGTCCTTCTGCAAGCTGACCGTAAGGGGATAACCTTTCCATTCATTCATTTTTAAATTTTTAATAAATTTATTTATTTATTTTTGGCTGTGTTGGGTCTTCGTCGCTGCGTGCGGGCTTTCTCTAGTTGCGGCGAGCGGGGGCTACTCTTTGTTGTGGTGCGCGGGCTTCTCGTGGTGGCTTCTCTTGTTGTGGAGCACGGGCTGTAGGCGCGCAGGCTTCAGTAGTTGTGGCACATGGGCTCAGTAGTTGTGGCTCGCGGGCTCTAGAGTGCAGGCTCTGTTGTGGCGTGTGGGCTTAGTTGCTCCGTGGCATGTAGGATCTTCCCGTACCAGGGCTTGAACCGGTGTCCCCTGCATTGGCAGGCAGATTCTTAACCACTGCGCCACCAGGGAAGTCCCATCATTCGTTATTTTTAATACCAGTAAATGTTTCCTGAATCACTTGGATGTTAATAGACCTAGAGCTAAACATACTTCTGTTCTAGAAGGTTCTCACATCAACCAGTTGTTTCCTGTGTTGTTTGAAGCAATAGGTTTTGGGTAAGGGACATGTTTTGGCTACTAGGATGATGATAATGCTGCTTTTCCTCAGGTTCTACCCTCTCTTCCTCCTCAGTATAATCTTGTGAACAGTTAGAAAAATCACCACAGCTGAGATGGTATTTGTCTGCTGGGGAATTAAAGGTAATTTCATTCAGTAAGCTTTGTAGAGTCCTGCATGAACTGTGTTCAGTGCTGGAGGACATATAGAAGTGGGCAAGTCCCAATCACTACCTTTAAGGAGCAGAGAAGGCGTTAATGCAGATATAAAGGCATAGAATGCAGGAATGCTCTGAGGAGACAATGTGATTGATACAGGGCTCAACCGAGGGACAGATTGCTCTGAAGGGGCATCCGGGAAGGATGAACAGAGAAAGGATATGAAACATAATAGCTGCCTCTTTGAGGACCCTCCCCTGGCAGCTACTATGCTTGTTGCTTTACATAGATTTTCTCAATTTCTCTGGGGCAACTTTATTCAGCTCCAAATTACAGATGAGGAAACCTAGGCTCAGAAAAGTTAACTAACTTGCACAACGTCACAGAACTAGTACTTGAGTTGCCAAGATATGAATCTGGATCTGTTTGACTTCAAAAGTGTGTTCTTAACTGTATTGCATGCTACAGTTTCAGCAGAGGGAGAGGAGGATGTACTGTCCAGAAAGAGGGAGAAGCAGAAGCAATAGAAGGGAGGTGAAAAGTACCAGGGGTGCTTGAAAAAAGGGAGTTCAAGTTGCCTGGAGTGCAGAAGTATGAGGAGGAGATGATGGGATTAGAAACGAGCATTGCTTAGGAGACTCAGGCGTTGGATGGCAGGGGAAGGAGATTGTACGTGATGTGATTGGCTGTGGGGAGCTATTGGAGATTTCTGAGCAGGGGAGTAGTATCACTGGAAGTAGCCATTATCTAGGGAGGTTAATCTGTCGGCAGTGTCCAGGATGAGAGGGGGAGGACTAATGAGGCTCTCTGGTGGCCCAGGCGTTGGGGCCCCAAAAAAGGGCTTTGAAGGAAGCAAGGGGAGAGGGGGTTGATGAAGATGAGAGATTGTGTGGTAGAAATATTAGATTCGACAGCACACCGAGCATACAGGGCCTGGAAGGTCATCTCCCATTGATCTCCTCGTTGGTGTCCACGTTCCTTAGGCACCTGACGCCTGGCTCATGGTTTTCCTCTCCTCCTCGTCTCCTGCCTTCGTCCAGGGTAGGTGTGGCTTCCACAGGGATGGTCCAGCCCACATGTTGTTACGGCCCTCACTTCTGCTTGGCCAGCACATCCTCACAGACACACCTTTGCCTGGTCATCCTCTACAATCTTGTCTTTGAAATGACTTTTTAACCAAGATTCTCTTCCTTTGCACCTCTCTCCTTCCCTCCCTGTGGGCTCTGTCCCATCTCTGGTCAGGTCAACTACTAGCTTCATCAGTTTTACTGCATCTTCTTTATGTGGGTTCCCCAGGGCTCCATTCTCGGCTCTTTCTCCGTCTCTCCAGGTAGAGAATGAACTGTAGAGGACTGGAGTGAAAACCATTGTAGGTGTCCAGGTGAGAGGGGAAGGTGTCAGAGGTAGAGACTGAGAGAAGTGGTTGGATTCGGGATATTTTTGGAGACAGAGCTGATGGGGCAAGGTAATGGATTGTGTGCGTGGCAGGAGGAGATGAGGGCTGGAGAACTCAAGGGTGACTCCCAGGTGTTGCTTGAGCACTGGTTGTGGTGTCATTTGTTGAGACGCAGATGGTGCAGGAGAGGAGGAGGTTTAGTGGGGCTGCAGTGGCAGTGGGGGAGATGGAATCGAGAGTTTCCTTTTGGACATGTGAGTTTACACATTCAGGGAGAGCTCAGGAGATAGTAACTCGGCAGTCATCAACACAGGTGACATTTAGAGCTAAGGGAGTAGGTAAGATTAACCAGATTTGCCTTGATTTAGAACTAAAGAGAAGAGGGTAACAATTAAGGCCCAGGGTATCCACATGAGGGAAGAACTGGAGCCAGCAAAGGACCCTGAGAAGGAGCATCCGGGGAGGTGGAGGAGGTGGTGTCTAGAAATAAGTGAAGAAAGTGAATGTCCTGGAAGGGAGTGAGCTGCTGTGTCACCTTCTGTTCTTGAGAGGCAGAGACTGGAAGGATGGAGATGAAGTGAATTTGGTAAACTGGAGTCTGGTGGTGACCTTGGCAGGAGGGGTTTCCAGGAAGAGGTGGTGGAGACAGCTTGGCTGGAGTGGACCCAGGAGAGGGTGGAGGTGGGGAAGCAGTGACAGCAAAGGGAGAAGATTAATGGGACAGTTGCTGGAGGGGCATATGGGAGATATTGGGGTACGTTTGAATATTATGGGTGACTGTAATAGCAAGGGAGAAATTGATGATGCAGAAGAGAGACGAACACTGCAGGAGTGAAGTCCATACGTGGTCGAGGGGGTGGCACAGGGGGAGGGTTCAGACTCAGCGAGGAGCAGGGATGGCTCAATCTTTTGCACCAGGAAGGAAAGCAGAGTACAGGGGTGTGGGTGTCGGTCAGGGGGTACATTTGGTAATGGAAGCCTGAGGATATTTCTGTGGTTGTTTCTGCTCTCTTGGGGCATAATGGAGTTGGCAGCTGAGGCTGAGATTGTGTGAGGGGCGTTTGAGCAAGGGTGCAGTACTACACACTGAGCATCAGCAAACTGACGAGAGAAACACCGTAAGATTGGCAAGGCTCCCCTCCTCCTGGGTCCTCATTGCTACGTTCAGACCATTTCTTCTATTCTTTCAAAATTCTAGATGCTTTGAACTGCCCCTTCCTCACTGTGGTCACCTCTAGACCCCAAGCTGACCCCCATCATCCTGGTTCATTGTCTCTTCCTCTCCATCGCTTCTCCTCTCCCAACCCATCCTCTACTTTGAGGTCAGTTCCTTGACCTCCTCACATCTACTCTAGGCCTTGTGGTACTTGGGAAGGGGCAGAAATGGGAGAGCTGGCCTTATTTAGAGCAAGAGGTGAATGGAGTGTCAGGAGGAGAGGTAAGGGGACTTTGCTGATGGAAATGGATGGGAACAGTGGAAGGTCTGAGAGCATGGGCAGGAGAGAGCAATCACATGAGATTAGAAGGTGCACGGAGCCTTGTGGAAATGAGAGTCGAGGGATCATCTAGGAGTGACCTTAAAGGTTTGACTCTGGCTCGGAGAGCCAGGATTCAAACTCTGTTCTGCCTGGCTCCAGAGCTGCTAGCCCTCAACCTTACTTCTTTGTTTCCTTCAAATCCACCTGGCTCTCTCGGTTCCCTTCTAGAGTAACTCACAAACTGTTTCCTCTTCTCCATTTCATCATTGTCTCCTCTTGGACTTTGCAGGTGCTTCCCAAATGACTCAGCCTCAGCCTCTTTGCCATTAATGTACCATCCACACTGTAATTAGAGTCATTATAATAAACACAGGTTCTGGTTTTACATCTACTCCATTTAAAAAATATTTGGTGGCTCTCTGCTATTCACAGAATAAAATCCAATCTTCTTAAAGTGGGTCTTTGAAGCCTTTCACAACAGGTGCTCAGCAAATGTTCAGGGCCCTTGACAACCTGGTCTCCAGGCTTCTTTCCCAGCCGTACAGCTACTCTTCTCTCCTTCAGACCTAATGCTTCAGCCACACGGGAGGATTCATTCTTCACATTCCCGATGCCTCTGAAGCCTTCCCTGACCCCTGAAGCATGACCCCTCCCCGAAGTTTCCCTAGTTCCAGGGGCCTCCATTGCCCTTATAACACTGGGCAAATGAGGTGTTTTCTCGCTTTTCTCCCTCATGAGCTCTTTAAAAGCAGGTACCGCATCTCATTCCTTTTTGAATATCCAGCCCCAGCTACTGCCTGGCTCTATCCTTGTGAAGGCAAAGGACCCACTTTTGCTAAATGCCTCTGCCAGGCCCTGAGTGAGGCACGTGGTTGGAAGACACCATAGCAGAGCAGTTGAGAGCAGAGCCTTCGTAATAAGACCGAAGACAAATGAATACGTAGGTCAGAGGCATGTTACCTCTGACCTACGTTTTCCTCATACATAAAATGGTGATATCAAAAACACTGACCTGGTAGAGCTACTGGGGGGATTAAATAAGATAATTATTGCATGTAGAGGGTTTAGTACACTCTTGAGGCACCTATTAGGCACGTAGTAAATGGTAGCTGAATGTCTCATTTATCCATAAGGTAGAAGGACTCGAGGAGAGACAATGAAGAAGGAAGGGAGATTTGAAGGTTAAGAGCCTATATAATTCAGAGAATAGGGTGCTTTTAATGAAATTAGAGAGGGGGTTAGAGAGGAGAAGCACTTTTAGGAGGGAGAAGGTGATTTATTCAGTTTGGACCATGTGGAGTTTAGGTGATGAACTATTCAGGGGTGCCATGGGGGTACTGAGGGCTGAGGTTAGGAAAGTTGTTGGAAATCCAAGCCTGGATCCCAGGAGAGAGGCCAAAGTTAACACTATAGATTTTGAGGGTGTTGTAGATACAGGATAGAATTTAAATCCTGGAGAAGATTCGAGTCCTGGAGAGAGTATAGCTAGATGACAGACCCTGGGAAATGCCTCCATCCCAGGATCAGAGGAGGAGGACACTAAGGCCAGTGAAGAAGAGGAGAAACAGAGATGTTGTAAATCCCATTTTCTCCTAATAGCTTTGAAATCAGCCTGAGATGTGAATCTGAGGTCAGCACTTTGAATAGAGAGTCATGGTGTTGAACAGACACCTTGTCCCTCTGAAGGTAGAGTGTAGCGTTCTGTGTGTTCCAGTGTCTTCTAAATCGCTAGGTCTCGGGCCGATGTGCAGTGCCCTACAGTGGAATATATGATGCCCACTCTAGCCACGTCATCTCTGGGTACTGGGGCAGCAATGACTTCTAAAGAAGCAACTGCATTCCCGATGGAGGTTTGCATCCAATCCTTTTGCAGGATCTGGAGTGAGAGGCCCCTCAGAGAGGTTATCCAGCTGATGGAGTAGGGAAACTTCTCCCCATGCAGAAGCAGTCCAGGGCAGGAATTGGTTTACCTTACATGGCCATCAGAAACTTATCTCAAAAAAAATATCACTTAAAGAAAGCCATAGACTGACCCTTTGGTGAAGGGAACTCTCATCCATTCCTTCAACAAATATTTTTTGAGCTCTTGTTATGTGTCTGGCACTGTTCTAGGCACTGGAGATACAGCTGCGAGCAAAGCAGGCAAAACCTCTGCCCTCATGGACCTTCTTACATTCCTGAGCGGGTAGGTTAAACAGACAAAATAACTGAATAATATGTTAGATGCTAATAAGTGCCATGGAGAAAAATTAAGCACAGAAGGGGCTAGGGGATGCCGAGGAGATAATGGCTGTGATTTTAAATTGTTGGGGGGTCGAGAAGAGGATACTGAGGAAGTAACCTTTGAGTGACCACCTGAGGATACCTGGGACAAGATTCCAGGCAGAGGGGGGGAGGGTTTGAGAGCCAGCGAGGAGGTCCCGATGGAGGAGAGCAGCAGCAATGAGGTCAGAGGTGCAGAATAGGGGCCACGATCAGTGGAGCCCCATGGGCTGCACCCAAGTGGGGTGAGAGCCACGGGAGTGTGTGGGCAGGGGCAGGATGGGCCTGAGCTCTCACCAGCTGCTGGGCCCTGAGCTAGACCCTCTTCTGCGTCCACTCACAGCAGTCATGAACTCTGATGTTTTGACAGCCACAGAAACGAGCTGGGAGCTTTTTTGAATGGATTCCTTCTCCTTTCAACATTTGCTCCACATGAGAATAATTCATTCTGAGTTTAGATTATGTGGACCCTTTGACTTCATTCCCTCTGACAGATACTTTGTGTGTGTGTGTGTGTGTGTGTGTGTGTGTGTGCATGCACACGCACACATGCACACACTTGCATTCATGTGTGTTAACTCAGAACTGACTTAAATTGTGTATTTCAGAGAAATGAATTTTTTGGTAAAAAAAAAAAATCTAACCTCCCCGGGGCTCAGTTTCTTCATCTGAAAAATGGGTATGAGAATCCTGACAAAGAGTGTATCCCAATGCCTAACACACGGTAGAAGCTCAAGAATGTGTTGTCTCATTTTCCTATCCTTCCTCTGACATTCTTGTAAGTTAAATAACCATTTGTTCCTTTTCACCTCTGTACATGACTTTGTAGTTTTAGATCATTATGCCAATGAATATACTGGGTTTGGATGACTTCAGTTGACCTAACTTTACTATCGCTTTGACTGTTAAATGAATTTATTAATGTACATAGCATAAATTTGTTCTCTCCCCATTTAAATAGAGGTGAAAGGATTTTCCATACTGCATCAAGAAAGCACACCTCCATCAAAACAATAAAGCTGAGTAAAAGCAGAACACATGTAAATATTTCATTCTTGCTAATGAAAAAAATTATATACATATATAAATATATTTAGGGTATCATGTTCTGATACACTATACATTTTTCTCCATCAGGATAGAACAACATAGCCGAAAAGAGGCATATTGATATTTTTCACAGAAGCACTGAGCTTTAAAAAATGTTAATGGCCTAAAACTCACATATAAATACTGAATTACTAAAAGCAGCAGCAATTACATGTTTAATGTCAACAGGAGCACATTATCTAATGAGCTGTTTTCAGAAGTTAATAATGTGATTAATCACTGATTGACAAAAACTGTGGAAAAGAAGTTCTTTTGTACTAATAGTACTACCAAGCCAAGTGCTGCCTGAGGAGAGGTAGATCTTGGCTAATGAGGTGCCAGTTGAAGTCAGGGGGTGGTCGAAGTCAGAGAAAGACCAGCTGGCTCCTCAGGCAGGTCCTCACCATGTGGCACTTACTGGTGGGGTCTTTGTATTCCAGAGTCCAGTCCTCAGCTTCGTGGGTTTAGTAGCCCCCAGAATTAAGCAGGATCAGGAGGACCAACTTATGCTCACCAGACTTATAAGAGATTGATATATAAACCAGATTGAAAGTATTTAGTTTAAAATATGGATTAGAACTACCAAGGAGAGGGGATTTCTTTAACTGGCTGTTACTGTATCCTTTGTGGAAATCTGTATGGGGAGCCAAATTGCAACAGGAATAATGGTAGTTCAGTTACACATTCATTCAACTTTTAATTGAGCACCTACTATGTGCAAGGCACTGTTCTAGGCCCTGGGGAAATGCAGCAAACGAGACAAAAAACCTCCCTGCTCTCTTAGGGTGTACATCCTAATGGAGAGGCAGGGAGTGACAGATGGTGAGCAAATACATATGTATCATGGCAGATGGTGATATGTACTTTAGAGCCTCACCACTCCAAGTGTGGCCTGGGGGCCTGCTGCATGGGTACCCCGGGGAGCTTATTAGGCATGTTACCGAGTCCAAGTTTGTACTGCTCACCACACGACAGGCCGATAAATCGAGAGATGACTTATTGGGGCCAGGAATAGTGACTTTATTTGGAAAGCCAGTAGACTGAGAAGATGGTGGACTTGTGTCCCAAAGAACGTATTACAGGGGGACCCATCCCAACCCACAGAATCAGAATCCACATTTGAGCAAGATTCCCAGGTGATGGGCATGCACATTAAAGTTTGAGAAGCACTGATTTAGAGAAAAATTAAGTAGGAAGAGGGGGATGGAGAGTGCTAAGGGCAGGGATTGTTATTGATATTTTATAGAGAGTACAGGGAAGCCCTCACAGATATGGTGACACTTGTTCAGAGCCCTGAAGGAGGGAGGGAGGGAGCCATGTGGATATCTAGGTGAAGAGCGTTCTAGGTAGAAAAATAAGCTGGTGCAAAGGCCCTGAGGCAGGAGCATGTCCTGCATGTTTGAGGAACAGTAGGAGGGAGGTAGGCTGGAGCAGAGTGAGTTGAAGGAGGAGCTGTAAGGGCAGAGAAGTAACTAGATGGTTGGTCGGGCAGATCACTTAAGGTCTTGTGGAAATTATAAGGACCCTGGCTCTTACTCTGGGTGGGGTTGGAGCCTCTGGAGGGTTTGAGCAGAAGAATGTTGTGATCTGAATTTTTAAAGGATCACTCCAGCTTCTGTCTTGCAAATGACTATAGAGGACAAGGGAGGAGCCCATTGCAGTAATTCAGGTGAGAGATGTTGGTAGCTTGGCCTATAGCAATAGAAAGAAGTGATGTATTTTGAAGATGGAGATGACAGGGTTTGTTGCTCAATAAGATATTGGGTGAGAGTAAAAGAGACAGGTCAACATTGATGGTAAAGTTATTGATCTGAGCAACTGGAAGGAAGGAGTTGCCATTTGTTGGAGTGGAAAATATCACAAGAAGAACAGGTTTGGTTGGGGGGTGGGGGGATTGAGAGTTGGGCTCAGGATATATTAGAGACATTTCTTAAGTATCCAACTGGAGATTTGAGTTGATGGTTGGATACAGGAATCTGGAGTTCAGAGTAGTGGTCCTGGTTAGAGATATAAATGAGCATCAGTGGAGGAGATTGATGGTTTTTAAGCCTTGAGTCCATGAGATCATCTAGGGAGTGGGGGAGAAGAGAGCTTGTGTGGTATTAACAGAATCACCAAGCTCAAACAGCCAGCTGCAACCATCTTGCCTGCCATCTGGCCAGGTTACCCATGTCTGCTGGTCGGGGTACCCTCCCCTGGCGTGGATAAATCTTTGGTTCTCTTTTTCTAGATTTTCTGCAGACCCCACTCCCTTCCAATAACTCGTTATTCCTATAAACAATTATTTTGGTTACTGTTTTCTTTACTCCAGTCCTTTTGATTGGACTGAGGTGTTTCCAAAGCTTCCCGACCTGGGATCATGGGGGGAGGACTCATCTCACATCAAAGGCTTTTTCTTCTTCTTACATTTTCCTAACCCAGCTTACTAAAAAGTTGAAAGAATTGTACAGTGAACACCTATGTTGCTACCACCTCGATTCCACAATTAGCATTTTACTATATTTTAATAATCACATCTCTGTTCATCTATTTTTCCATTCATCTGTTAATCCATCATATTTTTTTGATGTATTTCAAAGTAAGTTGCAAACATCAGTAGGCTTCAACCCAAAACACTTAAGTATGCATATCATTGCCTAGAGTTCAATATTCGTTTGTGATGTTTTAGATAACATTAACATACAGTGAAATGAACAGCTCTTAACTATACCGTTTGATGTTTTGACAAGTGTATACACCTGTGTGACCCTAACCCCTATCATGATGTAGAGCATGACCATCAACCTGTTGCCCTTTGCAAGTTAATTAATGCCAGCCCCACTCTCCTTGAGGCACCTACTGTTCTAATAACACATTCTTCCTACTGACAGTCACTTTCGTTACTCTATTTCACTCTGGCTCTGAGAATAGCGGATTGTTTTGATTAGACAAGGAATTTCCATGCCTCCCCAGCCAGCTGTCCGGGGGCAGGGCAGATCCGTGCACTCAGGTATGTTTTATTCGTTGCTCACTCAGCGGGTGACTTAATTACAATATTTAGAGTCATCTCTCCGTGGCCTTTGCCGCCTGACTGCCCCACTGTACTAATTCTCAGATTGCTTCTCTCTTCTCTTTTGAGTCACGGACATGACCAGTGGGGAAACTTGATACCAATCCATCTTCCTCTTCCTCCTCTTAATCATAGTGAAGGCTTGCATTTCTTGAGCACCTACTAGGGGCCACACCAAAGCTTCACATGTACCTTGCCTCTCTGATGCTTTGCAACGTGATAGCCCCATTTTACAGATAAGGACACTGAGTCTCAGAGACTTTGAGTAGCTTGCCAAGGCAAGAGCCTTTCCGAGCCCAAACCCTCTCAACCATCTCACGACTTGGGACTGGAGGGCATTTATCTCCTGGTTGCTTTCCCCTTCCCTGAGCTCCTTGTCACGTGCTTCCCCCACTCTTCCCCGCAGCCGTGGTGAAGAACCCGCCCAACAACCTGTGGATCATCGCCGCGGTGCTGGCGCCCATTGCCGTGGTCACGGTCATCATTATCATCATCACTGCCGTGCTCTGCCGGAAGAACAAGAACGACTTCAAGCCAGACACTGTGATGAACCTGCCACAGAGAGCAAAGGTACGAGATGGAAGCTGTGAGGAGAGGGGCAAAAGCCCTGGCCCCTCGGGGCTCCCCCTGCCTTTTCTCTCTTGGCTCTTGAGGTCTTTGCAAGTACCTTCAGAAGCATCCTCATGAGTCCTCATGTTGAAGGAGACCCTTTATTTACTTACTTGAATGTTTTAAAAATTGTGGTAAAATATACATACCATAAAATTTACCATCTTAGTCACTTATAAGCGTAGAGTTCAGTATTCTTTAGAATATTTGCATTCTTGTGCCACCTTTATTTTTATAATGAGGACACGATAGCTAATGCTCATCTAATGCTCACTCTTTGCCTTAAATGCTTCTCAGGGCTTTGCATATACCAGCAACCCCTAATCTTCCCAGCACCCCTTTGAGGAAGAACATTATTTTACAGATGAGGAAACAGAGGCACAGAAAACGAGTTGCTAGCTAGACCTGAAAGGGGCCTCAGAGGTCATCTGATCTGACACCTCCCCTTTTACAGAAAAGTGACTTCTTCACAATGGCACAGTTAGTCAGTAGCAGAACTGATAGTAGAACCAGGTCTCTTGGCTCCTAACTCAGGGCCCTTTGGGGCACATCAGACCCTCAAAACTTTCCTTCTTCCGCTGGCCGGAGTGGCTGATCTTCAAAGGCTGCATGACGGGCGAGCTGCAGAGCCTTGGCCGGGCAGCCATCAACCCCCAGTTCAGTGGCTCCCCTGAGGGCCGGCCAGGAGCCCCGTCCTCTTTCCACAGCCTCCATAGGGCCGTACCACCCATCTCCAGAGACTGGAAGGAGAATGAACTGAGGAAATTCCAAAGGCTAATTCTCCAGTCACGTAGCTCCCTTCACAATAGTCCCCGAAGGGACTATAACGACCTGTAATACCCAGTGTTTAGATAATGCCTTACAATATCCTTGGCTATCCTAGGTCTGTCACCTTGTTTGCTCATCACTGTAGCCCTGTGAGGTAGGTTGTAGTCAGGGCAGCATTTATTATTTTCATTTTACTGCAGAGAAACCCAAAGGAAAGAGAGACTGTGGGACTTATTCCACAGCAGTGGGGGAGGTACTCAGGCCCATATCTGAGTCTTTGGGCTCTGTCTACTTTATACCCCTTCCTGAACTCTGAGATTTGGTGGGTAGAATCCTCTTCCAGCCCTGAACATCTGAGCTTTGTCTACCTGTGCAGGAATGAAACAGCAGATGGAATTTCACATCCACTGGAATGCATGACTTGGTGATTGTCCTTGCTGGGAGTCAGCCATGTCTAGTTCTTCCTGGATGATCATACCTTGCTTCAGCAAAAGAAATCAAATGAATTTGATTGTTTATTAAACCGAGTCACCTGTTGAGAAGCTGCGGCTTGCTGAGACACTGTCTAGTGAAGAGCCCAACCCCGAAGAATGTCGTTCTGTGTCTGTTGACATAAAGCCACCCGCTGCCTGGACGCAGCATGATGTTGGTAATTACCCAAGCAGTGAAAAATGAAACTATTCCAAGAAGGGGTATTTCATTTCCATCTTAGCTTGGTTACAATCTGAGCCTTGCAGACATAACAGTAATTACCAGAATCTAATTGCAGCTGAGTCCAGGAATGCAAAACATGCCATACTGAGGTTGTAAATGCCATCTTTGTGTGCTAGATGAAGCCAAAATTTTATTAATTTGCCTAGATGAGTTGGGCAGCACATGATTTCAGCATATCTTCTGGCTGGAAAGCTGTCTGAGGCTGGAACAGATTCATGTTTGTGGGTTTTCATAGCCCCTTTTATGTCCCTTCCCGGTGCATTGTGCTTCAACAGATACCCAGCTGCTGTGGAAAATCAAGCAAATTTATGTTCCCTGAGATGTTTGAGTTCACTTGTGTGGGGTGACGGTGGTTGTTTTCTCCCTCAATGAGACTGGGCTACGCACTTGATTTCCAGAGCCCTTTATCACGGGAAACCAGCGGGCTGGAACTGCCTCTTTCTTACCGCAGTCCTGCCCGTTGCAACCCGGGGACACTGCAGTGTTTGCAAGAGGAGAGAGCCGCCTGCAGCACTTCTCACAACGTTTGTGTGTGAGCAGAATTCATTTAACGCCAAGGGACCAGGCGGGATGAAAAAGTTAGCTTTCGCCGCCAATCCAGAGACCGGGAGAGTGGTCTCCTAGTCTCCAGGGACACCACTGTGTCTGTAAGGATGCGTGCTGCAGGGCCAGAGGACATGGCTGGGGAATCCTTGCTGAGCCTCACTAATAGACTTAACATCCTAAGAGGAGGTGAGTGTGGTTGTCCCGTGAGCCAAGGCCCAGCCGTGCATGCCCACACCCTTCTGCAGAGACAAGGTACCACAGATGTAACCCTATTACCGTTGCTGTCATCCGGGCTTCGGCAGGTAGAAGGTTGAGAAAATGATCAGCGCAGGAGGAGGGCCAGGCGTCATGCCTTTGTCACCTCCTTTCTTCCTAGTTCACTTTTCCCTCCTCTTTGTCATTGGATTCATAGCCTCTTCCCAGGTTTTCCCTTCAACTGAAGAGAACATGATCCCCTGGAACAGGCCACCTTAAGAGAAAGTTGTTAGGGCCATATCCAGGTGCAGAGTGAGCTTGGAGGGCCTGCACTGGTTGGCATGACCTTCTGCTTGGGGTGGATCTGCTTTAGTCACCCCCTAAAGATGCCCAGCTGTCTCCTGTTTCTCACATAGTATCTAGATGAACATACTTAACCTCTTTGTGCCTCAGTTTTCCCATCTGTGAAATGGGGGTGATAACAGTATTCACTTACAGGTTGTTGTGAGGATTAAGTGAGTTATGTGAATTACTTTGAGTGTACCTGGTACAGAATAAATATTATATATAAGTTGATGTTTATTATTACACATGCTTTCTTCTTAAAAGATCCGGGTAACATGTTTACCTTTGAAATTGTTGGAGATTATTTTGATTTGATAATTTTACAAAACTCATTAAAGCAACTATAAATGTTTCATGATGTTGTATTAACGGTGTTAGGGGTCACTAGTGTGTGTCCCGTGGGCAATTAGTTAATCTCAGGTGATTTTCAAGTTAGAGGTTGAAAGACCACTATCCTGTCAGTCAGAAGAGTAAGGTACTAGTCTTGAGTCTTTCACCACTTAGCTGTGTGATCTTGGGCAAGTCACCGAACCTCTCTGAGCTTTTGTCTTCTTACCTATAAAGTGAAGACTGTGCTGTTTGCCCTGCTTTCCCCGTGTGGTTGTTGTGAGAATGAAATGAGGTGTCAGTGTTTTGCAGGCTGTAAGTACTGAACATGTACGGGGATTGTTATTATTAACCTAATAACAAGGGCCGCCTTTTAAGCTTGTCATTCCTTAATGTCTCCCTGCTCACCCACCATCAGCCCAGTCCCCTGAAGTATCTAGCAGGTAACTTCAGCCCCGTGTGAAAGGTGAGAGGCCAAGTTCAGAGAAAGTGAGGATGAGGGGGGCAAGCAGAGCCAGCTCGTCCTCCTCACTAGGTTCTTAGGTCATCTTAGCTGCCAGTGCAGATTCCCAATACCTCACACACAGGCCAGGAGTCTCAACACAGGAGCCAGACCAAGTGTGGTAGAAGATGCCCAACCAAGATGGCAGGCTGCAGAAGGAGAGGAGAGGCCGTGCGAAGAACCATCAAGCAGTGGTTGGGTGTTCTGGCTCTGGGTCATATAGTACTGAGTTCAAATCCCGGCTCTACCATAGACCAGCTGTGTGAGCCTGGGGAAGTTGCTGAACCTTTCAACCTCAGTTTCTTCATCTTTAAAAGGGGGAACCATAACAATACCTACCTCCCTGAACTACAGTGAGGATGAAATGACATAATTTATGTAACATATTCGATACTGTACCAGTAATATCAAGTGAAGCTGAAACTGTGAGCTCCTTGAGGGTCGGGGGCCAGGTATTATTCACCTTTATGTTTCCAGCACCAAGCACAGTCCCTGACACAAACCAGTGCTCAAAAACTAGAGGTGGAACAAAACTGAATAGGATAATGGGAGGATGGGGGTATGGCAGAAAAGGGACCAACAGGAGATGAGGCTGGGCACATGGGTTCAGACAGAATGTGAAGGGTCTTGAGTGCCTTGCCAAAGGGTTTGGGTGCCATGGAGCGTTTATAATGAGGGAGTGATGATGACCTGACATGGTTCTAAGGGAGATAACTTTGGAGGTTTGTCAAGGGTGGTCCTGGAAAGGAGCAGAATGGAAGTAACAAGACCAGGGCAGGGTCAGTACAACAGTGGACCTGGAGAGAAAAGGTCAGCTTCCAGAAATATTTCAGTTGAATTCAGTTGGTGATCAATTGTTGAAGCAGGTGAGTCAGTATTCTAGGAACATCAGCGCATCATCTGAAGGCTCCTTTGTATTTCATGTACCACCAAGGGAGGGGAGGGAAATGAACAAACACTATTTCAGAAGCACATTCCCAGATCTTAGCACAGAATTTTAGTGGTTACCACGTGGGTCAGAGTGTGAGCGTCTCAGAGAAGAGGGACCAGTGACCACACCTCCCAGAGTGTGTTATCCAGGGAACTGTCCATGGCTATACTACAGACAGCTTGAAATAAGGAAGCTTTGCTTTATTTAGCAATAAAACTCCATCCTATTCTGAGACACTATTTGATGGGTTGGGCCACGGTCTTAGACCATTAAATCTGGCTGGAGCCTTCCTGTTACAATTTTTAGCTAAGTAACCTGCCTTGAAAGAGGAGCTTCTGATCGTATCAAGTTCTGATAGAACCCAAACAATAGAGGTTAAGTTGCATCCCAAATTTTCTTAAGGAGAATCCACGGATGTCCATTTCACCTGGCCTATGATTGAGTAGGCAGGAAAGCAGTATTAACTAATATTGATTGAGCACTTACTGTGTGTCAGGTACTTAGCTAAATGCTGGGCTTGAATTTACTTACCTATTCTACACAGCATCCCTTTGAGGGTGGTTAAATATCACTCTCACAGGCATACACATTTGATCCTGCTCGCACTGTTATTCTCTCCATTTTACAGGTGAGGAAACATGTGCAGAGGATTTCAGTAACTTGCCCAAGGTCACCCAGCTAATACGTGTCAGAGCCAGGATTTGAATCCAGGCTGTCTGCTTTTGGAGCTGCTGATCTTAACCTCCCCGTCGTCCTGCCTCACATCTGTGTTGTGCTGTTTTGCAGAATAGAGGCACTCGCAGGGATTGTTTAAATATGCTTCTTGGTTTTTTCATTACCCCACTAATAAATGTCTGCTGGGTTTTGCTCACAGCTGCCCTATTCACTTGGGATTTCAGACATTGTACAACAAAAGCCTTGCTAATTTTTCAGTAATGAATTATAGGAGAGCCAGCCTGCTTAAGGGAGAGGCCTGGATTAAAGAGTGATTCCATAAATTCCATTTTATTATTAATAATTGTACTGCCTCGCATGTGGTAGCACATCTCCTCCCTCTGTTTTCAGATCTGTGATCCCCTTTAATACTCAAGGGTGGTGGAGGTAAAGCAGATATGATTATCATTTCTCAGATGAGACAGCTGAGGTCCAGAGTTCAAGTGACTTGGCAAAGCCACACACCTGCTATTACACAGGATTTAAGGGATGACAAAATATGCCTAGGTAGGAGAAGATGCGGGACCTGTTTAATGTAGCAATTAAGAGCTTCTAATTAGCAGTATCCTGTGACTTAAAATAAGTGGTCTAAAATCCTTGAAAGTATTTGTTCTCACACACATATTTGCATCTTGTTTATACTAGTCATTTTTCTGAGTCTTATCTATAGAGATTCTGTAGCTAGGTGGAATTAACACGGATTTTGATTTTGCAGAGACAGAAATTATGATGGAGATTTACGTTAACTCTTGTTCATCAGAAAGCTAAGTATGGTCCCATCACATGCACTTTTCCCACCTGTCTTCTCTTAAAGCTGCTGTGAGCGTCTTGCTTTGCCAGAAACGTGACTGCAAATCTGTTTCCTCTTTGCAGCCTGTGCAGGGCTTTGATTATGCCAAGCAGCACCTGGGCCAGCAAGGGGCGGACGAAGAGGTCATCCCCGTGACTCAGGAAACGGTGGTCCTCCCACTGCCCGTTAGAGATGCTCTTGCCTCTCAGGAAAGGGAAGCCCCTCAGGATGGAAGCACTATCAAGACGGCCAAATCCATCGAAACCAGAAAGAGGTAGGCACGGGGCCAGCTTCCGCCTCTCTGTGTCAACAAGAGAAATAATTGATGGGGAGAACAGCTGAAACCCTCAAGTTAATTCCTCTGTTCTCTTTAAAAATTCCCCTTCGTGCTTGTTTTGAATATTTGAGAAGGAGACTAAGGGAGACGACAAGAATCACAACACCTGCTTCTCATGAGCCACTCATTGTAAGGTTTTAGATGCCTGATCACAACGGAAGAGGTTTAGCTCTTATATTTATTATAACAAATTTGGCACTGATGTCACACTTATATTTTTAATTTGTCTTAAGAGCAGTGCCTTTGGTTCAGGTTAGTTGTATTTTATCTGGCAATTTCTCTATAGAGCTTATGATTTTAGTTCAGAAACCATTTATTGAGTTTTTACTATGAACAGAGCACTTTGACAGGCATTGGGAGGACTACAAAAAGGTTTAAGATTGATTCCTGACCCCGAGCATCTCATGATGGAAAGACAGAAAGAAATTGCTGCAATACCAAACGTGATGGGCAGGTGCCCACAGTGGAGTCTGAACCAAGTCCTGGGGAAAAGAGAGGAGGAAGAATTTAATTCTGATGAGGGAAAACGTCGTGGAGGAGGTTATGTTGTAGCCAAGCCTTGAAGGGCAAATGGGATGCCCATAGGTGGGCAGATAAAGACGTCTGATAAAGAGATAAAGGCGTCCAGGCTGGCAGAGCCAGGAGAGATATGGACATCCATGTTCATTTAATAATGAGTGTCCCTGGGGCTTAGAGCTCACAGTGCTTCGGATATAGTGAAAGATGAAACCAGAAGATAGATGAAAACTGTGGAGGGTCTTAACTGCCAGCCTAAGGAGTTTGACCTTTATTCTCTAGGCATTGGTAAGGCACTGAAAGTTCTCCAGGAAGACAGTGATGTCCAGCCTGTATCTTAGAAAGACTACTCCAGCGGCAACGTGGATGATAGATGGGAGAGGTTAGGCTAGAGGGCAGGAGCTTGTTAGGACTTTGCAATAGGCTTACAAAGAGGTAATGAACTCTCTGGCCAGCCCTGTTGTCTGGCTAAACCAGCTCCCATTGCCAACCTTGCCTGGGACCACAGTGGCGGCTGGAAAAGCTACATCCTCTCTCCCTCCTTCCCTCCCTTCACCTAACATATTTATCGATTGCTTGCTGTCTACTAGGCACTAGGGATACTGCAGCAAACAAGACAAAGTTCCTACTCCCGTGGTGCTTACAATTTGGTAGGGAGAGATAGACAATAAACAAATAGAGAAATAGAAATATAGTAGGTTGGGCGGTGATGAGTACAGAGAAGAAAACCAAAGCATGGTAAGGGAATGCAGAGTTGGAGAGGGGAACATGAGGCTATTTTAGCAGGAAGTTGGGGAAGGCCTCTCTGATAAAGTGACATTTGAGGAAGACCTGATTGAAATGATGTGTAAGCCTTGAGGTTATCTAGCAGAAAAACTTTCCAAGCAGATGGAACAGTGTGTACAAAGCCCAGGGGAGGGAACTTCTTGACTTGCTTAAGGAAGAGCACGAAGGCCAAAGAGGCTGATATGAACTAGAGGGGAAGTGGTAGCAGGTGGGCCAGAGGAGCTACCTGAGGTTGAGCATGTCAGGCTTTATAGACCAAAGTCAGGACTTGAGATTTTGTTATGAATAAACATCAGAAGTCATTGGAAGGTTTTGAGAAGAACAGTGATGGGATGTGACTTGCAATTTTAAAGGTTCACTATGGCTGCCATGTGGAAATAGACTGTAGAGAAGCAGAGTAGAAGCAGAGAGACCCATTAGGAAGCTATTGCAAGAGTACAGGTGAGAGATGGTGGTGTGGACCAGGGCGTGGAGGTGGAAGAAGTGATTGGGTCCTAGAGATGTTTAGAAGGAAGAGCTGACAAGATTTGCTGATAGATTGTTGTGAGGTATGGAAATAGAGAGGGATGAATTTACCATTTGTTGTGCTGGGGAAGACTGGAGGAGAAGTTCGTAGGGGACGATCAAGAGTATGGATGTGGGTATGTTAAGTTTGAGATGCTCATGAGACATGCAGGTGGAGATGTTGAGGGCTCAGTTAACCATATGAGTCTGGAGTTCAGAGGAGAGGTCCAGAGTAGAAATATAAATGTAGGAGCTGTCAGCGTTTGGTTATAAAAAGCTCTGAGACTAGATGGGCACCTAGGAGAGTGTAGTTAGAGAAGAAACCAAAGAACTGACCCCTGGGACATTGCAATGATTAGAGGTCCAGACAATGAAGACGGATCAGCAAAAGAGTCTGAAAAGCATCAGTAAGAAAGGCACAAGGAGAGCAAAGCAAGAGTGGAATCTGAGAAGCCAAGAGAAGGGAGTCATTGCAGGAGGAAGGAAGGATTGTTTGTATCAAATATATAAATTTCGCGTTGGAGTCAAGCAGCAAGGCTCTGTGCTTTTCTCTAGGAGATCTTGGTACTTAAGAAAGAGGTGCAAAGAAACAGGGATGGATTTCAGCTTGTGTGGGAAAGAATGTTGAGGGCATGTGGATTAATTATCTGTTGCCCTGTAACAAACCACTCCAAAGCTTATCAGCTTAAATCAACAACCATTTATTTAGCTCATGATTTTTGGTGGGTCAGCAGTTTAGGCTGAGCTCAGCTGGGTAGTTCTTCTAGTCTGAACTAGGCTTGGCTGATCGCAGCTGGGCTGAGATGCCTGCATGCATCTTGGCTGAGATGCATGCATCTTTAGTCAGCTGGAAGGTCTGCTGGGCTGGCTTGTTGATGACAGCCTTGTCTGGGGTGGCCAGGTAACTGGGACCTCTTGTCATGTGGTCTTGAACCCTCCAGCAGGCTAGCCCTGACTTTCTCACAAGGTGGTTACAGGGTTCCAAGAGCAGTAAGAAAAGAAGCCCCAAACAAGCTTCAAGTCTCTGCTTGTATCATGTTTGCTACTGTCCTGTTGGCCAAAGCAAAACACATAGTCAAGTCCAGAGTCAGTGTGGGAGGGGACTACCCTAAGCTTGGTTACTGGGAGGTGTGAACAAATTGGGACCTTAACTGCAACAGTCCACCCCAGCATGAAGTTGAAACATACAGAGAAGCAATGGATGATTTATCTGAGTTGACTGGCAAGTAGTATTATCTATAGTAATTATTCTCATTATGATCTTTGCCAAGTACCATAAAGGCATGTTAACAATTTATCACCTATTTAGAGGACACTGAAAAGAAATAAATAGAATTACTAAAATTAGAATATTAACATAGCACTGCACTGCCAGGAAGAATAGAAACTTTTCTACCCATTCTAGTTGAGTGGTTTAAGTTGTGCAAAGATTTCTTTTAAAAAAATTGTTTTAGAACAAGCTATTTTTTTTCTTGAATTTGCAAGGAGTCTACTCTTGCTAATCAAATTTAAATACTTAATCTCAGATTTTTATTAAGAAATATTAGCGTATGAAACAAATACAAATAAAGAAAACAATGCCTACCCTATTGAATGATTTCTCCATTTGCTTCATAATTTTACCATAACAATATAATTTTGTTAAAGACTGGCTATATCATTGCCATAGCTGTGGGAGAAACTTCACCTCTGTTCAAGTTCAGTTGATCACAGGAATCTCTGATCATTTGGGAAGATTTTAGGATGCCACATCCAAGAGCAAGCCCATCACGCATCTATGTTTCTAGCTTCCCCAACTTGCCACTTCAGTTTCCTCTTTCCTGCTAGAGCAGGACTGCATGACCCTTCAGAATGGGGCCATTAGATGGTCCAAAAAGTTTTGCAGGTGAAAAATAGGGGAAGCCAGTGATCTGGTGGTCATTAAGATATCTTTAAAAAATTTGTTTTAAAACTGAAGGAAAAATGAAGATTCAGCCACTTGCAGACAACCAGATGATGTTTCAGGTCCTTTTCCTTATATAGGCTTTTGGTGATGGCTGATTTGTTGTTCCATGACTGGGATTAATGAGCAAGGATAGAGAAGCAACAGCCATTCGCAATGGGTACTTCAGTGCAGTGATTGCTCATGATTGTTCAGCAATCAATTAATCCCCACCCCCAAGATTGTTCTTCCAGGATCCATGTACACCCATACTCAGAATGGGGATTATAGAGTTCAATAGACTTAAACTGCAACCTCTCAGGTGACACTTACTTTCAAAGACATTTTTGTTACTGTCATGAGTGGACACACACACACACACACACACACATACATATATCTCACTCTCTGTTTTTGACCAGAAATTCTGAGTTGACAGGTCCATGTAAACATAAGTCTATAAGATGATGCAAAGAATAAAGCCAAGTTGGGTTTTTTTTTCCCCTCCAGAAATGTGCTCATTCATACCTTTCCTCGGAGCAACAGTAATAGCCAGAAAATCGTTTCAGGCTCAAATGAGGGAAAGGGTATGCAAATGCTACAAAAACCATTAAATATTTTGTGCATGTGAAATAGGTTGCAAGGAGCCTTTCCTTCTGGACCTCAGTGAAAGCCTCTTTGTGCCAATGAAGCCAGTTGGAAGAGTAGGGACCATTAACTGTGAGATTCTGAAAACGATCCAAAGGTGTATGTGTGTTTGCACACCCAGCACTCAGTGATCAAATAGTTAATGCCTCATTCATATTTTCCTGAACTACATTCTTTGTATTCCTTTTATAGTGAAAGAGATTGTGGCCAAATAAACTGGGAAGTGCTGAATTAAACACAACAAGATGAGTCTCTTTCTGACAGGACTGATGAGAGCCTTTGATATGCTGACGTGCTGTAGGAATACCCAAAGAGGGAGTATAGTAATTGACATCTCCCAGACTCATGCTTGTCTGTGCATCCTTGGCGGGGAGCATCTCCCGTGGCCCCGGCAGTGCTCTGTGGAACGATCGTGGCCGACTCTGCCTTATCCCACGGTTGTGAGCGGGCACTTTCATTGTGCGTGGTTTTTAGGGTGCTAAAGTGCACAAAAGTGTACAGGACTGAGAATCCCAAATTCCCAGAGGATGAGAGGGGGATGGGAGGAGGAGGAAGAGGAGCATCCACCAGGATACCCAGCTTCCACTTAAGAAGCTGCTTACTTATGGGTCAAGGGCTGCAATTTTTTTTTTAATTTTATTTTATTTCTTTATACAGCAGGTTCTTATTAGTTGTCTATTTTATACATATTAGTGTATATATGTCAATCCCAATCTCCCAATTCATACCACCACCACCACCCCAGCATTCCCCCCTTGGTGTCCATACGTTTGTTCTCTACATCTGTGTCTCTATTTCTGCGTTGCAAACCGGTTCATCTATCATTTTTCTAGATTCCACATATATGCGTTAATATACGATATTTGTTTTTCTCTTTCTGACTTACTTCACTCTGTATGACAGTCTCTAGGTCCATCCATGTCTCTACAAATGACCCAATTTTGTTCCTTTTTATGGCTGAGTAATATTCCATTGTATATATGTACCATATCTTCTTTATCCATTCATCTGTCTATGGGCATTTAAGTTGTTTCCATGTCCTGGCTATTGCAGACAGTGCTGCAATGAACATTGGGGTGCATGTGTCTTTTTGAATTATGGTTTTCTCTGGATATATGCCCAGTAGTGGGATTGATGGGTCATATGGTAATTCTATTTTTAGTTTTTTAAGGAACCTCCATACTGTTCTCCATAGTGGCTGTATCAATTTACATTCCCACCAACAGTGCAAGAGGGTTCCCTTTTCTCCACACCCTCTCCAGCATTTGTTGTTTGTAGATTTTCTGATGATGGCCATTCTGACCCGTGTGAGGTGATACCTCGTTGTAGTTTTGATTTGCATTTCTCTAATAATTCGTGATGTTGAGCAGCTTTTCATGTGCCTCTTGGTCATCTGTATGTCTTCTTTGGAGAAATGTCTATGTAGGTCTTCTGAAGGGCTGCATTTTATTCCAGTCAATTTTCCATTGTAGGGGCCAGATGCCAGTAGGTGCTGAATTTGGACAATTGACATCAGAACAACAAGGGATTTGGTGAACCTCTGCATAGATGCTTCCTGATTGTCTCCCACAGAGGGGAAGGCAGTGGGTCTTTAGCTCAGCCCACCCACAGGCTGATGTGATCCAAGGAGCACAAGCCTTAGCAGGGGTTCCCAAGAGCCCATTTTCCCACAGGTTCCAGAACACCAGTGAGTGGCCCCAATGAAAGGCGAGAAGGCCCTGTGTCTTGCCCTGTGTAAGGCCTGCCTCATCTGGGACATTGTAGGAGACAGAAAGGGAAGGGGCTCTGGCCTGTGGCGAAAGCTCCTACCCGCAGGGGGAGCCCTGGCTTCCAGGGCTGATTCACCACTCCCAACTCTGTCCTGGACAAAACACCTAGCCTCCTGAAATTCCTCACTTGCTAACAAAGGTGACAATCACCGCGTCAGTGGGTTGTCATAAGGATGCATTAACAGTTTGAAAGCATTCAGGACAGTCCTTGGCACATGGTAGGTGCTTGTGACGGGGAGCTTTTGGAGAACATGGGTGGTGTCTTCATATCCCTATACACCTGTATACCTGACACAAATTCCAGCACAGAAGAGGTGCACATAAAGTCTTTCCTGAATGAATGAATAGCTCAAATTGGTAGATTCAAATGTAAGTGGTTGCCAGTTAGCTTGAGTGACTTAATCTTTAGGAGTCAGGCTATATTCTGTAAAGAGACCAGCCGAAGAGAACCATGTTTTATGCATGTCCCTCAAGATGCCATGTGAATCAAACACTCTGCAACACTATCCAAAGCGCCGCGTTTTAAAAAGAGGGCACGCTTACAAACGCCATCACTGCCTTGTCCCTAGTCACTGGGGGCTCATGAAAAAGAGATGGGAATGGAGGGCTGTGCTCATTGAACTTCTCTGTAGAGCTCAGCACTGGTAAACACACTTCACAACAGCCAGCTCCTTAACCCATGCTGTAGTGTTGGGTTTGTTTTTTTCCTTTTCCTGTATCGTGTCTTCTTTGTGGATAAAACCGGAATGAAAGGCTGCAGACACAAACTGTGCGAATAAAATAACCTTGAGAGGAGGCTGCTCTAGTTGAAACTTACTGTCTCCCTGTTGCTATGGTTACCTCCAGCAGGTCGCCCAGTGAGAATGGCTCTGTCATCAGCAACGAATCAGGGAAGCCCAGCTCGGGGAGGCGCTCACCCCAGAATGTAATGGCACAGCAGAAAGTGACAAAGGAGGAGGCATGGAAGAGAAATGGTGAGAAGCCTTCCCTGCCAAGCAGCACCCCCGAGCCCAGCGCACACGTGCGCGCACGCACGTGCACAGGCTCGCACACCAGTGTGCCTTAAACCACTGCCCACTCTTCTCTCTACTGTGTCCCGCAAAGGTCCTACCTACCTCTTGAGGTAGTGCCTTACGCCCTTCCCTGAATTACTCTGTTTCACTTCCTCTGCCCTCTGTGCTTATGGAATTATGCAGGGCCTGAGAAAAACCCTATACAAATTGAGCTGATGTTTGCTTAGAGATTTTTCTCATTTGGGGGTGAATTGCCTTGATTTGTAGCACCAGGTCCACGAGGGTGGCAGGTTTCTGAAGCGCTGCTTGTCTTGGAGAGTCCCCTCATTTTCTTGCCCTGACTTGCTTGGTAAGTTTCAGGGCTTCAGTCTGTGCCAGTGAGCCCAGATATTACAAATCCACCTCTCCCAGGAAAATCAAGACAGTAATAAATCTGTCATCATAAAAATCAGCCTGTGCTTGTCTTTATTCTCCAGGCAAACGTAACCATTTAGTTTCTCCCTGGTGCAGACCTTTTCGCCACCTATAAAGGATTAGTGTTTGGGGTTATTTACAAGTTGTCAGAGCTGCCTTAGTGTACTGTGGCACCACCTGTAGATCTCATCTCTTAGACATCATTATGCAGCCTCCCTCCTCCTGATCCCACTTTTGTTCTGAGCCTCATCTCCACTCGGTCCTTCTGTGTGTGATGCTGGCTTACTAAAGCCCAGATTCAAGGAACCGGTGCTGCCACTCAGATCAGGGAAAATTCCTTTTGGATCTCAAAGGGTTGTAGGTGGAGTCCTACAGAAATGCTGGGTGAAAAGGCAAACAATCTGGCACTCTGGTTAGCTGTGCTTCCCTTTTACAGGAATTTGATGAAGTGTGGTTCAGGACTCTCCCTTGAAACTAGTGCCAGAATATTCGTTTGTTTTCGAACGTCACTTACTTCTTTCTTTTTTCTGACCAAAAAAAGAAAGAATGGCACAATGGATTTGTCTTGTGCATGGAGAATGTGGTCCCTGTTCCCATTTCCAACCATTATATAAAGCATTTCTTTAAACTGTCAAACTGATTTGCTTCTTACATTTTTTCTTTTCCTGATCCCCCCATGCCACACAGAGACTGTGCTTTCCACACCAGAATCAGGGTGTGACCTGTGGGGTTTTCCTGGAATATCACCCTACCCGGGACCACCAGAAATTCTGCCCATCGGCAGTCTGCCAAGGCAGCTCACAGCGGGCCACAGGAGCTGTGGCTTATAAAGGGAGATGTGAACTTAGCCACTTTCTCCTCTTTCCTCCCAGAGTGAGATGCTAAGGCAGGTGGGCAGAGGGAGTGAGGCAACCCAGAGACAATGCAGTGAAGCCATAGGGGAAGGTTGTTTTAACCAACTGCGGTGACTGCCATTGCCTCTGACCGAGATGCCCTCCTGCTCCTCCTTCTCCCATCACTCCCCTCCTTCCCTCCTTCCTTTATATTCTTCCCGGAAATGTATAAAGTCGAGTCAAAGTCCATCCTCCCCCAGATACCCCATCACCCACCCCAGTCCTCAAATGGCCTTGAATAACTCAGTGTGTGTCTCTCTCAGACTTTTTTACTATGCATATGACAACACACATGTGTCTTCACATGTATCAACACATGTTTTTGTTGTATTGCTTTATTTTATTTTGTGCAATGGGATCAATGTACCTACTGTTCTGTGTCCTTTTCTTGCTTAAAAATATGCAATATACAGACTCCTCTGTCAGCAAATACCCATTGACAAGATGATGCCTTTCCCCGTGCCCTGCATTTAATCTGTAGAAGAGGAGGGGGTGGGGTCAGTTTCAGACCCCATCACTCCCCAACCCGGCTGGTGAGGCATTGACTTCCCTAAATGTTCCCACTGACCTTCCTGTTCTTGTTTTCCCACCCTCTCTACCTGCCTTCTCGTTCTGTTTAGGTCACTTTGATTATTTAAATATCAGGTTCAGAAATAACAACAGCCGGGTGCATGAATAAAATGCAGTTACTGTACCAGGTTGAGGTTTTAACGTGTTTGTTTTATTAAAAGGCCATCCTTTCTCCAAGTTTACAGTGCTTCGTTGCATTTTATTTTTGCCAGAAGTAAACCCAGTGAATTTTCGGACTTCTTGGTCACTTGGTCACTTCTCTTTGACCAAACGTTCTCGTTCAGTGAGGTTTCACTTTGAAAATTTCAAATAGAAATGAGAGGACCAACTCGTTTAATGTAAAATTCAACAGATGCTGAAGCACATCAGAATTCTAGACTGGACCTTCAATGGAACCTACACTTGTCCTTTTTTTTATCAAAGGGCTCCACTTAATCACAATACTAGGTTGGAGTTCACCAAAAATATCAATAGCATATTTTATTGGATTAGAAGATGAACAGAAGGAGGGAAGGAAGGAGGGAGGGAGAGAAGGAAGAAAGGAAGGAAGGAAGGGAGGAAGGAAGGAAATAACATTGAATGGAATTGTGGAAAAACTAGAAGGTGTAGTTCCATCACATTATCAGCTTGCAAAAAGTACTTGATTGTGTGAATGTAGCCTCTGAGAATAGATTATTCTCTTGGTATGGAATAATCAGAAGTTGTTTTTATGGCTTAGTATCCACTCTAGAGGTTAGGGTTACTGAGGTTAATTAATAAATGTTCATGTACCAGGCTATCATTCTAAAACTCTTCTTGTTTTCCACCAGGTTTGTTGCATATGTAGCTTCTAATTTTCTACTTTTTTGTGAAGATAAGAACTTTAAAAGGAAAAGACACTATTCCACTAGCAACATGGCTGGGGGTGGGTGCGGGGGAGGTCCTTATAGCTCAATGGCCTCATTAGTTACTATAACTGCAGGCAGTTTTAGAGTCTGTTTCAAGGTGATGTTTAAATATAAGTGGGAAAGATAGATGTGAGAGCTAGGATTTTGAAAGCAAAACAATTTGGCATTCTCTCAACTAAATACAGATACTTAAACTTCTGAACCCAAACCAATGTCACCTTAGAAAGAGTGTTTTCCAGGAAAGAGTTAAAAATGAGTTCAAGGTGAGAACATTATGTATTTATACCTTCAGTCATTTAGAAGAAAGAACCTCCATAAACCATTAAGGATGCACCTTCCTTTAAGACACCAAGATTTCACAGCCAGGTTTCAGAATCTAATCACGCCTTGCCTCCTAGTGGTCGTGGGGCAGGTGGGGCAGGAGGAGGTCAAGGATCAGAGAGCTTGGCAGATGAATCACTACTTTCTTAGCAGGGGCCCTTGAGGATTAGTCAGAAATATTAGCTCAAAAACAGTTGCAGTTTATTCTTTCTTTGCCTTCCCAGTGAGATGAAGACTCACTTATTATTTGATAAGCAACACCAGAGGGCAGTGATTCTAGTTGTAAATTATTTGTCTTTGAGCTTTAATAAAGATTCCCCAAAAAAGAAAATGTTTCGTTTAAGAGCATTTTCTGCTTCACATGGGAAGGTTCTCCCCATGCCAGTTCAAACATAAAGAAATGAAATCCCCCTTTCCAGCCTGATTTACTGAAGTTCACACCAGCAATGCAAATAAAACACAAATAGATACAGGGCGGATGCTTGGTGGCATTTACTGTGATGATGTGATGATGTTGTAGGATACTTCCTCAATTTCACTGTGGCCCTTTTCTTTAGCATTGTCCCGTGCTTTTTTCTTTAGGGACAAATTATGCTTTAAATATTCCCACAAACCTGCTGTACTCACATAACATTTTAATGTATTAATATTTAATGCAATGCCTTTTAATGTATTTTTTCCATACAGTCCTTTTGGGGGGGGATAACTATTTTGCTCTTAAAGAAACCTAGAGGAATTATTATGCAAATCTGAATATGACTTTGAGTGATAGTGGAAAAGAACTGCAGTTTATACAGTTTCCGGGGTGTTCTTTTCCTGTCCCATTATAGTTATGCTCCCCCCTTTCCCTCCACGGGGTGAGGAGTAAGGGTGTCACAACCCAGAAGCAAGAAGAATGCTAGGTATCATCTCTTCAACCTCAGAATGGTTAACTTTTACATGTTTACTTGTTGTGCAGGTACTAACAGCATCTCTTTTTCCAAGTCAGGAAATTTTAGTCATTCCTTTATTCATTCATGTATTCAACAAATCCCTATTGAAAGCCAACTGCATGTGAGACATTGCTAAATGCAAAGGCATGAGCCTTTAAAAAGATGGGCAGGAATGGAGCTCTTGTATTCTAGTGGCAGGGGGTGGGAGCCGATTAAATCAATACAACAAATCAATAGTGATAAATGCATTGAAGAAAATACAACAGAGTGATGAGGTGAGTTTTTTTAGATTGGTGGATAAGGAAAGTCTTTTTTAAGCTGCAACTTGAAAAATAAGAAGGAACTAGGCACGTAAAGATCTGGGGGAAGAGCAAATGCAAAATCCTGGAGGTGGGAACAAGCCTGCTGTGTTCAAGAAGGCCACTGTGGCTGGAGCAGAGTGGCTCAGGGGAGAAGTGGGAAATGAGCTCAGCAAGGTAGCCAGGGCCACATGGTACAGGACCTTGTAGGTCACAGTAAAGACTCTGGATTTTATTCTGAGAGAGATGAAGCCTTCAAAAGGTTCTGATCAGAGGAGTGCTGTGATCTGGTTATCTTTTGAAAAGATAATCCATCCTGGCTGCTGGTGGAGTGTGTATTTTAGAGGTAGGAGGACAAGAGTGGAAGCTCAGAGGAGGGGCATTGTTTAGGAAGTGTATTGGTTACTTATCACTGCGTAACAAATTACCCCAACATCTGGCAACTGAAATGACAATCTAAATTTATTATCTCATGTAGTATCTGTGGGTCAGGAATTCAGAAGTGGTTTAATTGGGTGGCTCTGGGTTCAGAGTATCTCATGAGGTTGCAGTCAAGATATTGGCCTGGGCTGTAGCCATTGAAAGGCCTCACTGGGCCTGCAGAACCCACTCATAAGATGGCTCACTCACATTATTGTTGTCAGGAGTCTCAGTTTCTTGCCACATGGACGTCTCCATAGGGCTGCTTGAGTGTTCGCATAACATGACAGCTGACTTTCCCTAGAGGGAAGTGATCCAAGAGAGAGCAAGGTGGAAGCAACAATGCTTTTTTATGACCTAGCCTTGGAAGAGATACATTGCCATTTCTGCAATTTCCTGTTTTGTTACACAGGTTAATCCTATGTGGTTGTGAATATCAGGAGGCAAGAATTACTGGGTGCCATCTTGGAGGCTGGGTTTCATAGGAGTTGTCTGGTGGGAGATAATGGTAGGAAAGCAAGAATTGCCCAGCAAAACTACACTCTAAAAAGATATATGCATCTGGTAACACATCTGAATAGAGATTTTCCTCTGTCATTGGCTTCTTGGTGGCCTACTATTTACAAATAAGTCCACAGAACCCAAAAATACTCCAATTATAACCCATGGTTAGACTCTGAGGTGTTTTAGCCACATTGTACAATAACAATTTACTTGGCTTAACTTGACAAATCTTCTGTGATTATGATAAGTGACAGAATGGTACAAACTATGTGTTTCTCAATAATTTAAATGACATCCCAGTCTCTCGAGACGGGAGGAAAGATGAATACACTTCTGTTACATTCATATTTCATATAACACCTATTTTGCTCCTAAATTGCCGGCTGGCTTGGTTGTTTGAACAGGCTTAATTTATCTCTTGCCGAGCCATGCTCAATAAACTGTCATTCGTATAATAGTTACTTAATGGGAATGTGCTTTAAGAACTAGTAAATCAGCAAGATACCGCTGGCCCTCCGAAGTCCTCCGTCAGCTTAGCTATGGAAGCACAAGCAGATGGCTGTCTTTCAGCAATCACAGCAGAATCCTCTGTCAGAGGGGAGAATTAATTTAACAGAGTGTAGGTGGAAATGGCTTTTGTTAATTAGGGGAGTTGTCTGTAGCTTTAAATTCATTTCTCGGGTGGTTATTTCTTAACTTTCTTTTGTTTTAGACACATGAAAGAAACCAAACCCTAGTCATTGAAGAAGCAGACTTTAGAAAGAAAGAAAAAGTTTCAGGAGCAATTACTGTGGCTGACCAGGGAAGACTCGTGACCTTCACGTGATGCCAAAATGGGTAGCTTTGGTGGCAGAGACTAAACTGAATGCTGTTATTCTCTTGATTGTCATATTTTAAGAATAGTTGCCAGGTTTGGCCAAATGGCACTTTTCCCATCTCCGACTCAAACATAGAGAACAAATTTACTTTTTTTTTTTCCAAGTGTGTTCTGTCACAGTTTTGAAGGAATGGTTTTTACTTTTTAAATTCAAACCAGTGGAGGGGTGTAGAGTGTAGATCTTAAATTAAAAAATAAAAATAAAAAAGGAAGCCACGAGCAGGAGTGAGCCATTGGCACAGAACCAGACACTGTCATTCCTGAGGTCATTTTGAGTAAAGTCCTGTCCTTCGGCTGTGAGCCTCTCATATATTCCCCCATGATGGTGCAGCTCCTGCACACCAGAAAATCAATGTGTTTATGTTGTGCTTTAGTGCCGGCGAGTGATGAAGAGGAAGGAGCGGTCCTCTTTGACAGCTCTGGCAAGGCGGTTGCTGATCCCTTTGACACGTCTTCTGGGTCTGTGCAGCTCATCGGAATAAAACCCACAGCCCTCCCCGTGGTGCACCCCACCTCGGACAGGAGCCAGGAGCCGGTCGTCCTCAACGGCGAGGTGAGCACCTGAGGACCAGAGCAGGAGAGAGCGTGTGCAGCCAGGCCTCCGTGGATGCGGACTAAGGAGTAGCACCTGGGGGTCCTGGGTGCAGGTTGCATCCAGGTGTACGGGGCTCTGGGGGTCATTTTCACCTCTGCATGCGCGGGCCTCAGCAGAACGAATCAGGACGCAAGTCACCCCAAACCAGTTTGCTGAGTGATGTTTTCAGAGCATTTTCTACCTTCATTAGAAAGCCCAAAGGGGACTTTTTAAAAACTGTAGTTGTGAAGAGAAACATCAGAAATTCTGCTTCCCCCACACCTCACCCACACAGCCTGCTGTCTTTCTTGATACTAAACTGGTCAGGATGGCACGTCTGTTGCAGTGGTGGTGAGAGGCACTTGAATTGATAGGGGACCGGAGGAGATCCAGACCGGGATGTGGCCCACTATCTAGGCTTTGAAATGACTTTTACTCCTTTGAGCAAGCTTGAAACAACCCTTTGCCTGCTTCCAGGAGGATATCGATGGATATCATGATGTTAATCAATTTTCCTAAGTCGGAAAAAAATTATTAATGTACACGAGAATAATGATTCCACCAAAGAAAAACAGATAGATGGATGGATGGGTGGGTGGGTGGATGGATGGATGGAGATAGATAGATAGATTGATAGAGGCAGTTTAGGGGAGAGCTAAATTTAAATTGGGTAAAAATTATCTGCCATTTCTCCATCTCCTGCAGCAGAATGGTCAGTGGGCTGAAGATGTTTATGATCCTTTAAGGCCATGCATATGGAACCTGCATGTGAATACATTACACATGTATGCACGCACACACGTACTTTCATATATTTTTCTCTGTTGTTAAGCTGTCAGGTTGGTTTTTCACTTCATTAGTTTATACCCAGCTATGGTTACCTGCATCAGGAGGGAGATTGCCTAAGCTTTAAAGTCTCTTTACCATCACACCTGGAGGAAAATGTGACAGCCCCATACAGCTGGGTATTGTAAGCGCACTTTAGCGGCTTGTCTGCATCCCCCATCCAGGCCACGTATAAAAGCCTGTTACAGACCTGATTCAGGAAGCTCCTCTGGTTTTCTGGACAGAAAGACCGAACTGCCTAGAGGTGTGATGAGTTGAGGTTCATCAACTTTTAAAAAGAATTTAACTGGGAATTCCCTGGTGGTCCAGTGGTTAAGACTCAGTGCTTTCACTGACGTGGGCCCAGGTTTGATCTCCGGTCAGGGAACTAAGATCCCACAGGCTGCGCAGCATGGCCAAAAATAAATAAATAAAAATAAAAAGAACTTAACTGGTGTGGACTTACAGAGCGCTTCTATTCCAACCTCCTCATTTTTTTTAGACAAGGAAACTGAAGCCAGAGGGCTCAGGTGGCTTGCTCAGAGTTGCACTGCAGGTTATTTTGACAGCATGATGTTCAGGCCCCCTGGCTCCCTGTCCAGTGCTCCTTCCCTCTCTTTGACTTCCTGTGGCCCATTAGTGAAAAAAAGCATTGTGCTTGAAAGAGTATGGACTCTCCAGCCATGCTGCAGGAATGTGAATCCCAGCTCTTCTACTTACTATCTTTGTGACCTTAGGCAGGTTAATTTATCTGTGCCTCAGTATATCCATCTGTACAATGGGACTGTTGTGAGGATCAAATGAGTTAATACATGTAAAGCACTTAGAACAGTGCCTAGCATACAAGTACGTTATTATTACTGTCATCATCATCATTAGTCAGCTAATGAGCAAGGATTCATTGATCAAGTACTTTATGCCCTTTGGCCCTATCATTTGGGAACCTGTATATCTTCTTAAAGCCAATCACAGCCAGTGAATCTTTCCTTGTACACAGTTCTGCCACTGGACATGCAAGCCCAGTGATTAGAGGCCTCTGAGGTTATCACTAACGCACTGGTAACTGCTCTTCATTAAGACCCTCTGCCCAGTATGGGCCCAGGTGATGGCTGCCATGCCTGGATCTTTTCATCCCAGCTTAGCCATGTGAATGTCATGGGGACAGATTCCAGATCTCTGCCAAATCTAACTTACCACTCCCTTTTTCTGCCAGGCCCATCACCCTGTCACAGGAGAACAGATGAGCATTTTCCCTGTCCAGAAATGGATACATGTTACACTTTGGTAGCCGAAGGAATAGACCTTGCTGACATTTGGATTGGAAAGGAGCCCTGAACTGTTCTCTGTAATTTACTGCCTCGTGGCATTTGAGGCAGATTGTCTTATAATTTTCCTCTTTCTCCTCTTACGGGCAGCTTGTATAAGCGAAGAAAGTACAGCCTCAAAGCCATAAATTTTCCTTTTATGAATTATAGGTAATTCTTTTAAATATTATTTTAAAGAAAACAATAACAGCAAAGTTCAGAAAGTAAGAAAGATCACTGTAACTTCACGACCCTAATATATCCTCTGTTTTCATTTTTTCCACCTCCAACCTTTTGATCAAACTCATGTATATTTTAGAATCTCATCATAGACAACTTTATATCTTGTATCTTAAGCATTTGCTGTGTTGATATTGTCTTTCTGATGATCATTGTGAATGACTTGATTGAGTAGGTGCACCATTGATTGGGAAACTACTCTCCCATTGTTCAAACCAGGTATTTTTGGTTTTAGTTTTCATGCATGACTTTTAAAAAGTTTTTATTTTGAAAATAATTTTAGATTTACAAAAGAGTTGCTGTAATAGGACAAAGAATTCCTTTACCCAGCTAGTTCTTTACCTGCTACCCCTACTGTTAACATCTTATGTAACCATAGAATAATGATCCAACCCAAGAACATAACATTAGTACAATACTATTGACTAATGTGCCGATCTCATTTGAATTTCACCGGTTTTCCCGCTCATGTCCGTTTCGTGTTCTGGAATCCAGTCGAGGATCCCACATGGCATTTAGTTGTTTTCTGAGTCTCCTCCAGTTTGGGACAGTTCCTCTGTCCTTTGTGACCATTTTGTCTTTCATGACCATTACTTTTTTGAAGCCAGTTACCATGTAGAATGTCCCTCAATTTGGATTTGTCTGGTGTTTTCTTATGATTGGATAGAGGTTATGAATTTTTGGCATAACTATGGGAATGTTGTGGCCTTTCGTGGGCATTGCATCAGGAAGTACTTGATACTGATATGTCTGATTACTGGTGATGTTAACTTTCATCTCTGACTTTGAACTTCTCTTGGAATGTTGTTTCAGGAGAGATTCCAGAAATGGATTCCTGGCTCAGAGGATGTCATGCTACCTTCTTCTCTTTACTGGTTTTCTCAGTGGCAGGCAGAATGAGGGAACAATTAAAGATTTGTGAGATGCTACCAACCTAAAGATATCATCAGGGCCCAGGTTGGGGAGATCTTTGCAAGAGTTAGAAAAAATATGTCCCTCAGTCTGTTTCTTCAAATGCTGTAAAAATAAAGCATCTAAGATGCAGCCTCGTGTTAGTGAACCTCGGGCTTCGTACTTTGGTTGATACGTATCTTACCACTGTATGAATTCATTGCTAGGATAACCTAGCAGTGTGGAGTGTCAGGAATGGAGTCTCTGCTTGCACATTGAACCACATCCTGGGCATTTGGGAGTTTATCTTAGAGGATGGGCTATAGTTACTCAGGCTCGTGACTCCTGAGCTAGCTGCACGGATCCTTGAATGGGCTTTCATAAAACACCACACTCTCACCACAACTTGTTGGCCAAACACAGCTAGTGCTATACCTAATCCTCAAAGCCCCCAGGTGTTGGTTTGCATTGTTATAGGCTGCTTCTTGCAACTGGCTTGCCTCTTCCTCTTTCCCTCCTGAAACAGGAACCAGAAAGGATGCAACCAGAGTAACTCTAATGGGCAAGAGGAAGGAACAGGGACGTTCTAAGACTGCAGTGCAGCCTGTGGCCTGTCCGCCTTCCTTTGTTCGTCCTGCCCCTGCCCCTGCACACCCACTCCCACAGTGCTGCACCCATGCTGCTCAGCCCAAAGCCCCCTCACTGCCCCACTCCACCCACGTCTGCTCACCTTAGCGCTCTGTGCTCCCAAAGCTACTCATTCCCCTTCCCCTTCTCTCTGTCAAGCTCCCTCTCCCTTACTCTTAGATGTAAAGGAATCCCAAACAACCTACATTAGCGGTAATAACATTTTAAAGTCATTCTCAGTGATGGTCATGTTGCAAGCATGCCATGCATGTGAACTCATGCAAATCCTCACAACAGCCCTACGAGGGCAGTAGTATTATCTCCCTGTTCACCTAACGAATCTGAGGCACAGAGAAGTTAAGTAATGTGCCCAGGGTCACATAGCTAGGGAACGACAGAGCTGGGATTTAAACCCAGGCAGTTGATCTGGTTCCCAGAGCCTATACCCTTAGCCACAGCTTTATGCTGCTGCATCGTTAAAATGTAAATGACTGGAAGCAACAGTATTATCCTCCCAAGTGTGTTTGCATATTAACCCGGTGAACTCTGGTGAACATCTCATGAAAAGTTGGGAATGAGTGAGAGACAGAGATTGACTTTAAAAGGAGATTCTTCCCCTGTGTTGCTTGCAAGTAAGTTTGGCTCAAGCGGGGACCCTGCTCCTATGCTTACCTGTGACGGTGGGGGGAACTGGGGGAAAGAGGGGAGCGGTTCCCTCAGCAGAAGGGAGTACTGCCAGCCTTAGTTTTTGGAGTCTTGATGTTCTAGCAGATTTTAAGTTAATTACCCAAATAGAAGAGCCTTAAGAAGAAAAAGAGCTTCATCTAAAGTATCATCAGCAGCATGGGCAGTGAGTCAGGGATTCATGGGCCCGACTGGCCAGAAGCCCAGCATTCCAGGCTGTGCGTCCTTGCTACCCGGGGGGACTTTCAAGGCCAGGAGGGACACAAAGGGGGTAAGACAGCCGTACCCCTCCCTCCCTCTCTCCCCCGTTGGCATTGGCTGCAACAGTGAGGAAGCTCCTGTGCCACGTCCCGGGGGCCTCCGGGCAGCCCCTCCTCTCCCCTGGCCTCACCACCTCTGCATAGCTCACGTATCTCAGGGCCACAGCCTGTCTCCCTCTCCTCCCAGAGCTCGGCTCAGCCTGACTTGGGCATCAGGCCTCAAGTTTCTGACCCCAAGACCATTGGACCTTATGCCTTCTCGAACCCCCTAATCCTTTCTTCAGACACGCTGTTTTGTAGCAGTCTGATATAGAACACGGACGGGAGCGTGGAGGGCTGCTCTGTTGGTTTGGGGACCAGACCCAACAGCTTAGCTGTCTTCTTGCTGCCTCCATACTTTCCTGGCTCCTGAGGACTCTCCTGGAGCTCTGGGGCAACAGTTCTTAACCCAGGTCCCTGGACTTGCTGAAGCTATTGGCTTTTGGCGGGCAAGACTCCTAATTCTCATAAGATTCTCAGCCGACCTTCCAAAATGACGCAAATCCATGGAATATAATTTGAAAACCAACGCTCAGTGCCAGAGGTTTCTCAGCCAGGTGCTGGACCAGAGTCAGCTCTGGGACTTTTTTCAAACTACAGATGCCCAGGCCCCAACTCTTGAAGATTCGGATTCAGTAGGTCTGGGGTAGAGTCTGGGCCTCTGGATTTTTTGCCAGCTCTGTATCCAGCGCCAGTGCACTGCCAGATGACCATTGCCTTGCACATCTTCCCAATGGAAAGACCCAGCTGTGGCAAGCCCATACCAACCTCAGCCCTCAGCTATTCTTGGGGTGGAATCTACCAGCCCAGGGGTTTAGACTTTGGACCTTCTGTACTTCATCGTCTTCTCATCCTGAGAGGCAGTGTACATTGTAGCTAACTGTGCAGACTCAGAGCTCTGACATGGGCTGTCCAAGGTCAAACCCTGACCCCACCACTGATTATCTGTGGGGACCGTGAGAAAGTTCCTTAATCTCATCTGTAAAATGGGGAATGAAATAACCTGCCTTATGGGTTGTCATGAAGGTTAAGAAGACTTCACACACATTAAGTCACTGCAGTGATTGTACATCACAGACTCTATAAGGGGAGCTCTTACTTAGTTTGCTAGGGGTCCCAACTCTGCACTTTACTAACTTAGCCGTTTTTGGGCCTCAGTTTCCTCACCTGTCAGGTGGAAGTCATCCCCACACTTACCAGACTTTCCATGATTGTCCCTTGAAGTTACAGCTGTGAAAATGCTCTCTACATTATACATGATTATACAGATGTAGTCAAGTCTGATTACCAGCAGCACTGATGGTTCTCCGTATTGTTCAGTAGGTGTCAGACAGATTTCACCGTTCAGCTCTGTTTGTGGGAGTAAAATGCTCATCATTTGTTACTTATTTAGCACAGTCATCTGCTTGTATCTTTGACAGGTGAGCAGGAACTGGTTGGCAATAGCGACCATGCACGGCTTCTTTCAAGAAAGCTATAGGTTGACAAAAATAAGCTCTCAAGTGCAGGTCGATAGGGTGGGGAGACCTTGGGAGCAGGGTGTCTGCTCCCCTTTCCCACCCCATTCATCTCAACTCTACTCCTTCAGGAACTGGCTGTCTTATCCAGCTGGACACCAGCTAAACAGCCAGGGGAGGCCACTGGGCTGCTCAGGGCTGGAGCTAGGGTTGGAACCCCAAGTCTAGCTGGGTTGCCAAGTCCGAGTCTTCCACACAGGGGAACCAAAAGGGTTTAGGCGGGACTAAGGCCCACACCGCAAAGCTAAAAGTGCAGAGTCAGGCCTAGACCTGAGTAGACTCAAATAGATGGGCAAGAAGGCCCTGAGGGAAGGTCTCAGGTGACTTAGGCAAGTGCCAGGCTCCACACTGTTTGTGGTCCACTCTTGAGGGCTGGTCTTGGCATGGGACACAGGTGGGTCTGGCTGGCTCAAAGGACCAGAGGTGAAGCCCAGGATGGCTTTTCCAGGTATTGTGACTGTCTGATGAAGCTTCCTGTCTATGGGCTGTGCCTGGTCAGGTGTGGGCCTGAGACTGTCTCTCTCCCCAGGTGAACAAAGCCCTGAAGCAGAAGTCAGACATCGAGCACTATCGGAACAAGCTGCGCCTCAAAGCCAAGAGGAAGGGATACTACGACTTCCCTCCGGTGGAGGCGAGCAAGGCTCAGATGGAAAGAAAGAAGATGTATGAAAAAGCCCCAAAGGACATCGAGCACGTTTTGGATCCAGACCCAGAAATGTGTGCCCCATTCACTGAGGCTAAAAACAGGTGCAGTCCCTAAGGGGTTCTCTGAAGGTTGCTGTACCATGAGTGGGATGAGGGCAGGGTGTGCCTCGGGCAATACAGTCTGGGCCTCTGGATCTGTTTGTTACCTTAGGACTATCATCTTTGCAGGCTGCTGGTCTGGGCCACACTGGTCTGTACGAGCAGGAGTTCCACAGTGAGTCTGGAAGAGAATAAAATTGAAGCCATTAAAAAAATACTTGTGCAAACAACCATAATTGTCCTTTAGCTTAATGATGTTTTCAAACCTGTAGCTGTTTCAGAGCTGGGTTCAGATATAATTATCACCCACCTGGTTATGCAACTTCCAGATCAAGGGACAGTGTATTCGTCAATTATTTTAGCGGCTCTTGCATAAGAAAAACAGAACCCATGCCTCACCTTTTCATTCAGCTTCAGTAAGTATTTACCGCACCGCTACTCCAGTCTCCATGCTGAGTTCCTCTTTCATTCGTAGACTTGTTCATTCACTTGCCATTTATTGTCACCTGCTCTGTATTGGGCACCATGCATGATCCTGGATACTGTCATGGTCACATGTTCATTCATTCAGTTCATTCAAAATTTTATGGTGGACAGGACAGCCCAATCACTGCTCTTGTGGAACTTAAGGCCTGATGGGAGAGAAGGATCACCACCCCAAAAGTTCATTGCTCACAAGTGCGATGGGTGTTTGAAACGTGAGCTGCTCTGACAGTCGAAAAGGTAGGCCTGGCCTAGCAAGAGGCGGGTAGGCCTGGTGGTTGGAATCGGCATCTCTCCAAGCTTTGCGGCTAACTCAGCAGGGAGTGGCCTCACCTACTGAGAAAAGGGGTAGAGGTCAGCAAAGCTAGATAGGCCCACCTCTCTTCTTTGCCTTCCCTCTGAGGTACTTCCCCAAAAGCATTTTCATGATTTGAGACCATCTCTTTCAAATCCTCCTTGGCAGTGGCCCCTTGACTTTGAACTGCCTGCTGCAACCCATCCTGTAGCCTTGGCAGACGTACCCTCTACAGAGGTGCCTGGGGAGGACAGAATGGTTCCTGGCCTGAGTGGGTATTTATTAAAAACCAAAATGACTATGTGGCAGGCTTAGATGGAAGCCATAAAATCAAGCTGCTACATTTTGTGAATGGAATCACCATAATTTATTTTTAATAATGAAAGGAGAGAATTCTAAGCCAGTGCTTCATTTACCAGGCTTCTCATTAGGCTTGGTGGGGATAACAAGCTGTTGATCTAAAATCACACTGTGATGGGATCACAACGTATGTGCCACCAAGTTGATAACTGTAGGAAAAAAAGAGAAGAACATATGTAGATTTTATTGGGAGGCTGGGGCTTCTTTAGCTTTCACTTTATACTTTGGGGCTTTTTACTTCAGGGGTCTTTTATAGACTAGGGTTGGGAGTTTTTTTTGCTGGGTTTCCTGCTGATACTTGGAAAATGAATCAAAAGTCCTGTACAAGTAAGAGGAACTGAGTTTGGAAATTATTTGAGAAATGAAAATTTCTGTTAAGGTATTTTATAAGGAGAATGAACAAAACTTTTTTCTGGAGAGGTGCATCTCCACTGCCTAACAAAAGGTCAGGCCAGATTCTTAAGGCCCTTTGATGGCCTGCTGTTGCTGGGATTATATAGGTAATTTTTAGGAAATGTCTGTTGAAGAAATGATTTAATTAAAATTTTTGACCGGTTAAGGGAAAAATAGAGATAACCACAAATCAGGTGAGGTGGGGGGTAGGAAGGGAGATGGGGTCAGCAAGAGACTGAGACGAGAAGACAAATATTAATAGAGAAAAGGAGAGTAACAGAGGCTCAGTAAGCTCTCAGGTGCTATTCTCTTCTTAAGTTTTTTTAAAAAATTAATTTAATTTAATTTATTTTTGGCTGCATTGGGTCTTTGTTGCTGCACACGGGCTTCCTCTAGTTGCGGTGAGCTGGGGCTACTCTTCGTTGCGGTGCACGGGCTTCTCATTGCGGTGGCTTCTCTTGTTGCGGAGCATGGGCTCTAGGCGCGTGGGCTTCAGTAGTTGTGGCACGTGGGCTCAGTAGTTGTGGCTCATGGGCTCTAGAACGCAGCCTCCGTAGTTGTGGCGCACGGGCTTAGTTGCTCTGCAGCATGTGGGATCTTCCAGGGCCAGGGCTCAAACACGTGTCCCCTGCATTGGCAGGCGGGTTCTTAACCACGGTGCCACCAGGGAAGCCCCTCGGGTGCTATTTTTGTTGACTCCAGGCACAGTCCACTGCTACCTGCTGTGTGTTAGCTGTTATCACAGGTTAGACTTGCCTGTTAATTACTGTTCACAGTTCAACTCGTTAGAGGTTCTGCTCTCAGTGACCTAGCCCCTGCAAGACACAAGTAAGGGACTCATTCTCTAGGCCAGAGGTAGCATCAATAACCAGAATCTTACCCTGAGACCTAAATAAATCAAAGACAAAGTTTAGATTCCAAATGATGACTCATCCTGATACCCTTTAAAAGAGTTTTCACAGTTTTTTTTTTTTAAGTCAGAGCACACCCCCCTTTTTATGTTATAAACTCTTACCCAGAGACACAGAGTATGTAATATAACTGAGGCAGAGGCCCCCTACATGTCCCCTCAACCCCCCTATAGGCCAGCAGCATCCTTCATCTGTGACTCTGACGTGAGCCCCCGACCAGAAGTGTCAGGTAGTTAATGTGCTCTGGAGCAGCTGTAGTCACTGACAGATGGGAACTGATGGATAAAGACCCCTGGCAGAAGAACTATACACTGTTGTAATAACCACGTTGTCTGGTTTCTATGTTTGATGATTTGACATCTGGGACCTTGCCCCTGGAGAGACTGCCCCTCCCAGGGCTGGCTAGCCTTTTCGTAGGGATAGTAAGTCTCACGTGCAAGTGCACTTGTCAGACACAAACCAAACAAGCTAGAGCCCAGACTCCAGCTGCCTATTGCACACAGGGCTTTTGCAATCTGAGCCCCCAGTCTCCCTGCCCGAATCACCCTGGCCAGGTACCAGGCAAACAGGGACAGCTCCCATGTCCCAGAGTCTGCCAAAATCTTTCAAGTGAGCCAGTCCTAAGCCTGCTTACCCTGCCTTGCCAGTCCTTTCCCATGAAAGCCACAATGAAGGCTCTTGCCCACATTTTCCCCACACTCCCACTGCCTTGTGACTGACCTTTGTGCTTTCCATGTGGCCCTCCATAGTGTGGCATGCCCTTTCCTCTTGAGATCTGTGAGTATATGAGCTACCTTTTCAATGGCAGTCATCCCCTGATCTGTTGGTTTTACCATACCTGAATAATAATGAAACCTACATTTTAAAACATCTGTCTCCCACACTTCTCTAGTGAGTTTGAGCCCCAGATGCCCAAAACACTGATCTGCTCTGGAGCATATCCTTTACTGGCCTCCTTTCCTTCCCTCTCTCATTTTCCCACTTCCCAACTTGTGCTTCCTGGAACCCTCTCCCAAATAAACCACTTCTACTTCCACTCAGATCATCACAGAGCTTGCTGCTGGGGGAACCCAACCTAAGGCAATAACCTATAAAGACAGAGTTTCTCTGATAGAAGCAGGGCGTCCTCCTCCTCCTTCTCAATGGCTCTAGTCCGTCTTTATGGAACCCTAGGGTTCTGTAGAACACAGTTGGGAAACTACATTCTTAAACTATAGTGGTTAATCCCAGGCTCCAAAAAAAATCCAAATAATATTTATCATTATCCTCCCAGCAGTATTTTCAAAGGTTAAAAAACTTATATCTCAAGTTTGCAAGTTTCAAAATTTGTTAACTTTTAAAGAATATAGCAAAAATACCAATAGGAAATGAATATACCTAATGGAACTCTATTTGATTAAAATAAGTAATTTCTCTACCTGAAAGCCTAATTTACCTCGAAGTAGTTGCTTGCACATCAGGCACACGTTGGTGATCTGGTCAATTGAGATCCATGTCAAACAGCAGTCTTTAAGCTGTATATAAAAGAACGTTGTCTTTGACGGAAAGGGAGACTGGGGTGTATGCCAGTGTCTAAGGGCTCACCCACGTTCATGGTTCTTGAAAGGGCTTACACAATCTCACTATTGTATTTCTAATACTTCCAAAATAAACTACTTGAATGTCAATTGCTAATCCTAGTATTTACTCCTCCATCACCTTTATTAGTAATTGGCAATCTCAGGACAGTTGTGAAGTCTGCTTCTTCAAAAAATGATTTGTAATTAGGTCAAGGGTAAGAATTCTTTGGGGTCTGCCTTAAAGTGTGAATCACTCAGAACAGATTGTGTTTCACAAGGTTGTGCTTCTTTCCTAAAGGAAGCCTCTAATTGCAGATAACTATAGGGCACATTTGATAACACTAGGTGGTAAGCTCCTATATTAGTCAGGATTCTTTTGGTTGTAAATGATGGAAAACCAACACAAACTGGTTAAATAAAAGGGGAATTTACCATTGAACAGGCCAAAGCTTCAGGAGTGGCTAGTTCCAAGAGGTCATAGACTGTCTTCCCTGTTTACCTTGCTGTTTCTTCACTCTTTGCTGGCTGGTTTTCAGGCAGGCTTTTACCTCATAGTGGCAAACTGGTTACCAACAACTCTAGGCTTATATCCTATCTTAGAAACCTCAACACCAAGAGAATGCCTCTTTGCTGGTTGCTGTAGCAAAAGCCTTGAGACTTAGTCTCATTTGACTAACTCAGGTGCCCACCCTCTGACCAACTGTTATGGCCATGGGGTTGTGATGTTCTGACTGTCCAGCCTGAGTCACATGCCTATCCCTGGAGGAAAGCTGGTCCCCAAAGACCATCCTAGTGCTCTTACCTAAAGAGGGTTGTCCTGGGTGGCAGGCAAGCAAACACCACAGAGGCTCTCTAAACAGATATAAGCTCCTTATGGTGAGGGAGTCGGTCTAATAGTGTGTTTTATTCCCTAGACTAATTGCAAGGGTAGTGTCTTGCCTTGGGAGTTCTAATGTCTGTTCTAGACTAACAGTGTGTGAGTGTCATGCTGTGACAAACTGGGTGTGGGATCGTGAAAAGGTATCTATATCTCCCAGGTTTCTTCCATAGTCACTGGGAATAAATAATGCAACCTCTTTACCTTCAACCCATGAATGGATAGAATCTTAGAAGCGAGACACAAAATAGGTGGTGCTTGGGGAGTTCTCTGAAGGCAGATGCTCTGAAATGCAAGTTATTTACAGAGAGAAACTTACTGTTGGATGAGAGGGAAGTAGCCAGTGATTTTATCCCACCTTTTTGTGGGATGAACCCTGCAGGATCATGTGAAGGTCCCCGCTCCTAAGAGTTGACTCTTGTGCAAGAAGAAAAGCACAGCCACAGCCCTCACTATGTTACTGTTTCTTTCCCCCTCCTCAAAAAATTCCTCTAATGACAGGTGGAAACAAGACAGTGATGATGCATTTCCTAGCGGGAGCTGAGTGGCGCCTCTGGACATGCTACTCCCTGGGCTTGAAATGCTCTGTGCCTAGATTGGCATGTGGCTGGCTCTGTTAAGGGGTCTGCCGAAATGTCACCTCTCCAGAGAGGCCTTCCCTGACCATCCTATCTAAAGTCATCCCCCATCCTATCGCCATCTGTCGCATCACCTCCTTTTTCTTCATAGCCCTTATTTCTCTTGGAAATTATCATGCGAATTGTCTGTCTCCCTTATTAGAATGTAAGCTCAGGAGAGCAGGGCCACGTCTGTCTTGCTCACTGTGAATCTTCGTCATCTTCCACAGTGCCTGGTACATAGTAGCCACTCAGTAAATACTGGATGATGAATGGATGGATGGATGGATGGGCCCCAAATTGCCTTTTGGTTTATGACTCCTTAGCCCAGAAGGGAATCCACTGTGGTAAAGGTAGAAAAGAAAATCTATCAACACTTGTGTTTAAGAAGCTCATTAGCCACAGCGTTTGTTAACACATCATGGAACCCTGCATGTGAAATCAGAAAGATGAAAAGGAATAGGAGGCTGCTAAGTCAACAAAGCTAACAACAGCAAGTTCGTTCTTCCAGCATTAACTGTCCTAGAGGGTCAAGGGAGAGTCCCTGGCCTTGCCATCAGCAGAATTTTAGATGAGGTTGCAGTGTTGCAATTGATTATAGTTACCTAGTTTCCATACAAAAGAGCATTCACAATTCAGCCAAATGGTTATAGCATCTGGAAGAAAATTCTTCATTCTACTCTTTCTACAGCCCCTGATGGCCAGGGAACAAATACCATCAATTCTGAGATTCGTGAAGCAAATCCAAACACTTCATTGGTTGCCTGTAGTTTGGATCAGTGGAGAATTCCATCTGTCAGGGCATTTGCTGCATCATAACAGTTGTTGAATTTTCTTCAGGCAACAGATGAAGAACTCTGTCTACCGGAGTCGGCAATCTCTGAACAGCCCGAGTCCGGGGGAAACGGAGATGGACCTTCTGGTGACTCGGGAGCGACCTCGGCGTGGAATCCGTAACAGCGGATACGATGTAAGTCTCTGGTGGGCCGAGCTGAATACAGCTTTGCTTTGTCCTGAATGCAGAGAGGAGAGAGCATCCTATAATGTTTCAGTTTACTGCATATTAGTGGAATTTTAAAGTGCACTAAAATGGTTTCTGTTTTATTATTCCTTATTACCTATTTTGCAAAGTAAGACTAATTGGAATGTGTCAGAGTAACAAATTATTGCTCAAAGGAGCTCAGTGTCTAAATTCAACCATTTTATGAATAGTACATTATTGACCTTAAACTCAACAGCAATTCTAAATGTCCTTAATTTTTTTTCCCTTTGTCCTTACAAACTCAGTAGGAACTATGGCTGTGGGTTAGAATTCATTTGAACATAGGCTTCTTTTAATCCATAGCACCGTTGAGAAGTTGGATTTGTTCCTGATTTCATAACTCCTCAATATGCCATGGAAACAATGAGGTTTCCAACAGAGCGATTTGGTGATTGCATATGATGAAGCACATGCTTATGTGCAGGGATGCTCCAAGCTGTAAAAATGCTTCTAATCCCATCAAACGTCCCCAGATGATGACTTACAATTTGGTGCCTCCTCTCACGTTGTTTACATCCCGTCACATGTAGTTGCTCTCATGAGCTCACATGAACGATACTATGCTGAGATGTTCAATAATGCTTCATTCTGCCCCAAGATTTCAAATGGCCTTGAATATACTCCTAGGTTTTATGAAAATGTTTCTTTCCCTTTCTCCTAAAATGTTTCTCTAATTACAAATAAAAATTTTTCTGTAACAAGAGTTATGATTCAAATATATCCAGATAAAGTTTTGTTACAATTGTGAGGTTGTAATTTGAAAATGACACTTGATTTCTTAAACATCCGGTGCTAATTTGAAGGCAATAAGATTTCTCCACCCTCAGGACTGGTCATTATTTGCCACAGAAACTTAAAGTGGGATTTTTTAATGGTCCAATTAAAAACAGAGATATTATACCTAATTTGAATTCTGATTACCTTCCTTACATTTAAACTTGATATTTGTGTTGGTGGTGATACCCTTTTATTTCTCTTTCCTTTTTTATAGAAAACAGTTTGATGGTTTAGTTTTGTAAAATTCCAGATGCTTTGGGCAAATCTTTTTTTCTCCTCCAGATTAAATTATTCAATGTTAAATTTTCTCCTCATACAAATATTTCTTATACTAAACTTGATCATCAATTTGATAATCAGCCTGTGGTTAAAAATAGGGCGTTTGAAATTTTCAATTAATCTCTCCCTACTAACAGTGACTATTCTTCCTGGATGCTTGTAGTTTGGGGAACTTTTTCTTCTGCTCGGGACTATTCTGCTGAGGTATGATAGGATTCTTAATTTATTTCAAGATTTGTATTAATAGATTTCTCGTGAGGTTCTAGACACAGACATTTTTACAGTTTGAGGAAATAGGCCAGAGGTTTCCCTATTAGTCTTGAAAAGAGAACGCTGCAGGGTTTTTTTTTAACCACTGTGCCAGGACTTGCAGTACTCACCTAATACTCTTGGAATGTTGTGTAGAACAGTAGAAGGAGAGGGACGATTTTTTAAAGGAGGTTGCTCACCTCTCACAAACATGTGTAAATATTCCACTTACAGATTACTTTAGGGGAAGCACACTTCATTACAATAGATATTTTAAAATATACAATTCTTTGAAAAGTTTGTGTGATCACAAAAACATAAGCAAACATAAGTTTCCTTAAGAGAAGATGATCATCTAGGGAACAATTTTAGGAATTTAGACTGTTGATGCTGAGAATGAAATTGTTTCTTGTATCTCCTCCTGAGCCTTTAATCCCATGAGAAGTATTTGCTATCATTTCCTGACTGCACACACTAGACCAGGCCCTATTCTAGTCTTTTTATGTGTATAATCTCATTGAATTTGCAGTCACCAGTCAGGTAGGTGCTCTCACTATGTCCGTTGTACAGATGGGAAACCAAGGCTCCAAGCAGTTACATAATAAGTTTACCCGACTCCAGAGCCCATCCCCTTAACCACCACAATACGACCTGCATGTGCCCTCACAACACTGTACATCTGTCTTCTCATAACATAATATATGCCCTGTATTTCTGATCTCTGTAAGATGTCATGTCTCACAAAATTCTTGCATGGATAACCCACACAAGCAAAAAATGGACCAGCAGATAAAGCAGAAAAATAAGAGTCTTAGTTTTAAACAATGCATGCATTCGTTTTCTGAATCTTGATTTTCCAAAAGTCCTGAATCACTCCTGGCAAAAGAATCCATTAGCTCAGCAGTGAACAGGTCATTCAGTTGGAAACACATCATGCTTCCTACTGGGTATGGGGATCTTGAAGCCAGGCCAACATTTCCAAGTCATTTCTGCCTGATTAGGAAGCACCAGAGGGACCAGCTCCTTTTTTTTTTTTCTTTTGAATTTTTGAATTTTATTTTATTTATTTTTTATACAGCAGGTTCTTATTAGTTATACATTTTATATATATTAGTGTATATATGTCAATCCCAGTCTCCCAATTCATCACACAACCACCACCACTCCCAGCCACTTTCCCTCCTTGGTGTCCATACGTTTGTTCTCTACATCTGTGTCTCAATTTCTGGCCTGCAAACCGGTTCATCTGTACCATTTTTCTAGGTTCCACATATATGTGTTAATATACGATATTTGTTTTTCTCTTTCTGACTTACTTCACTCTGTATGACAGTCTCTAGATCCATCCACGTCTCTACAAATGACCCAATTTCGTTCCTTTTTATGGCTGAGTAATATTCCATTGTATATATGTACCACATCTTCTTTAGCCATTCGTCTGTCGATGGGCATTTAGGTTGCTTCCATGACCTGGCTATTGTAAATAGTGCTGCAGTGAACACTGGGGTACATGTGTCTTTTTGAATTATGGTTTTCTCTGGGTATATGCCCAGTAGTGGGATTGCTGGGTCACATGGTAATTCTATTTTTAGTTTTTTAAGGAACCTCCATACTGTTCTCCATAGTGGCTCTATCAATTTACATTCCCACCAACAGTGCAAGAGGGTTCCCTTTTCTCCACACCCTCTCCAGCATTTGTTGTTTGTAGATTTTCTGATGATGGCCATTCTGACCCGTGTGAGGTGATACCTCATTGTAGTTTTGATTTGCATTTCTCTAATAATTCGTGATGTTGAGCAGCTTTTCATGTGCTTCTTGGCCATCTGTATGTCTTCTTTGAAGAAATCTCTATTCAGGTCTTCTGCCCATTTTTAGATTGGGTTGTTTGTTTCTTTAATATTGAGCTGCATGAGCTGTTTATATATTTGGAGGTTAATCCTTTGTCCATTGATTCGTTTGCAAATATTTTCTCCCATTCTGAGGGTTGTCTTTTCATCTTGTTTGTAGTTTCCTTTGCTGTGCAAAAGCTTTGAAGTTTCATTAGGTCCCATTTGTTTATTTTTGTTTTTATTTCCATTACTCTAGGAGGTGGATCAAAAAAGATCTTGCTGTGATTTATGTCAAAGAGTGTTCTTCCTATGTTTTCCTCTAAGAGTTTTATAGTGTCTGGCCTTACATTTAGGTCTCGAATCCATTTTGAGTTTATTTTTGTGTATGGTGTTAGGGAGTGTTCTAATTTCATTCTTTTACATGTAGCTGTCCAGTTTTCCCAGCACCACTTATTGAAGAGGCTGTCTTTTCTCCATTGTATATCTTTGCCTCCTTTGTCATAGATTAGCTGACCATAGGTGCGTGGGTTTATCTCTGGGCTTTCTATCTTGTTCCATTGATCTATGTTTCTGTTTTTGTGCCAGTACCATATTGTCTTGATGACTGTAGCTTTGTAGTATAGTCTGAAGGCAGGGAGTCTGATTCCTCCAGCTCTGTTGTTTTCCCTCAAGACTGCTTTGGCTATTCGGGGTCTTTTGTGTCTCCATACAAATTTTAAGATTTTTTTGATCTAGTTCTGTAAAAAATGCCATTGGTAATTTGTTAGGGATTGCACTGAATCTGTAGATTGCTTTGGGAGTATAGTCATTCTCACAATATTTATGCTTCCAATCCAAGTACATGGTATATCTCCCCATCTGTTTGTATCATCTTTAATTTCTTTCATCAGTGTCTTATAGTTTTCTGCCTACAGGTCTTTTGTCTCCCTAGGTAGGTTTATTCCGAGGTATTTTATTCTTTTTGTTGCAGTGGTAAATGGGAGTGTTTCCTTAATTTCTCTTTCAGATTTTTCATCATTAATGTATAGGAATGCAGGAGATTCCTGTGCATTGATTTTGTATCCTGAAACTTTACCAAGTTCATTGATTAGCTCCAGTAGTTTTCTGGTGGCATCTTTAGGATTCTCTATGTATAGTATCATGTCATCTGCAAACAGTGACAGCTTTACTTCTTCTTTTCTGATTTGGATTCCTTTTATTTCTTTTTCTTCTCTGATTGCCGTGGCTAGGACTTCCAAAACCATGTTGAATAATAGTGGTGAGAGTGGACATCCTTGTGTCGTTCCTGATCTTAGAGGAAATGCTTTCAGTTTTTCACCATTGAGAATAATGTTTGCTGTGGGTTTGTCGTATATGGCCTTTATTATGTTGAGGTAGGTTCCCTCTCTGCCCACTTTCTGGAGAGCTTTTATCATAAATGGGTGTTGAATTTTGTCAGAAGCATTTTCTGCGTCTATTGAGATGATCATATGGTTTTTATTCTTCAGTTTGTTAATATGGTGTATCACATTGATTGATTTGCATATATTGAAGAATCCTTACATCCCTGGGATAAATCCCACTTGGTCATGGTGTATGATCCTTTTAATGTGTTGTTGGATTCTGTTTGCTAGTATTTTGTTGAGGATTTTTGCATCTATATTCATCAGTGATATTGGCCTGTAATTTTCTTTTTTTGTAGTATCTTTGTCTGGTTTTGGTATCAGGGTGATGGTGGCCTCATAGAATGAGTTTGGGAGTGTTCCTTCCTCCACAATTTTTTGGAAGAGTTTGAGAAGGATGGGTGTTAGCTCTTCTCTAAATGTTTGATAGAATTCACCTGTGAAGCCATCTGGTCCTGGACTTTTGTTTGTTGGAAGATTTTTAATCACAGTTTCAATTTCATTACATTTTATTGCCATAGATTTGCTTGTAGTAGTCTCTTAGGATGCTTTGTATTTCTGCGGTGTCTGTTGTAACTTCTCCTTTTTCATTTCTAATTTTATTGATTTGAGTCCTCTCCCTCCTTTTCTTGATGAGTCTGGCTAATGGTTTATCAGTTTTGTTTATCTTCTCACAGAACCAGCTTTTAGTTTTATTGATCTTTGCTATTGTTTTCTTTGTTACTATTTCATTTATTTCTCCTCTGATCTTTATGATTTCTTTCCTTCTACTAACTTTGGGTTTTGTTTGTTCTTCTTTCTCTAGTTCCTTTAAGTGTACGCTTAGGTTGTTTATTTGAGATTTTTCTTGTTTCTTGAGGTAGGCCTGTATTGCTCTAAACTTGCTTCTCAGAACTGCTTTTGCTGCATCCCATAGGTTTTGGATCATTGTGTTTTCATTGTAATTTTTCTCTAGGTATTTTTTTATTTCCTCTTTGATTTCCTCAGTGATCTCTTGGTTATTTAGTAACGTATTGTTTAGCCTCCATGTGTTTGTGTTTTTACGTTTGTTTCCCTGTAGTTGATTTCTAATCTCATAGCGTCGTGGTCAGAAAAGATGCTTGATATGATTTCAATTTTCTTAAATTTACTGAGGCTTAATTTGTGACCCAAGATGTGATCTATCCTGGAGAAGGTTCCGTGTGCACTTGAGAAGAAAGTGTAATCTGCTGTTTTTGGATGGAATGTCCTATAAATATGAATTAAATCTATCTGGTCTGTTGTGTCATTTAAAGTTGTGTTTCCTTATTAATTTTCTGTTTGGATGATCTGTCTTTGGTGTAACTGAGGTGTTAACGTCCCCCACTATTATTGTGTTACTGTCGATTTCCTCTTTTATAGCTGTTAGCAGTTGCCTTATGTACTGAGGTGCTCCTATGTTGGGTGCATATATATTTATAATTGTTATATCTTCTTCTTGGATTGACCCCTTGATCATTATGTAGTGTCCTTCCTTGTCTCTTGTAACATTCTTTATTTTAAAGTCTATTGTATCTGATATGAGTATTGCTACTCCAGCTTTCTTGTGATTTCCATTTGCATGGAATATCTTTTTCCATCCCCTCACTTTCAGTCTGTATGTGTCCCTAGGTCTGAAGTGGGTCTCTTGTAGACAGCATATATATGGGTCTTGTTTCTGTATCCATTCAGTGAGCCTGTGTCTTTTGGCTGGAACACTTAATCCATTCACATTTAAGGTAATTATCGATATGTATGTTCCTATTACCATTTTCTTAATTGTTTTGGGTTTGTTTTTATAGGTCCTTTTCTTCTCTTGTGTTTCCCACTTAGAGAAGTTCCTTTAGCATTTGTTGTAGAGCTGGTTTGGTGGTGCTGAATTCTCTTAGCTTTTGCTTGTCTGTAAAGCTTTTGATTTCTCCGTCGAATCTGAATGAGATCCTTGCCGGCTAGAGTAATCTTGGTTGTAGGTTCTTCCCTTTCATCACTTTAAATATACCATGCCACTCCCTTCTGGCTTGTAGAGTTTCTGCTGAGAAATCAGCTGTTAACTTTATGGGAGTTCCCTTGTATGTTATTTGCCGTTTTTCCTTTGTTGCTTTCAATAATTTTTCTTTGTCTTTAATTTTTGTCAGTTTGATTACTATGTGTCTTGGCGTGTTTCTCCTTGGGTTTATCCTGCCTGGGACTCTCTGCACTTCCTGGACTTGGGTGGCTATTTCCTTTCCCATGTTAGGGAAGTTTTCGTCTATAATCTCTTCAAATATTTTCTCAGCTCCTTTCTCTCTCTCTTCTTCTGGGACCCCTATAATGCAAATGTTGTTGCATTTAATGTTGTCCCAGAGGTCTCTTAGGCTGTCTTCATTTCTTTTCATTCTTTTTTCTTTATTCTGTTCTGCGGCAGTGAATTCCACCATTCTGTCTTCCAGGTCACTTATCCGTTCTTCTGCCTCAGTTATTCTGCTATTGATTCCTTCTAGTGTAGTTTTCATTTGTTATTGTATTGTTCATCTCTGTTTGTTTGTTCTTTAATTCTTCTAGGTGTTTGTTCTTTAATTCTTCTAGGTCTTTGTTAAACATTTCTTGCATCTTCTCGATCTTTGCCTCCATTCTTTTTCTGAGGTCCTGGATCATCTTCACTATCATTATTCTGAATTCTTTTTCTGGAAGGTTGCCTGTCTCCACTTCATTTAGTTGTTTTTCTGGGGTTTCATCTTGCTCCTTCATCTGGTACATAGCCCTCTGCCTTTTCATTTTGTCAGTCTTTCTGTGAATGTGGTTTTTGTTCCACAGGCTGCAGGATTGTAGTTCATCTTGCTTCGGCTGTCTTCCCTCTGATGGATGAGGCTATCTAAGAGGTTTGTCTGGACCAGCTCCTTGACATGGTAGAAACAAAAGCACGAGGAGGTTGATTTAAGTGTGAATTTTTCAAAGGTTGCCGGCTTTAGAGTCCCAAAGGAAACACCTGCATGTAAAAACAAACAAATAAATAAACAAATAAGCCAGCAAACACACTCTTCATGGGAAAATCTTAGTCCCAGGACTGATGGCAGCCTGGATTGTTTCAGAATTTTTCCACTGAACAGGAAAAGTGAGGGCCTACGGAAGAGAGACTCTTAGCTTCAAGGGGTTTGGGAATCCCTGTGTTTTGCAGCAAGAATTCTCAACCACTTTGCCACCCTAACAGATAAGGGATGCCACACACTCCTGGCGTTTACTGGGGCTCACTTGGATAGTAATTTTCAGGAGGAGGCACCCCTTTTAGAAGAAGGCATGATTTTAGAAGGATGTCCAAAACTGATCCGTCCTAACAAGGACAGATCATATCTTTAAAGTAACTTTGAAATTACTTGAAATTAATTCCTCCAAGTGCAGAAAGCGGGTAGAAAAGATAATGTCAGCCTAATATTTCAAAACAAAAATAACTATTTCAAATTATTTTTTAAATGTTATTTTCCAAATGAAAGTCATATAGAAAATAATGAAGCAGTGGGGAAAGGAAAAGAAAATGTCCCAAATGTGACTTCTCAGGCAGAATAAAGACCCAACTGTTTTTTCCTACATCAGCCAAATTGTTAACTCCTGTATGTGGATGATGAATCAGTCTTTGCTTCCAAAGGGCGAGTAATAATCAAATCATTCCCCAGAAATAAAAACGCACTTCCTCAACCTTGATTTGCATTTGGACTTCAAAAACCTATAACAGGAATAGGGTCAGCTATGTGCCTTGGCCACGAGAGCGTCTCTGAAACAATTGTTTGAATTATAATGTTGAAAATGAGCGCTGACCTCCCAGAAGTAGAGAACTTTACAAGCATTTTCCTTAGTTTCTCTCCAGCACCTTGTCCGGAATTCCACACCCTGGCGGTGCTCAGACCTTAACAAACATGTGGGCAGTGAGTGAAAATGTTAAGAAGGATGATTGATCCATTGATGCGTCTCAGTAGAGGTGATGTCGAAGGCTCTGATGTAGCCAATCACCAGCACTATTACAACCTTGGGGGAAATGTTTTGACATGTTAGCGGAAACCAGATGATTTTACAACTGAAGAGTTTGTAAACCTACAAAAAGGGACGCTACATCAGGCAAGGTTCAGCTGCAGAAAACAGAAAACATCGAGCCATTTTAAACAGACAAAAAAATACTGTAAAGAATTAGGTGCTCCCAAAATTATCAGAGGGCTGGAGGAGTGTTCCAGGAAAGACTGAGAACAAAACCACAGGGCTGGCCCTGCAGAGGGGCCACTGCTTGTGCCCCAAGCAAGAAGGTGAGGGAAGTGGGCTGCCCTGGAACTGCTGACCAGCAGAAAGATGGGCCGTGCCTCATTCCCTTGGTCCAAACCACACACTAGTGCATTTAATTGACAGAACCTAAGTCTCAGTCACAGCCAGTTCCTCCTGGAGAGCCCCAAGTGCATGTTAGCTGTTGGCTGTTGAGCTACAGGAAAGCGTGTAGCAAAGAGGTTGCCAAGGCCTGGTCCAACATTCCTACCGTGGCACGGGGTAAAAGCAAGATAGAGAATTACCAGGCAGAGCAATATTTGGGAAGCATTTGGGGGAACTAGTGGAGGAAAGCATAGCAAAGAGGAAGATGGAAGCACCGCTCAGAGCTCAGTCCCCACCCAGGCTGCAGGCTGGGCGCACTGTATTGTGTGTGATGGGCTGTTTATCTTGCTGGCGTCTCTCGGCTGACAATGAAGCCAGTTTCCTTTGTTCCAGGTGAACAGTGGTTACTGGAAGGAGGCCAAGGGATTGGAACAGTTGTTCTGACGGCTTCCATTTTCAGGGAAATGAAATATGATCTGGAAGGCCCCTGACTGCCTGAGATAGCATACAGCACGTCTGGGGCCTTCTCAGTAAACTCGTAAATCCTATTATTAATGGGAGTCTCTCCTGCTCACCTCCCCCCTCCCTCCCCCAGCATCTTATGGCTTTGGCATGATAGTTAGAGACCAAGGCAAAGCACAAGGATGCCCTGGCACTGCATGATGTGCCCAGTTAAGGGTACAACCAACTTTTGCTTTCATTGGGAAGCAGATGGTTGGATTTGGGGGTTTTGTCCTTTACCAGAAGCAACCTGCCATTGCCCTCTGAACTAGGTGCCCTGTGTTGGCCCTGACCCCAACACCATCACCTCCTAAACATCCCACCTAGAACTGCCTTACAGATGTCTCCCCATCTCAGCCTTTCATTTCTTTCTCCTGCCTCTGCCAGCTAGTCTAAGCTGCTAATAAGCCTGGCTTGATATGTTATCTCAAGTTAACTTATAGTACATTGTGTTTTAACAGGGGCCTTTAATCCCAGGGAAATATCTGATAATGGGAGATCCGGCTCCCTGGTTGAGGCTGAGGCAGAGGTGGAGGTGTTTGGTGGTGACGTGAGCCTTTTGGTGTAGTCCAGACCTCAGCGGGCTCGTGGCTGCCTGCAAAGATGCTTGTTAATCCCACAAAGATGGAGGCCTCTTGGCAGGTGGAGAGCAAGAAGTAGATTCTCGTTTGCAGATTTTGGGGGTGGAGGGCCAGGTTTCAGGACCGCCTAGTGACCCCACTTGGTGCCAGGCCTCCCCTGCTGAACTTTTCCTCCCGTGCCGACAGGTTCCCACTGGGCAGGAGACATACAGCTTCCCTTCCTTAGTGAGCACGCAAGTGCCATCTGCCTGCCTGTTCCCTCTGGTTCCCTGTGCTCTGGACGCTGCCTGCTCCTGCTCTTGGTACCCGCCTACTCATCCTGCCTCTTCTGAGCTCTGAGAACTCTTAGTCTCTTGACTAGGGCAGCCACTTACCGCAGGCCAGCGTGCTCTTGGTATGGACACCTGTAGGGGAAGGGAAGGAAGCAGGATTGGACAGAGTTAAAGGTCGGGCTATGGTACAGGAACTACAAGGCCTCAGCTGACCCCACGGGGAGCTCTGTAGCTCACATGGCCCTGAAGAGCTGTCCCGGGTTTTCGAGAAGCGTCTGGGCTCTTATCCTCTAGCACTGGCCAGTCCCTAGGTATCCTTGGGAGAGGCAGCTCTCTTTAGCCAAGGACAATTCCCAGCGAGGGAGTTGCCACTGCCGGTTCCCACTAATGCCTGGGGAGAGCAAGGGCGATTCCCAGTTGGCACCTGAGGGCTGGCGGCCTGCCCAGCAGCTCGGGAAGGAGCCCTAGAGTCCTGAGCAGCGTAGCACCATCCACCCCACGCTACTTCCTCCCAACCCTGGTGTTCCTTGGCCCACTGTGGCCCTTGAATTCCTGCAGGAGCCGAAGGCCAGGGGACAAATGACAACACCCCTTGGTAGTTGCTACCGCTTCATTTCCTCTAGCAAACATTTCTCACGTGCAGTGGAACCACTGCATCATACTGCATTTAACATACGCAAATTCAGTAATATAGACCCTGTAAGACAAAGGAAAGAAATTTAAATATTGCAAAAAAAATAGCTTTTGTCTATATTCTGTTCATATCATGCGTTCCAGGTGATCTGTTTCTTTTTACATATTGTTCTGTAAGATGGTACACACAGGCCATGCATGCTGTACCATGTGGACGATTTAAGGACTTTTCAGTGGTTTAACTACATGAGTTTTCCCTTCTCTGCTGCCATTGGCATCTAAGTCCCACATGTGACTACCTGTGTGAGGCTCTATGGAGAAGAGAAAGGTCGATTAACTAGTGCTTGCCCCGAGGTGCTTTTGCAGACTAGCGGAGGAGACAGGTAGAGACATATGCAGCCGGTTGTGCCAGTGAACTTGGATGGGAACAGGAAGTCTTCCTGAAGGTCTCTTCCTGTCTGTCCCACGGCTGCCAGAGGAAGCCTTCTAAAACACATACCCTTGTTTAAAATCCTTCGGTAGCTCCTCAGGGCTTGGGCATAAGACTCAAACTCTTAAGCTTCCGGCTCAGGACTCATCTGCTCTGGCTGGCCTGGGCATGCCCTTCTGGCTGATGCTGCTTCTCCGAATCCACCCCTTGGCTCCGGCCCTACATGCCCTTCCCAGACTTGCCCTGTGATTTCACATCTCTGCGTCTTTGCATGTGCTCATCCCTCTGTTCAGGACATCCCTTCCCTCCGGCTTAGTGCAGGCCAAGGTTTCTCAACTTCAGCACTATTGATATTTGGGGCTGGATAATTCTTTGTACGGAGGGCTGTCCTGTGCATTGTACGACGGTTAGCAGCACCCCTGGCCTCTACCCACCAGCTGCCAGTAGCACCTCCCAGTTGTGAGAGCCAAAAAATGCCTCCAGACATTGCTGAGTGTACCCTGGGGGCAAACCTGTTCCCAGTTGAGAACTGCCTCTTCAGGCAATGCTTTCAGAACTCGGTTAAACATCATCTCCCCGAGAATCTTTTCCTCGACCCCACGTCTGTGGTCTGACTTAAATGCCGTCCTTCGTGTTCCAGTAGCACCTGGGACTCACCCCGATCAAAGCCCTTACTCCCCATTCTCCCTCTGTGGGTTTATATATATTATTTTCCCCGCTGTCCTCCTCAAGGACGGGAATCATGTCTTATTCATCCTGGGAGCCTCAGCACTCAGAATAAGAACCAGTGCATATTAGATGCCATGTCTCTATTTTTTGAGCAAATGAACAAACAAGTGTCAACCAGAAGTGACTCCGGAGCTGAGACTTGAAAATATGGGGCAGATTTAGCTCTGAGCCAGATAAACAGTTGATTTGACTGGCTTATCAACACTGTAGACAAATGCACGTTACTGTTTGAAGTTCAGTCTAAATGGTGGTTATCAGTTAGGATGCTTTGGCTAAAATAACAGAAAACTGAACCCAACTCAGACTGTCTCTACTCATTAAGGGCATGTATTGGGTACAGTAAATCCGGACCTGGTCTGATTGACGCTCCCGTTCCTTTTCTCTGCATTATGCAGTGCTGTCTCCCTCATGCTTTGGGTTCATCTACAGGTTGATTCCCTCCTGTAGGAAATGGCTGCAGCAGCCTCAGGCCTCGTGTCTACATACTGTGTTGGCCAACGCAAGAGAGAATATCTCTTTTCCCAGCCATGAAACGAAGCTTATGGGTTTTACTCTAACTGAGCCACCGTAGGTCAAGTGCCCACCCCACCCCTGTATCAATGGGGCGTGGGGAGGAGGGGGCTTATACTGATTGATTTAACCCAGTCAGACCTCAGCAGCAGAGCTGGGACAGGCTTAGTCCCTGCTGGGCCCCCCGCCAGAGCCCCTGTCTGAGACCCAGGGAGAGGAGTGGATGGATGCTGAGGCCATCACAGTACCTGCGACTTGAGGAACATCAATCTTTGGGCCTTTTAAGGGGCAAAACCAGCACAGTCCTCCATGTCACTTGTCCCTCCAGTCTCAATTGTGGGACAAACACATCTTTGGTTGACCGTCCATAAAGGGAAAGATCAGCATGGCGATAAGTCCATGACCATTTCTCCCTGTGGGCTTGGGGAGTCCTGGCTAGGTTGTGTTTTGGAGGCGGAGTGACCAAGAGGGATTTTGTGAGTCTGTCTGGCTTTTTCAAGAGCTGGGAGGAGGAAGAGCGGATTTGAGTTGGTGGCAGGGAGAGCCTGTTTGGCTACGGATTCGTGTCGGCTCTCAACATTGAGCCTCGGAGTCCCCTTGCTGCCTGCAGGGCCAACTCAGCTAAGAAGATGAGAAGAAGCAGGTGATGACTCGTCTCAAGAGCAAAAAGCAAAACAGCTTCCCACGAGAGAAAGCCATTCTTGTGTGTTTACTTTCAGGTTGATTTCTTAAAAGGTATTAAGTCATTAGTTGACTCTGGCTCATGTATTGTTCCCAACATTCACAGTCAGTACTGTGTAATGGTTATGCTCATGGCCTCTGGAGCTAAGCTGGGTTCACCAGCTTGGCCAGACACTGGCAGTGTGAAGCTGGGCTAGTTACTTCACCTACCTGCTTTAGTTTCTCCACCTGGAAAATGGGCATGCAGGTTGAACCTGCCTTATAGGGTTGTTGTGAGGGTTAAATGAATTAATGCGGGTAAAGCACCTAGAAGATGCACAGTGGACGTTAGCCGTTGTACCTGTGGCTAACAGATTCCATGAGGGAGAGAGGGATACTCTTTCTTCTGTTTCTTTTCCATTCTAGCACTTTAGACATCGCAGGACTGCTGTGAATTGTCTCACCCACTGTAATATTGTGATTTATAATAAGAAATAGATTATTTGGTCTTAGTCCTTGTTGCTGGCCCGGAGCTCCAAAACCCCTTGGGATTTCCTGAGTAATGGGAGCATTAAATGTCCTTTATGTTAATGAGGTGACCTAGAAAGCACCTAAGGATGGGGGCTGGTTGCCAGTGGAGCCCACCATGTGATTAAGGGTTGGAACTTTCAGTCCTACTCCCACCCCCTGACCTCCAGGAAAGGAAGAGGGGCTAGAGATTGAGTTCAATTGCCAGTGATTAATTAATCGTGCCTATGTAATGAAGCCTCCATTAAAAACCTAAAAGGACTGGGTTCGGAGAGCTTCCGGGTTGGTGAACACGTGGAGATTGGGGAGAGTGGCACCCTCAGAGAGCGTGGAAACTCCTTGCCCTTCCCCATAACTTACCCTATGCCTCTCTTCCATCTGGCTGTTCCTGATTTATATCTTTTAATAATAAACCAGAAATCTAGTACGTAAAATGTTTCTCTGAGTTCTCTGAGCCATTACAGCCGAACCTGAGGAGGGAGTCGTTGGGAACTCCAATCTATAGCTGATTGGTCAGAAGCACAGGTGACAACCTGGACTTGCGACTGGCATCTGAAGTGGTTGGTGGGGTGGGGTGGGGGTCAGTCTGGTGGAACTGAGCTCTTAACCTGTGGAATCTGATGCTCTCTCCAGGTAGAATCAGAATTGAGTTGAACTGTAGGATGCCCAGCTGATGTCCAAGAACTGGATGTGTGGGGAAAAACTCACACAATGGTGATCAGAATTGTACACACTAAAGAGAGGATTGTATTGCTCAAAGAGTGCCTTTCTCCAGCATGATGGGGCTGGAGAAAGGCTTTGTAAAGGGTGCCTGAGACCTTCCCCCCGTTGCCCCGACACAGGCCAGACTTCCAAAGGTGACCTCTAAGAGCACGCTTTGCCAAACCCGGGGTTGCCAGTGGTTCTAACTTGGTAAATGTGACTTGCTCAGTAATTGAATTTCCACTGCTCTGTGGAGGGCAGCAGGTCATGGGGGAGAAAGAGAAGAGGATGGAGCCGGTTCCTGAGACGCCTGCTTCAGGATGAAGATGTTTTGCTTTGGGAGCAGTGAGTAAAGCTGAGACTTGTCCATTTGCTGAGGACATTGGACACCTTCTTTTACCCTTGATTGTACATCCCCATAATTTCAGTGTAATTCTGGGTCACTCTTTGGAAGATGAGAAAGAAAAAGAATGTCCCTCTTTCTTTAGAAATCTATGAGAGACCCTGTAAGGTTTTTCTACTCACCTGAGACAGAAATAGCATGCTGTTTTCATGTCCCTGTAGCTTGGAAGTGATTGTGGGTCATCCTTTGGAAGGCAATCAGAGTGCAACTTGAAATTTTGCTGAGATTTTTAACAAATTCTTTTTGTACAACCTGTCGCAGAAGAGAAATCATTAACCATTATTTTGAACCCCCCTACATGTTCTGAGGGATACCAATCTCCCTCTATTGTCAGAGAAGGTTTTGAGATGTAGGCTCAGGAGGAAGCTGACCCTGTGTCGTGATAGCTCTTCTCCTCACAGGGGAAGTGAAAACTCCCTGAACTTTGGTTTCCACAAGTGGCTTTGTAAATGTCTCTGCTTACTCAGTGACAAGCAGCACTCGCAGTGGGGCTGTAACAGCCAGAGCAGACATTGAACGGAGAGAAACAGTAGTTTTGTGTTGCCCAAGGGACCCTGTTGGTGGAGAGAAAGATGGTCATGGAGCCAGATTAGTTCATCATGGCCATATGGCCCAGAGATGTATCTTGCTGAAACCCACACTTGATCTTGGGGCTCTTGCTGTGAAGATGCAGAATTTGCTCACAATCTGTTCTCCATGTTAGATAGAGCTGTGATTGGCACTGAGTTGACAGTCAGGGTTTTGGGGCAAATTTTAGAGAGAAACTTCAAATTTTTGTGCTTCAGAAATGAAGTGCCTGGGTGGGGCAAAGTGCTGTTGCATACACTTGTGTGTCCTGGAAAGTATGACCTTGTAAGACACCTGTCCACTTTGGGGCTCATAACTCAAGAAATTCTAGAATAAATGGCTTCCAGAGTCCTTCATCCTTCCTCTTCAATTCCATTCTAGATAAGACTGCCTAATTCATTTTAGACATTTGGAATTGTCTTTTACTGTTAAAGACTTTTGAGCAGAAATTCTCCAGGCTTCTTTTAAGATTGATTTCCATCCATTCATTCATTCAATAAGCATTTATTAAAGTTCTACTATTTGCCATTCTGGGATGCAACAGGACACATCACAAAGTCCCTGCCCTCATAACACTTATATTCCAGCAAGGGGAACAGATAACAAACACGTAAGCCCATGGATATACAGCACAATGTCAGAAACGCTATGGAGGGACACAAAGCAGGGCAAGGCGATGGAATATTGAATATAGAAGAACGTAGAAAATATAGAATATCAGGAGGTGCTCTTCATAGGTTGACCAAAGTAGGGCTCTCTGGGGAAGTGGCTTTTGAGCAGGGACCTGAAGTGAGGAAGCCAGCCAGGCTGACCCCCAGGGGAAGAGCATTCTGGGCAGAAGGTATAGCAAGTTGAAGGGCCCAGAGGAAGAGGCGTGCTTGAGGAGCTCAGAGAACATCAAGAGACCATGTAGCAAGATGCCCTTTCTTGGTAAAGGGTCTCAGCTCTGACTCCTTCCCTATATCCCCACATGTCACTGTCTGCAAGTCCTATCAGCCCTCTTCCAAAATGCATCTTGAACTTAGCTGCATCGTCTTTGTCCATGACCGCCCTAATCCAAGCCCCTGCCATATCTCTTCTTGCCTGGATTATTACAAGAGCCTTCTAACTGACCTCCCATGAATTCCAATCACATTTCAACCCTGCTTACATTTCTTCAACACTTTCCCATTGCCCTTTGAAGACAGTCCAGCCTTCTTACCATGGCCTTCAAGACCCTACATGATCTGGCCCCTGCCTGCCTCTCCAGCCCCATCTCCTGACAGCTGGCGCTTCAGCCACATGGTCCATGTATTTATTAGTCAGCTCGGCCTGCCATCACAAAGTACCACAGACCTGATGACTTAAAACAACTGAGGGCTTCCCTGGTGGCGCAGTGGTTGAGAATCTGCCTGCCAATGCAGGGGACACGGGTTCGTGCCCTGATCTGGGAAGATCCCACATGCCACGGAGCAACTGGGCCCGTGAGCCACAATTACTGAGCCTGCGCGTCTGGAGCCTGTGCTCCGCAACAAGAGAGGCCGCGACAGTGAGAGGCCTGCGCACCGCGATGAAGAGTGGTCCCCACTTGCCACAACTAGAGAAAGCCCTCGCACAGAAACGAAGACTCAACACAGTCATAAATAAATAAATAAATAAAAGAACGTGAATTTCTTAAAAAAAAAAAAAAATCAACTGACATTTATTTTCTCACAGTTCTGGAGGCTGGAAGCCTGAGATCAAGGTGTTGGCAGGGTGGCTTCCTTTTGAGGGCCGTGAGGGAAGGATCTGTTCCAGGTCTCTCTCCTTGGCTTCTAGCTGGCCGTCTTCTCCCTATCTTCACATTGCCTTCCCTCTTTACATGTCTGTGTCCAAATTTCCTCTTCTTATAAGGATGCCAGTCGTATTGAATTAGGGTCCACTCTAGTGACCTCATTTTAACTTATCTCTGTAAAGACCCTATCACCAAATACAGTCATAGTTAGGACTTCAACATAGGAATTTGTGGGGTCAGGGTAGGGGTGGGGACACAATTCAGCCCATAACAGTTACTTTTCTCTTCCTCAAATACTGTAAGCTTTTCCCCATCTCAGGACTTTTCATAAGCTTTCCTATGATCGTCACATGGCCACCCCATTTTCCTTCAGGTCCCCATAAATGTCACCTCTTCAGAGAGGCCTTCCCTACCATCCCCATCAAACCAGCTATGACGCCAACCCATGTTGTTTGTTTCATTAAGCCAAATTTATATATGATAACGTGTACGGGTCTTTAGTGTACAATTGGATGGGCTTTGACAAATGTATACACCCTTGTAACCACCAGTGCAATCAAAATGTACAACATTTTCATCACCTCCGGAAAGTTGCCTCATTTCTCCTTTCAGCCAGTCTTTACCACCACGACCTCAAATGGCAACCACTTTTCTGATATCCACTATCATAGTTTTACCTGTTCTTGAACTTCATGTAAATGGAATTATTCAGTATGTACTCTTTTGTGTATGACTTCTCTCTCTTTTTTTTTTTATAACTATATTTTTTCTTCCCTCTCTTTGTTTTGCCAAGTGCTATTTAAATTTATTTATTTATTTATTTATTTTATTTATGGCTGTGTTGGGTCTTCGTTTCTGTGCGAGGGCTTTCTCTAGTTGTGGCAAGTGGGGGCCACTCTTCATTGCAGTGCGCGGGCCTCTCACTATCACGGCCTCTCTTGTTGCGGAGCACAGGCTCCAGACGCGCAGGCTCAGTAATTGTGGCTCATGGGCCCAGTTGCTCCGCGGCATGTGGGATCTTCCCAGATCAGGGCTCGAACCCGTGTCCCCTGCATTGGCAGGCAGATTCTCAACCACTGCGCCACCAGGGAAGCCCTGTCTGACTTCTCTTGCTCAAAATTTATCTATGTTTTGGCATGTATCAGTAGTTTATTTTTTTGTTACTGAGTACTATTCGATTGTGTGAATATACCACTATTTATCTATCATCCTATTGGACATTTGGGTTGTTTCCAGTTTGGAGCTACTAGAAAAAAACTGCTGTAAACATTTTCGCATATATGTTTTGTGAACATATGTACTGTAGTCTAAATGTGTGTGTCCCCCTAAAATTCAAACTTTGAAATTCTAACCCCCATTTGTTGGTATTAGGAGGTGGGGCCTTGGGGAGGCGATCAGGTCGTGAGTGTGGAATCCATGAATGGGATTAGCGCCCTTATAAAAGAGATTCCCCCAAAGCAACCTCGCCCCTTCCTGTATGTGAGGATACAGTGAGGAGTGTGCATCCTGGAAGAGGGCCCTCACCCAACCACGCTGGCATCCTTGGACTTCCAACCTCCAGGACTGTGAGAAATCAATTTCTGTTGTTTATAACCCACCCAGTTTGTGCTATTTTATTCTGGCTGCTGGAGCAGACTAAGACAATATGTTTTTATTTATCTTGGATAAAGATGTAGGAGTAGAATTTCTGGGTCCCAATGTAGGTGTATGTTTGACTTTTTAAGAAACTACAAACAGGTTTACAAACTATTTGTGCTGTTTACCTTCCCATCAGCATTGTGACAGTTCTAATCCTACTCCTCAATCTCACCAACATTTGTGATTAATCTTTTTAATTTTAGCCATTCCAGTGAATGTGAAATGATATAATTTCCCTAATTACTCATGATGTTGAGCACTTCTTCGTACATTTATTGAACATTTATGTACCTTACTTAATGAGGTGTCTATTCAAGCCTTTTGCCCAATTTTTAAATGACGTTGTCATTTTGTTATTTATTTTTAGGAATTCCTTATATATTTTGGATACAAATCCTAATATTTCTCCTGGTTGGTGGCTTGTCTTTTCATTACTTGTCTGATAAAAAAAAAAAAAAAAAAAAAAAAAAGCTGGTTTTTAATTTTGATGTAGTCTTAGGGCTACAGAATGTGTTCTAGGACCAGGCAATACGATGGAATATTTTCCAGAAAGAAGATAATTAGGGTTCCTAACAGGGCTACAATTTCCTTCAAGTTTGTTCCCATGGTGTGTCAAAGAGAAGCTGAAGGCACATGAATACTTAGCCACTGTGTGGGCCTTCCTAGGTGTGCGAGACAGGTGTGCTCTTTTAAAGAACGTTGAAAGGATCGCAGATGTTTACTTTGTCCGGTGGGCACCATAAAGCTCAAGCCCAGAGGCCCGTGTGTTCAGGTATGGAGAAGAAATGACCTTAAATTCTTCTAAATTCCTGCGGCCTTTGCTGCTGAGGATACTTAGATTACCAGCTCAGGTCTTTGGTCTCTTTAATCAATAGAAATTGATAAGAGACCAGACTAGGAATTCAGGCAAGGCTTTCTTGGGACTCGCCCTTGTGCAGGAGGGCGTGAAGACAAGAAACATGTGCCTTGCTCACTCCCTGAGGTGGCGGGGGCTGAGCTGGTTCCTTAAATGGGGTGAGGGTGAGGGCGGATCCAATGGGTCAGGCATGAGGTGTAGCTTAGGTGGCCTCCCTACCCCGTTGGTGGTGCCGTGTGCAGGGATCATCCGCAGTACCCTGCTTTTGCTCCTGGCACCTCAGAAATGGTTTGTGTCCTTTTTGTATCTTATTGTTCATCATTTGCCCCAACTGCACATGTGTGTAGTTATTTTTAGTCCCTTATAGTTTCTTTGTATTCTGTTGCTGGAGATGTTTGTCCAGGTGCAAGCACTGCAGCAAAGATTCCCAGGTCTCAGCCTAGCTCACTTACACCATAAGTATCCAAAATCTTAAATATGGGCATTTCCTCTAACCCAGTAATTCTACTTCTAGGAATTTAACCTAAGGCTAAATTTATGGTTATATGCGAAATTTTAATCACAATATACATATTTCAGCTTTGTTTCTATGGTAAAATATTGGGAGACCACCTAAAATAGTGGATGGCTAAAAATAGGTTGTAGGGACTTCCCTGGTGGCACAGTGGTAAAGAATCCACCTGCCAATGCAGGGGACAAGGGTTCGAGCCCTGGTCCGGGAAGATCCCCCATGCCGCGGAGCAACTAACCCCGTGCGCCGCAACTACTGAGCCTGCGCTCTAGAGCCCGCGAGCCACAGCTACTGAGCCCATGTGCCACAACTGCTGAAAACTGCACGCCTAGAGCCCATGCTCTGCAACAAGAGAAGCCACCACAATGAGAAGCCTGTGCACCGCAACGATGAGTAGCCCCTGCTCGCTGCAGCTAGAGAAAGCCCACACGCAGCAGCGAAGACCGAATGTAGCCAAAAATAAGTAAATAAATTAAAATAAATAAATAAATAATTAAAATTTTTTAAAAGTAGGTTGAAAACTCGATATAGCAGAATGCTATGAACTCTTTTAAGGTTATTTCCTATAAATACATATTTTTATTGACAGATATTTATTTGTAATATTGTATAAAAGATTTCCAAATATTACATATAATTCCATTATATATATATGTAAATCCATATATATTCATATATATAGGAGGATTTTTATATAATGGGACATTCAATTTATGTATATTTATAAAATATATATGTGTGTAATTATTCTGTTTATAAAATCATGACCCAGATGGCTCTGAGAAAGTATCTAAACTCAAAAGAATTATGTCAACAAAAGTAGATTTTAAATACTTCTACTTCTTTACTCATATTTTCATATATTGATACAAGAAAACTATCGTCATGCCCAGTAATACTTTTTCAACTTCCTTAATTCCTTTCCCATTCACATGCTTTATTGCTGCTTTTGCATCTCTCTCCAAAAGCCCACTAAAAAAATCCTGCTGCCCACTCCCCTTCTGCCTCATTGCCCTCCCCCACTTCCTATTCTCCATCACGAAAGCCAGAGAATCTTGTGGCAAGTGGTGAACTCTCCTTGGAAGAGGAGGAGGGAGAAACTGACGTGGGCCAAGTCAGCATTCTTTGTAGCTGCCTGGGGTGGGGTGATGGGTGAGGTGGGGGAGTAGAGAGGAGAGTGTCGGTGATGTGCCACCATTCATAATCTTCATCTTATTTCATATGCATAGAAAACATCTGGAAGGGCATGCACAAAGGTCAAAATGTTAACATTAGTTATTTCTGGTGGTAGGATTAGAATGGATTTTAATTTTCTTCCTTTCGCTTATCTGTGTTTTCTAATTTTCTACTATGAACAGACATTCCCTGATTAATTTTTTAGAATTTTTATTGAAGTATGTCTTGATCAATTTATGAAAATCATTTTAAAAAAGAAGTTCCCCAGTGCTTCTCTGGAGTGTGAGGTTGGAGAGGCTAGTATGATAAACTCCAAGTTAAGGAGGTTTAAAAATATATTCTCTGTCCCAGATACGCCAATGAATTTGTACCCAAGCCAGCCATCAGTCAACACTGGGAGATGTGTCTTTGTGCCTGTCTCCCTCTTTTTGTCAAATAAAAGCAAAAGGTATTTTCAAAATTGTACAAGTTAGGAAGAAGGACTTGGAGCAGGTTAGGCCAGTTGACACATATGCCTTGTCTGGAAAATGGGTACAACCATACGGCCCTCAGGGATTGGTGAGGGACCACAAGTGGAAAACCCAGCACAGGGCTAGCATATCACAGGTCCTCAAGTAACTTTGAGCACCTGCTCTGTTCAGTTCTTTTGCTTAACAGGCAATTACTGGTTTCAGCTTTGGGCTAAGCTCTGAATTGGAGGCTGTGGATATAACAAAAAGACACTGACCCAGCCTTAAAGGAACCCCCAGCCTGTGGGGAGGAGGAGATAATATGGGAGTGTCTGCCAGACCCTCTTCTAAGTGCTTGATATTTGCATATTGATGCTTTACATCCTTATAGTAATCAATAAGGTAGATTTTCTCAATTATTATTTTATAGTCTGTCCTCCTGGTCACAGATATCTGTTCGTCCCTCTGCCAGAGCCAATATCTGTGGTACGGTAGTGGACCTGTTTATGTATGTGGTGAGTAAGAGCTTGGGTGCTGGGAATCAGGCTCTCTGGGTTCAAAATGCAGCTCCATCAATTATGGGCAACATATTTGATCTTTCAATGCCTCAGTGTCTTCATCTGTAAAATAAGGATAGGCATAGTTGTTGCCTCATAGATTACTGTAAGGAAAAAATGGATCTATATAAGGCACTTATAACAGCGTCTAGCACATAAGCTATTAGTAAATGTTAGCTGCTGTTATTATTGTTGTTGTTGTTATTTGTCTCCTTCTATAGACTGGGAGCTCTTTGAGGGCTGGGACACTATCTTATTTATTGTTGTATCTGCAGATCCCAGCCCAGGGCCAAGCACAGGGTTGAAATCAATGATTATCTGTTAAGTAAAAGAACAAACTTATCACTACTCATATATTGATATTTTGAGGTAGGGAAGGAGGTGATACAGAGGGGGGGAGGGATTCCCCTTATGAGTGGACATCAGATTCCCCCCAGGCACGATGATTGTAGGAGGAATCTGGGCTCTCTTAGAGCAGATAGCATCCAAGAAATCAACCTAAATCACAGTAAATGTTAGAACCAGAAGGGACTTCCCCAGACCATGGTTAACAGTCCCATTTTTCAGGTGAGGAGCCTGAGGCCTAGGGAATTCGCGTGGCTTGTTTGTGGCTCTGCAGTGTTGGGGGAAATCTGTTAGGGAATGAGGGCTCTTTATCTTAACCTCAAATTCTTTCTACTCCATGGGCAATTGACAGAATTTTTTATTTTGGTTCAATTTCACAAAGCTTTCTTGAATGCCAAGTGTCTTGTGCTAAGTTCATGAGAGACAAGTGAAATGGGCTCAGAAAGCGTCCAGACTTGCTCAAGATTAAATAAGCAAATCAAGTGTGAAGAGGGGAAATCCCAGGATATAATAAGAGCTCATCTTGTTTCCATCTATAGATATCAGGAGGCTAAAAAAGCAAGTGAGGAGAGCGGGAAAAGAGGAGTTCTTTAGCACCAACCTGTTGAGGTCATACTTGGGTTATGACTCTGGCCCTCCAGTTAAAGGGAGCCCCCTGCCCACGCAAAATGAAAACTCGGGGCGGGGGGAAGTGCAGGTTGATTTCCGTTGGGGTGTTACGGGGTAGATGCAATGGGATTCTGGAGAATGCCTCCACCCCCCCAGCCAAGATAATATCTTCCCTGAGCCTTACTCAGAGAACCCCTCCCCGAACTCAGTACAGCCCCACCCCAGGGCTCCTGGGAGAATGGGTGAGTAGGAAGTTGTTGCTAAGAAATATATTTTTGCCCTGCTGAAGTCACAACTATAAATTCACATAATAATCGATCCACCAGTATGACTGGAAATGCATAGCCCAGCTCAGGTGTGGGAAAAATCATAGCCCTCCTCAGCACCATTAATCTTCCACCTGGGAGTAGTTTAGCACTAGGCATCCATTATTTATCTGGGAGACTGGGGATGTGAGGAGGAAGGGCCGTGTGTGGGTAGCAACCAGCATTGACAGGGAACTGTGAGAGGTAACGGGGTTCGGCAAGATGTGCAAGGGACAGGAGCTGGGAGAGCAAGGCTCTGCCATTGCCACCTCTGGTGGACCTTGGGTAAGTCACTTAACCGCTCTGGCCTTGAGTTTCTCATCCGTAAAATGGGGCTTGAATTAAATGGTCTCCTAAAGTCCCTTCCGGCTCTGAAATTCCATTCATAATGTTCTAAGCGTTGTAAGAAAGTTTTTTTCAGAAGTTGCATTCACTACCCTAGAAGGTATCACTGGGAGCACGTTTCCTGGGGAGCAATTTCAAGCCTTTCCCTAAAGAACCCCGATGCATAAGGGCCCCGGGGCGTCCCCAGCCCAGGGTCTGGGGGCATACACCCAGGCATGAAATGTCTTTGAGCTCTTGTTTATTATTATGAAGGTAATTTTGCACTCTACTCCATAATCTATTCTTGTATGCGTTAATATAAAAATAGTATTCTGAATTACTGTTGATGTACGTTGATAAATCTAGACTTGCAGGTCCACAGAGAATCTTGTCTTTTGATCTTGAACTATAGCCAAGCCCTAATTCTGTGTGATAAGAGTACAGGAAATGTCTAATTTTGTTTTTCATGCTTTCTGTATTTTTTCTTTCTTCTCTAATGCACGTGTATTAATACCAAAGAAAAGTACAAAAATGTTTAAAACATGAAAAATAATGTAGTTCTGACCTTCCACATCTAGATTTTAAGGAGGGAAGGGGTCCCTTTAATGAATGGGTTCCCTGTTGACATTTTCTTGCTGTGCTCATTCCTATATGTCCGAGTGCTTGATCCGTGAGAAATAACGTGTGGGTGAATGAATAAAAGTAATAATAATGACAATTATGATAACGACAAAAGCTACTATTACTGTGTTTTTACCATGTGCTGCTGTTCTAAACTCTTTACCTCTATCATCTTGTTCAGTCCTTACAAAACCCTTTGAGGCAGGTCTTATTATTATCCTCATTTTACAGATGAGGAAACTGAAACGTCAAAAAGTTAAGTAACTGTCCTGGTTGGAACATCTTTTCTGCCCTTTTACCTTCTCGGATCGCCTTTTAGATCTGGTCGTTGCCGCAGCATCTGCCCTGCACGGTAGCAGCTTGACTGTGTTACCCTAACAGTTCCTCATCTCTTGGCTTTGCCCTGAGGCTTCTCTGCACTCTTCTGTGGGACACCTGTGGGACCCCATTCTGCCCACCTGGCTCCTGCACAGATCTCAGAGTGCAAGGACAGTCTCTGGAGGGTCATTGACTCATTCCTCAGAGGGTCCCCAGAGGGATTAAGCCTCTGTGGCCCACAGCAATCATTAACTCAGTACCGCACCCTTGACTGGCTTTTCTTCCTTCCCCAGTTTACTCATTCTAGGCCCCCAGTCCCCAGGAATTCTTTTCCAAAATGAATTATCTGTATATAAATGTACGTCTCAGGTTCTGCTTTTTGGGGCAAACTAAGCTAAGACATTGCCCAAAGTCACACAGCAGGTAAGCTGTGAAACCCAGGTAGGAAAATATTCACTCCATGTAAAATAATTATAAGCACCCAGAACCAGGATATAAATACATAAATCTTTTTAAAGGGGCATGTGTGCACGGAAGAGGAGTGTACACACAAAAGCAGATAGGTTTAGGAATGGAATAACTACGCCAAATGTAAATGGACTTTTTTGATTTTTTTTCCCTCTTGCTTATCTGTATTGTCTAAGTTTCCTAAAGTGACAGCTGTTTCTTGTGTCATGGATGGAGAGCAGGGTGGCAAACTGATCTATGCCAGTTTATTCACGCAGAACCCTCAGGTTCTTTTAGCAGATAGTGGTAGCCATGGACATACTTGAAGTGGACGTGGGTTAACTAGTCTCTGCAACCTCACTATCAAATTATCACAAAAGCAAGTCTCAGACCAAAATCTGCCACACATACAGACTTATTAAATAAGCATTCATTAACAGGCAAACATAAGACAGTCCAGGCAACCTGCTCTGGAAGCTGATCAAGTCCTAGCTCTCTGCCCATCTGAGTACTGCAACTGCTCCCCGAATGGAAGGTTCACTGGAAGAAGGCAGAAGAACATTCTAGAGCAGTGGGTCTCAAACTTGAGCAGGCATCAGAATCTCCTGGAGGGCTTGTTAAGGCACCGATTGCTGGGCCCTGACCCCAGAGCTCCTGACTCAGGGGGTACTACGCTTTGAGGTCTGGTTTTGTTATCCTCTCTAATAACTGGCATCAGGCAACCAGCAATTCCCTCAATGGCTGGGGCACAGGACCATTTAGGGGGTTAGTCTATGGTCTAGAACACCAGCCCCTCGGGTGTAGACTACAAGATGCTCTAGATTCTTTTACCTAAAAGGCCTCAGGGTGGAGAATGTCTCTGAAAGGTTTTAGAGGATACCACTAATGTCATCAATGAAAAGCCATTTCTCATCCTCATTATGCTAATTAGCAAAGCCTGATGCATTCCTTAAGGTCCAGAAAACTGAAGTTCACAGAGATAGTTGTGTGTGTTCACATAGATAGTGTAGCTTCACTGATATCATGCTAGCTGACTACCCTTGTAGTGTGAATGCCTGGAGAGGGCGCCTAGGGTCTAATATAAATTAGCACAAATGCCTAATAACACGCGCCTAAACAGAACGTTTTAGAGTAAATTACAGACATCATTAATGGGAAGGAAAGTTCATTAACAAATCGATGGGCATTTGTTTGGTCCCACAGACTGAGCCTGAAATCATAGAGGAAACCAATATCGACAGAGTGAATGAGCCCCGGGGCTACGCCCGGTCGAGGCAGGTGAAAGGCCACTCGGAGACCTCCACACTGAGCTCGCAGCCCTCCATCGACGAGGTCCGGCAACAGATGCACATGCTGCTGGAGGAGGCCTTCAGCCTGGCATCCGCAGGACACGCAGGCCAGAGCCGGCACCCAGAGGCCTATGGCTCCGCCCAGCACCTGCCCTACTCCGAGGTGGTGACCAGCGCTCCTGGGACCATGACGCGGCCCCGGGCTGGAGTGCAGTGGGTGCCGACCTACCGCCCAGAAATGTACCAGTACAGTCTGCCCCGGCCGGTAAGTCAGACATCCCTCCGCGTGCCTGCCCTCCTCAGGTCAGCCCCGGCCACGGTGTTCCGACAGGGGTTTCAGAGCGGGGACTTTCCTGATGAGCCGCCTTGGGATTTGGAAACGAACTTTGCTGGGCTTTCACACGTCCTCCAGCCAGGATCCAAGCCTAAGCCTTTTAATCCTGTGGACACAGACACACAGGGAAACCCTTATGTCCGACCGTAATATGTTTTAGAATGACTTCCCTTTTTTATCCCTCCTGTGAAGGGCTGACCTCACTCTTCATGCACTGGTTGTTTTCTACAACCCCACGTTTAAAGGCCCTGGTTTAAATGTCAGAACGTGTTGCAGAGCCCCATGTTAGGGGCCCGTGTAGCCTGGTGGCTCCCAGCAGAGGCTTTGGAGGAGGGTGCCTTGACTTTGAATCCCAGCTGACTTTGTAACTTGGGGACTTAAATTTTCTACAGGTAAAGTAAACAGGTAAGAAAAATAACTGATATCCTAGGGTGGTTGTAAAGATTAACTAAGTTGATATACATGAGGTACTAGAAAAATGCCAGGCACCCAGTACATGCCATAGAAGTTTCAGCCATGATTATCTCATTAAGTAGTAACTGTACTTCAGTATCTGAGAAAGCATCCAATGACTAAAAGCTTCCATGATTTAAACAACCATTTTAATTAGTTTGCATGTAATTAGTTCATCACCATAGCATCTACAGATATCTTTTTAAAAAGACAGTTTTATAAGCCACAGACCATAATGGACAATGCTTTGTATATGTATAGATTCCACCCTTGTAATACTTCATGCCCTATCCCCAAGGGCTACTCATTAATAGAGCTTTATAAATTGTCGTTGTGATATGTAATTACCCAGTAAAAGCTAACATTTATAGAGTGCTTCACTGTTATTAGGTACTGATCTAAGTGTCATGTGTATGTTAACTCATTTATTTGGTCCTTACTACAAGCCTCTGAGACAGGTACTAGTTTACTAGTTTTATCCCTATTTTACAGATGAGGAAACTGAGGTTACACAGCTTGTTCAAGTCACACAGCCAGGAAGGGGCAGAGCCAGGACCCAAAGCCAGGCCATCTGGTGACAGAGCCCATGTTCTCAACCTGCCTTGTGATGTTACATTGTCTTTCCATCGTATTATTTCTTTCATTTTCAGTAGACTATTCGGGATACCTATGGGCTTGTGGAGCCTTTTGATAACTCCAACCACCACCCCCACAAAGCACACACTACAGTGGCACTTAATAAACTGCTGTTACGCTATGTAACTACCTAATCTACACACTATTGTGAATTTCCTTATTCTTTGCTCCAGATTCCTCCTGACCAGGTCCCTGAGATGTCTCCCCTTCACACTTCTCCTAATCCCCTCAGTCTCTCTTTCTGTCGGAGTCCTCTCTTTGAATGTCAGTCTCTGGCCCAGCCTTTCCCTGTTGATGAAACTCTGTCAGGAGAGACCAAAGTTTATTTCAAACTGAGCCTTTGGGGCAGGGACACTTGTGCTTGAATGCGGTCATCATCACTGCAAGGGTTTGTCCTTAAGTCGGCAGGTGCAGAATTTCTGTTGTGTCTGTTCACTCCAGGGTGATCAGATCATGCTGATTAAACTCACAAAAACTACTTTATTATTAAGAATATTAACTTACAAACCTGCAGTGAGATGCTGAATGATCAGGTGGGCCAGAATACTTGTTTCCTGGTCTTTCCTGTTAATGGTCTTTCGTTAAGTAAAAGCCAATTCAGGGGAAGTACGACATTATCAGAAGGAGAACTGGTCGGTATTGGAGTCAACTTCCTCAGTCTGTAATATGCAAACCCAGAGAGCATAGTCAATAAAGGAAATAGAGTGAATGTGGAACATCTTTTTTCGCATCCCATTTTCTGAGATATGGGTAGAATAAAATGCAAAATTCTTAATATAATGTTTAAGTTAAAATAGAAGACTTTGGGGCAATGCCCAGATCTCAGGAATAGGAGTTTGCCTCTGCCATCACGGAACTTTTCTGAATCTGTTCAAGAAGCACTGCCTTCCAGAAAAGTGTCAGCAACTCTGGGGCCACCACTGGCCATGCTCCCATCAGATGAGATTCCAAATATCCTTTTTTCAGAAAGAGTTAGAAAAATGCTCACTGAGCCTGGCCAATCTGTTACTTTAAAATACTTTCCCATGACAGTCGTATTATAGTTTCCACAATTACAGTTTTCTTAACTAATCGCCCATTAAACTGGTACTCTTCTTTATGGGGAAAGAAGGGATTTTCTCACTGAGATTTAGAACACACTCTAATCTTACCACATTTACACCTACCTCTTAAAGTGGCTGTCCCCTGGGGAGAGTTACCTGTATCCATTCTATACTGATCCACACTGACTTCAGTGTCATTGGCTCATTCTTCCTGATTCCAGACATTGCCCATGTCCCCGAATTTTCCCTCAGCCCGGAGTGGAATGGCACTCGCCAGCTGAATGTCCTTAGCCAGTGATCGTAACTCTGAGTCTCAGATCCCTCAGCCATAGAACGGAGGCGAGAAGAAGGCTGCAGTGAGGAAGGGATGGTAATTCGTGTAAAATGCTCAGCTCGGTCCTGGCGTTTAGTAAGCACCTAACACATGTTAGCGGGTGTTAATCAGAGTGCTTCCTATGGAGTCTAGCACATCAAAGTACTGGATAAATGGTAGTCATTGTATAAACATATTCTCTTCTTTTCCCTGGGTTCCACTAGTTATCTCCCTTTCCCTGACAGTTCTGAGATTACATCTTCTTTTCCTTCTACTCTGTTACATTCTTTTAAGAGCATGCTCTGTGCTCAGGGAAGCTTCACTTCTGCTTAAAGATGATTCTCAGGTATGACTGGGCCCCTCTAGCTGGAGGCCAGATTCTGGGAATCTGTGAAGAGATCTGGGTTTCAGAGAGAAAAACTTAAATAACCGGGTTGAGTCTTCCAGTGACAGGCAAGAAGATGCCACAACCCACAACCATATGCCTCAGTTTAACAAAACCATCTAAAAATGTCATTGTGGGAATATGAAAACTTGGATGGTTCTGTTTGTTATAATTCAGGGTTGGCAGTTGTGCCAGGAAGGGCAGAAACATTAGCATCATATACTTAAAAAAAATGAAGCCACCAAAAAATGGAAATGGACTGAGAAATAACACAGCAGAGAGATGGGCCGTCAAACTGAACAACATCAAAGGCAGTTCTTTCGTTATTAAGGTTTCCTTTTGCCAACAAAAAATGAGGTCCTTATTTTAATGAAAAGAGAAATGGCTAGCAATACACAGTAGCAGTGATGATTCTTAACCCAAGTTCTTGCCAAGCCCTCCGTGCTATGATAATGTGGAAATCAACGGACAGGGTGGCAATTTAGAATGATAACTGTGATTACTTTTCAGCTTCCAAAAAGGAAGCACTCTGAGCTCTGCTGTAGGATAGTGGGAAGCTGGTGGTTCTAAATGCACTCGGCCAGGCTGATGGCATTTACATCGTGGAGAAGGTTACTGCTGGCAGCTGGGGATTTCTGCACTGCAGTTCAGGAGACCCTTGATCATATTTTACCCCTTGAATCTGGGAGGTAATTGAACTTGACACCTAATGACCAATCCAATTTTGCTAGCAGCCGTAATGAGTCTGTGCCAAGAGGAATGAAAACATCCTGCAGCCTTCCTGTTGGTGTCGGGGATTCCGAGAAAGGGATCGGGGTGAAAGCATCTTCCCCACTAGAGGCCTTACAGATGCAACTAATAGTAATAATAATAGCACAATACCAACTGCCCTCTCTTGCGCTCCCGCCAGCCGTATACAGGACATTAAGCTAAGTGCTACTGTCTCTTCTGATCTAACACCCACCCTATGAAGTCAACATTACTATCCCCTGTGTACTCCATGGGAAACTGAGGTCTGGGGAAGTGAAGAACCTTGCCCAAGGTGACACAGCTCTAAAGGGCAGAATGGGGTTAGAACTCAGGGCTCTCTGACTTCAAAGCCCATGCTCTTTCCACCCTCTGGCCAGGTGAGCCAGAGGATGTCGTAGCCTCTGATGAGAACTCAAATCTGCTAAACTTCAGAGTGTGATCTTATAAGGAAGCTTATCCAGTTTGATGGGATTTTGTCCATTCCTATCATTGCCCCTTGTAGGAGAGACATCTCCATTAGGATGGAATTGAGAATATTACAGCCCGTTTTCCCCCTTTCCCCTCAAAAACAAAGCAAAACAAAACCAAAAAACCCCTTCTGAAACCTTCATTAATGATGAGATATGCAGGCATATCAGGCAGGAGTTTGCATCCACCCCAACACTTGGCTTCAAGAAATGTTGCATTTCTTGTGTTTCTCCAAATCAAATTCGAATCTGTTCTGAGCTCCCATCTGGCCAAGTTTGGTGGGGCAGGAAAGGAAGGGGGGAGGGGGAATGGGAATTCAATGTCAGTTATTGCACAAAAGTCATTGGCAGCTTGCTGAAGGTGGAACAACGGGAGAGGGTCTACCCCAAGCAGTGTGGATGGGTGCTCAAGGATGGAGGGAACCCACCAAACCAAGAAAGTATCTGGAGACTGAAAAGTGAGGCAGGTAGGTCCATATAATCAATGGATCAGTGTATTATAGGGTAACTTACATACAGGGTAGGATGGAGCAGATGTCGATCCAGAAGCATTCACAGCTGCACTCCACACCACAGAGGGGCCACTGGGACAATTTTACAGTTAACCTGGGGTATGGGGGTACGTGCTTGGAGACAGCGAGTGCATTCCTACGTCAAGACTTATGGTGGGTAATTAGTCTTGTGGGTGCGGGGACTATATCATGAAGGTCTTTATCATTGTTTGGAGAGTAACAGAGCATAGAGGCCCCCTGGACCTAATGGTCATTAAATAATATCTATTAACTACGAAGCCCTTGACGGCAGAGAAGTGATTTACTACGCAGTACAGTCTTGGGTAGGGTCAGTGGAAGGACAGGAGGAACTGAACGGGTCCAAGATGGCATCAGTTATGCTAGCAGCCAGACAATGGAGCGTTGCCCAGCTCCCAGGAGTCCACGAAGGTAGGTCGCTCTGTATTACCTGGGACAGCCTGGGCTGGGGCTCTTTGCCTTTGGACTGCCCCAAGGAAGCCCCCCCTTGAAAACCGACAGAGTACCCAGCGTCTGGCAAATACACACCCCTCTAAGCTTAATCATTCGAGTGAGTAAGAACCAGTTTGTACAGGAAGGCTGTGTGGAAAGGGAGAGAGGGAGGTAGGAGGGGAGCATGTATCTCGGCTCACAAACTCAGGTGTGCAAGACATGTCAGTTTATTTTCCTGTAATCTTCTGGCGCCAAAGGCTCAGTCTCAGTTCAGGGTTTCCCTCCCCATCTCTGATTAAAGCTTAGTGTGCGTGTGGGGAGGGGGAGGGGGAGCTAAATGGTGCAAAGCATGGTCAGAGTGGGGAGGAGGCTTCAGTACTTGGTCCCAGTTTGCTCTCATCTAACGACTCTGGCTGATGTCCCAGAGAGGTGCTTGTTTCCATCTAGTCTGCAGGTGTTAGTCCAGGTAGAGCACAGCTGTATCCTGGTCCTCCTGCTTTCAAGCTCTCTCCAGATCCCTCCTTCCGCTCCTCCCATGCTTGAGCCTTCTCTCTCCCTCTCTCTCTGCCTCTCCCCTCTCCCCCTCTCTCTTTCACGTGCGCGTGTGTGCGCGCGCGCGCGCACACACACACACACACACACACACACCCTTGCCCCTCTCCCCTCTCTAGCATCTTCCTTATATTTATTCTCTTCTCCACCTCCCCATCCCCCTGTGCTCCCAGATTGAGGCGGGACACAGAGCCGCTTCTCCAGACCTTACATCAGCATCTAAGCTCTCCTCTTCTTCCTAACCTAAGGGTGTTTAGAGGGCAGAGTGGTCTAAAAGTACCTCACTTCTTCCAAATCTCTTGTTTTGGCATCAACCTTCAGCCTTGAGTGCTCTAAGGGCTTCGGTTTTTGATATTCAAAATCCTAAATTCTTGCAATTCAATAGCTTGGACTTTTGAAATGCCATTAAGAGTTGGCTCTTGGGCTGTCTTTAGTGGGGGTGGTCTTCCTTCCCTGGGGCAGGAAGGTGCGATGCCCTCATTGCTTGGGGCAGGGGAAGGGCCCTGGATTCAAGGAACCATTGTGGCAAAGTCTTGGTTACTACAATTACTATATCAAAATATTATCTTGTCTCAAAAGGAAGAGAATATCATTTATTGAGTACTCACTATGCGCCAAATGTCATAGTAACATATAAAATGAGTCTTCTAAACAGCCTTTGAAATGGGAGTGTGATTCTGTTACTTTCATCACCTAACGAGAAAACAGACACAGAGAAGGTAAGTTACTCGAGGTCAAGCAGCTGGTAAAGATCAAGCCAGGCTTCAACTCCAGTTTTTTGTTTGTTCGTTTTTGTTTTTTTTAAATTGGAGTATAGTTGTTTTACAATGTTGTATTAGTTTCTGCTGTACAACAAAGTGAATCAGATCCAGTTTTGTCTGACTCCAAACCCCTGCCCTCTGCATCACGCCACCCTTAGCTCAGAATTGCGAGATAGCACCCTTAACTGGCTATGTGATTTTGGACAAGTCAGTTCACCTCTCCGGGCTTCCGTATCTCCCTGTGTTAAGGTAAGAGGTGTGGTCTCCTGCTAGTTCCAGCTTGAACCTTCTATGATTCCCAGGCCCTGGAAGCCTCAGTGTTGCTCCATCAGTAACTCCTGGTGAACTGACAGATCAAGATAAGCACTGGTTTTCACCATGGGGTCAGTCTTCAATTACAGTGCCCTCTATTTTCAACTAAATAAGAACTATCCGCTGGAAGATTCTACTTTGTGCACCAGGATGTAAAGTTATTTGTAGCTGCATGCAGACTTAGACACTTGTTGTGCCCAGAGCAGTACTCGCAGGGTCAGCACCGTGTGGTGGAAGGGGTACCTTGCGGTGGAACCCAGCATTGTCGGCAGGAACGGAGAGGTTGGCACATTCGCTCTGACCTGAGGCTGACTTGCTGTCACAGGACAAGGGCCTCCAATGAGGGTGGGTGGCTTTGGCCTGTTGTTCCTCATACCCCCACCAGTGCGAAGCCTGCGACCCCTGACCTGTTCCTCCAGCTGCAGCCTGCCCCTTTGACTTGTCACCCCTCTAGTGCTACCCCTGGAGGTTGATCTTCCCCCTCTGGATGGATGCACATGCATGAGGAGGGTCCAGCACACAGTGGGTCTCACCCGGGCTCATTCTCCACTGGGTTTGCTAGAAAGAATGGCCCTGCCCCACCCCCTCGCCCCCTGCCCAGGGACATCAGGACTGGAACTTTGAGAAAACGGTGGTCACCTTCCCTTCTACTTTTACAACCAAACCTCTGAGCCCAAAGAGTGGCCTATTCTATTCTCACATCCAGGCTCCTTCCACCTCAGAGACCTGAGAGCTATTTATAAAGAAAGACTGCCTGCAGTTCTGAGTGCCTGATCTCCTTTCTAGCCAGAGGACAGGGATCCCAAAAGATGGTGTCCTTGGGCGCCAGACTGGGCCCCTCATGGCCACTGCCACAGAACTGGAAACTTGGAACTAGGTAACAGTTTTGAGCAATAGCTTCTAGTGGGATCCTAGTCACAAAGCAGCCCGCAGGGAGCCAGGTTCCAAACACATGGAAAGGGGAGCCAGAATGCAAATCCAGGAGGACTTAGAACTATGGGGGAACCGCACAGGGGAAGGTAGGAAGACACTGCTGGGGGGATTTTCCTCAGCCATTAGCACAGGGCACAGTAGTCTTTCTGCTTTTTATGTGGTCTCTGTGGCTGCAGGGAGCCCCGAGGATACAGACCAAAGGAGACCTTGATCTCCTGTGTAGTCTTGCTTTGTACCTGGAAAAATCATCCGAAGAACGAAATTCCCTTGGTACTTGTCAAAAGTTCAGAACTTTCAATCAATTCTTTTGTGAACTGTTACAAGACAGACAGACATAAAATGCATTTTCTTGGCTGGAAAACTGTGTTGACTACAGAATAAGCCTTCCAAGAACCAGGGATAAAAATAAGTTGTCTGTCTCCTCTACTGATATCATGAGAGGCCAGGAGAGAAGAGGGGCTATACTCCCCTTTCTCTATTTTGGGAAAGGCATATCCTTACTTGTTGGTTTGTTGATAATAATGGAATGCAAAGCTGGAAGGACCTCCGGGACAATGATTTTCAAACTCTGTAAAACCATAGGGTTCAGGGAGGTCCCCAGGGTGTCATCATGCAGGTAAGCAAAGGGCCAAAGTCACCTAGGCATCCCTACCCCCAACTTCAACCTGAGCAGTTCTGCTTTAATCTGTTTATGTATTCGGGTCATGTCAGAATGGTTTCATGGCTAAAGAAATGTTTGTTTGGAAGCTCATGAACTACTCCAATGCCATATTTCACAAGGAAAACCAAAAACAGAAAAATGAGATGCAGAGAGACTGAAGGACATGTCCACAGAATGTGAATGGCTGAATCAAGATGAGAGCCTGGGTCTCCTGACTCCTGGTTCACTCAACATTCATTCAACAAATAGTTATATAGCACTACTAGGTGCAAAGCACTTTGCTTGGTAAGGTGAGAGAGCCAGGATGAGAAAGATATGCTTACTGAACCCCAAGGAGCTTAGGATCCAGTGGAGTTTAAGATTTTGGTTCCCTGAATACTACCTTAGCATACATACTGGGTTGGCCAAAAAACATCTTATGGAACATCTTACGGAAAAACCCAAACGAACTTTTTGGCCAACCCAATAGTTTACTGATGCTGAAAAGGAAAATGCAGCATGGTGATGTAGCTTTCCATATTGATTCAGCCAGTACCTCTAGATTTGGGCGAATGTTTTTTTCATTCTTGTTCTGGAAAATTACTGTTGCTGATACATTTCTAGGTTGACAGTTATTTTCTTTGAGCACTTTGCATACCATGGTCTTCTGGGTGCTGTTGAAAAGTCATCTGTCAGTCTAAATGTCATCCCTTTACAGGTGATATGCCTTTTTTTCCTCTGGCTGCTTTTAAGACCTTCTCTTTGTCTTTGGTATTCTACCATTTCACTACAGTGTATGTAGGTGTGTATTTTGTTTTATTTATCCTTCTTGTTGTATATTGACTTCCTAAAATGATTAATTAATTTATTTCTATCAGTTCTGGAAAATTCTTAGTCATTGCTTCTTCAAATATTGTTTCTTCTTTCTCCAACTTTTCTCCTTTGGGACTTTGATTAACTGCATGTTAGACCTTCTTATTCCATCCTCTATATCTTTTACTTCTCTTTTATATTTTCTATCTTTTTTTTTATCCATTTAATGAGTTTCTTTTTATTTTGTTTTTGAATTTTTGAATTTTAGTTTATTTTTTTATACAGCAGGTTCTTATTAGTCATTGTGGTACATATATACAATGAAATATTACTCAGCCGTAAAAAGGAACGAAATTGGGTCATTTGTTGAGACATATATTTTCTATCTTCTTGTCTCTTTGTGTTTCATCCTTAGTAATCTCAATTCCATTTTCTAGTTTATTATTTCTTTCCATCTATGATAAATCTATTACTTAATTCGCCTATATTGAGTGTTTTATTTCAGTAATTTTTTCACTTCTAAAAGTTGTATTTGTTCTTTTTCAAATCTGCTAGATCATTTCTGATAATGTTTCCATCTGGTCAGTTATTGTCTTAAAACATTTCTTACCTTGTTACTTTCTGTTTTGTATCTGGAAATTTCAAACTCTAAAGTCCTTTAAGGTCTAAATTTGTTGTTCTTTTCTAACTTTCACTTATGTTTTCTGGTGTGTTTTCTGATATTTGATTATGAGCTCCTTTTTGCTTCATCTCAATCTGTGCCAATCCTGAGAGCCTAGATCAGGAATATCTCTTCCAAAGAGGACTTAACAATTGCTTCTGCCTGAGCCTGGGAGCATTACCAACCTTCCTCCCTGGGAGGAGCCAATGTTAGCCCCTTCCAGGTTGGCTGTAAGGGTCTCAGTTTCACCTGCCTCACCTTGCCCTATCCCAGGCTTGATCTCTTAATTGATTACCAATATGGCATTTGTTTTGCAGGCAATCCCACCTTTCATATTTGTTTACTACTCATTGTTTCTACCTCTGATTTCAGCTTACAGTTTTTATTTTAGTTTGCTGAGATGTGAGAGGGATGGGGTGGGTAGTGGGTGGAGTCCTTAAGATTTTCCTTACATCCTGCAATTCCTTCATGCATTAAAAGCCATGTTTTATCCAGGATCTACTTGTTATTTACTGGGTAGGCCCTTATGAATAGGTAGTCTGCCATAATGCTGGAGGGAGAAGCCCTCATTTGGTTTAAAGAATCCTGTTTATGGATTCTCTCTGCTGCTACTTTCTGTCTGGATGCCTTCAGGTTTAAAGCCCTATGATCTTGTTCCTCAAGAGATCTGGCAGGCCTTGATACCTAAAGAAAAAAATGAATGAGAAGCACAAGCCAATCTTTGTCTTCACAGAGAGCATTTCTAGATTTTCTCCTGCTCAAAGAGGCTGTGGCCTGGCTGTCTGGTCCTGTCTCTGACCATTTTCCTTTTCTCCCCTCCTGTGTTGATTAAAGTCTTCACTTTTGTGGCATTTCTGATCCCTTATCTTTGAATAGTGCTTTATAGATCGCAAAGTACTTACACATACACTCTCTTGCCTGATCTTCTTTGCACCCACCCCCTCTGAGCAAGGTATCCTTGTCCCCATTTCAGAAGAAGACACTGAGGCCCAGAGAGGTCACCTGACTTGCTTAGGGACATAAAGTCTATTCATCAGCAAATTAGGGCCTCTACCCATCCTTCCTGACTCCAGACCCATTGCTTTCCCCCACTAAACCCACTTTCCATGAGTGAGAAAGTAAACACAATCAATGATTCATTCCTTATCTAATATTTATTGCTCATCCATGATATAACAGGCACTGTTCCAGGCATGAGGATGCAGCTGAGAACAAATCCCTTGCCCTCATTGCAGTCTAGTTTGTGGCAGATAATAAATAAGCAATGATATAACACCAGAGTGACAACTGCTATGCCAAAAAATAAAACAGAATATGGAGACAGAGTAAATGGGGCTCGCAGGGAATATGGGGCTGGATGAAGGAAATGAAGGAAGGAGCCATGGAAAGGGCTGGGAGAGAAGCATCCCAGGGGGAAGGAGCAGCATGTACAAAGCCCGAGGCAGGAAAGAACTTGGCAGATTCTAAGAACAACTGAAGGACTCTGTGACTGCAGTGGCCCAGCCAAGGGGAGAATGGTGGCAGATGAGATAGAAGAGCGGGCCGGGGAACATGTTAAGGGAGATCGAAGGGGAAAGTTTGAGAAAAGAAGGAAAGTCTAACCCTCGGAAGTTTGCTTCCCTTTTAGGTAAGAAGAACCTGTGTGTTGATGGGCACCGGGTTTTAACACATCTCTCTCTATTCGCTCGTCTCTTTCACAGGCCTACAGGTTTTCCCAGCTTCCTGAAATGGTCATGGGCTCTCCCCCTCCACCTGTGCCTCCGCGGACTGGCCCAGTGGCTGTCGCTTCTCTCAGGCGGTAACACATTCCTTTCTTTGCCTTGTTTGGAATATTTGCAGAGGATTTGGTCCTGTGTGCCCCGCCCTGACAGATTTCCTTCCAGCCCTGCCCCATACAGGGTGCATCACCTGTACAGACAACCATGTGCCTGGGGCACCCCAAGTACCATGAAGGAAGGAAGTGGGGGCCACAGAGGGTTGACCTACTCTCTTACCATTGAAAACTGAAAGTCCTGTAGAACCCACAACTGAAAAAACCCAAGGTCAACTGCCCCATACCTTGACCTTGAGCATCTAAAAATTACTCCAACTTGGGCCATCACAACAGCTGCCTCAAGTCTGGGCACCTCCTGCCAGGTGTGTGCACCCAGAAGGCCCTTTGTTATTGAGGGGTGGTGTCCGAGAGGCCGGGGAGCAGCATGTCTAGGCTCCTGCCCTAACTCTTGACTTCCAAGATGGGGAGGATGAAAGCACACGAACTTGGATAGGTCAGCTGTGAAGCATATATTCAGCATTCTCTTTGCGCCTTAATAATATAAAAAACACATGTTTTAAATAAAGATAGACAAGAAACAACAGCCAAGAGCCCTGGGGGAGGTTGGAATAGTCATCATGTCCAAGGCCAGGAGAGACAACCGTGCCCTGGGGCCTGTACGGTCCACTGCCCTGGCCCTCCTACCATAGCTTCCTCCAACATGCTAATCACACACTATTTGTGAGCCACAGGTCTGAACTTTGTCAAAATGGTGAAAAGAAATGAGTTTTCTTCAGAAACGACCTGCCTTCATTTCCAGCAGTTTAGGATGCCGAGCTGTGTGTAGACACCACCCTTTGACCCCAGTCAAGCTCAGGGTGGGATGGGAAGCAGCAGACCAGGGTTCCACCCTAACCTGCCAGTAAGTGCTGTGTAACTCCAGGCACATTGCCTCACCTGTCTGGCTCCTGTTTCCTTATCTGTAAAATGAGGGCAATGACCTAAATGATCTCAAAGGCTCTGGGAGTCCCCAGAGGCGGCCGAGTGTATAGAGCAGAACCCAGGGATTTTCCTAGGATGGTTTTCTAAAGGAGTAGCAGATGCCTGGAAACAGCCTATGGGAAGCCAGGGCTGTGGGAGTGAGCAAACGGGAGGAGGGATGGAGAAAGGAAGGGAGACCCTACGCTACTGAGTCCCCAGCAACCCACCCTGATGTGTAGTTTAATCCTCACAGCCTGTGTTTGACCCTCCCTCGGGAACAGTTACTCCTGAGGGTTCTGGATTGGAGGAGCTTTTCAATCAGTCGTTTGAGCTATGTTTGCTGAAGGCCAGCACCTATTTCTTATTTCTTCTCTCAACCACCAGTCTCCTCTCATGTCCTTCTGCACCGTCTGCCATCCTTGCCAAATATCAGGAGGTCACTGCCCTCCTTATGAACCCACAGGGTTAGACCAGGGAAGAACCTTTGAGATGGAGTCATCCTCCCCTTTCATTTTACAGATGAGGAACTGGGGCTCTGAGAAAGGAGGCAGCCAGAACCCAGCCTCCCGATGCGCTCCCTTACCGCGCCTCTATTCTGCTCTTACTGTGACAGCCTGCCTCTGCTTAGAGGGTGGCCCTGTGGGCTGGCAGCCTTTGCCTCCCTCCACTTTAATTTTAGGAGAGCCCGAAGTGCCTCTACCAAAGGGAAGACAGAGACTGGCTACAGCACCCTTTATACTAGGGGGAGAGGCCCGTGCCCTCACCCCAGCCCCCCGCTTCTTACATGGCTTTCTGAGCCGTAAGTGGAGAGAGGTGTTAAATGCGCCAGATTCTCTGCTTGCCTGTGGAACTTAAAAAAAAAAAAAAAAAAAAAAAAGTGTTCTCTCATTCATAATGCCCAGAAAGTACTAGGCTCCTGCTTCCGGGAGCAGCCCGAGCTTCCCAGAGCCTAGGGCTTCTTGCTTCCTGCCAGTAGCAGCAGGGAACGCGGTCCCCGCAGCCCTCCAGGGTCTCGGTCCCGGTATCACGAGGGGGAGTGGCGGCGCACTCCAGACGGAGCCTTCCCATTGGCTGCCGATGATGTCATCACCTGCCAGGTCGACCATCCCCAGCTAAGACCCAGCGCTAATTCTTGGCTCATTTTTATGTGGAAATTAAGTGTTCTACTCCCCAGAGACATGAGAGTCACCCTCAGGGGAGCAATGACCTTGAATATCTAAAAATGACTCCAGCTCGGGCCACCGCGACGGCTGCTCCAGGTCTGGGCGTGTAGGCCCCCTTTGTTATTCGGGGGCAAACCCAGGCCTGAGGACCCCGCCGTCGTGGGGCTTGGAGGCCGAAGCCATCCCCCGGCCGTGATCTGCCCTGGGAGCCCCGCCTCGCCCGGCCGGCCGCGGTCCCGGGAGGCGGCTAAGGCGACCCCTCTCCCCCCTCAGGTCCACCTCGGATGTTGGGAGCAAGACCAGGATGGCCGAGTCCGCGGGGCCTGAGCCCGCCCAGCTGCACGACAGCGCCTCCTTCGCGCAGGTGTCCCGAGGCCCTGTGTCTGTGACGCAGTTGGATCAGTCGGCTTTAAATTACTCAGGTGGGCAAGAGGAGAAAAGCCTGGAAGAAGCCGGCGCTCTGCGCCAGCCCCCGCGCTGTGCACTTTGTCCTCCCCGCTCTCCACCTTCTACCCGCCACTGTCAGGAATCAAAGCAACTGTATTTCTGGATCCCCTCTGGACTTCAGTAGCCCTGGCTAGAAGAGCTACTGCTTTTATTTCTTAAAAAGATCTGAAATCTGACAAAATATTAAGATAGGTTACGGTCAGGGTGGATGTTCACATTTTGCCAGACTTAAGGCCTTTTAAAAAATTATTATATATATCTTTAAAGCATTCCAGATACAACTATCCACTCCCAACTCATTCCCCTTCTCCGCAGAGGTAATCACAGTCTTTAAGTCATGGGCTTTCACTACATATGTATATCTATACAATAGTATATATTAATGCTTTGTATATTTTAAATTTACATAAGTGATGTTAAGCTATACCTTTCCTTTTGCACTTTGTTTTCTTGGCTTAACATTGTTTTCAGGAGTTCTCCAGGTTGCTACACACATATTGATCTAGTTCATTTGTTTACACTGCCATATGGTATTCCATTATGTGATATGCCACCATTTATCCTATCCCCTAGTGAGAGACATATTGGTTGTTTCCAGTTTTTTGCTATTACAAACAATGTCAATGAACATGGAGGTTTGAACATGCCCTAATGGGTTTTTTCATTTATCCAAACCATACCTTTTAGGCTAAAACTGCAGACACCCGGTTGTCAACACTTACTAAAGCATACTGTGTCCAGAAATGCCACCAGTGAAATCTATTCCTTTTGGTTCCTCTTCTTGGCTCTTGAAAAATACCCATCCTCCTGGGAGGAAAACACCTGGCACCCCAGCAGGTCAGGGGTGTTGGGATGGGGATGGGGGAGTTGGTGAGGGCTCGGCAAGGATTGTTGAGCCATCACTTCTCTAGAAAGCTAGGTCTGAGTCCCAGCAGGTGATACCTCCACTACTGTCTGGGCAGGTGAGCAGGGCTGGGGCTGCAGGTGGAGGTGTGATGCCTTCCCATCAGCCCTTCCCCCAAGGCCAGAGTCCTCCCATTTCCCAGCTTCCCCCAGCTTGTGCATATGTCAGCCCAGTGGGCGAGGTGCCGGTCTAATCTCGCCCGTCCATCTCCTCCATGCCAGGTAATACGGTGCCGGCAGTGTTCGCCATCCCAGCTGCCAACAGACCCGGCTTCACCGGCTACTTCATCCCGACGCCTCCCTCGTCCTACAGGAGCCAGGCCTGGATGTCTTACGCAGGAGAGAATGAGCTCCCAAGCCAGTGGGCTGATTCGGTGAGACCCTCGCTGATTCCCTCACAACTTTACCTGCTTGACACCCTTCAGGGAGAAAAGGGATGTGAGGCTGAGACTGAGTGTTTTGTTATCTCAGGCCCCCTCCCACCAGCCAGGTGGCTAAAATCAGCTATTAGAGGAGACAGTGCGGGGGAGGGGGTGTGATGTCCTTTGACACAGGAGCCTTCAGTCAGATTCCACCTCTTTCCGGAGGGCATCCTTACAGTTTTATAATAACTACCATTTTTTGAGTATTTTCTATGTGCCAGACACTATATTAGATGTTCTATTTATGTTATCTTATTTAATCTTCACAAGACCTATCATGTAGGTATTATTCCCTTGATGTGTCCAGCAGTCAAACCTGCATCTTTCTGGCTCCAAAGCCTTTACTAAATTTGTTCCTTTCAGCTTTAAAATCCTGTGAAAAGTTTAGATGCAATACCAGAAAATGAAGTATTAGAAACCCAAGACTGAATTACTTTGCATGTAGATCTAAAGCTTTCTGCCTGTCTTCCAGCTGAAGACTGTCTTGTCATGGTCTCCTGGTTTCTTCCTTCATTATACTAGTAGGAGTTTATGGCACAGTGGACCTGGCCCAGCCTGGACCAAAGAGAGGCAGCAACCAGATGAACATGGACATTCACACCCAAACCTGCCTCTGAGCCACCTGTCAAGCGCTGCCAAGTGAAAAACAAAAAACAAGCAAACAAAAATAGCACAATGGTGGCCTCTAGAATGAGTTGCTCCACTCCCTGTGTGAGATCATCCATCATGGATAAGAAAGGCAGGCTGTTTCCTAGGGCCCCGTGGTGCTGTATGTCATTTTAGGGTTTGGTCTCAGCATTTGAAATACATCCTAGATTTAGGAAACACATTGATGCCTGTGTCATCTTTTCTCTCTGTCCAAACCCCTGGGATCCATACTTTCTACCCCTACAGGTTCAATTCCACCTCAGCGTTGGTGTCTGTTCTTATTGTAGTGATGCCACATTTAAACAAGATCATCAGGGTAAAACTACCCTACGTATATTAATTTTCCTAATAATCAGAGCTATTCCTTTAATTTCCAAAATATTTAAATATATGCCACCCTGAATTTTTAAATTCTGGAATGAATTACATCCTTCTCCCCTCCTTCTTTAAAAGAAAAACATAATTTAATTTGTCTTTAACAAATGATTCAGCGTCATTATTATGGCTCACTGTACTAAAATGACATTTGTCAGATGGGCTCTGACGGTTTGTAGGATTATTGCCCCTATGTCAGACATCTCTAAACTATTATAATTTTTGGAATTATTATAAGGCTTAGTATGTTTTTTCTTTCTCTGACCTTGCTCCCAGCTCACACCTTGCTGTCAATTTCCCCACTTTCAGATATATACTCACCCTTAAATATGCTTTTCCTAATGCTCTGTTATCTGCAAATGAGGCATGTCTGAGCTCATTAGAGTTGCTTGTAGAGCTGGAGTAAATAGGCTCTGAGAGAGTAACTGGAGGGGTTCCCGACTGTTCAGTTTACAAATCTTAATGCGGGAGTGTATGGCATCTCTTTTGGTTGTTTGTGGGCCTTTTTTGCTTCCTTTGTCATGCCCAGCTCTTCTAAACAGCTGAAATCACTGGGTGTGAGTTGATCAGTTCAGAGGTTATTCATAATTCCACTTGAGGTCTGAACATAATGTGTACTTTTCAGAAAGTAGTTGATACTTGTGCTAATTAGGCAGTAGACCTGCAGCTTTGTCAGCTCACCCCCTGCGTGCAGGGTGCCCTGGGTGCTTTGCAGGAGTCAGCAAAAGTATTTACAAAACCTTGTCCCTTGCCTTCAAGATACTTACAGATAATACTTAGCCAGGCTTATGGTGACATCCAGATACCTTTGGGTTCATGTTGCCTTAAAGATGAAGGAAAAGGAGCCCAGCAAATCAAAACTTAATCTTTTGGACATGATGACTTGATCACCATGCCACCCCCCATTGTGAGGGAGTGCTAGTTTCCTATTAGTTGTTTTTAAGAGGAAAGTGATTGCTGCAGCCTAAATGGGTCTTTCCTGGAGCCCCATTACCACCCCCCATTGTGAGGGAGTGCTAGTTTCCTATTAGTTGTTTTTTAGAGGAAAGTGATTGCCGCAGCTTAAATGGGTCTTTCCTGGAGCCCCATTACCACCTGCAGTTAAGCAGGGCGGCGTGCCCATGCGTGGAGCACAGCAGCCAGGAACCAAGCTGGGAGGTCAGGTGCTTTATTGCATTTGAAATTCAGCATAGGAGGCTCAGAGGGACCAGATGTCAGCTTGAGAAAGATACTCCAGTGGGGAAAATGTTCACCCTCCACATCCATGTGAGAAGAAAAAAGCCCCCACCATCATTTGGATGTCTGACCTTCCTGATCCCAGGTATCCAGATATAAGGAGCTAGCTTGTATAAAATCACCTGGACCTGGCTTGACAAATAGGTTTCATCCTTGGTGCTGGATGGAGAGGGATTGAGAGGGGGTTCCCAGGCTCATCAGCAAAGTGTGCTGTGATCAATAGGTGATGCCTGCCACAGGCACTGGCTAGGGAAGGAGTGGTGTTTGCCAGCCCTGGATTTTGGCCCGCAAGGTGTGGTGGCTCCCGCCTGCATCTACTGTAAGGGAGGAAGAGTGCGTCATCTCCTCATCTTCCCTGCTTCTGAGTATTACCCTGAGGCCACTCCAGTGGCGTCAGGTGTCCCTGGCCTGTCCCAGCCACAAGCACCAAGTTGCTTAATGCTGCAGAACTGGGAAGTCTCAAGAGTTGGACACTGACCCTCAGCTCCAGCTGAACTTGAAATGCAGGGAAAGGGGACATGGCAGCTTCCTTCACAAACATATGGCACACCAGTTGGTCATCCTTCAGTGATTTTCAAATTGTGCCGCTCAGAACCCCAGGTCTGAGACACTCCCTACTGTGTACCATGCACAGTTCTGGGCACTGGTGCACAGTGGTAAACAGGTGAGACACAGCTCTGCCTTCACAGTCGATGCCTGAGACAGGCGATGGTATTGTGAGTGATGCCTGTTATGCTAGACAAAGTGCATGCAAGGACCTTACAGGGAGCCCTCAGCTAATATAGGACTGGGGAAGGTCTCCCGGAAGAAAGGGAGCTTGAGCTGAGACCTGACAGGCAAGTCCCGTGTCCTGGCCTTGGCTCTCTGTTAGCCCCCAGTCACCTGTGTGTTCCCAGCTGTGTGGCCCAAGGGCTCAGACAGTCCGGCTCTGATTTTCCTCTAAGATGCAAGTGAAATATATTTGCTACTTTGTCTTCCTTTACCAGGTCTTGTAGGGAAATTAAAGCCCCAAACTTTAGGACATCCATCCCATCACTTCTTCCCTCACTCGGGTCCTTCCCGACTCTTACCTGGTCCATTGAGGTAGCCTCAGAACTTATCTCCTCTCCACCTCCAGTGGGTCCACCTCCAGAGTGTCCTTCCTAAAATACAGACCTTTCCTCTGCCTGACACCCATTGGTGGCTCCCAGGCCAGGCCTTCTCCGGAGGGGTTGTCAGAGCCTCTGGCAGGGACTGGGAGAGGCCTGCTTTCCTACTACACATTTGCCCATACAGAATTCTGAATCCTCACCCAACCCCATCCCACTCCATCCTCACCAGCGCCCAATGAGACATCTCTGTAAAGAATGGAAACACACTCAATTCCTTAGAAGTGTGCCATAGAAAACTTTACTCCGTAGCCTGGCGTTCAGCAGCTTTTTGATCTGGCCCTGACTGCCTGTCTTCCTGAGCTCCCCTCATACCCCACATACCCTCTCTGGTCAGACCAGATCACTGAACCTCCCTGGGTGCACCTTCCTCTGTGTACCTCCAGGCCTCTGCATTGCTTTTCCCTCTGCCTGGAACGCCCCTCCCACCTTGTCTTCTGAAAAACAGCCTCTTCATCTTCCAGACTCAGCTAAGCTGCTTCTCCCAGAAAGCTGCCTGACTCCTCACATGTGCCCCATTCACGGTAGCACCCCATACCTACATCATCCATGGGCATTTATCTTGCAGTGTTGCAGTTAACATTATGGGATATAAAGGCCTTTTGTGGATTAGCGTGGAACAGCATCCCCTTTTATGGCGCTGTTTCTGCGGGAAAGTTGATCCTGAATTCCAGATCATTGCTCTGTCCTTATTACTATGTGTCCATATATTAAAGCATAGAACTGTGTATCTTCCACTTTTAATGAAAAGAGAAATTTTTTTCAAGAAACTAAGATCATATTCCAGATCCAAGACAGTATAGTGCAGTGACTAACTCCCAGCCTGGAGATGCATCTCTCAGTGGCTTGTTAGCTGTGGCACCTTCGATTGCGGCACTGTTTGCTTCAGTTTCCTCTTCTGTAAAATAAGGGTAACAATACCTACCTCCTAGGTTGTTGTTTTGAGAATTAAATGAGACCACGATTGGAAAGCCCTTAGCACAGGGCTCATTCGGTGTTAGCTGTTATCATCAGTGATAAATCCCTGAGTCCTTTTTTCTTTTAAATATATAATTAAAGTCTATTTAATTTTTTTAACATCTTTATTGGAGTATAATTGCTTAACAATGTTGTGTTAGTTTCTGCTGTACAACAAAGTGAATCAGCTATACGGATATATATATATCCCCATATCCCCATATACCCTCCCTATTGCATCTCCCTCCCACCCTCCCTATCTCACCCCTCTAGGTAGTCACAAAGCACTGAGCTGATCTCCCTGTGCTATGCAGCTGCTTCCCGCTAGCTATCTATTTTACATTTGGTAGTGTACATGTGTCAATGCTACACTCTTACTTCGTCCCAGCTTACCCTTCCCCATCCCTGTGTCCTCAAGTCCATTCTCTGTGTCTGCATCTTTATTCCTGCCCTGCCACTAGGTTCATGAGTACTGTTTTTTTTACATTCCATATATATGCGTTAGCATACAGTATTTGTTTTCCTCTTTCTCACTTACTTCACTCTGTATGACAGACTCTCGGTCCATCCACCTCACTACAAATAACTCAATTTCGTTTCTTTTTATGACTGAGTAATATTCCATTGTATATATGTGCCACATCTTCTTTATCCATTCATCTGTCGATGGACACTTAGGTTGCTTCCATGTCCTGGCTATTGTAAAGAGTGCTTCAGTGAACATTGTGGTACCATGTCTCTTTTTGAATTATGGTTTTCTCAGGGTATATACCCAGTAGTGGGATTGCTGGGTCATATGGTAGTTCTATTTTTAGTTTTTTAAGGAACCTCCATACTGTTCTCTGTAGTGGCTGTATCAATTTACATTCCCACCAACAGTTCAAGAGGGTTCTCTTTTCTCCACACCCTCTCCAGCATTTATTGTTTGTAGATTTTTTGATGATGCAATCTGACCGTTGTGAGGTGATACCTCATTGTGGTTTTGATTTGCATTTCTCTAATGATTAATGATGTTGAGCATCCTTTCATGTGTTTGTTGGCAATCTGTATGTCTTCTTTGGAAAAATGTCTATTTAGGTCTTCTGCCCATTTTTGGATTGGGTTGTTTGTTTTTTTGATATTGAGCTGCATGAGCTGCTTGTATATTTTGGAGATTAATCCTTTGTCAGTTGCTTCGTTTGCAAATATTTTCTCCCATTCTGAAGGTTGTCTTTTCGTCTTGTTTATGGTTTCCTTTGCTGTGCAAAAGCTTTTAAGTTTTATTACGTCCCATTTGTTTATTTTTGTTTTTATTCGCATTTCTCTAGGAGGTGAGTCAAAAAGGATCTTGCTGTGATTTATGTCACGGAGTGTTCTGCCTATGTTTTCCCGCTGAGAGTTTTATAGTGTCTGGCCTTACATTTAGGTCTTTAATCCATTTTGAGTTTATTTTTGTGTATGGTGTTAAAGAGTGTTCTAATTTCATTCTTTTACATCTAGCTGTCCAGTTTTCCCAGCACCACTTATTGAAGAGGCTGTCTTTTCTCCATTGTATATTCTTGACTCCTTTATCAAAAATAAGGTGACCATAGGTGCATGGGTTTATCTCTGGGCTTTCTATCCTGTTCCATTGATCTATATTTCTGTTTTTGTGCCAGTACCATACTGTCTTGATTACTGTAGCTTTGTAGTATAGTCTGAAGTCAGGGAGCCTGATTCCTCCAGCTCTGATTTTCTTTCTCAAGATTGCTTTGGCTATTCGGGGTCTTTTGTGTATCCATACAAATTGTAAAGTTTTTTATTCTAGTTCTGTGAAAAATGCCCTTGGTGGTTTGATGGGGATTGCACTGAATCTGTAGATTGCTTTGAGTAGTATAGTCATTTTCACAATGTTGAGTCTTCCAATCCAAGAACATGGTATATCTCTCCATCTGTTTGTATCATCTCCATCTGTTTGTATCATCTTTAATTTCTTTCATCAGTGTCTTATAATTTTCTGCATACAGGTCTTTTGTCTCCTTAGGTAGGTTTATTCCTAGGTATTTTATTCTTTTTGTTGCAGTGGTAAATGGGAGTGTTTCCTTAATTTCTCTTTCAGATTTTTCATCATTAATGTATAGGAATGCAAGAGATTTCTGTGCATTAGTTTTGTATCCTGCAACTTTACCGAATTCACTGATTAGCTCTAGTAGTTTTCTGGTAGTGTCTTTAGGATTCTCTATGTATAGTATCGTGTCATCTGCAAACAGTGATAGTTTTACTTCTTCTTTTCTGATTTGGATTCCTTTTATTTCTTTTGCTTCTCTGATTGCTGTGGCTAAAACTTCCAAAACTATGTTGAATAATAGTGGTGAGAGTGGGCAACCTTGTCTTGTTCCTGATCTTAGTGGAAATGGTTTCAGTTTTTCACCATTGAGAATGATGTTGGCTGTGGGTTTGTCATATATAGCCTTTATTATGTTGAGGTAAGTTCCTTCTGTGCCTACTTTCTGGAGGGTTTTTATCATCAATGGGTGTTGAATTTTGTTGAAAGCTTTTTCTTTGATGATCATATGGTTTTTCTCCTTTAATTTGTTAATATGGTGTATCACATTGATTGATTTGCGTATATTGAAGAATCCTTGCATTCCTGGGATAAACCTTGATCATGGTTTATGTCCTTTTAATGTGCTGTTGGATTCTGTTTGCTAGTATTTTGTTTAGGAGTTTTTGCATCTATGTTCATCAGTGATATTGGCCCGAAGTTTTCTTTTTTGTGACATCTTCATCTGGTTTTGGTATCAGGGTGATGGTGGCCTCATAGAATGAGTTTGGGAGTGTTCCTCCTGCTATATTTTGGAAGAGTTTGAGAAGGATAGGTGTTAGCTCTTCTCTAAATGTTTGATAGAATTCATCTATGAAGCCATCTGGTTCTGGGCTTTTGTTTGTTAGAAGATTTTTAATCACACTTTCAATTTCATTGCTTGTGATTGGTCTGTTCATATTTTCTGTTTCTTCCTGGTTCATTCTCAGAAGGTTGTACTTTTCTAAGAATTTGTCCATTTCTTCCAGGTTGTCCATTATATTGGCATAGAGTTGCTTGTAGTTATCTCTCATGGTCCTTTGTATTTCTGCAGTGTCAGTTGTTACTTCTCTTTTTTCATTTGTAATACTGTTTAGCCTTCTCCCTTTTTTTCTTGATGAGTCTGGCTAACCGTTTATCAATTTTGTTTATCTTCTCAAAGAACCAGCTTTTAATTTTATTGATCTTTGCTATCGTTTCCTTTATTTCTTTTTCATTTATTTCTGATCTGATCTTTATGACTTCTTTCCTTCTTCTAACTTTGGGGTTTTTTTTGTTCTTCTTTCTCTAATTGCTTTAGGTGTAAGGTTAGGTTGTTTATTTGAGATTTTTCTTGTTTCTTGAGGTAGGATTGTATTCCTATAAATTTCACTCTCCAAACTGCTTTTGCTGCATCCCATAGGTTTTGGGTCATCGTGTTTTCATTGTCATTTGTTTCTAGGTAGTTTTTGATTTCCTCTTTGATTTCTTCAGTGATCTCTTTGTTATTTAGTAGCATATTGTTTAGCCTCCATGTGTTTGTATTTTTTACAGTTTTTTTCCTGTAATTGATATCTAGTCTCATAATGTTGTGGTTGGAAAAGATACTTGATACAATTTCAATTTACTTAAATTTACCAAAGCTTGATTTGTGACCCAAGATATGATCTGTCCTGGAGAATGTTCCATGAGCACTTTAGAATAAAGTGTATTCTGTTGTTTTTGAATGGAATGTCCTATAAATATCAATTAAGTCCACCCTGTTTAATGTGTCATTTAAAGCTTGTGTTTCCTTATTTACTTTTTGGATGATCTGTCCATTGGTGAAAGTGGTGTGTTAAAGTCCCCTTCTATTATTGTGTTACTGTCAGTTTCCCCTTTTATGGCTGTTAGCATTTGCCTTATGTATTGAGGTGCTCCTGTGTTGGGTGCATAAATATTTACAATTGTTATATCTTCTTCTTGGATTGATCCCTTGATCATTATATAGTGTCCTTCTTTGTCTCTTGTAATATTCTTTATTTTAAAGTCTATTTTGTCTGATATGAGAATTGCTACTCCAGCTTTCTTTTGATTTCCATTTGCATGGAATATCTTTTTCCATCCCCTCACTTTCAGTCTGTTTGTGTCCCTAGGTCTGAAGTGGGTCTCTTGTAGACAGCATATATATGGGTCTTATTTTTGTATCCATTCAGCCAGTCTGTGTCTTTTGGTTGGAACATTTAATCCATTTACATTTAAGGTAGTTATCGATATGTATGTTCCTATTACCATTTTCTGAATTAATTTGGGTTTGTTATTGTAGGTCTTTTCCTTCTCTTGTGTTTCCTGCCTAGAAAAGTTCCTTTAGCATCTGTTGTAAAGCTGTTTTGGTGGTGCTGAATTCTGTTAGCTTTTGCTTGTCTGTAAAACTTGTAATTTCTCCGTCGAATCTGAATGAGATCCTTGCTGGGTAGACTAATCTTGGTTGTACGTTTTTCCCTTTCATCACTTTAAATATGTCCTGCCACTCCCTTCTGGCTTGCAGAGTTTCTGCTGAAAGATCAGCTGTTAACCGTATGGGGATTCCCTTGTATGTTATTTGTTGTTTTTCCCTTGCTGCTTTTTTTTTTAAAATAAATTTATTTATTTATTTATTTATTTATTTTTAGCTGTGTTGAGTCTTTGTTTCTGTGTGAGGGCTTTCTCTAGTTGCGGCGAGCAGGGGCCACTCTTCATTGCGGTGTGTGGGCCTCTCACTATCACGGCCTCTCTTGTGGGGAACACAGGCTCCAGATGCGCAGGCTCAGTAGTTGTGGCTCACGGGCCCAGTTGCTCCGCGGCATGTGGGATCTTCCCAGACCAGGGCTCGAACCCGTGTCCCCTGCATTGGCAGGCAGATTCTCAACCACTGCTCCACCAGGGAAGCCCCCTTGCTGCTTTTAATATTTTTTCTTTGTATTTAATTTTTGATAGTTTGATTAATATGTGTCTTGGCATGTTTCTCCTTGGATTTATCCTGTATGGGACTCTCTGTGTTTCCTGGACTTGATTGACTATTTCCTTTTTCATATTAGGGAAGTTTTCAACTATACTCTCTTCAAATATTTTCTCAGTCCCTTTCTTTTTCTCTTCTTCTTCTGGGACCCCTATAATTCGAATGTTGGTGAGTTTAATGTTGTCCCAGAGGTCTCTGAGACTGTCCTCAATTTTTGTCATTCTTTTTTCTTTATTCTTCTCTGTGGTAGTTATTTCCACTGTTTTATCTTCCAGGTCACTTGTCTGTTCTTCTGCCTCAGTTATTCTGCTATTGATTCCTTCTAGAGAGTTTTTAATTTCATTTATTGTGTTGTTCATCATTGTTTGTTTGCTCTTTAGTTCTTCTAGGTCCTTGTTAAACGTTTCTTGTATTTTCTCCATTCTATTTCCAAGATTTTGGATCATCTTTACTATTATTACTCTGAATTCTTTTTCAGGTAGATTGCCTATTTCTTCTTCATTTGTTTGGTCTGGTGGGTTTTTACCTTGTTCCTTCATCCACTACATATTTCTCTGTCTTCTCATTTTGTTTAACTTACTTTGTTTGGGATCTCCTTTTCGCAGGCTGCAGGTTCTTACTTCCCATTGTTTTTGGTGTCAGTCCCCAGTGGGTGAGGTTGGTTCAGTGGCTTGTGTAGGCTTCCTGGTGGAGGGACTGGTGCCAGTGTTCTGGTGGGTGGGGCTGTATCTTGTCCCTTTCGTGGGCATGGCCATGTCTGGTGGTGTTTTTTGGTGTGTCTGTGAACTTAGTATGACTTTAGCCAGCCTCTCTGTTAATGGGTGTGGTTGTGTTCCTGTCTTCCTAGTTGTTTGGCATCGGGTGTCCAGCACTGGAGCTTGCTGGCCGTTGGGTGGAGCTGGGTCTTAGTGTTGAGATGGAGATCTCTAGGAGAGCTCTCGCCAATTGATATTATGTGGGGCTGGGAGGTCTCTGGTGGTCCAATGTCTTGGACTCGACTCTCCCACCTCAGAGGCTCAGGCCTGACACCCGGCCAGAGCACCAAGACCCTGCCAGCCTCACAGCTCAGAAGAAAAGGAAGAAAAAAACAGGAAAAAAAACCCAAACAAACAACAGATAGAACCCCAAACCAAATGGTAAAAGCAAAACTAAACAGACAAAATCACACAAAGAAACATGAAAAGAAAACAAACAACAACAACAAAATAGAAACAGTCAGAACCCTAGGACAAATGGTAAAAGCAAACCTAAAGAGACAAAATCACACAAAGAAACATACATAAACACACTCAAAAAAAGAGAAAAAAAGGAAAAAAAAATTTTTTAATTTAAAAAGTAATAAAATTTTAAAAAAGAGAGCAACCAAACCAATAAAAAATCCACCAGTGATAACAAGCACTAAAAACTAAACTAAGATAAACATAAAAATCAGAAACAAGTCAGATGCAGAAAGCAAACCCCAAGTCTACAGTTGCTCCCAAAGTCCACTGCCTCAATTTGGGGAACATTCGTTGTCTATTCAGGTATTCCACAGATACAGGGTTCATCAAGTTGATTGTGGGGATTTAATCCGCTGCTCCTGAGGCTGCACGGAGAACTTTCCCTTTCTCTTCTTTGTTCGCACAGCTCCCAGGGTTCAGCTTTGGTTTTGGCCCCACCCCTGAATGTAGGCCACCCTCAGGCGTCTGTTCCTGCCCAGACAGGAGCGGTTAAAGCAGCGGCTGATTAGAGCTCTCTTGCTCACTCAGGCTGGGGAGAGGAAGGGGTACAGTAGTCATAATTGTAATTCGGGGTGAGCCTGCAGTGGCAGAGGCCAACATGACATTGCAACAGCCTGAGGTGTGCCATGTGTTCTCCTGGGGAAGTTGTCCCTGGATCTCAGGACCCTGGCAGTGGTGGGCTGCACAGGCTCCTGGGGGGTGGGGGTGGGTAGTGACCTGTGCTTGCACACAGGATTCTTAGTGGCAGCGGTGGCAGTGTTAGCATTTCATGCCTGTCTCTGGGGTCTGAGCTGATAGCCGCGGCTCGCACCTGTCTCTGGAGCTTGCTTAGGTGGTTCTCTGAATCCCCTCTCCTCGCGCACCCCGAAACAATGGTCTTTTGCCTTTTTGGCAGGTCCAGACTTTTTCCCTAACTCCCTCCCGGCTATCTGTGGCGCACTAGCCCCCTTCAGGCTGTGTTCACACAGCCAACCCCAGTCCTTTCCCTGGGGTCTGACCTCTGAAGCCCAAGCCTCAGCTCCCAGCCCCTGCCCACCCTGGCGGGTGAGCCGACAAGCCTCTCAGGCTGGTGAGTGCTGGTCAGCACTGATCCTCTATGCGGGAATCTCTCCACTTTGCCCTCTGCACCCCTGTTGCTGCGCTCTCTTCTGTGGCTCCGAACTTTCCCTCCCGCCCACCCCCCATCTCCGCCAGTGAAGGGGCTTCCTAGTGTGTGGAAACTTCCTCTTTCACAGCTCCCTCCCAGAGGTGCAGGTCCCATCCCTATTCTTTTGTCTCTGTTTTTCCTTTTTTCTTTTGCCCTACCCAAGTACGTGGGGAGTTTCTTGCCTTTTGGGAAGTCTGAGGTCTTCTGCCAGCGTTCAGTAGGTGTTCTGTAGGAGTTGTTCCACATGTAGATGTATTTTTGATGTACTTGTGGGGAGGAAGGTGATCTCCACGTCTTTCGGCTCCTCCATCTTGAAGGTCTCTCCCACGAGTCCTTTGACATCCATAAAGAACAACACTTCTTTTGGCTAGATGGTACTGATATCAAAAAGGTAGCCAGATAGATTCAGATGTAGATTCAGGTATGTGCCCACTGTTTACATACTGTTTAAAACATGTATTTAATTCATCCAACCAGCAGATCCTGTGAGTCCAAATCACCTATTTTCCAAACAGACTCCAGATTTTGTATCTGCACAGTGGTGCATTGCCTTCATTTTCTTCTAAATCTCTTTCCTTGTCCTCAGTCCCCACCCGCTTTGGCTTCGAGTGTGTCCTATGACTTGAGCCGCTTCCTGACCCCAGGTCCTTGTCTTCTCTCCCAACATGCTTTGTAGGTCCCCCTCCCGGGGTACATCGAGGCTTACCCCCGGTCCCGGTATCAGCAGAACTCGCCCTCCAGGCTCCCTCGCCAGTACAGCCAGCCAGCTGGGCTGCACCCCAGCTTGGAGCAGGCCCCGGTGCCCTCCGCAGCAGCCTCACAGCAGAGCCTGGCGGAGAACGACCCGTCCGACACGCCCCTGACCAACATCTCCACAGCGGCCCTGGTGAAGGCCATCCGGGAAGAGGTGGCCAAACTGGCCAAGAAGCAGACGGACATGTTTGAGTTCCAGGTCTAATGCCTTTGCCCACTTCCAGACTCTGAGGAAACAGTCTTTGGGTTTCTCCAGCCTGACTTGATGGGTCTGGAGGCACAGACAATGTGGGAGTCTTTCTCACCCTCAGTTTCTAAAAAAGGTGAACAGCGGGGCTTCTGGGGAACAGGAAACTCTTGAACAACTGGATGCTTGGCTTATTCAACTGATTGTATGTCAACAAGTCCCCATGTGGGACCATATGTTTGATACTCTGTTACATTAACTGTTTGAACTGCGGGTGTATTTCCCTACGGAGCCTTAGTCACGAGAGATGCTCGCTAATCTGCAGATTCCTGTCCAATGCCATATTTTAATAAATCACCAGAATGGGGAGAGCATAGCTCTATCTTCGGTGACCTCTGCATGTTAACTCTATTTCTGTGTTAAAGGCAATGCAGGCGTGTGATGAAGTCCCAGACTGTACTCTCTCTCATTCAACCATGACTGTAATCGTTGCAATCACCTCCCGTCTCCAAGGGAGACACTGACTCCAGCCAAGAAAGCTGAGTCCTTTCCTTTTAAAGGTTCATATTCAAAGTCAAATAAATTGGACGAAAATCAGTACTGTCAATGACTGCACCTATGAATAGTCCTGACTCTTTTCCCTCTGCAATTAATTCAACCAAGGCCAAGAAAGAGAGAAGATGAGAGGGAATGGTGGATTTGTGTTGACAGGTTTTTGAAAAGGTGTTGTCATTTTGGAAATAGAGTATTCTGCAAGTTGGGCTCTGGCTGGAAGAGAATCGGTGCTAAGAGCTTTTAAGGTCCTACAAAAGAAAAACAGGTTTTCTTTGCCCTGCAATGAAGGTGGCCTGAGAACGAAGCTTCTCTCTTTTGGGGGACGATAGATACATCGACTTTTACAAGGAAACCTCTGTCTCTTCAGCAATGATGTCCAGCATGTGCTGCCCAGTGATACAAAAGGAAATAGTCATTGATGCCTGTTAGAAGCAGGAACAGTGGACCCAGTCTCCCCAGGCTGCAGCCTCTGTTTATAGAAGCTTCTGAACGCAGAAAATCTGTTGATTTACATTTAAATGTAAATAACCTTTTTAAAGGTGTATGGAGTTAGCCAGTCCCCTCCCGCACTCCTTCCCATAGTTAGTTAATAGACATAGGAGGACATTTGCCAAAGTGGCAGGCTTCTGACCTCATGACCATGATGTTGCAAATCAGCCTCCCTGGCATGGCAGGTGAGCCTCCAGAGCTCTGGGTGGACAATGCCTCACAGCCCTAAGGCACCAGCTGCTGACTGTCAGTGCAAGAGCAAAACAGCTACTGACTTCAGGTAGCCCAGGGGAGGGGACACCCTGGTCCCCTCACCAACTTTGGGAGCTATGCTCAATGTCGGGGGCTTACTCGGTGTCTGTTGGAGAGTGAGGTCCTGTCCTGCCTTCTTACCCATGATCCATCTAGCTTCAGCTTGTATCCATCCCCTCTGAGTCCATCTTTCCATTCTCCTCATGAGTTTCTTTGGTCTTTATTGAGAGAAGAAGGTGGAAATTTTAAAATTGAGAGAAGAGTAGGAGTGGAATTGATTAGAGTGGGAGAGTCAAACTGTCAAAGCACAGACTTTTCAAAGAAGCTGTTTTTATTTCCCAATGGCAAATTGCCCTTTCTGGAATGTTCTGGAGATGATGTATCATGGAATCCCCAAACGAGTCTCTTGTTCTGATGATATTAGGTAGTGTCCTTTTGGTATGCTGGTTGATCTTTCATAGTGTTAGTTTTTTGTTACTTAAAAAAAATCAGCTATAAATAAAATGTATTTTTGTAATTTCCATGTGTATATATGGTATATTTCTACCAATGGCCGCTTGTTGTAGTCCAAAACCTAAATCAGTTTGCAAAACACTGTGGACAGTGCAAGATTTTACTGACAGATTAACACAATGCCTAAGTCTATCCAAATAGGTATTCTGTGCACTTGAATGAACAAAGAGCCAAAGAAACTCAGCCTTTTCATGCAAATGGTATGAGTCTGATAAAGTCAGCTACATTGTCCCGCCTTATCAATGATATGAATATTTCATCAGTGCAATGATATCAACCCGGTACTTTGTCTACTTGGTAAATGCCTGGAAATACTGTATGTGAAAATGAAGTTCCAACACCTTAGTGTAATTTAAGTATAGGCACGTGCTTTCAAGACAGTGTCTGTGTTTTGGATGTACCAGTGACTCGCAGAAGAGGAGCCCACAGTGTGCGGTGGTCTGGCTCCAGCTGGCTAAAAGGATGCAGAAAAATCATGGTGAGCTGTGTAGAACCCCGTGAAATACTGAGTCAGTCAATGGAGATGGCTAAAAATACAGCATGCTAAATCAGACACTCTTTTAAACGAGATACTGCAGGTTTAAGAGCAGTATATGGGAGGAAAACCTTAAGTTGAGAAGAAATCAAATCTGTTTGTGTTGTCCCACCAATGCGAGATGGCCGCCATTGTTTGATATTCTGTGACTAAGATGTGGTCCCTTTTCTGAAGAGTCTCCTGACCTCATGGAGGTTATGGATACCTGGACAGCTGACTCTGAGAAAAGGCAGGTGGTCAAAAGTGCCCTGTGGAAGTCAACACAGAGTTCCATGCAAACCCAGAGGCTCTGTGTTCCTCATGACCCTCCAGACAGTTGAAGAAGCCACAGAAGACATTGGTGACCTCAGAGAAGGAAGCTAAAGCCCGAAGAAGTGGAGTGACCTGCCCGAGGCCTCCAGCCCAAGCCCACTGACTCATGATCGGGCTTGCTTTCCATTTCACCATGCTGCCTGCACGCTTGCCTGCGACACGTTTCTTGAACTGTGCTAGGAAGTTCAAAAAGTAGACAAGGGTCATATGAGGGACTATCTACATTCTTGTGAAGAAAAAAGATAATTGAATATGTAAAGAACTTCAGATAAAGTGTATGAGGACAATGCATTTGTGGCATAATAAACTTTTTTTGGAACTAGTTTCAACGTGAGTTTTCTGCATTCATGAAAAGAAGGCATTTTGGCTTTTTCCAGAGAGCACCATCAAGGAAATGGTGTTCTCTACTGCTGTTCAAGACTTCAGGGGTGTGTTCTTCTCTCAGCGCCATGGGTCCAAACAGGCAGGTGGGGAGGCCACAGCAGCTTGTCACTGAGAGGTAGCCGATTCTGCACTTTGCACTAGGGGAGGCTATCCCGTGGTACAGGAACGTAAAAGTCTATTGCGTGCCCTGGTACCTACCAGCCGAGATGCATTGGTACCTGCGGAATAGGAACTTGCCTCTTTCAGGGTGTGCTATGGACTGAATGTGTCCTCCGCAATTTCTATGCTGAAATCCTAACCCCCAATGTGATGGTATTAGGAGGTGGGGCCTTGGGAGGTGCTTAGCTAGTGAGGGGAGCCCTCGTGAATGGGATTAATGCCCTTATAAAAGGGACCCCAGAAAGCTCTCTTGCCCTCTTTTCTGCCACATGAGGATAAAATAAGGAGTCGATAGTCTGCAACCCAGAAGAGGGTTCTCACCAGGACCTGACCATGCTGGCACCCTGATCTTGGACTTCCATCCTCCAGAACTGTGAGAAATAAATGTCTGTTGTTTGTAAGCCACCCAGGCTATGGTTCTCTGTTATGGCAGCCTGAGCTGATGAATGACTAAGGGTGGATCATGTAGGAATCAGTTCTCTGGTACCAGAAGAAGTTATATTGTGCATGTGCTAATTTAAGAATTCAGCAGAAGGGCATGTAATTTCTGAGCATTCTTGATGGAAGAATGGGTAGGATATTGTTAGATTTGTGATATAAAAAAAGAAAAGACTTCTGAGAGTACGGATGGAGGAGGAGAAAGATTTAAATACCTGACTAAAATAAGTGCTTCTCTAACAGGCAGAAATTAACAAAATAGATCAAAAGATTTAAATACCGATTACCAAAAAATAAGCTTCTTTTTTCTACGTAACACACAGGAACTCATTGTTTAATGAAAAAAAATAACATATTATTTTAAAGTTTGAGAACAGAATTTAAATGTAATCCACTCCTATTACACATCAGAAAGTAGTTTGGACTTTTCTAACAACATACAGCCAAATACGCTTAGGGAAAGATAGTAATTTAGCAGTGACTGACTTGGGTCCAAGTATTAGAAATTAAATGTGGCCATTTAGTCCAATCTTGAAGATATTCTAGTCAAGGACCTTTGTGAGGACCAGAAACCCATTCACACTTGCTCAAATGTAGAGACTGACTGAGCAAATACAGGCAGACCTCAGAAATATTGTGGGTTTGGTTCTAGACCGCCACAATAAAGCAAATATCACAATAATGTGAGTCACATTAATTTTGGGGTTCCCAGTGCATATAAAAGTTATATTTACACTATACTGTAGTCTATTAAATGTGAAATAGCATTACGTCTAAAAAAATACATACCTTAATTTAAAAACACTTTATTGGTAAAAAATGCTAACCATCATCTGAGCCTTCAGCGAGTTGTAATCTTTTCGCTGGTGGAGGGTCTTGCTTCAGTGTTAATGGCTGCTGACTGATCAGGATGGTGGTTGCTGAAGGTTGGCATGGCTGTGGCAACTTCTTAAAATAAGGCAACGATGAAGTTTGCTGCATTGATTGACTCTTCCTTTCGTGAACGATTTCTCTATAGCTGCAGTGCTGTTTGATAGCATTTTGACCACATTAGAACTTCTTTCAAAATTGAGTCAATCTTCTCAAAACGCTGCTGCTGCTGTTTTATCATCTAAGTCATATTCTAAATCCTTTGTTGTCCTTTCAACAGCCTTCACAGCATCTTCTCCAGGCGTAGATTCCATCTCGAGAAACCATTTTCTTTGCTCATCCATGAGAAGCAACTCCTCATCCGTTACAGTTTTATCATGAGATTGCAGCAATTCAGTCACATCTTCAGGCTCCACTTCTAGTTCTCTTGCTGTTCCCACTACATCTGCAGTTACTTCCCCCGCTGAAGTCATCCATGAGAATTGGAATCAACTTCTTCTAAACTCCTGTTATGTTGATATTTTGACCTCTTCCCGCAAATCACAAGTGTTCTTAATGGTATCTAGAATAGTGAATCCTTTTCAGAACGTTTTCCGTTGACTTTGCCCACATCCATCAGAGGAATCACTATCTATGAAGCCTTACAAAATGTATTTCTTAAATAATAAGACAAAGTCAAAAGTACTCCTTGATCCATGGGCTGCAGAATGGATGTGTTAGCAAGCATGAAAACAACATGAATCTCATTGTACATCCCCGTCAGAGCTCTTGGTTGACCAGGTGCATTGTCAATGAGCAGTACTATTTTTAAAAAAATCTTTTCTGAGCAGTGATCTCAACAGTGGGCTAAAAATATTCATTAAACCATGTTGTCAAACAGATGTGCTGTCATCTGGGCTTTCTTGTTCCATTTATAGAGCACAGGCAGAGTAGATTTAGCATAATTCTTAAGGACCCTAGGGTTCTTGGAATGGTAGATGAGCATTGGCTTCAACTTTGGGTCACCAGCTGCATTAGCCTCTAACGAGAGAGTCAGCCAGTCCTTTGAAGCTTTGAAGCCAGGCATTGGCTTCTCCTCGCTGGCTATGAAAGTCCTGGATGGCATCCCCTTCTAATATAAGGCTGTTTTGTTGTATGGCTGTTAGCATAACTGATGCCGTCTTGGATGCTTAGTTTCTCCTGTCCTTTTACTGACCTCTCCCAGGACTGTACTGTGCAGTGAATCACTTCTCTGTCATCAAAGGCTTTGTAGTTAATAGATACTGTTTAATAATCATTAGGACCAGGTCGCCTCTATGCTCTCTAGTCCCCCCAGATGATGAAAACCTTCCCTAATGTAATCCCGGTGCCCATGAGACTAGTTACCCATCATAAATCTTGACTTAGAAACGCACGTCCTGTTTCCAAGCACATACCTCCATATTCTAGGTTAGCTATAAAATTGTCCCAATGGCCCCTCGGCAGTGCAGGATGCTTCTGGATCGTCCACCTGATCCCACCCTGTGAGTAAATTACCCTATAATGAACTGATCCATTGATTACATGGAGCTTCCTGCCTAGTTTTTCAGTCTCAAGATGCCTTCTCAGTTTGGTGGGTACATTTTGTTCCCTCTGTCCTCCAACATTCGTCTACATTGACAGCCTGTTGTTTAGTGCAGTCACCTTCATTAATCATCTCAGCTGGGTCTTCTGGGTAGCTTGCTGCAGCTTCTACATCAGCACTTGCTGCTTCACCTTGCACTTTTATGTTATAGAGATGGCTCTTTCCTTAAACCTCATGAACCCACCTCTGCTAGCTTCAAACTTTCTTCTGCAGCTTCCTCACCTCTCTCAACCTTCAAGAAATTGAAGAGAGTTAGGGCCTTGCTCTGGATTGGGCTTTGATTAAGGGAATGTTGTGGCTGGTTGGATCTTTAGACTACTAAAAGTTTTTCCAGATCAGCAATAGGCTGCTTTACTTTCTTATCATTTGTGTTTTCACTGGAGTAGCACTTTTAATTTCCTTCAAGAACTTTTTCTTTGCACTCACAACTTGGCTAACTGGTGCAAGAGGCCTAGCTTTTGGCCTGTCTCAGCTTTCAACATGCCTTCCTCTCACTAAGCCTAGTCACGTCCGGCTTTTTATTTAAAGTGAGAGACATTGGACTCTTCCTTTCACTTGAACATTTAGAGGCCATCGTAGGGTTATTAATTGTCCTAATTTCAATATTGTTGTATCTCAGGGAATAGGGAGGCCCAAGAAGAGGGAGAGAAGGAATGGGGGAACAGCCGGTCAGTGGAGCAGTCAGAACACACGCAACATTGACTAAGTGTGTCCTCTATATGGGTGTGGTTCATGGCACCCAAAACAATTACCATAGTAACATCAAAGATCAGTGATCCCAGACCAACATAAGAAATATAATAATAATGAAAAAATTGAAATATTGCAAGAATTACCAAAATGTGATACAGAGACATGAAGAGAACAAATGCTGTTGGAAAAATGGTGCCAATAGACTTGCTCGACACAGGTTGCCACGAACCTTCGATTTATAAAAAAATGAAATATCTGCAAAGTGCAGTAAAGCAAAGCGCAATAAGACCAGGTGTGCCTACGCAGGGCCATTTCATGGAAACAAAACAGCTCCCGATGGGGAGGGATGGAGACCGCCGTCCTCCCCCTGGCTCGCTCTCTCCTGTTCTCTCTCCACACAGGCTTTCACCTCTGTTTCTCTATGCATACCTGCTCTGTTCTCTTGCTTCCCTTGGCCTACTATCCTTCTCTGTTTTCTCATTAGTGTGTATGTAGCTGAAAATCCACCCCAGGACCCACTCTGCACAACTTTACCCTTTCATTACCCACCCCTCTCTGGCTGCCATCTCTGTGCCCCCAGGGCAAATTCTTGAGACTCGGATTGGTCCAGTTCATCCACCTATGATGAGCCACCCTTGGGTCAGGTGCCTATACAATCAGCTGTCAGCAAGGAGACAGGGTCATGTGACATAAGCATGCCCCCCCCCCCCGCCCCCGGACTGACCCTTTCAGCGAGGGCTTTTGCTGGGGCTTGTACTCAGAGGAGGAAGCATGAGTGGGCGGGTCCTTCAAAAGCCTGGAATTGGCCACTACCCCCAGGATGGCAGCCAGCAGGTGGGCAGTCCCTGTGGACACTGCCACAGAGAGGCGAGGGCATACTCGACTCCCACGTCAGGTGAGAATGCACATGCTTGCAGACCTGCCCACCACTCCCACCCTAACACCTGTCCTGTTGAAAATGCTGCTGGGTCTAGAAAGTGACTTCTGACTGAGGCCCAGTTAGCACAATGTCTTTCTTAGCAGATGATAAATACTTGTAAATTGAAACGAATGATCTTAGCTCAGGTGATGTTAATATGGCTCCTGGCCACACACTTGCATGATGTGAAAACTGATGAGCTTCTCAATAGAGTCTTTTGAAACAAAATTGGTTTCTAGTAAAATTGATATTATTGTGGCTCTTCCCTTCTAAATATTTAATAAGTTAATGTCCCAAGAATTGAAAAGTCTCTTGATTTCTTAAGGTGAACTGTTACAGAATCCTAGCCTGTGATAAGTGCTAAAATGTAGGGTGTTTCTGGGAAGGGATATTTAGGAAGTATCAATAGAATTAGTGCCAGAAACAAATTCTTTTAGAGGATATTAAGTTGCTTTGATTATGCAGGTTTCAAAAACAGAGAAATTTGTGATGGGGCAGAATTTGTCTTCATAGGACAGATCCACACTTTAATGAAAGCCATTATATGATGAAATCTTGAAACTGATTATCTTCATTCTCTGACTTTGGCCAGACTTTTGTGAATTATGGAGGGAGGCCATCAATGTATTTTACATAAATTAACTGTGACTTCACTTTATTTTCCCCCATCTCTACCTTATGACTAAACTGGCCCCCTCCAAACCCACACACAAACTGAGTCGAGAGATGGTTTTACCGAATAGAATCAGAGGAATATCGTTGGTCTGGAAGTTTTGAAAAAAGCAGAAATAATCAAGGCCTTGACAATTCACATTAAACCAGTCTCTGGTTGCTCATCTGTGAAATGGGTATAAGAACTTTTGCATTTCCTACCTCCTGTGGTGGTTGTAAGGAGCACGTGGCATAATGTAACCGAAAATGCTTTCAAAAGTATATTTGAAGATGTTCTTACTAAAGTATTAGCTTCATAATTCAGTTTCATCCAGCGAAATGTTTTAGCTCCTTCCGTCTACTGAACTAATTTGTCACATGTTCTATAAAATTTTTAAAGTATTTATATTCTGTAAAATAAAAATACAAAGATGATCCTAAGTTTGGACCTGCCCATAAAAGCCAGCCTCACCTGGAGCTGTGCTTTGCTGTTGCTGCCTATGATTTGGAGGACATGTTAAGTACTTGTGCCTGCGCTTTCGCTCTGGGGGGTAAACCCAGGCCAGGAATTCTCACCAAACATGTTAGACATGCTGGGCAAAGGCAAGTACTGAACAGGAGCTTGACTATAGCTGTTGTAATGTGATGCTTTGCTTCCTAATTAACTTTGTACGTCCTTGGCCTCTGCCAGGAACAGTGTTCATATGCTATTAGAATTTTTTATGGTAAAATAAAATGGCAAAGGCTTTCATGCCCCAAAACCTGCCTGCTCCTCATTTTGCCTACTCCAGATGGTGAGATGGACTCACAAATCAGTTGTACAGCAGTGCCCGCTGGGGGTTGTTAAAGGACAGTTGTGGGTCTGGCAGACCCCCTGTGGTCTCAACCTGGGGCATGAGCTCATCAGCCAAAAAGAGCTCACCCCTGGCCATCCACAGGCCCCTGAGAGTTCCAGCCCATCCACGACTGTATCCTTGGGGCAGATGGTGTCCAGGGGCAGAATAAGCCAATGTTTGCTTACATGCCCTTCTCAGAACATAAAGAAGTCCCATCCAGTGCTCCCGAGGAATCCAGGGATGATGTTAGTCTGGGACATAAACTCCCAAGACCACCTCTTTCCCCATTGCTAGTCCCGGCAATCATGATGCCAGCCTTATATTTAGACCTAACGAGAGACTATATGTTACACTCCATGCTCTGCCCTTTGATCTAAGCTGGTTGCACAGGAGGCATATCTGACCCAGGAGCCACAGATTCATAGGCTGACCAGCCACCAAAAAAAATGTAGCTTAGCACATGGGGCTAGGCCAACCAGATTCTCTCTCTAGGAAACACCAAGAAACAGAGTCTGTTAGCTGCAGGTGTTGAAACTGAATGGTCAAGACTCAGAGGCCATGATGGGCTGTATTCAAAACAAAGATCTAAGAAATCAGAATATTGACTAAGAAGTAGCCTTGAAGCCAAGGAGATTAGAGATAAGAAAGCCTATCTCCTGTAATAAAAACAGACCAAAAACCCAACTCTGAATGTTTCACAGGAGTCCCTATGCCCTAATGGAGAGACACGACCCTGGGCTTTTGTGGCTCCAGTGAGATTCGGGCGGCAACATAGTGATGTTCCTCACTTCAGCCTAACTGCTGAAGCTTTCTGCAGATACTCAGAAAGTACCTCGAGACTGAGGGAGCGATTCTTCACTCCACTCTGTAAAGAAAGCTCAACTACGTACAAAAGACACCCCCGAAGCTGCTGTCTTGCTTCAGTGATGAGGGATAAACTTAGAGCCTCTGCAAAATGCTGTTGCAGGGCTCGCCATGGGGTGGAGAGCATGGCAGAGGAGAGGACCAGTGGGCCCAGGATCGGAGGGCTTCCCTGCTCCCGCATTTGCTTTTTCTTTCCTCCTGGACCCTGGTTGCTCCTAGCTCTCAGGACCAATGACGTGATCAGATGGAAGGAAGTGGTTGGTGCCTACTTCCGTCCCAGGAATGGCTGACAGACACAGCCCCAGGGAGCTGGAAAAGGCACATGGCAAAGCCAGCCCCTCCTTGCTGGTCCCCATTAGAAATAGGAGAGCAAACTCATTCCAAAGGATGATCTTCAGACATCTTTTAGGAAATGTCATGCATCCAACTCAAGAACTCTGCTGGCCACTGGAAGCCAGAAAGAATGTGCCTAGGAAGGAGTATGGAACCAAGTAATGACAACATTAGTGAGAGTGATGGTCAATTAACTGTGAAATGTACACAGATGGTTAGAGGGAAACACAATTGCTTTGAGTCTCTCTATGACCTTCTGGAGGTACAGTTATGACAAATACTGGTTGGCACAGTTGGGTACTTCATTTTAACAACATTCCAGTGTTCATATTTGCACATAGACAAACCCACATTTCGGGAGAGGTCATCTGACTCCTCGGAACTGAAATAAAGTATTGTTAGCATAACAGTTTCACCACCCACCCCTCCTCCAAGCCAAAGAGCTCTGGCTAACTCTTGAAGGGAAAACACTGCAGGTTATCTGGTCTCTGATATGGGCTGTGTGTGCTTGCTCTGGACTCTGCTGGGCCTTCACGGAACATATAAAAGGGCTTGCTTTTGCCCCCAGTGCCCAGTCTGTCACCCAGCTCCTGGTGGCTGAGGCCTACGGGAGCCCCACAGGGCCTGTGGAAGCCACCCCTCTTGAAGCCATATTCCCAGTGATGCCAACATAACCTAATGAAAAGTCAGGCTACCACCCAGATGTCTTACCTATGGGACATTTAGAAACTATTGGATTGGGGACATAGGGTCGACCGATAAGTCATCTGTTGGACCGGATTTCTTATGCTTCGGCTGGTGGCAAAGCCAGAAACTGTTTGTATGCTCCTGGAGTAGTCCATTTTCTAGATCAAATTTGGCAGCATCAAGAGAAAGGGCGTGGATAGTCTTAAGACTGTGAAAACAAAGGGTTGCCAAATTGCCCGAGTTGCTTCATGTATTAATATTCAGGTGCTTTGGGAACTAAAAGTTTGCTTCTCTCTAATTTAAGGTTTTGTCCCTAAAATTGGAAGGTCCCAGACAAGCTTTCTGTGTCCCAGGGACCAACTCTTTTAATGGTCCAGGTAAAAGAGAACCAAAGGCTGAGACCAGAAGCCGTGACTTGAGCAGATACGAGGCCTGGAGAAGGGCTGCAGGGCTGTCTTTCTGCCAGGGGTGTGCATGTCTGTTGATTGTTAATCTTTCATTTAATTGGAACTGTACAGGAAGCACTGATAGAAGCGTCCACATAGCCATCCATTCAGTCCTTCATTGGCTGAGCAAACTTTCCTGAATTCTTACTATGCATCAGACGCCGTGCTAGGTGATCGGGATTCAGCAGTGAACAGGACACAGCGCCTCCCCTCACAGAGTTCACGGTCAAGGGAGACTGATCCTTGAGACACAAAGCCCAACATATGAAGGACTCACCATGCATTCAATGATTTTTCTACCTCATAAGAGCCAGCCGAATGAAAACTGAAGTCCCCTTCTTTCTGGAAACATTTAGGTTTAGAAAATGACAGACTCTGCAATTGCATCTTCTGATTAGGCTACACACAGCTTTCCTTCCCAAGGATCTTGAACTGATTAGTAAGGTACCCACAATATCCCCCTGGGGATAGAGAACAAATTGCCAACTGACAAGAATCAGCAAGCATTTGTTGATTTCAGGAACCATATATTCAGTACTTTACGAATGAAACCACAGTACACCGAACGCTCACTTTGTATTGTTCATATCAACAAACTGCCATTCAGAATGTACTGGATTATTAATGAATGGGCTTGGGTTTTTATTCAGCCTCTGAAATATAGTGCTCTGTGGAGCAAATCTAAACAGGTGAACCAGGTAGAGCTCTGCAGTGATACCATTTCTTTTTCTTTTTTCTTTCTTTGTGATACCATTTCTTTGCTGCATTAGCCTGTTTTCCTTGGTTGAAATTGTGTTTGTTTTCTCCTGGAAATTTTGCATATGAAATAAAGCACATCGTCTTGCTTGTAATTTTCTTTCCAAGGTGTTTGTTAGTGGATATATGTGTTCACATTTTGTCTTTTCTCTTGCTTACTAGTTCTTTCTCCATTCCCCATAAGGAAAAGATTTTAACAAGCGTTTATAAATTCTCATAATATTAGAAATCACCATGTGATGAACTGATGACTCTTAACTGTTTTTGAAATTATAGGATTCTAGACTCTTTTAGTTGGAAGAGAATTTACTGGGGAAATGATCCAGGTTTCTACCCTGCAATCAACCCCATGAACTGTGGACACTATAGAGGCCTACGTGGTCAAAGATTAAGCAGAATTAGGGCTTCAGCCAGGCAGGTACTCAAAATGAGGGAGAGGGGAATGAATGGGGAGGAGATGGAGGGTTTTAAATATAATTTAATATTTAGGGGAAAAAAGCAATGTAGTCACCATTGTGTGGAAGTGGAAGAATTTCCTTGATTTTAAATCACACATGGCGTGAGAGGACACCAAAATATTTTCAGTTTGGGGTCTGAAAAGTTTTACTCTAGCTCTGAATCTATGTCAAGGCCACTGTTATCACACTTTAAAGGGATGCCCATGTTAGGATTTGGGGTCATCCAGACCTAGATTGGAACCTCACCTTTACCACATTCTAGCTGTGCTCCTCTGGGCAAGTCATGTCCCCTCTCTGAGCCTTATCTGTGAAATGAAGCTGGGATCTAGTCAGTGAAGTGACTATAGAGCTGGAAGGAGAGAACACAGAGTTTACAACTGCAGGACACTATACAAGCATGATGGACTATTGTTATCGATTAGCCTCTGCTTGAATACTTCTAGCATTGGGAAACTCACTATCTTGCCAGAGCCGAAGCATTACCCATTGATCCACCAGGAGTGACTCCTATGCTCAGCCCCTTCCAGCCCCCAACTGTGGACAGCCTCCCTTTTCAACAGCTCAGGACACCAATAAGCACCCCCCCAAAAGAGGGTGAGCTCAGGACACCTAGGGAGAGGTGTCTGGTGCTGTGACAGGAAAGGCTCTTCATCACCTGGCTGAGGTGAGACTAGCTGGAACCTGCTGGAGATCTCCCACAGATTCCACGGTCCCATCTCTCCCAGGAGTCATTCTTCTGAGCACCCAAAAGACTCAACTCACCCAGGGCATACCACCCTGGTCCTAGCAAGCAACTTGCAAAACACCTGGGCCTGGTGCATTTAAAGGGCTGGCAGCAAAGACAGTCGGCTCTGTAAGAATGACATGGAACTCATTACCAGAATCATATGGTAAGTCAAAGGAAAATAAGATTCTATTTAGGAAAACTCCATGAGACTGCTCATGTAACTGCTCAGGGACAGCGTTGCTAAAGTGAAGTTCGCCTGTGCTGGATTCAAGAGAAAACTTGCCTGTCCTTATCTTGGAGTCCAGACTCTTGGCAGTTATGACATTTGCCCACACATTCTCCATAGCAGCTGGCTGAGGTGGGCTGGAGGGAACAGGGAAAATAGAATAAACTGAAGCCAGTCAAGAAAAAATGAGCTAGGGGTTTAAGTGTTTGGGCTTTAGAGCAGCTTGGCCACATCCTAGCTGTATACTTCTTCGTGCCTCTGTAAGTGGGGATGAGGACATATTCCTCATGGGTTCAGGCTATAAACATTAATGAGATGCTATAAGTAGCGTGCTGAGCCCAGGACCTGGCACAGAGAAATCCCTTGATAACTAGTGCTTGATAGTTGGTATCATGTGATGTTGTGGCAGGGCTGGGGAGAAACTCCCAGAGTGTCACTAACCCCCAGTGGTCTCTCTTGTACTCAGACCCCAAGACACCGTTTCTGGTGCTAGAACTGGTCTCGTCAGAGCATCTTTGCTCTGTTCCTAAAACAAACTATAAAATGACATCAGTTCTTGAAACGCACCTGTAGTAAACTGTTTCTTTGGGATGGATGGGGAAGGATGCAGTGAGCAATTCAGACACCACCCTCTTTCCCGTGCAGAGGGTCACACAACCTTTTTCTGCAAGAGGCCTGATCGTGTACATGCCCGCGCGCGCACGTGCACAAACACTCCACATATTGGACAAGCGAGCCTGTCCTGATTGTCCTGTGACTCTTCCCAAATCACTTCCAGGAGGGATAAAAGGGGAACCTAGATTCCTGGAGGCTTACACAGGAAGGAGCTGCTACTTGGAGGGAGAGGGTGGGCTCAGCTGACAACCCACTGTGTCACCATAGGCAGTGGCTTCACTTCACTGGTTTGTAAAGAGATACCATTTTGACCTGCTCCCATATCAGTTAATGCTGGAAACCAAGCCTACATTAAACCCCAAATTTCCCTCTTTCCAAACTCAACACAATCTAATCAATTAAATAAGGGGGAAAAAATATATATATATATATCTAGACCTGAGCTGTCCAGTATGGTAGCCACTAACCCCATGTGGCTATTTAAACTGAAATTTAAATAATTAAAATGAAATAAAATTTAAAATTCAGTTCCTCAGGTGTACTAGCCACATGTCATCTCAATAGCCATGTGTGGCTAATGACTTCCATATTAAACAGCACAGATACGAAACATTTCTGTCACTGCAGATATTTCAATTAGACAACATAGATCTGCTACGGATGGAAACGTGTTCTCCCCCCCTACCCTGCCCCGCCCCACATACATACGTTGACGCCTTAATCCCCAATGTGTTGGTATTTGGAGATGGAGCCTCCGGAGGTAATTAGGATTAGATGAGGTCATGAGGGTGGGGCCTTCATGGTGGTACTAATGTCCTTATAAGCAGAGGGAGACACACCGGAGCTCTCTCTCTCTCTGCCATGTGAGAACACAGCAAGAGGGTGGCCAACTGCAAGCCAGGAAGAGAGCTCTCACCAGGAACTGAATTGGCCAGCACCTTGATCTTGGACTTCCAAGCCTCCAGAACTGTGAGAAATAAATGTCTGTTGTTTAAGCCACCCGGTCTATGGTACTTTGTGATAGCAGCCAGAGCAGACCAATGCAGATAATAAGTATTCATGAGTTCAGTCCAGCTTCTTTTATTTATGTGAACTGGGCTTTTCACCTTGAAACTGGTTCTGGAAAAATATTTTCCCTGTGCAAGTAAAACGTGGCTCTCAGCAGGTGGCCACCTGCAGCTTCTGAGAAGGGCCTGATGTTGCACCTGTGTTTGTTTTTGCAATGAATGCCTGCAATGGCCACAGTGTCTCCTCCTCCCTAAAGATTTCCAAATCGCATTTTCTTCTGGATAATAAAGAACAAGCTGATAAATATCAGCCCTGGATGTGAGGGGATGGGGGCTGTTTCATCCCAAGTCTAAATCCATTCTGTCACCTAGTGGATTCCCCCCGCCCCACATGAGAGAAACAAGGATTTTGTGTTAATGACCAGAAACCTTGATGCAAATTTGCCTGGCAAACCGTAGGAAGGTGAGCATTAGCTGTGTGTCAGGTGGTGAGCTGAGCAGTTCACACACATTATCTCAGTTAATTCGCAACACCAATTATCATGCACATTTTCCACAAGGAAAAGGGCTCAGAGAAGTGAAGAACCTGCTTCACTGACAGAGCCACTGGATGAATAAATGAATGCACAAATCAGTAAAGGCATGCAGGCTTAGTTTATGTGCACTGCATTCAGATTAACTCTGCAGAGATTAATAATCCTGGGGGAGTTTGGGAATGGATAGATGGAATAGCTAACATGTATTCCCCCTCTGGAGGTATCCTCCCTCAGGCTCCTGTAAAATCATCCGCTGATTATAGGACCTTTGCTGCTCTGTCTCTCCTGGCACTTGACTTGCGACCTAAGCGCAAAGCCAGCTGGCAAGCCACTGCCATTCTGCTCTTAGGAACTGGAACTAGGAGAGAGTTCCTGTGAACGAGGAACCCGAGTGACTCTCTAGGAGGAAGCTGATCAGAAAGGCAGGAGGTGCACAGGTGTGTGGAGTGAGAGGGAGTGAGGAGGGCAACTGCCTGGGCTCCTGGTGGCTTCCAGGCCCTGGTGCCAATTGGCGTGAGGCTTGTGACGGGACATGTGGTGTGTCTGCAGATGCTCCCCAGCTCCAAGGGCTTCCGGTGGGGCTGCAATCACAGGACCCTGGCCACCCGGCCCCAGCATGGACAGAGACGGATGTGCAGCCCAGACGAGCCGATCACATTTGCTCTCCGAGGAATGTGGTTGGAGCTGAGTGTCCAGTGGCAGCACCTCATTCCTTTCCTCCTAAAGGCCTGGACGCCTCCTTTGTTTCTCTTGAGTAAGTTTCTACTGTTTGTAACCAAACAAGCCTACTGGCATCTGCTCTTGTTATTCAAGTAAACTAGTTGGAGTGGCCTCTTTCCTCTCAACCAGAAAAGCCCCTAGAATATGTGAATCTCCAGCTGTGCGTCACTGATGCATCTTCGGATTCCTCTCCAGTCACTTTCCCTCCAGTTGCCACCACACAGATGGCTTCTTGGATGTGCTGATGCTCTGCTATGGACGGGATAGAAGGCCTGGGCGATGGCCAAAGCTCTCCCTTTGGGGCACCACCTCCAGAGGGGCCAAGCCCTTGACCTCACCTGATGCGGCAGATGTAATGCTGCCTGGGAGAAATGTGGTTGGCCCTCTCTAGAAAAGAATCACCCTCTTCCCCAAACTGCCTCCCAGCCACGCTCACCCCCTTGCTACTTTTTGTGGGTGGAGCTCTAGGGCCCTGCAAATTCAACGTTTCTCCCTCCCTGCTGGTCAGGCCAACCTCCAGCTCAAACCCCGAGGCCACCACCACTCCCTGTACTAGTAGCTCAGCAGTGAGGGCTGAGTCCTAAACCGGGTGGGAAACAGTAATGATGAGTCCCAGCCGGGGGCAGTTCCCCATCTATCACCTTGTTTGTTGTCCCTACCCAACCATCCCATGAGAGCAATGTCTCCATTTCCCAGATGAGGAGACAGGCTCAGAGAGGTTAACATTCCCAAGGTCACATATCTGGTTGGGGACGGAATCTAGATGCCGTTGAAAGGAAAAGGCCAGTGTGCATGAGGTACCAACACGGCCTTCACCTCCAGTGAGAGGGAAGTCTTTAAAGCGGTGATTACATCTCTTCTCCTCCTGCTCCGAGAAGCCAGGCCCCCGCAGGCGCTGAATCCGGCCTGACCCCTTTGGACATAAAGTGGGGCACAGGTTACTTGGCTGAGGGAGTGGCAGGTTTTCCCACCACACTTGAACTCTCTACTTCCCTCAGGACTGACAGATCCGTTGATGAAGCTATCATGATATAAACAGTCGGTTTCATACTCTATCAGGTTTCCTGTTCCATCTTGCTCAAACCAGTTACCATTGGAGAGGATGTACTTCAGTCCCTCACCCACAGGCTGTTCCCTCTGCGCCCTCTACCCTGATGTCCTGAGAGTACACGTTGCTAATCTGATTGGTCGGACTCCAGGACATTCCCTGGGCCCTGCATCACCAGTGGCCAAGCTTACTCCATCTTAAAAGTCAGTGCACCTGTGCTCCCTGAGCGCCTGTTACAAGGTAAAGCCTGCCTTTGTGAGCAGGCACGACCAGGTTCTTCTTTCCTAGCTCTTCCATGTTGGTAACTAAGTGGGCAATCAAGCTGGAGGCAGCAGGGAGCTCCCAACTTTGAATGCTCCAAAGCAGCTTTCCCTTTAGCTCAGCTATAAATTATTTTCCTGTTTATCTGGTGGTGTACCGGTAAATGTTTGACAACCAGCTCTTTATGGAGGTTGGGAAGGGTGGAGAGGACAGGAACAACCCTGATTTGTACATTTGCCAATTTCCGTAGTGTAAATACTCTCATTGTGGCCAGTTTTAAGACATCAACGTGACACTATTAGGAAGGAATGTAACATTAGCACAACGTTCTATAGTATTTCCACTCTACAGACACAAGAGCCATAAATAACTTCAAGTGTAGGTAATTGTAAAATGTAGCAAAATAATTAGGGAGTGCTGAATTTTGAATATTTATTACCTTAGTTTTAAATATAGTTTAATTGTAAGTTGATATAGTTTAATTTTTAACAATAGCTGTATTTAACAACCAGCTTACAAAATTCCTGAAAATGTAACCACTGGCTCTCATGAGCTGTTCAAGCTGGCTCCAGCACGCTACTCTGTTATTCCTCTGCGTAGGGTGTTCGCTCAGTTGGGACCCCATCCTGTTTTTATCTGCCAAGCATCCTTCTTTTTGGGGAACAGCCTCTTCCATTCCATTTCCTTCTGGAGGGGCTGACAATCACAGGACCTGCCTCCCCGACCATCCTGATAACAGGACCTGTGACCAAAGCCATGGGATGAAGGGATAGGTGACAGGGCTGGGTGTGGGCATTCCTGGGACCTTGGCTGTGACACCATAATACTGTCAACCCCATTCTCACTTGGGAAATTGTGGGAAACAACTCAGCTGACCCCAAAGCTATGTCCTACCAGTATTGAGCCTAATGTTTCCTTCTGATAGCTCACTAGGGCTTCCCCTGTACCTGCGCCCCGGGCCGCGGGACAGCCTGGGTGAACCTTGACAGGCATGAGTTCCAGTCCTGGCTCTGCCGTTCCCTAGCTCTGTGCCCAGGAGCAGCAGGGGTGGCGGAGGGGGGTGGGTGTAAGCTACTTCACCTTTCAGAGCCCCTGTTCCCTCATCTGTAAAACATGCCAAGAGCAGTTCCTATTTCACAAGGTTCGAGTGAGAATTAGATTGTTCACGTCAACTGCCTCCCTCTGTGCCCAGTATGCACTTAACTGGTGGCCAATTTTCGAGCCTGGAGAGATGGGAGCGGGGGCTATTGGGGCTCTGGAGAGGGAATGGGAAACAGGGTCCCACTGGACAGCTCTGTCTCCACCTGAGCTCTGCACTGGGTTTTCCTGATGCCTAGTTTATTCTCATTAAGAGTCTCTAGCTCCCCTCACTGCACTTGCCAGCCTGCAGTTTTCTAGAACAAGGGAGCCTCTCTTGTAACAACCAGCCTGGGGCAATGGGAATCTGGCTTCTTCCTGGAGAAGAATGGGTCTGGAATGCCCAGGGTGGGCAGACTCCCATGGGTAGAACAGAGGTTGCAAACTCTGGGGGACTGTCCAGCCTTTATATGTCCCGCATTGGGTTTTGGAAACACTGGAATTCATTGCTAAGATTTAGAACCCAGGAGCTTTTGCCTGACACTGGGCCCACACTCCTGGCTGGGCAGCAGTGGCTGGAACTGACCCCGCAGTCAGGCAGAAGCTCTGCGGCTTGCCAGCCTCCCCCTGGCTCCCGGCACCACGCCCAGGGTGTCCAGCTGGGCCTCACAGGCGTGCACATTTGCATCCTCAAGCTAGGGGTCGCTGCACAAACTTAGGGCCGAGTGTATGTAACCTCCAGGGCTCCCACCACCCCATCTACCCATCTATCAGCATCTGCACCATTACACCGCAGATACAACCTCCCGCTATTACAGATAAACCATCTCTGCTTCCATCTAAAGCCAATCCCTCTACTGTAAACTAGACCCAACCCCGCTAGTTCACTCAAGGATACCATTCCAGCAATTCCTCATCTCTCTGAAACCGTGGGTTAAATCCATTTCACCTGCCTTCACTAATCAAGGTCGTTTTAAGACTTGCATGTCCTCCAAGCAGCACGAAGCCTAAACAGTAAGATTTTTGCCTGAGTTTTTGTCCAGAAACTTGGAATCAGCTGTGTCTAATTCGATCTGAGTGGGTTAAGACTGGATAGGACCACTGACCCTCTAACTGGGCCTGTGCCAGTGTCCGCTCAGTGACTTTTTGACATCAGAGGGCTAAAAACTCCACCCTCAGAACACGCAGAGGCCTGTAGCCGAGTCACACCCGAGCAGGACAATTACCACACCTTTTTCCAATCACCTCCCCATGCTCCCCACGCCTCAGGCCGCCCTGAGTCTTTATTCACTACCCCATAAATACCCCAGCCCCTTGCCTTGGGGGGTGGATCAGACCGGACCTGAGGCTTGTTCGCACAGCTTCTCATCTGGCTGTCTCGCAAGTCAGCCCTCTCTTCGCTGCAAACCTTGGCGTGTCAGCATTTGGCTTGCTGTGCGTCAAAGGAGCCTCTTCTACCTCGTCAGTTTTTCTCATTCTACTGGGTCATTCTCCATCAGACCACAAACGTCTGGTCATTTATCCCTTCTTAAAAAAACCATTCTCTCAACCCCGCTTACCCTGCCGGCTCCTGCTCAGATCTCAGCTTTCCTTGAAGCTAAACTCCCTAAAAAGTCATCTACACCCGCTGTCTCAAGCTCCTCTGCTTCCGTTCTCTCCCAAAACTACTCCAGTCAGGTGCGAACCCCATCGCTCAACCAAGACTGCTCTCGGCAAGATCACCGGTACTAAATCCACGTTGCTGAATCCAAAAGCGAATGCTCAGGCTCCTCTCACTTGGCAGAGCAGCACTATTTGTCAGAGCCGACGGCTTCGCCCCGCTACACCCCTTCTTAACCTGTCTTCTAAAATACCTGGCTCACTGCTTCCTCCTATTCATTCTCCAAACTTGACGGATTCTTTGCCTTTGATCTACTGTGCTGCTGGCATAGTGAGGGCACAAGGGAGTCTAGATGCCAAGCACCAAAACGTTACATTTGATGGAAGATTTTGTTCTATCAGCTACGTTATCCTTTGCATGCTTCTGCGCTGAGCTCTTGCTCCTTCTGGCCATAGAGGCAGCACCTGGCAAAGGGGCGGCAGCCGCAGCGGGTGCCCCATAGGGGGACCCAGCAAGGGGGAAAGGGCAGAAATGCTGTACCATCGCTTCTCGCTTAGCTGGATTATTAATTCCCACAGCCTCCTAACTGCTTTCTCTGCGTCCTTCCTTACCCTGTTCTCAACATAGAGCAAGTCAGATCCTGTCACTCGTCAGCTGAAAACCCTCTAACTACTTCCCATCCCACTCGGAGTAAAACCCCAAGTCCTTACCATGGTTTGTAAGGTCCCACTCGAATGGACCCTCTCTGTACTCATCCCTACCGCTCTCCCCTCACTCCTGCTCCAGCCAGCTGGGCTCTCTGCTGACCCTCAAGCATCCCACCTTCAGCCTTTTCACCTGCCCTTCACCCTGAAACATGCCCCCAGGGTGGCACCTGGCTCTCGCCCTTAACCTTCGTCAAACCTTGTTTAGATGTTCCCTCTTCAAGAAACCCTGCTTTCCTCCTACCCTCAGGACCATCCTCATCTCTACTCTTTTTGTTTTCCCCTTAGCCTGTCATCTTCTGATACCATATTATGGTTTACTTATATTTATTTATTGTCTGCATCCCCCAGCCCCAAGAGCCTAGGAGGGTGCCTAGCACATAATATGCACTCAAATATTTCTTGACTACATGAATTTCTAGGAAGGACCGTGCCTTTGATCAGATTATCAAAGAGTTTTGTGCTCCAAAAACCATTTAAAAACTAAAAACATTTCCAAGGACTAAAGCTGTTTGAAACAAACTAACCCCTTGTTGCAGTCCTCAAAGTTCCTTTCTGAGCACGGTCACGGCAACAGATCCAAATATATGTTGCCCTTGGCTTTTCCCAATCCCCCCACCCCGACTTGGCAGTGTTGGGGATCCCCTCCTCCCCTGAATGCTGGCTGGGCAGCAGCTTCCAGCCCCCGTGAGAGTGCTTCCCCAGCAGCAGCACAGACAGGAGAGAGACCATGAGCTTTACCACTCAAGTGGACACTGTATGTAGAGTATGTGCTGGGAGCAACGAGAACAGCAGTAAATACAGAACAAAAAATAACGATCTTTGAAATGACAACAAACGGGGCACATTATCTAAGAACTAACACCTAAGGAGGCCGCTGCTTAGGCTCTGGTGGGCAGCTCCTCAGGAGAGAGAGGCCGACTTCTTTCCAGGCTGCCTCGTCTTCAGGCCTCGTAACTTTTCATCTTTCAGCGCCTTCAAGAATTTATCTACAGGAGAGCAAAACAAACTTAGCTGTAGGAGAGATAAGGGCTTTTTCTAACACTTCCAAAGCAAGCTTCTGGGAAGCAATTGTGTGCTCCCTACATGAGCCCCAAACCCATTATGACCCAAGGTGGGTGAGGGGAAAAAAACCCTAACAGCCAAAACTCATTAAAGTGGAGAATAGGTGGTTGAGAAATCCAGGACTCAGAAAAGCCCAAGTATTCCAGGAGTTTTCTTCCCGAGGATGTGAGGAAGGAGACATTACAGGGTGCCTGATGAATTGGGGACCATTCCTATGGCCACATGGACCTAAACATGTCTGTTATTTCACAATAATGGGGATGGTCTTTCTAGAACCATCTGCCCTTTTCCAGTGGTCAAGGGCTAGCCTTAGCCAGACCAGGTGTTGGGAAAGACAAAGTCTGTGGAACAGCCTATGGCTGTTTGGTCCTTCTGGGAGTAGAATATTCTACAGTGCAACTTGGTCCTTCTGGGAGTAGAATTGGGTTTAACAACTTTACTCTGTAACATCAAGGACTCAGTCTGCGCACTAGAGGAATCCTGCCCACATCAGCACACCTGGTCTGCTCTGGTCTGCCCAAGACTTCAGACCTTAGACCAGATGGCAGAGGCAAGGACCCGGGTGAAAGGGCGGCCAGGGGTCACAGGAGGCTACCTTCCAGCACTGAGAAATTGAGGATCCCAAAGCTCCTCAGTGAACATCCTTGGGCCTTCTGGGTCTTACACCGCCCCCTACAGATCAACTGACCCTCACCGACTTCCCCCTCCTCCCACTGAGGACCCCAGTTTAAGATAAACACTAAAAGTCAGGTCTCTAGAGACGGGGGCTGTGTGTCTCGGGGAGTGAAACTCCAGGGTGTTAGTATCACTGTGCAGGAGGCTTAAAGTTCAACTTGGGGGTTGTGATGGACAGAGTTCCAGGTTTAGAGGCTCAGAGTCCAGACTAACAAAAGGGCTCAGGACGGAGGGAGGTTGGAATTTGGGGCAAAAGGGTCCGTGAAGTCCAGATTTATGGTGAGCAAAGGAATCGGTTGAAATCCAGGATGGAGTGTCTGGGTTCTGGGGGATCGGTTTGGGATCAGGGATTCCTGGGAGCTGGAGTCTGAGCCCAAGGCCACACTGAGGGTGAGGGGCTCAGGGGGCATGGAGCCAAGGAGGGAGAAGCGGCAGGCTAAGGGTGGGCTCGGCCGAGGTTACACACAGCGCTGGGAGTCGAAGCCGTCCCCAGTGATGGTGAGCAGCTCCAGCTCCTTAATCCGGATCTCCAGCTCGCACAGCTCCTCGGGGTGGGGGGCAGAGGCTAGCCGGGGTGTCATGGGGCCGGGGGCCAGGGGCGAGGCAGCCACCTCGGGCCCCGGCGGTGGCGAGTAGAAGAAGCGCAGAGGCTCGTAGGGGATGGAGGCCAGGCCGGAGGGCCAGGGCGGGGGACAGTGCCGCTCACTGGGGGAACCCAGGCCGGGCGGCGGTGGCGGCAGGGGCGCTGGGGCCGGGAGCGCCTGGGTCAGAGGCTGGCCTCCAGCCGCCCCGCCCGCCGGCGCCCCTCCCGCCTTCAGCGGCACGAAGAGCTTCTTCCAGATGTTGAAGTCGCTGAGAGGGGACGAGGAGATGCCGCGGTCGTAGAGGGAAGGGAAGTAAAGGGACGGGGCCGGCTGCTGGCTCATCGTGGGGCTCTGGCTGCCGCGCCGCCCCTTCGGCATCTTTTGAACGGGAGGATAAGTGGGAGGAACCCCGTGCCGGGAGACGCGAGCCCTGGCCCCGAGTCACCCGGGTTCTGAGGTTCCACAGGCCACGCCCCGAGGGAGAGCGGCCCCCACCCTTTCGCCCGGCCCCGCCCCAAACAGTCGAGATTCTAAAGCCCCGCTGTCCGCGCCCCAGAATATGACCCCGCCCACCGACGCGCCCCTAGAGTGAGAAAGGCCAGCAGAGTAGCTGGAATGGGAAATCCCGCACGTGCGCCCTGATGTGCGGCCCGTCCCCTCCGGGCGCTTCCCCCACATCCTCGACGACAGCAGCTCCGGGTCCTCCAGATCCCGCCCCACGACTCCTCCTACCGCCCCTAAATTCCGCAAGCCTCACTCCCGAGCTATTGCACACCTGGCGCCTGCTCTCGCATCCCGTCATGACTTCATCCAAAAGTAGGAAGCTGGGAGCTGGTCAGAACTCCGAGAGAAAACTTTCTTCAGTCTTCCTCTCCTTTTATAGGGAGAAAAAAAATTCCTAGAAACTTGCCCCCTGCCCTAGTAGGCTTCCCTTACCACCCCTCATTGCAAAGAAGTTTAGGGACAGGAGTGTCTGACTTTTCATCCTCTACAACGGAAGAAGAGGGTAGATGGGAATGGCTGTTAGAGCCAACCCATGTTTCTACCAAATTTCCCAGTGTTGTGGACGATTCTGGAAAAAAGGGACCCTGGTATGGATTTGGAATAGATCTGAACTAGGTGTCTTCAATGAAATGTAGTTTAGTTCTCTTCCGAACATTCATTAGCAGGAGCTAACAGGCAGTAAACGAACCACCAAAAGGAAATCCTGCAGAACGGCCCTCGAACAGCTCAGCTATTCTTTACGGTGACTTGGACATACTGTCCAAGGGACATGCCCAGCTCAAATATATGAGTAGCCTGTGCTAGTCATAGACTCAGGGTGAGTAAATTTCCTTGAAAAGTCTGCCTAATGATATTGATGTAAATGAACAAAGATGGGTGGGGGCCAGTTTAGACTGTTGGCCAGTCAAGATCTGAGTCAGTACCAGCTCCACTAGCAAATGCTGTGTGTGTGTGTGTGTTTGGCAGCAAAGCAGAGAGAGTCAGATATCCAAGGTGGACAAGTTGCTTGACTTCTAAGATGGGTTTCTGTAAAATAAAAATAAGAGAACCAGGCTGCCTCATAGGGTTGTTTGTGATGATCAGATGGAAGACAGAATAGTGTGTGTGAAGGGCTTGTAAACTTAGAAACTCTGTCCAAATGTAAGGAGCAGCAATCCCCACTGAGGGGCTTGTCTGAAGCTGAGAAGATTTTCTTTCTCACACTTACCTGTAAGCTCCTTGAGGGCAAGGGTCCAGCCCAAGGATCCTATAATACTGAGCATATAATAGGACGCAATAAATATTTGGACACTTTTAAAACAGTGTTATGTGTTGTGGGAACTGAAGGGGATCATAATATACCACCCCCAAATATGCCACTTTGGCATAAGAATTATTTTAAGTTGGCAATTGAAAAAAACAGACACAGGAGGAACTTTGTCCTCTCCTTTTCTGCCTAAAAGCAGGCCATAAATTTCCCTTTGTAAAGGTAACAAAATTTCCTTTGTAAAGAAAATAAATTTCCCTTAGTGAAGGTGTCCCCAACCCCCTCTCCCGTGCCAGGAAGAAGAGATGACTCTTATTACTGGAGATGGCACTAACTTGAGCCTGCATAACAAACCTTACCAAACAACCCTTATCTTCCATAAATTTCCCCCATATAATTACCTTCCCACTATTTACCTAGAAATCAAAATGCCTAGAAATCCAAACCCCTTTCCCTTTGCCTTATCATTTGTTCACAATTTAACACCCTTTGTTGAAATGGTTTCTGAGCTCTCAAGCCTAAACACTTCTCTGGGTTTTCACTACTTTTCTGTAAGGCCCACAGATGCATACATAATAAATCTTTTCTCCTGTTAATCTGTCTTTTGCTACTTTAATTCTCATGACCCAGCTACTGAACCTAAGGGAGTAGAGGAAAAGTTTTTTTTTTTTCCATTCCTACAGTAGTAGGAACCATAGTGGTGATAAGAACCAGGGTTTGGGACTCAGACCTGGGACCGAGCCCTGGATCCACTATGTATTTGGCTGTGTAGGTTGCACCTTTCTGAACCTGTTTTTCATCTATATAATGGGAATAGTAATGGTACCTAATTGCTTGGATTAGCAAGATTAAATGAGACAATCTAAGTACCTGGCCATAATACCTACTCAGTAAATGTTAGCTCTTGTTATTACATATTGAAGATCCTTAGAATGGAAAGAGATTTTGCATTATGTTTTTTATAGTTTATTTTTATTAAACTATATTATTTACTGCTACTCATATTATTAATAATAAAATAATATGATTAAATAATATTATTAAACTATTATTTTTAATTAATTAATTTATTTATTTTTGGCTGCGTTGGGTCTCTGTTGCTGCGCACGGGCTTTCTCTAGTTGCAGCGAGTGGGGACTACTCTTCGTTGCGGTGCGCGGGCTTCTCATTGCGGTGGCTTCTCTTGTTGCGGAGCATGAGCTCTAGAGCACGGGCTCAGTAGTTGTGGCGCACGGGTTGCTCCGCGGCATGTGGGATCTTCCCGGACCAGGGCTCGAACCCGTGTCCCCAGCATTGGCACATGGATTCTTAACTACTGCGCCACCAGGGAAGACCACATTATGTTTTTTAAATGATGTGATATAATCACATGTTTTTTTTTTTTTTTTAATTATTTATTTATTTATTTGTTTATTTATGGCTGTGTTGGGTCTTCGTTTCTGTGCGAGGGCTTTCTCTAGTTGTGGCAAGCGGGAGCCACTCTTCATCGCGGTGCGCGGGCCTCCCACCATCGCGGCCTCCCCCGCTGCGGAGCACAGGCTCCAGACGCGCAGGCTCAGCAATTGTGGCCCACGGGCCCAGCCGCTCCGCGGCACGCGGGATCCTCCCAGACCAGGGCCCGAACCCGTGTCCCCTGCACTGGCAGGCAGACTCTCAACCACTGCGCCACCAGGGAAGCCCTAATCACATGTTTTTACTTGTATTTATCCATTCAAAGAGAAAAGGCTTCCAGATGGTTTTTCTTAACCCCAAGATAATCTAAACAGGTTTGATACTGGATGGCTTGCTTATAACACAGTTGTATTAGACAATGGGTTAAAAAGGTTGTTTCCTCTAACAACCACACTAAAGAAAACTCAGGCACCACAATGAACAAACACTGAGATAAACCCCAGTTTGGAGGTGAAGTCCATATGGGGTCATAACAAACCATGGTAGTTAAGGCAAAACCCTACCGATTATTTCTGCAAACAAAGGTCCGGGAAATTCAAGTTGCTAATGAAAAGTTAGAGCAGGCTTGCATCCATTTTAAACAGAACTTTTCTCTCCCTGGGGTCTAAAGCTCTTGTATCACCTGCCTCTTCCCCAAAATCTCCATTAAGTGCCATCCTGTTGGGACTTGAGGGATACAATTCCTAACACCCCTGTCCCCTGCCTGCATTTGGAACCAACTGAGAAAGACACACACGAGTCCTTTTTTGCTGATAAAGGTCAGCTGGAGGATGCTGCTATCGGTCTGGCAGCCAGGTGGACTTACTGATACTGCACCTCTCAGGTGAGCTCACCCACCCAGCGCAAGGCCCTCTGGGAAAACCCCTGGCCTTGTGTGCAGGGAAAGGGCCTTTACTGGCACAGTGAAGAACTGGCCAAGAACCAACCTGGTCCTTTCTCCAAACTCACTAAGCAGTGCAGTCCTTCCTCCACTCTCTGGAGAAGAGGGGCCAGGAGGGTCACTCTTAAGAATCATGACACAGTGGGATGTAAGTTCCTCCCAACACTCTGATTTAAATTTTCTATTTAACCCAGGCTGCCTCACTGCAGTTGGGGTTTGTAATTTTCCATTGCCACAGCCCTCTCCAGAAGGTCCTGGGAGTACCTGGGGTGCTGTTCGCCCAGTTCCCTCCGTCATGGGACTGTAGGAGATGGTACAGGAAGCCCCCCCCCCTGGGAGTCCCCTTCCCCTCCATCAATCTAACTCTGCATCTAGACACACTGCTGGCCGTCACACCTTCACTAGGGTCTCCGCCTCTTGAGGGGTGTGTCACGATTTGCCATGCCTGCCTTGGCTCCGGGTGGCTTTTAGGGACATGTAGTGTTTGTGGCTTGGAATACAACAGAGTTTTTTATGAAGAGAATGTTTGTGTCCCACCCAAATTCATATGCTGAAATCCTAACTCCCAGTGGGAGGGTATTAGGAAGTGGTTAGGTCATGAAGAAAGAGCCCTCATGAATGGGATGAGTGACCTTAGAAAAGAGAGCTCCCTTGCCCCTTCCGCCACATGAGGACACAGGAGACAGCCACCTATGAACCAGGAAGTGGGGTCTCACCAGACACCAAATATACTGGAGCTGTGATCTTGGACTCCCCAGCCTCCAGAACTCTGAGAAATAAATGTTTGTTGTTTAAGTCACCCAGTATTTTTGTTATAGCAGCCTGAACCAACTGAGACAAGAGTCGTGTTTGAATCAGGACCCCTTGTGACTCTGCGAAAGTCATGCTACCTCCCTGACCCTCCACTTTCTGACCTATAAAATGAAGATAATATCTACGTCACAAGGTTGATGTATTTGGTGAAAATATGTATAAGCAGTACCTGGGACACATCACGGGTGCTCAAGGAGGTGTGACTATGATTAGTATTCAGTTACACATGGATTCCTTAATTCACCATTAGGTCCTGGTGAATTGATGAGAAAAATGGAGCAGGGGATCCCTCCTCGAAAATCAAACCCACTCCAGATTGAAAAGCCCTACACCCTAGAAGGTGATTCCCTGTTGTCCTGCTGAAGACAGTGGTAGTGAAACCGCAGAATGCGTTTCGGAACTTAGTAGAGCATAGGTTCTCCTGTCTCGGCACAGAATTCAGTGAGAGGCAGAGTGACAGGTAAGGAAAGAGTTTATTAGTAAAGGACGCTTGTGAGAAATACAAGCTGATAGGCAAGGGAGTGCCACCCTGAGAACTTAGTGGACTACCGTTTTATAATCAAAGGAAGAGTGGGGAGGGGGAGAAGAACACCTTCTTCCTCATTCTTGAGTAGACATCAAGCTTCCATTATTAGCTCCTCCTCCACAGCAGGGCGGGGTGGAGGGGGGTTTCTTGTCCCTACATAGTCAACCCGGAACTGTCATGGTGCTATGGAAATGAGCAAAAAGGTGGTAACATATAGTAAGATATGGTAAATCATCTCAGGTTTCAGTATAATGTCACCTGTCTCCTATATTTCTGCTCTTAGTACAAGCAGAAAAAGCCCCTTCTCAAGGATCATTAACTTGCTGACTTCAATGGGCGTGATGTAGGATTCATTCTACAATTGTTTTATTGTTTGGGGGCATGTCTCATGCTTCTGTGGCATGGTTTTGTTGCCAAGCAAGTCTGTGGCTTGGTTTTGTTGCTAAGCAAGCCTGCTTTCTTGAGTGATCATAAACTTACAGGAGTCTTCCATACTGTTCTCTCTATTTAAGATCCCCATTGGGATGAACTATTTAATCACTTACTTTGTCCCTTTACTCTGTCCCTATAGTAGTAAACACATAAAGAGAGGCTACTGTGTGCCAGGTACTTGTCTTCAATAATTTCATCTTTCTAACAACCCCTAGAAGTAGGTGTTGTTATCCCCATTTTCCAGATGAGAAAACTGAGGCACACAAGGTTAAGTAACTTACCTGAGGTCCTGTGGTTGGTTAGCGTCAGAGCTAGTGTTCCACACAGGCAGGCTGGCTCCAGTGCTCGATCTCTTCACCACTCCCTGCTATAGCCTCCCAACAGTTCTCTCAGCCCTCAGGCAAGGCCACCTTCCTGCCCTCTGGCTTCCCGTCCTCTTCCTGGCAGGGGGCTGGCTCTAACTGGAAGTTGTTTGTGCCACAGTTCAAGGGCCCAGCTATTCTGGGAAGCATGGAACAGTCTTTCCTTTATTACTCATTTGAAGTAACCATTGTGTTGGTCTGAACCTGGGGGTGGGTAGGGAGCAGGCATTCCCACCTCCCTTCCCAGCACCCACGATTTCAAGAAAGTTTCTAAAAAATGCAGCCCAGCCCTTATTCTTGTTTCTCTTGGTGGATGTGTTCCTCTGCATTTGCAGAGTAAGTACAGTTTTTAATAAACTGAAGCCTGGGAGGTAGATTCCCTGACATGGAGAGTACAGGGGTTTGGAAGATAAGAGCTGAGTCTAAGTCCCATCAACCGGCATGAACTAGCTATGCAACCTTGGGGGAAATAATTGTCACTAACACTTATTGTCCACTTACAGTAACACTTATAGGGGTAGGTCTGTCAGAATTTTCTGTTCGCAAGCAACAGAGGTTGATATTGAGGATTTACACAGAGGTCTGTGAGACAGCTCATGGAATTAAAAGCTTAAGAATTAGGTTTAGGGCTTCCCTGGTGGCGCAGTGGTTGGGAACCTGCCTGCCAGTGCAGGGGACATGGGTTCAAGCCCTGTTTCGGGAAGATTCCACATGCCCCGGAGCAACTAAGCCCGGGTGCCTCAACTACTGAGCCTGTGCTCTAGAGCTTGAGAGCCACAACTACTGAGCCCACGAGCCACAACTACTGCAGCCTGCGCGCCTAGAGCCCTGCTCCACAGCAAGAGAAGCCAGGACAATGAGAAGCCCGCGCACCGCAACGAAGAGTAGCCCCTGCTCGCCTCAACTAGAGAAAGCCTGCGCACAGCAGTAAAGACCCAACACAGCCAAATATAAAAACAAATAAATAAATAAATTTATTTTAAAAAAAAGAATTAGATTTAGAAGGTGCAGAGACTAGGGCAACTTTTGGGATCCAGGTAGGAGGAAGGAATCAATAGTCTGTTCAGTGTGGCCAATGGGGTGGTAGATGCTATTGGCTGGTTATTCTCAATGACTGTTTTTAATCCTTTTCCCTTGCTGCCTTCCCCTACAGAGGCTGGAAACTCTGCCAGCCCCCTTGCAGCTAGGGGTAGCCATGAGACACAGTTCCAGTCAGAAGACATGAAGAAGATACCTGGGAGCTTTCTGGGAAAGATTGCACTTTCCTGATAAGAGGGACAGAAACAACTGAAGCTTTCGCCTCATCTCCTTTGCCTGCCTAGAACCCAGATGCAATGCTGGCACTTCTGCAGTCACTTTGTGATCAGGAGGGAAAGACCAAAAATAGCACAAATATCCTAGCCCAGACATCACTGAGCAGCTAAAACAACACTAGTGGCTGCCCACCTCCAGATTGTTTATGCAAGAAAACCAGACTCTATCTGATTAAACTACTCTAAATTGGGTTTTCTGTTACTTGTACCCTTCCAGAGACTCACAGCTTCAACCAAAAAATTTTTATCAACCCTTGCATAATTCAAGACTCAAATTCCTGGAGAGAACATGCCTGTCTTTTGGCTAGAGGAGGGCAGACCACCTTTATTAACAGTTCCACCAAGACTGCACTTAAAGGGTGAAAGTAATTCCCCAAAAGGTAATTATGGCTCTGTTACAAGAGGGGAGGAGGAGAGATGCCGAGTGGCTAAAAATCAAATGTCCTTTACTGTAGGTACCACTGTTACAAATGATGACGATACAGAGGCTCAGAGTGGCGAGGTAGTATGCTCAAGACCTCAGAGCTAGCCAGTGATAGAGGCATAAAAAGGACTCTTTACAACTATGCTGCATATGTACGGCTTTTAAGTAAAGGTCTGTTGCAGCGGGGTTTTACTGTAAACCTAAACTAAAAAAAAAAATCTCAAAGCTACTTTATTCACATAATATACACATTATTTCCATTCCAATTTTTAGTGTACTCTTAACTGCTTCCTATAGCTCAGGGAGGAAGGGGTTTAGTTAGCAACTGTCAGTTAACCCTTCTCACTAGTAGTTATCTTCGTCAGGGATGTCTGGTTGCAAAGAACAGAAACTTTCTCAAACTAGTTCAAGCAACCAAACTAGTTCAAGCAATCTTACTGAATCCAAGGGCGAATCACGTGGGCCCCACCATCCCACTCAGTGAAATGGGCAGGGACTGTAGTTTGTAAACACTCTGATGGGTTTGGGTATAGGCAATACTATTGCATAGTTACTGAAAAAAATTAAATGAACTCATATAAATACAGTGCCTAGACTAGTGCTGGCACACGGTAAGCCCTCAAGTTGTGACCCACTATGCTCCCTGTTCAAAAATTTGGAGCTGGTCACATTTTGTCTACCCTAGTAGAGTTTACAAATTACAAATTACAATGCTAAGTTCCAGTTCTGGCCATAGCACCATAAGCCAACACTGCTCACATACAGAATCAGCATGCTGGGGTTGGCTAACTTGCATATGGCCGATAATAGCAAGGGTGGGTATAGCAGCAACCCCAGGGGAGCTGATCACAGAAAGGAAGCTCCCTACTCCACAATCAGAGTCTTGAGTTTCCCAGGTCAGTGCACTCGCCCCCTGTAGGGTTCATGCTGTCCCGCCCCCTCTCCCAGAGGCTCTGGACTCCCCAGCTTACCTACAAGGGATCCTTGTAGACACTGACTTGGAAGTTAAGTACTGTGGTCATTTATTTTATTCCAAAACAACATGTGCCTATGAACAGGAAGCTTTACATTTATTTAGATAAATAAACAGTTTATGGTGAATAATCCTCTAAGAAAATATTAAAGATCATCTCTGGTCAGCTTCTACTTTGGTCAAAGCCAGAGGCTAGTAAAACACTGTGGTTCCCTGTAGATTCTGAGACCCCTGTAGCTTCCACAACCCTGTGCTCCAGGTAACCTACGTTTTTATTATAGTCCACTTCCCACCTGCTGGACACTACAGCTGCATGACCTCAAGCCTCACAACAATTCTCTGAGGTAGGTGCAGGAAGCCAGAGCTCAGAGGTGTTCAGAAAACTTGTCCAGGGACTTCCCTGGTGGTCCAGTGGTTAAGACTTCACCTTCCAGTGCAGGGGGTGTGGGTTCGATCCCTGGTCCGGGAGCTAAGATCCCACATGCCTCACGGCCAAAAAACCAAAAGATAAAACAGAAGCAGTATTGTAACAAATTCAATAAAGACTTTAAAAATGGTCCATATCAAAAAAAAAATCTTTAAACAAGATAAATAAAATAAACAAAAAACTTGTCCAGAGACATAGCCAATTAGTGGAAGAGACAGGATCAGAATCGAGGTTCCCAAAGACAAACTCCATGCTACTATCCTGAAACAAAATATTTACAAGAATCAGTGGGCCTTTTGAAACAGACTGGCAAACACAGTGTTTTGAAATTACCTCCTGTTTCCAGAAAGGCCTAACTAGGTATGTAAAGCTCACACCACTGGGTAATCTGTCAGTAAAAAACAACTGTACTTAATATTTTCCTTTCTAAGAAAAAGCAGGAATCGATTCCTTCAAAGCACAAGGCACGAGGGTCCCATTCCAGGTTTCTTTCCGGAGTCAGACTGGAGTACATTCAGAGCAGTACATTTAGAGCAGCTGAGTCGCTGACCTGGGGAATTGAGTGGGCATCCTAAACTTGCCAACGTATTAACTTGGTGACCTTGAGCAATTCAGCTAACTTCCCCAGATGAAGTTTCCTCTTAAGCAAAGTGAGATGATGACAGTACAGATAAAAATACTCTGTAATGACCTATACGGGAAAAGAATCTAAAAGAGTGGATATAAGTATATGTATAACTGATTCGCGTTGCTGTACAGCAGAAACTAACACAACATTGTAAATCAGCTATACTCTAATAAAAATTAATTTAAAAAACTACGTGTAAAACACGACGCATAGAATCTCACACTAGAAAGCACCCTTCATCTCAGTGCACGGCATGTCAGTACAACCCCCAGTCAGCTCTGCGCCTTCTCAGCACATCAGGATCCCTTAGAGGGAACTGTTAGCATTAGTCAACATCTGTTTGGAAGCAGCAAGACCAATGTGAGCTAGTAGACTTTCAATATTGTTGAGGGACTTACAATGTGCAGATAAATAATCTGGCCCTGCTGAGGGTTCAAACTCTCAAGGGGTCCAAAGTCCAAAACATGTGGGCTGGCAGGCTCTTATTTTATCAGGACACACACTGCATGATGTTAAGTCATGGGGCCAACTGCAAGGACACAAAAGTAGACCCGTACCTCGAAACTCAGTACTTCCCAAAGTTGGACACTAGGCCAGTATCCTTCAGGACATACTATGAGTTCCACTTATCTACCCACTGGGTGTACCTTGCATCTATAGCTCATCTCCCAAAAGAGACGATCCAATGGGGTTATCACCACCCAATACTGAACCCAAGACTATTGACTCTCCAACTCATCTGGCCTTTGCAGTATTGCCTCCGGGTCCAGACATCTAACCCTTCGTCTATGGTATCAGTCATAGCAACTATCTGCAGAAAGAAACCTCGAAGCTTAAGGCCATTTATATGACCCTTGCTGATTGACTCCCAGCAGCCCTCTCCCCAGCTCCCCATTTAGCAACACCCAGATTCTGCCTTAGAGAATTACTCCCTTCTCAATGTACTCTGGCCCCAAAGTGGGCACGAGACCCAAGAAAGCAGTCAGACAGTCTCACCCTGGCATCTGAATCTTGAAAGAGAATTCTGGAACGGCCCAACTCCTGGCTTTTTTTTTAAATCTCTCTGACTGACTCTTCTGCCCTCCTCTTCCACTTTTAAGGGTGCGTGTGATTACATTTGTTTCACCTTCTCCCTATTTTATTTTATTTTTATTATTTTTTTAATAGCTCTTTATTGGAGTATAATTGCTTCACAATACCGTGTTAGTTTCTGTTGCACAACAAAGCAAATCAGCCCTATGAATACACATGTCCCCATATCCCCTTCCTCTTGAGCCTCCCTCCCGTCCTCCCTATCCCACCCCTCTAGGTCATCCCAAAGCACCGAGCCGATCTCCCTGTGCTATGCTGCTGCTTCCCACCAGCCATGTTACGTTTGGTAGTGTATGTATGTCGATGCTACTTTCACTTCGCCTCAGCTTCCCCCTCCCACCCCATGTCATCCATTCCATTCTCTATGTCTAACTCTTTATTCCTGCCCTGCAACTAGGTTGATCAGTATCCCCCCCCGCTTTTTTTTTAGATTCCATATATATGCGTTAGCGTACGGTATTTGTTTTTCTCTTTCTGACTTACTTCACTCTGTATGACAGACTCTAGGTCCATCCACCTCACTACAAATAATTCAATTTCGTTTCTTTTTATGGCTGAGTAATATTCCATTGTATATATGTGCCACATCTTCTTCCATCCATCTGTTGATGGGCATCTGGGTTGGTTCCATGTCCTGGCTATTGTAAACAGAGCTGCAATGAACATTGTGGTGCATGTCTCTTTTCTTTAAATTTATTTTATTTATTTATTTTTGGCTGCTTTGGGTCTTCATTGCTGCACACGGGCTTTCTCTAGTTGTGGTGAGCAGGGGCTACTCTTCGTTGTGGTGCGCAGGCTTCTCATTTCAGTGGCTTCTCTTGTTGAGGAGCACGGACTCTAGGCGCATTGGCTTCAGTAGTTGTGGCATGTGGGCTCCAGAGTACAGGCTGAGTAGTTGTGGCACACAGGCTCAGTTGCTCCACGGCATGTGGGATCCTCCCAGACCAGGGCTTGAACCCATGTGCCCTGGATTGGCAGGCAGATTCTTAACCACTGCGCCACCAGGGAAGCCCCATGTCTCTTTCTGAATTATGGTTTTCTCAGGGTATATACCTAACAGTGGGATTGCTGGGTCATATGGTAGTTCTATTTTTAGTTTTTTAAGGAGCCTCCATACTGTTTTCCATAGTGGCTGTATCAATTTACATTCCCACCAACAGTGTAGGAGGGTTCCCTTTTCACCACACCCTTTCCAGCATTTATTGTTTCTAGCTTTTTTGATAATGGCCATTCTGACTGGCATGAGGTGATTACCTCATTGTAGTTTTGATTTGCATTTCTCTAATAATTAGTGATGTTGAGCAGCTTTTCATGTGCCTCTTGGCCATCTGTATGTCTTCCTTGGTGAAATGTCTATTTAGGTCTTCTGCCCATTTTTAAATTGGATTGTTTGTTTTTTTGATATTGAGCTCCATGAGCTGTTTGTATATTTTGGAGATTAATCCTTTGTCTGTTGTTTCATTGGCAAATATTTTCTCCCATTCTGAGGGTTGTCTTTTTGTCTTGTTTATGGTTTCCTTTGCTGTGCAAAAGCTTTTAAGTTTAATTAAGTCCCATTTGTTTATTTTTGTTTTTATTTCTGTTACTCTAGGAGGTGGGTCAAAAAAAGGATCTTGCTGTGGTTTATGTCAGAGTGTTTTTCCTATGTTTTCCTCTAAAAGTTTTATAGTGTCTGGTCTTACATTTAAGTCTTTAATCCATTTGGAGTTTATTTTTGTGTATGGTGTTATGTAGTGTTGTAATTTCATTCTTTTAAGTGTAGCTGTCCAGTTTTCCCAGCACCACTTATTGAAGAGGCTGTCTTTTCTCCATTGTATGTTCTTGCCTCCTTTGTCGTAAATTAGGTACCCATATGTGTGTGGGGTTATCTCTGGGCATTCTATCCTGTACCATTGATCTATATTTCTGCTTTTGTGTCAGTACCATACTGTCTTGATTACTGTAGCTTTGTGGTATAATTTGAAGTCAGGGAGCCTGATTCCTCCAGCTCCGTTTTTCTTTCTCAAGATTGCTTTGGCTATTCGGGGTCTTTTGTGTTTCCATACGAATTGTAAGATTTTTTGTTCTAATTCTGTGAAGAATGCCATTGGTGGTTTGATAGGGATTGCACTGAATCTGTAGATTGCTTTGGGTAGTATAGTCATTTTCACAATGTTGATTCTTCCAATCCAAGAACATGGTATATCTCTCCATCAGTTTATGTCATTTTGGGTTTCTTTCCTCAGTGTTTTATAGTTTTCTGAGTACAAGTCTTTCACCTCCTTAGGCAGGTTTATTCTTAGGTATTTTACTCTTTTTGTTGCAATGGTGAATGGGAGTGTTTCCTTAATTTCTCTTTCTGATTTTTCGTTGTTGGTGTATAAGAATACCAGAGATTTCTGTGCATTAATTTTGTATCCTGCAACCTTACCAAATTCATTGATTAGTTCTAGTAGTTTTCTGGTGGCATCTTTAGGATTTTCTATGTGTAGTATCATGTCATTGGCAAATAGTGACAGTTTTACTTCTTCTTTTCCAATTTGTATTCCTTTTATTTCTTTTTCTTCTCTGATTGCCGTGGCTAGGACTTACAAAACTATGTTGAATAAGAGTGGCGAGAGTGGACATCCTTGTCTTGTTCCTGATTCTAGTGGAAATGCTTTCAGTTTTTCACCATTGAGTATGATGCTCACTGTGGGTTTGTCATATATGGCCTTTATTATGTTGAGGTAGGTTCCCTCTATGCCCATTTTCTGGAGAGTTTTTATGATAAATTGGTGTTGAATTTTGTCAAAAGCTTTTTCTGCATCTATTGAGATGATCACTTGGGTTCTTTCGGTTGTCTTTTTATTTTTAAAAAATTTTTATTAGAGTATAGTTCATTTGCAATGTTGTGTTAGTTTCAGGTGTACAGCAGAGTGAATCAGTTATACAGATACATATATCCACTCCTTTTTAGATTCTTGTCCCATATAGGCCATTACAGAGTGTTGAGTAGAGTTCCCTGTGCTATATAGTAGGTCCTTATTAGTTACCTATTTTATATATAATAGTGTGTATATGTCAATCCCAATCTCCCAATTTATCCCTCCCCCCTCCTTACACCCTGATAACCATAAGTTTGTTTTCTACATCTGTGACTCAATTTCTGTTTTGTAGATAAACTCATTTGTACCATTTTTAGCTTTCACATATAAGCGATATCATATGATATTTGTCTTTCTCTATCTGACTTACTTCACTCAATATGACAATCTCTAGGTCCATCCATGTTGCTGCAGATGACATTATTTCATTCTTTTTTATGGCTGAGTAATAATTCCATTGAATATATGTACCACAAGGGATTTTTTTTTTTTAAGATTTGGTGAAGAAAACTTCCAAAGAGATGGGCTTTAATTTCTTTATGAAGTGGGGTCCAGCACATCTATTGAGTGAGTTAGGGCAGAAGTTGGGTGAAGTGGAGAATATTTGAAATAATGTTTTTAAGGATGAAAGACTTGGATATGCAAACAATGATGCAAATCAGGGGTCCTAGAACTACAGACCATGTGCGAATCTTTTTTTCTTTTAACATCTTTATTGGAGTATAATTGCTTTACAATGGTGTGTTACTTTCTGCTGTATAACAAAGTGAATCAGCTATACATATACATATATCCCCATATCGCCTCCCTTTTGCGTCTCCCTCCCACCCCGCTAGGTGGACACAAAGCACCAAGGTGAACTCCTTGTGTTATGTGGCTGCTTCCCACTAGCTATCTATTTTACATTTGGTAGTGTATATATGTCCATGCCACGCTGTCACTTCGTCCCAGCTTACCCTTCCCCTCCCTGTGTCCTCAAGTCCATTCTCTATGTCTGTGTCTTTATTCCTGTCCTGCCCTAGGTTCCAGGTTCTTCAGAGCCAATTTTTTTTTTTTTTTAGATTCCATATATATGTGTTAGCATACGGTATTTGTTTTTCTTTTCTGACTTACTCTGTATGACAGTCTCTATGTCCATCCACCTCACTACAAATAAATCAATATCGTTTCTTTTTATGACTGAGTAATATTCCATTGTGTATATGTGCCATATCTTCTTTATCCATTCATTTGTCAGTGGACACTTAGGTTGCTTCCATGTCCTGGGTATTGTAAGTAGAGCTGCAATGAACATTGTGGTACATGACGCTTTTTGAACTATGGTTTTCTCAGGGTATATGCCCAGTAGTGGGATTGCTGGGTCATATGGTAGTTCTATTTTTAGTTTTTTAAGGAACCTCCATACTGTTCTCTATAGTGGCTGTATCAATTTACACTCCCACCAACAGTGCAAGCGGGTTCCCTTTTCTCCACACCCTTGCCAGCATTTATTGTTTGTAGATTTTTTAATGATGGCCATTCTGACTGGTGTGAGGTGAAACCTCATTGTTGTTCTGATTTGCATTTCTCTAATGACTACTGATGTTGAGCATCCTTTCATGTGTTTGTTGGCAATCTGTATATTTACTTGGGAGAAATGTCTATTTAGGTCTTCTGTGCATTTTTCGATTGGGTTGTTTGTTTTTTTGATATTGAGCTGCATGAGCTGCTTGTATATTTTGGAGATTAATCCTTTGTCAGTTGCTTCATTTGCAAATATTTTCTCCCTTTCTGAGGGTTGTCTTTTCACCATTTATGGTTTCCTTTGCTGTGCAAAAGCTTTTAAGTTTCATTAGGTTCCATTTGTTATTTTTATTTTTATTTCCATTTCTCTAGGAGGTGGGTCAAAAAGGATCTTGCTGTGATTTATGTCATAGAGTGTTCTGCCTATGTTTTCCTCTAAGAGTTTTATAGTGTCTGGCCTTACATTTAGGTCTTTAATCCATTTTGAGTTTATTTTTGTGTATGGTGTAAGGGAGTGTTCTAATTTCATTCTTTTACATCTAGCTGTCCAGTTTTCCCAGCACCACTTCTTGAAAAGGCTGTCTTTTCTTCATTGTATATTCTTGTCTTCTTTATCAAAGATAAGGTGACCATGTGTGCATGGGTTTACCTCTGGGTTTCTCTCCTGTTCCATTGATCTATATTTCTGTTTTTGTGCCAGTACCATACTGTCTTGATTACTGTAGCTTTGTAGTATAGTCTGAAGTCAGGGAGCCTGATTCCTCCAGCTCCATTTCTTTCTCAAGATTGCTTTGGCTATTCGGGGTCCTTTGTGTTTCCATACAAATTGTGAAATTTTTTGTTCTAGTTCTGTGAAAAATGCCATTGGTAGTTTGATAGGGATTGCATTGAATCTGTAGATTGCTTTGGGTAGTCATTTTCACAATATTCATTCTTCCAATCCAAGACTATGGTATATCTCTCCATTTGTTTGTATCATCTTTAATTTCTTTCATCAGTGTCTTATAGTTTTCTGCATACAGGTCTTTTGTCTCCTTAGGTAGGTTTATTCCTAGGTATTTTATTATTTTTTGTTGCAATGGTAAATGGGAGTGTTTCCTTAATTTCTCTTTCAGACTTTTCATCATTAGTGTATAGGAATGCAAGATATTTCTGAGCATTGATTTTGTATCCTACTACTTTACCAAACTCATTGATTAGCTCTTGTAGTTTTCTGGTAGCATCTTTAGGATTCTCTATGTATAGTATCATGTCATCTGCAAACAGTGACAGTTTTACTTCTTCTTTTATGATTTGGATTCCTTTTATTTCTTTTTCTTCTCTGATTGCCGTGGCTAGGACTTCCAAAACTATGTTGAATAATAGTGGTGAGAGTGGACATCCTTGCCTTGTTCCTGATCTTAGAGGAAATGCTTTCAGTTTTTCACCATTGAGGACTATGTTGGCTCTGGGTTTGTCATATATAGCCTTTATTATGTTGAGGTAAGTTCCCTCTATGCCTACTTTCTGGAGGGTTTTTATCATAAATGGGTGTTGAATTTTGTCAAAAGCTTTTTCTGCATCTACTGAGATGATCATTTGGTTTTCCTCCTTCAATTTGTTAATATGGTTTATAACATTGATTGATTTGTATATATTGAAGAATCCTTGCATTCCTGGGATAAACCCCACTTGATCATAATGTATGGTCCATTTAATGTGCTGTTGGATTCTGTCTGCTAGTATTTTGTTGAGGATTTTTACATCTATGTTCATCAGTGATATTGGCCTGTAGTTTTCTTTTTTTGTGACATCTTCGTCTGGTTTTGGTATCCGGGTGATGGTGGCCTCGTAGAATGAGTTTGGGAGTATTCCTCCCTCTGCTATATTTTGGAAGAGTTTGAGAAGGATAGGTGTTAGCTATTCTATAAATGTTTGATAGAATTCACCTCTGAAGCCATCTGGTCCTGAACTTTTGTTTGTTTTAAGAGTTTTAATTACCATTTCTTACTTGTGATTGGTCTGTTTATATCTTCTAATTCTTCCTGGTTCAGTCTTGGAAAATTGTACCTTTCCAAGAATTTGTCCATTTCTTCGTGGTTGTCCATTTTATTGGCATATAGTTGTTTGTAGTAGTCTCTTATAAGCCTTTGTATTTCTGCAGTGTCAGTTGTGATTTCTCCTTTTTCATTTCTAATTTTATTGATTTGCACCCTCTCCCTTTTTTTCTTGATGAGTCTGGCTAAGGGTTTATCAATTTCGTTTATCTTCTCAAAGAATCAGCTTTTAGTTTTATTGATCTTTGCTATTGTTTTCTTCATTTCTATTTCATTTATTTTGGCTCTGATCTTCATGATTTCTTTCCTTCTACTGACTTTGGGTTTTCTTTGTTCTTCTTTCTCTAGCTGTTTTAAGTGTAGGGTTAGATTGTTTATTTGAGATTTTTCTTGTTTCTTGAGGTGAGATTGAATTGCTATAAACTTCCCTCTTAGAACTGTTTTTGCTGTGTCCCATAGGTTTTGGGTCATTGTGTTTTCATTGTCATTTGTTTCTATGTATTTTTTTATTTCTTCTTTAATTTCTTCAATGATCTCTTGGTTATTTAGTAGTGCACTGTTTAGCCTCCATGTATTTGTGTTTTTTACAGTTTTTTTCCTGTAGCTGATTGCCAATCTTATAGTGTTGTGGTCAGAAAAGATGCTTGATATGATTTCAATTTTCTTAAATTTTCTGAGGCTTGACTTGTGACCCAGGATGTGATCTATCCTGGAGAATGTTCCATGTGCACTTGAGAAGATAGTGTATTCTGCCAGTTTTCGGTGGAATGTTGTACAAATCTATTAGATCTATCTGGTGTATTGTGTCATTTAAACTTTTGTTTTGTTATTTATTTTCTGTTTGGATGATCTGTCCATTGGTGTATGTGGGGTGTTAAAGTCCCCTACTATTATTGTGTTACTGTCAGTTTCTCCTTTCATGGTTGTTACCATTTGCCTTATGTATTGGGGTGCTCCTATGTTGGGTGCATGAACATTTATAATTGTTATATCTTCTTCTTGGATTGATCCTTTGATCATTATGTAGTGTCCCTCCTTATCTCTTGTAAGTCTTTATTTTAAAGTCTATTTTATCTGAGTATTGGAGTATCTGATACTCCAGCTTTCTTTTGATTTCCATTTGCATGGAATATCTTTTTCCATCTCTTCACTTTCAGTCTGTATGTGTCCCTAGGTCTGAAGTGGGTCTCTTGTAGACAGCATATATATGGGTCTTGTTTTTGTATCCATTCAGCCAGTCTGTGTCTTTTGGTTGAGGCATTTAATCTATTTACATTCAAGGTTATTATCGATATGTATGTTCCTATTACCATTTTCTTAATTGTTTTGGGTTTGTTATTGTGGGTCTTTTTCTTCTCTTGTGTTTCCCGCTTAGAGAAGTGTCTTTAGCATTTGTTATAAAGCTGGTTTTGTGGTGCTGAATTCTCTTAGCTTTTGCTTGTCTGAAAAGCTTTTGACTTCTCCATTAAATCTGAATGAGATCCTTGCTGGGTAGAGTAATCTTGGTTGTAGATTTTTCTCTTTCATCACTTTAAGTATATCCTGCCACCACCTTCTGGCCTGCAGAGTTTACACTGAAAAATCAGCTGAACCTTATGGGGATTCCTTTGTATGTTATTTTTTGTTTTTCCCTTGCTGCTTTTAATATTTTTTCTTTGAATTTAATTTTTGTTAGTTTGATTAATATGTGTTTTGGTGTGTTTTTCCTAGGGTTTATCCTGTATGGGACTCTCTGTGCTTCCTGGACCTGGGTGACTATTTCCTTTCCCATGTGAGGGAAGTTTTCCACTATAATCTCTTCAAATATTTTCTCAGACCCTTTCTTTTTCTCTTCTTCTTCTGGGACCCCCTAGAATTCGAATGTTGGTGCATTTAGTGTTATCCCTGAGGTCTCTGAGATTGTCTTCAATTCTTTTCATTCTTTTTTCTTTATTCTGCTCCTCAGCAGTTATTTCCACCATTTTGTCTTCCAGCTCACTTATTTGTTCTATTGCCTCTGTTATTCTGTTATTGATTCCTTCTAGTGTATTTTTCATTTCAATTATTGTGTTGTTCATCTCTGTTTGTTCTTTAGTTATTCTAGATCTTTGTTAAACATTTCTTGTATTTTCTCAATCTGTGCTTCCATTCTATTTCTGGATTTTGGATCATCTTTACTATCATTACTCTGAATTCTTTTTCAGGTAGCTTGCCTATTTCCTCTTCATTTATTTGGTCTTGTAGGTTTTTACCTTGCTCCTTCATCTGTGACATATTTTTTTTGCCGTCTCTCTTTTTTTTTTTTTTTTTTTATGAGTGGGATTGTGTTCCTGCTTTACTGGTTGTTTGGCCTGAGGCTTCCAACACTGGAGTTTGTAGGCTATTGGGTAGAGCTGGGTCTTGGTGCTGAGATGAGGAACTCTGTGAGACCTCACTCCAATGACTATTCCCTGGGGTCTGAGGTTCTCTGTTAGTCCAGTGGTTTGGACTCAGAGCTCCCAGTGCAGGAGCTTCCCCCCAACCCCAGGCTCGTGAATTAAGATCCTGCAAGCTTCATGGGGTGGCAAAAAAAAAAGAAAGAACAAAGTAAAAAATAAAATTAGATTAGGAAACTGATATGTTAGGAAGAATGTAAAAATAAAAATATAGATGAATCAACAACTGGAAGGTACATCAGTACCAAAATAGTAAAAAAGAGGAGGAGGGAAAGAAAAAGAAAAGCGAGGGAGGAAGGCCTTGGCTGTGGAGGGTGGGGCCTAATCAAGGGCGGGGTTTGGGCAGTGGGCAGGGCCTATGCTCAGGACCCACAGGGCTGGAAAAGGCCCTGGGGGCTGTGGGGGGTGGGGCTTAGGCTCAAGGAACAGAAGGGGCCCAGGCGTGCCCCCCACCCCCATCTGAGGGCAGCAGACCTCACCTGGGAGCCCAGTAGGCTTCCTGGGCTCGAGTGGGCAGTGCAAACGCCCTCCTCTCCTCTCCTGCTCCTCCTGGATGGCCCCTCCCGCCTGCCCCCAGGACCCACGCGGCCTGGATGGGGCTTTGGATGGGAGGGAAGTGGCTTGGGAGCTCAGCAGGCTCCCCTGCCCGAGTGGGCCAGGCGATCGCCCTCTGCTCCTCTCCGGCTCTTCCCAGGGAGTCCCTTCCACCTGCCTCTCCTGATCTCCCTGGGCTCAGGGGTGCTGATCTTGTCTGCTCCACTTCTCCTCCCCCCTTGGTCCCCCTACATCCTACTGGTTCACTTTGGGGTTCCTCCCATCTCCTTGGGGGTCAGAGTCCCCACCAGCGGCCGGCAGATGCCCTATTTGTGGGGAGACGCTATCTCCGCATCTTCCCACACCACCATATTGACTCCTCCTCTCTGGCTTTTTTTTAATGTTTTAAATTTTTTGGCTCTACTGCATGGCTTGCAGGATCTCAGTTCCCCGACCCAGGATTGAACTTGGGCCACAACAGTGAAAGCACTGAATCCTAACCACTAGACCACCAGGGAACTCTCCCCAACTACTGGTTTTTTGCAGTCTGGTTGAATGCCCCTTCAAAGTTCCCCCAAATTCATTTTCTGCTTAAGTGAGTCAAAATTGGTTCTTGTTCCTTGGAACTAAAAGGTACTGTATGAAATGAGCCACTTTGCTGTGGGCATGGTCAGTACTTTCTTGGGCAGAAAAAGTTCTGTTGAGGAAAGAGTCACACCTAGTATTTTGTCTTTGAACAGAAGATTAAAGATGATGTAAGGAAAAGCTCTGAGCCAATAGGGAACACAGAGCACCAAGGTAATGCTAGGTTTTGATGAGGAAGCCTCTATTGGTCTGTGTTTAAGTAATGGCATCAACAGAAGAAATCTGGTACTGTCCAAGATCTCTTCTTTCAGTTGCTACCATTGGGCATGTCACCTATGTTGTTATCCTTTTGGGCCAATCACCACACTCATGCATTTGATGAGATTTTATTTTCAGAAAGGCAGTATTCATTCTGGTTTGTCCAACAGATCACATAATCAAGGAGTTTTTTTGGTTTTTTTTAATGTTAATCAAGAAATTCCACTCTCATCGGCAAAAGTCAGGCTATGCTGTTAAATACAGCCAAGATTGTAAGCATACAAATGTCATTAAGTCTACTGGATCTTAAATTATTCACCAGTACCCACAAGAAAGAAGCAAAACTTTGTCATCCTGAAAAGGTGTATCACTTTTTAGGAAACCGGTAGCGCTTCTGAAAGCCTCAGCATTCGTGATTACGCTAACAGCCCTTACAGATGTATTTTACACTATCTGTTCTGACTCAGCTAGGAGCCAACAGGCTGGATGTCGGCAGGTAAAACACATCCCTTCAGAGCTGTTACTGTTTATGATGACATTTGGAAATCTCAAATCGTAACCCCAAAGGCTCCTCCTTTTCCATTCATGCATTATACATACACATATGAAGAGTTTTCCTACCGGTAACATTTAAAATAAGCATACTTAATAACTGCAAGTCACATGTAACATAGAATATTCAAATGTTTAGTTTTTAACTGTGTGTGACAAAGCTAAGACAGCCTACCATTCCAATAAAAAAGGCGGGGAGTGGGAGGGATAGTTTTAACACACCATTAACTTATGCTACTGAGTTTTTCTAGTGAAAGACAGCAAAGCCAATACAAAATTTAGGGACAGAAGAAAACACAGATTTCAGCCTCTGGTGCTTCTCTAAAGATAAACCTTGTGCTTCCATGCCCTGCCATCTGGAAAGCTTACCTCCTTCCCAGCCAGACACCTTCTAGCTGAGAATACAAGTCATTGAGAATCTCATTGTCCCTGACAGCCCACACCTGGAATATGCACCATGCCTACCTGGCAATACAGGGGCCATGAAAGACGAGAATAAAGCATGCCTTGTGAGAGACTGTTGAAAAGGAGCCCCCTGCCCCAGTCACCCAAAAAAGTACTGATCACATTAACTACATCCAAGGAACCAGAGGGAAATAGCTGAAGACTGCAGAGAATATACTCAAGCTGTCACTGCAAAGAGCAGAGTAAGAAGCATGCAACTTTACTCAAATCACATGCACTTCACTCAAATTTTTTCCCTCAAACAGGTCTTCTCCGCCAACAGAACTGGTCTTCAGAGTCCCTCTGAGTTCCTCTCTCTAATCTAAGTTGCTCAAGCTAGTTTTAGTCTTTCCCAACAGGATCCAGCTGGAAAATATAAAGCCTTTGGAACGCAGCAGCACGGGAAATAAGGAGTATACAGAAACAGGAGATTTAGGAGAAGCCCTCCTGGTGTAGATTTAGAGACAAAAGCTCCAGACTGCCACCAGCAGCAGGATGACCAGCAGAGCTGTTTTCCCTGATATACTCGTCCCATCACTTTTGTTACACAGGTTCTCCTGGCAGCAGCGGTACTGAAGCTCCTTCTCCCCTAAGGCTTTCGCAATGGCTTCGAAACTGCAACGGTCAAACATCCAACACTGGTAGTAAGTTTTTGTTGGCACTGTGGGGGAAATACACACACACAAAGATAAGCAATCAAGCAGGTAAAACTCTGCACCTGTCTTTGAACTCTCAGTTCTACTTCTTAGAACTTATCCTGGGGAAATAGAGACATTTGGGTAAAAATATGTATCCCAGTTAGCTTATAAAGGGGAACAATTAAGTAAATAATGATCCAGCTCTGAATGGAACTTTTCCATAAAAGCAAAGTCTCATCAGAGCCAATACAGTTGTGTGTATATGGAAGGCAACAGGAAATCATACTAATGTTTGAATTACCAAGATTTTTAAACACATGCCCTCTTTGATCCAGCAATCCCACTTCTAGAATTTACTCTATGAAGTTACTTGAAAAAAGGTTAAAGGTATATGCTCAAGAATGGTCACTGCACTATCTGTAGCAGCAAGAAACTTAAAAGACAAACAGTCAGTTAATAAAAAAGCATTTGAGTAAAATAGGTAGAGTTCCACACAACGAAGTTCCATGCAGATAAGGAATGCCACAGGACCATGTGTATTGACATGGGAGGAGTTTGAGTTTTTTTTTTTAAGTGCAGAAAAATAGATAAATTGGACTTAAACAAAATTAAACTTTTGTGCTTCAAAGAACACTATTTTAAAAAATTAAAAAGACAAAACCCACAAAAAGTGAGAAAATGTTTGCAAATCGTATATCCGATAAGAGTATAGTATACAGAATATATGAAACACACTTACAACTCAACAATAAAAAGACAACCCAATTAAAAAATGGGCAAAGGATATAGATACTTCTCCAAAGATATACAAAGGGCCAATAAGTGCATGAAAAGATGCTCAATATCATTAGCCATTAAGAAAATACAAATCAAAACCACAGTGAGGATCAATTCACACCTACTAGGATGGCTATAGTCAAGAAATTGGAAAATAACAAGTGGTGTCAAGGAAGTGAAGAAACTGGAACCCTCAAATATTGCTCGTGGGAAGGTAAAGTGGTGCAGGTATCTTGGAAAAGTCTGGCATTTCCTCAAAAGGTTAAAAATAGTTACCATATGACCTAGTAATTCTACTCCTAGGTAAATATATTACCCAAGAGAATTGAAAACTATGTTCACACAAATGCTTACACACGAATGTTCACAGCAGCATTATTCAAAACAGCTAAAAAGTGGAAACAACCCATATGTCCATTAACTGGTAAATGATAAGCAAAATGTGGTATATCCATTCAATGGAATATTATTTGGCCATAAAAAGGAATGAGGTACTGATATATCCAATAACGTGGGTGAACATTAAAAACATTATGCTCAGGGACTTCCCTGGTGGTGCAGTGGTTAAGAATCCGCCTGCCAATGCAGGGGACACGGGTTCAATCCCTGGTCCAGGAAGATCCCACATGCCGTGGAGCAACTAAGCCCGTGCACCACAACTACTGAGCCTGTGCTCTAGAGCCCACGAGCCACAACTACTGAAGCCCGTGTGCCTAGGGCCTGTGCTCTGCAATGAGAGAAGCCACTGCAATAAGAAGCCCATGCACTGCAACGTAGAGTAGCCCCCGCTCGCTGCAACTAGAGAAAGCCCGCGAGCAGCAACGAAGACCCAATGCAGCCAAAAATAAACAAATGAATAAAAAATTTTAAAAAAAGAATAGATTATATACTTAAAAAAAACAAACAAACAAAAAAACATGATGCTAGTGAAAGGAGCCAGTCACAAAGGACCACAACACTGTATGGTTCGATTTATATCTAAATGTCCAGAATAGGCAAATCCATGGAGACAGAAAGTAGATTAGTACTCCCTGCTGGGGTATGGGCGAGGGAAGAATAGGGAGTGACTGCTAATGGGTATGGGGTTTCCTTTCGGGGTGATAATAATGTTCTGAAATGAGTGGTGATAGTTGTACAGAGTTGTGGACATACTAAAGGCCACTGAATTGTGCACTTTAAAATGTACTTTGGAACTGAGATATGTGAATTATATCTCAATAGAAAAAAGCCTAGATGCAGAACAATATGTAGAATGTGATCCATTTGTATAAAGTATATGTGTGAGGGTGAGTATACTACTTTTCTCTGAAAAGATTACCAAGTAATTTAACAGTGTTACCCTCACAGAAGACTATCTTTCATTTATACATTTCTCTGTAGACTGAGATTTAAAATAAAAAATCACTGGATGAATGTATTTTAAACATAGCTTAAACTTCCTTTAAAAATCATTAGATTATTCAGTAAAGCAGGAAAATTTTCCAAAAGAATGTGCCATTATGGTCCCAATTTTTACACACAAAGGAAAATGCAGGCCAAAATATACAATGCCAATTAGCTTATAGTGATTTTTTAATATTTAGAAAAATTATGTTAAATATTTTTAAAAAGTGAGAGTTGAGAGAGAAGAGAAGATAGTTGTGCTAGATGCTGGGGACACACAGATATAGAAGGTTGGTCCCTGCCCTGGAATCATTTTCTTTTCTTCTGTGTTGGAAAGAAAAAAATACAGATGCCCATTTCCTTATTTAAGGCCAGTAACTAATTTATTCTATTTCATTCACAGCTCAGAACAAAACTTCTAAGTTTATAACTGCAGGTATAACTGTTCTGTCCTCCCCCCTCAGAGGAGATGAGTGTCTGGCCTGGATTTTAATGAAGTTTGGTCAAGTGGCAGAGGCCAGATAGGAGTGTTCCAGTGACTCTACCTGCTTGGATCATAAATATTTTAAGTGGATGCTTCTAATACTGTACTAAAGAATGCTGTTGAATAGGACAGCATTAATAAGTTACTGTCTTACGTAGTAGTAATCAGGCTTTGGAACTGGGAAAGCATTAAAGTCACCAGAATGTTGATTAGGGAAGCCTAACAGCTTGGGGAGAGCAGATAGTAATTTATTAATAATTGCTACCAATTAATCACTTACTATGTGTCCTGCAGTGAGCCAAGCACTTTACTTGAATGAACTTATTTGCATAACAACCTTCAACGGTGAGCTTCTCACCAAAGCCACTATCAGAATCACCCGAGTAAAAGTGGATCATATCACAGAGTCACCGGAATGTTAAAGGTTCTCTCTCTGCTAGGCACAGCCTCCCCACTCTCTTTGAAGATTTGCCTTGAGTCTGCCTTTACCAAGCAGTAGTCCCCAGTTGCCTTAGGCATCCTTCAGTGTGTCCCTTATTTGAAAGGCCATTACAGAAATGATTGCTTGGCACTGTCATCAGAGGCTCTGCCAGACTCTAAGTACATGGTTTATATTTCCAGGACCTAGCCAGGACGCCAGTAAATAGTGGCTGAAGTAGCGCCCATCTGTCTCTCTTCTAGACTGAATCTGCACAGCACTATCACGCACATTTCTCCACTAACTGCCCCACTGACCCTGGGAGATAAGTATTCCCATTTCACAGCTGGGGTGAAAATACGGCTAGATTAATTAAATAATTTCTCCAATGTATGCCTGGCCTTTGATTCGTGTTTATGACAATGTGCCTCGCCTCTCCCAGGCTGATGTCAATCAGAGTCAGAGGGGCATTTAGATGTTCTGTTACTATCTGCCTTACTGTAAGGTCTGAATATCTATATTTCAAGAACTGCTGTTACCACATGTCTAGCTGAAGTTTGGGGACCTATGTTCATGAGAAGAAGAAAACTATTTAAGATTCACATTATCCTTAAAAAAATAGATTTTATACTTGAGGGTAGTTTTAGATTCACAGCGAAACTGAGCGGAAAGTACACAGTTCCCATAGAGCCCCCGACAGCCCCACCTCCACCCCAAACAACCTCCCTCCCTATCAACATCTCCCACCAGTACATTTGTTGCCAACTGATGAACCTACATGGACTCATGATCATCACCCAAAGTCCATAATTTACATTTGGGTGCACTCTGGGTGTTGTACATTCTATGGGGTTTGACAAATGTATGACATGTGTCCATCATTACAGTATCACACAGAGTCCTAGCTTCGTTGCCCGAAAAATCCTGTGCTCCACCTATTCATCCCTCCCTCCTCCCCCACTTAACCCCGGGCAGCCACTGACCTTTTTATTATCTCCTTAGTTTTGCCCTTTCCAAAGCATCACATAGTTGGAATCATAACAATGTAGCTTTCCCAGAGTGGCTTCTTTCATTCAGTAATACATATTTAAGTTTCCTTCATGTCTCTTCATGGTTTGATACTTCATTTCTTTTTAGTCCATTCTCTGGATGTACCACCATTTATTTATCCATTCATCTACTGAAGGACATCTTGGTTGCTTCCAAGTTTGGGTAATTATGAATAAAGCTGCTATAAACATCCATGTGTAGGTTTTTGAGTGGACATAATTTTTTGACTCATTTAGGTAAATATCAAGGAATGCAACTGTTGAACCTTATGGTGAGAGTACGTTTAGTTTTGTAAGAAACTGCCAAACTGTGTACCAATTTATACTCCTTCCAGCAGTGAATGAGAGCTCCTGTGGCTCCACATCCTCGCCAGCATTTGGGGTTGTCAGTGTTTTAGACTTTGGCCATTCTAATAGACGTGCCTCATTGTTTACATTAATCATTTTTACAAAGCATAACAGTTCATTATAAGATGAGTAAATTCTGGGGAATCTAATGTACAGCATTATGACTGTGGTTAACAAGACTGTATTGTATACTTGCAATTTGCTAACAGAGTAGATCTTAAGTGTTCTCATCACACACAGAAAGGTAACAATGTGAGGGGGTGGATGTGTTAATTAGACTGATTGTGGTAATCATTTCACAATGTATATGTATATCAAATCGCCATGTTGTACACCTTAAATATACACAGTTTTTATTTGTCAATTATACTTCAGTGATGTTGGAAAACAACTAAAATGGAAGTTTAACCATTCAGGTAGGAAACAATGGGATTTGTTTCCTAGTCTAGTCTACTTCCCTCTTTCCTTCTCTCCACCTCTACCATCTGACACACCCACTTCATCAATAAAAAACAGAGGCAGGAAGAACTTACTGGTGGCAAGACAGAGATCAGAGCTCAAAGCTTCTAACTGATAATCTAATACTTATTCTACACATAATATTGCCTTTATTCTCTCATTTGGAAATTATACTTTTTGTAGTGGGGGTCTACGAGACACAGACAATCAGGGTTAAGAAGTAGGTTTCTGTGTTCATAGATAATTGGTGCTCAAATATTTGTGGAGTGAATGACTATTCTCTCTGGGGGCCTCACTATGCTTTCTACATTAACAATCAATTAATACAGTCCTCCAGGTGAGGCAGAGGAACTGTCCCCTACAGAATCAAGGACCTTACATGCAGGCCTTGGAATCTGAGCTGCATTCCAGGAGTTTATATCAAAATTATGAGATACTCCTGTTCTTTAGACAGGATAATTCTAATTTGTTCTTACTTATTGAGGGATTTTTCCTTTCTGGGGAAGTGAAACTCCTCCTCCTTTCTATCAGGTTTTTCTGAACATGTGGGTCTCCCAAGGCTTTTATGAGTTTACCTGATGTGCTTAGCATTCCTTGAGGTGGACACTGGGAAGAATTTACATAGAGGGTAGGAGTGAACTAACTTGAAGGGTATTTTTACTTTTATCTCTTAGAGATGGAAGTCAGGGGGTTTACCTTGTACACTAACTGAGCAGATCCTGAAATAGCCACTCCTCACCAGTATCATTTCCACACATTGATTCAATCCAGAACCACACCCAGCAAGAGCAGAGGTCATGCCTTTGCTGGTTTCTTGCCTCTCTCCACCATTTCCTAAATTCCATTTTAATAGGATTTATGGAGGAAGCGATTCCATAGTCTAACCAATTTGGAAAATGCAGATATGACAAAATTTGTCAATGTTGACAGTTCCCTACCCCAAGCCCATGAGTGCCTTGTTCTCTGAGGCCACCAAGCCTCGGTACCTACTGTTGCCTTTCTTGGGAACACCCTTCCTCTCTTAGTCCTCTTACTTCCTACTTGTCCTTTGAGCTCAGCGTGAGTCCCCTCAGGACTCTGTATGTATTAAATTCCCCACGGAATGAGACACGGGTATATATAAAGACATCTGTAATAGCTACACAGGCCTCTTTCACAATTGTCATCGTCTCCTTTCTTCATCTTTGTACCCCGAGCTCCTAGCTCAGGCTCTGGCACAGGGCAGGCTCTCAAAAGTTTGGGAGGCAGCCAGTGTTGCTGTTAAGAGCACAAGTGTTGGAATTAGATGGATTCCCATGTTCAGATCCTGAGCTGGTTCCTTGACCTTAGTCTGTTGCTTAATCTGAGTCTCAGTTTCCTCATTTACCAAACGGGAATCAAATATTACCCCGAGTGGTAGACGGGAAATATTAAATAAAAAAACAAATGGAAAGTGCTTAGTGCCGCACACCACTGGTGCTATTAAATGGTAGCTATTACTTGTTGAATACGAGTCTAACAAGAATGAGAGTGGCCCAGATCTTTTCCCAGGCCCTCTTCATCCCATTACACTCAGGAAGAGGGGGAGGGGGAGGCTCTTACCGGCTTTAACGATGAGACAAGTATCTTGGTTACGTGAACAATTGACGGCCGTAGTGCAGCCATTAGCTGGGTTAACACAGCTGTAGCACTCCAGGCTGTGACCTAGGATCAGGAAGAATGCCCGTCAGCACCTGGTAGACCAGCAATGACTCACCCTCCTGGCAGCAGAAGCAAGCCCACCATCTCCATTAGTGTGGGTCAGAGGTCAGCAACTCAGAGTGGGCTTCCTTCCCACATATATCTGCAGTAGATATAGTTTTCCAAGCTCAAACTACAGTTCCAGCAGCAGTTTTTTTGGACCCTGAGGCAAGCGCAAAGGGAATTTCCAGATTTCAAAATCCATTTAACTGTGCAATCGAGAAGCTTTCTCCTACTTTCAACCGGAAGTGATTAATCTGCAATGCAATGACATATTAAAAGGAATCCATTAAGAGGATAAGCTAACAGAATTCTATAAATCCATTGCTTCCAAGCAGTGAAGATGCTCTATCACATAACATTCTCACGGACTGATCATCAGGCTTTGGCAGTACCTATCTGTGTGAGAAGACATGCTCCAAGATGAAATGCATGAAATCTCATTACAGATCAGTATTGACAGATGAACATTTGCAACCAATTTGACGACGGGGAACACTAACTTTTGAATCCCAAGTAAGCAAGATGTTATTCTCCCAGAAAGAATTCCGTTCTTCTCATTAGTAGATCTGTATTATAAATAATTGTACTCAATTATTAAATGTTTGAATTCCGTCAATTAAAAACTTGGAGAAATTTGTGTTCTCTCTTATTTATATAAAAGCCTACATCATATCCTTGATTTTTGTCTCTTGGCCTGCAAAGCCTGAAATATTTACTCTCTGGACCTCTGCAGAACAAGTCTGATGGCCTCTGGGATAAGGCGTCCTCACTGCAGCTGTTCCCTGCTGAGGGACTGACCCATCGCCAGAAGCAAACACAGTCAACGGGCAGGCGGCAGCCATACACTTTAAGCCCACGTGGGTGGCAAGACATGCACAGTGACACTGAACACGAGGGTCAACTTACATCACAGGCAAATGCCTCTGGTTCCCCAATGTGAAAAATGACTAACCCTCCCACTCATGTTCTTAGGATTCATCTTTGGTGGCTAGACTTCAAGTTTCACTGGATTAGTTTCCCTTCTCTGTTTTTTATAACAATGGTGATGGAAAAAGATGAGTCACGTTCCACATGTGTGATGGGAAGAGTTGGAAGCAAGTTTTCCTGATTCATGTAGACATACTCTTTTCTATAATAAGAGATCACCTTCTTCCGGCCACGTGGCTTCTGCCACGTAATCAGTATTTGGAAGTACCTATCGGTGTGAAAAGACATTTTCAAAGATGAAATATGTAAAATCTCATAGAAGAATGGCATGGTTAAACCAAGACGACATGTGGGTTTTAGAACCCAAGAGCTGACTTTTAGTTCTAAGGCCAAAGTCTAGGTTCATCACCAGGGAGAGGAATTCTCAAAAGGCCAGAAGAAAGTGGCTTCTCACTTCCTGAGCACAGACAGGAGTGAAGCTCTCTATAACATCTTTTTTAAAAAAAATTAATTAATTAATTTATTTTTTGCTGCGTTGGGTCTTCACTGCTGCAGGCTGGCTTTCTCTAGTTGCGGTGAGCGGGGGCTACTCTGTTGTGGTGCGCAGGCTTCTCATTGCAGTGGCTTCTCTTGTTGTGGAGCACGGGCTCTAGGCACGCGGGCTTCAGTAGTTATGGCACATGGGCTCAGCAGTTGTGGTTCGTGGGCTCTAGAGTGCAGGCTCAGTAGTTATGGTGCACAGGCTTAGTTGCTCTGCGGCATGCGGGATCGTCCCGGACCAGGGCTCGAACCTGTGTCACCTGCATTGGCAGGTGGATTCTTAACCACTGCGCCACCAGGGAAGTCCCTATAACATCTTAAATGGCCACGTCAAACCTTCAGACAGAGGAAATAGAGCTCACCTTTGGAACTTCTGTGAGGCAGAAATATTCACAGCTAACACAGTGTTCAAATACCTAAACTTTCAATCTTCAGAGAATTGCTATAAGAGGCAGGCTCAAGGATCTCCATCCCCATTTTTCAAGAGAAAACTAAGACTAAGATGTTAACTAACTTGTCAAAAGTCACATGGCTACTAAGAGGAGAACTGGGATTCACACCCAGGCGATCAGTTCTGAAGCCCACGCTTGGTTTATTTACCGTGATGTTCTTCTAATTGTCCTGAGTGGGAAAGAGAAAAAACCAGGACCAATTATGGGGGAGACCAGGTCAGGGGCAAGCAATAAGTCAGTGCCTGTTTGATATTCTAGCTACTTAGCCAGGGTGGAGGGGATCTTCTTCACACTCCGACTCCCTCACGAAAGACCTAAGTGCCCCCGAGACCTGTTACAGAACAGCTAACAGCACCAAACCCAAGCCTGCTCCATAAACAAATGTAGACTGCTGGAAAGCAGGTATGACCAGGCTATTCTTACTACAGAAAATTCACTGGGTAGAAGAATTAAGACAATAATGTATGTTGTAACATAGTGAACCACGTTACAAACCTCCATGACTACAATCAACAGACGTGGGGAGGGAGGGGGGTTGTGACTTCTGTCTTTTCTCAGAGAGGGAAAACTTGTTCAAATGTGTCCTTGGGCTCCTTTGTTCTTTGCTTCAGTTTCCTCAACTGTAACATGGGCGTAATAGTACTGAGTCCTTACAGGATGGCTGGAAGGGTTAAATGAGCCAGGGTCCGGTACAGGCCCTAGTAAGCATTCACCATATGGGAGCTACTAAAGCTACAAGCTCTAAGACATGTTCCAACATGCAGATGCCTCTGTAGTGCCCATCACGTGGCTACTTCCTTTTCTGCCTCCCGTCCCCACCCCTCAAAAATAAATAACAATTAGTAGTACCAACATGACATAGGCAGAAAATGACCTTTGATGTTCATAAGGAGGGAGGCAAAGCAAGTAACACAGGTGTTCCTACTGTTACAGAGGTAACGAGGATCTCCACGAGGCAGGGAGGGGTGGCCCCGTGAAGGAGCTGGGGCAGACACTCTGGTGCCAGGCTTATTTGGGTTCAAATTCTGGCTGCACCACTTTGGTGTGATATTTTACAAGTTATTTAATCTCTTTGGGCCTCAGTCTTGTCACCTGTAAAATGGCAATAAAAATAGTCCCTGCTCCACAGGGTGGACATGAGGATTAAATAAGTAAATACATGTAAAATGCTGAGAACAGTGATTGGCACGTGAATGCTATGAGCAGCAGCTGCATCACGTGGGAGAAGCCCAGGGCGGGCGGCTCAGCTCAGCACTCTGAAGATGGCATCCATCGGTAGCCCCAGCGGCTGGCGGTGAGTGGGCTGAAACTTAAGCAGCTCGGTGTAATCGCTCCCCACAAAAGCAGCTCTGTCACCCAGGATGAACTGTAACTGAGGAAGGTGCTCCACTCAGGGTAGGGCCGTAACACAGGAAGGAGCGGTCACGCCACCCTGGACCTGTAACACCGACGGCGAAAGAACCGAAGCCCCGCCCGAGGTCTGTGGCATCAGCTTGGTCGTCCCGAGGCCTAAGAAAAAGTTAAGGGCCAAGGCGGCCTCCATGATCCAAATCCATGTCCCTCTGGACCACTCACCTACATGGCAGAGGACAGCCAGGCTGAACAGGAGCCCGAGCAAGACGAACCCTCCTTTGCTTCCCATTGTGACCGGCTACAGGTTCTGGAAGGAAGGAACACAAAGCATTGTCATGAACCAACAGGTGATTGCCGGGTATCTCAGAAACCAAGAGCTGGAAGGCCTGGGGGCTTTCAGGAAACATGGGAAGGAGTGAGCAGACCAAGAAAGCAGGGAACCTCCGGGCTGGGTGCAATGAACCGAGGGTGCTCTCAGGTGGGGGGGGGCAGGGCTTGGTCCCTCCCTGGCTGAGACCTCGGCTTACTGAAGAAATGCTGCTGGGCCTGGTGGGAGGGGCAGCTGCAGGGAGTCAAAGCACACCGGGCCCACCCCAGCTCTCACCTACAGTAGCCGTGAACCCTTGAATAAATTCAGTTCCTCTGAGCCTCAGTGTTCACGACTGAGCAGTGGGACAGCACTATCTTCCCCTTCAGGGTCGCTGACTCAAATGAGAATATGAACAAAGTACGTAATGCAGCACCTGCGAGGCCCCACCCCCAGCTGCTGGCTGAACTAAGCCTGAGCCCAGCAAGGGCCACTTCTCCAGGCCACGCCACTAAGTGCATCAGATGGAAGGGGTAACTCTGGAGGGCACCAGCGTGCATTCAGCGGCAGAACAGGAGGCAAAGGCTTAGCGTGCACAGAAGCTCTGGCTCCCCACCTCCACCTCACTCTGGAAAAGTAAGGAGGGGTTCCAGGTACCTCTGATGACAAGTCCCCACAAGTCCCCATTACATTAATGCCTAGATGTGTGGCAGTGAGCATCAGGGGAGAAGAGGGGAGGGCTGAAACACCTTGAACCCTCCTTTTACCCGAGCAGGAGGCCAAGACACAGGGAGGTTTTTTTTTTTAGACTTATTTGTTTTTTAAAGATTTTGATGTGGACCATTTTTAAAGTCTTTATTGAATTTGTTACAATATTGCTTCTGCTTTATGTTTTGGTTTTTTTTGGCCCCGAGGCATGCGGGATCTTAGCTCCAGGACCAGGGATTGAACCCACACCCCCTGCGTTGGAAGGTGAGGTCTTAACCACTGGACCACCAGGGAAGTCCCCACAGGGAGGTTTTTAACTTGCCTAAGTCCGAATCATGAGCAGTACATCTAAGGAGCCTCCCGACCCTACCCCGACTTCCCTGAGCCCATCCTCCAGCAAGGAGGCAGCAGCTGCTCCAAACCAGGGCGGCTCCACATTCTATCCTCCTGGGCCGCACAGGCCAGGACTTCTGCCCGGTAGACAGACGGGGCTCTCGGTGGGTGGGCCCTGCCCTCCTCTGGGTTGGAAATGGCATCTCTCACACCTTTGAAGGTCACGTGACGCTCAGGAGTTGGCTGAGGAAGGCCAGGGGAGAACTGGGAAGCGAACAGGGCAGGGCCTGGCGTTGCCCAAAGAAGACGCCATTGAGTAAGCCACGCCCGGGAGAGAGACAGGTCGCCTGCTGACATGTGGGAGGGTGGGAAGAAAATCTAACTGGGCCTGGCCTTTCTTTACAGGTTGAATACCCCCACTTCCCTCTGGCACCTGCAACGCCTACCACAGCCTACTAATGCCCCCCGCCACCGGGCTGACCCTCCCGGGGCGTAGCTGCCCACAGCACCCCTGCGTGGTGAGGACCTGAGGCTGCCCGAGGCCAGTGGTCAGAAACCCAGACTCTAGGCTGGCGAAGACCTGGACACAAGGTCTGGCTCTGCCACGGCTACCGAGCCTCATTCTCCTCACCTATAACAAGGGGCAGGTGCATGGGCGCTTTCCCACACCAGGAGATTGAGGTGAGATAAGACAAGTTAACTATGTGCTTGACAGTCACAGAAAAGTGGTGGTTGTCACCGCTTCCTACCTCACCCTGGACTTCCTTCCTGACCACACCCAGACTTCCTGCCCGAAGTCAGGCACGTCCATACCTCCCGGTCAGACTGTCGGCCTCTCCAGGCTCTCTTGTTCCCTGAGCCTGAGAGATGGAGGCAGCGAGGTCTCTGCATCCTAATAGCTCAGGGAGAGGCCCCAGACCCTCCTGCCAGCACCTGACGCCCCTGCAATGCCCTCTGCCGGGAGCCAGATGAGTCAAGGGAGAGAATCACAGCGTTCCCGCGCCACCCACCCCCAGCCAGTGGCCCAGGCCCAGCATACCCCAGCTCCCTGCCTGGTTCCTCACGCTCGGGGGCATCTGGGTAGAAAGCATGATTCACACACTCAGCTTAGATAGGCCTGGGGCTGGGAAGAAGTGCTGCAAGAGAACAGGAGAGGAAGGCACCCATCTGAGGTCCGCGAACAGGGACGCGGGGAGCATCAGACTCTTCCTAAAAGTTAAGAACATCTGCTTCCTCAGGCAGCCCTATTGGAGGAGGAGGGAGGGACCTCCTGACGGGGGTGGGTAGGTGCTGGAAGGGTGCCGGGCTGGCAGGAGCTACAAGCTCCAGGAGACTTCGCTCGGAATGGTCCTTGGCATGAATAACACCATTACAACAAACAAAGAGGATGCAGTGCAGTGAACTCGCCCTTGATGACGCGCATCAGAAAGAAGGGTCTACTAAGAAAGGCTCATCTCTTAACAAAAGCAGCGGAAACGGCACAGTGAACTGGTCTAGGGACAGGCTTTCTCGTCGACCGGTGAACAAAGCCTTGAATATTTCTGGCTCTGCCACTTATTGCCGTGTGTTACTCAACCTCTGGGCCTCCCTTCTTCACCAAGTAAACACAGGGATAATCACACGTACTGCACAGCATGGTGCCTGGCCAAAGAAGGCCCTCAAAAAGCAGTAGCCACCATGAGTATTACTGGGAAGTCATGAGGTTCCCAGGAAAAGAAATTGGGCAGGGAGGGGGTGTTGGGGGTGAAGGGTGGGGAGGGTCGACAGAAGGTAGCATCAGGTCAGGAAGCTGGACAAACAGTCTGGACTGGATGGGCAGGGGAGATCGCAGCCCCCAAACCTAAGGCCATCCATCCGGGTTGGATGGGGAGTGTCAAGACTGAGCTTTAAGTCCACAGGACTGGCTGGTAGTCACAGCGGCTGTTTCTGTGACTCGGCTATGGGAGGGCCAAGATGGCAGAGAGAGGAAGTGGTCAGTGTACGGACATTGAGCTGTTCGAATCGGAAGACCAGCTCTTCATTAACCACTACTGAAATATGAATTTCCAAGGGCGATATGTTGTTATGAAATGGCAGGGGTGGGGGACAGAAAATAGCTGATTGTTTTAAAGCTATTTTATAAATGCCCCCAAAATGCTGATAGTAGTAAACACTAAGCAGGATTATTTATAATCTCTTATTTCTCTTCCTGACCTTTTACTTTTTGCCATACCTCCCCAAATATTCTATAATGAGCCAAGCATTATTTTTATACTTAGAAATAGGAAACTCCACACATTACAAAACTTTCCCTTGTAGTAGTCATAGATCACCCGTCTTCTGGCAAGTCTGTTACAGAATTAAAAAAGAGAACTGAACCTCATGGCTTGAAACTCTGCCCCCTAGTCTAAAACATCCTCCATTTTAAATTTAAAGATGATGCCCATAAGTTAAGTGTAGATCAGATGGTAGATGAACCCAGAGAGCTGCCATTACTTTTCTAATCCACACAGCCAAACACTTAGATGCAAGATGCATCCAGAAGACCTCATCACTCTTTTCTAAACATAGTAGGACTCATTTAAACAATGGATTTAATTACTGGAAACAGCCCAAAGTCATTCTGCCTCCCATCCAAGTACTAACCAGGCCCGACCCTGCTTAGCTTCTGAGATCAGATGAGATGGGGCGCGTTTAGGGTGGTATGGCCGTAGACCCAAAGTCATTCTGGAAAAGGTCCACAGAATAAGATCGGTGAGCCTATTGGAAAACACCATTTGGGAGTCATAGGACACGTCTGGAGCCAGCCTTAGGAAGTCTGGACAGATTTTCCTGGGTGGCTCTGAAGTTGAGTCTAAAGGGAATTCCCTCAGGGGCACGCCAAATAGGCTTTTCACCAGAGGAATAAGTAACAGTCAAGGATATACAAGCATTGTTAAAAACAGTAAAAATTTGGTAACATACATTTCCAACAAGAAGATGAGTAAATTATGGTACACTTCCATGGTGGGGAACTACACATCCGTGAAGAGTAACAGACATGGAAGGCTATTCACAATGCATTAAAAAAAAAAGCCAGTTTAAAAATAGCTATAATTTTATTACTTTGTCTTAAAATACATATATATACACACACACACACACACACATACATACACACTCGTATAAAAAAATGCTTGGAACAACTTCCAACTTTTCCAAACATTTTGGATCATGTGATTAACAGCATGGTAGAATTATGAGCAGCTTATTTATGCTTAAATATATTTTCTTAACAATGAACATTTTTATAGAAAGAGCTCTCAACATGAGTGAAGAATATTTTAATGTACTTATGTGTCATTTCACTTGCAGCTTAAGTTTTTATTTTTGTACTACTCCACCTGATTAAGTATTAAAAATATATACCACCTTTCAAAATCTGCTACATTGAGGTAAAAAATACTTCATGTATATATATTCTCCTATGTCTAAAAATAGTTATTTTAGTCACACCCTATATTTGTAAAAAAAAAAAAAAAAATGAGGCTTGTGTGATTTTCTAGTAGTCCTGAAAGACCTATATTCTAATCCCACTCTGCTGTCAATTTATATAACCTTAAGGCAGTCAACTACTTTACTTCAGTTCCTAATTTGTGAAGTGGTAATAATGATTTTATAGAATGATAAAATATAAAAATAAGACTTGAGGGTTTTAAAGCTCACTATGGGCTAAAATGTTACATGGCACTTTAAGGAACAAACAGACAAATGCACACACAATCCTGGGGTTACTCTGTCCTGGGCTTAGACCTGACCTGGAAATAATATTTTTACTATGAGGTGCCAGATTTCTGAATTTCTTCCAGTTTATCAGGACAGCAAAATAAACAGCTATAAAAGCCAGGAGAAATGGTTGGGAGAAACCAGGGCTGTCCTATTTGGAAAAGTAGAGTCAGAGACAGTAACCATCTTCAAATACGGTAATGGCCACCAAGGAAGAGAGGGAGAGGTTATTCTGTGTAATTTACAAAGAGCATTAGGATCAATTAGGGAGGCATTCTGAGCTTCCTAAGAGCAACTGCTTGCCATCACTCCACCCCTTCCTCCCTCCCTGCCATGTGCCAGGCACTGTGCAAAGTGTCAGCACATATGGAAATCAATTCCCTTGGTGAAATGTGAAAAACTCCCCATCACTTGGAAATGTTCACACAGAGAGCAGAGATCACAGATCAGAGATGATGCAGAAAGATGCCAGCAGAAAGCAGCAAGGGGTTAAAACAAAAGACCTCTGAAGTACCAGAGATTCTCATCCTACAATAAGAACCAACCTGATCATTATTTATTCATTTCCATCCACCTGAGATGTAAGGGGAAGCTACAAGTTGCAAGGTGATTTACAAATACAGGCATCCCTAATCAAGTTCCTGAAAATGTTTTGGGTAGCCAGTTTATGGACAGTGCAAACCTATATTCCATTATTTTAAATAGGAAAACAAAGACGTGTTGCTGTCCATCCAAAGACCCCAGCCAGTCCCCCCAAATATCTATCTACCTATCTACGTATCTATCTATCTATCTATCTAAACAATCCAAATAAATGTGAACATAAAATATTTAACACTCCAATGACCCAACAAACTGAAGGAATACATCGGTGGGTATATTTACTCTACGAAGCAAGTTCAGTCTCGGCACCTACACCCCAGTCATCTCCACAACGATCATTTATGAGCCCACTGTGAGCTGAGCAGGTGCCGTGCTAGGCACTGGGCTACAGTGACTGCTGAACCAGGCGAAGCCCCACTCTCAAGAACCTTACAGTCTAGCAGAGGTGGACACCAACTAATGTTAAAGACCAGGAAGAAAATAAAATAGGGTAACAGTACTGGTTCTCTAGCTTTAGTGGGCATCAGAATCACCTAGAGGGCTGTTAAACACAGATTGCTGGGCCCCGACCCTAGAAGTTCTGATTCTGCAGGTCTTGGGTGGGGTCCAGTTAGAAATTAGCATTTCTAACTGGGGACCACACTGAGAGCTGAAGATTCAAAGAGTGAGATGGACTTTGCCCACCCATGGGGATTCTGAAGACAGAGCAAGGGGGTCACAGCTGAGGCATACAGGTGGCCTCTAGAAGTGAAGAATGGTCCTTAACTGACACTCAGCCAGGAAATGGCACCTCAGTCCTCCAACCCCAAAGACTGTACTGTGCCAATAACTTGAATGGTCAAGGGGACAGATTCTCGCACAGAGCCGCCAAAAAGGAACACAGCCCTGCTGACACCTTGATGTGAGCCCAGTGAGGCCCGGGTCAGATTTCTGACAGATGGAACTGTAAGATTAATAAATTTGTGTTGTGTTCAGCCACTAGGTTTGTGGTGATTTGTTTCAACAGTAATAGAAAATGAATACACCAACCTCAGAACTGGTACGTGGCAGAGCAGCATCTAAACCCAGGTCTGAGCTCTTAACCACAGTTAAACTCTCTGGTGGGGAAACTTCTTGTGAATTCAGCTTCTGAAATAAATTGGTTAACAAAGGCCACCAGAGAAGAGATTTTACATCGGCGACGTTGCCACAAGATTCACAGATGCCCAGGAGTATGGTTTCTGTTCCTGGGAACCTGGAGCCTTAGAGGCTGATAAACTTTAAGGCTAGAAGTATTCTCAAAAATTAAACCCAACGTTCCTACTTTATAGGAAATTAATGGAGGCCCCAGGGGATGAAATTACCTGTTCCCAAGGCAACAGGTTAGTTGCAAAGACACACTGGGTGGATCTTGCTTCTATTTACCAGGGGCCAGTAACTCACAAGTAACTTAACATTACCTGGAGGCCAGTAGTGTTAGTGGCTTGGGGCTTTGCCTCCTTATCACCTTGTACACACACAGCCAGGCAAGCTGAGAAGATCACTGATCTTACACAAAGATCACTCAGCTCAGAGAAGTCATTACATCAGCAAGTAGAGACAAACAGAAAGCCACCATCATAATGAACAGCCCCTCCCAGCTACTCTGAGGTGCCAGAGACAACCATCTCAGAACTCTCTAAACTACACAAATCGGAAGCTTCCTCAACAAGGAAGGGGCTTCCTTGCACTTTGTCCCAGGAACTCAAGTCTCTAGTTCTCCAAAGAGGGCCCTTGTCAGACAGCTTCGTCACGGCCCTGCCCTTTGAGATTGTACATGCAGAGCCAACTGTGTAGTGAAGATATTTCACAAGATATAGGGGGTAGTAATAACATGTCCTCCGCTTTGGAAAATCTCAAGCACCTCTGGGCTTGGTTTTGTTTATGGCGTTTTTGTTTGTGAGGTTCTTCTGGAGCTGGCCCAGAATTTTTAATGCATTTCTTTTCAAGAGCTTGTACCTGCAGCTGTCAAAGCTGAATTCCATTAGACACCCGCTCTCCACACTCTTAACATCCATTTGTATTTGGACTTCTACCTTACAAGCTACTCAGCATAATGAGGTGTTTTCTTTATAGTTTTCCGTTTGAAAATACAGAAGCCATAGTTTCACACATTTGGTCCGCAGTCAGGCACCTCCCTCAATTAACATTCTGAGCTGTATGCGCCTTCCTTAGAGAACTGGGAGTAAGCTGCCCCCAGCGGGGAACATGGGTACTGAAACATTAACAGCCACATTTGTTCTCCACTTACCAGGTGCGCACAGAGCCCTTTCCACGAATTATCTCATTTAGTCCTTATGACACCCTAAGAAGTAAGGCCTGTTATTTTAGCAATAAGAAAATGAGGTGAAATAGCATGCTCAGGATTACGCAGCCAGTAAGAGCAGAGCCAAGACTCAAACTGGTGCCAAGCCCAGGCCCTTGACCACAAATGAACTTCATCACTTCTCTGCAAGCAAACCATGTGTCAAATTGTACTTATTTTAGGAGCATTCCAGAGCCATCATCACCGACAGATGAAGCTAGACAACGGAGAGCAGGGTGGTAGGAAAGAGCTGTTTCCCTGATCTGTGATTCTCAGAATTGTACGCAAAGTAATCTTCGGATTATCTCGCCTGTATTTGAGGTCTCTCCCTCCTTTTCAAGAAATGTCTGTCATCACAAGCAACCTTGATATGGTGTGGGCTATGTCTCTAGGTTTGTAAAATGTATGGGCTGATTTGTTTAGAATGAAATAGAATTATTGCAGTTGAGAGTGGTGGGCAGGTCTCAGCTGGAGCACCCTGATGTCCTCAAAAAACTGGCCAAGAACAGGATTTTTAAAAGAATCAGCTGGCCACGGCAGGAGGCACTTTCAAAGTGGACATGAGGCATTATAGGAAGGAAGGAAAGCACTGGTCAAAAGGAAAACCGGAGGAAGCCTGAGCCAGAGCCTTCACTAGGTGGCAACCAGGCCGAATCGCTATTTCACAAAGACTCCGAGGGCACGGACGAGACCCGAGTTTCGGAAGTCACACAACTACTGCCAGGGTGAGTCACAAACCCCAGCTCTTCTCCGTGTGAGTTCCGGGATAAGGGGTGAAGCCACATACGTCAGAGGAGAAATGGAACGTTACCTGGTACATTTCCAGGATCCATGGAAATAACCACTACTTAACGTTTCCTTAAAAGTCTGCCGTCAGACTCTACGAAGGGTGCGGCCCAAGCTGGCCCAAGCAAACTAAAATTGGACTTAAAATGTCTAAGTCACGACCCCACCCTGCTGTTTAAAATTCAAAATTTAAACCTCCAGAGGAAGAGAAGAATGTCCATAACTTCCAGGGATGGCATTAACCTCCTTTCAAGGTGCGATGCGATTTCTTTTCCCTAAACTGCAAGAGCTTCCCTTCAGGTTCAAATTTCGAAACAAATACTCCCAGGGGAATGGAGGGCAGGGCCCGCGGAATGGGGGGTGTTTGGGAAAGCGCGCCCGCTCCCCCCTTCTCGTTGGTCGTATACAAAGGAATCGCGGGGAGGCTGCGGGCCGCGGGCGGGGGGAAGGGCGCCGGATCTCGCCGTCCCCGGGCGCGGAGGCCGGCGCAGGGTGGGCACGGCCCTCTCGGACCCTCCAAACCCCCCAGTCCCGCGATGGCAGGGGCCCGGGCCCAGCTGCCCGTGGGCGCATGCGCCGGCCCACATCCCCGAGTGCCGGTCCGGGAGCGCGGCTCCTCTCCCCTCCCGGCCCCCAGACCTCACCTTCCAGCCCCAGTCTTCCGCTTCTGCGCGGGTACGCCTGCTCGGGCCGTCCAGTCCCTTTTTATTGCCTCGGCTGGGGCGGGCTCCGCCTCCTCCCGCCGGCCCCACCCCGCCCAGGCTCCGGCCTGGCCCTGCGCGCCGCAGTTTGCCAGCGAAGGTCACCCGACCCGGCGCAATTGCGGGCTCCAGGCCCCGGTGCAGAAAAAGACCTGTGGCCAGGACTAGATTAAGACCTTTATGGTAAAACACTGAAAACGGAAGGTTTATGATGTTCTTCCTCCGATTTGTTATCGAAAACCAAAACAATATGAAACTCCAAGACTTATGAATTTTCCTCCTTTGTTGAAAAAAATATGAAAATGTTTTTCAAAATGTTTGTGTGCCCTTGCCAAGCTCCCAATTGGCCCGGCTGTCGGTTTAGCCAGCCTGGCTGCAGCCTGAGGCTCCTTTCTGCTCTCGGGCTCTGGTAGCCTCCAAGTACCCTTCAGCCATAGTCACTTCTGTGACTTGTTTGGAACCAAGATGAAACTCTGCTGTGGGTTTTTTTGGGGGGGGGGCGGCGTGCCCTGCAGCTTGTGGGATCTTAGTTCCCCGACCAGGAATGAAACCCACGCCCCCTGCATTGGAAGCCGGGAGTCTTAACAGCTGGACCGCCATGGAAGTCCCTAGAACGTTATTTTTAGGTGAAGATGTAATCTGAAGTTTCTGGTTATCACTTTGTCACTACGCACTGCAGAACCGGCTTAAAGAGCGCCATACAAGGGGGAGTGGGAAAAGCAGGCCAAAAGTACAGGTCTTTCTCCAAGAGACTGACCTCTGTTGGGACTGTGAGACTCTTTGAGGATCAGGGTAAGAAGGTATTGTATCTCAGGACTGCTCATGTTGAATCGGGAGCGGAGGAACCCATGACAAAGTTCAAGCAGGGGAAATCATATGACAACTGATCATGACACATGCCTTCTACCATGATCCTCTGATGGCTTTGGGATGTCAGGGAATGAATTTCATTTGGTGGTGCCTTAATCTTGGTTTTTCTCTATACAAACAGGATTCTCAAATCAGAAAGATTTGCTTTGATATTTAAAGTGTGTCTGCTTAAATCAGCTAATACATGTGTTTCCTATGATAGCTTGTTTACAAAGCTCTTCCACATGCATTTTCTATGCATCCTATAAGCTCTTCCCTCCTTTAAACTCTCTTGGGTTCTGAGATGCCACTCTCTCCTGGTTTTCCGTCCAGTTCCTTGACCTTTCGGTCTTGAGATTCTTTTCCATTACCCTCTCATAATGTGGTGTTGCCAGGGTTGGACTGAGAACCATGGCTGTATGTTTTCCCTGGGAGACTATAGTGCACCCACTGTTTTACCTTGGGAATACGGTTGGCCCTCCATATCTGTAGGTTCGGCCAACCAACTGCAGAATATGCAGTTACCAAGGGCTGGCTGTATTACACCATTTTATATAAGGGACTTGAGCATGTTTTGGTATCTGTGGCGTTCCTGGAACAAATCCCCTGCAGATACCGAGGGATGACTGTATGTATGTTTGCAGATGATTTGCAAATCTTTATTCTCCAGTCCCGACCACTCCCTGGATCTTCATATTCATATCCAACTGATTACTGGACAACTCCATTTGTATGTCCCACAAACACCTTGAACTCAAAATGTGTCCAAATCTGAACTCATATCCAATGTTCCACTGCTTTTCCTGCAATTTTTTTTCATAAATGAAGCCCCGTACCTGGAATCAACTTCTATTTCTTCCACTCCCACACATGCAATCACCAACTCCTGCCTATTTTATCATTTAGCTACTTCAATTTCATCCTCTCTTCACTCTACTCCTACTGATACTGCCCTAATTCATGCCTGTAGCATGTCTTACTTGGGCCATTACAATTCCTTCATACCAGGTTTCCAGGCTGCCCATGTTAATACCTGCATCTCTTGCCCCTTCTCTACTTATCCACCTGCTGGAGACCTGGCTGGTTTACCTCTCTCCAGCCTTATGATTGACTTTTTACTTTCCATTTAATTTTTCCCTTTTCTCATCATCCTTCCTGGAATACAATATGACTGCAGTTGCTATCTTGCAGTCATGAGGTGACCTTAAAGGTTAAAGTCTGCTACGAATGGTAGAACAGGATGATGGAAGGAACCTAGAATGTTGACACCATTGGGCCACCTTATCAGTCCTGAGCTAGTTACCTCCTACTTTTCACAAGAGAAAAAAAAAACCCTAAGCTATTTAAGCTCCGGTTTATTTACATATCTGCCTCTCCTGATACATCAAGCTTCAGACAAATGAGTAAAAGATAAGTGGTGTTCTGAAGGGATCTAGGAGCCAGAAATGGGCTTCGCTCCACCAAAAGCATAGTCTGACCAACTGTTAGATCCCTTTTCTGTGTGAATACACATTCTTGCCAATGAAATAAAACACCTGAGGTTGTTATCAACTAATCAATCACACCTTAGTATGAACTAGAGACCATTCATTCAACATACTAAGAGAATGAATTCTGATGGAAGGATAAGCAAGCCTGAAGCATTCTGAGGAGCAAGGATTGGATGGGGTGGCAGGGAGATTTGGGACATCATGAGTAGTCTGGGAACTGAGAGAAGAGAGGCCATTCTGAAAAAAGAAAGATGCAAAGAATGGCAAGGTATCCTGGCGCCAGCTTTAACTTCCAACGTTAACTAGTTTTAATTAAATCATTGATTTACTGGGGAAGTTTATTTTTCAAAAAACCAGTGGGTTAATTAAAAAAAAGGATAGGGCTTCCCTGGTGGCGCAGTGGTTGAGAATCTGCCTGCCAATGCAGGGGACACGGGTTCAAGCCCTGGTTTGGGAAGATCCCACATGCCGCGGAGCAACTAGGCCCATGAGCCACAACTACTGAGCCTGCGCATCTGGAGCCCGTGCTCCGCAACAAGAGAGGCCGCGATAGTGAGAGGCCCGCGCACCGCGATGAAGAGTGGCCCCCGCTTGCCGCAACTAGAGAAAGCCCTCGCACAGAAACGAAGACCCAACACAGCCAAAAATAAATAAATAAATAAAAATTAAAAAAAAAAAGGATAGGCATAATAGATTTGGGAGCCTATTTAAAAAGAAATAAGCAGGAAAAACTACTTACTCCACTTCAGAACATTTTGACATGTGCCAGTATGAAAGACTAAGTTTGCCTTCATGGTCCCTGATGGCAGCTGCTTAATCCTGTATATACCTCCCTCTTCCTACAGTTTTCCCTACTAAAGAACTGTTCCTGGGGGAATTGCAAGGTGGAGTACATGACAGAGTATCGTCAAAACCAGGAAATGACTTTGAATGGGCCTCTGGCAATAGGCCAATGAGTTTTGATCTCATCTTCCATCTTAAGAGCAAAGGCTTATTAATATTAGTTTATGGGAAATAGGCAATTATACAAAATACAGGATCGGAACCAAAATATGTCTTCAAAATGTGAGTTTTTGACACTTGGAGGATTTCATTCCAAACTCTCAATTATATAATTACAAAAAAATCCATGTTTTAGGGAAACAGACTTAATCTTAACTTAAAATTCATGTCACTTATCACAAAGTTAGACAGTCAAGTATATAGAGGGGAAACAAAACAGAAGCAGTATTTCCAAATTTAGACTACATGAGATATTGTGAAGAATCTTTTGTTAATAAACAACACAATACATACTTTTACACACTACACTTCAAAAATGATGCATCTGTGAACAACGTGATAAAGGTCATAGTGTTGAAGACTTTAAATTCAAGGTTGGCAGAGTTGAAGACTAAATTCAAGATCAAAGTCATACTGATAGACTTTAAATTCAAGGTTGTTGTGATGAAAACTCTAAATTTAAGGACAGATTGTCTAAGAAAGGACAACTAGCATTCAAGCTATTTAGTCAATTAGTTCCCTGTGAGTACAAAATATATAGGACTCACTAAATGGATTAGCCTAATTACAAATTCTGTTCATTTCTAAATAACTTATAAGTCTTTTCACAGAATCATTCAGTCACACAGTTTCTCTCTATCCTTGTGTAGGTATTTCTGCTTCATTTTAAATCCTTATTCTACTCCCTCCCATTTCCATATTTTTATAAGTATAAAATATCTTTAAACAAAAAATGTCTGTTCCTTAGCTGCAGAACTATTCTCCCACTGACTTCAAGAAGAGGAAAAAAAGATTCCCATTTCCTCCTCTACCTCAAAAACACTAAGCAAACTCAAACCATCCAGTTCCTAAAGTAGTGTCATATAGAACCCAGGTCCTGGCACAATATTTCATGCTAGTTTTCCTTCTATAAGCTGAGAACAATTTAGTTATTTACATTACTGAGAAATCTATTTAACAGGCTGATTCACCCCAGGGCTTCCATCAGCAGAGGCTTGCTAAAAAAGGCGAGAGCAGCGGCGTCTTCGAATGGGAACATCAAAGACTCTCCTCCGTCTCTCCTCCTCGTCATCTTCATCAGATTCATCCATATCTGCCGAATCATCATCATCGTCTTCCTCCTCCTCCTCCTCTTCTTCTTCTTCCATCTCTTCATATTCATCAGGACCCATTTCCTTGAAAGAGAAAACAATCTTTTGATAAGAACTTCCATCAGTTTTTTTACTCTTATTTAATATAAATTCTCATTTACCTACAATCTAAACAACTGGGCATGCCAAATATGAATTTTTATAGACTTCTCAGAGAGTGTTTATAGATTTTTAAAATAGAATTTTATAGCCTTTTATACATTTTCATAATGCACATGCTGATGCAAATTCTAGAGTATATATTCTATCACAAGTTTTAAAATGCTCAATGTGGTTTTAATGGTAAATATATTTCATCAATATAGTACTTATTTTTTACATGGTGGTTGGTAATTCACACAATGTAGCAAACAGACCACTCCTAACAACCCAAGATAAAATTTTACTGAACTTATTAGTGTATTGAATAACAATTCTTTATTAACCTACATGCTTACAGAAAAGAGGATCTGAAAATATTACTAAGGTATGACCTCTACTGGTAAGTTTTATGTACTGTCAACAGGAGGTCTAAGAGATTTCTGTTGAGCTCCTGGTATAAAGACAATCAGCATCGTTAGACTCTGCTTTTAAATTAATTTGTTGAAGGCTCTCGGAATAAGGCAGTAGTGATGTTGAACATCCAATATCTGAACATCTCTTGGGAACTTCAGTTCCTTTTAAGCAGTGTCTCTAATTGAGTCTTGACCCATTCTGCTATTGGTTTTCTCTCTCATACATTTGAAGACTCAGTGAGAGGACCTACTGTATTGGACAGAATTCTGAAGGGCAAGGAGGACCTAGCTGGTAATGTGGGAAGTATTGGGAAACTTGGGATGTGATGGCAGCAAAAGTCCTTCCAACAAGGCTTTTATGGCATTGCATATGCAGCATCCCACTACCCCGTGATCGAGTCTCTAACCACTCTCCCCTGTTCACTGCCCTCCAGCTACACTGGCCTCCGTGCAGTTCTTCAGACATACCAAGCACATTAGTGCTTCAGCACCTCTGTACTTGCTGTTCTTCTGCTTGGAACACCCTTCAACCACACATCCACCCAGCTCCCTCTACTTCTTTCAAGTCTGAACTCAAATGTCACCAAGGCCTTCCCTGACACATCTGTCTATCAGAACAACCCAACAACATACTTCTTAGCTCCCTTACTCTGAGTTTTCTCCAGAGCATGTATTACTACTTGACATAGTGAGGCATGTGTATTTGCTACACTTTGTCTCTTCCAACTAGAATGTAAATTCCAAGCCAGAGATTTTTTTTTTCATCTCCTCAACTTTCTTCTTTTTTTATTTTTTTATTTTTATTGAGGCATAATTGACATACAACATTATATTAGTTTCAGATGTACAACATAATGATTCAATATTTGTATACATTCCAAAATGATCCCCACAATAAATCTAGTTAACATCCATCACCTTACATAGTTACAGGGCTTTTTTCTTGTGATGAGAACTTCTAAGATCTACTCTCTTAGCAACTTCCAAATATGCAGTACAGTGTTATTAACCATAGTCGCCATGCTGTACATCACATCCCTGAAGGCAGAGATTTTGATTATATCGTTCACTGCATTTTCCCCAGCACCTAGTAGGTACTCAATAAATATCTGTTGAGCAAGCAAATTAATTAACGTGGGGGAAAGGAAATGTCCTTTAGAATTTGTCAAAGGAACTGTCACTTGGGATTTATTATAACACTAACAACAACAATCAGAGAAAATATACATAAATATATTTCATGACTTTTATCTTTTGATTTTTTTTAATGTGGGAAATAAAGACTTTAAAATTCAGTAGAAGGTACAAAAGGGGGAGAGGATTAAAGCTTAGGAAATTCTGAAACATTAAATCCAGGTAGTATGATTATTAATTATCTTAAGGAAAAAAACAGAGAAACTGTTAAATCAATGTAGCTAAAGAGGGAGATTGCTGATGATCTCAGACAAAAGTGTACATATACAAACAGTAGATGGAAAGAGGAACACACAGACAAGAATGGAAATAAATAAGCAGCAGGAGCCTCTAACGTGTCCAAAAACAAACTACCTAGACCAAGAAAAGGCTTAAGACCAACCAAAAAATGTTTTATAGCAACATTCAAAGTATAAAGCAAAAGGAAGTATTAAGTATGATAATATATGGTTAGTGGACAAATAAGGGGAACAACTCAACGTCCATATCAAGAAAACTAATTTTTAAACAGGAAAGGTACAATACAAATAAACACAATACAAATACAATCCCCACTGCCTCTTTCATGTTGATTAGAAATAAGTCCAGAATTCTCATTTCATTTTATTGAGTTCTCATCCTCGAGAAAGAGGAAACATTTTCCACAAGGCAGATCAAGATTTTATATGCTTCTTTGTGGTTGGGAGGAAACTAAAACTCTAAGTAAGAACATAGTTAAGAGAGGGTTGAACATGTAATGAGTTTATTATTGTAATTTGAAATTATAAATTTAAAAATTTAAAACTTTAAAAAAGGAGTAATATTATAAAACTTCTCAGTTTTAATTTTTAACATGATAAATGTCATATAACCCATATAAGCAAGAGTTCTTTGGAGTCCTCAATAACTTCTAAGAGCTGAAGGGGATCATGAGACGGAAAAGTCTGAGAACTACTGTCCTTAAGTAAAGACTATTCTATCCCCACCCTAACAAACATTAAAAACAAGCCTCAACAGGATCGACTGACCCAATAGTAACTTAACTACACAAACTACCTGTGCAAACAAATGTCAACACTCTTTACACTTTAGGTCAGGAATATATAGCAACTTTAGGGCAAGGAATATTGCCATAGATAGAGATTTTATAACAATAAAAGAAGCACTTCATTAAAAACACGTAACAATCCTAAATATATTTGCGTATAATTAAAATACATGAAGCAAATTAAAAAGAATAAAAATTCAGAATTAAAAAAATAGACAAAACTGTAATTATAGTTGGAGATTACAACAATCATCTCTCAGAGAACACACACACATACAAAAGATCAGTAAATATATAGAAGACTTGAAAAATAGTCAACCAATTTGACTTGCCATTTATAGAATTAATATTCCCCCAAATATCAGAATATACATTCTTTTCAAATACACAAGGATCATTTACCAAGATAGACCATAATGCTGGGCCATAAAACATTTAAAAAGATTGAAATTATACACAGCGAGTTCTCTAACCATAACAAAACTAGAAATCAATAACCAAAAGGTAACTGGAAAAGCTCCAAATGTTTGGAAATTCATACATTTCTAGAAAAGACATAGATCAAAATTAAATTACAAGGGAAATCTGAGAATATTTTGAATTAAATGTTAATGAAAATGATGCATCAAAATTTGTGAAATGTAGCTAAAACAGTGCTTAGAGAGAAGGTCTAAAATCAATAATTTAAACTTCCACCTTAAGAAGTAAAAAAAAAAGCAAATTAAACCCACAGTAAGTGGGAGAGAAATAAAGATAACTCCAGAAATCAATGAAACAGAAAATGAACAAATAGAGAGAAACAGTGAAACCAAAAATTGTTCCTTTAAATAATCAATAAAAGTGACAACCCCCTAGCTAAGTTGATGAACAAAAGAGAAGATGTACATTACCAATATTAAGAACAAAACACTACATGTAACTATAGCTCTTACAGCCATTAAAAGCATATCAAGGGAATACTGCAAATAACTTTTATGGAAATAAATTCAACATTTAGAACAAATGGACAAATTCCTTGAAAGACACAAAATTACCGAAAGTGAAACATGAAACAAAATATGAATATTAAAGAAATAAAATTCATATCTCAAAACGTTCCCACAAGAGAAATCCAGCCCAAGATGACTTCACTGATAAATTGTATCAAACATTTAAGGATGATACCAATCTCATACAGAAATGGGGCTAGTCAAAAATGGAAGACTGTTACAGGAAGTAGCAAATTCACAGTATTGGAAATATACCACTGGGAGGGAAGCTAAACTTCACTTCCAAACCCAGGCTGTAGATTCTTTTCACCAGAAATACCACAATTATAATGGCCTAAAGTCTCATCATCATCTTTCTCTTTCCAAACTGGAGTTGGGAATGTATCCGCTCTAAGTTAGATCAATATCATGTCTATCTTCCCAGACTTATGTTAGACCCACCCATCAGGGTCATCCCAGGAGCTAGAGAGCTTTTTTTGAACATTTGACACCTATGACTTGATTATATTCTGGGTATGCAATTCATAATTTATTCCTATTGTATAACTCAAGTGTCATAATTTTCCTTAATCATTTTATAGCCTGTAAGATTGGGGTTACCGCTATACCTGTCACCCTAGAAATGAGATTTCAAAAATACAACTAGTTGACTTACGAAATGATCCCAAAGAGAGACTACTAAAAGTGCAAGTCTACCCATTAAATCTTCTTTGTAATGATTTTATAGGATATTTGTGTTATTTTTAAAAATTGGGAGTTCTAGCAAAACCACTGTAAGAAATTGCTTCCCCAGTCTTAATGAAATGAAATAAAGGCGATTCTAACTGGTCTAGTGTGGTGATTCTCATTAGGCAACAAAACTGTTTTTGGAAACTGGAAAAGACACTGAAACTTTGAAACTAATAACTACTTTATATGATATTGTAATGGTGGATACATGTCATTATACATACATTCAAACCCACAGAATATGCAACACCAAGAGTGAACCCTAATGTAAACTGTGGACTTTGGGTGATAATGATGTGTCAATGTAGGTTCACCAGCTGTAACAAAGGTACCACTCTGGCAGGAGATATTGATGATGGGGGAGTCTATGCATGAGTTGAAGCAGAGGGTATATGGGAAATCTCTGTACCTTCTGCTCAATTTTGCTGTGAATCTGAAACTGCTCTAAAAAATAGTCTATTTAAAACAAACAAACAAATAAAAACAACAACAAAAACATAATAGTAGAGTTACTCTGATTGAAGAATCTGGAGCCTAGTTTACTTACTGTCCACCCCCCCCCCAACATATTACCACATCTCCCCCTCCCCCCAAAGATATTTCCCTCAAAATCTCTCGGGTTCTCTGAAATACCATTTACAACCTATCTGCCTGGGTAATCAACAAAGACCTTCTGTGGAGTTCATTCTACAAAGTCATGAAAAATCAGCACCAGAGGAAAATTTAACCTACCAATCGAGCTATAGACACCCTGAATGTCGGACATGCCATATGGAATCGGGGAATGGCAACATTAAAGATCTTGTCTTTAAAGTAAAGGAAATGGAAGGTATAATATCCTTCCATATAGCCTGATGTTGTAGAGAATGTGGTACAACTTGTGTATTCATATACCCGGCCTGGGCTGATGATTGGAAATTCACCTGCAGAGAAAACAGTAACAATAAATTAAAGTATAATATTTAGTTCTTCATTATAGCAAACACGATATGTCCTCTTTAAACTATATTAAAGAAAATGCATAATTAGAAAAAAATCTAAAAGGAAATATAACAAAATGTTAATATTTTGGGATGGGATTATGAGTATTTTGACATTTTTTTGTACTCTCCTAATTCCCTATAGTGTGTTGGGGGGTGGGGGGGGTGATATCCAGTAGAATGAAAATTAAAAAAGGAGAGGGGGGCTTCCCTGGTGGCGCAGTGGTTAAGAATCCACCTGCCAATGCAGGGGACACGGGTTCGAGCCCTGGTCCGGGAAGATCCCACATGCCGCGGAGCAATGAAGCCCGTGCGCCACAACTACTGAGCCTGTGCTCTAGAGCCCGCGAGCCACAACAACTGAGCCTGCACTCTAGAGCCCACAAGCCACAACTACGGAGCCAGTGTGCTGTAACTACTGAAGCCCGTGTGCCTAGAGCCCGTGCTCTGCAACAAGAGAAGCCACTGCAATGAGAAGCCCGCGCACCGCAACGAAGAACAGCCCCCACTTGCCGCAACTAGAGAAAGCCCGTGTGCAGCAACGAAGACCCAACACAGCCAAAAATAAATAAAATAAAATTAATTTATAAAAAAATAATTTAAAAAAAAAGGAGAGGCATTGAAGACACAATCTTTAAGACAATGGTAATAAAAAGTGTCACATATTCTAGTTCAAACAGAGATAAGGATAATCTAAATGTTTAAATGTAGCAAGAGACTAAAACATAAAACTCTGAAGATGCATCTTAAGCATTTAGCCCAGACAAAATGGCAGTCACAAGGGAAAGGTTTTACACCAATAGACGAAACGACAGAAAAAGAATTACAGCTTTAATAAAATTCTTTAATATCCAGGAAAAATTCCTTAAAAAGACACGTAGAATATGAATCTATTTGTGGCAATTAATTAAAACAACTTCAATTTAAACTGAATTCTACATATGCTTAGGACCAATAACAAAAGCACATAGCTTAAATAATATTATTTTCCTGAAGTACACATAGAAAACGTGAAGAATCTGAGGTCTCAGAAACTTATGATAATCATAATTTTTTTAAAAGCCAAATGTCAATGGTAATCAGAGGCTAGAGATGATTGAAATCAAAAAACAATAAAATCTGTGCTATTAAGTTTAACATTTCTCCTGAAATTTCAGAAAGATGACCAATATGAAATTTATTTTTTCTTTCTGCCATACACCCTGTAACCCTACAGAATATGATAATGAATAATTATCCAGCTAACAAAATAAAGCAGTTAAGAAGGAAAAGCAAGAAACCCGTGTGATCTACAGAATGGAAATTCAATCCCTGAATAATTGAGTTTGCTATAATTTTAGAAAAGTTCATGTTTCAGGTACTAAACTGATAAAATAATGACCTTTACACATTATATTTATGAAGCAAAATATTGCATTAGGAGAAGAATTCAGAATCTATGATATCTTTCACACTGAAACACAGCTATTAAAAAGATGCAGTCTTATCCACTAACTACATCATGCATTTGCCAAGCTATGTATCACATATATACTCTCCAAAATGTTTTAGAAGCAGCTGATGTATAAACCCAAATCTTGGGACACATACCAACTACTCCAGGTCCTTGAACTTCTTCCACATCACCTTTAGCATTAGTTATTCTCCAGTAGCGACTGTCTAACTGACAAGCCTTCTCAGGAAGTGCATCTTTTGACATTTCAATCCTGGAGAAGAGAATGGAGTGGTAGAGACACGTTGGTTTTTTTCTGTTTAAGAGCTACCGTATTTTGAGCTAAGCCAGTGAAAGGGATTTCTAAAGGAAATTAAGAAACCCAACCCGAAATCTGTGTAAATCATCTATTCCTGTAAGTTTGCAAAGATACTGGCCTAATTAGCTGGACTCCCCCACAGAAATGCTTTCATTCAATTTACACACTTGACTTTCATTTAGGATTAACAATAGAAAGGGCAACATAAAAATTTTCAAACACAGTGGTGACAACAATCTTTTGCTGTTAAAATAAAGACCAATGTGGGAAACACTTTCTAGAATATGGTGCCACGAAAAACTTCTGTTCTAAAAAATGGAGTCTTTTTTTTCACTACAAGGCTATACAGCCCTTTTCTCCATTAGCTTCTAGAAAGCTCAGAGCAAAATGTCACTATTTTGTGCATCCACTATTCAGTTACTGGGGTTATACCTTGACTCTGTTTTCCAATACTATTATTTCCCTCCTTTTTCTGAGACTCTGCTGACTCTTATTTTCATTTAGAATACCGTATAAGCACGTGTAGGTATTACTATTTTAAGCATATCTCAATCCTAGGCAGGATTAAATTAAACAATTAAAACAACATTCATCTGAATATGTGTAACTGGACATATCAAAGGCTTCATACAATACCAAAATCCTAGAATGCTTTCTGGTTAAGTATACATTACTATTATTTCTAGTATGTATATATGCATGTATATGTATTTTTAAAAAATATATATCATAAAGTATTTAAAAATACATCTGAAAACAAAGCATTCTTAATCCCTTAGGGCAATGAGTTATCTTTACCTCACAGTACAGAGTACTTCTAATTAAAGTGTATTTAATATTTGTTTTTTATTTAACCAAATCCAGGGCTTGCTCAGCACTATGTCTAATATACAGGCTGTACTCAATAAATATTTATTACACTTTTAATTAAATATAGACAGGCAAGATAAAACTGAAATGCATGGTTTTATCTTGGGCAATTTCATAGCTTTCAGAACGCATTATAACTCTAATACTGACCTTTCATGATGATTACAGCTTAGTGGTCCACCTCTCAAAGTACCTGGCACAATACTTATATTTGAAGAAATAACTTAAAGGTTGATACAAACTCAAGGTGCTTTACAAACACTATATTGTAGAAAATTTGTTTGTTATCCACCTACCTCCACACTTTAGCAAGAAGCTGCCTTTCAGAATGTGTTTTTATACCACGTCAAATGGGGTGATAACAACACATCCATAAGATACATCCCAAAAGGTGACCCCATTTAAAATTCTCACCTGATTCGGTATGTGAAGAAATAGTGGGGTGGATGTACAGAGCTAAGTTCTGGCAGAAACGATGTGGAAACTGAAACTGTAATATCCCCAGTCGTTGCTACACACTCTGCATCATGAACATATCTAGGTAATTTTAAAAAATTAAACATTTTTTAATCAACAAACGTCAATTCTGTAAGATAAAAGATTTAAAGACACAATGCAAAATAGTTTATATTTTACTTTACAATAAAAACAAATTTAAATCATATTTGGCACCTTAAAGGTATAGTTATTAAGCTTAAAAGAACAAACAATCTAGAAAACCTTGAAGACTCTTAATCAATAATGATAGCAGTCAAGGTTCAACGACCAGTGGTTCAAATAATGGATCAGTAACTAACCTGGAAACTAAAAAGAGCTTATCTCAGTCTTCAGAGCTAAGGAAACTTTTGGAACATCTGAAAACCCAGCTATGCCCTATACACAGTGACTCTGACAATAAAAATGTGTTAGTATTGTTATTCTAGAGGCCTTTAATGTGTAATTAATGTATCATTTCTGCCAACTGGGCTACTGTGAACCAACCTCTAATTCCATCTATAATACCTGAATGTTCCATTTAGAGATAATGACTAATATTTTCCAGGAGCTAATAGTTACTGACTTGCTATTCGCAGTAAATCTGTTATTGGCAACAGCCTCCCCCTCCACTGCAAAAAAAAAAAAAAAAACTATGTAACTACTATAAAGCCACAGCTTCTAAATCAAAATCAGTTTTTTCTCTTGATTCTTCCAGATGAAAAAAATACTGGCTGTTCAACTGTTTGGATGTTTTGGCTTTAAAGTGAGAATAAAATAGTGAGATTTAAGATGAGAGGTTCTGTTATTAACCCTCGTGGGAAACTTCAACTCATGATCTGTAACTGATGTTTTTTTCTGATTTATAATCATTCCACTCCAAAAAGCCCCAAGTGAAATACCTGAAAATTTGGTCTCTGATGATAGGGAAGCCACCTGATACAACATTGTTGACATAAGAAGTAAACCAGTCAGTAAAAGTAGCACCTGTAAAAAAGGAAGGGGAAAAAAAAGAGAAAAGGACAAATAGTTTTTTTAAATTTATACAGGAAACAAGGGAAAAAACGACAATTTCTCTATGCTTAATAGTGATATCTAGTGATATCAAAACTAGAAACATTTATATATACCATTCTACTAATCCTTTATAAGGTAAATTTCCTCAGTTCTATCAATCTTATTCCAAACTACCTTGCTAGGGAATCCTCCGACTACCTTCAAACTACTTTTTACACTTAAAACGAAATAGTTGACTTTTAAACTTTAATTTGTTCTGGTACAAGAATGAAAAGCCTTCTGTCTATAATTTCTGGAACATATAGAACAAAGGAGATATAGCTATGTCTAGGAAGAGACTACAGAAAAAGTATCAGCACCTATCCTCAGATGATCAGGGTACATCCCTGGTCCAGGCACATCCTGACTCATGCACAGAATTCTGGCAGAAGCCAGGCTCAGTCTGGACATCTAATAGGGATATAGCACTGTGGAGTTCTGGGCATCAGGCCAATCCCAAAGTAGCCCAGTTGCGTTACTACAGATTCAAATGTACAGCGGTCCTCCATATTCTCAGTGCCCAGCTCAAAGCAGAGAAGAATGACTGGGATAGTCCAGTCCAGACCATATATCCATGACCTAGTGATTGGATCAATAACAAGTATTTACATGAATTATGTTGCCTCTTGTAGGTAATACAACATAACTTTCTCAGACCCCCATCATTTACTGTTAATACAGCTCAGTGCCTAGCACATACTAGTCCCTTAATCAATGTTGTTCAATGAATTTCTTCATAATCTTGTTTCTATTAACCCAGTTCCTGCACTCTGCCACAGTGAAAGTCAGATGCTAAATTTATAGTATGTATTTACTTATAATTCTATTTAGGGAATGATTGAAGATACAATTTAAGCTTGAGTCTGAGAATATACAGCTTTAAAATTTTAAAGGTATCAACTGACAGAAGGTAAACTACAATAGTTTACTCTTTTTTCAATGTCTATTAATGGCCCACTCTGACCCTTTATTTATTAAATGCTACTTTATTCAAATGATCACTGATCATCTTCTATCCACTTTGAGCTAGATATTAAGGGGCCACATGAATGTTATTAAAATTCATAGAAGGTACAATTTTCTGTTTTGAGAACTAGCAGTTTCCCTGCAGAGTTTAAAAAATCATTTTGTAAGTTTCATGAACTAAAATGTTATGTAAGAAAAAAGAAATTTCTTATGATTTACATTAAAAAACAAATTGGCATGGTGTATTTTAATGTGCCTTAATTTATTACAACACATACCAAAGTGTGTTCTTTAAAATAAGGATAAAATTTTCCAGCAGCCTTCACCACTAAACTTATCTGCACATAGATTCCAGTTTTCTTAAATATGTATTAATAATGCACTGGATATCAGGAGATTCCATCTTATGTTTTACAAAAAATTCCAAGAAAGTCAAATTTAGCTGAATTAAGATGTAATTTATATGTTCTACAGTAGTTTACCTTTTAAAGTAAGCCCATATCTTACAGTTCCTTTGAGAGTATTGGGGTTTTATCAAGGTAGTGTAAAGGCAGATCAGATGCTTTCTCATCTTTCCTCCCAGCACTAACTTCCCACCTCATTTCTTCCAGTGCATCTCAAATCTTTTGCTTTACTCTCTCATTCTAGGAGAAACCCCAACTCCCAGAAGAGTATTCTCAGACCTTAGTACTCTGCTGTAGTGGTGGGGTCTTCCACACCATGTCAGACCAGCACCAAACTAAGACTAAGAAACTCACAGCGCCTAGCCGGCAGCTTACCTTAGAGCTCAGGCAGCCTTTAGTTTATAAACCGAGCAGCTCCACTGGACTAGAGCCAGGACGATCATGTTCTCAGAGTACGTGCCACCCAGAGAAGCCAAAGAGGGCAGCGAGCAAGGCCGTAACCCCCAGAGGGTGCTTAACTTAGACACCATAGACCACAGGAATCAGGGTGAGCTGAACGCTAGGAACCAAGCTTAAAAGTGTTTTATAACTGACTGCATAGGGGTGAGAACTTCTTGATACTGTGAAGTATTTCACAAACCTAGAATATGCCGTAGTTTGAATACACAGAGACTTATACTCTGTTCAAGGTTCCAATTAGGAGATACAATTAAATACAGATGCCTTGGCCTGCAAGATCCTTTTACTATATAATGATGTTTAATATGTTCCAGAAATGCCTTAAAAAGCAGAATGGATAGTCAGGAAGCTTCTCTTTTTCTTCTACGTGAGCAAAATCTAAGCAAAACAAGAATGGATGAACAGCAAAGGGGTGAGCTGCTCTTGAATACAAACTGAATTGTTCTCAAAATCCTATGAGAAATACGCTTTTAAGGCCAAGAAAAACCAGGTGTGCCAAGCAGTTTATAAGGCCCAGTTTATACTGGTCTCTGAAGACTGCTGGTCTGAGGTCTCTGGTGTGACTTATCAGTATTTTACTATAGCACTGGCACCAGAAGAGAAAAAGTATAGTTATTTTATGTATCTATATCTCTAATTATGTATTAATATGATCGATGGAAAATGCATGTGTGTAAGGGAACTATATACACATTCCTAGCAGTTCTATACATTTCACTGTCCTACAGCAAAATCCTAAGAGCACAAGGTTGTATATGGCATGGCCTTCTTCCAAATGGAAACCCAAGTCAAATAAAGTACAAGGGCTCTTCTAATGAGAACCTAGTTATAGTACTTTATGAACGAGCAAGCTTTAAGAAATACAAATATAAAATTGCCAGTTGATCAAGTAACAGAAACGTTTTTACCAACTTAATTTTTTTTGACCAGAAAGAAGAGACTTTTCTCTTACCTATGATAAACATGTCAATAGCAGCTGGATTCCGAGCCATTTGGTCCTAGGTGAGAAAAAGAATATTGTAATCAAGGAAAATACATTTTACTTAATTCCCCATTGTTCACTATCTGTATCCTTCCCTGGGGACAAGACAAAACAGATACAAATAACTTAAGTGCTCTAACCAATACTCAGACATTCCTCACTTCTCAGTTTCTGCTCTTATGATTTCTATATTTAGGCTCTTCCTATTAGTTACAATGAACTAATAAATTATCCTTCAAGAAAACAATTAGGACATTAAAACCGTGATAAGACACATGGCCTATGAACCCAGAAGACAGGGTTTTGAATTCAGTCAAGGGACCTGAACAGTTCTAGATTAGTCTCTTCTCTCAGTAAATGGAGAGACCAAGTCATCATCCTACAACCTTACAGAGCTATCAAGTCAAAAATGAGATAAAAGATGTGAAAATGCTTAGAAAAAAATTAAAAGCTATGCAAGCTCTTTAAATAATTTAAATGTTATATGGAGTCACATGTCTCAGATAACTATGAAATTTTTTTTAAAAAATAAATTTATTTATTTATTTATTTTTGGTTGCATTGGGTCTTTGTTGCTGCACACGGGCTTTCTCTAGTTGTGGCGAGCAGGGGCTACTCTTTGTTGCGGTGCACAGGCTTCTCATTGTGGTGGCTTCTCTTGTTGTGGAGCACAGGCTCTAGGAGCGCAGGCTTCAGTAGTTGTGGCACGTGGGCTCAGCAGTTGTGGCTCACGGGCTCTAGAGCGCAGGCTCAGTAGTTGTGGCGCATGGGCTTAGCTGCTCCGCGGCATGTGGGATCTTCCCGGACCAGGGCTCGAACCCGTGTCTCCTGCATTGGCAGGTGGATTCTTAACCACTGTGCCACCAGGGAAGTCCCTGAAAAATATTTTCTATTTAAGTTCACATCTAGGCAAAAATGAAAGCAGAAGGTCTGCAACTGAGGAATGACTGAGAATTGAAGAAATAAGAATGAAACCAAATGCTATATTTTCTGTGCTTACATTAAAATCATAACAAAAGCCTCTTAAAAAAGATCTACATTTTTCAACAACTCAAATATCTACTGAAGAAAGAGTTTAGAAAGTTTCTATTGCACTCAGAACTTGAATCCAAAGCGAATGATGATGATGTCCAAAAGCTAAAGTTAGAAATTTATATTACAATTAATCACTTCAACAAAAAGCTCATTCATTTTTTTGTTTTTATAACAGCTTTATTGGAGTATAATTGCTTTACAATGGTGTGTTTCTGCTGTATAACAAAGGGAATCAGCTATACGTATACATATATCCCCATATCCCCTCCCTCTTGCGTCTCTCATTAGTTTTTTTTCTTTTCTCATTAGTTTTTCTTAAACTTAAAATGTCCTAATACAAATCACAGCTTCCCTCCGTACGCACAATAGCTTGCATTGTTTGTCCATTGGTGAAATTTTCTTTTAGCATTCCATGCCATTATATCAGAATATTAGCCCTCTAGTTAGATCCGTCTATAATCAAATTGCATAATGCTCTATACCCATTCTACAACCCTGAAAATTCCTAATGCACATTTTATTCACCCATCAGAACACATCTTAAAGCCACATTTAAACGCGCTTCCTACTTACTGGACATTGGTAGAAGACTTCATTTTTGTTTCGGCCCTCCGCAGCTTCCACTGCTATGTACTGACTCAAACCAGTATGTATGCAAAAAGTTAAAGGCAGACAGTATTTCAGTCCCTGTCTCTGCTGGAAGCCTCCAGCAGCCGTGTCGACGTCTAGCAAATCCTCAGAACGATAGTGATTAGACAGCGCCATGCTTCCCAACAACCTGAGAATATAGACTCAAAAATTTAGTCAACTGCAATCTTTTTGATGAATAATAATTTCACACTGACAACTTTATAAGAACGATTAACATGTCAATTCTAAACCAGGAATACCCCAAGCACTACAATTTCTGCATATATTAAATTCAAACTCTTGAGTGGAAAGATTCTGATTTAAATTAAAAGCCTAAATGTCTAAACTGTCTAAATGCCAACCTTTTAAAAAGAAAAATAGTTTTATTGCTTTCAAAAATCTATCTTACTATAATTTGCCAGTGTTTTGCTATATATGTATGTATGACTAATTTAATGTTTAATGTTCTCTCTGATACCTTTATCTTGATACAACCTTTAGCTTACACTATCCTACCAGGCAGTATAAATGGAAATCAGCTTAATCCTTGTCCAAATTTTCATAAACTTGGGATGTATGGGGTCTAAACTCATACGTATGAGAACAACACAGGTGTCGGTCCTTGATGAGAGTCTCATCCTAAGTCTCACTGTTTGGGCTGTGGGTAGATAAAAATCCCTGTGTTGAAATCATGATCTGTTTATCATGTCAATTCTGAGCAACTCTTAGTATAGTTCTCTCCTGTTGGTTCTTGAAATATGACAATTTTTCCATTTTGTCAAGTTTCAGTTTGACAGGAAAACAGAATAGAAAAAAACCCCAGTGATTTAGGCTTATCTAGTCCTAACTGCCCAATATTTGACTTCTGAATACCACTTTGTAACCTCAGTATGATCACCTCCTAGATTCCCTGTACTCACTCAACTCTGATCTGAAATGGTAACAGAGCCTCATATGGTTCTTCACACAGAAAGAGATACCAAGTTCTAATAAGAACAATGCAAAGTTCTACCTAAATTCCTATCAGTATGTCACAAGTGCAATGTCTCTGAAATACCTTAATTTCATGAGGGAACAAAGAGAGTAGAACCATTCGAAGCATATAGCTTTAAAAACTGTGAGTAAATTTGAGAGCTACTGCATGGTCTGCTTTTACCAAAAGGTTCCACAGTGAATACTTCCTATCGTTTAGAAGTAAGTTTAAAATAGGCCATTCAATTATAGACTATGCTTGAATAGGACAAAACTAATATTTTCTTTAGTTAAGTGTATGTAGCTCTGAACAAATTACTTTTAACATGTATGATTCATAGAACTTATATCAAGCTGTCTAAAATACTTTACTTGGCCTGTAACAGGATAAACACTTCAAGGATTCGGAACAGGTTTAGTTAAATTTTAGTTAAATTATACCCACACACACATCTCCTCTCCTGTCCTGTAGGCCCACCCCAACCATCTTAACTGTAAAGATGTGTTAATAGAAACCATGTTTTTGAGACATTATCTATTTTGGTAAAATCAAAGTCAAGCTATAGATTTTGTCTTATGGATTGTTATAAGGAACAAGAGGAAATTCTTATACTTTTTAATCTGTTAAGAGTAACTACAAATACAATTTGTTTACATTCTAGAAAATAACTTGTATCATTAAAAATAACTCAAACAGTGAACATCTCACCCAGGAACCACTAACTTCTGCCCATTGTGGATACGATATGAACATCGATAATCATCAGGAAGCTTGCAGCCAATCTGAGCTTCCACAGCATCTAGGTCTTCCTCTCGAGCACCCTCTGCAGATGCACAAAAAGCAAATTATCAAGAAACCATAAGCCTTAAATCTAAGAAGAAATGCAATCTATCTGCTAGCCAATGATACAATCTTAGAGCAAATGAATTCTGTCCAAAATGTACTTGCTGAAATATAGGGAAATGAATTGAAAATTCAGAGAAACATTATATCATTTTAGATTAGCTCTGATGTTTGAAGCACTGAGGAAGCAAATTTCTCAGTTTCCTCTCCATGGGGAAAACACTGGCGCTAAGCAAAATATGGAATGGCAGGCACCAGTGAAACTAATCCACAATAGTTTTTTCACAGTACAATACAAAACTTCAGAGCATATCTTATTTTTCTTAATCTAATATACTCAAATTTCTCTATTTAAAGAACTCTCCAGAAGTTCTCTAAATGGATGTTGTTCAAGAGTCTTAACCTAGTCTCTTAATGGGAAATATAGGACATAGGTGTAGGTTCATGCTGTGAGGAGGCCATTACCTTGAATTTGATTTTCATGTTTATAAGCTTGCCATATATTCTAGCTTTAAAAAGCAGTAATTACAAATACTAAGAGAAGAGATTCACTCCCAGCAATGGCCCACCAGGTTGTTGGACCAAATGTTTTGCTGAGAACTAGAAAAAACTGAACAACAGAAAATTGGTTTCAAGGCTTTTGGAGAACCTCAAAGACAGTGAGAACTGGCAGGCTTGGGGTGGGGGGAGGTTGGTCCAGAAGAACCGGGAAACTGAGAGTTTAGCCAGGGCTTTGGAGCCACCTTGTCTTTGAGGCAATTGCCACTTCTGAAAGCAAACATGAGGCTGAGAGGCCAAGAAGCTGAGCAAAGCTTTCAGCAGTACCACAGGGTTGAGAGAATTTTCCAAAATTGATGAAAACATCAAACCATAGATTTAAGAAGCACTATAAACCCCATGGAGAATAATTACAAAGAAAATCATTATCTAGACACATTACTGGAAAACTGCTGAAAATCAAAGACAAAGAGAAATCTTAAAAGCAGCCAGGGAAGGGGAAAAGCCACAGTCATCTTCAGAAGAACAATAAGACAGCTTCTTAACAGAACAATAGAAGCTGGAAGAATGGTATCTTCAAGTGCTGACTAGAATTCTATATCCAGTGAATATATACTTCAAAAGTGAAGATGAAATAAATATATTTTTTGACAAAAAAAAAATCTGAAAATATTCAGCAATAGCATTCCCTTGTTAAAAACAAAACAAAACAAAACAAAACAAAAAGGAATTCTTCAGGCAGAAGAAAAATTATCCCAGATGGAAGCATGAAGATTCAGGAAGAAATAAAGTGCAACCAGAAAAGGTAAATATGCAGGTAAATCTAAAATAATATTGAACATGTAAAATAATAATAATGTTTTCAAGGATATAAAATATGTTGAAAACTAAAATCACAAAACTATAATACAAAAGACAGGAGGGAGGTAATTGAAATTAAAGTATTCTAAGGTTCTTTCATTGTTCAGGAAATGGTAAAAATACTAATTTACAATAGACTTTAAGTCAGAGATACATGTTTTAATCTCTAGGCTAATCACTAAAAAATTTAGATAAATAAGAAAGGGAAGGGGAGTATGGAATAAAAGATAATTAAGAAGAATGCAAAAAAGGAATACCTGCTCAGGTGGCACCAATATAAAATAGAAACATGGTATATTTACACTCAAATGTATTAGTAATTACATTAAATATAAACAGACTAAATAATCTAATTAAAAGACAGACTAACAGACCAGATGAAAAACAAAACACAATCATATACAAGAGGCACATCGTAAAGATGTAGATACAGAAAAGAAAGCTAAAATAGCTCTACTAAAATCATACAAAATAGACTTTAAGGCAAATAGCATTATTCGAGGTAATGGAGGACTTTTTGTAATGGCAAAAAGGTTAAATTCACTACACAGGTATTATAAGTTTAATTTTGTGCATCTAATAACACAGCTTCAAAATATATTTTTTTAAAGGACAGAATTAAAATGGAAAAAATATATATCTGTAATCATAATGGGTGTATTAGTTTTCTACTGCCACAATATTAGCTGCTTAAAATAACACTCATTTATTATTTCACAGTGTCTGTAGGTCAGAATTCTGGGCATGACTGAATTGGATCTTCTGCTCAGGTCCCACAAGGCTGAAATCATGGTGTTAACTGGGGCTGCTAGTGCACCTTATGCATCTTTTGCTTGGGGTTCTCTTCCAAACTCACTGGTTGTTGGCAGAACTCAGTTCTTTGCAGTTGCAGGATTGAGGCTCTCTACTCTTAGAAGCCACCTGCCATTCCTTATCACCTGACCCTCTCCACAACATGCCAGTTTGCTTATTCATGACCTGTAGGAGACACACCCAGGCTTTGAATCTCTCTGACTTCTGGAAGGGCCCAGTTCCTGTTAAGGGCTCACCTGATTGGGTCAAGCCTGCTCAGGATAATTTCCTTTTTGATTAATGATTAATTCAAATGCAACTAATTTGGGACCTTCATTACATCTGTAAAACCCTTTTGTCATCTAATATGACCTAATCACAAGACAGAAATCAATTATATCCATTGTACAACTCACACTCAAGGGGAAGCTATCATTATACCAGGCACGTACCACGGTGGGTGAGAATCTTGGGACCTATCTCAGAACTCTGCCTACCACAGTGAGAAATTTTAACATACCTCTCTCAATAACTAACAGAACAAGGAGACCAAAAACCTCACTAAGAGTACAGAAGATTTGAACAAGATCAACAGTTTTTGCCTAATCATATATATAGTACTAAATGGCAAGAATGGCAGAATATACATTCTTTTTAAGTATACATGGAACATTTGCCAAGATAAATTATATGCTGGACCACAGAACAAATCACAATAAATTTCAAATGACTGAACTCATATAGAGTATATTCTCTGATCATAGTGGAATTAAAATATAAATTACATTAAAAAGATTACTAAAAAAGCCCCCAATATTTAGAAATCAAGCAATACATTTCTATATAATCCATGGGTCAAAGAAGAAATCACAAAATATTTTGAACTGCATGTTAATGAAAATACAGCATATTAAAACTTGTGGGATGAAGTTAAAGCTAAGTTTAAAGGGAAATTTATACCCCTAAATGCGTTTGAAGAAAACAAGGAAGGCTGAAAAATCTATGATCTAAGTAATCATCTCAAGTCAGGAGAAAAGTGACAGTAAACTCAAAGAGAAGTAATCAGAGAAATTAATGAAATAAGAAATAAGATATTAACATAGAGAGGATTGACAAAGGTAAAAGCCAGTTCTCTGAAAAGACTAATAAAACTGATTAGCCCCTACCTAGCAAAACTGATCCAGAATAACAGAGAGAAAGCACAAATAATATAAGAAATGGAAAGGTGAAATCACTAGAGATCCAACAAGCATTACGAAGAGGATAATTATGAAAAACTTTATGGCAATAAATTAGAAAATGTAGATGAAGTAGACAATTTCCTAGAAAAACACAACTTATCAAAACTGACATGAGACTAAGTAGAAAATCTGAGTAGTCCTAAATCTGATAAAGAAATTGAATCCTTAATTTAAAACCTTCCCACAATGAAAACTCCAGGATTGAATGCCTTCACTGGTATATTCTACTAATCATTTAAACAAGAAATAAGACCAAGCTTACATAAACTCTTCCAGGGAACAGAAAAAGAGGCAACACTTCCCGACTCGTTTACAAGGCCAGCATCATCTTGATACCAAAACCTGACAAGAACATTGCAAGAAAGGAAAATTACAGGCCAAACTCTCTCATGAGCATAGATGTAAAAACCCCAAATACTAGCAAATCAAATCCAACAATACATAAAAAAGATAATACATTCCAAGCAAAGTAAGTTTATTCCAAGAATGCAAAATTGGTTTAACATTCAGAAAATCAATCAATGTAATTCAGAGCATTAACAGAATGAAGTAGGAAAATCATATGATAATGACAAGGCTGGAAAGGCATTTGATAAAACTCAATTATCTGTTTAGAACACAGAAACAAAAAACCCTTTTCCCAAACTAGGATCAGAAGGGACTTTCTTCAACGTGCTGAAGAGTGTCTACTAAAAATCTACAGCAAACATCATCTTTAAAGGAGAAATGTTGAAAGCTTTCCCTCTGCAGTCAGAAAGATAAGGATACTCACTATTATCATTTCTATCCAACACTGCACTGAAGGCTCTAGCCAGTTCAATAAAGCAAGAAAAATAAAGAAATGACATATAGGGACTGGAAAGCTAGAAATAAAACTATCATTCTACATCCTTAAAGAAATGCAAATTAAAATCACCACTACACACCCACTAGAAGGGCTAAAATAAAAAGAATGACAACATTAAAGTCCTAGTAGGAATGTAAAGTGGTAAAACCACTTTGGAAAATTAACAGTATCTTCTGAAGTTTAATACAAGCACACTATACAACCCAGCAAACGCAATCCTATATATTTACCTGATAGAAATATGTTCATATGTACGTCAAAAATGATTTACAGCATTATTTGTAATAGTCAAAGACTAGAAACAACCCAAATATCCAACAACAGTAGAATGAATGTACAAATTGTGGTCTAATCATATAACGTAGTATTTATACTGTAACAAAAATGAACAAAATATTGTTACACACAACACTGCTGAATCTCACAAAATGAAACAGAAATAATTCACGCAAAAAACATACTTAATCATGCCAATTATATAAAGTTCAAAAAGAGAGAAAACTACTCAGTGGCATTAGCAATCAGGATAGTGGTTACCCCTGAGAAAGACAGAGGGTTCTAGGTACACATAATTATTCTACTTCTTGACCTGACGGGTGTTACAATGGGCATGTTCACCTTGTGACAATTCACTGAGTTGTACACTTATGATCTGTGCACATTTCTATAGGTTGGTTAACATCACTAGTGATAGGCTGTGGATATCACACACCCCCAGCTATGTGATGAGAGAGACACCTCACCTTGCTGGTAACCTGAAAACACATTACTCCAGTCTAATCATGAGTAATACTTTAGACAAAGTCAGTTTGAGGGACATTCTGCAAAATACCTGACCAGTACTCCTTCAAACTGTCAACGGTGTGAAAGACAAAGAAAGACTGGGAAGTGTCCACAGACCAGAGGACACTAAGGAGACATGACAGCTAAATGCAATGTCGTATTCTGGACTGGATACAGGAATTGAAAAAGGATTCCACTGATGGAAAATCTGGTGAATTCTGAATAAAGTCTAGAATTTAGTTAGTAGTAATGTGCCAGTGAAGACTTTAGTTTGACAAATGTCCCATGGGTTGGTACGTTAGGGGAAACTGAAACTGGGTGAGGGGTGTACAGAAATTCTCTGTACTATCTTTGCAACTGCCTTGTAATCTAAAATTACTACAAAATGAAAAGTTTATTTTTTAAAAAGTTCAATACAAAAGAAAACAAGCTGAATAGCTGCCTGAATCAGAAGGTGAATGAGAAAAAAAACACTAATATTTATATAGTTAGTGCTACATGTTGGACATTTAACATGTAACATTAAGAAACCAAGAATTTCTTGAAAAGAGAGCAAGGCAGAAAAAAAAGTAAAATAACAACAAGCAAACATGGCAAAAGACAAATATAAGGAAATACGTTTAGAGGGGCATCCTACTATAATAGAATTTGGGAGCCAGACAGACCAGGGTCAAATCTCAGCTCTACCAATTACAGCTGGCTTTCTGTATCCGGATGTGGAACTCAAGGATACAAAGGGTCAACTATGGGACTTGAGCATCTGCATATTTCAATATCCTCAGCAGGTCCTGAAACCAATCCCCGGTGGATACCAAGGGATGACTAGACTGACTGTGATCTCTGGCAAGTTATTTCATCTCTTTAATCCAGTTTCCTCATCTGCAACACAGAAGATAATACCACCTACCGGAGAGAATTACAGTGAGGATTAAATAAGCTTCATGTGCTTAATGAAGTGCTTTCCTGGCATACAATAAGCGTTTATGTACTTCCCTTGCCCCTAGCCTATTTGTATGAGGAAGCAGTGAAAAGATTCCTAGGAGCCAAGGAACCTAGATTAGAGTTCTATCTCTGTTACTCACTAGCTATGGGACCCTGAATAAGTCACCTAAACTCTCTGAGCCTGTTCCTTCACCTGTAAAATGAAAGGGCTGGTATAAAGCAGGGATCCACAAACTACAGCCTGCAGGCCAAATTCTGGCCTGTGGCCTATTTCCATAAATAAAGTTCTCTTGGAGCATTGCTACACCCATTTGTTGTTGTATTGTCCATGGCTGCTCTCCCACAACAGCAGAGTTAGATAGCTGTGACAGAGGCCATCTGCCCCTCAAAGCCTAAAATACTTACTATCTGGTCATTTAAAGAAAAAGTTTGCTAATCCCTGGTCTAAATGATCTCTAAAAGTCCCTTCTGACTCCAAAATTTTAAGCCAATACTTAAGGTTAATATGAAATTCAAAGATATGTGATCTATACCATGAGATAGATTGGTAGAATGTACATCAATATACTATAATTTCAAGATACTTAATAAAAATTTCCCCAAACCCAGTGCCTATTTGCTTTCCAAGTTTCCTTCCTATCTGTGATCTCTATACCCTTGAAACTGAGTCAGGGACTATGGCCCCTGAGATGAGCAGCTAGTTTCCTGATTCAGTCCTAAAACTCATAGGTCTACATTAATAGAATCCCCAGCTTTCTAGATATCAGATCCTTTGTCCTATTCCAATTCATGGCAAAGACCCCAGAGAACTGGTGCCTGGGAGTAAAACAGGGGCTGACAAGGAATTCTCTGACAACCTCACCTTCAACCATTAAGTACAAAACAGTGAGCAGGGAGCCTGGGAATACCAATCGAGTGTCCCCTCAAAAAATTAAAAAATAAAAAAAATAAAGAAAAAGGAAAAAGGAAGAAGCTGCTATGTATCCTTAGTTTCTTCCTTTCCTGGTAGCTCTGTGCCTCAAAGGAGAACCATGTCTATATTCCCATATTCCAAATATTCTAATATTAGACTAGCTCTCTAAGACTCCTAAGACATTCTAAACAAAATAGGATAGGTCTTCTCTCCCTTCAACAGCTGGTAAGACCACATCTCTGGAGTCAGCCCTATATTCAAATCCTGGCTCTGCTCTCCTTTGTGATGGCAAACAACTTACTTAGCCTTTTATGCCTCAGGTAGCTCACCTATAAAATGAGAATAGTAATTACCTACCTCATAGGATTTTGGCAACTTAAATGGAATAATATACAGTACTTAGCTTAGTACCTAGCTTTGTGTTTAATAAATAACAGCTATTGCAAACCCTTACATATTTTACTTATCATTACCAAATACCTATTTTCTGAATTATTTTCCTCTTGAAATTATTTAACCCCACACACCAAGTGGATAATATTTTTCTTTTCTTCCAAGGAAAAAAGCTATTAAAAATATGAATCAAGGGTACTTTCTTTCAAAGCTGTACTCTCTCTACCAAATCATTCTTCCTTCTACCTCCTAGCAATTCAGTTTTAAGTACCTGGTCATGCAATCATGATCTGTATGAAATTCATATTTGCATGGAAACGTACAGCAGAAATATGAAATGTAAATGGGATGCCGTTTCAAAAGAGTCCTTAGTTCAAAAGGTATACATTTGAGAAGAACTGATCCCAATTTCAGCTTAGAAAAACCAAAACACATATAAAATTCCTTTTAGTGGAGAAACTTGAAAAAAACTTGGAGGCTAAAGCAGATAAGTAGCAATATATCTGCAGTCCATTTATGTATTTCTTGGGCATAAATTTAAAAATCAAAGTAATGGGAAATAGCTTGTTAATATTTCTTGCCAAAATTGGACAATAATAGTATAGTAGAGAGAGCATAGATTCTGGGGTCAAATAGACCTCAGTTCAAATCTTAGTTTTCGTTATTCTGTAAATGTCAAAATAGGGACGAAAGTTTTCCCTACTCTATTATGCTGCTCCTACATGCTTAAAGACCCGGTCTGTAATATTTGGTCTTTCAAATATTAGATTGTCTATAAACATTTACTTGTACTAAAAAGAGGGAAGAGGGTTGATACAGCAGGCAATTTTTCAATTAAAAAAAAAAGTCTTTTAAAAGAAATTACAAGTTATCCTCAAGCAATAACATTACTAGTTTCTTTATGTAAAACAAATGTAAGGATAAAAAGAGTTCAGCTTTCACTTCTAATAATCATGGGGATGCTGAGGTAGGCAAAAATAGGGCAAGCACTAGAACCAGGGTCCTTTTAGCAAATTAGGCTTTCTACGTGCTTGACCAAATGTGAATGGTGAATTACAGATAATGCTGGATTAGCACAGATTAGCACAGATGATAGAAACCAAAGTTATTTAACCTATTTATGCTATGTAACTAAATGGGGAAGGGAGACCCTGCATTCCCAATACCTTTCAGAGATAAAACCATACGAGGACATCTGGGTTCCAAATATTTCTTGAGATCATCCCAGGCCTTTTTAATAGCAGCATAATGGTCAATATATCTTCCTACATCAGAGTAAGTATCAATGAAGAGGGATTTCCAACACTGGTTCTTCTGTGTTTTCTCTTCCCTAAATAGATTTAAAAAATAAAATTAAAAATCTTTTGAAATGAAATTAGCATATATTTTAGACACTTATACCAACATACTTTTTTGGGAATTTGTGGTTACTTTTGTCTTCATTTTCATTTATTTTAGCTACAAATGAAGACTAGATAACAAAAAGTGACACATACATCAAAAACTTTAACAAGTTACTGCTGGCATGGTGGGATTATGAGTCACTTATTTTCTTACTTTCTACTTATTTTTTTTCCTAAGTTTTCTAATCCTTGATAAGATATAATGTGAATAGTATATGGGATATGAATTTCAACTTACTCCTAAAAACATACCAGTTATACAATTTTTAAACATATATTTAATTTTTCTATTTTAGAGAATATTTAGAATCTAATGATACAATAATATTAATCTAGCTTATCTACATTGGATTAGCTAGAGAATCATATAGCATATCAAAGGAATCACATGATTCAACATTCCTATTTGGTACAATTCCACAAACATTTACTGTCTACTTAGCCACTGAGGACATTAACAGTAAGGCACATTTTTTGCCTTCAAAAATGTATAATCTAATCAGGGAGAAAGAAGGAAGTATAAATTTAAGAGTCAGAAGTGGTACAGGATAAGGCAGCCAGAAAGGGCCTTAAGGTAACATACTAATGGGGTTGACCTTATCCTGTAGGGAATGGAGAGCCACTGAAGAGTTTTAACAGGAGAGTTAAAAGAGCAGAATTGTGGTTGTGATTTGGGAAGGGTGTACACTAGAGCCACAGAGACGGACTGGAAGGGTTTTGCAGCAGTCTTGGTAAGAGATGATGAACTGAGCTAAAACTGTGGTGGCTAGATGAAATGAGAAGAAAGATTCAAGAAATATACAGGGGCTAAAATCAGAAAAGCCTGGTAACTGAATGAACGTAGGGACAGAAGGAGAAAAGAGATCTAGAATGATTCCTGTTTCTGGCTTGGAGGGCGGGATGGATGGTACTGCTATGAAGATATGAATGCAGGAGGATCAGGTTTAGGGACGGGGAAAAGAACAATTCAGGGTGTTGTATACATGTGCGTGTGTTTTTCGGGGTGGGGGCAGTGGTGGAAGGGAAGTATCTTTTTATTAATCTAAGTAATATACATATATATTATTAAAACCAAAAAGTACTAAAGAACTTAAGATGAAAAACTAGGCAGTCTCCTGTTCTAAGTCCAACCTCTCAAAGGAATCTTTAGTTATTTCTGGAAGTTATCTCTATAATTCTAAATGTTTATGCCTCTAGTTCTTGGTTTATCAATTTTATATCTATCTACTGATACCCCAAAGTAAAAGATCAGGATATAGCAATACTTAAAATTCCCTCTTCCCCATTCTTCCTCCTCCCAATGTTTGGAGGCTCTGCTATTAATTTTTAGTTCTGTTGAGTAGCTTGCAGGTTTAAATAATATATTTAAACCTCTATTTCTTGCTTCACCAACTTCAGTCACTGCCTGACTCCCCTCAACCTAAGAAAAAGATACTAGCAATCCTACCCTCTTTCATCTTTCCCAACTCCCACCTTCTGTCATCTACCCTTTTATTCTATCAAATTTATTAAAATTTACTGAATTCAGTGAACCCTGTGGGTCATCCAGTGGAAAGATCCAGCAGACGGTTGTGCAAAGAAATCTGGAGCTCAGTGGGAATGTTAGGGGTGGACACTCAGGTTTGGGAGTTAGAAGCATACAAGTAGTCTCTACAAAGTGCAACAGTGCATGCAGGAGACTTCACAGAGAGAGAAGAGTAGTGAGCCAAGGGCAGCAGCTTGGAGAACACCTGCATTTACTGGCAGGCACAAGAAAGGCCACCAAAGGAGTTAAAGAGACAAGGGTTAGAGAGGAGAATCAGGATAGACTGGCATTAATGGAAGCCAAGGGCCAAATTTCAAGAATACATTTCCCAAATACTCACTCAGATATCAGCCAGTATTTTTTGCAATGTCTTCTCCACAGCGGATCGTGACTTGATAGCTGGCTAAGTCTTCGACTGACATAGCAACAACTGGCAGTAACCAGATTCACGGTTAGTATAAAAGAAAACAAGAAAACAATTTAAAAGTAAAGATGAAAATATTCAATGTTAAGTTTTGTTTTATTCCTTTTGCTTTTCTGCCACTATCTACCTTTATAACTGCAAAACAATCTTTTCTAAAACCTGTTTAACATGTTAGCTAGTATAATTACCTTGTGAGTAGTGAAATCCTAACTATTTGAGTTCACAAACCACAGAATGTCTACAATTGTAATTTTCATACGAAAGTCTATAAAACATATAAACCATTGGAGTTAGTTTCAAATCAAAGAGCTTTCCTATATCTATTATTGGGGCAGTAATCATTTCTACATATAGAAACGTTATTCAGGTGTAAACAAAGTGCTTTTTCTTTTTAAGATCTGTGAGACATTTGATATTAAATACACCGGGCTTTTGTTTGTTCTAATTGTTTCTTAACAGAAAGAAATATTACAGCCAAAAACACTTTTTAACTATAGCAACTATTGGAAAGCCCACCTATAAAAGGTGTCAGATTCTCAACAATTCTGATTCAATATCCATAGTTATTCAAGTTAGTATCAGCTGCTCAAAAATTTGGAATGTTAGAAACAAATAATTTTCTTTTTATACAGAGATTTCTAACACAATAGTGCTTGAATCCTGTAAATCCTACCCTACATAATTAATTTGCAAAAATAATGAACTTAAGATTTTAAAAAATGCATTTCTATCCTTTCAGAAGAGAAATCACAAGTTATAGAAAGTAGGTATAAAAGATTTCACTTGGGCAATAGCTAATCAATTAAGGGAATCTTAAATCACATGGGATTTGTCAAGGCCATAAGTGGGGCATGTTAAAAAACAACTGATGGTAAACAGATTAGCCTTTGTTCATTTTTCAGATTTTATACAAACATAATTCTCATCCTTTTCTGCCAAGCTCAGGAGATGCCCAAACTAACATTTGCAAACATAGGAATCCTTCCAGTTTTGTGAATTCAGAGTCCATCACTGTCCCAAGAGTTAACATAAAAGAATCTCTGGAATATGCACCAAAAGTGATTTTTGATGCAAGTCAAGGATGAAAACTACTGTCTTAGAGCTTTTGACTCAGTTGGCATGGGGTGAGATCTGTACCTCAGGCATGTGTATATTTAAAAAGTGCCACATGTAATTCTGATACACAGCAAGATTCAAACTATGCAGTTTATATTACATAATGATCCCAATGGACTAATTCAATCCAACCCAATCCAGTTCAGCAAATATGTACCATAACCTTCAGAGCTTAGCAATGGGCAGGACACCTGACAAATTTGGGCTATAAGCTACAGGAAAGAAGTTGCAGTACACTGGAAACTTTTCTGTGCATAAAATTCCATGGCATTTGTGTCAACTTTCCTGGGCTAAGGGATGCCCAGATAGCTGGTTAAACATTATTTTTTTTAAAAATATTTATTTATTTATTTATTAGCTGCGTTGGGTCTTCGTTGCTGTGTGCGGGCTTTCTCTAGTTGTAGTGAGCGGGGGCCACTCTTCTTTGTGGTGCGCGGGCTTCTCATTGCAGTGGCTTCTCTTGTTGCGGAGCATGGGCTCTAGGCGCGCAGGCTCAGTAGTTGTGGCTCGTGGCTCCAGAGCGCAGGCTCAGTAGCTGTGGCACACGGGCTTAGTTGCTCTGCGGCATGTGGGATGTTCCCGGACCAGGGATCGAACCCGTGTCCCCTGCATTGGCAGGCGGATTCTTAAGCACTGAGCCACCAGGGAAGCCCCTAAACATTATTTCTTGATGTGTCTGTGAGATGTTGCCAGAAAAGATTAGCATTTGAATTGGTGGACTAAGTTAGCCAGATGGCCCTCTCCCATGTGGGTTGGCACCTTCCAATCATCGAGGGCCTGAATAGAACAAAAAGGCAGAGGAAGGTTGAATTTGCTCTCTGCCTGACCGCTAAGTTGAGACACTGATCTTCTCCTGCCCTCGGCACTCCTGGTTCTCAGGCCTTCAGACCCAGACTGGGATCTACACCATCAGCTCTCCAGCTCTCAGCCCTTCAAACTATACCACCAGCTTTCTTGGGTCTCCAGCTTGCATTTGGCAGACTGTAGGACTTCTCAGCCTCTATAATTCATGAGCAAATACCTTATAAAAAACCATACACACACACACACACACACACACACACACACTCTCTCTCTCTCTCTCTCTCTCTATTGGTTCTGCTTCTCTCAAGAACCCTAATACAGTATTCAACTCAGTTCACTTCCACAAACATTTATGGAGGGATCACTTCTGTTTAAAATGTTGATTTCTACCAAAAGCATTTAAAATAAAATCTGATCTCCTCACCTTGTTTTACAAGGTCCTGCATGATCTCACTAGTCTCTTCTCAAGCCTCTCTGCCTGTGAATCATTCCCTAATTCCTGCAACACCAGTCTTCTTGCTCCTCCAACAGGCTATGCTATTGTCCAGTCAGCTTCTGAAAACACCGTTCCTTCTGCCAGGACTGCTCTATGTTATCTGTCATATACGGCAGCTCCTTCCAATTTGAATCAATTCCTTAACAGACCAACTGGTTCACTTCCTTCGTAGCACACAGCAGCTCTTGTAATTACGCACTTACTTGTTTTCCATCTTGCCCGTTAGACTGTAAGCTTATGAGAGGGGCCTTGTCTGTCTTGTTCACTATTGTTTCCCCAACATTTAATAGGCTGGCACACAGCAGGCACTCAAAAAAAGAAAATCTGTTGAATAAATGGTGACTGCGAAGATAAACAAGACAGTCTTTACATTTAATAAATGCATAATCTATCTGGTATGGTAAATACCTCTCCTTCTGCAGAGAAAGGAGAAGGGTAGAGATAGGACTCAGGAGAAGGGGTCCTTAAAGGAATTCCATCTTGCCAGGTTGAGAAGAAGGGGGCATGGCATTCCAGGCAGGGTCAAGAGTTTAAGCCACAGAACAAAAAAACACAAGTGTGCTGGCAGAGGTCTATTTGGCCAGAGTAGACTATGCCAAATAATAAGGGCCTTAAATGCTCCCAGAAGTTTAAGTTATAATCTGTAAATAACAAGGGGCATTATAGGTTTTTAAGGAGGATGACAGCCAGACCTGTCTTAGAAAAATCACTCTGGAAGCAATGTGGCCCACAGGTCAAAAAGCGTGTGTGTATGTGTTAGATTTCTAAAAGGCTTTGGCAACAGAGTATTTCAGATGAAAATAGTTTGCAACTGTAACAGCCTTTTCGAAAGAAAAAGATAAACTTTATTACAAGCCTGAGTAGAGAAAAACTTGTTTTCTAGAAAAATAAAAGTGCTACAGGTACTAATATAGATAGCAGCCAGAAACTGGAATTATCCCTCTGTCACCTCTTAGCTAGACCAACCAACAGCTACCAGTAACTTCAAGAAGGCTGTATTTCTAAAAGGATCCCTGACAACACAGGGTACAATCAGCAAACAACTAAAATCCAATGGTTAATCCAAAAAACAAAACAAAACAAAATGAATCTCGCCTACCTATCCTTAAGAGGGCGATTCTGCCTCCTTTGCAAATGTATGTGGTGGCACAAGAAAGACCCATGCCACCAGCTGTCAAGGGTGTAAACAGCGCCATTTCTTCCACCATCCCAGACGGTCCCAAGCGCTGAAGGAACTGGGCATTTAACCACCCCTACCAGCAACCGGTGTTTATTTTTGGAACAGATGCCTGTAACTTGGGAAACCCAAAGCATACAGGAGGGAAGATGGTCACCTGTACCGCACCACCGGAAGTCAGTACCAAAACACAAAATCCAACATGCAACCGTGAGAAGGAAGGCTGAAAGCGAAACAATTATCTAGCACAGAAGTCCGAAAGTGAGCCCTGCCAGATATTACGTTGCCGCATAAGTCGCACCCAAGGGTCAGGGGGTCGCCTGGCTCCTCTCCGGCGTCCCACCTGCCCACTTTGGCGCCTGGCTCTGCAGGCTCCCTGCCCAGGCAGAGAAGAGCGCTCGGCCCGGACAGGGACTTTTCCAAAGCGGCCAGGGCTGCCCTTAGCGGGCAAAGACCACGGGGGCCGGGAGGTGCTGGGTGCTGGGGTCCGCGCGGCGGCAGCGGGGAGCAGTTGGCCCCCCTTCCAACTGGGCCTCGCCAAGGCCTGGGATAGAGAGCTGTTGTCGCTCCTCAGGCCTGGGCCCGGGACGGGAGGAAAACCTCAAGGCGGGGCCCTTTCCGCCCCGGTCTCGCCCCTGCCCCCGGGTGGCTCTGCAGGATCAGGGCGGCCCTGGCGTCACCTCCTGGCTGTCACGGGAGTCCAGGTCCTGTCGGCGAGCCGGGCCTCCGTCCCTCTTGCCTTACGCCTCCTCCCCCACCCGTGACCCCACCCCTGCCATGCGCATCGTCCCATTACTTGATTAGGTCCCGGTAGTCCAGGAAGGATAAGATAAGGAGCAGGGGATCGGTGGGCAGCGATTCTAGGGTCAGGGGCGCCGACTCTGTCTCCACGGCCGCCATCTTGCCTGGCCCAGTGCAGGCCTGGCCCCGCCCCGGGCCCGCCCCCTCTGCCACCGCCCTCGCCTTTCCCTAGCCGATCGCACAGGTTTGTTGTGTAACCGACAGGATAGCCCCGCCCACGGGGAGGCCGATGGGCGCTTCCCTGAAAGGCTCCGCCCACCGCCCTGCGGGTCTAGGGCCCGCGCGGTGGCGTCCGTCTGCGTCTCGGGAACCTCTTCAGCCAAGCTGTGCGAGCTCTGCCAGGTGCTCACACGCTCACCCTTAGATCTCCCGGTCTCTCTCCTCCCATTCCGGTCCCTAAACTTGCCCAGCCCGGACCCCTATGAGCCTTTATTACTAAATCTGCTTGGGTCACTCCAGCCCCTCATGCGAAATTTTACATCCGGTATCCTCGAAGCGTGCCCCCAAATCTCACAGTAAGTTCTCTCTCTGCCCTTGGCCCCCAAATCCATCGCTTCTCTTCGTTTTCCGACCTAGAAATTCCTCGTCTCTCCCTTCAGCTTCCCTTGCCCGGCGTGTCCCTTGCACAGAGCAGGAACCTTTTCCGCTCTGTAGTGGGCAGAGTTGGGAATCAACTAGAGGCTCTTCTTCCAAACTAGGGAAATGGTCGTCGAGGGCATAATTTTAACGCCCTCCCAAGGAAACGGTGCATGGGGTCTGAATCTAACGGTCAGCCGCTCTCAATTCGGTTGTCACGGTTATTTTTCAGCCTATTAGGGCAATGCAAAGCGTATATTAAATGGAGTGTTTTTTTTTTTTTTTTTTTGGCAAGATTTAATCTCGGAGGGTTAAGTACTTCCAGTGTGAAGGGATGGGTTGAGACCCGGCTGGGCTTGATTGAGGCACTTGGTGGCCACGCTTCAGCTTAGACAAGATGGTATTAAAATGGGGGTGGAAGACGTGTCATGGATTGTGAGCTAAGGAATACATTACTTATCAGATTTCTTCTTTTCCATTTCTTTCCAAAGGCAATATGGTGTAAGCAGCTGTGGGGAGTCCGGTCAGACTCGAACTTCACACATCTGTTATTTACCAGAAGTGAGATGGTGGACTAGTTAACTATACCTAAGTTCTATGAGCTTGTTTACTCTAAAAACCAACCATTCCCTAAAGTGGTTTATGGATGCTGATAAAGATTTGTGTAAAGTGCCTGGCTAGTCAGTCAATAAATGTTAATTTCCCAAGCCTAAGTATACATCCATCACTAAGTTTTCCAAACTCTTCCACATTCTGGAGAAAGTTTTCTCCTAACTATTTGGAAAAGTGGAAATGATTCTACCCCTCCCATCCCACCCACCCCCAACAATAAAACACTCCATTTCCTCAATTCACCATGCCATTAATGCTTTATAATTATGGTTTTGTCTAATTTTATAACCCCTCTCCTCCCCCCCCCCACTGTATTAATTACATTTTTTATTTTCTGTGTCTTATGATGTTTTGACATCCTAAAAATCCTGCTGGCTGGGGAGAGACTGCTCTCCCTCCCCCCAGGGCTAGCTAGTTCCTAAAGATAGCAAACAACTTACATGGACACACCTCTCATATGCAAGCCAACCACCCCCTTTATCTAACTGTCACACACCGAGCCACTATTTCCCCTGCCCTAAATTGTCTCAGGGCTAGGTACCAGGCAATGAGAGAACACCTCTATAGCTCAAAGCCCACCATTTATTGTTCAAATTAGCCAATCCCAAACTGTTTACTCTGCCCTGCCCAGTGCAAACTCCAATAAAGGCTCTGGCCTAAATTTGCCTCTTGCTCCTGCTTCTGCCTCCTGACCCAAACCTGATTGCTTCCACTGGGAACCTTCACAGTGTCGTGTGCCCCTTTCTCTAGGGAAATGTAATAAAAATCTTCTTTCAGTGGCATTGATCTTGCCATGTCGTCACTCAGTCACCTTCATAAACTAAAATCCCACAGGTAAAATGAGAGCCACCCAGCAAAAACCAAAAACTAAAACAAAACAAAACAAAACCCTCTGCTTACATCTCTGTATTTCCAAACTATTTATGCACATATTTAGAGCATTAATTGAACTGGATTCAGGTCAGTTGTTCCCTGTTTGTCTCTCTCACCAGGCTGTAAACTCTGTCTTTTTCATCCTTGTAACCCCAAGGCCTTTCTACAACAAGTAGAAAGTTTATGTTCAGGTTGAATGGATGAAAACAGAACTGTCATTTCTGTTTACAAGGGAAGCTTGCCTGTTGATACAGGTAAATGCTTATAAAGGCATTTGATTCTAATTCATGTTTGTCTCTATTTCTCCCTCAGATGGGCTACTTTACTTGTTTTAAATCCAAAAACTGGTAGGAGTTTCAAGTAGACTGAATTTGCTTCTGCTATCCTATTGCATTTTCCTTCCCTTTGGACTTGGTCCAGTTATGACCTAATGAGAAGACCAGAAGTGTGAAGTTAATCTGTCATGGCCAGGATTAAGGTGAGGCAAGATTTACGCTCACCTGGGGCACAAAATTTAAGGGAGTACCAAAAAACCCTTCAATAATCAAGATGATGTTAATATTTTAATAAAATACTTTTAAAAAATTAATGCAAAAACCCATGATGAACAAAATCTTAAACAAAAACGGGATCCCACAGTGCTATGCAAGCCATATTGGAGCCTAAGGCAAAAGGAAAAATATGTGCATTTAAATATATGTTTTTATGTCTTTTCAAATGGTTATTTTTTTCCTATAAGGCCAGGAGGGGGTGCTCAGGCAGGGGACTTGCTTCTCCCATGTGGCAGGGCTCAGAGCTCTTGCCATCCTTGGGGAGTGACACCTGGCCCCTGCTGTGACAGCCCATACCTCCCTGGGGAAGTGGTCCCAGCCCAGGCTCCATTTCTCTTCCCAACAAGGTAGGAAGCAGGTAGAGGAAGTTGGGGGCGCAGTGTAGCTGAGCAGGACCCAGGACAGCCCTTTCCTGGGCTGTGGCTTCCTGTTACCATCCCCCATACCCCTAATCTTGGCTGGAAAGGGGTAGGAAGAGGAAGCCGAGACTTGGCTATTTGGGTCCCCTGGGCTAAGGTTAAGACAGAGGGCTCCATAACCTTTGTGCCTTGGTGGGAGAAACAGTTTCTCCGAGTCTGCTAATTGTTTTGGAAGCTAGTCTCTAAAGGGCATGGAAGGATTTCACCAAAACAGAATTTGCTTGCCATTAATATTCCTATGGTAGATCAGAAAGCACAAGGTTCTGAAAGAAGAGTTCACGTGTGGCATAAAAGAAAAGGTTTCTCTATTCTCTCAGGAATAGAGATAATGCCTGAGAAATAAATATACCTCACATGTTCTCTTTAGGAGCCCAGTGTCGCCTTCACTGGCAAGGAGTTTTTAGTGCACAATGCCTACCTCCTTATACATGATTACACCTTAGCTTCAAGGTTCCCTTTGGCTGTTTTGGTAAATCCCTCAGACATTCATTCATACCTTATCACATGCAAGGGTCTGGGCTCAGGACTGCAAGGGATCAAGACACAGTGCTGTTCCTGCTTTGATGCAATTACTCTTTAGAAGGTGCGAGATACACCTGTTTGCTCGGGGAGAGACAAATCCGCATGGCCCTGCAGTCTGTTTTCTCCCTCGTTTTCATGGTTTAGCAAGTAGCTGCATCAGCAGATCTGAGTTTGCTGGCAAGCAGGACAGACAGTCAGCAGACACTGAGCTTTAGAGGCGCTTGCTAAATGGTGTAAATGGTGCCCGGGGGCCCCCCCATGTGTAAAACACCATAGTTTAGGGTCCCTCTCTATTGACCACTCTCTGGGATGTGTCCAGTCTTCTTCTGCCCAGCCTAGGTGCGCCTCCCAGTGGGACAATGAAAGCTGTGAATTGGGATGGCGAGGGAGGTGGGGTGGGGTTGGAGTTCACGTGCATTCTCCTCCTTCTCTGCTTGTAGACCCGCCCCTAACATTGTGTGTTGACACTGCGTGGCCTTGGTGGCGTGCGTCCTGGGCCCATGAATAGCAGCTGCACGAAAGTCAGACTCCACTTTGTCTCATGCTCAGTGTTTTGGGAAAGGGCCTTGACCAATTGGGCCTCTCAGGGGCAGGAAACATTCTCAGGAGATTCTCAGGGGGTCCTGGCAGGTTGTAGGGCAGGCCTGGGACTGGACCGTGCAAGCCTTGGTGTCAGCTCTCCTAGTTGTGGTGAGGCAGATGACGCGGTGGGAGGACCAGGATGGGACTGCCAGACACCAGCTCCCCCAGACAAGTGCGTCATCCAGAAGAAAAACCGGGCTGCAAGGCTGCTGGTGATTGGTCAAAAGGAGGCCTGCCTCTGCAGAGCCCAGGAAAATTCAAGACTATGCTTATGCTTTATGGCTGAAAGCAGGGAGAAGAATAAAATTACAGGGTGGTAGGGAGGTTAGGGGCTGTCAGTGCTGCTCAGAAAGGCATCCAGCCTGATGGGTTGATGCAAAAATCTGGAAGGGATTTAACTGTTTCTGTGGAACAAAAACACAGACAAACCCATGGCTAATGAGAAGCCTGGAATGAAGGTAAGATTTAAACTCACAGTTCCAGCAGTCATACAAATGAGGTTCTGGGACTCCTGCTCCTCCCGTAGGCAAGACTTTCAATATTCCTGAATTTGCTGAGCATATGTCTCTTGTTTTGTTTTGTCTGGAACATGCTTCTTGATTTCTTGCAACCTGTATAATTAATATGAACTTTCTGGACACATGGTGAATGGACCTGCTTACTGGATGCAAAGTGTCCCCTATTGGTGGCTTCTAATATGGTGAATACTGAAGGTGTGGCCAAGAATGGCCTGTAATCCCAAAGTTTACCAAGATTGCATCATGGAAACAACAGTTCCTTCCAGGGACAGAGAAAAATGCAGTATTCTCATACAAGATGTTATACAGGTCAGGGAGCCACATAACGCCATCCAATTCATAGCCTGCAGGGCTGGGGAAGCCACTAGTGTTTGGAGTCTTACTGTGTCCTTTTGAGGCTTATGCAGGTCAGTTTGTCCACTGTTGTTCCTATAGTGCCTGACAGACATCATAAGAGTGGCTGAACCAGTGATGCTTGGTATGTGGGCTTGGATGGGCCAGTGTTTTTTTTGGTGGGGTGGCGGGATACTTTCCAGGAAGAAGGGAAAATTCAGTCTCTGACCTATGCTCATCTCTGTGCCCTGGGAGGCTGATCTCTATGACCTCCTTCACCTGGGTTCTCTTGTCATCTGGCTTCTGGTGGGGTTCAGCCAATGGAAAGCATTGGTCGGCAACTGAGGAGGGGGGGAGAAAAGAGAAATTAGGGTATTTCTCTGTGTAGACCAAACTTTTTGGTGCCCTCTTTGAAGTCTTTGGCTTGTCCTGCTATGGTAACACTATTCCTTCCCATTGCTGTTTCAGGCTTGGAGACATCTCCCCACTGTTTACTAATCCCTGGGCACCTCACCATCCCTTATTAGTTCCCTCATCCTGCTCATACCTCTTACGTGATCTCCTCATTGAATTCTGTTCAGTAATGTCCCTTTGAAAGTTTTGTCTGTTTTGTTGTAAGACCCTGACTGATATCATTTGCCTTCACCTACCCAGGCAAGCAGTACTGCAAGAAACTCCCCAGTACATCATCAGTGGATTGAACTCAGGATAGAACAGTGAGAACTGCTGCTTGGGGCCAAACATTCCACTATACTGATGACACAAACACTGAGTGTACTTCATGCATTCCATCATGTCCCATCTTGGAAAAGTTGACCAAAGATGAATGGGCTCAAAAACTTTTGGAGGTGATGGATATGTTTATTACCTTGATTATGGTGATGGTATCACAGGGGTATGTATATGTCCAAACTCTTCAAAATGTATACAGTAAATATGTGAAACTTTTGGTATATATCAACTATACCTCAATAAATCTGTAAAAGCAAAAAAAAAAGAAGAAGAAATGATTCTGTCGCTCATGGGACCTTCTTGGGTGCTTCCAGTATGGCTACTAGCCATGGGAATGGAGGCCCAACCTCTGATTGGCCTATTTTGGAAACAACACTCTCCATACCGAGGAATTTGACTACAGCCTTTATATACCAGACAAACAACCACACGTGGGGAGGGGGCACATGTGGCAAGAAGCCTGGAAAGTGATCCAGTCATCAGTAGAGCAAACCTGTGCTGGAGGCCTCCTCTCCTATCTCCTTCCCACCCATGGAATCACAGATATCAGTGTTCAATCTCGAAGCAGGTTGTAGACTGTGGAAATGGGACTCCACTTTCTCGTCAGCCAGGTCTACAAGGACTTCCTTCTGTTGCCAAGCCTGAAGCTAGCCCATTCTGGAAAAAGAGACTGTCACTGAAAAGAAAATGACTCTGCCACCTGACATTCTCAACTTGCGTTGAGTCCTATATCATCTGAACTGGAATGCCCAGAAAGTTCTGTAGTGATATAGAAATGGTCCCTCCAGTCAAGGCCCAAACCTGTTTCCTGAGACCTCAGCCAACTTCAGGAACAGGTGGCTGCCCACCCGTTAGACACAGAGAGACCCACCTACTGTTAAACCTAAGCAGCTGGCTCACTGGAGACCTCTCCAACAGGACTTCCATATGACAAAGAAGCATGGTTCACTGATGAAATCGCTTGCTTCTGAGATGGGCAAACCCCATGGAACGCCACAGCCATAAATTGTGGAGTTCAGCCCTAGACATGCTGAACAATGGGTTAAACTTCAGATGCTATTCTTGGCTGTAGGGCACACTGCCCCAAGATGGACAGAAACAAACCTTTACACAGTGTGTCCATTAGGGTCCTCCAAGAAACAAATGCTGGGATAGGATTAGATTCATGAGAGATGCACTGCGGTTGTGAGTAGGGATTGTGAGGGATAAAAAATAGGGAGTGAGAACAGGCAAAAAGAGCCTCAGACCATGATGCAATTCTGATGCTTGGGAAAAGAGAAGGTGGAGGAAAGAGGATTGGGAAGGAAGAATCTCAGACTGGACTGCAGCTCTGAGAATGTCTCAGCCGGGCTGATGGAGAGTCCTTGAGCCGAAGCTGCCCACTAGAGTAGTCCAGAGACCCACAGGACTGGCCTGCGCTAACACCCCATCATGGTCAGTCCTGGACTGGGAGCTCCCCAGAGGAAGTGTGACCTTGATGCAAAAGCGTTGTGGGGATCAAACTGGAGTTGTCAGTTAATGATGCTACCTGCAGCAGGAGATCCGAGCTATTTCCATGGCTGTCACACACACAACATCCCTAATGGCCTAGCAATTGTTCAGGCCATTGGGCCACCCAAAGACTGAGTTAATAGAGGCATACCAATATGGGGCATCCCCTGTGGACATAGTTATGAAGTGACAAAATCTAGAGGAAAACAAGCTACTTAAAAAGACTGATGAGGCATATATATGGGCTTTGTGTCTATCCATGGCAGCCCATTGAATCTATGCTCTAATCCACTACACCAATGGAACCACCAAAAGGATGGGGATACCCAACTGGAAATTCTTTTGACATAAATAGAAGCTACTGCTGCTGAAAAAACTTGCGTTCTTGTCCCACTCTGCCTGTCTGTCCAGTGATGACCTGGTGGTCTCTACAAGCCTGGCCTGTTCAGCTGTCTTGGGCCATTTGTAAGTTGCACACTGTCATAGTACCCTCTGCCTTGGCTGAGCAGCTGGGCACCTGGGAGTCAAGGAGCAGGCACAGAGGAAAATGTAAGTGGGAAGAGGATACTCTTCTCTCCACCCCACCCCCTTATCATGGAATAACACACAGTTGAGGAATGTATCAGGTTACTTTGGGGAAAAAGAATTCATGCTCCATATTTCAAAAGTGGAAATTTAACACAAAGACTTGTTAGACAATGTGGAAAGGCTGAAAGAGCAGGGAAAGAATACTGAGGGGATCCAGAAATTAGGACTGCCAGAAGCAGCTACCACCCCAGGGCTCTGGAAACAAAACGGAAAAGAGGTTCTAGAACAGAGGAGCTGGAAGGATGGCTCCTGAGGAGCGAATGATCAGATGTCTAAGGGAGGGATCCCATGCAGCTGGTGTCAAGATCTCTGAGAGGGGTCACCTCACAGCTGGTGCTAATGAAATCGCTAGGTGGCGTTTCGGGGGGCTTCGAGGAGCTCTGGTGTTTTATGCTTTAGCTCAGAAAGAATTTAGTGAGAGGCAAAGTGATAGATAAGAAGTGATTTATTAGGCTAGGACGCTTGTGAGGCTTACAAGTGGGCGGGTGAGAGGGTGCTGTGCCCCAAGAACTTAGTGGGCTACAGTTTCATAATTAAAAGAAAAGTGGGGAGGGGGAAAAGACCACCTTTTTTTTTTTTTTTGAGTAGACATTAAATTTCCATTATTAGCTCCTCCTCATCAGGTGGGGGAGTTTTCTTGTCCCTACATGGTTAAGCCAGGACTGTCAGGGCACTCTGGTAAAATTATTTCAGGTTTTAGTACAATGAGGGTCTTTCACTTTGAAATGCCACCTTTCCATAAATTATTATTTTTATGTGTGCAGAGATCATGTCCTAGGGATTATTAATTTACTGAGCTTACTGGGCAGGATGTGGATTTCATGCCACCATTGTTTTATTGTTTGGGGGCATGTCTCATGGTTTTGTTGCTAAGCAAGCCTGCTTGGTTTTACAGTTAAGCAAACCTGCTTTCTTGAGTGATCATTAACTTACAGGGTTTTTTTTTTTTTTTTTTTTTTTTTTTTTTTTTACTTACAATCCCCCAGTGGGATTAACTATTTAATCACCTACTTTGGCCCTTTACTCTGTCCCTATCACGAACATATTAGAGCAGGTAACTCACAGCAGATACTCAGAGTCTTGAAGTCACCAGATTTAGCACACATACACACATACCACCACCACCACCATCACCACCTTCAACAACAACAAAAAAACAAAGGAAAAAAAAAGGCCACCCGGAAACCCAGTTAAATTTGAATGATTTCTAATTGCTTATGTGCATACACATTGAAATAAAAGAAAAGTATCACATGGGACATATTTATACTAAAACATTACTCATTCTCTATCTGAAATAAATTATAACTACATAAGTTACCTACCTGTTTCTTTAATTATATTTCCCTGGTGATTTGGGTCTCCCTAATGTTTCTTTGTGTTGCAGAATTTGCATGTATAAGTCCTTGAATTTACAGTCTGTTTCATTTACATTGTAAAATAGTTTCTACAGTGGTCACATCCAGCTTATTTTGTTCTTTTGTCTACTGAACGTCCATTAATGAGAAAACACGCTCAACAATTGCATTGTGAGCTGGTGTGCTGACGTGTACTGGCTGTCACCGACTGGCTCAATTTCAGAAGTTTGGGGGCTATCTGTGATTTGCTAACTTTCCGTAGTGTGGGTTATTGGAGTGAAGCTGTCATTGACTGGTTGATTTTCAGAACACAGGTTATCTCTAATTAGTGGTGGTTTCTTGTTCATGACTTGGGACTTTGACCAAAGAACAATCTTTTTCTTTCCTGATGATAAGAAGAATCACTACTTTAATTCCCAAACCTCCTTTTTGGTCTATCCTAAGTCAAACCTGCAGGACAGACCATGTGGGATTGTCCATAACTATATTTGTGGAGGCATGATTTTCAGCTATGTTGCATTTAAGTGACTTAAGCTTCAATTGCAAAAAAATACTCTAACTGCTGATACTTGGCAATTTATTGGAAAAGAAAAGCTGTCTAGAGGGCATTGAAGGCATTGGGGCAAAGTCAGTACAGAATGCAGAGCACAATCATTAAACACAAGACATGTCATATAGAGGAGTCCTGGCAACCCTACTCGAAAGGGTACCACTTGATTGGTATTGGACCTTTGACAAGGACAACTTCACAGCTAGTGATTTGGATCCTGAAAGGGCATCCTGGGGCTGGGGATCAGAGTGCCTGAAGACCTCCGGAGAGAGACATGCAGGGGCTGGGAAACAGCAAGAGACTCTCCCGCCCCTCCTTCCGTCCAGTCTCCTGCCAGTGCTTCCCAACAGGCAGTGCCCAACAGGAATCCAGCTTGCAGAAGCATCAGGGAAGCGTCATTTTCAGTCTTACAGGCCCACCGTCACTGAATAGAATACATAAGGGCAGCCACAAGCTAAAAGACAAGAGGTAAATAATTAACACAAGGAAGGATTAGTCAAGAAAAAAAAAAAAAAAAGCATCCAAATCAGAAAAAAAGTAAAATTATCTCTGTTTGCTGATGACATGGTATTATATGTAGAAAACACTATAGACTCCACCAAAAAACTGTTAGAACTAATAAGTTAGTTCAGTAAAGTTTCAGGATACAAAATCAATATACAAAAATCAGTTGCATTTCTATACACTAACAACAAACCATCAGAAAGAGAAATTAAGAAAACAATCTCATTCACAATAGCATCAAGAAAGATGAGATACTTAAGAGTAAATTTAATCGAGGAAGTGAAAGATCTGTACACTGAAAACTATAAAACACTGATGAAAGAAATTGAAGAAGACACAAATAAATGGAAAGATAGTTCATGTTCATGGATTGAAAGAATTAATATTGTTAAAATATCCATACTACCCAAAGTGATCTACAGACTCAATGCAATCCCTATTAAAATTTCAATGGCATTTTTCACAAAAATAGAACAATCCTAAAATTTGTATGGAACCATAAAAGGCCCTGAATAGCCAAAGCAACCTTGAGAAAGAAGAACAAAACTGGAGGCATCACATTTCCTGATTTCAAATTGTATTACAAAGCTATATTAATCAAAACATTATAGTATGGGCATAAAAACAGACACATAGATAAATGGAACAGAATAGAGAGTACAGAAATAAACTAATGCATTAGTTAATTAACTAATGGTCAGTTAATTTTAACAAATGCACTAAGAATATACAATAAGGGATAATAGTCTCTTCAAAAAATGGTTTTGGGAAAAGTAGATATCCACATGCAAAAGAATGAAACTAGACCACTATCTTACACCATACACAAAAGTCAACCAAAAATGGATTAAAGACTTAAAGGTGAAACTGTGAAACTCCTGGAAGAAAACATAGGGGTAAGCTTTTTGACACTGGGCATGGCAATGATTTTTTGGATTTGTTATCAAATCAAAGGCAGCAAAAGCAAAAATAAGCCTGTGGGACTACGTCAAACTTAAAAGCTTCTGAACAACAAAGGAAACCAACCAAAAAAAATGAAAAGGCAATGTATGGAATAGGAGAAAACATTTGCAAGCCATATATCCAATAAGGGGTTAATATCCAAAATATACAAGGAACTCATACACCTCAATAGCAAAAAACCAAATGATCCAATTAAAAAATGGACAAAGGACCTGAGCAGACATTTTTCCAAAGAAGGCATACAAATGGCCAACAGGTACATGAAAAAGTGCTCAACATCACTAATCATCAGGATAATGCATATCAAAACCACAATATAATATTACCTCACACTTGTTAGGGTGGCTATTATCAAAAAGACAAGCAATTACAAATGCTGTAAAGGATGTGGAGAAAGGAGAACCCTTGTTCACAGTTGGTGGGAATGTAAAGTGGTGTAGCCACTATGGAAAACAGTATGGAGGTTCCTCAAGAAATTAATAATAGAACTATCCAGCTATCCCACTTTTGAGTAAAAATTCAAAGGAAATAAAATCATTATCTCAAAGAAATATCTGTACTCCTATAGTCATTGCAGCATTATTCATGATAGTCAAGGTGTGGAAACAACCTAAGTGTCTATAGATAGATGAATGGATAAAAAAGTGCAGGGTATATAATGCAGTGGACTATTATTCAGCCTTAAAAAAAGGAAATCTTACCATTTGCGACAACACTGATTAACCCTGAAGACATTATGCTAAATGAAATATGCCAGACAGAGAAAGACAAATACTGCACGGTATCACTTATATGAGAAATCTAAAAAAAAAAAAAAAAAAGTTGAATTCATAGAAACAGAGAATAGAATGGCTGTTGCCAGGGGTTGAGGGGTGGGGGAGGTGAGGAGAGGTTGGTGAAAGGGTACAAACTTTCAGTTATAAAATGAATAAGGTCTGAGAATCTAATGTATGACATGTGCACTATCGTTGATAACACTGTATTGTATAATTTGCTAAGAGAGTAGAATTTAAGTGTTCTCACCAAAAAAAAAAATTTTAAAAGGTGAATTTGTAAGATGTGTTAATTAACTTGATTGTGGGACTCCTTTTGCCATGTATATCAAATCAGCATGCTGTACACTTAACTACAATTTTGTCAATTATACCTCGATAAAGCTGAAAAAAATAAAATGGGAAAGATAAACAATAAACACACAAATATAATAAAAAAGAAATGCATAAATATTTTTAAAGGATTCTCCTTATATTATTGTACAACTTGTATTTTTGGAACAGATTGTAAACTTTTTTCCTTCTTAGGAAATATTCATCTACATTATCATTATTAATGACTAAATGTATGTTCCTTAATATGAATGCATCATATTTTACTTAATCTCCTATTATGAGAAATATAGACAATTTCCAGTTTTGTTATAATAAAAGCATTGTGATAAATATCCTTGTATATTCATTTTTGTGAATTGTTACAGTTACGTTCATAGCATAAATCTTAGGTTTAGAATTGCTGGGTCAAACTGACAAACTTTTAAATAGTTTGACACCTATTTCTAAAGGACTCTCAAAATAGGCTACAGACAAAGCACTGAGTTCAAGGTATAGAAGTAGTACAGACCCACATTCTCTGACCCAAATATAGTAAAATCAGAAACAAATAATAAATGTATATTCTCAAAGTCCCACCAGTTTAGCCTCAAAAAGCAAATAAATGAAAATATCCTCTAAAAACCTCTTTGGTCAAAGAAGAAATTAAAGCAGATGTTACAGAATTATTTGACAGTAATGACAACCAGAATGGCATATAATAAAATTTTTTATTTTTCTGCCAAAACTTTCCCTAGAAGCAAATTAAAAACCTTAAATATTTTCTGTATTAGACAAGGAAGAAAAATAGATATACAAAGCATTGCACTCAAGTTGTAAAAGAATAAATACACCTAGGGGAAGCCATATATATATATATATATAAATTAAAGAAAAGTATAATGGAAAGAATTAGGAATAGAAAATAGTGGAATTGACATGTAAGTTCCATATCTTGCTCTATGTGTGTGTAAGTGTTGGTGCATTTCTGTGTGTGTGTGTATTCACATGTGCTCAAAGGAGCAGGGAGCACCATGGAATCTTCCCACATTTTGCTGACAGTTCAAGAGACAAGAGAAACCTGACCTTAACTGACACTTGCAGTGAGATTAACTGAGATAATGTCAGTGTCAGCAGAGTGTCATGAAGGCACAAATGTGGAAGTGACTAATTTAGCAGTGGGCGGGTCAGTGAAGGAAAGTGTCCTAAAAAATGTGACAGCTGAGTTGAACATCATGGGATGGTTCGGATTTTGCCAAGTAAAATGCTTGTAGAGAGAAAATGAAGCCTAGATGTGTGACTGTTTTCAAGGAGCTAGAATTTTTTTCCATGCCTAATCAGTCTGAGACATTCATGGGATTATTAACGATGCAGCCTTATCATTTTTAATTATATGCTTTCTTTTAAAACTGTGATTCTTTTGATTGAGGTCATCTATTTTTAGAGCCTGGTTTATACTATTAGTAACTACGGCAGAAGATGAACTTCATAGAAATTAAATGTCTTTTTGTTTCTTATCTGTACTTAGCTGATGAAGTTAGCATGCAAAGATATATTGAAAACCTACTTTATCCTATGAAAAGGACATGTTTCAAGGATCTAAATGTGGTCAAGGAATGCAGTCTGTTAAACCATATGGAAAGCTTTTCATTAATTTTAAATTTTTTAGGAATATATCTGTTGGGTATACCATGACTAAGTTACAGTATTTTATATACTAAGTATGTAATGGGAAAAATGAGGTATGTAGAACTTCTTTTTCCAGAAAGATATACTTTTTATTGTCCTTGTTGTTACGAGTGTTTTCAAAGCTCAAACTTATAAATTCAGTTGAGTCCTTTTTTGGGGGAAAGAAACAATGTTATGGATGTGTGTGTGTGTGTAAAATCAGGGAGAAAGGTGTAAAAAGATATATTTTTTAAAGTGGCTTCTCTGGGGATGGAGACGGGGATGTTGTGGAAAAGGTGAGTGAGGAAAATAAGAGGGCATGAAGGGAGACGATTTTTTTATTTCTTTTTATACATTTGTATTGTTTTGTTGTTACAGTGATAACTGGTGTGATGGTTAATTTTATCTAGCTACTCCACTGGACGATGGCATGCCCAGACATTTGGTCCAACATTATTCTGGATGTGTCTGTGAGGGTGTTTCTGGGTGAGATTAACAACTGAATCAGTAGACTGAGGCATGAAATGAAATCCCCACGGCTAATGTCACACTTAGCAGGGAAAGACTGAAAGATTTTACCTGTAGGATCAGGAATAAGACAAAGATGTCTGCTCTCATCACTTCTATTTAATATTATACTGGGGATTCCAGTCAGGGTAATTAAACAAGAAAGGAATAAAAGGCATCTAGATTGGAAAGGAAGAAGTAAAGCTGAATTTGCATTTGACATGATCTTGTTTGTAGAAAATCCTAAGGAATCCACACACACACAAAAATACTATAGCTAATGAACAAGTTCAACACAGTGGCAGGATATAGGATCAATATGCAAAAATTAATTGTATTCCTATATATTAGAAATGGGAAATCCAAAATGAAAAATAAGAAAACAAATCCATTTTCAATAGCATCAAAAACAATAAAATACTTAGGAATAAATTTAACAAAAGTGCAAGACTTCTACACCGAAAACTCTAAAACATTATCGAAAGATATTAGATAAGACCTTAATAAGTGGAAACTTATTGTTAAGATGACAGTTCTGCCCAAATTGATCTATAGAGTCAGTTCAATCTCTGTCAAAATCCTAGATGGTTTCTTTGGAGAAATTGATAAGCTGATCCTAAAATTCATATGAAAATGCAAGAGACTCAGAATACCAACACAATCTTGAAAAAGAAGAATTAAAGTTGGAGGACTCACATACCCTGATTTCAAAACTTACTAGAAAGCTACAGCAATCATGAAAGTGTAGTACTGGCATAAAGAGAATTATATAGATCAACAGAATAAAATTGTGAGTCTAGAAACAAACCTGTACATTTAAGTCAATTTTCAACAAGGATATTAAGACAATTCAGTGATGAGAGAATAATATTTTCAACAAATAGGGCTGGAACAACTGGCTAGTCCCATACAAAAGAATAAGATTGGATCCTTATACAAAAATTAATTCCAAATGGGTCAATGACCTAAATTAGAGCTAAAACCATAGAACTCTTAGAAGATAGCATATAGGTAAATCTTCATGAGCTTGGCAATGGATTCTTAGATATGACACCAAAACTATGAACAACAAAAGAAAAAATACATAAATTGGACTTCATCAAAATTAAAAACTTTTGTGTTTTAATGGACCCTATCAAGAAAGTGAAAAGAAAACCCATATAATGGGAGAAAATATTTGCAAAATATATATCTGATAAGGGACTTGTATACTATATATACTTGTATACTATTTATATATAATATATACAAAGAACACCTAAACTCAACAATAAAAAGACAAATAACCCAGTTAAAAACTGGTAAAGTATTTGAACAGGCATTTCTCCAAAGAAGATAGGTAAATGGCCAATAAACATATGGAAAGATACTCAACATCATTAGTCCTTAGGAATAAGCAAATCAAAAACACAATAATCTAGAAAAATGGTGCATATGAACCGGTTTGCAAGGCAGAAATAGAGACACAGATGTAGAGAACAAACATATGGACACCAAGGGGGGAAAGTGGAGGGGGGGTGGTGGGATGAACTGGGAGATCGGATTGACATGTATACACTAATATGTATAAAATAGATAACGAATAAGAACCTGCTGTATAAAAAATAAATAAAATAAAATTAATTAAAAAACACAATAAGATAGCACTTCACATCCACAAGGATGGCTATAATAAAAAAGACATAACAAATGTTAATGAGGGTGTGGAGAAATTGGAAACCCCACATGTTGCTGGTGGGAAGATAAAATTTTTCAGTCACCTTTTTTTGATAAAAAATTCTTTAATCCAAACAAGTTTACATGTTGACACATGACGTGACTAGAATAAATCTATCCAAATTAAAATTGTGTTAAGGACCAAACAGATAATGACTGGTTTATATAACACAGAGTTCGCTCAAAATAGTGGGTCCTAGTTCTAGCGTAAGACCTCTCAGTTTGGCAGTTCCTCAAAATGTGAAATACAAAGTTATCATATGGTCTAGCAAACTCACTCCTAAGTATATACCCAAAAGAATTAAAAATATTTGTTCACACAAAAACTTGCACATGAATATTCATAGCATCATTATTCATAACGGCCCAGAAGTGGAAACAACCCATATGTCCATCAACTGATGAACAGATAAATGAAATGTGGTACATCCATACAATGGAATATTATTTGGCAAAAAAAGAGAAATGAAACAAACTGAAGAACAGTGGTACAATGTGGATGAACCTTGAAAATATACTAAATGAAAGATGCCAATCACAAAAGAACACATATTGTATGATTACATTCACATGAAATGTCCAGTATAGGCAAATCCAAAGAGGCAGAAGGTGGATTAGTGGTTGCCAGAGGATGTGCTGAGGAGGGAATGGGGCGTGATTGGTAACAGGTACAGGGTTTCTTTGGGGGTGATAAAAGCATCTGAACTTAGGCAGTGGATATGATTACATAATTCTGTGACTATACTAAAAACCACTGAACTGTACACTTTAAAAACAAAGTTGATCATTTTTTCATATACTATGTATTCTCAGGAAAACAGTTGGATAATGCTGCAGAAATGAATATACTCACTTAGTGTAATGAACACTGCCCACCTCTACATAATTACACCATATCTATTTCACAGTCCATATTGAGCATTTGGAGAACCCATCAGAAGTGCACATGTGAGTCTCTGTGCTTGTTACTGTCAGAGCCCAATCAGCCTAAGACCACTAGGGACAAACCTGCAGTTCGACAAAGTCAGGTTTATTGGCTCATTGCAATGAGAAAAACCACACAGTAGAGTTACTATGGAGCTTCTCAACAAACAAAGGGAAAAGCAGAGTTATTATAGAATTTGGGGGAAGGATGGAATCTGGGTAAAATTCCGATGAAGGAGGTATTTTAATGCATTTAAGCAATGCAGGGTGAGTGCAAAAGGGTCACAGCATGTCTAGACTGTGAAATGGATCCAGGGTCATACTTCCTTGGAAACCACTAAGTTAAGATAAATGTGGACTCTTGTGTCCAGACACCTTTATCTGAATGTCTGCACCTGGGTTGTAAATCAAGGTCGCTTCTTTGTGTCAGAGCGTCTTGGTTATTCCAGGCAAGACTGGAGGGGGTTTCATTCTTACCGGAATAACTTCAAACAGCAAAGTTTCTGTTAGTCTGATTTTAGAGGACAGGTTTTCTGGTGAGTAGGACAGCAGTAGTTATTCTAAGAAGGGGTCCTATGGCACTTTTCAGCGTTTCCTTGGGAGAAATACTGTTTACTGTGAACTTTGCAGCCGTCTTTATTTGTGTCTCTTATCCCAGCCTGATGAATGGCAGGGCTGGTTTTTCCTTCCTCAGTACTTGAGGGGGTTACGAAGATTAATGTGATGTTGTTTGTGCTCTTAAGACCCTAGAGGGAAGGAAGGCAATACTTTGATTAAGGAGGAACCCAGGCAGGTTGCCCCTGTGTTTTGGTGGTATTCAAGGTGGTGGTCAGCAGGTCTGAGTTAGCTCAGAGGAAGGACAGTCTGGACTCCAGAGGCGTCTCCTTTCTAACAAAGCCATTTCCTCAACCAGGAAGACCTGCTGTAATGGGGACTCCCTCATGGCCCCCCTTCCCTTTCCCCCTTAGAGAAAAAGCAACACTCGGCGGCAAGACCTGACTGCAGTGCCCAGGCCAGCCCTGTCCGGCCCTGACACACCCTGTGCGCTGAGCTGAGAGCGCGTAGGAGGTTCTGCCTCCCCTGCCCCTGGTGTCCCATGAACTCTATTTGTACTGCGTGCGCCCTCAGTGGGGTGCGTACCCTTGTATTCCCGCATGAGGGTTCCGACCACAGAGGCACACGTCCACTTTGTCTCTAGTTTTTGCAAGTGGTCATTTGAAGCCGGGCCACCTTAGGGATGGCAAACATTTCTTCTCAGGGGTCATGTCAGGTCTCAGGAAGGGCTGGAGAGTGGGTGAGGATCTCAGGCGTCTGCAAGCCCAGGAGGTGGGTGAGGCGCCTCAGAGCTCGGGAATCCAGCTGCTCGGGGTGGGTGGGCTCTGAGATCGGGGAGGGGAGCGAAGGGGTAGCAGCCGCAAAGCGAGTGCGCCATTTTTAAAAGAGGTAGATTAGCTACAAAAGGAAAAACCTGGTAGCGAGGCTGCCAAAGGGAGGCGGGTGGCAGAAGCAGAGGATGGAAAGGCAGCGGCGGGTAGAGAAGACAGGCTGCAGCCGCTGCCTGACTCGCAGCCAAGCAGGTGGGCGGATAGGAAAACCTGGCGTGGATTTCGCTTCTCCTGGAGGCAAAAACCCTGAGAGGCTTAGGGTCCAAAGGGAAAACCAGGAATGGCTCCAGGAAAATTACAAACACTGGACCAGCAGGAACCAGGACTAGGTCTGGGATTTAGTCCCTAACCCCTCCCTCTCCCGCAAGAGGATGCTCAAAATTTCCTGAATCTGCTGGAGACCCGAGCTTACTTGGCTGGTTAGTAGTAGTCAGTTCTTTTGTTTGTAGACACAAAATTATGCACGATCTTGGGTCCTTGAAGGTACTGATTAGAGACGTTCAGAGCGACCCCTGTTGGTGACTTCTAGAAATAGTGGGCCAAGGGCACTGCCAAGAATGACCTGTACTCCTAAAACTTGACTAGATAGAATCAGTTTTGTTCCTCTTACCAAGAAAAGGAAAAACAAAACAAACAAACAAACAAATCAAACCCCGCGATTTGTAGGAATCCTGCGTTAAGGAGGTTCTGCAGCTCTTGGCGGCTCCGTGTTCTCTTAGTGGCAGTATAACTTCCTCCTTCCCCAGGGGACATCTGGCTTCCCATCTTGTATTACACCTGTCCTCACCTCAGGGCAGAGTTTAGTCTTGTTCTTGGTAGTCGGGGGATCTCCTTGTCTTCCTCTTCTCTCCTAGGAGACTGAATGTCCACTTTTGTCTCCTTATTTTCAAAGGTATGGGGCTAATCCTAGCCAAGGCTTTTAAAATTTTTTATTAAACAAATTTTTTTTGATATGGACCATTTTTTTAAAGTCTTTATTGAATTTGTTACAATATTGCCTTTTCTGTTTTATAGTTTGGTTTTCTGGCCACGTGTCATGTGGGATCTTACACATGCCTGACCAGGGATGGGACCCGTACCCCCTGCATTGGAAGGCGAAGTCTTAACCACTGGACCGCCAGGCAAGTCCCTAGGCTTTGTAAAAATGGGCTCCAGGGAATCAAATAAGGTCCAGTTATCATTCTCAAGGGTCAACCAGTAGTATTTATTCAATATTTATTGTGTATGTGAATGTTTCTCTGTGAAGAGGGTCAATAACTTTCAAAGATGACCCCAAAATGGTCAAAAGGCTTAGACTCAGTATCTGAGGGATATTCCTCAGAAAAGGTTGGCTTTGCTGTTTTTTTAAGTCCCTACTGGGGTCAGGATCAGTTGAGCTTTCTCTGGTGTCCTACACTCAGATGTATTCAGTCTCTCCGTCTATGTCTATTTCTTGGCCTTACCTCCAACATACCTGTTGATTTATTAATACTGTATTATTAATAGTAGTATTTATTAGTATTGCATTAGTATTCGTATTAGGTCTCACATGCTGTAGTGGGTTTTTTTTTGTTTTTTGTTTTTTAACATTTTACATTCATCTTAGAAGAAAAACCTGAAAATTGTTCTTGGTAATTTGACTAGACAGGAAAAGATGGAGCAGGTACTTTTTAATCTAGATTAAAAATTCAGTGCTGAAGTGCAGAAGTTCAGAAGTGACTTTTTGTCACCTCGGGAGAAGCAATGGAGACGGTAGATCCATGTGGATCCATGCAGATGCAGGGAAGCTCATCAAAGATGCAGCAGGAGGCCTGGAACAGCCACCACAATGGCAACATGGAGAAAATAGCCATGGTGATGGTCACTGCTAGCATAGATCCAGCAGTCATCATGTGCCAGGGTCCACTCTAAGAAACAGTAGGGGGTGGGCTCAGAGTTGTAACTGAGTTCTGTCTTGATTCGTATTATATTCTCTTTTACTTAAGGTTTTAGCAGGTAGAAGTCTTCAACAGTAAAAATAAAATTTAATGCTAAATCAAGAGATCTATATGGTATGGGTTTTGTCTGTATTTCTTCCCTAGGACAGGCCTGAGCTACAGTGAAAGACCAGGCTTTCCTGAAGAGGCTATTTTTGAAAAATGTTGATCAGGTAGCTTTGGCACAGATTCTTAGACATAACTGCCATTCTTTTTTATGGCTTCTAAGTCATTTATTCCTATGTTCACATATTTCTAGATTGTTCAATGCAAAAAGAGGAAAAAAAGGAGCTGATAAGCACCAATTCCTGGGGAAGACTGAAAACCTATAAACATTGAAATACCCGTGGACCACGTCCCTTCACTTCTTGCCTTTAATAGTGACATTCTTTTGGGAATTGCATCAACTGGTCAAAATTCAAGGATCACAATTTATCCTCTGAAAATATACGTGGTGAAAAGAGACAATTGTTTATAAACTGTAGAAGTTGCCAGTTTTCAAGTTATGTCTAAAGTGAGCCCTTCTTTCTTCAGGTTCCAAGAAATACTATCCACCCTTTTCTGCCTCCCTTCTTTTTCTTCTCTCCCGAATCAGAGGAAATGATGACCTCTATCTTTACCTTATGTGGTAACTGTGTACAACTCTGATAATAACAATAATGGTGATGGTAATAGAGTTGTATAAAATGAAGGTAGTAATGTAAATGTGCCCCATACACTGCCTTACCAATGGTTTTAAAAACTCATAAACACTCAGAAAACATTTCTTGAACTCTAATCTGTTGCAAGTCATTCAGCAAATATTTACTGAGTGCTAGTGTACATGATTTTAGGCTATACCTGACAAAGTGATAAACAGATGTGGTCCCTGCCCTTTTGTGCTTTTGTTTTCTGCTTTGTCGTTCTTGTTCTTCTTCCATAAGGAGGGGCATTATGTTTCACATGCATAGTGGTATAGATCAGGGGTCCCCAAGCCCTGGACCACTGACGGTTCCGTGGCCTGTTAGGAACCGGGCCATGCAGTAGGAGGTGAGTGGTGGACGAGTGAGCGAAGCTTCATCTGTATTTACAGCCACTCCCCATCTCTCACATTACCGCCTGGGTTCTGCCTCCTGTCAGATCAGGGCGGCATTAGATTCTCATAGGAGCTCAAACCCTACTGTGAACTAAGCATGCGAGGGATCGAGGTTGTGTGCTCCTTAATGAAAATCTAATGCCTGATGATCTGAGGTGGAGCTGAGGTGGTGATGTTAGTGCTGGGGAGTGGCTGCAAATACAGATTATCATTAGCAGAGAGGCTTGACTGCACAGAGACCATAATAAATCAATTGTTTGCAGACTTATAGCAAAACCCTGTCAGTGAGTGGCAAGTGAAAACAAGCTCAGGGCTCCAACTGATTCTGCATTATGGTGAGTTGTATAATTATTTCATTATATATTACAATGTAATAATAATAGAAATAAAGTGTACAATAAATGTAATGTGCTTGAATCATCCTGAAACCATCCCCCCGCCCCAGTCCGTGGAAAAATTGTCTTCCACGAAACTGGTCCCTGGTGCCAAATAGGTTGGGTACCACTGGTAGAGGTGATAATAACGCCCGATTCCATATCAGAAGGCCCAGATGCTAGTTTTTGCTTTGATAGGAAAAAGCAGTGTGATCTTGGGCAAGTCATTTAATGTCTTAGTATCACCTGAACCAATAAGATGGTTAAACTAGATTTTTGCGTTTTTAAGAGCTCTATCAACTGTAACAGGTCCTTATTTAGCTTAGAGTTTGTAACATGCAGTGTTGGGAGGACAATTAGTTGACTGGTTATGAAAGGGTAGCTTTTACATTTTGCATCTAAGTCCAAGTTGCGACATTTGGTCTACAAAGTCTTTTTCATCTTCTTTAATGGTAGTCAGATCATCAGAAACCTGGCTTTTGATACTAAACTCATATGAAAGTGATAATGATAAGAAACCCAATTTAGCAGTTTATCTTTTTTTTAGGAGGGGAAACCAACAACAACCACCACAAAACATTCACATGGTTTCTTGCTTAGGCAGGAATCTGAGCTTCAAAAGTAGGCTGATTCCAGCTACCAGCTGTCATCATATGAGAAGCTCCTGTGAGCTGGTTCACCTTATAATAGATGAGTTATCTTTTGTTTTCACTAACCTATATTTGTAGAGTCTGTTAGTGCTTACCCATCTTTACCCTTTATCTGGTTTTCCATGGCCTCATGTGATGTGTTAGCCAGACAGGTCAAGGTTTAAATGTACTTTTTGCTGTGAAAGTTAATTGTTAATTGAAAATTGATTGATTTTTCTAAGAATGAGCCTCTAAACATGGCCAAAGCTCAGTGATACTGACCAACCCACCACCTCCTTGCCAAACCAATGTAAAACATCAAGCAGATAAAGAGAGGTAAGTATGGAGCATTCATCAGAGAGAGAGGGCCAATGCAGATTTTGTAAGCAGTATACTAAGTCCCTTACACGCGAATCTTCAAGTTGTGAACTTTCAAAGTTGCAAATGTGCATCTGGTTCCAGCAAGGAACCACAACCTGCGCCATCAACGTCAGGCGTGAGTGAAATTGCAGCTTGCCCTCCGTCTCCTATTGCTGACGATCCTTCAGCTCTACCATCTCCCACCTCTCTCCCTCCTCCAGTCAGTAACTCTTCTTGCCTGTTCACTCGATGCCAGCCCCTGTATGCCAGCTGTTGTACTGTACTACTGTACTTTTCAAGGTACTGTACTGTAAAGATTTAAAATGTTTTCTTTATTGTTTGTTCGTTCCTTATGTATTATTTGTGTGAAAAGTATTATAAACCTATTACAGTACAGTAGTATATAGCTGATTGTATTAGTTGGGTACCTAGGCTAACTTGGCTGGACTTACGAACAAATTGGACTTATGAACGTGCTCTCAGAACAGAACTCGTTCATATGTGGGAGACTTACTGTATTTGTTAGTCACAATGACTTGGAAAATTCTTGACAAACTTTTTTAGCCTTTTCAGATTTAGTTAAGGTTTAATTTCATGAAGATTGTAGGAGAAAGGCTTTTCCAGCCCCAGATCAATAAGTACTCAATATTACGCATAGAATCCATGACCTTTGAACAGCTTGGTAATTCCACAGTCCAGAAGAGCAGTTCTCAAACTTTTATGTACATGTGTATCACCAATGTAGCTTAAGACACATATTCTAATTCTTTGGTCTGGGGTGAGGACTGAGATTCCTCATTTCCAACAAGCTCCAAGGTGTTGCCCGTGTTGTTTGTCTCTGAAACATATTTGAGTGGCACCTCCCCAGCCTGTGGAAGGGAAATGAGCATAATTCTTACGTGTGAGCTTCTGACCAGGACTGTCTCTGGCCAGGCATAGAATTTTATGGAGCTAAACATGACCCTTGGCCTGTACAGTGAGTGCACTACCATTCAAGTGCTGGGGTGTGTGTGTGTATTTTCTCTTAGAGACAAAGCTGAAAGACCAATGGATACATGGGCAGCAAGGGGAAGGATGTTAGAATAAAGTATTTCTGGAAAAAGGTGGAGCTCAATAATATGCTAAGGTATTAATTTTGTTGCCATATCTAATGTGTGGATAATCTGTTCTTAATTTAGCCTAAGAAGTCAATGATTTCTTTTTTATATACAGTAATGAAAAAGTAGCTATGTCAACCACATTGAAATGAACTACTTTTACATGAATTAATGGTAGTAAAAATTGGGGATGACGAATAAATATGGCACAATGAGAAACGACAGATGGGATTTATTTATTTATTTATTTATTTTCAGGGTGGGATTCATTTGTTCGACAATGTATTGAGCTCATGTGATGGGCCAGACTCTGTGCTGGGTTCTGGAATCCCTCCATCAAAGCCTCCCGTTCATTTGGGGGATATTGACCCAAAACAATTCTTCTTAAAAGGGGTTAAAACTGTGATCCCTGGAGGAGAAATGGAGCATACTTTGAGAGCATTTAAACTGGGACAATTGACTTGATCAAGGTGTGAAAGAAGGCCTCTCTAAGAACGTGGTATTTGAGGTGAGATCTGAAGTATGTGCTGGAATTAACTAGATGCAGGGGTTGGAATGCACCAAAGGTGGGAAGGAGTTTGGCCCATGTGTGAGGTCATCCAGGTGTGAGGTCATCCAGGTGTGCAATACATAATCTTCCCCGATCTGGGGCCTGATGCAGTGGGGTTTGGCACAATTAATGCTGATGCTGAAGACTCCCAGGGCTTTTATATATATGCCCAGCCTGGTCTTACCCACTCCCACATGACCCTGTGGCTGCCGCATCCTGGGGGCTGTTCACCCCACCCCTTTACTCCCTACCCCCAAGCCTGATCCTTAGGCTGTAGCCTTCAAGGCACCAGCTTTTAAAATTTATTTTTCTTGTAAAGAATATACTATATAGATTGCTTTGTGATGATACAGTAATACTTTTTGAATACTCTCATTTTATGTTTAAAAAAAATTCCCCATTTTTTTTTTTTTCCAGACTCACAACCAGGTTTGGGAAGCCCTAGCCCATGTCAGATGGGCCTGGACTTTGCACAGTCTGGAGTCTGTTAAAGTTCTGGGGCCCTTGACAGAATATTTTGTCCACAAATATTTGGTGTTCAGAATAATGCTGTGAGATGGAATACTACTCACCATAAAAAAGAACAAAACTTTGCCATTTGCAGCGACATGGATGGACTTGGAGGGCGTTGAGTTAAGTGAAATAAGTCAGACAGAGAAAGACAAACACTGTATGATATCACTTATACGTGGAATCTAAGAATACAACAAATTAGTGAATTTAACAAAGAAAGAAGCACATTCACAGATATAGAGAACAAACTAGCGGTTACCAGTGGGGAGGGGCAATAAAGGGGTGGAGGAGTGAGAGGTACAAACTATTGGGTGTAAGATAGGCTCAAGGATGTATTGTACAACACGGGGAATATAGCTAGTATTTTGTAATAACTGTAAATGGAAAGTATCCTTTAAAATTGTATAAAATTTTTTTAAAAATTAAAAAAAGAAAAACTGATGAGAAGTATTTATTTTAATTGACTACAAAGTGATTTTTAAAAATCTAAATACTATACAATTTAAAAAAAAATGCTATCAGAGTTCAAAACTTAGTTCATTTTGAGAAATTGATCCCAAAGTCCTATACCCTGGAGATGAATTCATTGCATAGAGCTAGAGAATAATGTGACATGGAAAGAAAGAAAACCAATAGTGCTGTGAGGTGGGCAGTGATGACCAAGGCTCAGAGACACGATCTTGCCCAAAGTTGCAGTGAATAATGATAAAGCTCACACTGAGCCCTCATTTCCCAGGCACTTTACAAATATTACTGCATCATCTCAAGTCTCCTACTTGGCTTTGCTGTCTCAGGAGCTCCTCTGAACCTTTATCCTTCTGAATTCCCCTTACATCCAGCAGGGAGATCCAGAGGGCTGGTCCTGGGGGCACATTATTTGTTGTAGGGGAAAAATGGGAACGGAAATGTCTGTGAACCCACGGATCATGGAGAAGCTAGGCCTTCTCTTTTTCCTCCTCTTCTTCCTCTTCTTTTTAATTCTTCCTGTTCCTTTTCTCAGTTACATTTTTCCTGACCCAGGTTGAAACACTTGGAGGTAGAAGTCTTCCCGTAGTGAGCAACCTGACCACCAGAAGGCAGCATGAGACCATGGCTGTGTCTGAGCATTGACCAGGTCCCTCCTAATGAGCGCTTCCCCACCAAACATGAGGATCTCGGGTTCCCAATCCTGTCTGCACATTGGAATCATCCGATGAACTTTTATAAAATCATGACTGCCTGGGCTCCACCACAAGCCAACTGCATCTTACATCCCTGGGAATGGGGCACAGGCGTTGCTAGTGTTTAAGTTTCTCAGGTGATTCTAATATCTATGAAGGGTTAAGAATCACTAATGGAGAACACTGAATCCTGAAAACTGTACAGGCTTTTTGGACTCACCCATCTCAGCCCGTCTGCTCCCATTTCACAGCTTCAGGACCTGAGGCCCAGAGATAGAAACAATAGGCTTAGGGATCATTGGAGGACAGAGCTCAGGACCCTGATGCTCAGCTTGTAATCATTCCTCCATAGCACACGTTCTTCCATGTTTATACCAGGCCTAGGCATCAGAAGGCAGCAAGGAACAGCTCTTTCCTCCCCTCTGATCTCAGGGCTGTGTGGTCCCTGGCTCAAGAGGCTCCTCATTGATGGAAGAATTCAGGAGAAACAGCTGGAGAGCAACCCCAGCCATGTGAGTGCTGAGGTTCAGAGCTCACATGCTCTAGGAAACCAGAGGAGGGAGAGAGGGTATGAGAGCGGCTACAGCCAAGGAAGGCTTCCTGGAGGTGAGGCGAGAGTAGAGGACAGGCTGGATTTCAGTGCCCACCATGGATGGTGGGAGCCACGTTCCACAGCAGAGGACCAGGACAAATGATGGGCATTGGTGGGGCCACGTGAGCCAGTAGGAGTGGGCAGAGGTGAGGCCTGGAGAGCAGTGAGGGTTAACACCGCAGACAGAGAAGGGGGCACAGCCCAAGGACAGAGGAACTTCCAGAGGCACCAAGGCTTTGAATGAAATGTTCTAGGTTTCAGCCTGGATGCAGTGAAGAAACACGGACGGGAGGGGCACAGGTGAGCTGGGCCTTAGAGAGATGCTGCCGGGGTAGGATGGACGAGAGACCCAGAGACGAGGCAGCGTGTATGGGGGCCCCATCCAGGGAACTCCCTTTGCATCATCCTTTTCCAGGTCCTCAGAATCTAGAAAAGATGTGATTTTTGGAAGGTGTCCTAGAAGTAACTGCTGAATAGAATGGAATGTTTAGTAGAAGAAGGAGCTCAGCAGGGGGCTGTGGCCAAGGACGGCATGGTAGAAAGATACGGAGGGAATAGAGGGTCGTTTGGAGAGTAGCAGGGGCTCCGTGTCCAGACGCCTTCTAAGTCTGACGGTTTATGGGGCTGTCAGAACTGTCATAATCCCAAGGGAGCAGGGCAGTGGTGTTCAGAGTGAGGCAACCTCCCTCTTCCCCATCCTCTTTCTCCTCTAGTCAGGATATTCTTGGGGATCCCCAGAAACCCCACTTGAAAAAGCTCCAGAAGTCCGGCATTAACCCCGCACCCCATCCTCATGCATCTTTAGAGCTTTGTGACATGAGGGCTCCTCTTTCCCATGGTGTTGTCCATGATGTGTCCGGTCCAGTTTTGCCTAATTTAGCCAGCCCTTTATGGGATAATGGGAGCTCAGGAATCCTGTACACTCTACTTTTTTGCTTGTAGGATCCCCCCACCCCGTAAACCCTACCATGTGGCACTGATGGTGGGTGCCCTTGTCTTTCTTCCATGACATCTGGTTACCACATAGGTACACACTCCATTTCCCCAAATGCCGGGTGATTTTGGAAGAGACATTATTCAACTGGGCCTCCCCAGGAACAGATGGGTAATATTTTGCTCCTAAGCACCCTAGCAGGTCACGTGTTTTTTTATGGGGGAGTGGGGGGCAAGAAGAGCCAGAAAACACTGCCCTCTATTTGCAAGGCAATACAGACTTTCAGAACATCATGTCTGCTATCTCTTTCATCATTCACTGGAACCTTCCGAGGTAAAGAGTATCCTTATTAGCAAATGGCTGCCCAGAGATGGCCCCACCTGCTCTGCCCAGCCAATCCAACAGAGAAAGGGGGTCTTTTCCCCTAAAGAAGTGCCCAGAGGGTAAGCTGTTTTCCCACGTTGGGACATGGGCATGAGGAGATGGGAACACCAGGATTGTTAAGCGTGAGGGAGTTATTCCAGTAAAGGACCAGTTTTGGTAATAATTACGCGGGTTGAAGGCTGTATTGGCAGTGACATCCTTTGTGCACTCTGGGATGCTGTGAACAGTCAGCGGGTGCAGTCACAGATTCCACATAGTTCCCTTTGGTGTCTACCCTCCTGCTAATTAGGAAGATTTGGCAGGTCTTGAAAACATCACCTTCTCAAGGTGACACCATTGCTCTCTCCTTCCTTAGGGAAGATCTGGTCCCTGGTCTTTCAGATTTCATCTGTCTTCAGCTCAGCTCAGGGTCCAGGCACTGCCGTCTTCATATAAATGGGTACAGGCATCCACCTGCCCTAGACTGGTAGTCGGGGGTGTTTGGTCATAACTCTCAGTAGTCCAGAGATTCCCTTTGTCTTCCATTTCCCTCGAAGCAGCTGGAAGCCCACTTTTATCTTCCTCTTATTTCCGTAGGTAGGGCCTGATGTTAGTCAAAGATTTATTAACTTGGGCTCCATACAACCAAATGAGGTACATATACAGCCTCCAAGGAGGTCAATCCACTGAAATTTATATAAAATTTTATGTGTATGTGCATGCTTCTTTGAGAGAAAGTGATTCAGAACTGTTGCCTGAGACTTAGCAGCTACTGAATAATCCTCAGGAAAGGCTGACTTTCCTCCTTAGTAATGGGAATGAGGTGAAGATGTCTGTCTGGTCTCTCCAGTTTTTTTTTTGTTTTTTTTTTGTTTTTTTAACATTGTGCTGGAGGTCTGAGCTCATGCAAAAAGGCATACAGATTGGAAAGGAGAGACCAAAGCTTTATTTGCAGATGATATGATCATGTACTCGAAAATTCTAACAAATCTTAAAAAAAATCTACTAGACTATTAAGTGAATTTAGCTAAGTCACAAAATACAGAGTCAATATCACAATAATCAATTATACTTCTATACATTAACAATGAACAATTAGAAAAGGAAAATTTTAAATACCATTTATAAAAGCATCTAAAAAGGTGATATATACTAAAGGAAAATTTAATGAAATATGTGAAAAACATGTATGCTGTAAACTATAAAGCAAAGTTGGGAGAAAATAAATGGAGATATATACCAGGCTTATGGATTAGAGGACTCAATATTGTTAGATGGCATTTCTCTCTAAGCTGAGTTACATATTCGATGCAATCCCAATCAAGATCCCAGCAGGCTTATTTCTGATTTTTAGAATTTGACAAGCTGATGCTGAGATTTTATACAGAAATTAAAAGGTCATAAAATAGAAAATTTTTAGAAAAGAACAAAGCTTAAGGGTGTAATCTGTCTAAATTTTAAGACAATGTAAATATACAGTAATCAAGTAGGTTACTATAGATTTAAGTATAAAAATAGAAATCAATTGTATAACAGTCTAGAAGTAGACCCATAGTCATTGATTTTCAATTAAAGTGCCAAGGTAATTCAATGGGGGAAATGATGGTGTTTTCAACAGATAGGGCTGGTAAAATGGTATATCCATTTGGGAAAAGAAGATGAATCTCAACTCTTATCTCACATGATACACAAAAGTTGACTTAAAATGAGTCACAGAACTAAATATAGAACTATGAAACTTCTAAAAGAAAACATAGGAGACAATAGTGTAAACTTTAGGTAGGCAAAGATTTCTTGTGGGGAAATATGAAGTGTGAACCATAAAAGAAAAAGCTGACAAATTGGACTTCATCAAAATTAAAAATTTCAGTTCTTCCAAAAACACCATTAAGAAAATGAAAAGGCAAGTTAGGGACTGGGAGAAAAATATTTGCAATACATGTATCTGTACAGGACTTGTATCTGGAATTTATAAAGCACTCATATAACACAGTGAGGAGGAGAGAAACCAGCCAACTGAAAATGGGTGTGGTAAGAAGAATTCTAAGGTGACCCATGCCCATGTATAATAATCTCCCCTACAGTATGTGTGGGACCAGTGAATATTGTGGATGTCACTCCTGTGATTGGGTTACATCATATTATATGAAGGGATTGACAGATGTAATTAAGGTTCCTGATCAGTTGACTTTGAGTCAGTCAAAAGGGAGATTACCAATGGGTGGGCCTGACCTAATCAGGTGAGTCTTTTAAATGAGGCTCTAGAGGCAGCGGCAAATCTTTCCCTTTGGCCTGAATCACCATGGGTTCTACAGCTGCAAGGAAGTGAATTCTGCCAACAACCATGTGTGACTGGAAAAAGACCTGCAGCCCTGGCCAACACCTTGTGAGACCCTGAGCAGAAAGCCCAGCTCAGCCAAGCCTGCAGGACCCATGGAAACTGTGAGACAATACATGTGCTTGATATTTGAATAGGCAATGAGTACCTGAAAAGATGCTCAACAAGATTAGTCATAAAACAAAAATGCAAATTACAACCAAAATGCATACCCCCCTACACACGCAATAAAATGGCTAAAGATAGGGAGAAAAAACTGGCAATACTAATTGCAGCATCTAGAACTTTCATGGACCACTATGGAAATGTAAAATGGTAGAGCCACTTTGGAGAACAAGTTTGGAAGTTTCTAGTAAAACTAAACATAGATTATCATATGGCCCAGCTATTCCGCCCGTAGATATTTACTCAAGAGAAATAACATGTATCCACACAAAGACTTATACATGAATATTCACTGCACTTTTTGTTCATAATAGCCAAAAAGTAGAAATAGCCCAATTGTATACCAACAGGCGAAGGCATGAACAAATTGTGCCGCATCCATACAAGGGAACACTCCTCAGCAGTGGGATACCTCATGGGGTTGAAGGGAATGATCTCTGACTTCACAGTGGTGGTGGCAGTTACCCAGGGGAATACATGTGTCAAAACTCATCTAACTTTGCACTTATAATGGGTGCCTTTTATATCCACATCATAACTCAATAGAGTTGATTTTTAAAAATTCACTCTCCTAGAGTGATTTTATTTGCTTGACAACGATCCCATACGGAGGGAAAACCTAGTGATGCAGGTAGAGAGAGGTCAGTTGCAGGAGGGATGTCCTTGATTAGGAAGGGGGGGTGGGGTCCACAGCCTATTGATAAAATCAGAGGCGGTTTATCTGTTTTCTTGGTTAAACAGGAAGCAGTGTAGCAGCTGAGAAGGAGGAGAGGTAGGGCATGGGAGGTTTGGGGGGGGTGACAAAAAGGTGTGAAAGTCATTTCAGAGAGTGGGAGACAAAAAAATGGACCTCAGATCTGCGCCCTGCATGCACACACACTCCCCCCCACCCGCCCCGCAATTCACCTCGGAGCTCTTTTCCCCCCAGATTCCTCTTCCCTATCACTGTCTCACTTGACCAGCTTGAAGAGGCTGCCTTTTCAGTTTAGAGTCTTAGACTCGTTACCATCATTATGGAAACTCCAGGCCACGTGGGGGACTCTGCAGGTGTCACATCCCGGAAAAGCCTTCTGCTTTGTTTCCCAGGTCCCTGCAACTTCCAGGGCTCTGGGGCTTTGGGGAAGCAGTAGGCTCTCAGGAAGCAGGGTGCTTGGGAAACTCACAAGAGAGGCGTCCCCCCTTGGAGTCAGGAGAGTGGCAGTGGGGGAGGTGCGAGGGCCTGTTGTAATAAGAACTAAGGGCGGGGAACTGGCCAGACAGGCACAGGGGCAGGCAGAAGACAAGCTGCCAGGACCCCGAGACCTAACAGAAAAACCTTGGTCTGTGGACTTGGGTTTTCCCAGGGCTGCTAAGCATCTAGGTAGCCAGGGAATCCGACAGGCCTGCTCCCAGCAAAATACCCAGCCTGGTCTCCCTGTGAGAAGGATGCCAACTCCAACCTCATCCATTTGGACCAAGTCCTCCACTGAGGGGACTTTATGGACATCTGTCACTTCTTCAACTTTGATTTCTGTTGCATCTTACTCTTAAGAGACTCTTTTTTTTTTTTTTTAAATAATTTATTTATTTATTTATTTATTTTTGGCTGTGTTGGGTCTTCGTTTCTGTGCAAGGGCTTTCTCTAGTTGCGGCGAGCGGGGGCCACTCTTCATCGCGGTGTGCGGGCCTCTCACTATCGTGGCCTCTCTTGTTGCGGAGCACAGGCTCCAGACGCGCAGGCTCAGTAGTTGTGGCTCACGGGCCTAGTTGCTCCGCGGCATGTGGGATCTTCCCAGACCAAGGCTCGAACCCGTGTCTCCTGCATTGGCAGGCAGATTCTCAACCACTGAGCCACCAGGGAAGCCCCTTAAGAGACTCTTATCACGGGCAAGAGACATGTCACCAGCATGTCTATGTGTCCGTGTGGACACTCAACCTACCAGAGTCAACTCTGAGATTCGTGGTTTTAGAAAACAACATTGCCCACTAAGGAAGGTCACCTGGACTTGGAGCCTAAGGCGGAAGTGCCTACCTGTTTCCAGCAGTCACTGAGATAGGTATGGAGCGAGAATATTATTAGAAATCAAGTGCTTTTAAATAATTTTTGCTAATATGTCTGTAAGCAAAGGACAGTGGCCCTGGAGTCGGGAGAGACTGGGGCCTAGTCCAACTTCTGTGCTCCGTGACCCTGGGCAGGGCTGGCCCGGGCACTGATAACTGAGGAGTCATCTGGCTCTAATGCCATCATGACATCATGTTTCTCCTTGGTGCCAGGTGCTCTTTAGGCAAAGGTGGTGCCTGAGGCCAGGGTAGAACAGGTGGCAGCTCTGCTGGCCCCAAGGGTTCCAGAAGAAGCTGGTCATGCAGTGATGTGTCCCCCCAAGTCACCTCACCCCTCCCAGGTGAGACGCAGCCAGCTTGCAGTTCCAAGGCTCCCCCAATACAGACAGAAAAGACAGGACAGGGCAGAGCACCACTGGTTTCCTCCTGGAGGGCCGTTGTCATGGTTCCCATAACCCTGCACGTCCAGAGAAAAATTGGGGACCAGTGGAACCTCTTTTCAAAATACCTTCACTCCCAAAGAGCATACAAAATACATGAATTAGTGTCAGAGGAGCTGTTGCCCAAATGTGGATGGTTCCTGCACGTTTAGTTGATCCCTATGGACTGGGCAGGGGAGTGGGCAGTGCAGGTATGAGGCCCAGCCCTCAGTCAGTCAGGATGGGGGAGCCACGGTCTGAAGCATAGTTCTGCCATCAGCACCCACCTCCAGACTCCAGTCTCCTTCTGGTCAGAGGTGGGTCTTTTCCACCATAAACCACAGAGCGCGCTGGGGCCCTGGGTGCTCCCAGGAAGTGGGAGCTCAGAAAAGGAGGAGGTATGAACTAGTTGTCTGGGAGAGTGGGAGAGTGCAAGGACCAGCCAGCGCCAAGGCCCCCTGGACCTGCTTGAGGTTAAAGGTCATGAATTCGGTCATTATGGTGGGCGGTTTTCTCCAGCCACCTCCAGCTATGCTCCTGGAGGCGGAAGCAGGCCAAGAGTTGATCTTGACTGGGGCTGCCACTTGCTGGATAAGCCCAAGGAAGGGGGCTGTGGTGTACGTGGGATACTGCTTACAACAACCACAGAACGTCAGCTGGAGAGGAAAAGAGATGAGGATGAACTGAGGTTGGATTCCACCACACCTGAGCTGTGTGATCTCAGAAAAAATCACTTAACCTCTCCAATCTGCTCTTTCCTTGTTTACAAAATAGGCATCAAAGCGCCCCTTCCATGGGATTGTGAGCATTAAATGATGTCCTTGGCGGGCAAATGTTCTGGCCTATAAGGAGCCCTGGACACAGTGGGTGTGAGCTTTGCATTAAAGGTGGTCTGTGTGCACAAATGTTGATGGAGCATCCCCGGGCAGCACCAGCCAGATGTGAAGCTGAGCCCAGCACCTGCGGTCACTCTGCTTCCCCGAGCTCCTCTCCTCCTGCAAAGCCACCTGCAGACACCCCCTCTTCCCTGGGGGCCCCCATGAGCATGACAGATGTTCCCACAAACAAGTGGTCTCTCACAGAGCTGGGCTGCTGCCCTGTGGGCCCCTCCAGACCCTTCTCTGCTCTTCTAGTGAAAAGGCCTGTGATCAGAATTGGCCTTGATGCCCCTCAGGAGGAAGTCTCTCGCCGGAAGCTCCTTACACTCCCATGAAAGGCCTGCTCGAACAGCTCAGGTGCAGACATCTGTCGGGGGCTGTCCCACAGTCTTTCCCGCATACCTCAGTTCACTCCTCTGAAATGCAGGGTGGGTGCGAAGGCCCTTCCTTCGTCTGTGGTCCACAGGCCTCAGCTTCCTGTCAATTTCCTCCGCTGCACCTGAGCTTCCAGTCCTGTGGACAAAAACAGTCAAAGATCACCCTCTTCTGCCCCTGCGGAGTGACCATCTCCAAGCCCAGCCCAGCCCAGCTCCTGCACTGCTTGGCCAGGTCTCCCCAAGTTTCCCTGCTCTGTTCTCTTCTCCCCTTTAGAGCAGCATGTGAAACTTCAGCCCCTACTCCTTTGTCTCCTCTCCTGCGCAAGGCGGATTCCCGACTCCACTCCACTCCAGACCCCCCTCCCTCTGCTGGGAGGTCCCTGCCTCTCTACCAGGGCCTTCCTGTTAGCTTCTCCTCTGCCTTAAAAACCCAAACCGAACCTTGACCTTCTCATCTCTCCCAGGCTGAGTGGTCCTCTATTCCCCGGGAGATGAAGCAGGACTCTTCCAAACACCGTCCCCGGACTCAGGACTTCATCTTCGTGCTGACAGCTTCCAAGTCACCAACTCCTTCTCGGATCTCTGCCAAACCACCCAGATGTCCCCCAACTCCAGACGCGCGGCCACCCAGAAGGCTTCAAACCTGAGCTTCTCTCTCCCGCTCACCCCAAACCCCGTCCCTCCCCCGGTGCGCTCCTCGCAATGAGGTGAACACCATCGCCCTCCCAATTGCCAAGACCCCACGTCCTCCTCTGGACCGTTTCTTGAGTGTGCCCTTCCGCTCTGCGATAGCGGCCAAGGTCACCCCTCCCCTTCTCGACCTTCGCAGGCTCCTCTAGGTCTCCTCCCTCGCTCAGCTGCACGTTCTAGTCACATCCCACAGAGGAAACAGAGGCAGGTTTCAGAATAAACTCCGTCCTGGCTCTCCCTGCTCAAAAGACATCGACGGCCGCATTAGCCTCGTTAAGACGAAGCGCAGCTCCTCCCCGGGCCCACGGCCTGTGCTCCAGCGGCTGAGAACTTCGCTTCTGGGCTGTGGTGCGTGGCTCTCGGCCAGTCATTTGCAGAAGCTGCTGCTGCCCCCGCCTGCGGCCTCTCGCCTCGCCCCTCCCTCCCCGCTCGTAGCTCAGACCGCGCTTTTGCGCGCTTGCTGTGACCTCTCGGGTGCCCTGCAGCGCCAAGAGCTTCACCAATCACAGCGGCGTCCGCCTGTCCGTCTCCCCAACAGACCGAACGCCCGGGGAAGACAGGATCTCTGTTTTGTTACATCTCCAGTTAGTTCTCACAATTCGTAGAGAGCCCGGCGGGATGGGGGTGGGGATGGACAGAGCGCAGGGTGGTCTGGCCCCCATCAGGGACCCAGAACCCACGTTCCGTACCACTCCACCCCCAAGCCCTCGCTCAGTGGCTGCGGTTTCTAGCCACGTGTGTCCTACCAGCTACCCAGACCCCTGTGTCTCCAGGCGGGGTTCAGCTTGTCCCCCCACAGAGCCAGCAGAGGTGCCACCCTTGACTCTTTGGGGAGAGTAATAAATTCCTTTTCTGCTTTGTCCCAGACTGAGTCCCTTCAGCAGTGGCCCCGATTTCAGCCTTTCCCACCCCCCAAAGGGTCTTTCTCCATCAGTGACACCTCACAGCCTCTCCAGGACCTCCTTTTTCTTTTCCTCCGGGCTTGAAAACCAGTCCTGTATCCCTGCTCTGAATAAACCCCTTCGTGACCTCTTCCCGCCCCCAAGCTGTTGCCTCCTTCCTCACTTCATTCTTGGCCAAAGTTCTCAGATGAGTGACCTACATCCACCGCTTCCTTTTCCTCGCTTAGGCTCTGATCCAGACACCCGGCTGCAGCCTCCCACTGCACTGGACACCCTGCTCCTTCCCCTCACACTCTGGAGCGGCCCCTCCTGCATCTTCAATCTCCTTGCCTTCTCTGGAGGCTCCCAAGGGCAGTGCGGGCACTTGGGCTGCAGGAATGGACAGACATGGATCAAAATTCCATCTTCACATCTGTCCAGCTGTGCGATCTGGTGCCACTCACTTCCTATCGCAAGGCTTGGTTTCCTCATCTGTAAACCTGAGCTGACAACAGTTCCTTAAGGAAATAACACACTCACATGCTCAATGTTCAACTCACGTGTTGTCGTCATCCTGACCCCATTCTCCTCAAAACCCTCTCCTCCCCAGAACTTCAGTGATGTTGCACCACCTTCGTACTGCTTCCAGCCTCTCTGACTACTCTTTTTCCGTCCTGATGCACCCAAAGCTGGCATCGATTGAACCCTTACTGTGTACCAAGCAATGTTCCTCACATTTTACTTTCTCAGTATGTGTGGCTTTCACCATAGGTACTATAATAGTACCCATTTAACAGATGGAGGTATTAAGGTATAGAGAAGGTAATAATGGCCCAAGAAGACACAGCCAACAGGGGGCAGGACCAGTGCTCAAATCCAAGCCATCTGGCTCCAGGCCCCTTGCTTTTAACCACGCCTCCATTCTGCCTGTGGTTCTGAGTGCTCCAGTCTGGGTCTGGGACTCCTCGCTCCACCTTAAGCAACTCTCCCTGCTTCATTTACTGACAAAGCTTTGTGTGCTTATTTCCCAAGTCTCAGTTCCCAGCCCACCTCCCACCTCTGAGCTTGCCGGACACCTCCTCCTGATGGCCTCTCAGGATCAGAGAGCCCCAGACTTACTTCAAACCCCTTCCTCTGGCCTCAAACAATGTGATTTTGCAGCTTCATCAGCGAATTTCTTTCATTCAGCCTTGCAGGCTAGTTTCCTGTGAGCTTGCCTGTCTCCTGTACCCGGCCACGAGGTACCCGAAGGCAGAACCCTGTCCTCTTGGTGCCTCTCTCTGCCTCACGTGCACTGAAGGCAGATTCAACTCTCTCTCAGATCATATCCCCTCCCAATTTCCCTGTTTCTGCTCAGGGAACTATTACTTATCCTTTCTTCCTGCCTCTGAAATTTTGCCCTGCCTTACCCCTGGCCTCTGTTTCCCACATCCCACCACCCAGGTCAGGGCTGCCTTCCAACTGTCTCTCAGATTCCTCACGGCTGCCTCATTCCAACTGCCCAACTGTCATCCAGCACCAACCCTTCACCATCTGGCCATCCCAATGGCTTGCTGGCCCTTCCTCTTATTTTTAAATGTTGAGTCTAGTAACCAAAAACACGGTAATGTTTTTTAAAAAAAAACACTTAGTTACTCTGAATATAGCTGTGGGTCAAGAGTTTACTACCTGTGGGTTACAAATAGCTGGAGCGGGGAGGAGAAAGGTCTTCATAAAAGAGGGCGTTGTGCTCAGTCTCCAAGATGGCCCCCGCAGCTCAGGATCACTGCCTTCTGGGTTTCATGCCCTTGTGCAGCCTCCTTCCACACTGTCTCATGGTTGGTCTGTATGACCAGAGAACATGGCAGAAGTGATGGTAAGTCAGCTTTGAGGTTAGGTTGTAAACACCATTGGGATATCTCTGTGTGTGTGTGTGTGTGTGTGTGTGTGTGTGTGTGTGTGTGAACTTGCTCTGAGGAATGTCAGGACACTCAGACAACCCATGCAGCAAGGCCTCCTGCCAAAAGCCACATCACGTGAGTGATCCATCTTGGAAGCAGATCCTCAGCCCCACTCAAGCCTTCAGCTGACTGCAGCCCTGACTGACAGTTGACTGGACCTCATGAGAGACTCTGAGCCAGAAGGACCCACTAGGCTGCTCTCAGATTCTTGATGCTCAGAAACTGTGTGAGATAATAAATGCCTATTATTTCAAGCTACTAGATTTGGGGGTAATTTGTTACACAGCAATGGATAACCAATACAGAGGATGGGATCCATTCATTCCCTTCATCATTTAACACAGTTCTTTTGAGCTGCTACTATGGGTCAGCTATCCTGGGTACTGGGGGTATAGCAGTGAACAAAATAGCCAAAGTCTTTACTATCAGAGTTTTTACTCTAGTCAGGGGAGGGAGATAATTAAAGGAAAGAAAGAGATATGCTAGATGGTGATAAATGCTATGGAGAAAAATCAGTATGAAAATGAAATGGAGGGTATATATAGGCGTGATGTTGCAGTTTTATATGGGTTGGTCAAGGGAGGCCTCTCCAATAAAGTGCTATTTGGGCAGAGAACTGAAGAAGATGGGCAAGCAGATATACAAGAAACAGCATGCAAGGCAAAGGGAACAGCAGGTACGATGGCTCAGCATCCACCCGCTTCTTACCATTTCATTGCTCATCTCTAGCACAGGCTACCTCATATCAGGCATAAATTGCTAAACTAACCTCCTAACTGTCTCTGATACTGAGTCCAAACTCATTCTGCTTACTGCACAACAGGCCAGTAAATCGGGAGATGAGGTGTTGGGGCAAGGAATAACGACTTTATTCAGAAAGCCAGCAGATCGAGAAGATGGTGGACTAGTGTCTAAAAAACCATCTTCCCCCAGTCCGAATTCAGGCTTCTTTTATACAAGAAGGGGGAGGGGGACAGAGGGTGTCGTTGGTTGTTGCAAACTTGGTGACTGCAGGGACCACTGCGAGGCTGCCCATTGGTGGAGCTGGACCACTAATGGCCGGCCCACCCCTATTACAATTCCCCACTGTCAGTGTCCATTCTACAGTCTTGTGGGAAAAAGGGGCAACAATCATTGTGGCTACTTCCTACTGAACAGGGGTGATGAAGGGGTGATCGTGGAATGGAATTGATCAGCCTTGGGCCGGGAATATTCTTTAAAATTTTTAGTAAGTAATACAATTCTCTTTCTTTCTTTAAAAATTTTTGGCTGTGTTGGGTCTTCATTGCTGTGCGCGGGCTCTCTCTAGTTGCAGTGAGCGGGGGCTACTCTTCGTTGCTGTGTGCGGGCTTCTCATTGCAGTGGCTTCTCTTGTTGCAGAGCATGGGCTCTAGGTACGAGGACTTCAGTAGTTGCAGCACGCGGGCTCAGTAGTTGTGGCACATGGGCCCTAGAGCATGTGGGTTTCAGTAGTTGTAGTGCATGGGCTTCAGTAGTTGTGGCACTCAGGCTTAGTAGTTGTGGCTCATGGGCTTAGTTGCTCTGTGGCATGTGGGATCTTCCTCGACCAGGGATTGAACCTGTGTCCCCTGCATGGGCAGGAGGATTTTTAACCACTGCACCAGCAGGGAAGTTCTCTTTCTTTCTTTATCTACAACTATTTGAACCTGATGAAATCTCTTCTACAATGAAATTTTAATCTCAATACTTATCCTTTTTGAAGAGCAACCTCAAGTCTTCTAAAGGGTTCACAAACCCATTGCTCTCTAGGCCTCTCAGGAGTTGGGTCATTTTCTGATGACAGCGGGGCTACTTTAAACTGAGTGTGATGAATCCATGGCTTTACTGTAGCTAACTTGACAGATGAGTGTATGGCAAGTAATACCACATGTGGTCCTGTCCACTGTGCAGTTAGCTGGTGTTCAGGCCTTTGTTCTCTATAAGTTTTAAGGAGGACTTGGTCCCCAGGTTGGAAAGGATGTAAGGCTACTTCAGTTGGACAGGCAGACCTGCTGGAGGCAAACTCATGAACAGAGGTTAGTATAGTGCCCAGAGTTTCAACATAATTGGCAACTGCTAGGTCTTTCAGAGCATTTATAGATTCTCCCACCCGGGCAGGCACCTGGAAAGGCCTACCATACAATATGTCAAAGGGGCTTAATTTAAGCTTGCTTCTGGGAGCCACTCTGACCCACAGCAGGGTAACTGGCAAGGCCTTATCCCAAGTTAAATTGACATATGTTAGCAATGTTCCTTTTTAATGTATAATTCATTTTCTCAGTTTTTCTTGTTGATTGTGGTCTCCAGGATGAATGTAGCAGCCAATTAATTTGCAGTGCTTTGGACACTTGTTGGATTATACTAGGGACAAAAGCAGGCCCGTTACCACTTTGAAAGGAGGCAGGCAGTCCAAATCAGCAGATAATTTCCTTAAGGAGGGCTTTAACCACTTTGGAGGCTTTTTCTGTCTGGGTGGTATATGCCTCCACCCATCCTGAAAGTGTCATCAAACACGTACAAGTATCTGAAATTTCCTGCAGCTCACTTGAGTCAAATCTATTTGTCAGTCCTTGGTGGGGCAGGTTCCTCTGTGTTGGGTCCCCGTCTGGGGACGTCTGACAGCAGTCTTAGGGTTATTTTTAGCACAAATCATGCAACTTTGAGTGACTTGTTGGATGGTCCTTTGTAGGTTAGGCCCCATTATATATTTTTGAATCCATTGTAAGGTGGCATCTCTCCCGTGATGGGAGCTATTATGAACGTGCCACAGCACAGTGTCCAAGAGTGTCTCAGGGATGAAAACAATTCCTTGTGCATGACATTTCCAGCCAGGCAAGGTGTGATCAAGTGAATGCCCACTTTTCGGCCCTCTCCTTGTCCTTTTCTGAATGCACCAGCTGGTATTTTGACAAGTCGATCTGCGGGAGAAGTGACCCTATCATGGCTTGATAATCGCCTTCTTTTACTGCCTTCTTTGCAGCTCGGTCAGCTAACAAGTTGCCCTTTATTATATGAGTTTCGCCCTTCTGGTGGCCTTGGCAGTGCTTTGTGGCCACTTGTGAGGGCTTATGGACTGCTTCTAATAGTGACAGGATTTCAGAAGCATGTTTTATGTATTTATTGTTTGAAGTGAGGCGCCCCCTTTCTTTCCAGATTGCCCCGTGAGCATGCACCACAGAGAATGCATAGCGAGAGTCTGTGTAAATATTTACTCACTTCCCTTCAGTGAGAAATAGGGCTCTTGTCAGAGCAATGATTTCTGTCTTCTGAGCTGAGCTCCCTGGGTGCAGGGCTTTGGCTTCAACAGTCATTTTAAGGGTACCATTGCATACCCAGAGTGTGGCCTACCTTGGTCCGTGATGCTGCTTCCATTGGTAGACAGTCCCATATCTAGCTCGGCCAAGGGTTGGTCCATTAAGTCCAGTCTACTAGAGCACACTAGCTCCATGACATGTAGGTAGTCGTGCTCTGGGGATTGTGCAGCAACAATTGGAAGCAATGTGGCTGGATTTAGGGCTGAAGTGACCTGAAATCTTATACTGGGATTGTCTAAGAGAATGGCTTGGTACTTTCCCATTTTCCCAGAAGTCAGCCAACAGCACCCGCTTTGTTCCAGTAAAGAACAGACATAGTAAGGGACAAACATAGTGGTGGGTTGCCCCAGGGTAAACTTCTCAGCTTCCTGAAGTCTGTCACAAGTAGTTGCTATAGCTCCAAGGCAAAGGGGCCATCCCTTAACAGTCTGTTTTAGTTGTTTTGTGAAGTAGGCAACGGGTAGAGGGATATTCCCCAGAGTTTGAATGAACACCCCAAAACTTATGCCTTGTCTCTCATGGACATATAATCTGAAAGGTTCCTTTAAGTCTAGTAGTCCCACAGCTGGGGCTGAGATTAACTTTGTTCTTATTGTTTCAAAGGCTGTTTGGCGCTCTTTAGTCCAAGTAAGGGGCTCAAAATCACGTCCCTTTAAAGCCTCATAGAGGGGCTTTCCTATGAGCCCAGAGCTGGGGATCCAAATCCAACAGAACTCTGCTAGTCCCAGAAACCCCCTCAGTTGTCTGCGAGTCTTGGGTGTTCCAATGCTTGCAATTGCCTGTTTTCTATCAGGCAAAAGACCCCGCTGTCCTTGGGAAAGGACAAAGCCCAGATATATGATTTGTTGCTTACATATTTGGGCCTTTTTCTGGGAGACCTTATATGCACAATTGGCCAAACAGTTCGGGGTTCTGATGGTATTCTGTAAACACTTATCATATGTAGGACTTGCTATAAGCAAATCATCCACATACCGGAATAAGAGTCTTTCATCCAATATGAAGTTTCTAAGGTCCCTAGCCAACATTTCCCCAAATAAGGTAGGGGAATTCTTAAATCCTTGAGGCAGGGCTGTCTAACAATACTGTTGGACTACCTGTGTTTCTGGGTCCTGCCATTCAAAAGTATACAGCTGCTGTGATTCTTCTGCAGTAGGAATGCAGAAAAAAAGCATCTTTCAAGTCCAAAACTGAGAACCAGCTGTATTCTCCCTGAATAGTTGTGAGCAGAGCATATGGATTAGGTACCACCCATTAGGGGTGCAAATCTTGGACTATTTCATTAACAGCCCTCAAGTCTAGGAAAAGCAATACTCTGCTGAGTTTGGCTTTTTGACCAGGAGATTAAGGCTGTTATATGGGGACCTGCAAGGTTTATTCAGTCCTATTTTCAAAAACTTTTTGAGAATTGGCTGAATTCCCTTTTGGGCCTCTTGCCTCAGAGGGTATTGTTTTAGATTAGGTGTCCCAGCATTTCTTTTTAAGGGGATTTGTACTGGCCATGTGTTTTTGGCCTTCCCTGGGGTGCCATCAGCCCACACTTCTGGCCTTACCTTTTCGAAGCCTCGGGGGGAAAGAGCTCTGTCTCCTTTTCTGGGGTGCCCATGAGTGCCATCTGTAGGCTTACAGTGTGCTCTGGTGGGACCACAATGTCAAGCTGTCCTGGCAAAAAAATTACTTGAGCATTTAATTTCCAAAGGAGATCTCAGCCCAAAAGAGAGATTGGATATACTGGCATATATAAGAAACTGTGTTTCTGGGTGAGGTCCCCTAACTGGCATTCTAGAGGTTGTAAGAAAGAATGATTTTGTACTTCTCCAGAAACTCCCTTGACCAGGATGGATTGAGATGTTTTCTGCACCACCTTGGTATTTACCACAGGGTATGTTGCACCCATAGCTATCAGAAAGTCAATCAACTTGTCCCCCACTGTCAAAGTTACCTGGGACTCCTGTGGGGAAATTGGAATTGGATGCCTCAAGTCAAGCCCCCAGGCCTCTTCATTCATTTTCAGAGTGTTCCTCTCTTTCTACCACATGAGAGGCTCCCATCTTTCTTTCATTGTTTTCATTCTTATTTTTTAGTCTAGGGCAATCTGTTTTCCAATACCCTTCCTCCTTACAGTAAGCACACTGTTCCCTCCCCAGCGGTGGCTTACCTCTCTTCGGGTTACTTGCCTTCTGAGAATCTAATGCTGTTGCCAGAAAAGCTGCGTTCCATTTTGCATCTTCTTCCTTCTGTCATTGTTCCCTGTTGCTCAACACTTTAAAAGCAGCATCTACCAGTTGCGAAGGGTTCATTCCAAATGTACCATCTAACTTTTGTAATTTTCTTCTTATATCTGGGGCACTTTGCCCTATGAAGGTCATATTTACCATCATCATATTTTTGGGGGCCTCGGGGTCTGCATCAGTGTAGCACCTATAAGCTTGAAATGGAAAATCCTTGCAATGGAATATTATTTGGTTATTTTTAAGAAAGAGATATATTTTTATATGTTGACTTGGAAAATGTATAAATATATTAAGTGAAAAGAATTGGTTGCATGAATCATATCATGTTCGTTAAAAAGAAAAAAATCATATGATTGAATAAGCAAAGGGAAAATAAAGAAGGACATTTGTCTAAATTATCAAGGTCTCCCAGTATTTTCCTGTTCCTAATTCCAATGTTTAATTCTCAGGCCTTATCTTCCTTGACTTATCAGCAGATTTGACATGGCCGATCACTCTCTTCCTTGAAATACTTCCTTCACTTGGTTTCTCCCATGTGATGTACCCTTGGTTTTCTCCTCCTCTGGCCTCTCCTCAAGTCTCCCTTGCTGCTTCCTCTTCCTTTCCTTGACTTTCAAACATTGGAGCTCCCCAGAACATAATCCCTGGACCTCTTCCATGCTCAGCTCCTGCCTCAGACTTTAAATTTCAACTATCTGTTGGATGATACTCAAATTGATATCACCAGCCCTGACCTCTGCCCAAACCATTGGGCTCATATAGTCAACTGTCTAATTGACTTCTGCACTTGGAGGTCTAATACACATTTCTAATCCTGCTATGACCCATCACACCTTATCCTCCCAGTCTTCTCCATCTCAGTCATGGAAAATGGCTCTTATCTAGTTGCTCAAGATCAAAACCTGATTGTTATTGACTCCTCTCTTTATTTTACACTCCATATATAAATTCTGTGGATTCTACCCCCAAAATTCAATTAGAGTCTGACCATATTTCCCCTTTCCACTGCTACCACCCTGATCCAAATCACTACCAATTCTTGGCCTTGATTACCGCAATATCCTATCTTGTTTCCATGATTGTGTACAATAACCTAATAGAAAAAAAGATCAAAAGATATGAACAAACTGTTAATAGAAAAGAAAGCCCATAAACATATGAAAAGGTGATGGGCCTCATTCATAATAAGGGAAACCACACTGAGATATCATTTCACATCTATCAGCTTGGCAAAAATCTGATGGTTGACAACATATTCTGTTGTCAAGGCTTGGGAAATAGGCCCATACATTGTTAGTGGGAATATAAAGTAGTACAGTACCTAGGAAGAGACGTTTACTGCTATCTAGCAAAACTACCTATGCAGCTGCCCTTTGACTCAGGGATTCCATTTCTAGGAATTCTATCCCAAAGACACACATGCACAGATACGAGTGAGCTAAGTACAAGGGGGATTTTTGTCTCCATTATTTATTGCTGCATTCTCCGTTATTTATTTTTTGCTCTATTATTTATGAACAGTGCCTGCAACACATTAGGTACTCAATCAATATTTGTTGAATGAAATTTAGCCAATGTTGGACTTTATTGGTCCTGTTTGCTTTGTTAGCAAGTGCTGAAACAAGCATTTTATCCCTACACTCCAAGGGAATCCCAACTCTCAAAATTAAAAAACTTTTCTCCATGGAACCCTGATTCATTTTAGTGGAGAAAGGTGTTAAAGAGCACAATTTAACATGCTGTGTCACTCTCTCTGGATGCTTGGCTGAGGAGAGAGCCAGAGCTCAGAGCCCCTCTCCTCCCCATTCCCAGCCTGGTCTGCTCCTCACCTGTATCTTCTGCATTTGTCTTTTGATATTCTCAGCTCAAGTCATCAGACAAACCAGCAGCAACCTCTACAGCAACAATGACAGTATTGCTCTTGGGGTCACCCTGAAATGGGACTTGACTTTACGCTAATCCCACCTGAACCCACAAGACTCCTATTCTGAGACCCTCCCTGCCCCTAATCCTACCAGGGGAGAGCCCACTTCAGGGTACCCCTACTTCCTCACAGAACATCACAGGAAGCCTCAGAAGTTCCCTGTAGCAGACTGGTCTCCACTTCTGCCCAGGGGGATCTGCTGGTCCTATCCCCACTGGGCAGGATGGTCCCAGGCTCTTGCAGCGCTCTGGCTCAGACACTCCTCATCCCAAAGCCAGGTCACTGTCACCATCTGGGGATGGAGTGAGGGATAAGCACCTCAGGGGGAACTTGCCCTCCAGGACCTCCCTGCTGGTCATAGTCACTGATGGAGCCATGAGGGTGAAACAGCATGTAAAACAGCTCAAGCTTAAACTGATTTTGCCTCCTTAAATAGGTTGTTGAAACAGCGCTAGCTTAAACTGGTTTTACCTCCTTAGATAGGTTGATTGATTAATCAAACTTGAGTTATTTTAAAGAAACACCACTGCTCCGTGCGCAAGACAGGAACCCTTGTCTCCAGGATGACCGTGGAACAGAGAATCTTAGTCTACAGAACTCAAAGAATAGAAATGATGCCACCAGAGCCCTTTAAACAAGCGAGAAGCCCTTCAATAAGGAAAATCTGGCTTCCAGGAGCAGGAGTAGCTTATATGGACTAAATCAAGACCAGTCAATCAGCATCCAAGTTTGAAATTTCCCTAAACCCTATACATTTCGCCCCGAACCCTGGATCAAGGAGACAGATTTGAGAGCTTTGCCTCCTATCTCCTTGCGGGTGGATTTCCCGATAAAGCTCTTTTCTCAAGAGCTGGATTGATAGCGAGCTCCGTAACGAGCAAAATCCAGTTAGTCGGGAGGACTAGGCCTTCTCTTCCCCACCTTGGGGCACAGAGCAGGACATGACTAGGCCAGCAGAGGGCACTCAGCCTCGACACAGAGGCCCGAGTCCGGCGGGGAAGGGTGTGAGCCCGCCGCGCAGAGGAGAGAGTGCGCCCCCCACTTGATACACTTCAGCGGCTCCTGGGCACTCTGCAGCGCCCAGAGCCCCGGAAGCCTTTCTCCGGATCCTCCGGGGGTTAGGGACAGGTTGCGCTGTATGGGGTACTCGGTCCTCAAACGCTGCCTCTTGCGGAGAATAAGTCCCTCTCTGCGTTCCCCCTGGAAGCGCAACTCCCCTGCAGCGCTGCGGGGCTCGCTGGATCCTGCTCTCTCCCCTCCGGGGTGGAGGATCCCGGAGCAGCCACAGGCCGAAACCCAGCCCCTGGGACCCAGCGAGGTGCTGGAGAGGCGCCTGAATAGCAAGCCTGGAGCCCCGCGCCCGGGCAGGAGGAGGAGGGAAGAGGGGGAGTCGTGCTCGGGCTTGGGTCCCAGCTCCCCAGCACCATCTAAGATCACCACCCCTCTCCCCCGGTCCATTCCGGGTATCAAGCCAGACTCCCTTATCGCTGCAACCCCTGGGACCTCCGGTCCCTCTTTCTTTCCTCACCTCCGCCGGGACAAAGCGACCGGCGACGTCCCGAAGGTGGCTCTGGCCGCTCTCGGAGACCCGGCGACATTTCGGCCCGGCTCTGCCCGCCCAGGGCCGCCAAGGGGACCGCAGTCCACTGCGGAAGGGCATCGGCGCCCCCCGGGCTCCTCCAACCGCGCTACGTTCGTGCGGACCCTGCAGCGCAAGGGCTGCAGGCGGGAGCCCTCACTGCGCTCTGCCCAGAGCCAGGCGCTTAAAGCCGCGCCTCCTGGTAAACGCCGGCGAGGGTATCCTCCGCCTTCTCTCTGAACGGGGGCGGCTCACAGAGGGAAACCCAGAAGCAGGGAGTTTAAAAGGTGGGAAAGGGCGGCCTCGAGCGAGGTCCCCAGCACCTCCCACCTGGGGTGAGCCCGACGCCCGGCCCCGCGGACACCCGGGCGGAAGCCCAGCCGCAGTGAGGAAACTGCGCAGTGGAAACAGATCGCCTGGTTTTCTCCGCGTTCATTTCGCGTAGTTTTCCGGAGGCCTAGCAAAAGGCTGGGACCCTTTCCAGCAGCGCCCCTGGGTTAACTGGTGAGGTTCAGGACTGGGGTCCGACAGGAACACTGGCAGGGAAGGAGCGCCACCTCGCGGTCAGCGCGAAGGTTATCGGAAAGACCTCAAAGGAAAGCGAGGGACCATCCTGCCCCCCACTGGGAACCCCTACCCCTTTCACAGGGACACTCCACCTTCACCCCTAATTCTATCCCGCACCTTGAGGGGCCTCCAAGAGACACCTCAGCTGCCGCGTTAAAGCTCTGTCCATGCTCTTGCAAATGGCGGCCCCTTGGCCTCCTCTGAACCTATGGGTGTGCTCACCTGGGGGGAGACGGTAGCCTTAGGATGGCGTGACCAGAACAGGGCAGCACCTGGCAGTGGGGTTTCTGGGGTTGGGCAGGGAATTCCAGAGTCCTAAGCAGCCAAATGGGGGTGGCTGAGGAGGCACATCCCTTGGTCCCCAGGATTTCTTACCCAGTGGGAAGGATGGTGAGTCTAGAGGAGAGCCAGAGCCAGGCTCTCTGAAGTGTGGGTCTCTTGCTCCGGTGTAAAGGCGGCAGTGCCTTTTTTCCATCTGTCTCACTTACCTGAGTGTCTCCTATGCCCCACCCCTGTCCCATGCTATATGTTATTTTTCTCTCATTCCTCCATCCTTCCTTATGGCCTCCATTTCCTGGGTGCCATTCCTGTCCATCTCATTCCTGCCTCTTTGCCTATCTCCCAGGTGGCCCCCATCTCTTCTCTTCCTTTAGTCACATTGAGCATGTCATTAATAATGATAAAATTCCAAACTTACTTAACATCTATGAGCCAAAGACTGTTGTAAGGGCTTTACGTATATTAACTTAATTCCCGTAAGAACCCTATGCTGTAGGCACTAGTATCACCCTTGTTTATAGATGGGGAAACCGAGGTCCCCAGAGAACTTTGCCAAAGAACTGAGACGTGAACCCAGGTCATCTGGCTCCTGTGTCTGGTCCCTTAACCATAACACCCCGCTGCTCCTCTGCTGGATTTCTTTTCCACTTTTGGATTTGACTGAGGTCGTGGAAACTTCATATGGATTTCAGCAATCTTGGAGAAGTTTCACCTCCTCTCTGGATCCCATGATCTCTGTAGCTCCATGGCCCTCTTTATAACCCATGTTGCTTTGAGTTTATATTTCACTTCAGCATTTGCTAAGGTCCTATTTGAACTTTCCAGTCTTGTCTCAGACGCCTTACAAGGAATTAAGGGAATACGAAGGGTGAGTAGTGCCCCTGTGCAGCCAGAATATTGGTGGCAGGAAAAGCAGTGAGAGATTTGTCACCCAAAGAAAAGGTGAAAACGTAGCCACCAGGTCTGGCTTCCCCTCTACACGTGTCCTTCAGTTCTCACCTCAGAGTCTGGCTTTGATTTCATTTCAGAGATGACAATTTATGTTCACTTCTGTCCATTGCTTTCCCACTTCTTGTGAATTGAGCCCCAGATGTGCTCAGCCTCACCTGTGAGTCTGTCCTAGCCACAGAGCACCAGTTCCTTCAGGGAGAGAGGTTCTCAGGCAAGATCAGGGCCAACAGGAGGTAAGAGTTCAGGGGCTATTTGGTGAATTCAAAGAGGTTCTTACTCAATCCCTTTGTGGGAAACATGGACCCTGGGAAGAAGAAGTCGGCGTGGGCCTCAGAAAGGTTTGACAACATGTGTTGGCTGGTCCTGTTCTGCTCTAGCTATCTCTCCAAGAGGGGGAGGTTCTGTCCTCGGACAGCTGAGTTCTGCCATCATCTTCCCCAGTGCCACCCACCAGTGAGTTAACCAGCAGAGAGGCTCTGGGGGCCGAAGTCCCCCTAAATGCTGGACTTTCCAACTTCAACCCCGGACCCTCAGACTGATTTGGCTTGAAATGTCTTTTGGAATTCCAGAGGCTGGCACAGCACTTCCTGTGACACTCAGGGCTAACCTGAAGTGGGCTGTCCCCTGGCAAGGTTATAGGGCAGGGTTAGGGTCAGGATAGAAGTCTTGTGTACTTAGTTGAGTCCAATTTAAAAGCAGGTCCCATTTCAGGGTGGTCCTAGGGCTTTTGGACTCCGACAGGAGTCATTGCTATTTTTGTTGCTGTTGCCTTTGTTATCATGATGATTCAAGTTTAGAAAAGGAGCCAGAGTAATTCTTAACTGTCTATGTAAGTGGCAGAGCTGAGATAGAACCCAGGACTCTCTGGTCCCAGGGCCACACACCCAGCCACTGCCCCACACTGATCTCTCTGCTTGGGTCCTGCTACCCCAGGATGAAGTTTCCTCTCTATTTTTAATATCAACCACATCCATTACCTTGAGGCTGCTCCTTTCATGTCCATTAGTACTGCTCCATCGATTGTTCCCTCATCCTCTTACATATCCAATCTCTCCCTCTTAATTGGCTCCCCTTGGCATAAGAACAATGATTCTGTGGCCTGAAAATCCCTTTCCATTGATCCTGCCACTCAAGCTACCATCCGGGTTCTCTCCTTTTACCATCTCCTTTTACTTCTTAAAAAAAAAAAAAAAAAGTAGGTCTAAAAACTAATCTATGCTTTTAGGAGTCAGGAAAGCAGTTATTTGTTGAGGGGTATACTACATGCACTTTGCTATATATATATATATACATATACATACTACACATATGTAACAGCACAAATATGCTCTATTATAAATACATATTATATGTATAAAAAAGCATAAGTTATATTGAGTATGTGTTTTATATGATATATATTACTTCAATAAATGTATATTAAAATATGTATATTTTAATAATATATAATAATAAATATATGTAACTTCAATAGAAAGTTAACAAAAGAAGAGAGAGAGTAGCCTAATTCTCTTTTCTACTCCCTCCCCTCCGTCCTCTCCCACTCAATCATTATCCTTCCTTGCAATCTGGCTGTCATGTCCACCTTCAAAGGTCACCAGCTGCAGTGGCCCCTGCTAGACACTTCTTCCTCGCTGGACACTGTCACCATGCTCTCCTGTCCCGAATGCCTGACCGATGCGCCTCCTTCTCCTCCCACTTTGCGGGTCTTGCTGCTACTGTTAACTCCACTTGGATGCCTTTTCTCTCCATCCCTGCCTGTCTGCCTGTCAACGTTCTGCCTCCTTGTCAAGATCTAACTCAATTAACACCTTCACCTGGAAGCCCTCCCCAGGTCCCCCAATTCTGCATCCTCTGTGCTCACTTGACACTTTAGGGGGTAACTCTGTAGTAGAACTCTTCTCATTTATTCAACAAACGAATGCCCATCATGGGCCAGGGACTAGGGGTACTTTCTGCCCTGTGTTAGTTATTGGTAATATTAACTTTTGCGATTTGAATTGCAAGAAACATAGACTCACTCAATATTTTCCTTCAAATACATGGGATTGGGTAATGGGAATTTCTTATCACCTTGCCATCTAACAATTTGTCTTCCTCCAAGAACAGAAAATATTATTGGATTTATGACCATTGTTTCCAAGCAAAATATGCCAGAGGGCATCTTTCTAGCAAGATGATTGTGAGTTTGCACTGAAGAATAACTAATATGTGTAAAGCTCCCTCTCCATCCCCACCCCCACTTGAAGTTCTTTTGTTCAGGGATCCTGCTGGCCCATCCCTAATTTTAGGCAGGGTTTTTATTTTTCCTTTGACGGTTTGCCTGGGCCCTCCCCCTCCCCCACTCCCACTCCCTGCAGGGTGAATGGCTTTAGCCCAGAGGAGACTAAGTACAGCTCAGCTCTCTGGCCTGGGGCCAGTGATGAAGGCCTGAACAGCCAGTCTTCCCTGCTAGAGTGAGTGGCCATTCTGTAGAAGCTGAATTGTAGGTTGTATCCCCCTCCCCTGTTTTTCTACCCAAAAACATGAATGAGCAACACCAGACTGGACCCCAAGAATGTCTTTACAATGGGAATTTTCCTCCTTTGTCAGAAGATTGAAAACAACAAGAATGAAATCTAGATGCAGTTGAGATTGGGGCTGCCACATATGATTATTTTGGTTGGGCACTGCACATGTGCTCCTCATCTAAGAGGGCACCATTCACATCACAGACACCTTTATTATTCTGAAAAAGTATGTTTGTTATTATTGTTTATCGCAAAGATGGGTGCTTTGTATATTTCTTACAACCTCCCGGCAGATGGCAGTAGAGTGTCTTGTTTTAAGAGGTTTAATATACTTTGTTCTGCTTCCATGCACAAAGGAAAAATGAATCAATAATCAAAACCAACAACAGCTGTAATGTCATCTAAAATATTTCTGCTTCTAAGCAAGAAACTGCTTTTCTAATTGATATACCGATAGGTGAGTATTTCAAAAATTAAAAATAAATAATCCCCATTGTTAGTGCACCAGCTACCTTAATGTTTCATGTTGCATCACATCACCTCCTGTTTATTTGCTGTTTTCAAAAGATATTGCTGAGTTCCCAACATAAATCTACAAGGACTTTCATTATTCTATGCATCATCATCAAACTAAATACATATGCTCAAATAATCCATAAAATAAATTATATGCACATAAATTAGAAATCACTATTTAATGATCTGGAAATTACATAATAGCAATCACTTGTTGTTATGGATATTCTGTTAGTAAGACTATTAACATGACAATATTTAGCAGCTTGTCGATTATGTATTTTGTGTGTTACATACATATAAGTTCTAAAATAACATACTAATTATTGATTTTGCTCAGATACTATGAAAGAGATTTTAAAATTGATTTCAGAATCAGAAAACAGAGAAGAAAATGAAAAAGAATAATTTAGATCATTAAATACATTTTGGAGAAGATGGAATGGGGGCAGACTGCTGGATTAGGATGTGGAAGAGAAAAAGAAAACATTAAACTGGAGATGGATCTATCTATCTATCTATCTACCTATCTATCTATCTATCTATCATCCATCTATCAATCTAATATACATATAGGTATATGTATATTTTGTCTATCCAGGTACCTGGCTATGTAATTTGAATATTTAACGATTTGAATATTAACAAGATTCTAGCTGAAATTTGTCTATCTTATGTAAGAAATTATGTAACTTTTTATTAAATTAATTTTCATTAAATTTTCATCAAAGTTTATCAAACTTAACTACCATCAGTGCAGGTGGGAAGTTTTCAGAAATTGTTTATTCATAAATTCTTATTAATGATCAAAGCCCCTACATTATTCTACCTCAATGATTTCTGTGTTTTATCTATATTGTAAATTCTTCAGGGATGGAGGAAAAATATCAACTGAAATGAAAACACGAGGAAGGATCGGCAGTATACATCACACATTACTAATAAACAGAGGGTAAAATGCACTTCACCGATAGTGTTAAGAATTCAAAGTTGAAGTATGATTTGAAAGCTATGTATTGAGAGAGGCAGACAAACAACGATACTATGAAAATGAGAAACAACAGTGGGAACACATACTATGCATGATTCAACTTTTGGCAAGGCCACATCCAGGGACAAGATTATCCAGGCAACTGTGAGTACAATGATGAGAATTGCCTTCCTTTGGCAGAAACTATACAAAATTCGATAACATAATGGCACATTGATTAACAAATAATGTTACACATTTTTAAAGTCATAAAATATAAAGCCAAATAATTAAAATTATAGTAGATGCAATGAATGAATTATTTTTGAAAAAGGTAAGAAATGCAAATATTATTGGATCATTTTAGATATAACCCCTGGTATAAACCCTGTAGAACAGATAACGTTATTAGATTTGTGGATTTTCAACAAGTAAACATTTCATATGTGAATGTTTGGACAAAGGGGGTTGCCCAGTAAATGACAAGACAAAAGAAAGCATATGTGTATTTTCAGAAGGCTACTTACAAAAACTGAATCTAAAGAAAAATTGGATTCAGCAATGCCACAAGTATGCGTACAGAATGTAATGGATTGTTACAGAAGATCCTCAAAAATTCTAGGGCATTTTATACTTTTTGTTTTGCATCTTCTTTACATTTAGTATTGAATCATGTGGCAAAAATCCATTTTGACAGCACTGAATTTTTTATATCATCCAAGAAATTATATAACTACTCTTTTTGCGTCAACCAAATGTTGAAGTATATTGAAAACGCATTTATGGGACATAAAATTTTAAATCATTGTTGAATATGGGATGGGGAAATTGAGTAGATGCCATCTTGCTACTAAAACTTAATTAGAGGGAGTATGCAGTGCATATTGATGTCACAGATAAAAGCACAGATTCTCAAATACAAGTCAAAGTATACTTTTGAAAATATTCTCTTTAAAATGCATTGCTCAGTACTAATTTGAAGTGAAGGTAAAATTAATATTGTAAGCAAAATTAGATGGGAACCAAAAGTCAACATCTATTATTCCCTCCAACACAGATAATGGGCTAAGAAAATCTTTCAAGAAAGATGAATTTATGATAGTTACAAAAAGATATTATTGCTGCTCAACAAATTGCAACTTCTTGACATTGACTCCAACTTCTTCAATGTAAAAACACCAGACAGGGGGAGGAAAATTCATTTCAAATGTTATTTCCACAATCAATCCACCTCTGATCCAAAACTGATTTCTATTTTTTTCTATAATGGTAACAATAATATTGATATTATCTTTAAAAGAAAGGTTTATATTGCTGAAAGGATATGATGGCCTTTACAGCGTCCTAGATCAGTACTTCTTAGATTTTCCTGTGCATACAGAGTGCCTGGGGATCTTATGAAAATGCAAATTCTGATTCAGTAATTCTGGAATGAGACCTGAGATTCTACATTTATAACAAGCTCCTGGTGATGCCCTAATGCTGGGTACTTGAAGTAGCCGAGTTCTGGATATCTCATGTGATTTGAAGAATTACTATCAATACCAAGTACCCAAGCTGGGTAAAAATGTATGACTGAAATTGACTGATGAGCATATTAAAGAATTTTATGTATCATTCATCAATGTATAAAGAGCTAAAAATCTAAATTTGTCTTTTTATAATCTCATATTCCCCCACAAAAATATTGTAATGTTTTTGTGACAATAATTTACCAGATCCATTTCCAAATAACTTCGAAACTTTCAAGGTAAAACTAATTTTGCTAATATCAATATCAGTGAAGAATGTGGCATCTCAAAATTAAATATGTTAAAACCAAGGTAAAGTCCACAGTGTCATAAGAAAGACTGCCAATCTGGTGATCATTTCTATAAAATATGAACTATATAAAAAAGTAAGCATTAAAACCATCAGAAAGAATTATTTCCACCAAGGCAAGATGTCTATAAATTTTGCAACAAATTATTAGATCCAAGCGGCTTACATTTCTAATATTATCATTAACGATTTGAATTTTCTATCATTTTATGATGAATCATTTACCTGTGCAACTCATATAAAATGACTGTTTTTCTTTAGTAATTGTTATTATTGAGAAATAATTAACTTTGTTAATTTGAGGAAGGGGTAGCTTTTTCAAATTTATATAGAATGCCAAATGGTCTGGTGGTAGCCCTGGTTTGGGTAGTGTACTTAATAAGGAATAAAATGACCTATGAAATCCATTTGCCTGGTCTCAGGGTTTTGGTATCCTGAAATTCCTGTCTCATGTGATTAGAAGAATCATAGTATAATCTGTCCCCAAATAGATTGTTACAAGGATATTCATGGTACTAAGGAGAACAGGATATTTGGCCATGGGTCTGTCTGCCAGATACCCAGAAAGACCAACCACCAAGACCTCATGGGAAAAATAGGAATCGTGGTCCTGCATGGCATAGAATCCTGGAATCAGAAGCTAGTCCAGGGTCTAAGGCAGCTCTAGCTATCAAGTTCCTTTATTCTGTCCTCAGCCATCCACACTGCAGCCATTCAAGGGTGACTCATTCTTTCCCTCCCTCTTTCCTCTTTCCCTTCTTCTGCCTTTGCTACTTTCTCTGTGTGGGTCAATTGAAGAGAAAGAATCCAATTGGACTAATATGGTCACTTTTGGTCCTACTGGACAAAACTCCTTAACTAGAACCCCCTTGCTAAGGGGGTGCTAAGAGGACACCCCTGGGGCAGCTCTTTTAAGCAGGGGCCAGTGGGAAGGAACCCCTTGCTTTCAGAATGGGGGTGCGGGGGCTGACTGTGTAGTGAACCTTTTGAAAACAGTCCTTCTGTTTAAAAAACACCCTTAATGGAAATTTTCTTTATAAAGAGGATCTGTTTTCCTGATTATAAGAGAAATACCTGTTTATTTTAGAAAATATAGAAAACAATAAAGAAGAAAAAGTAAAATAATCACTGTTAATTTTGATATGTTTTCTTCTAGTTAGATATATATATATGTAAATATACCTACATGCATATAAAAACTTCTATAAGATATGGGATTACACACTATTTTTTTCATTATGTTGTGAGATTTTTCCTAGGTCATTAAAAAGAAATCTTCCAAAACACCCTTGCTTATGGTTCCCTCACGCTCCAAGAGATGGGCCATTATCAGCTGCTTCACTATTGCAGGACAGATGTTAATTTTAACTGGACTTCACCTGTATGAAAATGTCAGAGAGATGGCTGTGGGGACGATTCAGTGTGTTGTGCTTTGGGGCTTTCACCCCTAGGCCAGACTGAGACAAAATAGCTGGCTTCTGTCTCCAGGTCAGCTCTGGCAGCCTGGACTCCATCTGCGCCCACGGAAGCTCAAAGAGCTGCAGGATCTGGCCTGGGGATTTTCTGCACATATTTATGGGAAGGAGTTGGTGGTAAAGGGTTACAGGATTAGAGAGCTAAGCTGAAGGGCAGCACGTGGAGGCAGTCCTGCGTGCTGAATTTACAACAGGAGCCTGGGAGTCGTATAAATGAGTAATGCTTCATGATGCTCTTCTCCAAGCGAGCTGCAAAAATTGGCAAGGGCCCTTCAGTGTGTTGTCGATGTGTCTGGAATTCAAATAATTTGATTCTGAGATACCATGACAATGGGAAGCAAGGCATTACCTTGAGAGAATGATGGCAGAGACAGCTGCTGCAACCAATATTCATGGAAGATGTGGCACTAACAACTGTTCTCCATCCACTGTCCTTCCGAAATCGAAATCTCTATCCTGCCTCCTTGCTATTGCCCTTACTCAAGGGCGTTCAATTAAAAAGTAATGTTGCTGGTAATTCTTTTTATTTTTTTCCCTAGTCCAGGCAGTGAAGAATGGGGAAAGTGAAATAAAAACCTTGACTGAAACTGATATGTCTCCTTAAAAAAATGATGCTGACATTAGACACAGCTCAGAAGAGCACATTTGAATATCGGGTGGCATTGCAATGCGTAGCATCACTTGCTTCTTCTTTTAAATTTGTCTTTGTTGGCTGAGCACGTTAATATTTTCCCAAGGTGTAATAGCTGGGAGGATTCCGTCAGTAACAACAGGAGATCTGGTGAGCTGGGTCCTGTTATCTTTTGAATCACAAAGCGTTTTGCTTGTACTGGTTGTCGTTTCCATTAGGGGAGCTGATAAGCAGATTCGGACTTTATTTGTCCAAATATAGTGCTCATGCTACCTCTTGTTTGCGCAGTGTTTAGCTTTTCTGAAGCACTTATTTTAAAAAGCCTTTTTATCCATGGCGTAGCATTCTGGAGAAGAACTGTGGATGGGGGCTATGAGCTATCGGTCACAGGTTTGCCACTGTGACTTTCTTTCTCTATAACTCCTTTTCTCCATCTAAAAAAGGAAAGTGTTGCTCTTTCCTCCACATCCTCAATTCCCTGATTCTATTATTTCATTTGACAATTTATTACTAATAGAAACATTGACCAAGTTCCCAGGTATCTTGACTCCACGTTTCCTACAAAAGTCGTATTCCTTTAATATGAATATGAAAATTTAACATTTTGACACTTTTTATTAACCTACTAATTAGTTCTAAGAAAGTGAACATGTACATAATAATTGCAACCATTTACAGAGCATTTACTCTGTGACCAGTACTGTTCGAATGCTTTATTTATTTTCACAACAACCCTGTGAAGTAGGTAGGTAGGAATTATTATTCCAATTTAACAGTTGTAAGAAATAATTTATAATGTATCTTGTTTCTGCTACAGAAGTACTTTGGACAGACAGTCAAAAACAGGTAATGAATGGATGAAAATTCATCGACAACATGTCCACAGATTCAGCCTTTCTCCTAGATTCATGAATTTAGGATCGAACCTTAAGACATGAAGCCAATGTTGAAGGAGCAAAGATAAATTCAGCAGTGATATCAGTTCACCTTCATGGAAACTGTCCAGGAACGTGGTCATGGGTCTGCACTGAGATGTTCTGATTGACCTATGGGTCTCTTGCTACAGAATTAGTATTGCAACTGGCCAGCATTTAGATCCATTATTCCTTCCTAGTTAGCAAGCACTTCATTTGCAGCCATAGCTCCAGGAGCAGAGCCATTGGTGTGTTGGGGAACCCTGGGGTGCCTAGAAAGGGTTACAGTTGGGTCTATATTATCAGCATACTCGGAAATCCTGTTGGGCAACAAGCAGCCTCCTCCCATTACTGCAGCATTCTGCTCTATATGTGCCAGGATATGGGAATATTAGGAAGCATTAGAAGAGAATTTATTCTCTTTTTTACTTGCTCTTACTGGAAATGAGAATTCCACCAAAATGTGCATTTCAATTCAAAGTCAGGAATTCCTTGTGGAACGAGAAAAGAAGACATCATGTGTAAGCCAGAATAGCCATACAAAATAACCCAGACTTATGCCTATTCCAAGAAAGTGAAATCATATTTCATTAGTGCCTCCACCTCTCTCTCTCTCCTGAGCAAGGTAAACTATACTTCTTGTATCCAAAAATATTTTTAAAGACTGGAAGTTACTGGAGAGGTCAGCTTCCCTCTGGCATTTATTGCCACCATCTTGAATTACCATTAGAGCACGATGGCCCAGAAATGGTACCAGGGGAGTCCACCCATTTGGGCCTCCTTCCTTCACGCTAGGGAATCAGGCTCTCAGCCTTGCAAGTCTAGACACATGATCTAATCAGCCTCCCAGAGGGTGATGGGAGATAGGAAAGCAACTCCATGAGATTAAACTATAACCAAGAATGCAGTTATGACATTCTGAAATAAAATTATCTAGGGAAGTGGACATTCTTTGGGCCAACTCTCCCTGGAGGAAAACTCCTAGGGAAGCCAAATCATAACAGAAGTTTGTTGTGAAGGCTGTTGAATGAGTCAGACAAAGACAAGAGGCTTAGAAGGTGTCCCTGAGCTGGCGATTAAATTTTGTGTCAGGTGCTGTACAAAGTACTTTACATATATTATGTAATTTGGTCCTCATAACAATCCATAATATTCTGTTATTACCCCCACATTACACTTGAGGAAACCAAGACCCAGAGAAGTTAATTACATTATCCAATGTCACACAGATATTGTGTTTGGTCAAAGGGTAAAGAAAACTGTTCATATATTTCTAGCCCTGTCTAATGAGAGACCATGTCTAGTTTTTAAAATAACCTTTGTTGAGGCATAATTTACATATGATCAAATCCACCAATTTTAAGTGTTCAATTCAATGAGTTTTAACAAAAGTACAGTCACGTAACCATGACTATGGTCATGATACAGAACACGTATATCATCCCAAAATGTTCTTTCATGCCCCTCTGAAATCCATACTCCCTACCCCCGATCCCAGCCCCTGGCAACCATTGATTTGTTTTACATCACTGAGTTTCCCTTTTCTAGAACTTAATGTAAATGCAATTGTATAATACATAGCCTTTTGTGTCTGGCTTCTCCCAGTGCAATGATTCTGAGATCCATTCACATTGCCTGTATCAGTAGATTTTAATTTTTCCTTTTTTATTGCTGAGTAGTCTTCCATTTGTACATCTCCTTTAGCGAAGTGTCTATTCAAATCTTTTGCCCACTTTAGTTGACTTGTCTTCCAATATTGAGTTATAAGAATTCATTATACATTCAGGATACAAGTCCTTTATTAGATACATATTTTGTAAGTATTTTCTCCCTGTCTGTATCTTGCTTTTTCATTTTCTTAATGGTATCTTTGGAAGAGTAAAAACTTTAAATTTTGATAAAGTCCATTTTATCAATGTTTTGTTTTAGGATTTATGCTGTTTATATTGCATTAAGAAATCATTGCCTACCCAAAAGTTTCAAGATTTTCCCTTAAGTTTTCTTATGGAAATTTTATAGTTTTATGGGTTACATATAGGTCTATAATTCATTTCATTTTGAGTTAATTTTTTGTATGGCATGAAGGATTGAGATTTACCCTTTTTTCCAGCATAGATTTTCAATTATTTCAACACCATTTGAATTACTCTATTGAATTGCCTCGGCATCTTGTCAAAAATCAATTGACCATATATGTGTGAGTCTATTTCTGGACTATCTGCTTTGTTCCATTGTCTAGTCTTACACTAATATCACTCTATCTTGATCAGGTAGTAGGTGAGTCCTCCAACTTTGTTCTTTTTCAAAATTGTTTTGCTATTTATATTCTTTGCACTTTATGCAAATTTTAGAATCAGTTTATCAATATCTACCCCCTAAAAAGTTTCCTGGGATCATGATTGGGATTATGCTGAATCTACAGATCAATTTGGGGAGAATTGACATCTTAACAATATTAACTCTTCAGATCCATGAACATGGTATTGCTCTTCATTTTTCTAGTTCTTATTTAATCATTCTCAGCAATGTTTGGCAGTTTTTAGCGTATAGGTTTGGGACATTTTGTTAGATCGATCCCCAAGTATCTAATATTCTTATGCTATTTTAAATGATATTTAATTTTCTTTCAAATTCTGATTTTTCATTGCTAGTATATGTAAATGCAACTGATTTTTATCTGTGACCTTGCTAAGCTCTTTACTTCTAAGTTGTTTTTTTGGGAGACTCCTTCAAATTTTCTAGACAAGCATTCTGTTTATGAAAAGACAATTTTACTTCTTCTTTTCCAGTCCATATGCTTTCTATTTCTTTTTTCTTGCCTTACTACACAGGTTAGAATCTTTAGTACAACGTTGAAGAGAAGTTATGAGAGTAGGCATCCTTGAATTTTTCCCAAACCGAAATTGAAAGTATTCAGTCTTTCACATTATGTATAATTTTAATTGTGGGTTTTTCTTTATTGTATCTATATAAATACACACAACACATCCTGTTGGTTCTGTTTCTCTGGAGAACACTGACTAATATGTTGTGACTCTGGCGTGTGAAAATTCATGTGTGTGATTTAATCAATTCTGGGATATTATCAGCCATTATCTCTTCAAATATTTCTTCTCCTCAGGTCTCTCTATTCTTTTGTTTTGGAACTCCTAGTAGGTATAGGTTGAAACTTCTCATTCCAACCTCCATTTTTCTTAATCTCACCCTGGGTGATTTTCTTAACTCTGTCTATAGGCTCATGAATTCTTTGTTCAGCAATCTAAACTGTTTAACCCATTCATTGAGCTTTAAATTTCAGTTCTTTCTCTTTCTAGAAGTTTTATCTGATACCTGTTCAAATCTACCTTTTAAAAAAAAATAGACTTGTTCTTTTAATAGATTTCAATTCTTAATGTATTTAATCATTTAAAAATATATTTATTTAATATTATCCTTTAAACAGTTTTTCTATGAACTGAAGTTCTTGGGGGTCTCTGTGTGTTGTATTTTCTGATACTTGTTCATGGAAGGAGTGTATACTTTGCATTTTACTTACTTATTTACTTAAAGCTCTTCTTGAGTGAGGCTTTAGTTTTCCGTGGAAATTCTGCATGATCTAAGTTGCAAGTATGTCCCTTCAGAGAAAGTTGATGTTTTCTTCTTCCCAGTGAGACAAGAGGAATCACTGGCCCAGTGTAGATTTTCATTATAATTTTCTGGGCTGTGCATTTATTATAAATTCAGCATCTGTGAGCAGTAGGCCTGAGGTTTTGGGTACCCAGAGGAAACTTTTGTTTGCTCTCATCCAGCATATCCAGGCAGAGATTACAAACTTCCTTGACATCTCTCTGAGACTGTGGATAGATTTTTTTTTTCCGGTCTACCCTTTCACTGTGGATGCGGCCCTTTGCCATCTCTACTTTTATGTAGGTTTTTGCTTCCAATCTCCCACTTCACAACAATTCTCATCTCTTAATCCCTGCATGGAGCCAGATTGCAGTGGCCAGTAACTCCCCCAGGGCATCTCAGGATCAGCTTTACCCAATTCTTCCCACCTCTATTTATTTCTGGACCTAATATTTTCTATGTTTGCTTTTCCTGCAGCTCAATTTTGTGTTTAAATATCTTTGGATTGGTTTTATTCAGCATTTATAGGTGTGGTAGGTTATCCTAGGCTACCATCTTGCCCAAACTAAACGTTCTCTAGTTTAGATTCTACTACATCTTTGTGTACAGCTGGGTCTGATGCATCTTACCTTCCCTTTGTTCTGGGTGTATGCTGGGTATACTCATCATTGGGCACCTTGGTTTTGTTATAAGCTGTGGCAGGCAGGATCAGAAGATTCGCATTCTAATGGTTACCTGAGGGAGAAGGGGTGAGGAGGAGGGCAAAATGGGTAAAGGGGGTCAACTGTATGGTGACGGTTGGAAACTAAATTTTTGGTGGTGAGCACACTCTAGTGTATACAGAAGTACACATGAAACATATAATGTTTTAAACCAGTTACCTCAATTTAAAAAAGAAGATTCACATTCTTTTCTAACAATACCAATTACCCAGAACCTAAGACCAACTATCTTTTTTTTCTTCAAGCACCGGGTAAGGAAGGAAATATTTGTCTATATTCAAAAGAAAATTTTCTTTTCCTTTCTTTTTTTATAAATTTATTTATTTTATTTATTTTTATTTTTGGCTGCGTTGGGTCTTTGTTGCTGTGCACAGTCTTTCTCTAGTTGTGGCATGCAGGCTTCTCGTTGCGGTGGCTTCTCTTGTTGTGGAGCACAGGCTCTAGGCGCGCAGGCTTCAGTAGTTGCAGCACGCGGACTCAGTAGTTGTGGCTCGTGGGCTCTAGAGCGCAGGCTCAGTAATTGTGGCACACGGGCTTAGTTGCTCCGCAGCATGTGGGATCTTCTCGGACCAGGGCTCAAACTCGTGACCCCTGCATTGGCAGGCGGATTCTTAACCACTGTGCCACCAGGGAAGCCTGAAAAATTTTCTTTTCTTAGTAGCTCATTTCCTCTGATCACACGAAGCAAGTAAAACCTTAGAGAACACGGCAAATTGTGTTGCAACAAACACCAGGAAAACAATGTTTCATCAGCAAAAACTGGCACCCAAGATGTTTAAGAAGTCCCTATTAATAATAATAACAAGAAAACAACCATTTTTTTAGTTTCACTAAGTAATTTCAGCTACCTCTGAAATACATCTTGAACCTGTCGCCTTTTCTCCATCCTCACTGCAAACACCCTCGTCCAAGCCACCGTTATTTCTCACTTGGATTATAAAATATCCCCCATCTGGTCTCTCAATAAAAAGCATGTTTAATAACAATGGTGATAATAAAAATGCTGCTGAGAATCAGAGTTTTATTGCTGGAAAAATTGTAGGAAAACTGTAAGAGAGAGTTTATTCTGTAAGTTTGGACTGTATAATTTCAAAAATCTTTTCCAACTCTAAGACTGTATTATTCTGATCAGTGATTTTCAAACTCTTCATGGAGTAGATCCAACTTTTTTTTTTTTTTTTTTTTAATTTTCAAACCACTATAGACTGATACTTTGGTAAAATACAACAAAAAGTGAATGACTGGAAAAATTTAAAAATTAGATTCAACAGACATAAGATTATTCCTTCAAATTGCTTTAAAAGTTTCTAAATGTGTTTCAATTACGTCTTGCCACGTAATAAAATACCTCAGAACTCAGTGACTTAAAAATTATTTATCTTACATAATTTCTGTGGGTCAGAAATTCAGAAGCAGCTTAATTGACTGATTCTGGCTTAGGAGTCTCTCGTGAGGTTACATTCAAGGTGTGCCAGGGTTGCAGTCATCTGAAAACCTGACTGGGGCTTGAGGATCTGCTTTCAAGATGGTTTCTTCATAGGATAGGCAAGGGCTGGCTGATGGCAAGAGGCCTCAGTTCCTTTTACTGCATGGACCTCCCCATAGAGCTGATGGAACACCTTTAAGGCATGGTAGCTGGTTTTCCCCAGAGCAAGTCATCCAAGAGACAGCTCGGTGGAAGCCACAGAGTCCTTTATGACCTAACATCAGACATCACACTCTATCATCTCTGCAACATCCTGTTGGTTAGACAGGCTAGCCCTATTTGATGTGGGCGGAGACCGCATAAGCATGAAGCCAGGAGGCAAGAATCTCTGGAGGCATCTTGGAGACCAGCTGCTACAAATGTTTATTCCCAATTCCCACATTTCCCTGTCTGTAAACCAAAATTTGAGTAGCAAATTCTTAGAGATAATCTATAATACGTTCTTCATTTTGCAGATGAAGAAACTGAGGTCTGCCTGAAGACATAACCCTAATTAGAGGCAAAATCACATTTCCAATTTCCATTTCAGGGTTCTTTCTATCACATTAGATTGCCTTTATATCTATTTTACCTACTATTTATATAAGGGGTGGGGTGGGGGGCATTTGCCTTGAGCTGCTCATTAAGTAATGAGAATGAATCGGGTCGGGTGGAAAGGCCATGACACACAGAAGCTGCAGCTGTGGGTTTTCTTAGGATCACCACAAAGCCGTCTTCAACGTGGCCATCAAGTAGGATAATTCCATGAGCCCAGTTCAAAAGCTTCACAATGTTACAATGGAAATTGACTTGATTTAGCTTCAAAGATTCTATTAACTCAGAGAAATGATGGTTTTCTGGGAGAATTAACACACAGCCACTGGTAGAGGACGAAAGTCACTTTAGTGCTTTGAAACTTCTTTCAACTCAATTCTTAGATCTACGTACAAAACATTATAGCTTAGATTCCTGGTCCTAAACTACACACATTTCAGAGCCAGATGATTACATCTTGATCCTAATTTCAAAGGAAATGAAGAATTTGTATCAAGCTCATTTTATAAGGTTGAGAAATAACCTGCTTCAGAAACTGGCACTAAGTGAATCCTCCTAAACACATCATTTACATTACATGTGTGTGTTTGCAAGGAACTGCTGGCTTGAGACACATGAACTTTACTTCTAAGGCTAGAAGTACATTAAAATTGTGATAAACGAATAGTAGAGTATCACTGACTTCCAAAGTATATTTTCCCTCTCTTTATCATCTCTCCTATTCTTCTCCTAATTAAATCAAAAGCTCCCAAAAAGAAAAGGTCAAGATTTCTAAAGTTTTAAAAAACTTTTTATTTGTAAACGTGTCAAACTGATAGAAAAGATGCATGAATAAAAATAGTGTACCTGTGTATCCCATACCTAGATTCACCTGTTAACATTTTTACCCATTTGCTTTGCCACTTATTCCTCCCACCCTGCCCTCTCTCTGTCTCTGTCTCTCTCTTTCTACACACACACAGCAGACACACACACACACCACACATGTAAATTTTTCTTAATTATTTGAGACTAAGTTCCATATGTCATGACCATTTTGTCCTAAATATTTCAGTGTGTATTTCCTAAAAATAGGGATAGTCTCTTATGTAACCACAGTACAGTTGTCAACCTCAATAAATTTAGCATTTGTGCAATAATTTGAACTAATCTACCCACTCATATTTCAATGTTATCAATTGCCCCAATGATATCCTCTATAGCATTTTCCCCCTCCAGTACTGGAGGGAAAGTAAAGGGCCAGGTATTGGACTTAGTTGTCAGGTCTCCTTAGCCTTCTTGAATCTGGAACATTCCCACAGCCTTTCTTTATTCTTTATGACACTGACATTTTTGAAAATAGAGTCCCATCTCCTCCCTTTTTAAAAATACAATGTTCATCGTTTTGAGCTTGCCTGGTAATTTGTCTCATACTTAGATTCAGGCTATGCATTCTCAAGAGGAATCCTAAAATAGAGATGGTATGTCCCTCACAGAGAATCACATCTGGAGGCACACATGGTCCATCCGCCCCTCACTGATCACCTGGTCAGGTTGCTGTCCAATGTCTCCACTGTGTAATTACGGGTTTCCCCCTTGCAACAAATAACAATATATGGAAAGGTACTTTAAGACCATCCAAGTATCCTGCTCTTTCTTTGTTGAAATTTAGCAACTCTTGATGATTCTTGCTTGATTCTATCGTTTCACTATGATAGTTGCAGAATGATGACTTGCCAACTCCCACACTCTCTTCACATTTACCTGTTGGCATTCAAGATTCTGCTGTAAACAAGAGCCCTTTCTTCTCTCCATTTATTTATTATTGGTATGAACTCACGAATTCTTATTTTTCCTCCAACACTTTATAACTCATTACTATCCTTAATAATTTTGGTAGTCAAATTGCTCCAGATTTGGCCAGCCCCTTCACGCTGGCTTCTTTGTCCTTGTGGCATGCCTACATCACTCTTTTTAAAGCAGTTCCTTATTTTCTAGCATAATAAGATGTTCCAGGCCCCTGTTATACCTTCCTTGCGCCCTCCCTCCACCCCTCAGAGATTCCTGGGTTTGGATTTTGATTTGCCATTCAGTCTCAAAACTGTGGAAGACCTCATCTCCCCTGTTATTTACTCACTGGCACAGCCCCCCTCCAGCAAAGCTCACCACCTCCACCACCACCACCATGAAAACTCTGGGCTCGCTTGACTACCTGCTCCACAAGGTCAAGGTCTCTGAGTCTTTGCTCTTGCCCATGTCACCTCCTTGCTGGTCCAGGGGCATTTGAAATGTCACTTCAGCTTTACTCCAGATAGCCGCCCAGGGGCCAATAGACTTGTTCCCTCATCTGTGTTTCCATAGCACTTTTGACATATCTTTATTATGGTGCTAATCTCGTATCATTGTACTTTGGTTACATTTCTGGCTAGACTGTACTCAAATGTTTTCAAATAACCTGGGGAGAAAGGTACTCATTTTCCCTATTTTGCAGATGAGAAACCTGAGGTTCAGGGAGGTGAGCCTAAGAGAGGCAGCAGAGCACAAGGTGAGGCCTCAGTTACAGGCTACTTCTGCCCTTTATTAGCTGTAGGACCTTAGGCAGGTGACTAAGCCTGTCTGTGCTGCAGTTTCCCCGGGAGTCAACATGGATGATAAAAAATAGAAACTGCCACATGGCGGTGTTCTGTCGCTTAAAGGAGTTGCTATTTGTACAGCCCCTAGAAGAGTGCCTGGCACGTGGTAACTGCTGTGCAAATATTTGTTAAATAATTAAGTCACATCATTGCCATTCAAATCCCAGTCTTATGATGATAAAGCTCCTAGCCACTGCTCTGTTGTGACTTTGTAGGATTCCAAGATTCCCTGAGAAGCAGTGATTCTATTAGAGACAGCAATAAAAGGAAGCTGGTTCAGGTTATAAGACATTAATAAGGTAAGAGGAAGTGAAATGTTCCACCAAACTGCTGAAGTAAGTCATGGACCGGGGAAGGGCGCAGGCGCCTGGCTCTCTGCCTCTGGGTCTTGGGCACACGGCCTGCATGCTCAGGCAAGGACGACCAGCGTAGATTGTGGGAGCTGTTCTCTCTCTTTACATGTCCTTCCTCTCAAGTCAGTTGTGGGTTAGACATTTGGGCCCCTGGGGTGACTTACCACAGAGACTCTGCCTATGCATTCACAATTCTGCAGAATGGTGCCATGGACAAATGGAAAACGTTAATTATCACTTTGTTGAGGATAGCAAAGGTATTGGCGGAGTTCTTGAATCTTATGTGTGTTGTACTGTCATGGGGATTAAGAAAAAAGTTTACATTTCAAAAGCAAGAACCATTTTTATTTTGACCTAATGCTGCACATAGGATCATTCACATAACTAAAATCTATTATTATTATTATTATTAATGTCAATATGGTTAAAAATGGTGGATTGAATTGTGATTGATCTGGTAGATGACAACTGCTAGTTGAGTGGCAAAATTATGTAAAGGTTTTCAGCTTAGGGACCAGGGGTAGACAGTGTTGGTCTACATGTGGAAAAGTTACTCAGTGATTAACCATTGTGTCAAATACTAACTATTAACAACTTAGAGCAGATGATCTACCAAACTGGGGGATGTTTCAGAACATTCTTATGCTTCAGCTTGAGTCAGAATCATCTTTAGGGCTTGTTAAAACACAGATTGCTGAACCCCATTCCCAGCATTTCTGACTCACTCTGTCTGGGATGGAGCCCATGAATCTCCACTTTTAATAAGTTCTCAAGTGATGCTGATGTTGCTGGTTTATGGACCACAATCGGAGAACCACTCCCCTTTGTTGATTTAGAACAAATATCCCCTCACTGGAAGTCCCTCATTACCAACACCTAGTTGAAAGTCAGTATAACTAGATTTGTTTTAAATAGGCCACCCTAAGCAGTCAAACTTCCCAACCACTTCTAGCGTTTTACAGACCAAGAGAGCCATCACTTAATTATTTCTCCAGAAGAAGAAAAAACCAAGCAAACCCTAGTGATGAACTTTTTAAAGGAATATCACAGTTAATTAATTGTAGCACTAGATGCATGTTTCTGATGTCTTGATAATTAAACACATTAAGACTTCTTGGTACTTGCCAATATTTTTATGTTAACAATTGAAATACATCTCCCGTTAGTCTTTCATTGGGACATTCTTGAACTAGTGAGCTGAGAGGTGATGACCAGCAGGTGGCGCTCTGAGCCAGTTCATGGCTGCCTGGATGCGGTGAAAGGCAAACGCACAGACAAGGTGCCTGCTTTAAATCCTCAAAGTAAGGTTCTCTTAACCACTTGTCATAAAATACCCTGAGACACACGTCTTGGAAAATCGAAGTGTCAAGCTCAGCATCTTTGCCACATTTCAAACTAGGTAATTACCTTCTCTCCCAAGGGAATCTGTTTTATGTATGTGTCCTTCCTAGGTTACAGGTTTCCCAAAGGCAAAGATCTTGCCTTCTGTTCGCTCCATACAATGCTGAAGTGACATGCAGGTTTTACAATAGCAATCTAATTATTCTACATCCCTCTGAGCTACATGATGACCCGTTAGATACTAATTGCTAGTAATACAGAAACATGCCTGCCTCATATAAACCCTAGCCGTAAACTTGTTTTTATTTGACCTAAAACAAAATTGCTTATTTACTTCTCCTTTACAGTATAAAAAGCCATTTTTTTCCTGCCATCCCAAATTGTAAGTCATTACCAGGTAAACAACACTGCGTTTTAGTCAGTCATTTTTATTGTCCTCAGAGTTTTTTTAAACTACACACAACAAATACTTTGATATAATCTAAGATAATAAAATAGGTGAACAACTTTTTTTTTTAGATTTACATTTGTATAGAAACAATCTGTGGAACTCCTCACTTCAAAACTAAGGTGTCTAAAAACAGTGATTCATCAGCATTGCTTTAAAGAATTGTTTGGTTAAAAGTTGCAGTTTTCATTCTCAACTGAAATGTTGTCTCCATGCAGTGTCCCTTGGGTCCAAAGCTTAAGGCCTTGGGAAGGTGGCCAAGAAGAAAAGGATGGCCACTGTTCTCTCTGTCCTTCCCTTGTGTGGAGGACAGTGGTTGGACAGGGTTCTCATAAAAGCCAGGAAGAAAAGAAATCAATTGCACATCTCTAGTTTTCAAGGGTTAAAGACATAAGTCTGGGCAGAACAAGTCCCCATCTGTAGATGGGAAGTTCCATCATGACGGCACAGAAGCTCCCAACACTCTCTCCCTCGCTAATCATGTCAGTTATTACCCATAGGCTGTGGCCATTGTCCATAAGTTCTCCCTCAAGGCCAGTCATTTTGTCACGTTTAAGTTTTGCCCCCTTGCCTTATGTCACTTGGATGCTGTGTATTGGTTCTTGGTGTCCAATTAGGGCCTTTCATCCCCTAAGAAATGTCTCAGCCCACCCTCAAATCCCCCAAATGCCTAAGAGTGAAGACCCCACGGAGACAGTGACTTCAGTGAAACACCTCTCCAGAGATGCTGGGGCATCTGGCCTATATCATCCCATTGACCTTAGTCCACTCATAGATGTCCTGTTCACACACTATATCGGAGTTGATGAGGAGGTATCTGTCACCCACACAGAAGTGCTTCTGACAGGCGGCACATTTGAAACATTCCAGGTGATACACTTTGTCCCTCACCCGCATCGTCATCTCGTAGGCACGGATCCGCCTGTCACAAGAGGCGCAGAGGCCGTCCTGGCCAAAGAGCCTGGGGAGAAAACAGAGAGAAGAGCTAAAGAGACAGTGGCACAGATAATACTGGAAGAAAGGGCCTGAGGATGGGTTCCATGCTGTAGGCTGGATTCCCAAGACGTCGGGAAGCAAGGAAGAGCTGGGTCCAGACCGATGGCTTTCCTGGAAGGAAGTGGGTCCTCTGGGGTGAGACCGTATCTGTGGTATTTGTGTTTGGCATAACTCGTCCCTTTTCTGAGCTCCCTCCCTGCCTGCTGCCACCACCCTCCACGCCTCCAGGTTGCCCCGGGCCCCACCTCTGTGGAGAAGACTCTCAGTGATTTCAGAGGTTAGGCATGGGTTGTGTGTCTCTTCCCAGGGGAACTTTCATTTTAGAAGAGGAGCAGGAGTAAACCCCAGGGGCCCCTTTAAGAGGAAACTGACCAGGAATGCAACGAAATGGGCATCTTTCTGAGGCTCCCAAATTCTATCACATCAACAGCCACTAATTCCACCCACGGGGAGGGTTGGTCTTGAATTCCTTCAAAGGTACCAAGTCCACCTCCACATGATTGTTCGCTGGGACCCCAGCTTCTGGGAGACAGAGGGAGTTCAACCGAAAACGCGTGGTGTAGTTAATCGTGCCCCGGAGATCTGGAGGGTGAGCACCATCTCTCCGCATAGAATGGAAGATCTTAACTCGAGATCCTCGCTGCCCCAGTGGCATGAGTCTCTGGAGAAACTTCTCTTCTGACATTGATATCAAGACTCTCCTAAGTCTCAGTTGACTGGTTACTTATATTAAGCAATATGTAGTGCCAAAGAGGGAGATGCAATATGGTGGAGCCTAGTGCAGTGGTTCTCAAAGTGTGGTCCTGGGACCAGCCGTATTTGCATCACCTGGGAACCTGTTAGAAATGTTCACTCAGGCCCTCGTGATTGAGATGCTCTGTGGGTGAGGCCCAGCCATCTGTGTGGTCCTGAGCGCGGCCAGGTGATTCTGATGCAGGCTGAAGTTTGAGAATCAGCCCGCAAGAGAGGGATAACACAAGCATGGGAATCAGAAGACTTGGGTTCAGCCAGGACTGGCCCTGAGTACCTGAGTGACCCTGGTGAGACCTCTGATTCCTCTGAGCTTGGCAGTGATCATAGCATGCCCCGCACCCGGCTGTTAAAGGATGGACGCAGCATGTCAAAGCACCAGCGTTCAAGGGCAAAGCCAACGCTGGCTGGGTTTTAACACATCTTGGGGGTATTCCAACAGGGCCAGTCTTGCTGCCAGAAGTCATTTTCCCACACGCCTGATTACATGGCATGTCAGCAGGCCCTTTCCACGGAAAACCTTCAGGGCAGGTTTAGGTGCATGCCTGTTCTTCTCGGAAGTTCTTATTAACTTCAGAATAGCAGAGAATCAACTGGTACGTTCTGAGAGATTCTAGGGGAGATGAGGGCAGTTGACAAATTTTGAAACACATGAACAAAATTAATGGAACCGGGAAGACGTGGTCTGTGGGTAGAGAACTCATGGTTACAGCCAGGCCAGCTAATTTCCCTCCGAATCCCGCTTTCCATTTGAAGAGCTCTGAGTGTTTTCAAGGCACCGCCTGGGAGCAAACTCATTACTGGGGGAGAACATTTTATCCCAAGGCAGCAGATGGTGGAGCTGTAGGGAACTGCCACGCTGGAGGTCACAGAGTGGAAAGACAGTTCTGATTTCCTGATTGTTCAGTAAGTTGAGTTTGGGCCCAAGTGACTTACAAAACAGTGTGCGTGGAATGAAGCCAACCACCTGGGGTGTGTGACCCTTACGGAAGGAGAGCGTTTATTAAAGGGAAGTTGGGGGTAAATTACAACACACGTCAGGCAGCTAATGAAGGGAAGGATGAAGGACTTGTATTTGGGAGACAAGTTCAGGTCCCAGCATCACCTCTAACTAGCCGGGTGCCCCAGAGCCAATGACATCCTCTGCCCTGGCTTCTGTGTCTTAAGCTGTAACGCAAGAGAACTGGAAGAGAAGGCCTCTGAAGGCCCTTACAAGCTCTGGTTTGCTGGGACTTCACTAACAGTGAAAATAAGCCAGGACTTGACATCTAACTTGAGCGTTCACCTCTGGCACCAAGAATTGGTGCCTTAGGCTGGATATCCCAGAAATAGACCCTGAGACCAGGATTTATTAAGGATGTGTCATCAGGGGAAACAGGTAAGGTGGCAAGGGAAGCCGGACAGAAGGGGTGCAAGGCAAGCAAAGTTGCACGCTCGGGCCAAGTCCCTCAGAGGGGAGCTTCAGCCTGACTGCACGGGGACTCTGGGGTGTAAGTTATGTCTCCAAGCGGCCCTGGCTCCCAGCAAGATTGCAGGACTTTGGTCTCCAGCAGTGCCAGCCACCGGGCCAGGTCTGTTGGGCATGGGGGGTGGGCAGTGGGCACACTTCTGGCTTTAACAGACACAGGTGCTGGCTGTTGAAAGTAAAACACTTAGGGGTGGGGAGGCACTGCACACCAAAATTGGTAAAAAGCGATCCGAGGGGATCTGGGCTGGGCACTGATATTAACAGCTACTCTTCGGTTCCCAAGAAAACAGCATAATAGCACAGGGTTTATTTAGGTTCTGCATGGGGGTCTCATGAATATTTGAGGCTAAATGTCTGAAAGGGGCTGTAACAGGCAAGTCAAACATTGGAAACCCTCAGGGGGAGAAGTTCTCCTGGGGCAGGGGTGGGTGGGCAGGGGGAGAAGGACTGAACCCCATCATAGAACCCATTTCCTCACTCCTCCAACTTGCCTTTTGCAAAGACACTGCCAGATATGTTAAGAATGCAAGCAAACAAGTCCATGGCTAAAGGGCCATGCCTGCAGCAAGAAATGATTTTTCTCCTCTGTCAAGAGGTGTCATGTCTGAAGCTTCCTCCTGCCCATTTTAATGACAATAATATAAATATGAAAGGATGGCTGGAAACGCTTGCACTAACACAGAGTTAATTAACATGTTGCCTAGGAATGTAGCAGGGAGAAGAATTATTTCATGTCACCAAGACACAAGTTAATTAACACTGGGTTCTCCCAGACTATTTTTTTTCTCTCCTTTTTAAAAATGCAAGAGATTAACAAGCCCAGGCAGCACGGGGTTTATTCTTGAATGTTATATAAAAACCGCAGAGATAGGGAGAAGCCCGGGCTCTTTTGACCTTACTCTATCTGTACTTCATTTAATAAGATTCAAATGATTTGACAGGGATGTAGTCAGGGGGCCCAATGGGAATCATTTACCCGTCTGCTTTCTGCACTGTCTTGGCAAACTGATAGCGAGCAGAATCAGGTCTCTATTTATCCCAGTTCTGTTTTCTTGTTACTTAATAAAAAATTGACCAAAATTAAAATCATGATCCTTGGAAACCTGACTTCTTTTCTCTGAACCACCAAATTTGCAAGGACTTAATCAGGAAATTTGGGGGGCGGGAAGCTTCCTCTGTCAGTCTCTGGGTGAACAGATAAGCTTCCTTCACCATGGAACTGCCTGCATTTTTTTTTTAAATGTAAAATGCTCTGAGGGCAGGTTTGGGAGGAAGAGCTGGCCTGGCAGCCAAGGGCACTGGAGTCTAAACAAGCTTCCCTGGTTTGGGTGGTTCTAATGTATTAGGGCTGCATGCTCCACAGACCCTCTGCCACAGGAAGATGGCAAAAAATCTGACAGCTACACAGTTAAGCAGATTTGACAGCAGAGGGCACAGAGTTACCTCTGCAGCAGCTAATATGAAACTGGAAATGCTAGAACATTCCGGGCAAAGGCACTCATTTGAGTGCTGGAAAATTCACATAGCCAAACTTATGACCCAGAGCATCCAAGATGTCCTCAGTGCCTGTCTCACTGGGTGTTCTAGAGTTCCTATTTTGCCTTTCCATTCTTCCATTTCTTTGTTCATTAGATCGGAAAAGACTCTAATGATAAATGTCATGAGCAGCTAACATCTATTTGATCCTCATACACACGCACCAAGCCAAGCACTTTACATGTATCACCCCATCTAATTCCCACCCCTTCTTGGAAGTAGGTATCGCTGTTATCCCCATTTTACAGATGAGGAAATCGAGGCTTAGGAAGGTTACGTAACTTGTCCATGGTCACAGAGCTAGAAAGCAGTGGTGCCGGGGCTCAAACCTACAGCTGACTTCAGGGCCTTCCGTCAAATCCTTGGAGTGCCATGGCGAGATCATCCTTTCTATTTTTAAATTTCTCATCACATAATATTGGAATCTTACAAAAGAATATTTAGAACCTATAGGTATATTTTGAAGCATTAAATGAGCTCCTAGGAGCCCACACTCAAACTTAGAAACAACAAAGCTCCCAGTTCCTTTGGCACGCCCTGTGCCTTCCTCCCCAACCTTCTCCCCTTTTCTGCCCCACAGAGGGAACCGCTATTCTGAATTTTGTGTTCATCACTCTCTTGCCTTTAACATATTAGAATTTGACCATGTAGGAATGTATCCCTGAGAACATGCTTCTCGAACAGGAAGAAAGGCCGACTGCTTCCCTGCATCGGGCAGCTGAGACCCAGCCTGACCTCGCTGGGGCAAGAGGCAGGCACTGGGGGAGACAGACCCACAGCCCCAGGAGGGCAGCGAGGACAGTACCTGAGATAGTCCCTGCGGCAGAGCTTCCTGCCCAGCTTGTAGTAGAGGCGCCGGCCCACCTCGCCCAGCCGGCACCCGCAGAGGTCACAGCTGAGGCAGTCCTCGTGCCAGTACTGGTCGATGGCCTTCAGGAAGTAGCGGTCCCCGATGTTCTGCTGGCAGCCTCCACATGTCAGCAGGGATGGGGGGATCTGCAGCACCTCATCCACTGGCTCCCTGGAAAGAAGGCCAAGCATTAGGGATGACCTCATCTTGGGGAGACAAGCACGGGGGAGGGGTCAGGAGTCACGCTGTGCCCAACAGGAAACCTCATTCAATTGCCTGTAGGTGACATAGGAGAAAGGAGGGGACAACATATACCTAGGGCAGACTGCAGAGAGACCCTGCCAGCCTTGGCTTAGGACAGGAGAGAGCTAGACCCTACATCCTAGATCCCGGAAGAAGCAAGTGCTGGGCACCAAGAGGCACCAAGGCAACTGCAGGTGGTACTGCACCCCTACCCACAGTCCAGCCCCACTTTCTCGGCACCTGTGGTCTCTCTTCTTTATCTCACTCTCCCCTCCTACTCCATCTCCACACCTCTCCTCTTTCCTCCTCACATACCCAGGACCGAAGGGCACTGCCCAAACCCAGAGGAGGCACCCAGGACTATAAGAGTTGCTTGCTGCCAAGACAGTGACTTCCTAGAGGGCTAAGAATCTGCAGATTCCCTTTTGAATCTCCGTGCCATCCTGCCTCAAACCCTTCCCAACTGCACAAAAGCAGAGGTGAGGAAGGAAGAAAGAAGAAAGGGACCCCAAGCTATTTTAGGTTGCTTTCTCTTTCCAAGATAAACATTCCATCAGGGTATAATAGAAATTCTCATTATTATTATCTTTTAATAGAAATTCCGCATCCCATCCTTCTTACTGAATGAATCCTTGGAGAAAAATCTCAGGTGTTAATTAAGGCCACTGTTAAACTTATAAAGGACATCAAACAGAACTTTCTGCACGTGAACATTTTTACAGCAGCAAAACTGATTTGGATGAAGTTGATTTAGGAAAGAAAATGGGGAGAGGGGCAATAATTATTTTCGAGAGAGTGGAAGGCAATTAAACAGACTCTGAAATCTCCATCCAGGCAATTGTTAGGAGTGAGCTTGTGATGTGTGTTCTTTCACTGCAATGTCATACAGTGTCTCCAATTCACTTTGCTTAACTGGAATCTGAATACTTCTGTTTTACATTTTAAAAGAAATAACATAATTTGCCAAAAGAAAATAAAGGGAGTGGGAGAAATGATTCTCTCACCAGATGGGACACAGGAAAAGCAGAATACCTGTTGATCTGTGACAGTTAACAAGTGCTTTCTTGAACCTCACTCAAACACAAATCTATTTTTCAAAAATCTATTACGTTTTGAAAAATGGAACTGCCTCCAACTGTGAAATTCCCAAAGGGAGTTTCCCCCTCGGTACTTTGAGGGTATAAATCTGTGTCTCCTATTTCCAGCTGACGCTAACTTACCAGGTGACCTTGTGTCCTGATTGGCCTGTGCCCACAGCACTCAGCGTCCTTTACACCTAGGGGTGACAAGGCTCAGGGAATCAGTGTTGATAACACACTCTGACAGCTTCAGGTGACTCTGTCTGTAATGTGCATACCTCCCTGTGAATATTTAGGGCTACTGAAACCGAGCCCACACTTTGTAGATCAAGTATGAGGGTCCTTTGTGAGATGATCTCCTTTTAGAACAGGGAAATGTAAAACCCAAACCAGTTTTCTCCTAAAAACTCAAGACTTCGAATAGTTTTAAGAATTCACTGAAGCCTGGCTTGCTTTCCTTTGTTTCCACGGGTTATACATAAAGACTTCCATTCTCCCTCCTGAAAAATAAAACACCAGCATTTTCACATGCATCACCTCAGAATCGCATCTCTTCCCTTTCCACAGCCCATGGTCTTACTTCAGGCTTTCAGAAACACTCATGGAACCTCAACACTGCTGGATGCCCTGATGCTGAGCCTGCCAACCAACTGTGAAAGAAGAGAATTTGCACTTAGCTGGTGCAAAACTGCCTGGAATTAAAATGAACTGCTCTTGTTACCCACAGGGAGGCGGTAGGGGCCACTGGTGGCACAGTAGAGGAAATCTCTGTGTCTGTGAATTCTGGCTGTCTTTCTGTCTAAATGTTTCATTTGCATATGCCTTGGCAAATTTCTGTGTGTAATTTGGAGGTGCTGATCAGACTGACCTCAGCTGCACTGACCCAAGTATGTACACAATGAAGCTTCTGGTAGGATAGTGGTCCGGAGTAGAAATGGTAAGCAAAAGAGCTATTGTGATGGCCTGAGATGAGATAGGAAAGGATAGGATAAGATATTGGCTCTATCTTTCTATAATTAATGATAATATCACATTATCTTTGGTGGATGTTCCAAGCCAATAACTGAGTGGGATTCACTCTCTAATATTTTATATTCTCCTAGAGCCTATCTGAATATTACACCTAAACACACTTCGGCCTGGATTTCTGGGATAATTTCTCAACAATTTCCAAGAGAGATAGGGAAAAAATGTGCTGCAGTAATTTCTCAGCTAGCTGGTCCATCTCCAATTAGAGCTTGTCTGCATTGGGCAAATAGTGGTGCAAAGGATGGAGAAGAGCACCCTTCAGTAGGTGCCTGCTGTGTTATGAGGTAAAGATGTTTCAATTTTCCAATCTCAGTGAAAAAGCACAAACTTTGAAAAGAGAACACTTCCTTCAGGGAACTGAAACCTCCAGATTTATCTTCTAATAAAAGGCTTAGTGACTGAGTTCTGCTGATTGAAAAAGCATTAGGCGCCTTTCAAAGGTAATTCATCCAATTCACTCTCTTATTGTATTACTGTGGTCTTGCCCAGGCTCTGAAAACTCAGGGCTAAGTTGTAATTCTCGGTTTGTTAAAAAAAAAAAAAAAAAAAGAGCAAACCACCCTTTAAACCCAGTGTTTTCGTAGATATATACTTTTAAAAAGGAATGTTATCTTTCTCCTGAAAATTTAAGGAAGCTGGGTTTTTGTTAGAACAAACAAGACTCCTTATAGAACTGGCATCTGAACCTTCAAGATTGAATAGTGATGTTTATATTCTCACTAGATCATGGTACTTCCTGTGTTTTATGAGAACACGCTGAGCTTTTATGCTGGTAACTGAGGGTAAAACCCAGGTATATAAACACCATAGGAGACTGAAATTGGGAGGAGGAGGTACTTCAATCAGGAAAGCACAATTCTTTTAAAGCAGGAAAAGAAAAGAAAACAAAACAAAACAAATGCCTCTTAAAAGCACAAATGGACAAGTCATTAACCAGCTCCTTTGGTCTGTGTAACAAATCCCTTCAAAGGATTAGATGGGGACTTCAAAGGAATAAATGTTCTCAAAACCAGACAGCTAATGAATCTTAAAAGGGCATTTGCGCTGACGGCTAAATGATATCTTAAAACAACCCTTTCTCCCCGTCTTAACACTAAGGAATGGGCTGGAGGTAAACATTGGGAAGAGGGGATACTTCAAACCAGTCAGAGCCTCAGAAAACAAATGCAGTTCATTAGAGCTCCGGTTCCCAGACTCCAAACCCTTTGAGACTGTGATAAAAGCCGTGAGACTCCGCTCCCCAGAAAAATTCACCTATACGCAAAATGGTGCACTAACTTTCGAGGTTCAAAGGTCCCCATCGGTGGACCCCGAGGGGAGAGGCGGGGACGTGTATCCAGATTAACTCCGTGTTTAGCTGCTCTAAAGTCTCTGGAGGCCTGAGTGAGCTCCGAGGTGAATTCTCGCACCTCCTCACCCGCCGGTCCCTGGCGCTGCGGGCAGCCGCTCCACCTGCGGACCGGGAAGGGGGCCGTCGGGGACTCGGGAGGCCTCCACTTGTAATGTCCCCCTTTCCAGGACCAAATGGACAAAGAGAAAGGGGACCAAGAAGGAACGAGAGGGGAGAAAGGAGCAGAATCGAGTCCTGAAGGCTCTCGGGATTGCACCTGCGCGCCTCCGACCTCCCCCTCTGCCTGCTCCGGTGTAAACTTTCTGGCCCGCAGTGGCTTTGGGGAGCGTCCCAGGTAGCCGGGAGGGGCCCGCAGCGGCGCCGGGTCGACCCCCTCTTCCTGCCGCCTGCCGCCCGCCGCCCAGCCCCTCTCCCAGTGTCCCCGGAGTCACCCGATAGGATGCGGGAGCCCCGCGCAAGGCAGAGGGAAGCAAGGGCACGCTGCGGGCGCGCACCTGGAGCCTTCTCGCCGGCCGCCCGCGCCACCCTGCCGCCCCGGGGCGCGAGGCCGTGGACATCGTGGGTGGCAGGGGCGCCGCACTTACTCAGACGGGTCCAGGCTCTTCCTCTCGATGGCCGAGGACATTGGGGAGGGAGGTGGTGTGCCAGGCGGCGGGGGCGCTCCCTTTGTGGCGCGGGGCTGGCCGGCTGCCGGGGCTCGGACCCCCTCGGGTGCTCGCGCGCCGCCGCCTCCGCTCCTGCTCCTCCTCTTGCTCCGGCGCTCTGGCGGCGAGCTCGCCCCTCCGCGCTCAAGGACAGTCACCGCGCTCCCTTCAAACGCCAAAGAGAGAGAGCGAATCACCGGGCTGCCGCGCGCCGCGGCCGAGGCGGGGACAGGGGCGCGCAGCCTGCCCCGGGCGGCTGCAGCTGCCGCTGCTGCTCAGGACTTAACCTTCCATCCCGGTCCCGCCGCCGCCGCCCGGTCCGGCTCGGCTCGCGCGCTGTCGCCGGCTCCGCGCCGCCCACGGCACTAGTGCGCGACCGTCCGGCCGCCCCTCGCCCCTCGCCCCTTCGGCCCGGGTCGCGGCGCGCAGCTAGCCGCCGAGGGCAGGGAGGGGGCGGCGGCCTGGGGGCCGGGAGGGGACTGCGCCTCTCTTCCCCGGCTCCCTCCTCTCTCGGGAAGGTCTATTTTCGCTCAGCTTCCCTCTGTCTCTGGTTTCATTTCCTTTTTCCTGATCACGATTCAAATACAATAGAAGGAAATCACATTTAAAGAGACAGCTGCCCGGTACCCACCCCCCCTTCTTTTTTCTTCTTCTTCTTCTTCTTTTTTTTTTTTTTTTTTTTAACGGGGCTCCTGGGGATTAGCGATACAAACAGCAGCAGCAGCCGGCGCAGCCGCCGCCGCCGCAGCAGGACTGAGTTGGCTTCTTAAAGGGGCCAGCGTCGGGGACGGGGAGAGCCTCTCAGTGAACACCTCTCCTTGGAGAGGCGGCTGGCTTGCCTCTAAATCATTCTTTAGAGATTCCCCTCTTCGGCGTTTCCCTTTTGGTAAACTAAGATTGAAAGTAGCCAGCGGGCCGCTCGAAGAAGAAAGAAAAAAGACAAGAATGCGAGATAAGCACATACAGAGATGCACGCGTTCCGAGTGGCTTTCGCGCCCGTTCGAGGTTCCAGGTCCGTGGACACGGAGCGCGGAGACGCCCCAGACAGCGCGGCTCTGCTGGCTGCGGGCTTGTGACTGCGTCCGCGCTCCAGACAGGCGACGGGTGCTGTGCGAGCAGAGGCCGCACGGGCTGGGTACGCCTGAGCAGTGCCAGGGGCAGCTAATCCCAGAGGGAGCGTGGTTGGGAGGGACCAAGCTGATCTCAGTCTCCTCTCCATCTGCTGGCGGCAGAATTCCCTCCCTCAGCATCTTTCAAAAATCGGACTCCTGCGGTTAAACTGGCCCCTGTAAAGTGCCAACAGTACTCTGCACAGAGAAGAGTGCCTCTCCAATGAGGGAGAGACTATTTTGCCCTGGGTCAGGGAAAGAGAGCGAAGCCAGACTTGATTTTCGAGTTCAGGTTTCCCCTCCAACCTCAAGGGCAAGTTCTAGGAAGAGGGAGGAATGCAGAAGGGGAGAGGAGGAGGCTAATAATCTGCCCGTGTGGAGAGCAAAACTTTAGGTCCCTTGGGCCTCATCAGAATTCCTTGAAAATAACTGCATTCAGAAATTATTACTAAAGGCCTACTTGTGCATGACACCGGTCACAAGTCTTGTAAAGAAGAAACTACCAAGTACTTTCAGGATCCATAGTTTTATACGAGCAGTCTGGATCACGGTCATGGATATTGTATTCCCATTTTAAAGATGGCACTGAAGGACCTGGATGAGTTCACCCTGAAAGGTGGTGTCTGAAATCAGAAGTGCATCCCTGCAGGCATCGTTTTCCCTGTTCAGAGCTTACTCTCACTAACTTCTCACACGTATAACCAGAATTTACTATCGCTTGCATGCTCTTGTCCTTTCCTTATCTCCATGTCCAAAGCTTGGGTCCCTATGGGTATAATTAAAATCTCTCGCAATCTCCACCCCTCCCGTGTGTGTGTGTGTGTGTGTGTGTGTGTGTGTGTGTGTCAAAGGAAGCCTTAAGAGCAGCTTTGGGTCCAACTCAAGGCCTTCAGTCTCTAAGAAGGCCTTCTCCTGCTCCTTGTTTTGAATTTAAAAAGGGAAAATGCCTAGAATTTTTAGGTCAGCCTAAATTATGTGATAACCACGTAACCTACCACTCTACAATCGGAAATGAAAATAAACATATATATAGGCTGTAAGGAGCAGTTCACCTACTTACAACCAGTCAATGTGGTGATTAAATGCTAGGACTTGGGCATCCGACTGCCTGGGTTTGATTTAAGCTCTTACTTATCAGCTAGTGGGGCCTATGTAGGAAAGTTACTCAACCTGAGGAGGCAGTATTGGTAGTGGCTCTGGAGTCAGACCACCTGCATCCCAACCCACCATTTCCCACCTGTGAACCTGGGCAAACAGCAGGAATTTAAATGCCCAAGATCTTCATCTGTCAATGGGGGTGCCAGAACCTATTGATTAGTTGTTGTGAGGATGAGTGATTGCATGCAGTGTGGCCCTTAGACATGTAATGAGCTGGGGGAAATAACAAACATGAGATTACATACATGGATAGCATTTGGTGTGTATTAAGCTCTCATAAATGGAAGCTTCTGTGTTACAGCAGAATATCGTTGAAGAATTTCAACGGGAAGAATTTAAAAAGAGTTTGAAATTAAATTTAAAGGTGAGCTGGGGGTTAAAAATAAGAATTTCCCACCCAAATTAAAAAAACTGTCCCATTTTTTAAAAGCAAACAGAAGAGGGTCCCTTCACTTCACCTCCTTGTGCTCGTATACAAAACATATATGCATTTTCCACTTTAATGTTCACTGCCTTGGTGATTACAATGATATGTTTGCATCTGCTTGCTTTTATTAAATCTGATAAGTTGCTTCCTACCTTGCTATATAGTTTTGCACGGGGCTTAAGTTAGTTGTTATATTAAATATATCCTTGGGTTCCGGAGGTAACCTCTAAACGGCCGACTTTGGGGCATGAAGTTTCCTTTTAATAATATGCTTCTGTTTTGACCTGAATGTGTAAAGAAAGAGCGATTACTGCCGATGACTTTGGGTCAGTTTCTTATCTCTCACCACTCTTTGGGGAGAACTTCCTTAGAGAAAGTGAATATTTGAAATGGTATCTTAAGATTTCAATTTCACACACAGTGGTTGTAAGAAATAACTGCCTACCGGTGGGATTTCATTTCTATTCAACGGGCAATTAAATTGCTCAAATTTAAGTTTAACATTTAGAATTGAGTCTCAAAATGTGTTTTCATTATGAATAATTTTAAAGCAATCATGACCTTATTGTATCCTTCCATAGCAACCTTATGCCTTATGCAGAAGAGGGACTCAGTAACTATGAGGCAATTTGAACATGTAAAGTGGTTCTTGAGAGTTGGGGAAATCTGTACTTGATCCCTATCCAGTGGGATTGCAATTTAATTCCTTTTACCCTCCCCCAACTCCTTGCAAATCTTAAATACCCTAAAATTTAGAAAATTTCCAAGTTTTCCTTCCTGAATGTGAATGTCAGAGGAAGACTGAATGAGTTGGCATGATGAATCTGACCCTAGGTGGATTACTTTCTTCCTGTTGGCATTTTCTATTCTTTTTTGTTTATTACATCTACAATTGTTTTCTCGGGAAGAGCAGTTTAAGTGACTAAGGCTACATTTCTTTGTTTCCTTCCAATAGAAAGGAAAATACAAATGTCATTGGGAAAATGCCAAGAATGACAATTTACCTCTTTTATTTTTTTCCAACCATTAGAAGCCAACTTGCATCATATACCTGTTAGTTGTGACATTCACATACAGGAACAAAAATAAAGGTTTATTTTATTATGGCTTCAGCTCCCATGCAAACTTCTTTAAACTACTCAATTGTCACAAGTATCTGGCTCCCAAACACATTTCAGAACATTTCAGGGCATGTTGATGGATATGTTTTCAGAATGTTAGACCTATTGGTAACCTTAGTGATAAATAAACCAGATTTCCTATATAGTAGAAAAGAGCTCCAAAAATCTAAAAAAAAAATCTTTATCAACTGAGTTTAGGAGATGAGCATAGGTGTCAGAAGGCATAGCTCAGCTGTTTACTAGCTGTGTGACTTGGGGGAAGTTACTTCACCTCTCTGAACCTCAGTTTCTATATCTGTCAAATGGAGGCAACAGTAACACTCAGCAGGGCTGGGACTAGGGTGAGGCCATAGGGATGCCTGCTTACTTCACAGGAGTTTTAAGAGGATTTAATAGGATAACGTGTGTAAAAATGCTTTGTACAGTGATGGTGCATAATATATGCTCAGAAATGATACCTGTTGTTATTACCCTATCTTTCAGAAGTCATCACCACCGTATTAGGTAGCAACAATCTCCCAGCTAGTCAGGACATCTGGCAAAGAATGCTGCAACTGGGGTGCTGTAGAAAGAGCTGAAGTGTGCCTAAGACATCAGCAGGCTTCAGGCTTGGGGAGCCCCAATATTTCAACCGAAATGCAGGATTGTGCCCATTTAGGTCCTGGGTAGGCTGCTGACAGCTTCACTGCTTCCCTACCACATTGCCTGTTTCAGCCACATCCCTGATTTTATTCCTCTGCTTTTCCCCTTTCCAACAACCTCTAAATCACCTTTTACAACTAAGACAAGAGGCAAAATCAAGTGCTAAAGTAACTGCCCCCAAATGTCACAACTCCACAGCGAGGTCTTAGCAGAGTTAACCTCACAGCATGTCCTAGTAGAAGGAGCCTCTGAAATGTGATTTCCCAGCTTGCTCCTTGGAGCAGCAGGGGTTCTGAAGTGCTTCCCTAGTGGGCTCCACCGCCCCTGCTCCAACTGTAGCAGCTCTGCACTTATTGACATGTTGCTCAACCTCTCTGGACTTTAGCTTCCGCATCTGTAAAGTGGGCACATTCAGAGTACCTATCTCACGGAGCTGCTATAACAATTCTGTGAAATGGAACATATAAGGTGCTTGTAAAGGAGAGTGGCACATAGTAAGCTTTTGTGGAAGATTTTGCTTATACAGAGAGATTCCAACTTCAAAATATTTGAACAACCATTGGTGATTCAGAGCCCCTTTGATGGACAAGACAAATGAGACATGGAGTCAACAGCTCCTTCTTCCACCTCTGCCCCCATCAAATCCTCCCCCACGCTCTCTCTTTGGGTATCAGACCTGAACTTATCTGCTGCTCTGTGTTCAAGGGGGAGTCAGAGCTGGGTGAGCTGACTCACGGAGCTGTCCTGGGGCCCTTTGTTCACATGCTCCATTTCCTCTCTTTAGCTACTCAGAGGCAGCCCCACCCAACTGACACACCACGGTGCCTGGGACCCTGGAACAGCACATTTGAAATCCAAGCTCCTTTCTGTGGCCTAGAAAGCTTTATACTATCTGGCCCCGACTACTCTTTTCCATCACAACCCCCTCACTCTCTCTGCTTGAACCACACTGACCTTTTCTCTATTCCTTAAAACAAACCAAGCCGACTCCTATTGGAGGGCTTTTGCATCTGCTCCTCCTCGGTCTGAGATGCTCTTCCTCTAGATCATCCTATGGCTCCCATGTACTTCACTCAGGTTCAAATGTTTAACCTCATAAGAGCCTTTTAAAACCCCATTTCTCATCATTCTCCATCTCCTCATCCTGCTTTATTTTTCTTCCTGGTATCATCATTACTTACACTTTACATATGTATTTGTAGTTTTTTATGGGTTTGGTTTTGGCTTTTCTTCCCAGCTGGAATGTAAACTCCATGAGAATAGAAATTCTTTATGACTTGTTTCCAGTGTGTCCTCAGGACCTAGAATGTGCCTAGCACACAGTAGGCCCTCAATAACTATTCAATGAATGAATGAATGAATGTACAAATGGTAGCCTTCCCCTTTGACCAAAGCATGCCTGCATTATGCTCTCTGGATAAAAGTTAAGAAGGAACTTCAAGATGCCTTGTCTTCCTTGAGCATTGCTTTTGGGAGACGATAAGTGCCCAGATACCATTCAGATGCAGATCCAAGAGTTTGGTCTGGGAACGAGATCAAGCTCTTGGCTGCTAGGAATACGCAGATACAGGTGTTTTCAGGAAGCAACAAGGCCCCACTTTGAAGCTTGATTCTCCACTGCAGGGCCCCCATACCCACAAGGAGATGTGGCTACAGTGGACCAATGTGTAGAATGCAGTCAATTATACGGGTAAAGGCACAGGCTTTGGAGATAGACAGGCTTATGTTTGAGTCCTGGCTCTTTCAGCTATGTGATTTTAGGCAAATTATTTGACAGTCTGAGCCTCAGTTCCGTCACGTGTAGAATAGGGATAATTATATCTTCATCACAGGGCTGGAGGAATAAAATGAGATCATGCATGTCAAATGCTTAGTACAGTGCTCAATGGACGGCAGCTATTATTAGACTTAATTAAGCAAAGAGAACCTCAGAGGAGGATAGTCAACCAGGGCAGGCCTTTCTCGACACAGAGGTGGATAACTGGAGTTCTGCCACAATGAGGGCTCAGCCCAAGCAGGTGGGGTCAGCCTCCTTGCCTGGAGGACTCTTGCCTAATCTTACCTTCTCTGGCAACCCCCAACCCCCATGGGGCAGATGGGTTAGGCTTGCAGACACCTGGCCCAACTTCATGGTCAGGAAGGCGACATAAAGAGATGGTGTCAGGAGCCTGTCCTGGTCACTGGCTCTTCAGGGTTGGAGGTCTCTGGTCTGAGACACTGCACTCCAAACACACCTTCCATTGGAGGAGAGGCCAGGCTGCTTCTGGGGAAGTGGTGTTTTCTGGCACTCGTATCTAGCTGAGGGCACTGAGCCTGGCAGGGGAAGACGATTCTGACCTTCCTGATGACACTTGACTTCCTAAGCTTCAAACCTCAGCGGAAAGGAGTCTGGTGTGTGATGGTCCTAGAAATACCAATTGCTGAGGGAGGTAGCTTTCAGCCAAAACGAGGGAAAGAGCTGCTTGCTTCTTCCTGCCAGTTTTCTCTGCTTCCCTTCAGCTGCCCCTCATGTATCTGACTGCCAGACTAACCCATCTGGAATACTGTTTTCTTCCCTGTGACCACCCTGCTCAAGAATTTGCAATGGCTCCCTGTTTCCTCTGATTATTGGCAAGCAGCTTAACCTCTTGGGACCTCGATGTTCTCATTTTATAGAGGAAAGAGGTTGACTGGAAGGTTAGAGCTGCAGCTCTATGTGTGATTCTGTCCTTCTAGCAAATCAAGACCAAACTCCCCATGATTCCATGAAAGGTGCCTGTGATCCTGCCCACGCCATCAAATGAACTTCATCTCCCAAAGCCCTAGAGCCTGAACCTTCCCACCAGCCAGGCTGCTCCCCTTTGACCTCAAACATCCTGCTCATGACCATTTCTGTGCACTGTCTTATTCTGTTCTTTCTATCTGGAATGTCTGCTTTGTCTGTGCTTCAAAGCTTTGGTGCTAGACTAGCAGAGGGGTTAAGAATAGAGATAAATAAACCTGGTTTCTAGGCTCCACTTTACCACTTACTATCTGGATAATTAATCTTAGGCAAATCTCTGTGCTTCAGTGCTGGCAATGATAAACTAGAGGCAATGATAAACATAGGGTGAGGAGGCATAGCTGAGATAATGCGTGCAGCAGGCAGAGCACAGAGCCTGGCACAGGGTGAGTGCTCGGTAAATGGCAGTCATTACTGCAGTTAGTACAAAAGCCTCCCACTCCTCTCTGCCTCTCCAAATCGTGTCCATCAACCTGGACCCCACTCAAGCCACATCTTTGCACTGAAGGTTTTTCTGTCCCCTGACCTCAGCTCCTTCCAGCTCTTGGCTCTAGGGCCTGGTTAGGTGCTCATTAGACTCTGCCTTGCAGTGCCATAATTTTATGTGTGCATACCATCTTGCCACCTTGTAAGTGACTTACGTTCTTAGAGAAGAGAGGCCATGATTTTCATTTTTACTAGCTCCCAAGGTATTGATATAAATTTGGAGATACTCAATAATTCCTTTTGAATTAAAGGCTTCAGATATCACATCCATGTTATCTATTTCCCAATTCCTAGCTTCACACTGACATTCGTCAAGACCTGAGGGTCTCCCCAGAATTGGTATTGAGGATGGCTCCATGCATTGTCAGTCATAGACTTCTTAAAAACCTGGCAACTCAAAACTATAAAACTCATAGAAGAAAACGTAGGGTAAAAACTACATGACATTGGATTTGGCAATGATTTCTTGACTATGACACTAAAAGCACAGGCTACAAAATTAAAAACATAAATTGGACTGCAATCAAAGTTAAAAACTTGTGTGCATCAAAGGACAGTATCAAGAGACTAAAAAGGCAACCTATGGAATGTGAGAAAATATTTGCAAATTATATATCTGATAAAAGGTTAATATCCAGAATATTTAAAGAACTCCTACAATTCAACAGCAAAACCCCCAAAAAAACCAATTAAAAAGTAGGCAAGGACTTCCCTGGTGGCGCAGTGGTTAAGAAACTGCCTGCCAATGCAGGGGACACGGGTTCGAGCCCTGGTCTGGGAAGATCCCACATGCCGCAGAGCAACTAAGCCCATGCGCCACAACTACTGAGACTGTGCTCTAGAGCCCGTGAGCCACAATTACTGAGCCCGTGTGCCACAACTACTGAAACCCGCACGCCTAGAGTCCTTGCTCCTCAACAAGAGAAGCCACCGCAATGAGAAGCCCACGCACCACAATGAAGAGTAGCCCCCGCTCACCACAACTAAAGAAAGCCCGCGTGCAGCAACGAAGACCCAATGCAGCCAAAATTAAATAAATTAAAAAAAAAAATACAAGGAAGAGAACTGAAAAATTGTTTAAAAAAAAAAAAAGTAGGCAAAAGACTTGAAGAGATATTTCTCTAAAGAAGGTATACAGGGGCTTCCCTTGTGGCACAGTGGTTAAGAATCCACCTGCCAATGCAGGGTAAATGGGTTTGAGCCCTGGTCCTGGAAGTTCCCACATGCCGCAGAGCAACTAAGCCCACGCGCCACAACTACTGAGACTGTGCTCTAGAGCTCACAAGCCACAACTACTGAAGCTCGCACGCCTAGAGCCTGTGCTCCACAACAAGAGAAGCCACTGCAATGAGAGGCCCGTGCACCGCAACGAAGAGTAGCCCCCGCTCGCCGCAACTAGAGAAAACCCGCACGCAGCAACGAAGACCTAATGCAGTGAAAATTAAATTAAATTAAATTAAATTAAATTTTAAAAAAGAAGATATACAGATGGCCAATAAGCATATAGAAAGATGTTCAACATCACTAATCACTAGAGAAATGCAAAACAAAACCACAATAAAGCACCACTTCACACCCATTAGGACGGCTATTATCCCCTAAACAGAAAATAACAAGTGTTGGCGAAGATGTGGGCAAATTGGAAATTCTGTGCTCTGCTGGTGGGAATATAAAATGGTGCATGCAGGTTCCACAAAAAATTAAAAATAGAATTACCGTATGAGTCATCAATTCCACTTCTGGGTATATATCCAATAAATAAATACGCATACAATGGAATATTATTCTGCCTTAAAAAAGAAATCCTGTCACGTGCTACAATATGGATGAGACTTGAGGACATTAGGCTAAGTGAAACAAGCCAGTCACAAAAGGACAAAGACTGTATGATTCCACTCATATGAAGTATCTAGAGTAGTCAAATTCACAGAGACAGAGAGTAGAATGGGGGTTGCCAGGGGCTGGGGGGAGGGGAGAGTTACTTTTTAATGGATACAGTGTTTCAGTATGGGAAGAATAAAAAAAGTCCTGGAGATGGATGGTGGGTGATAGTTGCACAACAATGTAAATGTCCTTAATGCCATTCAACTCTATACGGGGGAGAGGTTAAAATGGTAAATGTTATGCCCATGTATATTTTTAACACACACACACACACACACACACACACAAAACCTAAAAGTTTTTAGGTAAAAGTTAAAGACGTTTCCCTAGGTACAGAGCTGTCCAAGGTGCAGAATTTTACCTTTCATTTCAGGGAGCTCACAACATTCTCAGGTTCATCCATGGACCAATTTAACAACCCCAGTGTATGGTGAAGCCAGTCCTGTGAGCTCTGAGACATTCTTCAGGTCCCCAGTGGCAATTCCTGCCCACTTATGCCCCCATCAGCAGCACTGGCCCCTGACTTCTAGATGACCTTCTCTGCAGGAGCCCACTAGGCCCCAAGGACAGGGGAAAAGGGTGCAGCTTGTTATTAATATGTACAGCCACATCCTTAAAGGGACTCATGCTCTTATAGATTCCTATCTGCCCTCTCCTCTGAGAAGCCGAGGGTTAGAGTATAGCAGGCACAGGTTCCATTTGGGGTGGGGATGGCTGGAGTAGGGGGTCTCATGTAAGTAGAGCATCTTTAATGCCCCCTTCAGGCCACAGCCCCTCTCCAAAGGCCCCCAGGATGCTCGTGGGCCAGTTCAGCTCCTCCTATGGTATCAGGCTACAGTGCCTCCCATCGCATTGCAAAAAGCTGCCTTGAGTCGTAGTTTGCAAAGGAAGAGCTATTAAAAACTTTTCCATTTGTATTTCCTGCGTGGCCCTCCATCTGGAAATATCTTTTAACTGGCAACTTTTACAAAGTGAACTGAATCTTGAAGGAGGTCCTGGCAGGTTTATGCTGGCCTCTCTATCACTCCAATAAGATATTTCCATCCTAACCTTCACCAGGGTCAAGGAATCATGACTTGGTCTTCAAAACAGGACTGGCGTGGCATGGCAGCAATTCTTTCTGGCCCTGAGGCATCTTTTTAACCCTGAAAACACCCACTTGGAGGGCAAGAGTGAAATCTAGAAGGTTATTATACGCACTCTCTCTCAGCTCAAATGTTACTTCTGCAGGGAAGCCCCCAGCCTCTCATGACTAGATTAGGACCCATCATTATATGATCTCACTCCCAGGTTTTTTTTAATTGTTTTTTTCCCTTTTTTTCTTTTTACTTATTTATTTAAGTATAGTTGATTTACAATGCCGTGTTCGTTTCTGGTATATAGCAAAGTGATTCAGTTATTTTTCTTCAGATTCTTTTCCATTATAGGTTATTACAAGATATTGAATATAGTTCCCTGTGCTATACAATAGGACCTTGTTGTTTATCTACTCACTCCCAGTTTAGATCACAATTGGTAATTCTATGTTTTGTGGTTGTTAAGTTCTGTTGAGCTCCCCCAAAGACTGCAAGCTCCTTCTGCTTGGAATTGAATCCAAGAGCCTAGCCCAGCACGTAGTAAGTACCCAATAATTATTTATTGAAGGAATGAATGAATAAAACTCATCTTACCTGCCTCTCCACAAGTTACTTCAAGTCCAGGTTGAAAAATATCTTCTTTTCAGAACTGGTGTTACTGAAAGTAAAGGAGAGAAACTCTCTGGGAGGTAGCTAGAAGTAGAATGGGGGTGGGGAGGAAGAGTTCTTTATCTTCAGTTAGAGAAATGTTTCCACAGGTCCCTGATAAACTAGGGACAAATACCTCCAGGGCTCTGCGATAGCCTGAGTGTCCTCGATAGTGTGGCTGGGTGGTGCAGGCCAAGCTTTGGCATCAGGGCAAAGGGATGGATTCTAACGGTTTCTTCACTGGTTGAAAAGGCTGCTTCCTGCCCAACTTTTTTTTTTCTTCCTTATGTACCAGCTCAGCTTATAACGTGAAGGAGCGGCCCCCTTCTCCAAATGAGTGGAGGCCGGTAGAGCAGGAGCGTGCTTATCGCTGCTGTTGGGCCCTTCAGTTGGATGGGCCGGCTGCTCTGAGAAGGCAAGTGTCCTGTTTGTGCCTTACACTTTGCAAATCTCACATCCCTTTAGGTCTCAGAAATACGTCCCCCCACTGCCCACTGAATTAGAAAGGGCAAGTAGCCAGGCTCCCTTTTGATAGGAGAGGAAATTAGGCCAAAGCCCTTCCAAATCTGAAACCTGCCTAAACTAGAGTGCCATAGGACATACATTCATTGGACTCTGGCATTCCTGCTCACAAGAAGGTCTTTTGAGAATTCATTTTTCAAGAGGAAGAGTTTTATTAGGCAAAAATCAACTTAGAGGCTATATTAATTGCCTACTAAGTGGTACTTGTTGGGTCTGTCTTTTGAGTAATTCAAACAGAAGATTATAGTTAGGCGTAGATGGGCCTATTGTTGTAAATAATTGCTGCCTTTTATTGAGCACGTACTATGTGCCAGGAATCTTAAATCTTATTTTTTGTCTTGTTTTAATCCTAATATAACCTTCTGAGATGAGTAGTAGTATTATTCCAATTTTACAGATAAGGAAACTGAGGGTCACAGAAGTTCAATAACTTGCTCAGGTCACACAACTACATAAGTGTAGGAAACGGGACGTGAACCTAGGTCTTCTGACCCTGTACCCTCACTCTTACTCACCATGTCAGCGTTTCCCAAATTTTCTGCATTTGCTTGTTAACAACACATATTCTGGGGCCCACACAAAATCTACCAGATCAAAATCTCCAGGGGCTTCAGAAAGTCCCTGGACACCCAATCTAAAGTAGCCTTCTCCCCAGGCACTAACACAGCACTATTTTATTTTCATCACTGTACTGATCACTATCTGATATTTTCTCATTTATGAATTTACATATTGTTTTTCTTCCCCACTAAGTGACAAGTTCCATAAGTGCAGCAACAGGACGCCCAAAGTTTTATCTCCAGAATACTAAATGGAAAGTAGTACCTAGTAAGTACTCAATACATATTTATTGAATACATTACTAGACATCATCCAAAGCAATGTGTTAAGAAGGATTATGAGTCTGGACCCAGGTTAGGCGGAAGAGAATTATTATTGGGTACTAGTGTATCCCAAGGCCGTGGGATAGGGAGGTGTTGGCACACATGCCATGTAATTGCCATTCCAGGGAAAGAAACTCGATCCTAAGAAAATTACGTGCAAGATGACACAGCAAGTCAGTAGGAGAGCCAGGTATAATGTTGTCCCTTCCTCCACGGACCTTTATCTCTTACTTGGGAAGGTCAAAGTGAACGCATATGTAATGGAGAACAGATACACGATCAACAGCGAGGTGCTGAACAGAAATGCAATCAGACTGGTCGGATTAAGGATAAGCTGAAGTGGGAGTAGGTATGGAAGTTTTTCTGGAGGAAGTAGAAATTGAGTTGCTTCTAAATGAGTAAATACCTGGGTATTTCCTTTGTGTCAGATTTGTACTGTGAGCTTTACCTAGAGTGGGGTTTTTCACACCCCTTACAACACCCTAATGGAGTAAGTATTGTGTTCATAACTTTATGGATGCGAAAACTGAGTCACAGAAAGGCTAAGGAACTTGTTCCAGGTCACAGAGCTTAGAAGTGAGTAGGGATTAACATCCAGTGGTTTCAAAGCCACTTCTCCTAAACACCTGGTGAGTGAAGCAGGTGTGGCTGGCAGGAAAAAGCCTGAGCAAGGGTCTGGGTGTGGGATCAGGAGTTGGAGGTGCGCTTCTGGGCTAGTGATGGAATAAAGACATGTTGAAGTTGCCTTTTCCTGGAATATTGTTATAATGCAACTCAACGACCAGTCTGCCATTCCCTCCTGTTTAAAGGCATTGCATGTCCAAACATACCACCCCTGCCATAATCACAAGTGACTCAGAAGTTTATTACCGACTCAGACCTTGGCAAAGTGAGGGAAATCCCAGGCGAGGGGCCCGCTGAAAAGAGGGCACCCCATCAACTTCAGAGAGAGAACGCATGGTCCTGGGGACACAGATACAGGACAGGAACCCACCTGTTGAAAAATGCCGGGAGATGGTAGAGGGGAGAGATTAATTATCTCTTATTAACATACTTGGCTGTGGGCTGTACTGGTTTTTCATGGCCAGTTCAGCACGTAAAGTCCACTTTCCGGCAGAAAGGTCCCTGTAACAAGGTCACCCCAGGATGCAGGGGATATCCAGGAACTAGGGACTACAGGGTGCTTTGTATAACATTTGGTTTTCGTTTGGTGGTGCATCTTCTGGGCTATTTAGATTACTTTGCCTGTATTGTTTATCCACACAAAACGGGAAATTCCCTGCAGGGCACATACTCCTCTTGGGCAGCCAGCACATCATCTGGAGCTAGTCTGTTACCTGCCACCCTGGCAGTTAGGATTTTTGCCCTTCAGTGAAAGCCTCAAGTGCTGCCACTGTTTACGTTACACTGTGAATGTCACAAGGTTCTGATAGAATCTTGGACATTTCCTCTGCTGCATCTGCTATTTTCCTTGTGTAATCGAGCCCTTAGTCCCACTCCTCCAGCCCAAATGTCACTCTTTTTTTTTTTTTTTTTTAAATAAATTTATTTATTTATTTATTTTTGGCTGTGTTGGGTCTTCGTTTCTGTGCGAGGGCTTTCTCTAGTTGCGGCAAGTGGGGGCCCCTCTTCATCACGGTGCGCAGGCCTCTCACTATCGCGGCGTCTCTTGTTGTGGAGCACAGGCTCCAGACGCGCAGGCTCAGTAGTTGTGGCTCATGGGCCTAGTTGCTCCGCGGCATGTGGGATCTTCCCAGACCAGGGCTCGAACCCGTGTGCCCTGCATTGGCAGGCAGATTCTCAACCACTGGGCCACCAGGGAAGTCCCCAAATGTCACTCTTACACCTAGGGCAATGGGTAGGGAAATGCTCATCACCGTTGCCTGGGGGCTGTGAGCAGCCGCATCCCATCATGAGGTGGTTGGAAAATGTTACGAAGGTCAATGGAGTTAGCAGAGTGTGCGTGTGAGTTTAAGGAGTTGGGACATCTGGAGGGCGTCGTCTAGGGTAGGGCACCGGTGAACCAGGTTCCTTCTGGCTCTTCTAATCACTCATGTTCCTTTACTATCTGGGCCAGCGGAGGGTTATGCCTCCCGTCATGCTGTGAGGGCCTAGGAAGGTACCAACATAGGCATGTGGATTTGGATAGATGCATGATCTGGACTCATGGGCCAGGGACCAGACTCGACAACCTCAGTCAATGTCCTGTCCATCAGGTCCTGGATAAGACAGGGCAAGACCCAGGAGCCTAGACCAGTAGCATTAGTGTTGGTGGTTTTGTGGGCCATTTTCATGAGCCTTGGGTCATCTGGCATGATGTGAATAAGGAAGTGGCTTGCTCGTGGGGGCAGAGTGCACCCAGTGGCTGGGCCTCTGGGATGCAGCCTTGACCATATGTACATACAGACTAGCCTGGGGATGGCCTTAAGCAGGACGTTTGCTTTAGGAAGTCCAGGAAGGGAAGTTTTAGCCACAGTGGTAACGGGGTTTATTGTGCGCAGGCGGGAAGATGGGGAGGAGAGAGTTGTAAGTCTGGAGGTCTGTCTAGTATTCACTCTTTTGGGTATGTGGTACATGCTGAGTGAGGGAATCCCCTGAGGGGAATATACCTGTGTTCTGGCAAGCGGAACCTTCGTAGATGATGTGGGTAGCTGGGAAGTCATCTTCTGAGATGGAGTGGTTGTCTGGGCTGCGGTCATCACCTGTAATGAGGTGGTAGGCTCCCTGAGCCAGCGCAACTCTTGAGTCAGGCCTCAGAGGCATAGATTGACATTGGCAAGGCTGTCACAAAGATGTACAAGGTAGAAGGAGTGGTTGAAGTCACATGTAGCTATGTGCTGGGCGGCCAACTGGGCATCATAACTATGGTGGAGGTAGCCTTTGGGGGGCACTAGGATGCAGGACCACATTCCTGTTTGTTTTTGCTGATGGCTGCTCAGGATGATGTAATATGTTTGGCCTATGGTATTGTGGAAGAAGAGTGGTACACTCCAAACAGATAGGGATGACAGTGTGGGTGCCATATTGCCCAGGTGTCCTGGCATTGAGTAGGAAAACTGTGTCCCAGACCATGGCTATATCAGCCATATCAGGCATAGCCAGCTAATGATAACCTAAAGGTTCAACAGTAACATTTTCAGGTTTTTAGTGGTATTTAAGATTGCCCATTTATAATGCTAGGGGGCATCTGTATCCCACAGCGATGAATGCCTGTCCTTGCTTCAGCATCATGTGGTGGGGAACAGAAAGCCTCAGGAATACTATTTTAGAATATCAGTGTTGGGGACCAGGATCTCTTTTGCTTTTCTCCAAGATCCACATGGTGGTAGGTGTCAGTCCAAGGGCCTTCCCTGGGAGAAGGGCCTGAAATTAGCCAGCCTATAAATTCATCATAAATTCCACCATGGGGGACGTTTTAGGGGATGGTGGTGCCTGTTCGCCAGGCTGGGAGAAACACAGTATGAGGGATTTTGCTGTTCCGTGTAGTGCCAGCGGGTCCCAGTTTATGATCTGCCCTCAGTCCAGGCACCAGTCTTTTGTGGACCGAGAGCAGATTGAAAAGGGATAGAAGAATGGGGGATGGAGGGATCTTGGGACAGAGAGTTGGATGTAGGAATTCATGACTTGAGCCTGGATCTCCCATTAGAACCAGCAAAGTCAAAATAAGGACATTTTTTTATGGGTGAGGGGTCCATAGGGGAAGGTATCAGGGGAGATAAGAGCAGTGAAAGAAAAGTGATTTGGGAAACCATCTGCCATTTTGTAGCTTTAAGAGAAGACCCATTATCACGGAGTCCATGATATTGTAGCATGGTGGGAGGGGTGAGCCAGTAATAGACAGGGGTCATGTCCACCATGGCTGGAGCATACAATGGCCCAGGGAATCTGGGGTAAGGGTCCATTGCAGTCAATTTGTCTTTGGGAGTGTGTTAGGCTCCTCAGTCATTCTGCTGGGAGTGACAGAGTGCACCTGACTCTCTCCCCTAGTATTTAATATTTCTGGGAGAGCAGTAGAATATGGGTGGGAAGGGTAAATGTAGCATCATATTGGAGATGGTCTTGAATGTCAGCGTCCAAGAATGTGAACTTAATGAGCCATTAGTCCTTTGCAGACTTTTGAGCAGGGAAGGGATGTGACTGGATTGTACTGGGGCTGGACCGGGGTGGGAGAGGCAGGAGGTGCCTTTGCTCTTTCCCTCTCCCTGGAATCTTATTCTCCAGATGCAGGTTCTCCTTATTAGAAAGGCCTTCCTTCATCCCCTGAATAAGACACTGATAACCCTGACTGCTCACTTCCTTCCGCACAGCTCATACACCATCCAACACCCTGTTTACTGGCTTATTTGTTTAGTGTCTATCTCTCCCTCTCTAGTTTGCAGGTACCATTCAGACAAGAGCAATGTTTGTTTTGTTCGCATCTACGTATCTCTAGGGCCTAGAACAGTTGCCACCGTGTCTTAGGCGCCCAATAAACACTTACTGAAAGGATGAATAGAATGTACCGTCATCCTCCTTCGATGAAAGGGGAAACTAATGCTCAAGAGGGGTAAGCAACTCATCCAGACAGGACAGCCAGGGGTTGCCAAAGCCAGGATTCGAGCCCAGAAAAGCCTGACTACAATGACTGCTCTTTCCATTAGGGTACGGTACTCCCGAGGAGACTTAGACCTTTGTAACTGAGAAAAAGGGTCTTTAATAAACAGAAATGGGAACCTCTATGGAAGAAGAGGGTTAGGTGGTGATGGAGGAGAGATGACAAATCCATTTTGGACTCTGCACTCCTTGGAGTCCAAGAGGACGTGAGAGTCCCCGTATAGCCATCTGAGCATGTCCTGTGTGCCAGGTGCGGTGCTGGACACCAAGGATTTAAAAGTAAACAAGGCATGGTCTCCACCTCGAGGACCTCACCCTGTAGAGGTGGTGTGTCAAGGGCCTTACTGAATTCAGGGAGCAGGAGGGGCCCCCGCCCCGCAGAGCATGAGACAGGCGTGCAGCCGCACTCCCTCGGCCGGGCACTGGCTGAGTAGCAGCAGCTCGTGGTCCTGTTCATCTGTTCAACAGAGTCACTGAACACGTGGGTTGTGCGAGATGAAGTGGTGACATTAGAAATACAGACGCGGGTCAGACAAGGGCCCATCCTCAGGGGCACACAGAAGTGAGAGTGCACAAATCCTTCACTGTTATTCATTCATTCACCAGCTAGAAAACGAGGGCTTCCCATGTGCCAAATACTCCTAGACTCTGGGTATAAAACAATGAACCGAGTAAGCATCATCTCTATATTCAAGGAACTTACATCAAGTGGTAAGTAATTATATGGGGTATCATTGTTACTGTTATTAATAACAACAACGATGGCTGACAAGGGCTAAGTGCCAGCCACTGTCAAAGCACTTACATGATTTATTTCATTTCTTCCTCACAGTGACCCTATGGTCACCCCAATATGACAGATGAGGAAACTGAGGCTGCCATCTCCCTAAAGTCTATGATTTTCTGGGAGCACGAAGGAGAGTATAACTAATTTTACTGATAAAGTCAGAAAAGGCTTTACAGAATTTTTCAGAGGGCACCTAAGGAAGTATGGGTTTCCCCTAAGCAAAAACAGTGGGGCAAGAATCTGGAACAATGAAAGCATAATACCTGCTTCAAAGGGTAGTTGGGAGAAGCCAACAAGATGCATAAAACCCTAGCCCAGTGCCTGGCAAGAAGTAGATACTCTCAAATGTTTGCTCCCTTTCCCCATCCCCTGTGGTGGTAGGAACACGTGACAACTTTCTCCATGCACCTGGGTTTTTAGAAGAATACAAGTCATCATCCCCGTGGAGGCCACTCCGTGACGATCCCTGCTCTCAATTCAGAGTTGGAATGTGTTTGTAAATGCTGGACAGGGCAGTGGTCCCACCTCTTCATTGTGTAAGGTCGTTATGCAAATACACACGTGTATGCGTGCGTGCGCGAGCGCGCACGCACACACACACGCGCGCATACACACACACACACACACACGGGGTTGCTGGGGAGTTCATGGTAAACACCAGCCTCTCTTTGGGATCAAAATAACTGAGCGGTCTTCTTTGTGGCTGGTCTAGAGGAACACATTACGTGAGTAAATTAGCAGTTCCTCACGACATTGTAACCACGGGGCACACACACAGAGCGCCTGACTCACCGTGGGACCCCTCCAAGTCACAGCCCATGAGCAGACGCTCTTCGTTCCTCGCAGAGAGAAGCCAGAGTGCCAAGTACACCCGGGGAAGCTTGAGGGCTCGTCCCGCCTTCAGAATAGTTTTATTTTAAAAGCCAAATCTAATGGTCACTTCATCTGGCTCCTCGAAGAAAAGTTCCCTTGCAACACTCCATTCATTGGAGAGTTAATCAAGCCTACTCACCCACAGAAGATGTAACCCGAGTGGCTCCCCCAGTCAGGTCTAGGCCGCCTGCCCCCCGGATGCCTCCTCAGCCAATTGCCCTGCTTCGCACCTGTTCCTTCTTGGGAGGCCCTGGCACCCTAGTGCCTGGCGCCTGTGCCACCTCCTCTCTCTGCCAGGACACCGGCAGGCCCTGTGGACAGCCAGGACCCCTCCACGGCCTGGGGCTGAGGGGGCGTTTCCTTCGCCCTTCTGCTCCAGGCCAGTTGCTGTTCTTTGGGGGTGTTGCAAGCCCATGGCTCGGAGGCTGGGCCTGTGGGCCGCCTGGGTGTCTGTCTGACAGGGTGGAGTGTGGTTCCTGCAGCGAGCTCTCATGCCACATGTGCTCTTCGTGGCACCCCTGTGACTTCAGGGCAGGGCCACTACACTGCGCAGACAGCAACTGCTGGATGGCCCAAGTCCTAACTCAGACCCTCCTTCTCTGGCTCAGAAAGTGGAAAGACTTCTGATCTACAGCTTTGACCCGGCTCCAACAGACCCTCCGATTCCAAGAAGCCATCCTTGACCCTGTGCATGCATAGCGCCCTCTCCCCAACTAGGGCTCCTCCCTTTGAACTTCTCCCCTGCACTTTAGGCCCATAAGTATCTACTTTTCCCTCTTGCTCATTGCAGCACCGTATTATTCCAGTACAGGGATGCTGCAGGCTATACTAGAAAGTTCAGAGGCTCACACAGACTTGGATCTGAATCCTGGCTCAGCCACTTACTAGCTGGCTCAGAACCTCAGCCAGACTGAGGTCTCAGAACCTCAGCAGCCTCGTTTCTAAAACAGGGACAAGGGTACCCACCTTGCAGGGTTGTTGGGTGGATTCAATGAGATAAGGCAAGGAAAGTGCTTGTGTCAACTGAGGCAAGTGCCGATATAGCATGACCCATTGCAGTATTATCTTACCCAGCAGTAATTTCAGGGTATGGATCTGATCATCTCTTAATTGGATGTGTAATTCTAACTTGGCTCTTCCTTTGAACCCCTCAGGGCCTGGAACAGCTATAGGCATACAGAAGTCACTCATAAGTAGTTGTTTCTGTATTGGCTGAATAAAAGAGACTCCTGACTCCTGTCTCTCCTTCCTTTGTCTCCACCACAAGGCTGCTATCAGCAGCTCTCCTGGCCTGGCCTCTTTGATCCTGGGCTTTGGGGTCACACTAGGCTCTCCCTTCTTTGTGCTCCAACCCCTAGTGAGCTCACCGGCTCCTGAGATCCTGGCTTCCATGCTATTATTGCTGTCCCCTGAAATGGCTGCTTCCCCACGAGGGCCTTGTCTGTCACCTGCTTCCCCCGCCTGCGTTGTCTGTCTGCTGGGTCAGGCCCTATACCCCAGGGTGACAGCTCACTAGGCCTCACCCCCAAATCTTTTCCAAGCATTAGCAGCCCACCCTGGTCCAAAGATATCTTTCCTAGTTGATCTCTCACAGTACCTCCTACCTTCCAATTAGGAGCTTGTCAACACCCCGGCCATCATTCTTCCTGCAGCAGCTGACAACACAGGTGCCTGCCGAGGCTGCTCTGGGAGAGGGAAGCAAAATTATTTCGGTGGTGCAGGTGGTGCTGAGCACAGGAGTTGCAATCTAGGTGAATCTGAATCTAGTCCAGCCTCCTGGTTCCGTAAGCAGGTGCCTCATCCTCTTTGGATCTGCAGCAACAAGCACAGTGCTTGGCATACAGTAGGTACTCAATAAATGAACACACGTGAATTGAAAAGGCCAAGGACACATTTTTTTTAAGCTAGCGGATTCCCTTTCTCAATGCCTGTTGATGTCCAATTCATTTCTTTCTCTTGCAAATAAGAAATTTCTCTTGCAAACAAAGTTAGTTCATGACTAATCTCTCATAATATTTTCTTTCCTTTACTTCTGTGGTTGAAAATAAATTTATACCAGAAAAGAGAGAGATCTGATACCTTGTTCTTCCCTCTTCCATCTTCTCTAAATCTTAGGATCGTGACGAGGCTCTCTGAAATTCAGGGCTGTTTTCAGAAACTGGCGCTGATGAAGGAAATATGACACAATCGAACATTTTTCTTATCTGGCAGTGTGGTCTGGTGGTTTGCAGGGGGGGCTCTGCAAGTCGGAAGTCTGGCTTTCTATTTCTGGGGCTTAAGGGAAGCCATGTAACAACAGTCACTGCAGCCCCACTCACTCTTGCTTTCTCTTTCTCTTGTTGCCTGTAATGAGCCCTAAAGGGAATGGCTTAACCACGGCAGTCAGTATTTCAACCAGGAAAGGAAGCGTACCACCCTTCTGGCCCCAGCTTCAGCCTTGGTTGAGGCTGTGAGGGTTAGTGGTAAACAGATGAAAGATAATCCAGAGAAATGGAAAGTGAGGGTGAGGTACCGGAGAGCGGTTTGGGGCTGAGAGTCTGAAGACGCCTTGATGACTGGTTTAACCACATCAGACTAAACCTTTTCTCCTACTACAACCTGAGAGCCTGAAATTGCCAGGGCTCTGGGCAGGGGTGTGTCGGGGGTGGGGGAGTGGGGGAAGAGGAGATTTTATTTGGCTAAGGAGTGCCCTGTGTGCCTGGAAAAGGAGATGGGAAATTAACTTGCTTTGCCTTCCAGGGAGCAAATTCAGAAGTGGGGAAATGGGGAACTCCTTTGATCTGAAGTAGAAAAGTGGGGAGAGGGAGAAAGAACCAAAGTGACAATGAATTTGATGAAACCAGCAAGGGACAAAAAGAAGAGGAGGGAATTAAGATGAGATCCTTGGAGGGCAGAGGACTACGAGAACACACTGTCTTTATTGCTGGCCTAGGAGAGTTTACGTAGAGGCTTGGGAAGGGCCTTCTAAGGGGGTATTTGTGTCAAACTAGCCTAACAGAGATAGAAGCATAAATCTCCTAGGAATTCTACTGTACTCCAGACTTCAAAGTACATCAAGATTTGAACAGCCTCGAATTTGGTAGAAAACTTTCAGCATTTGATTGATCAAATTCTCCCACTGTAACTATGCAAGTTCTGGGACTATATCTAGAAAGAACAGGGCCAGTTGGGGAAAAATAGTCATTTAACATGCCATTTCCTTCCTCATTTCTACCCCGCTGATCTTTAGGTCTCAATTCCTGCTACTGTAGTTGTTGTTTTAACAACCAGGAAGCTATGAGACCTTTTGGGTTATCTTTAGACTGACACCCTGCAGCAAGTTTTAGGCTGAGCCTTGGGCTGGGCGATCAGATGGCATTTGCCATGGGCTGACTATTGCTTTGAGGTTCTCTCTATAGGATGATTCAAACACTATATTTTCCCAGTTAGCTGTATGTGCATTTTGCAGAGTCTCAGATTTTGGTGGGAATATGGTGTTTTATGAGCTCCCAGTGGTAACACACAGAGAAGGAGGCTCTATTGTGTGATTTGGGGTGCTTTGAAGAAAAAAATGCCTCTGGAGGGCCAACACTAAGAAAGGGACACTAGCTTTGTAGTTAGAAAAACCTGAATTTGCATTCTGGCTCAGCCCTTTACATAGGCAAGCCACCTCCTCGCTCCACCTCCACTTCTCCTCTATCAGTGGAGATTACAAAGTCCTCTCCAGGCTGTTGTGAGGATTTAATAAGATATGGAATTGGTATGATTCCTGGCACATGGTAAGTTGTAATTTATTGCCCCTCTGTCCCAAAGTGCCACCTGAGACTTAAGTTTTAAAAATTAAAAAGAGGTTTTCACTGTGGAGATTTCTCTCCAGTCTATTGATGTTTACGGAGAAAAAAGCTTTCAGTTGCCAAAGGCTATGGAAGTGGTAGAACCTGTTTTCGGACAGCAATCAAGACCAGGGATATCCTCCTGTTAAGTGGAGCCCACCAAATGCTAAGCAAGGACCCCATGCTGCTCTACTAGACAGCCGCAAAGAAAGAGCAAAGCACTTGTGTCATTTTCTTTCCAATGTCTTACCATCTTTATGTAACAGACAAGGTAGCTTAAGCTGGGTCCAGACTTGTTGGAAGCAGTCTGGAGGACCAGTGGGGCACCCTCCCCGCCCCAGGATTTAATTACCTGCAGGACCAAACTACTTCTCCGAAGACGACTTGTCCCAGGGAGAGTCAAAGTTGAGGGACATTTGTCTCATTCAAGGACAATGGCTAACAGTGGAGAGAGGGCAGAATTATTTCTGAGGACAACTATGGCACCCGCAATGGAGTCCTAGAACAAGAGAGCTATAATTAGAGAGTGAGTGAAAGTAGAATCAAGGGTTTTTCACTGAAATATCCAGGGGATAACAAGACACAAGACTTTGGGGTCAGCTCCTTGGCTGTGAGCAAAGATGGCACTGGTGGCTTCAAAACATGGTTGCCTTAGTTTGGGCAGCAACATGGTTTTGTTTTGTTTTGTTCGCTGGTTTCCTTCCTAGTGAAGTTAAGATTTGTTTAATTTTTATTTGGGGGCAATTAAAATATTAATATTTTATGAGACTGCAAAATACATCCTGAAAAATATAACACCAGTGCCCTGATTCGCTACTTCTCCAAATCGGAACAATGTTGCATCTATTTATAAAAAACAGATTATAATTGACAGAGATACCAGTATTTTGCCAAGATTCATTAATATTAATCTGAAAAGATTATGTACTGAAAATGACAACATGTATAAGGGAGCTACACCCAATTTTGATGTCATTTGACACACGTTTATTCTCTTGTTCAACACATTTATTGAATGAATGCCTGTTATGTGCTGAATTGGACATCAGTGTGTTTGGTGCAGACATCAGTACCGTTAATACATGTGAGTCCGCAAGAAATATCCCTAGGAATCCCAAAACTATTTTAGGGGGAAATGTGATGGATCTGGAACCCCTACAGAGCTGGAGCCAAGGGAGCCAATCAAATCCTACCTGGTTACAACACCCTGTGACCCTGTTTTATCAGCAGGCTTAGACACATGATGGTTTAGATCCATGATACTCATCTGTAAAAAGAATTGGCTCAACCAGGTGATTTCTAAGATCTATATTTTGTTTAAACTTCTACAAACTGAAACTCTAAGCCCTTAAAATGAGCAGTAACAAATTGCTAACCAGGCATCTTAAAAGCAGCTTATATTCCTTTGGGATCCAGTTTGACGTCTTTGGAGGATCAGTTTCTGAAATGGTCCACATGTCTCCTCTCTCCCGTTTACCTCTCTTTGTGGCAGGATCAAGCACTACTTCGCTACAGGCCTTTGTTGCCATGTGGAATTACAGGCCCAAAAATGATAGCTAATCTGGATTTCAAAGCGAATTCATCTGATTTTTAAGTATAGGCAAATGATTCAGACATATTTTTTAAACCCTGCATGGGCCAACACTGTGTACATTAAAACAACAACAACAAAAACAGCAAGCTAACTTTAACCCTTGGCCACCAGTTTGCAATCTGATTTTTATAATTAGGACCTGTTTGAGTCAGGAGAACTGGGATCCAGTCCTATCTGCCTCTGATCTCTGCATGGCCTTGAGCAGTTCATCAAACTTCTCTGGGACCAAATTTTCCTCATCATATGATGAGATTTTAGAATTCAATATTCCTTCCAACTCAGAAAGTCCGTGCCTATGTTCTAGAGCAGGACATCATGAATGGACATGTCAGCTCATGAATATGTTACTGTTTTGTATTCCAGACTAGAAAGCGTGTCCATGTCCTTTTGGTTGGGAGGCGAGGAGTTTCTGAAGGAACATAAAGGCTTACCTTTCCTCCTCCTCCCTTTTATATTAGAAACAACTGAGAACTAGACCAGGAAGCAAAGTGGGAATTAAACTATGATATATGCTTTATTGCTGGTAAAGCTGAATAATGACCTCCCTTTTAACCTTGACCAGAGTCGGAGCCTCCCATTACTTCTTCCCAAGTTCAGGCCAAGGAATCTGCTTGCAGACAGTTAGGGCTGCAGAACAGAACCTGATACTGACAGCCTTCATGAGAATGCCTCATCACCTTGTGGGAGCATTGCTGTGCCCACCTGGCCCGGCAGCTCCAGGAAGTAGAAGCAGAGAGGAAACCTGACTTTGCCTGCAGACAGGCCATTGCGGACAGAGAAAGGGCTGCTGCTAGCCCGCCTAACACCTTTGTAAGAAAGGTGCCCCTTCCTCCAAGCAGACACAGCCACGTCGGGGGGCACAGCTTGGCAAGCAGGAAACAAGCTATGTTTCAGCCCATCTCATCCACTTGGCTGCACAATTGTAGCAACCGCTGGTGTGGGAGCTCCCGTTTTATGGGCTGAGGACAGGACTGCAAGGTGGGGACCGTGAGGGCTCCCTCTACACGCTTGAATTTATTGTCCTAAGTTTGATGGCTGCGCTGTCCAGTATGGTAGCCACCAGCCACATGTAGCTACTTAAATTTACACTGCAATTAAATAAAACAAAAATGTTGGGCTTCCCTGGTGGCGCAGTGGTTGAGAGTCTGCCTGCCAGTGCAGGGGACACGGGTTCGAGCCCTGGTCTGGGAGGATCCCGCATGCCGCGGAGCGACTAGGCCCGAGAGCCACAACTACTGAGCCTGCGCGTCTGGAGCTTGTGCTCCGCAACAAGAGAGGCCGCGATAGTGAGAGGCCCGCGCACCGCGATGAAGAGTGGCCCCCGCTTGCCGCAGCTGGAGAAAGCCCTCGCACAGAAACGAAGACCCAGCACAGCCATAAATAAATAAATAAATAAAAATTAAAAAATAAACAGGAGCTGTTGTTTAAAAAAAAAAAAAAATGTCATCTCTCAGTCACGCTAGCTTCATGTTAGGTGCTCGATAGGTACACCTGGCCAAGCGGCTACCATATTGGACAGTGCTAATACAGAACATTTCCATCACAGAAGGTCCTCTGGGATAGCATTCATCGTTTTATGGGGTCACTTTCAGCTATATTAACCACTTCTAAATGTTGACCAGCTTGCCTTTCTCACCTCCCTCTTGCCACTGCCCATTATGGACCATGTTCGCCAGCCCTTTAGACCATTCACTGTGTTCCCAATATTCTGGGTCATATTCAATCACTGTACTTTTCGTTCATGTGGTTCCTTCTTCCTAAAATGTCCTCCCTCTACCAGTTATTATCTATCCCATAATATCCTGCTCACCCTTCAAGGCCCAGATCCTACACCGACTCCCTATATCCCCTAGGTGGGCACTGTTCACTCTTGAGAGCTCCCAGAGCTGCTTACGCATCTCAGCTCTTTTAGCGCTGATTCTAATCAGGTGTCTGCCTGTCTTGTCTCCCCGGCTCGCTGTGAGCCCTGGAGGGCAGGCCCCTGCCTTATTCATCTCTGTCTCCAGGGCCTGTGTGAGAAAGACCCTCAAAGCTGCATCTCTGGAAGGAAACGTACCATTAAGGCTCTGGATGGGACAATTGTGTAATTATATTTTTAGATACAATGCTTTGAGCTTCACTGGCGGTGCTTTGCACTTTGTGGCTCTGAGTCTCAGAGCACTGTGAGATGGGCACTGTTTTCCCCAACTCCCGGATGAGGGAACAGAGGCTCAGAGATGGGCAGTCATCCAAGGTGACTCAGCTAGAAATGGCAGAGTGACATTTGGACAGAGGTGTTCCTGCCTCCAGAGCTCCGATGCTGCGATGCCTCTCATTTGAGGGAGAGGTCTGTGGACACGGCCTGGCAGGCCTACGTTAGCTTACCTTAGGCAGGAGCTAGGACGAGGCGCTCCCGTTAAGCAGAAAGTTCAGGGCAGCTGTACGCGGACACCTGCCCCCACCCAACCACAGCTGCCCCCAGGGAGCAGACTGGTCCCTGAGAGGCTTTCACAGACTTCATTCTTCTGGACAGGGCTGGACCTAGGCCAGGGACCCCCATTTGTCCTTTCATTTCCCTCCCTGACTGCTGTGTGTTGCTTCCTGCTGACTCGGGCGCAGTAGAGAAGCCAGTTTGACTCCTGGCTGGGAGGGGACCTGTGTCCCCGACTTTCCCTTCTGCCTCAGCTTCAGGTCAGATGCTCTTATCTCCACTCTGTCCTCAGAGCCACCATTTCCACAGCAGGTTTAGGTGAGCTGGGCAGTTTTACGATGACATACAAAAATATTTCCTTCCTACAAGAGGCTTGAGTGTCATAACTAACTCTGGGCGTCTTATTACTGGAGCTCTTCATACTTAGGGAGAGATATTTTGTACTCAAAACTCATTCAAAAGAGTGGACAAACTGGGGGAAAGAAGCCCAGGTTGTCCAGTACAGCCTACCCTCCCACCCCGACCCCTGCACAAGTTTCTGGGGGCAGCACTGTGGGGCAAGGCAGTAATTGTCAAAGTGCGAGTCTCTGGCCTCCCATCACAATCGCCTTGGTTTTCTCCTTTTTTGCCCTTCAAATTCTCACTTTCTTGTTTCCCATTTCTCTCTTCTGCACACACCTTAAATATCCCAGTGAGTTCCCCTGGCATTGTTTGGCCCCCTGGGGACACTCAGCCCAGAAAATACTTTGATGTGGTCTCTGAGCTCTGGCTGACCACTTCTGCCCTCTTCCAACCCACCGTGAACTATGCTTTGAGGTCCAGATTCAGTACAAAGGGGTTGAACTGTGAGCCAAGATACACACAGGAGGAAGGAAACACCCACATGTCTGGAGCCAGGTCAGTTGGCTCCTGGCAGATCACCTTTCTCTCTGGCCCTGCCTGCCCAGCCTCGGGCCTCCCGCACTTGTTATTCAGACCTTGGCAACCTGATTCTGAGCACTGCTGTCTCTGGTCTGTCTTTCTCCCTGTATGTGACATTGGCTGAGCCTAGACTCTGGGTGAGGACCAGCCTGACAACCTGTTGTCTATTCCTGGTGATGTGTCTGCTTTGGTTTGGCATTTTCTACCTGGGACTGTCCCCGAGTTCATATAAGCCCTTTATATAGCCTGAGCCTTTTCTAAAACTAAGCACTTTGATGTAGCCCCTAGTGTCAGACTAGCTGTATTTGAACCCTAGTCCTTGTCACTTACTAGTTGTGTAACTGTGGATACATGATTTTGCCTTCCCATGCTTCCATCCTCTTACCTATAAAAGGTAGGGATTATAATACCATCTCATCGAAGTGTTGTAAGGATTCAGGGCAATGAGATATGTAAAGGGCTCCTAACAGGGCCTGGAACATGTTAGAAAAGGCCCAGTAAATACCATTATCATTACCTTTATAAGTGTCTCCACTAGTTTCCAAATAAAGAACATTTATTCCCTTTTTCCTGAAACCTGAAAGTTTCTTCAAGATGTTTTTCATGGAAAACCAACCCCTGAAATGTCCTGAATTCCCCCAAGATTGATGATGGAGGCCCTGCCCACGTGGGATGTCTCTTACCCTGCCTCTGGGGAATCCATAATACTTCTGTCATTCCAACAGCTCAGGACCAGGATGTTTTCTGTTCAGGAGCTGTCTCCAGGCCTGTACACTGACAAGCTATAGACACATCTGCATTAAAAGTGATTTTATTTTCAGATCTACAAACAGCACCAGTCTTCCCACTTTACAAGGCCAGAGAAGGGTCACAAGGTCAGAGCTCTAGCACAATTCTAGAGAATATCCCCCTGGCCCAAGGAGGTCCAGAGGACACTTGACTGTCCTTCTCAGGGCTGCTGAATGCCCAGGCCTCACATCCTATGAGCCTATAGGGCTGATGGGGTCTAGAGGTGGCTCGTGTGTAGAGCAGGGCTGGTTGTGGGAGCAGGTGGGACTGAGGTTGGGAGAAAGGGGAAGGCAGGAACCAGAAACACCACGAGACCAACCAGATGGAAGTTCATCTCTTGAGAACTTGCCAGTTAAGTCCAAGGGAGTGTGAGCAAAACCCAAGTGCAATTTAGGCAGATGATAATGACCAAGGAGCCCAACCTGACGGAGCGTGCAGAATGGTGTATGGGGACAGGACGGCGCCAGAGATCAGAAAGCAGAGCAGTGAGAGAAGCCAAAAACAAGATCCACAGGCAAGAATTCTACTGTAGAGCCCCAAGCTGCCCATCCCTGCCCCCGGTCTCCTGCATGATTAGGGAAACCTAGAAACCAGACCTGGGTGAGGTTTCAGGCAAGTGGGACAGGATTTGTAGCCTGCTGCTGGGGTTCAGAACTAGGGCTCCAGTCTCTCTTTCTAGGTTCTAGAAGGGCCAGGGAGGTGGGTTAGCACCACAGGGAGCAAGGAGGCATAAAAGAACAGCACAGGGCTGTGACTTGAACCTCTCGGTAACCCAGTGTGGTTTGCCTCTTTGGCACCCATCCCCGCTTTCTTGGTAGTACCCCTTGATATTCCCCTGGGAAGCCATCTCTTCCCTACTCTCAGTCCCTGCACTTTGTGTAGAGTTCCCACATCCAGCTGCCAGAGGAGACCATATGCCCACACCTGGCCAATCAAAGCACTGTGCCTCCCTGGCCACTGGGATTGGTTCAGAGAAGAGCAGTCACCTTAGGTAGCGGATGTTGCTGCAGCCATTTGCGATCAGGCAAAGCCAAGACTGAAGGATGATAAAGAGCAGAGTAAAGAGGAGACAGTTTCTAAGGATGTTGTTGGAGCCCTTGAATCCAGCTGTGCCTGGAGCTAGCCCCTGCCCCTGGGCTTTCAGTTGCATATATCAGTAAATTCCCTGCTAGCAGAAATCAGCTTGGTTTGAGTTTTCTATCACTTTCAACCAAAGCATCCTAACCTAAGGCTTAAGCAGCTGAAGAGAGCCTATTTCCAGACCCCATTTGCTCACTGATAGATAGCAGGTTCCTGGTATAGTATGAGGCCAGGCTCCCACTGGCCCAGGGCCTGGGTAAGGCTCAGGCTACAGATGCCTGACATTATTGTGGGTACCCTGGCAGGGTTGGGTTGGCAGAGCAATGATCAGAGATATAGAAAACCAGGTTCTTTCTGATGCCTTATATCCTGCTTTCATATTTCCATCCATCTGCTCTTGAAAGAGTTCAATAGATTGCTACCATTTGGGACATAATGTTTATACTTTACCTTCAAATATATCTTTATATCTATATAACTATATCTATCTATGTATCTATGTGTCTATCTATACGCTCTCTTGCCATGGAAGTACCAAGGCAAAGAAAAGTGTAGATGATTCTACTAGGAGGCAAGTCCCTGGGACAATCAGACTGAGAACCCCAAAGCCTTTGAACTTTTTAATGACAGTTAGCAAAAGCACCCATGGCTGATAAATCTCTGATACTGTTCCTGATTTCTTCCTTCTTACAGGCCCATAATGTGAAGACTCAGTTGCCATATGTATTAGTTAAATTAGGATAACTGTTGAACCAACAGACCCCAAATGCCTAATGACCCAAAATAATCGCAAGTGACTTCATGTTCGCATAATGGCACTGGCTTGGTGAACAGCTCACAGGGCAGGCTTCTTCTGTGCAGTCATTCACGGATCCAGACTGATGGAGACTCTGCCATCTTCAACATGTGAGGTCCTCTGGGTTCCAGCCAGCTGGACAAGGAAAGAGCATTGTGTGGGAGGATTTTACGGGCCAGGCTTGAAAGTGATGCACAGCTTCTCATTCTACTGACTAGAATACAGTCCTGTGGCTGTAGCCATATGCAAGGGGGACTGGGAAATGTAGTCTATCTGTGTGCCCAGGAAGGAGAGGAAAACATGTAGTCATCAGTCCCTGCTATTACATTTGATGTTTCTTTTCTGAATTCTGAATGGTACTTTGATCTTGCAATTTCTTTTTTAGTTTCGTCTTGTGGATCTTTGCAATGCCCAGTAGATTTGGGACTTTAAGACCTGCCCTAGAGAAGTTAATTATTTCCCCCGTGTACATTCAGCTGGATACTCAATACATATTTGTTGAATGGATAAGTGAATTCAATAAGCCTGTTTGAAGGGAATATACTGTTTATCAGATCCAGCAGTTTCAGTTATTACAACTGGGGAAAATGAGATAAAACTTACTATTTAACCCTAGAAATCTAATTTTCTTAGAATTTTTGCATAAATGCTCATCTTCTCTTCCCATCTTTGTTTTACAAATACATCAGTGTCACAGAAAGGAAAAAATTAAAGAAGTAGAAACAGATACGGATGCTTTTTCCCATTCAACTCAACTGTTATCAAGTACTCGGGCAATCCTTTGACTGCTTGAGAAAACTACACTGTCTTCATCTCTCAATGCCTCCAGTGCACAAAAGTCCCAAGTTCTCAGCTTGTTCTCAGCTTGTCTTCTATACGGCTGCTGCAGCTCAGATGTTGAAGCTCCTCACCCAGGCTTTTCAATAGTGTGGCTTCCTCCTCCAATGTTGAGCCTTACCGCTCATTTAAAAAACATTTGACTACATGTTTTCAAAGGGCTTCTACAGTCAGGGTTTTATTTGATCCTCCCAACACCTCTGTGAAGGTGGTATGAAGTCTTCGTCATCCCTAGCCCCCAGAAAGGTGACTGGGTTCACACACTACGGTGGCCACAGAGCTAGAACCAGCACCCGGTTCCTCCGCCTTTCCACTAAACCATCTCCTGAAGAAGTGCTGTTTTATTAATCTCAAATAAATCCCCTCTCTTCACCCTTTACTCCTGTTTTCTATTGCAAATAAGGAACAGGTAAAAAAGACAAAAGATCAAGATCAAGATCAACCTTTTTTCTCCCAGTCAAGACAGAGTCTGTATCCAAGACCAAAAGTGGCCCCCCAGAAAGAGATGAGTAATTTGTTCACTCAACTTCCTGCCTACCTTATTTATCAATAAGTAATTCGCATGAATTTTTCTCATTGTAAACTAACAGGTTTTCTGCTATTACAGGCTTCCTCTTACAGGGAGTAGACCCTTTTCCCTCTAAAAGTTTAGAAAGGTATTTTGAATATAACGGAACAGGGTGTTGTTTTGTTTTGTTTTTTAAAGTATACAGTGGTTTCCTCACTTCTATAAATACAGTCAAAGTCACTTGTTAGCACTGTATCACTAGGGGCTTAAAGATAGAAACTGGGTTGATTTCCACATAATGATCCAAATAAAAAAGCCTGAGAAATGAGCCCTGAGCTGCTAAGCCCACTGCAGTGTATATAACCAGTTTATGTTTAGTAGCGGCTATGGCAAGTTTCCCTGATTTGTGAGCATAAAAATAAAGCATTTTCCTGTGGATTATTTCTAACCTGCAAATTTTTTCCATAGCCAGATTTGCCTTGACCTCAGGGGTAAATCTTTAGTGAGCAATGCTTCTCGCTAGCTGTTCCCGTGATGCTATCAATCCCATTGTAGGACCAACAATTAATTATAAAAATAAGAAAGACATTATTCATCCAGGCCTCCCTTCCTGCTCTTAAATTCATAAAAATCCCTGCCACCTGGACAGTTGTTAATGTGTGTGTGTGTGTGTGTGTGTGTGTGTGTGGGTGCACACACGTGCACTTAAAATTACCTGATTAAAATTATGTATAAAACACACAAGTGAAAAACTCTGAAAGGAAAAACATCAAAATAATTAAAGTAGCTGTTTAAGAGTGGTGGGAGATATGTCTTTTACTTTACTTTCTTTTTCTAAAATAGCTGTATTACCATTTTATTACATGAATAAAATTACTACCATTAATTCAATGTAAAAATTTTTAAGTGCTTTATTATTCCTTCAGTGTTTATTGAGCGCCTACTATGTGCCAGGTTCTGTTCTGGGTCCTCAGAATACAGGGTGAATGAGATAGACACAGTTCCTTCTTCCATGGGGGCTCTAATCATAAATAGAGGAGACAGGTCATAAACTAGTAATTATATAGATTTATTAATTAATGTATTTAACAAATATTTATTGAGTACCTACTGCCTGCCAAAAATGTTTCTAAGCACTGCGGTTCAGTAGTGAACAAAGCAGGCAGACATCTTTGCCTTCAGGAAGCTTACATTCTAATGGATGTGAATATTGATTTATTTCTAGTTAGAATAATTATCATGAAGAAAAAGTACAGGGGACCTGCCTCATCGGAAAGGTCAGAGATGACATCCCTGAGGAAGTGACATCATTTTAAGTGCCTCAAATAAAATAGGGCTTTGTTTTGCCCTCCAGGACTGAGAGAGCTTCCCTGCACAGGGCAGGAGTTTCCCTGGGTGATTAAATTCTAGCGGAGGCTGCCTCAGTTCCATCTGCTGTAGAGGGTAGCCTGGTGTGAGAGATGTTCCTGGCCCTTGGTGGGCGGTGGGCAGGGATTTGGAACCAAGTCTCCATTAGCAGTCATCACCCATTTTTGCTCCGCTGCATTGTCTGGGAAGTCCTGGTACAGAAAAAAGCAAGGCCATCCTTCCCCTGTAGCACAGACAGTAACTAATGGACCTTCCTTTCCCAGACGGGAAAGACAGAGCAGAAAAGACAAACCCAGCCTCAGCCAGAGGGACCTCTGCTTTGCTGGTCAGGAGAAAGGCACTGTTCAATTTCTGGTCTGCCCCTCAGACTGCAGAGCTGCGGGTCATCCGCCTAAACTGCTTCAATGCACATCCCGCCTGGGTCTATGTGGAAATGGAGGAACGCACTTAAAGGGAACACCCAACCTTTGTCCTCAGCCCCGAAACCACAGGTAAGTATTTAGGTCTGTGTTGTATCGATCATGCATCCCACCGGCAACAGGAAAAACTGTGAAGCAAGTCAACTTTCCAGTGACAAGGAAGTCATTCTCTTAATCTGCTCTCACTGGACAATCAGGTTGACAAAAACCATTAAGTTTTCTAAGATTAGAAATTCACTGTCAGAGGGAGACATGTATAGAGTTTTCCACTCCATTACACCCAGGACAATAAGCAGAGGCCAAGTGACAGGAAAAGGCTGGGGCTTTTTAAACTTTCCTGTGTCCTTGGGTGGAGGGAAATAAATTAACAAGTGCCTCCCTTTTGGAGGACATGGGATATATATTATCTCATTAATCAATACAGCAACCTCTGAGGTGGGCTGTGTTTATTGCACTTGACAGAAGAATAAGCTGGGGCACAGCGGGACTGGGGCACCATCTAAGATTACCTGGCTTGTTCACGTGAGATGGGGTTGAGAATCAGAGGCACTGGGCCCGAGGGGTCTAAAGGCTAACGACCTACTTTCTTCAGAGCAGGACTGCATTTTAACCATCTTTAAACCCGTTTCCCTCTGAAAGATGCCGTGGTTCTCTAGCAGGTGGAAGCAGGCTGGTGCAGTGGTGAGGACCACAGACTGTGGCAGATCTGCGTCCATGCATCAGCTCTGCCTCTCATTGTGTGACCTGGGGGAAGTTCCTCTACCTCTAAGCCTCCTTCTCCTCCTCTTATTCATGAGGAGACAGTAATCTAAAAACACTCATTCCACAAGCGCTCTGGGAATTAAATGAGATCACACATGTAAGGCATTTAGCATCTTGCTGGACACAGGCTGGACACACGGCAGGTACTGAAAACAGGAGTCAGTTGCTAATAGGAAGTGGCTCTTTAACTTATATTTTTACTATAAATTTATATGACCATATTACCAAAGGTTTAGAAAATAGAAAAAAGAAAAAACCACCCATATTCATAACTGCTATTATCGTTACTGTATATTCCTTCCAGGATTTTTCTAACTCATCTACTTTTTTTTCTCACAGAGATAATTATTTTGTCTTTGTAATTTCAGTGTCCATAAATAAAGTTTTATTGGCACACAGTTGTGCCAGTTTCTTTGTGTACTGTCTTTGGCTGCATTAGTGCTCAGCAGAGTTGAGTAGTTGTGAGAGACCATTTGGCCCTGAAAGCCTAAAAAAGTTACTGTTTGGTTTTTGACAGAAAAAGTTTGCTGATACACGACCCAGAATGCATGCTTTTGAGTGGAATTTCTGTGTTATAGGGTTTGCAATTGTAACACCTTTACCAGATAACGTCAGTTTCTAAGGTGGTTGTACCACTTTTACATTCCCATCAGCAGCAGTTGAAAGTTCCTATTGCTCCACCTTCTTACCAACACTTGACTTTGTCCAAATTAAATGTTAACCAGTCTACCAGGTGTGCACTGGTATCCCTTTGTGGCGTTTTGTTTTGTTTAATTAATTTATTTTATTTTATTTTTGGCTGCATTGGGTCTTTGTAGCTGCGCGCAGGCTTTTCTCTAGTTGTGGCAGGCGGGGGCTACTCTTCGTTGTGATGCGTGGGCTTCTCATTGTGGTGGCTTCTCTTGTTGCAGATCATGGGCTCTAGGTGTGCGGGCTTCAGTAGTTGTGGCACGCGGACTCAGTAGTTGTGGCTCACGGGCTCTAGAGCGCAGGCTCAGTAGTTGTGGTGCACGGGCTTAGTTGCTCTGTGGCATGGGGGATCTTCCTGGACCAGGGCTCAAACCCGTGTCCCCTGCATTGGCAGGTGGATTCTTAACCACTGCACCACCAGGGAAGCCCTCCTTTGTGGTTTTAATTTGCATTTTCCTGATTATCCATAGATGTTAAGTACATTTTCAAATATTTATTGGCTATTTGGATTTCTACTTTAGGAAATGCCTGTTCAAATCTTTTGCCCCTTTTTCTATTGCGTTATCTGTCCTTTACCTATTCTGAATACAGTTCCTCTGTCACTGATATGTGTGGAAATATCTTCTCGTCACTGGAACTTGTCTTTTCACTTTATCGTGGTGTCTTTTAATGAACGGAAGTTCATTGTGTTCTGGTTTTTTTTTCACCTAGCATTATACTAATTCATTACTTCATCATATCAATTCATTTATTCATGTTGCTACTGTCTTTATTTGAATAATTGTACAATATTCCATGATTTACTTATCCATCCCTCCTATACCTGACATTTAAGTTGTTTTCAACTTCCTCCTATGATCACCTAACAATTTGTCGGAAATGAAATTGTATGGGCACTACCCTAGACTTAACTGAATGAGAATCTTTAGGGAGAAGGACCAGGAATCTGCATTTTAACAGGCTTTTGACTATTTTCATGCACACTGAAGTTTGAGAATCACAGCTGTGGAGAAACTCACACATATGTGCACAAGGATGTATGTACAAGAATGTTCACAGCAGCATTGTCTGTAATAGCCCCAAACTAAAAACCACCCAAATGTCCAGGATCAGTAAAATGTTCCAAAGCAGTAAAATAGGTAAGTGGAATGAAAATGATTCAGGAATGAAAATGAACAAACCAGAGTCTTATGCCACATGGATTAGCATTAAAAAGATAATGTTGAGCACACGCGCACACACACACACACACACACACAACAAATCCAGACACAAAGAATATGAACTCTGTGATTCTGTACAACAACAGAAGTTTCAACAATAGGCAAACTGGGAATTCCCTGGTGGCGCAGTGGTTAAGAATCTGCCTGCCAATGCAGGGGACATGGGTCGAGCCCTGGTCTGGGAAGATCCCACATGCCGCAGAGCAACTAAGTCCACGCGCCACAACTACTGAGCCCACGTGCCACAACTACTGAAGCCCACGCAACTAGAGCCCGTGCTCTGCAATGAGAGAAGCCACCACAATGAGAAACCTGCGCACCACAACGAAGGGTAGCCCCCGCTCGCCACAACTAGAGAAAGCCCGCGCACAGCAATGAAGACCCAACGCAGCCAAAAATAAATAAATAAAATAAATAAAGTTTTAAAAATAGGCAAACTGAATTATACCATTTTGGGGTGAATACTTAAGTGACAAAACAGTAAAGTGAGGCAAGGAAGGTATACTCATTAAAGTCAAGGTTATTACCTTTGAGGGGAAAGAGAGCGCTGTGTTTAGGAAATAGCACGTGGGAGTCTTGGGGGGCTGGCAATGTCCTATTTCTTGACAGGGGTGATGGTTACAGATGTATTCACTTTATGATAATTTGTTAAAGTGTACATTTATGTTTCATTCACTTTTCTGTGTGTGCTATATTTCACAGTAAAAAATTTTAAAGAAAAGTAGCTGCCAGGAATGGTGACTCTCTGAGCTAGGCCTGTGGTGGAACCTGCCAGATCCACTTCACACCTTGCCTTCCCACTTGGCCAAGTCCCCGTAGCCCACCCAACTGCAAGCTGCAAATTTATAGGCCAACCGAGCCCAGATGGTTTCCTGTGATAGCTGCTAGGGGCATAATAATGAATACACGTCTCCCCACACGTTCCTGAATGCGTTTTGGCAGGATTTTTACTGCAGGCAGTAAAACCTTGTTACAAAGTCCCTCACCGTCTCAGGGGCTTGGCCGCATTGTGGCTGAGCCACACCGCCTCTTGTTACAGGCAGCCTGTCATCCTTGAGAGCTGGCATTCTCTCTGTTGTCCTCAGAGGCCGTTTGATTGATTGTTACTAATAATCATTGCATTTCAGGACAGAACCCTATTCCTGTCCTCACAGCTGGAACTTCCTCTTTGCACTAATTGGAAAAACATCCTCTGGGAAATGGGGCATCTTTATTGAGTCAATCTTTGGCGATGGCTATGTCAACTGGCAAGATGAAGTTTGCAGCAGGGAGTTGAAAGCTCTAAAACCCTCCCGGTGCACTGGCCCCAGGCCTGAGTCCAAGAAGCCACGGCGACCTGATCGATATCCAGATCTCCATTTGGAAACATTAAGGGTCACATTAGGGAAAGGCTAGCCTGAGAGGCTGGGGTCAATCCAGAAGTCCAAGAGCCATCCCGGTTGATGGTCCCCCAGTTTCCTTCCCCTTCTTTCTCATTAACAGTAGCCCTGAATACTAGCTGCACAATTAAGACCACATTTCCCAGACTCCCTTGTAGTTAGACATGCTCATGTGATCAAATTCTGACTAATGAGAATGCAAGCAGAAGCCGTATATGGAACTTCCAGGAAGGGTCCTTCAAGAAAGAGTACATGTCCTTCTCTTCCCTTCCTTTCCTTGGTTTTGGCTGGAATGTGGTTGGCCGTGGTTCAAGCCATCTTGAACAATGAGGTGACTTTGGAAATGGAGTCCATTCCAGTGGATAGCAAAGCTCTGGACCAGCCCTAGACTCACTTCCTGCACTTTTGCAAAAGAGAAGTAAACTTCTATCTTGTTTAAGTCACTGCTTTGGGGGATTTTCTGTCACTTGTAGTTGAACCCAATCTTAACTGATACAATAGCATTTTTATAATGGAAAAGAAGTGACAGCAACCTCAGTGGCCCATAAAAAGGGACTGGTTAAATTCATTCACCCATTTGCTGACTTATTCATCATATTTTTAATGAGTACCTACCCCATGCCTGGCTCTCATCTGGGCCTTAGGGATGTAGTGGTTAAAAAAAAAAAAAAAAAAAAAAGAGATATTGTCTCTGCCCTCAAGAACTTTGTTAGAAGAGGAAGCAGAGGCATAAATAAATGGACAGCTAAAATGTAGCTTAATTAGTAGAACCATAAAGGCTGAGTAGTTTAAAAAGATACTTTAACAAGAAGGGGGAAATGTTCATGACTATTGCTAAAAACAGGTTATTAAAGATCATGCATAGTGAGTCCAATTTGTAAAACAGCATATATATTTGCATGGAGAAAAAACAAAACTGATGTATACTTTGTCTGAACACCTTGAACAGCACTGGCATTTAGCAGGTGAACAATAAATGGTTAATGAATGAAAGAATCTATTTCAGGGTGGAGGGACTATTTCTTTCCTCTGTACTTTTATATACTTTCCAAATGTTCCCCCCAGAATATGTATTACTTTTGGAATAAAGAAAAAAATATCACCGTTAGGAAACAATGTGAATTATCAAGTTGAGGATCAAGACAAAATGTGTGGGGTAGCGATTTTAGTTAGAAGGCAAACTAAGTTGTGCTAAATAGGCTCAGAAAGAAACTCAAGTCTGAGGTCTGAGTTTGGTCTCTCCCTGGGGGGAGGACCCTCGAAGGGTCTGGTTCTCTGGCCCAGGCACTGTCTGGAAGCAGGCAGGGTATTTACCCAGGGCTTTGTTCTACATTTTTAGTGGGGCAGGGCTCACTGCAGCCAAGTTAGGAAGCACCAGCCCTATCACTTCTCTTCCCATGGCTCCTCTGCTGGGCCTCCTGCCCCACCATTAAAGCAGCTGTTGTTGTTTTGTAGAGGCTAATTAACTCCACACTGCATGAAGCCAGACGCTAATTGGCCCCTCACTTAATCAACTTTAATGTCTCTCTTCTGGTGGACCCGGCTGCTGTTTTCTGTTCTCCTGATCCCCAACAAACCCAGATCCAAGGAACTAGCAATAACAGCCTCCAGTGGGCACATGCAGCCCTTACCTGTCACCTACCACGGGGGTGTGGAGGCTCATTTTGACCCTCAGTTAGCTCAGTGGACAGACTCTTAATTTCATGATCGCTGGAGCATCTTGGGACCTGGGCTTATTGCTTGTCTTCCAAACATTGCACCATGATATGAGTCATCAGATGGTTGGTTTCTCAGGAGAATTGGCCTCATCTCTGCTTGTGGCTGACACGTATTTAAGGCTCTAAAACCTAGCTAACTTACACAACTACTGCAACTGCATTTTACCAAGTGTTTTTTTCTGTGGCAGATGCTATGTCAAGTCCTTTCCAATGCAACATGACCACCATGTGGCTCAGAGTAAATAAGCATTACATATTTTTTAACTGAAGGAAAAAGAAATACCACGCTTATTCCCATTTGCCAGATGAGGAAACTGAGGCAGTAATAATATTTACATCTGTGATTGAAATGACATACCCACTCATTACAATCATAGTCCTGTAGAATTAGGACCAAGAATTATTATAGTCCCCATTTTTGGAGAGAACTGGAGGCTTTTAGAAAGAAAAATGCCTTCTCTAAGGTCACATAGTGAGGTAAACAGAATAATGCCCCTGCAAAGATGTTCACATCCTAATTCCTAGAACCTGTGAATATGTTACCTTACATGCAAAAGGACTTTGCTGATATGATTAAGTTAGGATATGAAGATGAGAAGATTATCCAGGATTATCCAGGTGGGCCTAATATAATCAAACTGTCCTTACAAGAGGGACAAAGAAGACTCAAGTCAGAGTGAGATGTAAGAATGGCAGCAGAGGTCAGATAGGAGAGAAGATGGAGGAGGGGGCCAAAAGCCAAGAGATATAAGCAGCCTCCAGAAGCTGGAAAAGTAGGGAAATGGATTTGCCCCTGAAGCCTCCAGAAGGAACACAGCTCTGCCAACGCCTTGATTTTAGACTTATGACCTCCGGAACTGTGAGAGAATAAATTTGTGTTGTCTTTAAGCCACTAAATTTGTGGTAATTTGTTACAGCAGCAACATGAAACTAATACTGACTTTGTTACAGCAGCAATAGGAAACCAATACACACTATCAGTGGAAGAGTTAAAGGGCTTGGATTTAGGCATCATAACAGGAAGTCTCTTTTTGGGACTTCCCTGGTGACGCAGTGGTTAAGAATCCACCTGCCAATGCAGGGGACACGGGTTCAAGCCCTGGTCTGGGAAGATCCCACATGCCGCGGAGCAAGTAAGCCTGTGCGCCACAACTACTGAGCCCGTGTGCCACAACTACTGAAGCCCACTCACCTAGAGCCCCTGCTCCACAACAAGAGAAGCCACCGCAATGAGGAGCCCACGCACCGCAATGAGGAGTAGCCCCCGCTCGCTGCAACTAGAGAAAGCCCACGTGCGGCAACAAAGACTCAATGCAGCCAAAAACAAATTAAACAAACAAACAAACATGAAGTCTCTTTTTGACTGAATTGACAAGATTTCCCCACACTCAATCAATATATGGTGATTTTGAATTCTAGCCTCCCATGAGACGGGCCTAACTGTGCATGTGGGACTGTTGGCTGGCTTCTCCTTGGGACCCATCATGCCCTCTGCCTCCTCCCAGTGCATTTCACACTTCTTACCCTTCTTTTACTTCCTCGAGCATCTAAAACCCAACTCTACAATATAGCTCATCTGGAGGAAACCAGGGATCTGTCTCTATCTGGAGATCAGTTTTGACCAGGGTAGAATGAGTCACAGAGCTTGTGGGAGTTTGGTGTTGGGGAGACAGTAAAGCAGGGTGGTTAATTCTTGCATTCGAATTCTATCGACCCCACTTAATTCCAGTGTGTCTCCATTTCATCCTCTAATAAACAGGTTGTTTTGAGGATGAAATGTAACCCGTGCCGTGCTTAGCACAAAACCTGGCAATGATAAATACTCAACAGATGTTGGCAATAAAAGCACCAACACAAACTGAGCTCCTGGTTGGCAGAACCCTGAGGCCGGCTCCTCAGAGGCCTAAGGGTCTAGAGCAGTGGTCCTCAAGCTTTGGCCTGCATCAGATTCACCTGGAAGGGACTGGGTCCCACATCCGTAGTTTCTGATTCAGTAGGTTTGAGGTGGGACTTGAGAATTTGCAGGCCTAACACATTCTCAGGCAATGGGGATGTTGCCCCACCAGGGACCACACTTTCAGAAACACTGATTTTAAGCACAGAGTCAAGGATCATACCTTCCACACTATTTGTCCCCAGTGCCCAGCACAATGCCTGGCATATAACAGGCACGAATGCAACAAATATTTGTGGAATGAATACACTTTTCCCACTGTCTCCCTGAGGCTTTAAAGGAAGCTACCCTTCTCCATAAAAGAATTCCATTCTCTATCTTTTTTATCGCCATCATATTTACTACAACTTGGTGCTGACAATCTCCTCTTCATAGACTCCCTGTTTTCCCCTTGAATACCCTCCATTTCCCCAGAGAGTGTCTCTCCCCTGGATCTCAACCTTTTCCATTAACTCCATATACTGCACAGCCTGTTCCAGGACATCAAACTTTAATTTAAACAGAAAATAATCAATAAGCTTAGCAAATTGCCCATGGCAACCTCTGCTGAGTGAATCAAAGGGTTTTATAGGTAATTTAAAGGGTGTCCTCACTCATCCCTCAAGGTAAAGTGTAGCACATTGACAGGAGCCCTTTTGCCACCCTGACCTGGGAAGCTCTGGAAGGAAATGGAAGAGAAAGGACCTAGGTTCTGGGGGTAGGGGAAGTTGAACCAAGAAGGAAGGGTCTGTCCTTCAGGATTACTTTTCTAAGTAAAAAGCACTAACTTGTTTGATATTGAACCCTGTGTGAGTAAGGGGTTTGGGGTTTGGGTTTTTTGGTTACAGGCATCAGAAACAGACTCTGGATAACTTAGAAAATAAAACTATTGAAGAAAAAGGCTAAATAGCTGGGTCTCAGAAATATTTGCAACCAGAGTGGCTCTCTTGAAGGTGCTGTTTGGGGTGCACCTGTGCTGTTTTCTGTCACTGTGTCTTGATTCGGGATTCATATTCCAAGTGAGTATCTGAGCAGCCTCACTGGGTCACGTGGTCCTCCCTTGGCCTAGGAGGATGGGGCACCCTGATGGACAGTCCTACCAAGACAGTAAGTGGGGAGGGAGAGCTACTTCCCCAAAGGAAAACCAAGATAGAGTAACTGAACAAGGGAATGGCAAAACTGGGCTGGCAAAAACATGTTTCTACTATAAAACGCTTCTGGTGGTTTTGACTTATCACTTTCTCCAAATGAGCGACCAATCTACCAGTATTTAAGAGATCCTGGGGCCTTTGCAGGACTTTGAAGGGCCATCGAGCACGTTGCTTGGTTATCTACCCAAGCCAGAGAGCTGTCTATCATTTTCTGAGAATCCCTCCAGACTCCTTAGAGAAGACCATCTGACTTCTAAATACTTGCAAACAAGACATTCTTCTCTCTAATCCAGAGTGATAGTAAATAATTGGCAACTAGTATGCCCCGGGCATAGACTAATCAAAACTGTCACAACTATAAAGAATCCATAAGGCCAAACTGGTCCATGCCAGCTGACCATCAGTCTGGTGTCTCCTAAATGGGGCATTGAAAGCCTGTTCCTTTTGATCTTCACAATTGAGGCCTAGAACACCTCTTCATTCCTTGGGAGAAGTACTGGGGTCTTCTTTCCTGCATTTCACAGACCCAGGGCTTTGTCAGGGACTCCAGAATTTAGTGTGTACGATGGATGCAGCCTTCTTAACAGAGCTACAAGGACGTGCCATGCAATCTGCTGCTTTCTCCTGCCTATTGAACACAGGCCAAGCTGCCTGGGTTCAAAACCCAGCTCTGCTACTTACCAGCTCTGTGACCTTGTGATTTACCCTCTCTGAACCTACTTTTTCATTTATAAAAAGGAGCTAATAATAGACCCTGTGTTGGGACTTCCCTGGTGGCGCAGTGGTTAAGAATCCGCCTGCCAATGCAGGGGACACGGGTTCGATCCCTGGTCTGGGAAGATCCCACATGCCGCGGAACAACTAAGCCCGTGCACCACAACTACTGAGCCTGCACTCTAGAGCCCGTGAGCCACAACTACTGAGCCCGTGTGCCACAACTACTGAAGCCCACGTGCCTAGAGCCCGTGCTCCGCAACAAGAGAAGCCACCGCAATGAGAAGCCCACGCATCTCAACCAAGAGTAGCCCCTGCTCGCCGCAACTAGAGAAAGCCCATGTGCAACAACGAAGACCCAACGCAGCCAAAAAAGAAAAAAAAAAAAATAGACCCTGTGTCCCTGTGTTGTAAAGATTGTTGTAAGAATTACATGAATTAAAGCTTATAAGGTGCTTAGCATTATGCCTGGTTCATACTTGGTACTCAGTAAATGCTGGCTGTTGTTGTTATATTATTAACACTTATCTTCTGAAAACATCAAGGGCAGAGAATCCTTGGAAACAAGTGTGTTCAACTCCTTCCTTGGACTGAAGGGATTCTGAGGCCTTGGGAGGGGAGTCATTCACCCAGTGCCACAAAGCCAGTTGGTGGAGCACCTTGACTGTGACCCAGCCTGTGGCAGTTAAATGGGTGATAGTGGTCGTGTTGACCCCATGTTTAGATCAAGAATGTGGGTACCTACAGGGGTAGCGTTGGGGGCCTGGGTCACCTTATAATCGAACCTGCCTCACCCTTGGCTTGAACTGAGCCCAGCTGTGCCAGCACCTCCCGCCATCCCCTGGGGCACTTAGGGGGAAGGCAGAGTTAGTGGTGAAAGACCCCAGAGATGAAAAGTTTGAGAACCTGGTTTTTGTCTCTAACTTGGCTTTATGCCAGTCCCATCCTGATGGGAATAATTGGCATTTCTGTCCGCTTTTATTCATCTCCAAGTATTTTTACATACTTTTCATTTCATTTAAACTCTACTCCACCTTGTGAGCTAATTATTATTATTAGTCCAATTGAGAAATAAGACAAATGTTAAATAATTTATACTTTATGCTTAAAACTTTATTATGGAAAATTTCAAACATGCATAAAAGAAAAAAAATAGGATCACAAACCTCCATTTATCTATTCACAGCTTCAACAGTTATCAACATATGGCCATTCTTGTTTTATCTATATTCCCCCACCAACATTTTAATCTCCTCCACTATAAAGCAAATTCCAGACATCATATCATTTCATCCATAAATATGTCACTAAATGATAAGGACTCTCTTAAAAGACAAGCACAGAACCAGAATTCTTTTATATCATCAAGTAGCTTTTCCTCTTTTATGGTTCTTACATAATATCTTAATTGTTTTCTTAGAACAATAGTAATTTTTTTTCACTCAGTGTAGTATCATAAAATTTTACTGTGTCATTAAATATTCTTCAAAAATGTAACATGTAAGCACAAATGGTATTAATGAATCAGTTAATTTATTGAGCCCATCATGTTTTTAGATATTTACATTATTCCCAAATTTTTACTATTAAAAAGTGCTTCCAGTAAACAACTGTGGTAGACTCCATTCTCCCCTTATTCTTTAGAATAGAATCTCAGTTTTACTTTGGTGTGACAAAAAAGGTAAACTAAAAAATGTCACTTCCCAGCTTCCCTGGCAATTAACTTAGGTCAAGAGAACATGTGTTAGTGAGATAAATAGAAATGTAAGTGGGACCTCGGGAAGGCTGCTTGGAGGAAATTGACCCAGCTGGGAAGTGCTGTATTTTTTCCCTCCTCCTTTTCCTCCTCTACTGCTTGGAACTCAGGTAGAGTGGCTGGTGGTCCAGCGCCATCTCGAACTTACAGTATTAACATGAAAGTCACACTCAAAGGTGGTAGGGCAGTATAGGAGGAGCCTGGATCTCTGATGACCCCAGAGTCAGAGGTCTGTTTACCCCCAGACCTCCTTTATGTGACAAAGCAATAAATGTCTGTTTTATTTAAGCCACTGTTATTCTGGGATTTGGCTTTGTATGCAGATGAACCTACTTCTAATGAAATCTTTGCACGCAGGCGTTATTATGTATAGCAGTTCGAATTCTTACCTTGTATTATAGATGTTTGTGTTTCTATCTCACCGGTCCTACGAATCTGTAAGCTCCATGAGGGCAAGGATTTTTTTCTGTTTTGCCTCTTTAATACCATAACATACCTCTCCCAGTGCCTGGCACAAAACACAGTTTCTAAAACATTTTTTTTTTTAAAGTAAACGAACATATGAATGTGGAAATGTGTGTGACCTTGAACAACTGATTTTACTTAATCCAGACTTAGTTTCCTTAATTTTAAAGGAGGTATCAGTGCCTACTACAGGAGCTTTGGAGAAAACCCAATGATCTGTTATTGAAAGGTCTACAAAACTATATATAATGTAAGAGTTTATCATTAAGGAGGACGAGAGAGCAGGATGGAGGAGGCCTTGAGGTCAGAACATACTGGGCTTCACACGGAACAGCAGGAACATGGCTGGAGCAGAGCTACGGAGGGGAAGAGGTGCAGGTATGAGGTTGGAGAGGCGTCTCACAGGCCATGGTGAGGACTTCTACTCTAAGTGTGACATATGCCTCATGACGGTGTGAACCTCATAGGGTTATTAAGAGAGGGTCACATGACAGTGCTTACCACAGTGCCTGCCACGTGGTAAGCATTTCATATGTGGTGATTATCATTATTATTGTTATTAGTGACAGGTGGTATAGGTGAAAGAGAATGGGCCCAGGAGTCAGAAAAATAGGGCTCCACTATTGGTTTCGGAAGTTACCAGTCTCAAGACACTAGCCAAGTATCTTTTGCTTCTTGTGATCTCAATTTCACCACATGTAAAATGGAGGTATGGAAAATGTAGGACCGGGTAAGTGACAGCTAAACTTACGTAAGCATCAGAACCCTTTGCTCAGATGAAACATTCAACGCGAAGTCAAACGTGTCAAATAGACACAAGTGGGGTGATTGTGGTAGAAGAAGGCATGAGGGGTCTTGAATACTGTTGCTACCTTCCTGGCCTTCTCTTCCTCACCATGGTGGCCCTTCAGGGGTCTTCTCAAGGCACTGCTTAAAAACCGCTAGACTAGTGCTGAACATCATTAGTCATTAGGGAAATGCAAATTGAAACCACAATGAGGTGGAACACAGAGGAGTTTTAGGGCAGTAAAACCATTTTGTATGATACTACAGTGGTAGATACACGTCATTGTACATTTGTGAAATACCATAGAATGTACAACATGAAGAGTGAACCCTAATGCAAACTCTGGACTTTGGTGATAATGATGTGTCAATGCAGGTTCACTAATTGTCACAAATGTGCCCCTGTGGTGTGGGATGTCCACAGTGGGGAAGGTTGTGTATGTGTGGGGACAGGGGGTAAATGGGAACTCTGGATTTTCTGCTCAATTTTGCTGTTTCCTTTGAAGTGATGGAAATGTTTTATAACTAGATAGAAGTGATGGTTATACTACATAGTGAATATACTAAATGCACTGAATCATACACTTTATTTTCTTTTTTAAAATTTTATTGAAGTATAGTTGATTAACAGTGTTGTGTTAATTTCTTCTGTACAGTAAAGTGACTCAGTTATACATATATATATTCTTTTTCATATTCTTTTCCATTACGGTTTGTCATAGGATATTGAATACAGTTCCCTGTGCTATACTATAGGACCTTGTTGTTTATCTGAATCATACGCTTTCAATGATTAGTTTTATATTATACAAATTTTACCTCAATTTAAAAATAAAATACCAGACTAGAAGCTCTCTAAATTCTTTCCACTTCCAATGCTCTGCCATCCTGTCGCATTGCCACTCACCATCTGCAGGAGGATTGTAATTTTGAAGTGTGTTGGTGCATGCTGATACCCAGGAAGACTACCACAGTCTATTTTGACCATTAGCCCTTATTATCATTATCCTCCAAACCCTGAGGGAAAAGGGACCCAGGAAAGGTACGTTTTGAAAGGATAAAGGAAGTATGAAAAGTGCCAGAGCATGAAACACAGACAAGGTATGAATGTAGCACAAATAGGGGTGGCAGTGATGGGTACCATAATGGAAGGCCCCTGGAATTTACCAGACTCCATCTCTGGGAGCAGTGGAGACAATTATACAGTTGGAGGGCCAAGTAGTGAGCTATTCCTAGTCAAGGCAAAAAAAGGTTGGGCTCTTTATTGCCTACAAAGGTTAAAAGAAAAGACCCTCCAGGGCTTCAAGGAGTCTGTGGAAGAACTCTGGACCAGTGCTGTCCAATATAGTGGTCACTAGCCACATGCAGCTATTGAGCACTTGAAATGTGGCTGGACTGGATTGAGATGTGCTAAAGTATAAAACACACACCAAGCCTTGAAGACTTAGTATGAAAAAAAAGAATGTAAAATATCTCATTAATCATTTTCATATTGATTATTGTGTTGAAATCGTAATATTTTAGATATATTGGATTAAGTAAATATATTACTCAAATTAAACTCACCGATTTCTTTTTTAGATTTTTTTTTTTGTGGCTACTAGAAAATTTTAAATTACATACATGGCTCACACTGTATTTCCCTTGGACAGCACTGCTCTGTGTACCATCGTGTTACTCCCCCAGGGCAGAAGTGGCGCTGTCCAGGGTCTCTGTCCAGGGCAGACACTACCCAGGCTAAGGCACCTTCTGGAAATACAAGCTTCCTAAATAGTTGCCTGGAAATGTGGGTGTGTCTTATTCCAAGACTACGACAAACAGAATCCATTAAGCAAAGCAAATTTTGCTTGCAGCCTGGATACAAATGCAGGTGCATCCAAAGCTTAAAGTCTTTTTAAGTGAACACATTTTCTCAAAAATACTGGATGGCCATAAGCATAATGTCAGTGGAAGTGGGAGGCCACACCCTGCTCTTCCCCAGCATTCTAGTATGTCTCCCAGACTCCCAGGGGTCGATGGAATAGAATTTCCAACATCACTTGAAATCGGCCAAGAAAATTGTGAAATGTTTCTTTTGTGGCAGAGTAAAAATGACATATTTTCTATCAAGGTAGAAAATAAGAACAAAGATCCAAATAGCCAGTCCCTCGCACCACCATTTTAGTCACAGTCTTCCTGTGCTTTTGGCTGTGTTACAAAATGAAATAAATCCCTTTATAATCCTTCACACTGGCTCCAAAAAAGTATTTCCACAAGCACCAGAGCAGACACTCTGGGCATTATTTCTTCCTATAAAAATGCTCATCTCCACTCAAAACCTTTTTCTTTTCTAATCACATCCTTTTACAAAATGGTAAACTGAAATGATTTTGGTGCAGGTTTGTCAGATGGGGCTGAGGAGGAGGGAAATGTGGGCAGTGGTCCAAACAGAAATCCCCCTCACAAGCTCAGTATCCTCCCCAAACTCTCCATAATCCTCCCCAGATCACTCACCTTTGCTAGTTTCCTCTTCCACCCAACACAGCAAATTTCCCATTTTCTGCCTGGAAACGTTCTCTTGCATTGTTGTTACTTAACACTTCATAGCTTGTAGAGTCTTTGAGCAGCATGACAGTCCCCCTTGACCCCCACCCCTATACCTAGCTCGGTATGACTTCACAAAGCACTCAATAAATAGTTGTTGAATGAGTGAATGAAGTTGAATCTGATACTTGCCAACTCTGATAAAATAGAAGAAATCAATGTCAGCGTTTCCAGCTAGAGAGAGAAACAGGACAGCTATATAAAATGATCTGAAGGAAAAATTGCATCCAACACTTTACTTTCAGGTCTCTGAAGGAGGCTGTTATAACAATGGACTATAAATACAGGGTGAATGCTATATCTGTGAAGAAGCAATTCCAACAGTGGCCTGGAAGAGCCAAGAAACTCCAGCTTCTTCTCCCCGAGTATATACACAGGTGCGCTCTGTGGAATGAAATCCACTTAACTTGATTTTATGGACAGTGATTCATGCAAACTCCGTTCCAAACTGCTCGGCACATCTCAGTTAAATAAATTACAGTGAGAGTAAGTCAGCCAGCAGTAAAGGCAAAAGACAGAAGATAAACTTGAGGTTGAGGATTGAAACTTTAGGAGTGCCTGGTGTGCCAGAATCATCTTTCTTCTGGGAGTTCTGAAGGGGTCTTAGCAATCTTCAAGGTCAAGGCCTTGATTTGACTGATGGGGAAACTGAGGCCCAGGGAGGACTGAGTACCTGTCCAAAGTCACTTAGAGAGTAACTGGCAGAATCAGGGCTCCTGGGTCCCAGGTCAGAGCGTTTTCCATCTTATCAGGCTTCTGAATGTCGTGTTCACTGCCACAGGGCCAGGCATATCCAAGAGAATCAGTAAATATTTGTGGAATTAATGGTTGACCGAATCTGCTGGGCTAGCGATAGCCTGAGTCAGCCTGAGGGATTGAGAGCGGGAGAAAGATCTAAGAAGCTGACCCTCAAGAATAAATACCTGTGTGTTTAGGGATGGAAGAGACTGCTCCAAGCATCTCCTCCACCCAGATCCTCAGGGTTCCAGCTCCCACCTTGGGAGACACAACCAACTCCATACTTTGGCTTCCTCTTTGTTGTGTGTGATAAATCTGCCACAGTGCTCCACTCTCCTTCCACTGGCACTCCCTGAGGGCCTTCAGGGATAAGGCATCAATGCCCAGGTATGGAGACACATCAGTGGGGATGTTTGCCTTATTAACCCCTTAGCACCTACAGGCACTGAGCATACCATAGGACAATAGTGACATCCTTGGGGGTGTTCTGTGAGATAACATTGTCTCCTTATAATAAATTAACTATGTCTTTTGCCAGCTTGGATAATTTTTGTTCCTTGCAACCAAAAGGTTCTTAACATTAAATAAAGGATCTTCGTAATTGGCACAATGGATAAATAAATTTAAGGTATGATAGTTTTAAAACATTGTTGCAAATTCTTTGTACAGGATGATTGTCTCATCAAGAAATGAGGTTTATGTCCCCTCCCCTTGAATCTGGGCAGGCTTGTGACTGTCTTAACCAATAGAGTATGAGAGATGTGAAGGGATGTACAAGTTCCAAGAATAAGTCATAAAGGCCATGGAGATTTCACTTCTTTCTTGGAGCACTGCACCACCCTATTAAAAGTCTGACTACCATGAAGCCATCATACTGTGGACAGGTTACATGTTAGTGTCAACAGTTCCAGCTGAACCAAAGCCAGCCCAGGCAACAGGCATATGTGAACCAAGAAGCTTCCAGATGACTCCAGCCCCAGCAATTCAAGTCTTCCTAGTTGAAGCCCAGACATCCAGGAGCAAAGACAAGCCATCCCACCACACCTTCTGTAAATTCATGATCTGCAGAACACATGAAAAGTTAAAAAAAAAAAAAAGGTAGCTGTTTTATGTCATTAAGTTTGGGATAGTTTGTTACATGACAATATGTAACTGAAAGAGAAGTTATATAAGAAAAAGGCCAAGAGTATGGAGCATTGTTTAGCTGGTGTATACAGAGGGGGGACCGTGGAATGCCAGTATCAGTCTGAAGATACCAGAGGCTGGGAGCCTTAGGGCAGGGACAGGTGTTGGCAAAGGAAGTTTGTTGCAGACAAGCATTGCCTACTTTGGTCTATACCTACTGAGCCCTGGAAGGAGGCCCTCTCTGTAAGACAAAGAGGCTGACATAGGGAACAACCTTTGAATGTGCTTTGGAGATTACAGCTTGCTTTCTCAGCCACATGTCAGTTGCAGAAGGACCATGAACATCAGATGGGAGGGGAGGAACTGCAGTCTTTCACATGTTCCCATTGCTGGAACCTGGACTTTTTGGGTTGCCAGGGACAGAAATTCAACTCAACTAATGTAACCAGCACATGAAGAATATGACCTGTAGCTTGTGATCAAAATGCAACTTGACTTCTCTCAGCCCCTTTAAACTTTATTCAGTAGAGGCATCACACTATCCCTGAGTGGTCCAGTGGTGCAAGGCTGCTGTTGGAATGAAATTGTGAGCTGTCCCGACCGTCTTCTCATGTGCTCCTGGAACATGGTTCTCACATGCTTCAGCAAATAGACACCTTTCTCAGGTGGCAGCTTGACATTTGGCTGTGCTGAGGCCAAGTTGTACCTGAGTCTATCCAGCATTTCATGACCCACTAGCTAGTATTCCATCTGTTAGACAGCCACGATAGTATGTATTATCTATCACCACAATCATGCTACAAAACAAATCACATACAACTTCAGTGACATACAGCAATTAATACTCTGCTTTTGAGTCTGTCGGTCAATTAGTTGGTCTCACTGGGCTTTGTAGGAATCATTCTTACATCTACACTCAACTGTAGGTTGGCTTAGGAGGCTTGGCTGATCTTGGCTGGGCTGGGCTTTCCCATATATCTAGGGCCTTGATCTGGCTCATCCCCCATCAAGCAGGACTAGGCTTTTTTCCTGTGAGGAAGGGCAGAGGAGCAGGAGGTAGAGCAAAGCAAGCAAGGTCTCTTGAGGCCTAGGCTTGCAACTAGCCCATCATCACTTCCAACACATTCTATTGGCCAAGGCAGGTCACAAGATCAGCTCATGTCCAAGGGGTGGGGAAATAGTCTTCACTTTTCAATGGGAGGGGCTGCAAAGGTAAATTACGAAAGGGATGGATACAGGGAAAGGTGAAGAATTAGAGCCATTTCTGAAATCAATTTACCACATAGCATTTGCCACTCAGCAGCAAATACATTTTAAACATAAAATTTAGCAACATATCTAGGAAAGGACTGCAGTGGACCAGAATGCCAAAGTATACAGGTTGAGAATTACTGGCACAATGGTTAAGAATTGGGACTATGGGTCAGACAGCTGGATTCTAAGTCCTACTCTACCACTTACTACATGACCTTTGACAAGGTTCTTAACCTTTCTGAGCCTCAATTTCCTCACCTCAAAAATGGGCACAATAATAGCATCCATATCATAAAGTTTTAAATAGTAACTTCTATTATAAAGTACCTAACACAGTGCTTGCCATATAATAAGTGATCAATTAATAATAATAATAATAATAAGGAGCCAACGCAGGAGATGGAGTGCCTGGATCCACTTGACACCATTGTCACTTTCACTCCATTTCGCTCACCCTCAGGAAGACCCTGAGTTTTGGTAAAGGCAGAAGGCAGACACATAAAATGAAAAAAGAAATATGAAGAATCAGTGCTCATATTAATTCATTCATTACACATCCCTATGTGCTATCTAATTTGTCTCCCAAATACTGAAGTTTTGAAGTATGCTGGCATTAGTAAATAATCTCAGACGTGCCCAAAAATTTAGTCACAGGGATTTTCAGTGCATTATTGCTAATGATAGTAAAAATCAAAAGCCACAGAAGATTGACTAAATAAATTATGATACGTTTAAATAAGGAAATACAACTTAGCCATTTAAAATGATCTTGTAGGATATTTAGTGACACAGAAATATGCAGATTATATATTGCTTACAGAGAAAAGCAAGGCACTAATGGTTGGTATAGGGTGATGAGCTTTCTTTGATTCTCCCACATTACCTAGTACAACTGTAGGTCCACCATGGGGACTCAATAATTCCTTGTTGATCAATATCAGAACTTCAAGAGGTAGAGGTTTTATCAGCCTCCTCTCCCATTAAAGTATCATTTTCCAGATTTTGGCCATCTGGTTCTTCAACCTCTAGCTTATTCTAAATCCAATCATGAATAAATATATGAAAAAAGTGCTCAAACTCATTAATAGTGAAGGACTAGCAAATCAAAACTACACTGAGATACCACTACACATCTGCCTAAGTGGCTAAAATAAAAAGACTGACAATTCCAAGTGTCAATGAGGAAGTGGTGCAGTGGCAACTTACATACACTATTTTGAAAACAGTTTGCACGAAGCCAAAAAAACATGCACACCGACTATATGTATGACCCAGCAGTGCACTCCTAGTTGATGCTCAACAGAAATATTGTGCATATGCACTAAAAGACACACATAGGAGGGTTCACAGTGGCATTTTTCACAGTAGTCACAGATCAGAAACAACCTAAATGTCCACTTATAGTAAAATGACAACTTGTGATATATTCATACAGTGGAATACTCTATAGTAATGAAAAAAAATGAGGCACAGCTACAAGGCATAAAACCAAGTAGAACAAAAGAAGCCAGATACAAAAACATACACACATGGCCCCACTGATATACACAAACACACATAGTTCCATTTATATAAAGTTTAAATACCTAAAACTAAACTGTTATCTTAGAAGTCAGGATAGTGGTTACCCTTGAGGAGGACGCAGGGAGCAGTGGTTGGGAGAGAGCATGACGGGGGCTTCTGGGGTGCTGGTAATAATCTATTCACATGGTATTTGCTTTATGATAACTCACCGACCTATATATTTAACAATTTTTGTACTTTTTATGCATGCGTGCCATACTTTGCAATAATTTTTTTTAAATAAAAGACATTTAAAATGGCCCATACAACAAAATATGGCTTTATAGCACTTTCTTGGAGTTACTGCCTAGCAAATTGAGGTTGCCTATCTTTTGTGATTCCTCAAGGGATAAGAGGGCATCCCTCTGAGAGTGGCCCTCTTACAGGTGCCTTGGGGTGACGCATAAAGAGGCACTGCCCAGCCCCTGATAGGAGAGCACAATCTAGCAGCAAACTTAAACTAGCAGAAACCACAGTGAGGAAAGTCTGCAAGGAGCCAAAACGAGCTGGGAGACCCACCCCCTGGGCAGGGATAGGCAGGCATTGCCAGCTTTGGAGATAGGCAAGCATTTAAACAGAACAAAGCCCCTCCTGGCCCCTGCTGAAGGAGCTGCTTGTTTCCAAAGGCCCAATGGAACAACTAACTGTAAGCTAGGGAGAGGAAATTACACAATGGATGTTGAAATGTGGGCTTGTTGAAAAGTTGTCACTCGAGTAATGAATGTCCTATTTCCTGTTTTTTGGCCGAAAGTTAAATGCTGGGCATAATTAGCTAGTAAAAAAGCAAGCCTGGCAGCAGAACAAAAATAGCACATTTTGGGAGCCCAGGCCAATTAAAATTGTTTATGCAGCCTTTTAGCAATATTTTTCTCCAAATTATTATGACCAGGAAATATGCAGCGTGAGACTATAAGGCAAAGTTCCTCAGAAGAAAAATGGCCTCCACACTGATCCTTTGAACAGCCTGCTGTTCTCAGGGGATTTTATAATAAGAATGAGCGCTTCCATCCTCCTGAACTCCCTGGGCCTCCTTGAGATCTTGAGAACAGCATCACTCACCCCGTGTAGCAAGCAGCTGTGGATGAGGGGCTGCAACCTGCTAATGTTAAGATTAGCCAAGCTCCCCTGTGTGTCAGAGCAGCCAGCAGCTACGGATTTAGCTGCCTAATGCAGCCAGTTAAATGACCTGGCTGATGCTGTAATCAGACGGAGTGTATGAAACATTTTTGTTAATAACTGGACAGTCTGGCTGCCGTTAGGATTAGTTGCTAGAACTCAGCAAAATTGTGCTGGGCAAAGTCAGTCACAATGCCAGCTCCTCCCTGCACTCTCTCTAGCGCTATGTCTCTGATGATCTTCCACCTCACGTACTCAGGTTGCATCTTCCTTTTCCTCTCCAGCCTCCCTGTCAAAATGCGCTTTCAGATCCTGCCTTCACAGTAAGGTATAACGGACTGATAACAGCTCTAGAGGTTAGCGATCACAGCTTCTAGCTAAGAGGTCAAGCTTTGATTATGGCATTTTAGGCAGCGTCCAGCTGAATTAAGGGATCGGGTGGGCAGTTTGGAGGCAGGGAGCCTTCTCAGCATCCCTTAAATTTCATCCAAGGGAAATATCCTAGTTTACTTACCAGGTTAATCCGCTTGGCTGAACCCCTCTATTGCCTGGCAGGAGAGAGAAGATCTTTGGGGACGCTCACTCCGCTGTAGGCATTGCCCCTGAACTCCAGCACAGTTTATCTTAGCCTGCCCATCTCTTCCGCCAGCCCACACCAAGGCCCTGTCTTATAGTAATTAAGTCCTGGACGTCAGCCTGAGCTCTCGCTGTGAAACGGGTGGTGGAGGGAGTGAGGGCTGCAGAAGCAAAGGAGACCTGGAGTCGCCTCTTTACGAGCTCAAAAGTAGCTGGGGACACAGAAACATCTGGGGAAATGGAAACTACATAGAATCCAGGCTGTTTCACTTATTAAATATTCCTTGTCATGAACTGAAACACTTTAGTTGCCAATACTGTGTGAAGCCGTAACTGTTAGGTGGAGGAGGGGGATGGCAGCTTCCCGGCCCTGAGGCGTGGAGGTGAGCACCATCACCTGAAAGGCTGACTGTTTAAAGCCTTTTGTCATCACTGGATTGGGCAGAGGTGTTTCAGCAGCAGAAGAGCCTGCTCCTTCCCTCCTGTTTATGTCCTGTGCATTTTCACATTCATTCATTCACATGTGGATAGTACTTATAAAATATATATATCTATGAATCAAAAATAATTTAGCTTGATTTAAAAAAAATTTTTTTTATAGCTTGATATGAAGAGCTCTCCTTGACTTGATCCCAGCCTCCTTGTCTCACCTTTTCTCTGACTTGTCATTGTCCTGAGTTTGCCAGGACCTTCTTGCCTCAGAAAGACACTCTGCTATTCTACTTTTGGGCTTTGTTCAGACTCTGTCCCCTGCCTGTGCTACTTTTTTCTCCATGTATCCAAATCTCTCCCATCGTATGAGGCCAACCCGGACCCCTTTTCTTACCCAGGAAGACACCTTTGATCACCTCTGGTCATGATGGTCTCCTACACATCTGCACTCCTATAGCATTTATTCTCTCAACCCATACGTGGCCTTCAGTCAAGAACTGCCTTTGACACGTCCTGTATCGCTACTGAACAATTCTCTTTCAGGGGAGCACGTACAGTATAGTCTTGGCCTCCCGCCCTCCAGCCCATGGGCATTTGGGTCAGGAGGGGACCTCTGGTCAGCAGGGTCCAGGTCAGAACTAAATGAAGTTCCTGACAATGGAGCCACCCCTGGGTCCCCACAGGAATTTCCTGTCAATCCCCTCCCCCGCCCCTCTGCGTTCCATTTCCTCTCCTCCCAGCCTCACCTCTGAATCATGAATTTCCCTGCTGGTCCTTCCACCCTCTCTCTCCCCTTCATTCAATAAGCATTACAAGGTTTCAGATAAGAACACTTTATGAGATCAGCTCTGCAGCCAACAAAATGGCTCCGGGAGACTTTACTCTGATTCTACAAACAGATGTGGTACAGGGGCTGTAACACCTTGCAGTCAGCCAACCAGTGACCTTGAAAGATCATCAACACCCTGTCATTCACTCATTCATTCAGTCGACAAATATTTTCTGAGTATATACTGTGTGCCATGTCCTATGTTGGACCCCAGGGATACAGCAGTGAACTGATCCCGGCCCCTGCCCTCCTTCTTCAAGGAGCTGGCAATCCAGAAAGGGATCCAGGCAAGCAAATCAGCAGTTACAGTGCAAATTCTGTCTGATGGTAAGGTATCCCATATGGATGAAATTCTGCTATGTTTAACAATATGTGTTATGAAGCAGGGTCCGCAATGCTCTTCTACAGCCCTTTCCAGAGGCTGCAAGTTTCTTTTTTTACAGTTCACCCAAGCCTTCAAATATCTCAGATTGTTTCCATTACCTGTTAAACTTAGCAACAATCTTTTTTTCTTGGAATTTTATTTATTTTTTTATTGGAGTATAGTTGCTTTACAATGTTGTGTTAGTTTCTGCTGTAAAATGAAGTGAATCTGCTATATGTGTACATGTATCCCCTCCCTCTTGGACCTCCCTCCCAAAAAGAGCTGGTCACAGCACTTAGCAGGATTCTTCATGTAATTCAAGATGATAATTAGGGGAATTCCCTGGCGGTCCAATGGTTAGGACTCCGTGCTTCCACTGCAGGGGGCACGGGTTCAATCCCTGGTCATAGAACTATGATCCCCCAAGCTGCGCAGCTGGGCCAAATAAATAAATACACAGCATGATAATTAGGCCATGCCTCCAGCATTCCACCAGGTGCTTTCACTTTGCCTAATGTTTAAAATTATGCTACAAAGGCAAGAATTCAAGCACTAATGGCATCAGCTGTCACTTATTGAACACATGTCCAGTGCCAGGCACTTTTCACAGGCCTAGTAGAGATATCTAGGCCGGGGGCGGAGGGGTCTGGATTACCATACACCGGGTCATTAGAACCTCCTTTGGTCCTACATCCCCAGATGTCTGTCCACCTAGTGGAGTTCCATTATTTGCCTGACCCACATCCATTCTCTCATCTTCTGGTATCATCACTCACCGTTGTTAGATTCAGACCATCTAGTTGCCCCACCCTCCTTTGGCCAAAGGGTATGCAAGTGGCCCAGACTACACCAAAGTGACACTCTCTCCCGTGAACTTAAATCTTAAGAAGCTTGGCTGATGCTGATCTAGCCTCACTGCTGAGTTCTGAAGTAACTTCCCATTAGGCCCTACTTTGCTTACGGTCACCACAGTAGATTTCTGTTGCTTGCAGCCAAAGAAATGTAACCAAGACAGTCGTTCGCCAATTACAATGAAAGTTGTAATTCTTTTGTTCTGAAGAGAGCAAGCTGATAATGTCTGGAACTTGCAAACTCTGCTCAGCACTCTGTAGAACGAGGAGAGACTCAGGCACCAGGGCCATGGACCGTGGAACGTTAGAGAAAAAGGACTGCCTGACAAACAGCAAACGTGCCAAATGAACGCTTTCAGTGAAACAAGGGTTGCCTGAACGATATTGATTCTAGGTCCACTAATGGTTCAGGCTGTGAGGCTGGGGGTGACAGCTCCGCCTCGCTCAGTGCAGTAAGACATCGCCAAGTCAGGCCTATTTTCTAGTGTCAGCAGGGAAATGGGAGACTATTAAGGAAGCACCTTATCAGGAACTGAGCTCAGTGTCACTGGGGAGACAGTGGCAATCAGCATGATGGAAGCCATGAAGCAGCCCCAGCTCCTGGGCAGGTGCAGAAGAAATTAGCAGGAAGCCTCTTAACTGACAGGTCAGCTTAAACCCCAACAGAGAGAGGCCCCTGAGCAAATGCTGATGCTCTCTTTTCTCTGGTTGGGAAGGTTCCCAGCTCTTCCAGTTCTCTTCCCATCTGCTCTCTACACACACATTTGCTGGTGGACGTCTATGCACTTTACTGGCTCCATTTGCAAAAGCAATAATGACCTCTCTTATTTGAATGGTACACTCACATTTATTACGTCAGGCAGGCAGGCAGTGTAGTTAAGGGCTCAAGCTTTGGAGACTGGAGTATTTGGGACAAATGGGTGAATAAGACAGACACTGTTTTTCCCTTTGGGTCATAAGCTAGAGAGAGATACTAGTGAGTGTGTAAGGGGCCTTATTTTGAAGAAACTCTCACACAAGTCTCATCACTTCCCTCCCACTCCAAACACACACGAGACAAAGTAAACAGATACGACCTGTAAGCTGGGAGAACCATTTCCTGCTCTGCAAGAGTTTACTGTGTGACCTCAGAAAAATCCCTTTGCCTCTCTGAGCTTCGAATTTCTCAACTATAAAATGAGGCGATTACTAGATGATCTCTGAGTTAGTTCAGGTCCCCTGAGAAGCAGATGCCAAGAGGAGGTTGAACACGCAAGGACATTAGGAAAGAAATTCCCATGAGAGAAAAATGAGGAGGAAGCTGAGAAAGGCTGGGAGAGCCCTCAGACCACGATGCAAGTCTGACGTTGCGTCAAGGAGAGAGGAGGAAGGGTAAGTGGAAGCATCTTAGATGGTTCTAAATCTGAGGAAAGTTTAACAAGGCCATCAAGGAGTCCTCAAACCAAAGACAGCTGTCAGAGGAGTCTGGTGTCTCCCAGGAATGGGTCTGCCTCAGCATCTGTGCTGTTCTCTGTCATCTGGGAAGTGTGGCCTCGGAGCAAACACTCCAAGGAGCTCATTCAGAGCAAGCAGCTAGGGCCTCCTGAGCTTGGAGGTCTGCGAGGTGCATTCTTTGGGCCATAATAATCTCTAAGCACCCTGGGTGCTCTTATGTCCAATGTTCTAAGAACCCTGGAGAAATGCCAGCAGACCCAGATCCACGTCAATCTGAGGGGGTCTGGCTGGGCACTGCCCCACAGGCTGGCCTCCTGACTGGCCTGCATGTAGCAGCTGCTCTTGGGCACTCCCTGATGGCAAAGCCGGCAGGATGTCTGTGCTCATTTAACACGTTGGGATCAAATGCTTCCTGTCGCTCCTATTTTTGGCCATGCTTTGGTCTTCAGAGAAGGGAAGTAGGGGCTTCAGTTTCCCTGCTGTCGTCTTTGTTTGAAGTGAAGCCAAACAAAAGAGGCCCTACCCTGATTACATCTGTCCTGCCTTTCCTGGGCCCCCCTCCCCAAGCCCTGGACGCTCCATGCACACGTCCACATGTCCACACATTAGGAAGCTGTATGCCTTTGAATTCTGGATGGGTCTTGGCTCAGGAAAACCTAGGTTTGAGTTTCTGTTCTACTACTTCCTGGATGTATAACCCTGGGTAAATGACTGTCTTGGTGAACCTTGACGTTCTCATCTATAAAAGCGGGCTAATAATACTTTCCTCTTACAGTCATTGTGAGAATTTAATAAGACAAGGCACACAAAGTCTTTAGCACAGCTTGGAGCATAGTATGTGCTCAGTAAGTGATACTTATTAGTGATAGTAGGTTACTAAACACCTACTATCAGTATCATCATTCTTGCCTTCCATAGTGTCTTCTGGTGAGAAGAACTAAGGTCTTGGAAATTTCTCCTGTTCTCAAGAAGCATACAGACTAGTACAAGAACACACAGAAAACTGCTAGGTTGTGGGGCTTGCTTGGGAAATTTTGTCACAGTCAGGGCCGTCTCATTCATTTCGTGATGTTTACTGGACTTCCCTCTTACGTCTGTATATTCAGTCTCCTGAGCTCACAGGCAATATCTTAGACCCAACACACCATAATGTGTTGAGATGGTGCTCCTGGCATGATGAGTGTACATTCCATGTACTAAGAAAACTAGAAAAAAGAGTACTGATTGGGAGTGATGATAGATAAAGCAAGCGGAAGTGATGGGCTACGAAGGCCAGGTGATGAAGGGCCTTGTAAACCCTATCAAGGAATTGGACTTGATCTTGAGGGTAACAGGGGTGCCCTTGATGGGTTTCAAGTAGGAGAGTGATGTAATCAGATTTGTCTGATGGCTTCAGAACAATTTACCCAGATTAGCTCCGTTCCCTGGGGAAAGCCTGTCCCCTGGAGAGGAAAGTATGAAGAGAAAGGATTGGAATTGCACCCGCCCCTTCAAAGCACTGTCTGCTGAAACTTTCCCTGACCTGTCCGCCATCTGAACAAAAGCCCCATGGCCAGCTGGAGAGGAGCCTTGTTGATTACTCACAATTCCCTTCCCAAGGGGACAGGCGCTGATGTGTTTTCTCTTGATAACAATGGCTCCTTTCGAGCAATAGGACTTCCTGCCTGATCAGAGAGCAATTACTGCACCTCCAAAGAGAAAACGCTTTAAATAAATCCAGTTTTAGCCCTCCATGATAACGGAGACGTTTGCTCACTAATCAAACATTGGCCCTGAGTTTAAGGAAGAGTGGGCACTTAGGACGTCCAGTAAACCAGAATGATGTTTCCAGATCTGTTTGGTCAAAGATTCCAGTGGCCAAAGAAGATCTTTCCCCAGAGAATCTGGGCCCTCCTCCACCAGCCTGGGCCTGGAGCTTCTGGCTTCCCTGCTCCCCATCCTTTCAGCATCTAGGGCCAGGGCCTGAAAAGACCAAGGCCAAGGTTTGGTCCACTCGGGGCAAGTCCAAACTACTCAGGTCAAACTCCATGCCCTTTGATCTGTTTATATTAGGGGGGCACAAGGAAAGCTGCATGAAGACAAATTGTCACCGAATAGCCATCAGTAAAAACTGCATTGTTTTCCACCTTGGGAGATTAAAAACTGGAAATTCCACCGCTAAAGGAGCATTCCTACCAGAGACCGTATGTTGTCTTAACTGTCTCCTTTCCAGTATCTGGTGGACTCTTCCTCACTCCTTGCTTGCTATTTTAAGACTGCCAGAAGGATAAGAAGTGGGCAATAATATTAGTTAACACTTACATAGCACTTGCAGTGTGCCAGATACTGTGCTAAGCACTTTACATATACTTAGTCATGTAGTTCTCCCAGTGACCTCTATGACATATGTACGATTATTACTCCCATTTTTAAATGAGATAACTGAGGCACAGTTATCTGTGGGGAGTTAAGAAACTTTCTTTTTTTTTTTTTTTTCTGGCCTTGCCACTCGGCTTGCAGGATCTTATTTCCCCGATCAGGGATTGAACCCGGGGCCCTCAGCAGTGAAAGCCCAGAGTCCTAACCACTGAACCGCCAGGGAACTCCCAAGAAACTTTCTAAAGGTCACACAGCTGGTACATGGCAGGGCCAGACTCTGAGGCCAGGTAGTCCTGGCTACAGATTCTGTGCTTGTAACCCACGCAAACTACCTCTGCAAACCATCACCCTCTCCCCAAATTCTCGGTTTTCTCCTATCTAACCCTGGCTTCATCCTTACCTCTTCCAGAAGGTTTTCCTGAGCTCTTAGGTTCCTGAAGGGCAGGAATAGTAATCTTATTCATCATAACCTCCTTGGCACTTAGAACCTAATTGATGCTCAAAATATTTGCTGAATAAATATTATGATTCATTGAGCACCGGCCAGAGGCTCTTCATTTCCTAAGGGCTTTTGTACCCTGTTACCTCCCTCTAGGTTGTAATCACTTGTAATGTGCTCATGACTGTTCTCACAAGTGAACATCTTGCGTCCTGGGGTGGACTGCAAGATCCTCTGTCCTTCCTTAACAGGAAGCTCAGCCCAAAATAGAAGCCCAGTGAGTGTTACTATCGGCTTTTGTTCACTTTCCTTCATACTAGATGTGGTAGGCAAAGAAATGACTCCCTCAAAGTGTGCATATTCTAATCCTTAGAACCTGTGGGTATGTTATTGATATATAGCAAAGGGAGGATTAAGTTCACACATGGAATTAATCAGCTGCCCTTGAGCTGGGGAGAGTAGTCTGGATTATCCAGGTGAGCCCAGTGTAATCACAAGTCCTTATAAATGGGAGTCAGACTTAAGTTTGAAGATGCTAGGCTGCTGGTTTTGAAGAAGGAGGAAGGGGCCGTGACTCAACCCAAGGGATTCAGACAGCCTCTAGACTCCCTCCCAGAGCCTCCAGAAGGAATGCAGCCCTCTAACACCTTGATTTTCACCCATGAGACCGATGGCAGGCTGTTGACCTCCAGAATGGTAAGATAATAAATTGGTGTTGTTTTAAGCCATTAAGTTTGTGGTAATTTGCTACAGCAGCCATGGGAAACAAATACACTGGTACTGAGGGTACAGTGGTGAACAAAACAAACATAGTGTCTGCCCCTGAGAGCTTGCTGGATATTTCCGTTGTCTGGGGACTCTGGGTCTGGCTGGCAGTTCCTAAAACCCATTGGGTCCCAGAAGCATCTCTGGGGCAGCGGGAGCTCTGCCCTTTCTGGATCCCGGAGACTGTCGGAGGTGTTCAGTGCTCTCCTTGGCCCATCTGGTTCACCTCTTTGGCTGCCATATAGTAAATATTCTCTATGTTTTTGGTACTATACTAAGTGTTTTGCATACGTACCTAATTTCATCCTGACCACAGCACTCTGAGAGAGGTATTTTTATCCCCATTTACCAGATGAAGAAACTGAGGCTCTGAGAAGAAAAGTGACTTTCCTAAGAGCACACAACTAGTAAGTGGCAGGTGTGAGCCCAAGAGGTCTGACTCTGAAACCCACCCATGCTGTCAGCCACACAGCTTTTGGCCCATCCTCGGTGTACCAGCTCCACCGCACCTCTCCCTACCCCCATGCATATCTGAGGGCAGTTGCAGGGCCCACTCTGGGTTCTAGTAATAGGGCGGACTCCCTTGTTTGGGCAAATGCTGTTCCCACCCATGTGCACAGAGGGGTACTTTTCTCCCAGGAGCCCAGTGAAGTCTGAGATAAGCAGGATTCAGGACAGCTCACGAGAAGCTGTCCTGGGTATAAGCCAGAGTGAGTGAGTGAGTGGACCAGGGCAGCACCCGGTGGTATAGAAGACCACATACCAAGTGCAGGGTGAAAGCGATGGGCTGTGTTTCTGGGGGAGCTCTGGGCCCAGAAATAGCCCCTGGGGAAGCGGAGACTCATCTACCCCACTCCAGGCCTTCACATCTAGGCACCCACATCCTTCTCCAGCCTTCACCTCAGAGGTGGCTGCATTTCTCTCGAGTGAGGGCGACTTGATCTGCCTTCAGTAGACTCTGGGAGAAGGGAGAGTGGATGTGGGGGGAGGGAGGGGAGGCATTCTTAACAGCAACAACAATAATAATAACAGCTACAATTTATTAAACATTAAAATAATCTGTTTAATCCTCACAACATCATTTGGGGTAGATTCTCTTATCACCACCACTTTGCAAACGGGGAAACTGAGGCTCAAAGAGAGGCCTTCCCCAGGTCACACAGCCAGTAAGCATAGAACCTGGTCTCCCCAGTTCCAAAGTCCATGCTGTCGCAGGAGTCGGGGACACACAATTGATATCACTAACGAGGTTGCCTGTCACCATTACCTAAAAAGAACTGGGGGGAGGGGTGGTCTCCAGCCTGCTCCCATTTCTCCCACGATCTTGGCTCTGATGAGACTCCCGGCTGCCCTGCTTGGGAACCTTGTCATGGGGCGTGGGACCTGCCGGCCAGCAAAGGGTGTGTGTCTGTGGGGCGAGCTACCCTATCGCACTGGAGGGAGTGGGGAGGAAGTGACTCAATCATCAAAGGCCTGGTCTTCCTCCGGGAACTGTCCCTAATCACAATTATCCCGCTACAATAATACCATTTCAGAGAGACTGTGAGCCAGGGCACTGTGTAGCCATGTAAACTGCTTCCTGTATCTGCCAAACCCAACAGCATTCAGCAATTAATAGAATCCAGCGAGGCCTCCCGCCCCGATAAGGCCGGGCAGAGCGCTGGCCTTGTTACTCTAATGACGAATTGCCCTCGTGCTGCTAAGTCATTTTCTCTCCTCCCAGGCAGCATGGGGCCGCAGCGGCCTGGGGTCCCCGGGAGGCCGGAAAGAGTCACACACACTCTGCTTGGTTTTGGCATTTCATGGAGATGAAAATTATTTTTATTCTCCTGCTAAACAAAAGACAATCCAGGCCACCCCAGGGTGCTGGTGGAGAATGGGATGATTTGGGATTGGACAGGACCCAGGCAGCCTAGATCTGGGTCCCACTGATTAGCAGGCACTTCATGAGGTGGTGCAAGGGAAGAAGAAGTTAGAAAAATTTAATACGGTGTGACCTCTAGATCACACAAGGGCTCTAGGATTTTAAGAGCCTCAGATCCTTGTAATAAACTGCCTTGTAGGACATAGAGAAACGCTTTAGAAAACGACCTAGCCCCACATAAATTCTTTGTGGTTCTCCAGATGCAGCTGGGAGGTGACATTTCACAGCCCCAGGGCCTCCCTGAATCTTGGGGTAAACGTGATTTGATAGGTGATGGCAGCTTAGAGGCCCCACCTGACTTTGCAGCCCAGAACTGCGGTCCAATGGGGAGGGAGCACATTAAAACGCCGGGAATGTAAATCGTGCAGCCACAATGGAAAGATATGGAGGTTCCTCAAAAAATTAAAAAGGAAACTACCATATGATCCAGCAATCCCACTCTTGGGTATATATCTCCCCCCAAAAAACCCATTAATTCGAAAAGACACATGCACCCCAATGTTCATAGCAGCACTGTTTACAATAGCCAAGACATGGAAGCAACCTAAATGTCCATCGACAGAGGAATGGATAAAGATGTAGTATATATATACACACACACATACATACAATGGAATATTACTCAGCCATAAAAAAAGAAGGACATCTTGCCATTTGCAAAAGCATGGATGGACCTAGAGGGCATTATGCTAAGTGAAATAAGTCAGAGAGAGAAAGACAAATTCTGTACGATCTCACTTACATGTGGAATCTTTAAAAAAAAAAAAAAGCAAAAAACCCCAAAAACCCCCAAACTCAGAGATACAGAGAACAGATTGGTGGCGTTTGCCAGAGGTTAGTGGGGGGTTGGGGTGGTGTGGAGTGGGCGAAATGGGTGAAAGGAGTCAGAAGGTACAAACTTCCAGTTAAAAAATAAATTTAAGTCCTAGGGTTGGTGTACAGTACAGCATGGTGACTATAGTTAACAGTACCGGGTTGTATATTTGAAAGTTGCTAAGAGAGTGAATCTTAGCAACTTTAGTTGCTTAGTGGTGATGGACTTATTGTGATGATCACTTCACAATACATACAAATATCAAATCATTATGTTGTATACCTGCAACTAATGTTGCATGTCAATTATACCTCAATTAAAAAAAAAAAAGAAAAGAAAAAAACACCATTCTTCCAGGTTTTCTATTTTCTTTTTGGTGCCCTGTGCCCTCCTTTCTTGTAAGCGTCTGGGGTGCACTCATGTTCTTGCTAAGGATCAAGTGTTACAGTCTTTGGGGGAAACAGTGATTAATTAGTTTGACTTGTTTTGGACATTTAAACCAGATTCCCGAGAAGTCACGGCTGGTCAAGTTGAAGGTGTGATTCTGACTCTTCTGCGGGGAGTGACTTCACAGCTTGCTCACTTTCCTCCTCCCGAGAACAATGCAAATGAAGGCAAAGGGATTTTTTTTTCCCCAGCCAGGCCAGAAGAACCTTTGGGGAGGAGAGAGTGAGTGAGGCCAGAGGATGTGGGTGTTTTAAAATTGGCTCTCACTCTGTAGGAAGACTCTCTCTAGGTGATTTGCAAAGTGTGCTCAAGTGTAGTAATTTCCCCCGATTTGGGCGTTTTGTGTCGTTAGCATTGCTGTTCTGGGTTGGGGCCCATTCCGATGAACTTTCTTGGGGGACATCTCCTTATTATGCTCTTATAGGTATTATGCTCTAATAGAAGGGATTGGGGAGGTAGCGGGGGGAGGGGGACAGAGGTGAGGATGGGACCATAGCAGAATGGGTAATAGTTTAGGATTTGAGTTCCAGATCGTCACTCTAGCTGTGCAAACTTGGGCAAGTTACTTCATGTCTCTGTCTCTGTCTTCTTGTCTCTAATAGGGTGGTAATTAAAGGATTCCATGCCCAAGATTGCTGTGAGGCCTAAATGACATCATGCGTACAAAATAGCACAGCGTGGTGGATGTAAGTACTCAATACCCACATATTGATCTTCTAATGGCTTTTAATTGTGTTGTCATATTAGATTATCCCTGTTCCCCCACTCCAGCATCCAGACCTCTCTCAGGAACAGCAAGCCCATGAAATATCCCTTGTTACATATACGGTAGAATGGAATATAGGACCCATACCTTGGCCAGTCTTGAACATGTCCAGGGACAGAGGACTCACTACCTGACCAGGTGGCCCATTTCATTTTCAGAAAGCTCTGGCTGATGGACATTTCTTCCTTTCATTGAATCAAAGGCTGTCGCTCTGAGGTCATAGCTTGGTTCTTGCTGTGCTCTCCAGAATCACAGGAAATTTAAATCTGATCTTTGTTCTATGTGGAAAGTTCATATATTTGGAGACAGTTGGCATAGCCCTTCTGAGATATTTCCATCCAAAAGGCTTAAGAGTCCTTTGTGAGGTTGGCCACTCTTTTTGGAACCTGTTTCCCACTCATCACTTTCTCTCCAGTGAGAGGGCAAGATCAAAAAAAACAAAAAAACAAAAACAACCCAGAAGACTCGTTCACTTAGCAGGAAATACATTGCAAGTTTCACATCTTTTGTTATGGAAGTGAATCTCCACGTCTATGGCCCCAGGATAGTTGGAGGTGGCTGATTGATGGGAGGTGGTTCTAGGTACCAAGTACACTCCAATGTCCTGTGGCTGGTGGAGCATTTTCTTCACCAGAAGGATTGGAGGTAGCTTAACTGGAATGGTAGGAGGGCCCTCTGAAGTAGGACTATGGCTCGGCCTCCCCAAGGCTAGGCAGCTGGTTGGGCTAGATAACAACTGTACTGTGGCATCCGGGAGCCACAGCAAGGACAGCAATAATCTCTCAGGCCATATTGTGTGCATTTAGGATCTGGGGAAGGGACACTACAGTCTTTGGTGTACTTGATTTGGGCCCAGGAGCCCTGCTTGGAAGATAACACTGTCTCAACTCTGTCACACCTACTTCAAAGGGATTGGCTCAGTTTAACTTTTCGTTGCTACATAATAAGGATTTCAGTCCAAATCCCTTGGTCCAATGTCATGTTGAAAAATCATTAATATCACACACATTCGAGCCGTAAGTTGCTTTGCCCATTGTCTTTTTAAAATTTTTTAATTGAAATATAGTTGCTTTGCAATGTGTTACTTTCAGGTGTACAGTAAAGTGATTCAGTTATACATATATGTAAAATCTGATCCGAAAAAGAATATATACTTATATATATATAAGAATGTATACATATATGTTCTTTTTCAGATTCTTTTTCATTAGGTTATTACAATATATTGAATATAGTTCCCTGTGCTATACAGTCAGCCCTTGTTGTTTATCTATTTTATATATAGTAGTGTGTGTATGTTAATCCTAAACTCCTAATTTATCCCTCCTCCCTTCTTTCCCCTTTGGTAACTATAAGATTGTTTACTATGTCTGTGAATCTATTTCTGTTTTGTAAATAAGTTCATTTGTATCATTTTTTTTAGATTTCACAAATAAGTGATATGATATTTGTCTTCCTCTGTCTGACTTCACTTAGTATGATAATCTCTAGGTCTGTCCATGTGGCTGCAAATGGCAATATTTCTTTTTTATGGCTGAGTAATATTCCATTGTGTACATATACCACATCTTATTTATCCATTCATCTGTCAATGGACATTTAGGTTGCTTCCATGTCTTGGCTATTGTAAATAGTGCTGTAATGAACATTGACGTTCATGTATCTTTTTGAACTAAAGTTTTCCTCTTTTCCAGATATATGCCCAGTAGTGAGATTGCTGAATCATATGGTAACTCTATTTTTAGTTTTTTAAGGAACCTCCATACTGTTCTCCATAGTGGCTGCACCACTACATTCCCACCAACAGTGTAGAAGGGTTCCCTTTTCTCTACATCCTCTCCACCATTTATTATTTGTAGACTTTTTTTTAATATAAATTTATTTATTTTATTTATTTATTTTTGGCTGCGTTGGGTCTTTTTTGCTGCGTGTGGGTTTTCTCTAGTTGCGGCGAGCAAGGGTTACTCTTCATTGTGGTGCGTGTGCTTCTCATTGCAGTGGCTTCTCTTCTTGCAGAGCATGGGCTCCAGGTGCTTCAGTAGTTGTGGCACACAGGCTCAATAGTTGTGGCTCACGGACTCTAGAGCGCAGGCTCAGTAGTTGTGGTGCACGGGCTTAGTTGCTCCACAGCATGTGGGATCTTCCGGGACCAGGGATTGAACCCATGTTCCCTGCATTGGCAGGCAGATTCTTAACCACTGCGCCACCAGGGAAGTCCCTATTTGTAGACTTTTTGATGATGGCCATTCTGACCAGTGTGAGCTGATTCCTCCCTGTACTTTTGATTTGCATTTCTCTAAAAATTAACAATGTTGAGCATTTTTTTCATGTGCCTGTTGGCCATCTGTATGTCTTTGGTGAAATATCTATTTAGGTTTTCTGCCCATTTTTTGATTGGGTTGTTTGGGGTTTTTTTGATATTGAGTTGTATGAACTATTGTATATTTTGGAAATTAAGCCTTTGTTGGTCACATCATTTGCAAATATTTTCTCCAAGTCCACAGGTTGTCTTTTCATTTTGTTGTTGGTTTCCTTTGCTGTGCCAAAGCTTATAAGTTTGATTAGGTACCATTTGTTTATTTTTGCTTTTATTTCTTTTGTCTTGGGAGACTTAACTAAGAAAACATTGCTACAATTTATGTCAGAGAATGTTTTGCCTATGTTCTCTTCTCGGAGTTTTATGGTGTCATGTCTTATATTTTAAGTCTTTAAGTCATTTTGAGTTTATTTTTGCGTATGGTGTGAGGGTGTGTTCTAACTTCACTGATTTACATGTGGCTGTCCAGCTTTCCCAGCACCACTTGCTGAAGAGACTGTCTTTTCTCCATCATGTATTCTTTTTTTTTTTTTTTTTTAATTTTATAGCTACTTTTATTTTTATTTATTTATTTATTTTTGGCTGTGCTGGGTCTTCGGTTCGTGCGAGGGCTTTCTCTAGTTGCGGCAAGTGGGGGCCACTCTTCATCGCAGTGCGGGGACCGCTCTTCATCGCGGTGCGCGGGCCTTTCACTATCACGGCCCCTCCCGTTGCGGGGCACAGGCTCCAGACGCGCAGGCTCAGTAGTTGTGGCTCACGGGCCCAGCTGCTCTGCGGCATGTGGGATCTTCCCAGACCAGGGCTCGAACCCGTGTCCCCTGCATTAGCAGGCAGATTCTCAACCACTGCGCCACCAGGGAAGCCCTCCATCATGTATTCTTAACTCCTTTGTCAGAGCTTAATTGACCAGAAGTGTGTGAGTTTACTTCTGGATTCTTTTTTCTGTTCCACTGATCCATATGTCTGTTTTTGTGCCAATACCATGTTGTTTTGATTACTGTAGCTTTGCAGTATTGTCTGAAGTCTGGGAGGGTTATGCCTCCAGCTTTGTTCTTTTTCCTCAGGATTGCTTTGGCAATTCTGGGTCTTTTGTGGTTCCATATAAATTTTAGGATTATTTGTTCTAGTTCTGTGAAAAACGTCATGGGTAATTTGATATGGACCACATTAAATCTGTAGATTGCTTTGGGTAGTATGGCCTTTTTTTTTTTTTTAACATCTTTATTGGAGTATAATTGCTTTACAATAGTGTGTTAGTTTCTGCTTTATAACAAAGTGAATCAGCTATACATATACATATATCCCCATATCTCCTCTCTCTTGTGTCTCCCTCCCACCCGCCCTATCCCACCCCTCTAGGTAGTCACAAAGCACCGAGCTGATCACCTGTGCTATGCGGCTGCTTCCCACTAGCTATCTATTTTACATTTGGTAGTATATATAAATCCATGCCACTCTCTCACTTTGTCCCAGCTTACCCTTCCCCCTCCCTGTGTCCTCAAGTCCATTCTCTACGTCTGCGTCTTTATTCCTGTCCTGCCCCTAGGTTCTTCAGAACTTTTTTTTTTTTTTTTAGATTCCATATATATGTGTTAGCATACGGTATTTATTTTTCTCTTTCTGACTTACTTCACTCTGTATGACAGTCTCTAGGTCCATCCACCTCACTACAAATAACACAATTTCGTTTCTTTTTATGGCTGAGTAATATTCCATTGTATATATGTGCCACAACTTCTTTATCCATTCATCTGTCGATGGACACTTAGGTTGCTGCCATGTCCTGACCATTGTAAATAGAGCTGCAATGAACATTGTGGTACATGACGCTTTTTGAATTATGGTTTTCTCAGGGTATATGCCCAGTAGTGGGATTGCTGGGTCATATGGTAGTTCTATTTTTAGTTTTTTAAGGAACCTCCATACTGTTCTCCATAGTGACTGTATCAGTTTACATTCCCACCAACAGTGCAAGAGGGTTCCCTTTTCTCCATACCCTCTCCAGCATTTATTGTTTGTAGATTTTTTGATGCTGGCCATTCTGACCGATGTGAAGTGATACCTCACTGTAGTTTTGATTTGTATTTCTCTAATGATTAGTGATGTTGAGCGTCCTTTTAGGTGTTTGTTGGTAGTCTGTATATCTTCCTTGGAAAAATGTCTATTTAGGTCTTCTGCCCATTTTTGAATTGGGTTCTTTGTTTTATTGATATTGAGCTGCATGAGCTGCTTGTAAATTTGGAGATTAATCCTTTGTCAGTTGCTTCATTTGCAAATATTTTCTCCCGTTCTGAGGGTTGTCTTTTCATCTTGTTTATGTTTTCCTTTGCTGTGCAAAAGCTTTTAAGTTTCATTAGGTCCCATTTGTTTATTTTTGTTTTTATTTCCATTTTTCTAGGAGGTGGGTTGAAAAGGATCTTGCTGTGATTTATGTCATAGAGTGTTCTGCCTATGTTTTCCTCTAAGAGTTTTATAGTGTCTGACCTTACATTTAGGTCCTTCACTATTTTGAGTTTATTTTTGTGTATTGTGTTAGGGAGTGTTCTAATTTCATTCTTTACATGTAGCTATCCAGTTTTCCCAGCACCACTTATTGAAGAAGCTGTCTTTTCTCCATTGTATATTCTTGCCTCCTTTATCAAAAATAAGGTGACCATATGTGCATGGGTTTATCTCTGGGCTTTCAATCCTGTTCCATGGATCTATATTTCTGTTTTTGTGCCAGTACCATACTGTCTTGATTACTGTAGCTTTGTAGTATAGTCTGAAGTCAGGGAGCCTGACTCTTCCACCTCTGTTTTTCTTTCTCGAGATCGCTTTGGCTATTCAGGGTCTTTTGTGTTCCCATACAAACTGTGAAATTTTTTGTTCTAGTTCTGTGAAAAATGCCATTGGTAGTTAGATAGGGATTGCATTGAATCTGTAGATTGCTTTGGGTAGTATAGTCATTTTCACAATGTTGACTCTTCCAATCCAAGAACATGGTATATCTCTCTGTCTGTTTGTATTGTCTTCAGTTTCTTTCATCAGTGTCTTACAGTGTTCTGTATACAGGTCTTTTGTCTCCCTAGGTAGGTTTATTCCTAGGTATTTTATTCTTTTTGTTGCAATGATAAATGGGTGTTTCCTTAATTTCTGTTTCAGATTTTTCGTCATTAGTGTATAGGAATGCAAGAGATTCCTGTGCATTAATTTTGTATCCTGCTACTTTACCAGATACATTGATTAGCTCTACTAGTTTTCTGGTAGCATCTTTAGGATTCTCTATGTATAGTATCATGTCATCTGCAAACAGTGACAGATTTACTTCTTCTTTTCCAATTTGGATTCCTTTTATTTCTTTTTCTTCTCTGATTGCTGTGACTAAAACTTCCAAAACTATGTTGAATAATAGTGGCGAGAGTGGACAACCTTGCCTTGTTCCTGATCTTAGAGGAAATGCTTTCAGTTTTTCACCATTGAGAACGATGTTGGCTGTGGGTTTGTCATATATGGCCTTTATTATGTTGAGGTAAGTTCCCTCTACGCCTATTTTCTGGAAGGTTTTTATCATAAATGGGTGTTGAATTTTGTCAAAAGCTTTTTCTGCATCTATTGAGATGATCATATGGTTTTTCTCCTTCAATTTGTTAATATGGTTTATCACATTGATTGATTTGCGTATATTAAAGAATCCTTGCATTCCTGGGATAAACCCCACTTGATCATGATGTATGATCCTTTTAATGTGCTGTTGGATTCTGTTTGCTAGTATTTTGTTGAGGATTTTTGCATCTATGTTCATCAGTGATATTGGCCTGTAGGTTTCTTTCTTTGTGACGTCTTTGTCTGGTTTTGGTATCAGGGTGATGGTGGCCTCGTAGAATGAGTTTGGGAGTGTTCCTCCTTCTGCTATATTTTGGAAGAGTTTGAGAAGGATAGGTGTTAGCTCTTCTCTAAATGTTTGATAGAATTCACCTGTGAAGCCATCTGGTCCTGGGCTTTTGTTTGTTGGAAGATTTTAAATCACAGTCTCAATTTCAGTGCTTGTGATCGGTCTGTTCATATTTTCTATTTCTTCCGGGTTCAGTCTCGGAAGGTTGTGCTTTTCTAAGAATTTGTCCATTTCTTCCAGGTTGTCCATGTTATTGGCATATAGTTGCTTGTAGTAATCTCTCATGATCCTCTGTATTTCTGCAGTGTCAGTTGTTACTTCTCCTTTTTCATTTCTAATTCTATTGATTTGAGTCTTCTCCCTTTTTTTCTTGATGAGTCTGGCTAATGGTTTATCAATCTTGTTTATCTTCTCAAAGAACCAGCTTTTAGTTTTATTGATCTTTGCTATCATTTCCTTCATTTCTTTTTCATTTCTTTCTGATCTGATCTTTATGACTTCTTTCCTTCTGCTAACTTTGGGGATTTTTTGTTCTTCTTTCTCTAATTGCTTTTGGTGTAAGGTTAGGTTTTTTATTTGAGATGTTTCTTGTTTCTTGAGGTAGGATTGTATAGCTTTAAACTTTCCTCTTAGAACTGCTTTTTCCGCATCCCATAGGTTTTGGGTCGTAGTGTTTTCATTGTCATTTGTTTCTAGGTATTTTTTGATTTCCTCTTTGATTTCTTCAGTGATCTCTTGGTTATTAAGTAGTGTATTGTTTAGCCTCCATGTGTTTGTATTTTTTACAGATTTTTTCCTATAATCGATATCTAGTCTCATAGCATTGTGGATGGAAAAGATACTTGATACGATTTCAGTTTTCTTAAATTTACCAAGGCTTGATTTGTGACCCAAGATATGATCTATCCTGGAGAATGTTCCATGAGCACTTGAGAAGAAAGTGTATTCTGTTGTTTTTGGTTGGAATGTCCTATAAATATCAATTAAGTCCATCTTCTTTAATGTGTCATTTAAAGCTTGTGTTTCCTTATTTATTTTCATTTTGGATGATCTGTCCACTGGTGAAAGTGGGGTGTTAAAGTTCCCTACTATGTTTGTGTTACTGTCGATTTCCCCTTTTATGGCTGTTAGCATTTGCCTTATGTGTTGAGGTGCTCCTATGTTGAGTGCATAAATAATTGCAATTGTTATATTTTCTTCTTGGATTGATCCCTTGATCATTATGTAGTGTCCTTCTTTGTCTTTTTTTTTTTTTAATATTTATTTATTTATTTATGGCTGTGTTGGGTCTTTGTTTCTGTGCGAGGGCTTTCTCTAGTTGTGGCAAGTGGGGGCCACTCTTCATCGCAGTGTGCGGGCCTCTCACTATCGCAGCCTCTCTTGTTGCGGAGCACAGGCTCCAGACGTGCAGGCTCAGTAATTGTGGCTCACGGGCCCAGCTGCTCCACGGCATGTGGGATCTTCCCAGACCAGGGCTGGAACCCGTGTCCCCTGCATTGGCAGGCAGATTCTCAACCACTGCGCCACCAGGGAAGCCCCTTTGTCTTTTTTAATAGTCTTTATTTTAAAGTCTATTTTGCCTGATATGAGAATTGGTACTCCAGCTTTCTTTTGATTTCCATTTACATGGAATATCTTTTTCCATCCCCTCAATTTCAGTCTGTATGTATCCCTAGGTCTGAAGTGGGTCTCTTGTAGACAGCATATATACAGGTCTTATTTTTGTATTCATTCAGCCAGTCTATGTATTTTGGTAGGAGCATTTAATCCATTTACATTTAAGGTAATTATTGATATGTATGTTCCTATTACCGTTTTCTTAATTGTTTTGGGTTTGTTATGTAGGTCTTTTCCTTCTCTTGTGTCCACTGCCTAGAGAAATTCCTTTAGCATTTGTTGTGAAGCTGGTTTGGTGGTGCTGAATTCTCTTAGCTTTTGCTTGTCTGTAAAAGTTTTAATTTCTCCATTGAATCTGAATGAGATCCTTGCTGGGTAGAGTCGTCTTGGCTGTAGGTTCTTCCCTTTCATCACTTTAAATATGTCTTGTCACTCTCTTCTGGCTTGCAGAGTTTCTGCTGTTAAGATCAGCTGTTAACCTTATGGGAATTCCCTTGTATGTTATTTGTTGTTTTTCCCTTGCTGTTTTTAATATTTTTTCTTTGTATTTAATTTTTGATAGTTTGATTTATATGTGTCTTGGTGTGTTTCTCCTTGGATTTACCCTGTATGGGACTCTCTGCGCTTCCTGGACTTCATTGACTATTTCCTTTCCCATATTAGAGAAGTTTTCAACTATAATCTCTTCAAATATTTTCTCAGTCCCTTTCTTTTTCTCTTCTTCTTCTGGGACCCTTATAATTCGAATGTTGGTGTGTTTAATGTTGTCCCAGAGGTCTCTGAGACTGTCTTCAATTCTTTTCATTCTTCTTTATTCTGCTCTGCGGTAGTTATTTCCAGTATTTTATCTTCCAGGTCACTTATCCATTCTTCTGCGTCAGTTACTGTGCTATTGATTCCTTCTAGAGAATTTTAAATTTCATTTATTGTGTTGTTCACCATTGTTTGTTTGCTCTTTAGTTCTTCTAGGTCCGTGTTAAACGTTTCTTGTATTTTCTCCATTCTATTTCCAAGATTTTGGATCATCTTTACTATCATTACTCTGAATTCTTTTTCAGGTAGACTGCCTATTTCCTCTTCATTTGTTTGGTCTGGTGGGTTTTTACCTTGCTCCTTCATCTGCTGTGTGTTTCTCTGTCTTCTCATTTTGCTTGACTTACTGTGTTTGGGGTTTCACAGTCTGCAGGTTCATAGTTCCCATTGTTTTTGGTGTCTGCCCCCAGTGGCTAAACTTGGTTCAGTGGGTTGTGGAGGCTTCCTGGTGGAGGGGACTAGTGCCTGTGTTTTGGTGGATCAGGCTGGATCTTGTTTTTCTGGTGGGCAGGACCACGTCTGGTGGTATGTTTTGGGGTGTCTGTGACCTTATTATGATTTTAGGCAGCCTCTCTGCTAATGGGTGGGGTTGTGTTCCTGTCTTGCTAGTTGTTTGGCATAGGGTGTCCAGCACTGTAGCTTGCTGGTTGTTGAATGGAGCTGGGTCTTAGCGTTGAGATGGAGATCTCTGGGAGAGCTTTTGCTGTTTGATATTATGTGGCGCCGGGAGGTCTCTGGTGGACCGCTGTCCTGAACTCGGCTCTCCCACCTCAGGCACAGGCCTGACACCCAGCCGGAGCACCAAGACGCTGTCAGCCACACGGCTCAGAAGAAAAGGGAGAAAGAAAGAAAAGAAGGAAAGGAAGAAGGAAAGGAAGAAAGGAAGGAAGAAAGAAAAAGAAATAAAGTTATTAAAATTAAAAATAAAAAAATTATTAAAAATAAAAAAATTAAAAAGTAATTTTAAAAAAAGAGAAAAGAAAGGAAGAAGAGAGCAACCAGACCAAAAAACAAATCCACCAATGATAACAAGCACTAAAAACTAAACAAAAAAAAAAAAAAAAGGACAGACAGAACCCTAGGACAAAATTGTAAAAGCAAAGCTATACAGACAAAATCACACAAAGAAGCATACACATACACAGTCAGAAAAAGAGAAAAAGGAAAAAATATATATATATATATAAAAAAGGAAGAGAGCAACCAAATCAATAAACAAATCTACCAATGATAATAAACACTAAATGCTAAACTAAGATAAACATAAAACCAGAAACCAGTCAGTTGCATACAGCAAACCCCAAGTCTACAGTTGTTCCCGAAGTCCAAAGCCTCAGTTTGGGGATGATTCGTTGTCTATTCAGGTATTCCACAGATGCAGGTACATTGAGTTGATTGTGGATATTTAATCTGCTGCTCCTGAGGCTGCTGGGAGAGATTTCCCTTTCTCTTCTTTGTTCGCACAGCTCCTGGGGTTCAGCTTTGGATTTGGCCCCACCTCTGTGTGTAGGTCGCCTGAGGGCGTCTGCTCCTGCCCAGACAGGACAGGGTTAAAGGAGCAGCTGATTAGGGGGCTCTGGCTCACTCAGGCCGGGGGGAGGGAGGAAGGAGTACAGAGTGCAGGGCAAGCCTGCGGCGGCAGAGGCCAGCATGACGTTGCACCAGCGTGAGGCGTGCCGTCTGTTCTCCCGGGGCAGTTGTCCCTGGATCACGGGACCCTGACAGTGGCGGGCTGCAAAGGCTCCCGGGAGGGGAGGTGTGGGTAGTGACCTGTGCTTGCACACAGGCTTCTTGGTGGCTGCAGCAGCAGCCTTAGTGTCTCATGCCCATCTCTGGTGTCTGCGCTGACAGCCGAGGCTCGCACCCGTCTCTGGAACTCGTTTAGGCGGTGTTCTGAATCCCCTCTCCTCGTGCACCCCGAAACAATGGTCTCTTGCCTCTTAGGCAGTTCCAGACTTTTTCCCAGACTCCCTCCTGGCTAGCTGTGGTGCACTAGCTCCCTTCAGGCTGTGTTCATGCAGCCAACCCCAGTCCTCTCCCTGGGATCTGACCTCCGAAGCCCAAGCCTCAGCTCCCAGCCCCTGCCCACCCTGGCGGGTGAGCAGACAAGCCTCTCAGGCTGGTGAGTGCTGGTCGGCACTGATCCTCTTTGCGGGAATCTCTCCACTTTGCCCTCTGCACCCCTGTTGCTGCGCCCTCCTCCATGGCTCCGAAGCCTCCCCCCTTGCCCCGCCAACCCCTGTCCCCGCCAGTGAAGGGGCTTCCTAGTGTGTGGAAACTTTTCCTCCTTCACAGCTCCCTCCCAGAGGTGCAGGTCCCATCCTTATTCTTTTGTCTCTGTTTTTTTTTTTTTATTTTGCCCTACCCGGGTATGTGGAGAGTTTCTTGCCTTTTGGGAAGTCTGAGGTCTCCTGCCAGCGTTCAGTAGGTGTTCTGTAGGAGTTGTTCCACATGTAGATTTATTTCTGATGTATTTGTGGGGAGGAAGGTGATCTCCACGTCTTGCTCCTCCACTATCTTGAACATCTCCCCAGTATGGCCATTTTAACAATATTAATTCTTCCAATCCAAGAGCATGGGATATCTTTCCATTTCTTTGAATCATCTTTAGTTTCCTTTATTAATGTTTTATAGTTCTCAGACCATAAGTCTTTCACCTCCTTGATCAGGTTTATTCTTAGTTTTTGGGGTTTTTTTTAACATGATTTTAAAAGGGATTGGGTTTTTTGTTTGTTTTACTTTCTCTTTCTGATGTTTCATTGTTAGTGTAAAGAAATGCAACATATTTCTGTATGTCAGTCTTGTATTCTGCTACCTTGCTGAATTTGTTTATCAGTTCTAATAGTTTTTGTGTGGAGTCTTTAGGGTTTGCTACATAGAGTACCATGTCATCTGCATATAATGACAGTTTTATCTCTTCCCTTCTAATTTGGATACCTTTTATTTCTTTTTCTTGTCTGATTGCTGTGGCTAGGACTTCCAGTACTATGTTGAATAGAAGTGGTGATAGTGCTTTGCCCAGTGGTTTGCATTGCCCAGGAAAAACACCGATTTCCTTTACTCTCACACTAATGCCACACTCAACACTTCTGACACGAGATGTGTGAGTTTATTCCCACACCAACCAATGATCTGACCAGCTGGATGTCCAACAATTCAATTCAGTTCTGACACTATCTACCTGGAGTTAGCATCAAATCCCACAAGTTAAGGGCTCAGTCCCACAGACTGGCCCCACTCAGACACCAACTGCAAGTTCCAGTTTGTCTCTGGTACTTCTGACCGCCTTGCTATAAAATGGGGTCCCCATAACCCATTCCTCAGGTTTGATAATTTGCTATAACAGTTCACAGAACTCAGGGAAACACTTATGTTTACCAGCTTACTATATAGTAAAGAATACGATAGAAGATACAGATGAACAGCCAGATGAAGAACTACATAGGGTAAGGTCTGGAAGGGTCCCAAGCACTGGAACTTCTGTCCCTGTGGAGTTGGGGTGCTCCACCCTCCCTGCACAGAACGTGTTCACCACCCTGAAAGCTCCTTGGACCCTGTACTTTGGGGATTTTTATGGAGGCTTCATCACAGAGGCATGGTGGATAATTAGCTCAGTCTCCAGCCCTTCCCCCCTTCCTGGAGGATGGGAGATGGGGCTGAAAATTTCGAGCTTCTAATCATGGCTTGGTCTTTCTGGTGGCCAGCCCCCATCTAGGAAACCATCAAGAGTTCCCTTATTAAAATAAAAGATACTCCTATCACCCCAGAAATTCCTAGGGATTTAGGAGCTCTTTGTCAGGAACCAGAATGAAAGAACAAATGCTACAACAAAACATGCTCCTAGTGCTCTTATTACTGAGGAAATTACAAGGGTTTTAGGAGCTCTGTGTCAGAAACCAGAGGCAGACACCAATATATATTTTCTATTACTTCACACGCATCCTGGGCACTTAGAAAGCATCCATCCATCCATCAACAACTAGTTTCTGAGTTCCAGTTGCATGCCAGGCACTGTGGTAGGCCTGGGGCTATAATGATGAGCAAAACCAGACTCCTCCCTGACAGAGCTTAAGATCTGAGTAGCAGAGACAGATATTAATAATTATTCAAATGCACACAGAACAACAAATTGAAATATTATAAAGAAAAGAAGCAAAGTTCTATAGAAGCCATTCATTCACCAGGGATCTCAATCCGGAATCAGAGAAGGCCTTGCTGAGAAAATCCCTTAGGAGACCGAGTGTGTCTGGTTTACACCTCCCATGCTTCCCAGAGGCCTAGCACGGTCCTCAGCACAGAGTAGGTGCTTAGTAAATATTTGTGATGCAGGAATGTACAGATGAGGTGACCATGTTGCCCTTGATTAAAGTAATAGACTGGAGTTTGATATCTGTGTAGTTCTCTAAAGTCTATATAATGCTTTCACATGCATAACTTTTTGTTCCTCAAACACCCTTGAGCAGTGGAAAAGATGGGTATTATTCTCCATGTTTGATGGGTGAGAGAACTGACATCATAGGGAGGCTGTATGGTGGGTAAGTATGCTCTTGAGTCTTACAGTCCTGGGCTAAACTCTGCCTCTTATCAGCTATGAGAAGCCTGGCATCAAACATGGAGTACATTTCTGCAATATTTTTCCCTAGGCCTGGTGCACTCCTGAATAAAAGTTCACACTGGAGGATTCCAAAGTGATGACTATTTGGGGCTTCCTTAGGACCTTGTGAGAACAGGGCTTGCTTGTGGTCCACATGAATCAATTTTGGACCAATTTCAGCTTCCCAGGCAGAGAGATGTAGGGTCTTCAACTCTTGGCAAAAATCTCCCTGAACTCAACAGTTCAACAAATAGTGTTTCCTACTATGTGTAAAATAGATAGCTAGTGGGAACCTGTGGTATAGCACAGGGAGCTCAGCTCCGTGCTCTGTGATGACCTGTGAGGGGTGGGATAGGGTGAGGGGGGAGGGAGGCTCAAGAGGGAGGGGATATATGTATACATATAGCTGATTCACTTTGTTCTACAGCAGAGACTAACACAACATTGTAAAGAAAATATACTCCAAAAACTATATATAGTGTTTCCTAATTAAAGGCATTGCCCCGGTGTACATAAGCTTTCCTATCTTAGTAAGAGGAATCACCTTCCAGAAATGTCTGTTTTGACAAAATTAATAACCACAGCTACCAATTATTGAGCCCTCGTTATGTGCCAGTCTCTGTGCTTAGTACTTGTATTTAATTCCCACAACCCCAAGTGATGAGTAGTATTACTCCTCTACCCCCAACCCCCGTGATAGTTAATTTTATATGTCAACTCGACTAGGCCATGGGGTGCCCAGATATTTGGTCAAACATTATTCTGGTGTGTCTGTGACAGTGTTTTGGATGAGACTGACATTTGGATCAGTAGACTGGGGAAAGCAGATTGCCCTGGGCAATCATGCAAGCAGTCAAAAGCTTGAATAGAACAAAAAGGCTGACACACCCTCAGGTAGCCGGGAATTCCTTCTGCCTGAATGCCTTCAAGCTGGGACATTGGTTTTTCCAGCCTTTGGACTGGAACCACACCCTCAGCTCACCTGAGTCTCCAGCTTGCTGAATGCAGATCTTGGGACTTGTCAGCCTCTGTATGCAAGTGACTCAATTCAAGTGACCCTGTAATAAAGCTCTTTTTTAATATATATACACAATTAGTTTTTATTTATTTATTTATTTATTTATTTATTTACTTACTTATTTTGGGCTGCATTGGGTCTTTGTTGCTGCGTGCAGGCTTTCTCTAGTTGCGGGGAGCAGGGGCTACTCTTCGTTGTGATGCATGTGCTTCTCATGGCAGTGGCTTCTCTTGTTGTGGAGCACAGGCTTTAGGTGCTCGGGCTTCAGTAGTTGTGGCACACGGGCTTAGTTGCTCGGCGGCATGTGGGATCTTCCCGGACTAGAGCTCGAACCCGTGTCCCCTGCATTGGCAGGCAGATTCTTAAACACTGAGCCACCAGGGAAGTCCTTGTAATAAAGATCTGTTATTTGTATACATATAAAGTGGTTAAGAGTGCTCCCCTTGCTAAGGGCAAGACTTCTATAGAGAAGACATGGAACAAAGCAAGGAAGTTATTTGATTGGCTATAGCTTAAGCAATTGCCTTATTTGGGAAAGCCTGGTTGGCTATTTATGATTGGTGGTCCTTAGGTTTTGATTTCTTAACCATGAGGCATTTGCAGACTTAGGTTTTGGTTTGCTTATGATGGCTGCTAAGGTATTAGAACCACCTTAGTCAGATGGCCTCCTTGTTTAATTAATTTAATGAGCGTATCGATATTTGTCACCAAATAATTTCAGAAGCGATAATTATCAAAATCCTGTTTGCTTCTTCTACAGTAAAAAAAATATATATATATGTTTAGTGTGGGATGAATGTGACTGGACCGGATAAAGCCCTTAACATGCATCTCTTCATCTACAGACTTTCTTGCTTCATTACATACAGTCATCACTCTCCCTACCCTGGATGCCCTGCCCTTTTGTACCCACCTCTAGTATTCAGTGCCCTTCATAACCCAGTCCATCCTGAACCTGAAACTTATTTCATTCATCCATTCATCCACCCATTCATTCATTCACTCATTCAACAAATTCAATTGACTAATGTTTATTCAGTTGAATCAACAGTTATCATTGATATACGAAGTTAGGCATGGTTCTAAGGGGGATACAGCTCTAAGCAAGACAAACATGGTCCTTCTCCAGAAATTTAAACTAGACTGGTAGGGGTAGGAGGGTAACTGGTGGATTGGAGACAGCAAGTAAGCAGTTAAACAAATAGATAATAATAAACTGTCGGCTTTATTTGAAGAAAAATAAGTGAGGGTAAGGAACTTGAGTGCGGCTGGAGGGCAGGTGCTCTTTTTAGATAGAGTGGCTAGAGAAGGTCTCTCTGAGGAGGCGACATTAAAGCAGAGACATAAACTATATCAGGGAGTCAGCCAGTCCATGGAAGGAGAGTTCCAGGCAGAGGGACCAGCCAGTGCAAAGGCCCTGAGGTAGGCGTGGGTTGGGTGGGTTGGAGGAAAGGCGAGGAGGCCAGTGCAGCTGCAGCGAAGTGAACAAGGAGAGCATTTAGAAGTTAAGATCAAAGAGATGGGGTGGAGAGGACAGGATATGGAAGACTTGGTCAAGACTCAACTCCTCTGCTTTCCAGTATGTCCCTTCAGCTGCTCATTTGCAAATGCTGCCTTTGTGTAGGAGGCACTTAATGGCTGACCGGCTCATTAAGCAGCAACAGCAGTTTGCAGAACACCATGGGGCATCATGGATCTGCCAACACCTCCCTCAGACACACATCTCCGTGGGCAGGGCCAGGGCCAACCAGGCACAAATTACCTCACTAACCAGCCACCGCCTGCCAATTCCGGCAAAGGCCTTCTTGGCACCCCCTGGCTTTGCTGCTCTAAGAGTCCACTTGCCACCCACCAGTTTCTTCTTAAATGCCATTGCCCCTGTCTTTGTCTGACCACACAGCTGTGAGCTTAATGTATTTTGCCTTGACTGGTGTTGCAGGGAACAGACCAAACTTCTTGTTTTTCCTTCTTGGTATTATACTATTCTGACTCGGTATTCATGACTCTTAAATCGTGGAGTCGGCAGGTGTTCAGTGAACACAACATGATTCAGAGCACTCTAGTTTAGAAGTCTGGGTGAGCTATAAATATTTTTCCCATGAATGGAACTTCTCTGGCTTTTGTTGAAAAGTGTTAGGGGTTTGTGGGACCGTAGTTAAATGTGACCGATAATTTTTTATTGAGCACCTCTCAATATCAGGCATTCTTTGAGGCTCTGGTAGAACTGTGAAAAGACATACCAAATTCCCTAGGGAGGAACTTATATGGGGGAGGGGAACAGCCAACAAACAAAGAATAAATGATCAAGGTACATTTGGATCGTGATAAATAACACTGAGGAAACGAAACAAGGTGAGAGAGAATGGCTGGAGAGTGGGGGTGGGCAGACAATACCTTAAACTGGGTGGTCTTGGGGGGCATCTGCAAAGATGGCTTCTGAGACAAGATCTGAATAAAAATAGGGAGCCAGCCATGAGTTTCCAGCAGACATAACAGAAAGTACAAAGGCACTAAGGTAGGAATGGCTTAGCCTTTGGAGAAACAAAGGAGAGTGGATGCCCAGGGCCAGGCAGCATAAAGTCCTGTGAACCATGGTAAGAGGCTTAGATTTTAAGTGCAGTAGGGAAGCACTGAAGGAATTTTCAGCAAGGGAATGATTTGCTTAGTGTTTTAAATGGTCCACTGTGGCTGCCAGGTGAAAAAGCCATCAACAAACAGCCCCTACATTTGTACAATGCTTTTCCATTTACAAAGACCTTACTTACTGACAATTTCAAAAACATTAAAATACCAAATATGATTCACAGAATGCTTCCTATCTTATAGATGAAAAGCTGAGGCTCAGAATGGTGTGACTAAGGCCAGGAAAAATAACCAGCAAGTGACAGGACTCAGCTGAAAGTATAGTCAGCCCTCTGTAGCCATTGGTTCTGCATCTGCAGATTCAACCAACCCCAGGTTGAAAGTATTCAGAAAAAAAATTCTAGAAAGTTCCAAAAAGCAAAACTTGAATTTGCCTCATGCCAGCAACTATTTACACAGTATTTACTTGTATTTACAACTATTCACATAGCATTTATAATGTATTAGGTATTATGTGTAACTTAGAGATGATTTAAAATATAAGGGTGGATGTGAGTAGTTTATATACAAATACTATGCCATTTTTTGTAAGAGACTTGAGCATCCTTGGGTTTTGGTATCTGAGGGGGGTCCTGGAACCAATTCCCCATGGATACCAAGGGACAACTGTACTTCGTGCAGAATCTGCTTCTTAGGAGAAGTTCCCTGGATCTGGGTTAAAAGGAAATTGACCAGCAGCTACCGTTCTATCCATCTCCTTTCTTACTATGGCCTTTTTGAGTGGGGCTTCCCTTACTGGGAATTCCTCCCCAACTCCTTTTTCCTTCCACCTACTCATTCCCTTGTCAACAGGAGCGTTCTCTCCTTCTAACTGCCCACCAGAATGTATATGAGGATGCTCAATTACAGTTATATCAGTATGTCCTTGTACTTTATCTTATAACCATACTCTGCAGATGTAACCCCAAATTTTGTTAGCGCCCACAAATGTACACCTAATTCCTGTGATAGAGCTAAACATGTAATAAGTGCTCAATATAAAACAGAATTCTCTCAGTTGAATTAGGGTCATCATATCTCAAGTGCCTGCCCATCTGCCAGGCAATGAGTTATTGGTATTTTCCAAAAATTGTTTAATTCTGAAAGCAACCACCTTTGAGAATGGTACTGTTGTTATCATCTTATACGTGAAGAAACTAAGGCTCAGAGATGTTAATAAGGAGCGAATGACTCCAACACCCTTGCTCTTAATCTCTACTGTACTTCCTTCTTTTGGGATACAGAGTATCTTTGCTTTTTCAGCCTTGATATTTGACCCTTAGGTGTTAAATCAAAATGTTTTCTGTTGCAAACACACAGAAGAGCCTAACAAAGCTCCCTGAAAGGTATCATCGATCCATTGGTCCACCCATCCATCCATCAATCCATCCATCCATCCATCTGTCATAGCAACCATCTTTCCCTCTGGTTTATGCTAAGTTCTTAAGAAAGCATAGGTGGGCGGGGTAAGAGGGGGAATGTGTGAATGAGGCCTGGCTTGCTTCATACTGCCCTGCTCTTCCCTCAATTAACCCCTTTGCACCTCAAGACGAGACAGAAGAGTTTCAGGAAGGCTATGAAAACAGACTCTTGACTACCTTCTCTCCTTGTCACGGCTCCTCTTCACCCATTGCTGGCCCTGGAAAAGCAGCTGTGAATCCAGTTGGGCTGGAGCTTCTGCCTAACTGGTCATCCTAGGGAGGCAAAACATATTTCAGAAATGCACACTCAGATGTGCAATCTGTTGCTCATCTGGATCAGTGGTGCCCACTGGATCAGTAAAGCAGAAATGACCATAGCTGTAGTACAGTAGAGCAGATGTCAGAGGACCACATGGGTGTCTTCCTTCTGCCACACACCTTGACGAGTTCCTTAACCTCCCGGTCTTGTTTCTTCCTTTGTTTAATAGGGCAGAATTTTCCTTTTTCCTCACCTCCTTTATCTTCTCCAATGCAAAGCCTCTGGTATGAAAGAGGTCTTTAGTAAGACAGAATAGAAGGATTGAGACTTTGTTAAGCTAATAACAAAATCAAAATGAAACTGATCAGTAGAGCTGGGCAACGTCAGCAAGAGCCAGGTCTGTTGGTCCTGTTCATACTCCACTCTAGACTTAGGCAGGTAAAGCAGAGGCAACAAACTAAAATGCCCCGAAGGACCAGGCAGGAAATACAAATGAGTGAATTGGAGAAAGCAATATCTACACCATAGGGAATGGTGGTTCTTGATGAGCTAAAACACATAGACCTGCCTAAAGGGGCGGGCACAACTCAGCTCCAAGCCATTGTTGCCACGTGGAAACACAGGTTCATTGCCGATAAATCATTCCACTTTTCAAAGAAAGCCAGAAATTCTGATTTTTATGCAAAATCTCCTTATTTTAAACATTACCTACTATGTCAACTTTTTGAAAACAGTGTGGGTCAATAGAACATGCTGTGTTAAAGGGAAACACTTCCCTTCTTGATGATCCCTCATGAGAAGAGACATCTATAAAAAACAAACTTATGGTTACCAAAGGGGAAGTGGGGCGAGGGATAAATTAGGAGTTTGGGATTTACAGATATACACGACTAAATATAAACTAGATAAACAACAGGGTCTTACTGTAAAGCACAAGGAACTATATTCAATATCCTGTAATAAACCATAATGGAAAAGAATATGAAGTTGTGGCACAAATCCACTCGTTCCTCCCCAGGTGGGGCAAAATAACTTACCTGATTGATGGGTTTGGAAGAAGGCACTAGGTTATAAGAAGGAACTGGGCATTCATAACCCAGTGCCTTCCTCTCTCTTTCTCTTGGGAACTACCCACCCACCCACGGGTTCTGCCCTGATTAAGGCCAGCCTACCCCAGTCCCGAATCTGGGATTCTGTAGTAGGAACCCTATTTGCCTACCACTATAAGCCGTATTCTCCAACATCCACTTTCTCATTAAGTTGATACACTACCTCCATCAGCTTACTCTTTGGTCTTACCTCTCAGTGGGTTCATAGTTCAAGCAGAAAAAAGAAGCCCTAATTATTGGGTCAACCTCAAGACTCCGAGAGTCATCTCTGCTCCCAGGTCATATGTTTGCTCCCTCTAACAACAAACCAAATCTTTGGATGTAGAATTAGGGACTGCTATATCCCACGAGGGTGAAGGCAGGAGCCATGCTTAGAAGCTTGAGGGTCTTCTGGTGATTCTCCAGGGTGGAGCTTAGAGAGATGGGGTGGAGAAGATTGAGGGGATTATGGAAGGTATGAGAAGAGGGAAGGGAGATCCAAAAAGAGGGTCACTGGGGACTTGCCTGGTGGTCCAGTGGGTAAGACTCTGCACTCCCAATGCAGGGAGCCCAGGTTTGATCCCTGGTCAGGGAACTAGATCCTGCACGCATGCTGCAACTAAGAGTTTGTGTGCCACAACTAAAAAAGATCCTGCGTGCCACAACTAAGACCAAGAGCGGCCTAAGTAAATAAGTAAATATTAAAAAAACAAAACAGGGCTTCCCTGGTGGTGCAGTGGTTGAGAATCTGCCTGCCAATGCAGGGGACACGGGTTCAAGCCCTGGTCTGGGAAGATCCCACATGCCGCGGAGCAACTAGGCCCGTGAGCCATAACTGCTGAGCCTGCGTGTCTGGAGCCTGTGCCCCGCAACAAGAGAGGCCGCGATGGTGAGAGGCCCGCGCACCGCAATGAAGAGTGGCCCGCACTTGCCGCAACTAGAGAAAGCCCTCGCACAGAAATGAAGACCCAACACAGCCATAAATAAATAAATAAATAAATAATTTTTTAAAAAAAGATCTCGAAAAACTTGACAGGATGAGGTGGAAACTCATCTTTCTGTCACTTTAAAAAAAACAAAACAAAAGAAACAAACAAAACAAACAAAACAAAAAGAGGGTCACTGGAAACCCATCAGAGGAGGGCACTGTATGGGCCAGAAGGTGAGTCAGTGAGAAAATACAAGCATGTTTTTCACCATCTTCTGAACATCATTCCTGTTCAGGATCACCTAATGGTAAAGTTATTTTCTTTCAGGTAATGGTCTGTACTTAACGCACCCTTCCTAGGGGTAACACGAAAATAGTAACATCTCTCATGCCTCCTTCACAAGGTTGAAAGGGTCAAATGAGTTATCTTTGGAGAATCTGGCCATAAGATCCTGTTATCTGTATCATCAATAATGTAATTCAAGATGCCAAAAAAAGTCAAACTTACTTATTCTGAAACTTACTTTCCAAAACCCTAGAGGACTAAAAATCAGATGTTTTCTTCTTGAGGATGATTTAACAGCCATTGGGAACAAGAAAAACTAATACCTAGAAAAAAGGTTAAGTAGCAAAGTAAATCATTTTGAGACTCATTCATTGAACATGTATTGAGCATTTACTACGCGCCTGTCACTGATATGGGAACTGGGCATGCAAAATTGAATAAGTACTCTGAACAAAGAGAGTTTATAGTGGTGGCAATTTCCAGCAATTCAATGTGCTGTATTTTTGTTTTGTCTTACTTTAACTGAAAGTACATTTTTAAAGAATGCTTGGGAATTATAGCCCTACAATAAAATATGTTTTGTTTCACTTCCTTTAGCTGTTATTTTATGACAGCACTGACCTTCTGACCAGAAGCAAAATTCTGGCCTTTCTAAATATCCCATATTGGCTGGGCTTAATGGGTTTTCAAAATAAATGGATTGGATTTCTCAACCTGTCAAAACATAGAGCGCAAGGGCTTTTTCGAACTTGAGAGGACGGCTCTGAGCATGGATTCAGAGTCCACCATCTGAGCCAGGGAGCTGAGAGCCAGCTTATCAGCAACCTGTTATTTTTGATGGAAGCAGAGGTGACCGGGACAATGAAATGAGCTCAGGGAGGTCAGACTAACTTAAACATGATGTCACCCAGGGCGATCAAGGCATCAGAGGCCTCGGATTCTCTCAGAAGGGAATTTCAGAGGATTTTAACCGAGGCATAAACCTAAGCCCCACCTGACAGCTCCTGTAGGACCATCTTTGGGAGGGGTCCAGAGAAGGAACGGCCCCACCCAAAAGATGATCCCAGGTGCCCACGGGTGCTGAGTAAGTCCAGAGTCAGCTATAAATGATGGGCTGTGTTATCATTAATAATAGAAGTACGGAAAGATGCTTCAATTTTAGACAAGCCCAGCTCCATGACTTTCTACCTGCATGACCTTGAACAAGGCCTCAGTTTCCCCATTTATGAAATGACAACAGTACTGACTTCACAGGGCTGTCACGATGGTCAAATATAACAACCAGGTAGAAAAATCCCTCCAGTAAATGGAAGCCCAAAGTAGCTCTTCCTGGCAATCAGTCTGGTTGCTGCATTGTCATACCCAGGGTCTCTCTGAGGTCAAGAGAGGCTCCTTACATATTAAGAAATGCCCAAACTGGGTCAAACAGAAATTACGATGTTTTAATTGGTTGGATCTTGTCAGTGCATTTTTGTGATTATATATTAACTCTCACTCAGAGATGAAATTTGAGGCTCTTTGTGACCATTGCAAAGCCACCCCCTCCCACTTTACCCCACCCTGAGACTCGGCTCTCTCTCTGTAATCAAGAGGCCTTCAGGAGTGTTCAGCCTTGGCTCCTTAGACCTCCTCCCCCCTATCTTACAGGCTGTGTAACTTTTAAGTATCTGATCCCAGAGCATGAGGAAAAGGGGAAGAGAGGCTCCCAGAAGCCATCACTCTGTGAAGGGACCGCAGAGCCCTCACCAAGGGGGCGCCTCCTCTGCAGGAAGTGTTTTATTTCACAATTAACAAAGGCAAAGGGAAACCTTTCTAGAGTATGTCTTTCCCTCAAGGCCACAGGGTTTAAACCTCTCTGTCCCCCAGCTATTGCTCTGAATGAATTATAGGAGCCAATTATTCTGCCAGCATGTGCTGGCTCTGTTGGAATAGACTCCGTGGAGCTCTTCTGCACCTTTCTCCAAGGGCAAGGTGGAGGCTCTTGTTAAGGTCAGCCAGAAGCATCTTATAGGACTCAGCACAGACCCAGAAACTTCCTAAGTGTGTGCGGGGGAGGGGCAAGGAGAGGAAAGGAAGGAGGGAAGGATGCAGGGAGCCAATTACTAACTCTACCTGGCCACAACCAGCAGCTCATGCAAGACACTTGCAGAGTGGGTTTGGGGATCACAGGATGTGCATCAGAAGGAGGCACATGAGAATCCAGCTCAGACCATGCTGTGTTGGGGGTGCAGGACCCCACTGGGGTAACTCCACATTTCCATCTTGCTGGCTGCAGGTCCTAGCAGATCACTAAATGCACTGAGAGCTGTCCCTGGTGTTGGGCATTACAAGATAGAAGGGTTTCCCAGCCAGGATATGAAATAAACCATGATCGAATGCCCACAGACAAAGGGAAGTGCCTCTCAGCACTGGCCAGTGAACAACCTGGGAGCTACAATGGCATAAACCAGAGGAGGTGGATGTGGCCAGTTTATGTGCTTCTAACTCTTACGTATGGTGAATTGTGAGCCAGGGAACAATGTAGCACATCAAACTAGAAAAAGGATAGTCTACGGTGTTCCCTATTTTGTCTTCTTCCTATTCGTTATTATCACCATCACCTTGACCTTCACCACCACCACTGTTATGGTCATTACTGGTCATTTTTTATCATCATTCCTTGCCTGGGCACAGTCTCTCACAATTGACAGAGAACTTCTGCATCCACTCTGACAGTTTGATCATCACAGGAGCTCTTTGAAGTGGACAGGGAAGTCTTAGCATCCCCATTCTCCTAATGTGTAAGCCAAGGCTTACAGAAGGTAAATTGCTGGCCCTAAGTCAGACTCAACTCCAGTCTCTTGTAAGTACTGTCAACTTATAACAGTACAACTTTACTTTGAAAATGATATTGAAATATTTAGCAACTGATAAGACATAGTTACTTACCAGTCAGGACAGACACTAGCCATAAACAATGGATGGATGTGGTCATTCTGGTTCATACAGATGAATATCTCCAAGATGTTGCACATTACTCTAAACACAACACTGCATCTTTTGGTCCAGCCTTCTCTGCCATTTCACAGAAGTCCCTCTGTTCCCAAATAAGACTGCAAGATGAGGCACTGAGAGGTGAGATGATGAGGTTATTATAGTAAAGAGAGGGCTTTCAACCTTGTCTTCCTTGACCATCTTGAGACAAGGCAGTGGAAAAAGGAGGTGAGGTGGGATGGGAGGGCATGGCAGCTAGTACATGGGTTTGTGGGCTGAAGGAAGAGGCCACTCTCCAGAGCTGGAAAGTTGAGTTCAGACCAAGTCTTTAAGGTGTCCTGAGGGAATCACATGGCTTTAGAAAGAAGAAAAAGCCAGGAATCCGGAGCCAGGTGGAAAGAAGATTGGAGTGGGAGCCAGTTGGGAATCAAACAAGAAGCCTATTTTCCTACTGAGAAATAGGAGGGTCTGCTGCTTGCTTTTTCCTGGCATGGGGCATGTAGGCATAGTGACCTGGCTTCGATACAAGGGTGGGGCTGGGCAGCAGGTAACCAGTGTTTTCATCAAAGCTAAAGAACGTGTGCACAATATGAACTCAGAAATGAATAGAAGATAAATCAGATTGTCACTTTCTCAGAAGCTACTCTCCCTATTTTCCATGAAAGAATGATACTCGTTCTATTTTTATACTTCGTTTTATCAACTCTTCCTATGTACTATTCTTTGAAAAGAATCTCTTTTTATTTCAAAAGTAATATACATTCACAGAAAAAAATTAATATAGATAAGCCAAAAAAAGAGAAAAAGAAAATTAAAGTCACCTCTGATTTCTCTACCCAGAAATAACATGGCTTAATATGTTGATATATATCCTTCTAGACATTGTCCCATGCATAAAGCTATCATTGTTATTATGATGATTTACAAATAGTTAGTTATTATATGCCTAATGTTTTCTCTACCTACGGTTCTTGAAGTTTAGGAACATTATCTTTTTTTGACAATGTAGACTTAATACCAGGAATCTGAACATATTTTATTGCATGAGTATCTTGTTGATAACGTAAAATTGGAGGAAGAATAATATTTATTAGAAATATCCAAGCACAGGGCTCAGAAACAAATTGCTTGTGCCTGAGCAGCATTCTGTGTTTTCAAAGTGGCCATGTAAAACACAAAGCCCAGTGGAATCATATATCACTACTACATAAACAATAATAACAATTCTTGATTTATATCTTCATATTTTCTGCCTTGTTCTTGCAGAAAAGTTGGTAAAGGCTGATTAGACTGTTACACCTACTCTTTTTTAGAAGATGGAAGATAGGAGAAAATATTACCACCCTGAAGGGAGGGGGAAAACCCAAAGGAAAATCTGTTTTTTTAAAAGTCTGGGACTTGTCAGCATGATACACAGCTCTGAAGATTAGAGCAAAGCAAAACAAATGTGTGAGCTATTTCTTGGATCAAAAGTTTCAATCATCTTTTGGGCTCACTTCTTAGGTATTTGGATATCTGTAAACGATAAGCAAGATGGCAAACTCAAAAAAAAATCTGGAATGTAAGGCTTTCAGGTGAAATGGTCTTTAACCATGTTTCTGGCTGTAGTCTTCATCAAAAGAATTTTTATCAGTGAGGGGAACAGAGGTTAACATTAAGATGAAGATGTGTTCCTTTTTTACGAGTATAGTCCTGCTGAATTGATACGAAGCAGAAGTGTGTGCAGAGATATGTCACAAACAAAGGACCCCAGTTCCCCCATTTCAACAGGGAGTTGTCTGTAAGGAATTATTCTGCAGGATTTTTGGTGATACATATTATTATTATTATGTGATTACTTCTAATAGAATTTCTACACGAAAGGTGCTTGGTTAATTAAATTTTGTGTGCTGTCGGGTGGTAACAGTTTCAGAATCCACTGATTTGGAATTTTTTTTCACATTTTGAGCACAGTATACCCGAGTTTTTTTTTTTGGTTTTTTAAAGTACTGCTGATCAATGCCCTAGTGTTTAGTGAGACTTACTTGCCCAGAACTCAGCCAACCACTCTCTGAGTTAGAAAAAAAAAAAAATTCTCTTCTTAGCCTTCATCTTCACTGAGGGGAAAAGTCTTATTCATATGAAAACAGAAGAAAAGACCCAGTGAGCTCAATGCTGAGTTTCTATTGAGAAAGTTACAGAAAAGAAAAAAAAAATTTGTTGTGGACTAGAAAGCTGAATTCCAACATGTGTTTATATGCTAAAAGCAGTAAGAAGAGAAAAACAAAACAAAACAAAAAAACCCAAAAAGCAAAAATGGGTATTCTACTCCATAATATATTCCGTGAAAACAGGAAATAGAAGAAAATCCAGGCAAAAGGTGACGAAAGATAAAAGTAGTAGAATTGGCAAAGGTGGGAAAGGATGCTGGGAATGGAGGAAACATTAACAATACTCATTCTTTCTCTTTCTTTCCTAAAACAAGTATTTATGGAGCACCTGTTATGTGCCAAGCATTGTACTAGGTGCTGGGTAAATGTGAATCAGACACAGGTGGTCCTGGCCCCATGGGGCTTAAATAAGGGGAGGAGCAATAAATAAGTAAGCAAATAAATAAAGTGAATATAGCCTTTGTTAATTACTGTCACAAACAAGACAACAGGCCCAATAGGGAGTCACTTATGCTGAAAGTCACACGTCACCAAAACAAGAGCCTTAACTAAACACACTTTCAGCTCTCCCAGAAATGGAATCTTAAACCAGTCAGTTGGGAATCTCTTCATCATCACTAGCTAGGAAGTCTGCCTCATAAACTCTTGTCATCCCTTAAAGGAAAGTCACTTGCAATAACCACCATACTTTTTGCCCAGTACAACTTCCTCATTTCCACTCCCTTCTGCCGATAAAAGTCTTCCATTTTGTACAGCTCCTTGGAGCTCCTTTCTGTCTGAGATTGGATGCTGCCTGATTCATGAATGGTTGAATAAAGCCAGTAAGATTTTAAATTTTGCTCAGGTTTTTAACATCACTGTGAAGGAAACTAAGGAATAAAGAGCGGTGTGGGGAACCTACTTCACACAGAGTGGTCAGCAAAGATTTTCCTGAAGAAGGTACTTTTAAGCTGAGACCTGAGGAACAAGAGAGAAGCCACTAGATATTCTGCATTTAGGTGTAGGGAATAGCAGTGCAGAAACACTGAGGCAGGAAGCATGTAAGAACTGTTAGGGGACTTCCCTTGTGGTGCAGTGGTTAAAAATCCATCTGCCAATGCAGGGGACACGGGTTCGATCCCTGATCTGGGAAGATCCCACATGCCATGGAGCAACTAAGCCCGTGTGCCACAACTACTGAGCCCATGTGCCACAACTACTGAGGCCCGAGTGCCTAGAGCCCGTGCTCCGCAACAAGAGAAACCACCGCAAGGAGAAGCCCCTGCACCACAACGAAGAGTAGCCCTTGCTCGCCCCAACCAGAGAAAGCCCGCATGCAGTAACGAAGACCCAACGCAGCCAAAGATAAATAAATAAAATAAATAAATTTAAAAAAAAACTATTAGAAGGCGGCTATGGCTGCAGCAAACTAGAGGGGCTGGTGGGAGGTGGGGGAAATGAGAGGACAATGAAGACCTTGTGGTGAGGAACGTGGAATGTGTCCTAAGAGCAGTGGGAAGCCAGTGCTGAATTTTAAGCAGGGGGAGCCACAGAGTCTGGTTTGTGCTTTTAAAAGATAACCCTGGCTCTACCTCATACCATATACAGTAAGGAACTCAAAACAGATCAGACACCTAAATGTAAGAGCTAAAATCTACAAAACATTTAGAAGAAAACATAGGACTAAATCTTTCTAACTTTGGATTAGGTGGTAGTTTCTTAGCGGTGACACCAAAGTATAAGCAACAAAAGAAGAAATAGAAAAATTGGAGTTCTCAAATTAAAAATTTTTGCGTTTCAAAGTACGTCACAAGAAAGTAAAGCTACAACCCACAGAATGGGAGATTAATAATTGCAAATCCTATATTTGATAAGGGACTTGTATCTAAAATATATAAAGAACACTTACAACTCAATAATATAAAGGCAAATAATCCAGTTTTAAAATGGGCAAAGAACATGGATAGACATTTCTCCGGAGAAGACATACAGATGGCCAATAGGCACATGAAAAATGCTCTACATCACTAAGCATTGGTGAAATGCAAATCAAAACCACAGTGACATACCACTTCACATCCATTAGGATGGCTATAGTTAAAAACAGAAAAAATTAAAATTAAAAATTAAAAAACAGAAAGGAGAATAGTTGTTACTAGGGCTGGGGAGGAGGAGGTAATGAGGATAGAGTCTCAGTTTGGGATGATAAACATTTCTGGAGATGGACAGTGGTGATGGTTGCACAATAATGTGAATGTACTTGATGCCACTGGACTGTAATAGTTAAAATGGTAACTTTTATGTTATGTATAGTTTACCACAATAAAGAAAAGTTTTTAAAAAGTGGGAGGGGGCAGGAGGTGGGAGAGCAAAGTATTTGAATAGACATTTTTCCAAAGAGATATATAAATGGCCAAAAAATACATAAAAAGATGTTCAACATCATTGGTCCTTAGGGAAATGCAAACCAAAGCCACAATGAGATACCAGTTCCTACCCACCAGGATGACTATATTCAAAAAAACAGACAATGACAAGTATTGCAAGGACATGGAGAAATTGGCACTCTCGTACATTGCCAGTGGGATTATAAAATGGGGCAGCCACTTTGGAAAACAGTCTGGCAGCCCCTCAAAAATGTTGAACATAAGACTTATCATATGACCCAGCAATTCCAGTCCTAGGTATACACCCAAGAGAAGTGAAAACATATGTCCGTGCAAAAACTTGTACGCAAATGTTCATAGCAGCAGCGTTATTCATGATAGCCAGAAAGTAGAAAGAACTCAAATGTCTATCAGCTGATGAATGGATAGACAAAATGTGGTATATCCATACGATGTAAGATTATTCTGCCATGTAAAGGAATATAGTACTGATATATGCTGCAATATGGGTAAACCTTGAAAACTATGCTAAGTGAAAGAAGCCAGAAGCAAAAATCATGTTATTTGATTTCCATTAATACAAAATATCCAGAATAGACAAATCCATAGAGACAAAAATTAGATTAGTGATTGCCAGGGGCTGGGGAGGAGGGAATAGGGAATGCCTGCTAATGGTTATGGGGTTTCTTTTGGGGGTGATTAAAATGCTCTAAAATTAGATAGTGGTGATGGCTGCACAACTCTGAATATACTGAAACCCACTTTAAATGGGTGAATCTTATGGTATGTGACTTATATCTCAATAAAGTTGTTACGAAAGACAAAAAACCAACACCAACAAAAAGATCACCCTGGCTTCTCTACAGAGAAAACAAGAGAAAGGATCCTTGAAGGAGGGAAGTGGAAGCAGGTGATCAACTAAGAAGCTACTGCAGCCGTCAGGGCAGCAGGCAGACAGTGATTCACATGGGGGCGGAGTAGGGGGAAGGCAGTGCTAAGGAAAGGGGGAACCATGGGTTTCAGTTTGGGGGTGAATGGGTTGTAGGGTGGTGCCATTCACATCCTCCAGCAGAGAGCTGAGTTCGTGTCCAAACGGGAAAATCTGCACGGAATCATGATCCCAACCCTGTGAGGTAGGTACGATTATCCCCATTTATAATTAAATGAATGAGGCTCAAAGAAGTTCAAATAAATACCTTAAATAAATAAAATCCCTAATTAGTTCTGTGATTAACCTCAGCCTGGTTCTGACGCCCATGCTTTTTACTGTGTACTATATGAGGAGAGATTTTTAAAAGAGGAAAAAAAGAGGAAGAGAGAAGTTATGGGGGTAATACGAGAAGAAGGGTAAAGAGGGTAGGGTCAGGCACCCTGTGTGGAGCATTTTTGCCACCTGATTTTGGCTTAATACCTTGTATGCATTGTCACTAAGAACCAGAGAAGCCAAATAAATATCACTCTCAGCTCCCAGTCAGTAGCAAGAGGCCGTTAATTCCCCTCAGATTTGCTCATCACTCTCTCCAGTCACAATGCTGGAGTTTCCTTAGTCCAGTGCCCCCTGTCTCTTGCAGGAGGTTTTGCAACACCTTCCTGACTCTTCTCCCTGCTTCTGGTCCCACCCACCACGCCAACCCTGCCCCAGCAATTCGTGTTGGAGAGTGCACACACATGCACACACACCCATCCCTTCTAATCCCTCTTCCCTAGCTAGGGTGCTCTTTCTAAAATGCAAAGCTGTTCATTGCCCCACCTTCCTTCAAACCCTTCAAAGATTTTCAGTCGTGCTCAGGATCCAGCGTAAGCTCTTTTTTTTTTTTTTTAATTAATTTATTTATTTATTTATGGCTGTGTTGGGTCTTCGTTTCTGTGTGAGGGCTTTCTCTAGTTGTGGCAAGCCGGGGCCACTCTTCATCGCGGTGTGTGGGCCTCTCACTATCGCGGCCTCTCTTGTTGCAGAGCACAGGCTCCAGACGCGCAGGCTCAGTAATTGTGGCTCACGGGCCCAGTTGCTCCGCGGCATGTGGGATCTTCCCAGACCAGGGCTCGAACCCGTGTCCCCTGCATTGGCAGGCAGATTCTCAACCACTGTGCCACCAGGGAAGCCCCCAGCGTAAGCTCTTGAACACAACTTACAGGGCCCTTCACAATCCCTACCCTTCATACTTCTCTAGCCTCTTCCTCACTCTCCCTCCCCACATCACACACCCTGTACCCTGTGAGCCAGACACACTAAACCGTTTTCAGTCCCCTAAATGCACCATGCTCTCGCTGACCTCAGGTCTTTGCATGTTCTGTTCCCTCTGTCCAGAACAGCTGACCCTGCCACATTTTTGCATAACTAACTCCTACACATTTTGCAGTCCTCCCTCACCCTCCAAGTCAGGGATAGGTTCCCTTGGAGGTGTCCTCGTGGCAGTCTGCACAGCCCCCATCAGCAGAGTGGGATTAAGGGGTGGTCCGCTGATCAATCACCTGAGGCAGCAATCTACAAGGGGGAATAAAAATCATAGGAAACATAACGAAATAAGAAAAATTCTCTCTCCTACAATTTCCTCAGATAGTATGCTATGTGGTTGGAAAGAAGATTCTGATAAGACCCTTGGGGCAGGGGTAACACCCCCAAAGGGACATGCTTGAGAAATGCTAGATGAGCTTTTAAAGTGGGACTTGTCTAACTTCTAAGTGTTTGGTTTCGTGGGGACTGCAGGTTTGGGGCAGAGCGGAATTGCTCAGGACTTTGTGTGTAAGGATCAGTGTTGGCACCAGCAGGCCTCCTTTCTCGGCACTTCCTTCCTGACTGGGTCCCAATATACCTTTCTAGTTGCACTGGACAACTCCAAGGGGGGTAGGGAGGTGCCATCACAAAAACCCTGATGGGCGAGCCGTAATCCCACCTCACAAAGTGCCCAGCCTCTCCTCTAAAGAAAGCTGAAAAAAGACTTAGAGCACACTGATTTGATGAATGTCTAATTATTAGCCTGTCCACGTGCTCACGTATTTCAGTCCAGACATACCCATCAGAGCATCATTCATGTAAAAGTAACTTCACTGTAGCCCTTGCTGGAAGATAAGTACTGTAATAATCATTAATATTTGATTCGTGGGCTTCCCTGGTGGCGCAGTGGTTGAGAATCTGCCTGCCAATGCAGGGGACACGGGTTCGAGCCCTGGTCTGGGAAGATCCCACATGCCACGGAGCAACTGGGCCCGTGAGCCACAATTACTGAGCCTGCGCGTCTGGAGCCTGTGCTCCGCAACAAGAGAGGCCGCGATGGTGAGAGGCCCGCGCACCGCGATGAAGAGTGGTCCCCACTTGCCGCAACTAGAGAAAGCCCTCACACAGAAACGAAGACTCAACACAGTCATAAATAAATAAATAAAAGAACGTGAATTTCTTTAAAAAAAAAAAAAAAATATTTGATTCGTTAATATGTGCCAAGTATTAATCCACTTAATTGTCAAAATAATCCCTTATGGTGCATGCTATTTTACTCCCATTTACAGCTGAGGAAACTGAGGCACACAGAAATAAAGTAATTGGCAGAGCTGGGTGTTGAACCCAGGCAGTGTGGCTCCATCTTGTGCTCCCAGCCTGTACGGTACACTCCCCCTTGATGATAGGGGCTGAATCATCCTTTTCACTGATGCATCCTCTTCAACTGAGTACAGACCTAACACATAGAAGAATTTAATAAATATATACAGAACTAGTCTTCAATTAGTAGAAGACTGCTATTCATTTGTTCAATGAATATTAAGTCCCTTCTACGTGCCTGCCACACAGCCGCATACCTCAGTAACCCCCTTATTCTGCCTCAAACTAATGAAGGAACCCCTTCGGCTACATTCACACTGGATGGCCATCCTGCCTCTGGCTGAGGAAATGGGAAGGTGGTTGTCCTCAAAAGTAGCTCCTTTTATGTTTAGACAGCTCTGAGATTCTTTTTTGTTGAAGAAACTGGCCTCCTGAGCCTTCCACCTGAAGAGGCACAATCTTGTTCTACGATCTCACCTGCATGACAGCCTGCCACACGTGTGAAGATAGTTCTCACATCTCCCCCAGGTCCTCTGTCTGCTCATCTAGACTAAGCTCCCTGAGTTCCTTCCTTGGTTCAGGCTCTGATATCATTTCTGCAGGAGAGGGTCTTCATTCATTTGCTCATTCATTTATTTAAACTTTACTCAATGTGTACCAAGTACTTCGCTAGGCCCTAGGAATACAGAGATGAAGGCATAGTTCCCCCCTTCAAGAAATACAGGATCCACTGGGGGAGGGAGGCATTTAAAGAAACAATTGCAATCTGTCCTAGGTGCCAAGTGCTGTGACAGGGATATGGTGGGACACTAGGACCACTCAGTCTGACAACGGAATTATAAACTATCCACCCTAGAGCATTCAGTTTGGCCATGTTCCTCTTGCATAATGACCACCAGAACTAAAAACAGTAGAAGAATTCTAAAAAGAATACTTCTACCACTCTGATCTAAATGTGGTAATTCTAAGAATGCAGCCCAGAACTGTGATTAATTTATTAGCAGATGGCTAACTTAAAAAAAAAAAAAAATGAACTCTGGTATTAATTTCACTAAGTGCTATTAGGCCCATCCTGTGCAAATGAAAAAAACAGATAGATGGATGTATAGAGAGATAGTAGATAGATACAGAAAACATATAATATTTATTCATCCTTGGTAAATATCTTTCTTGTTTCAGTCTAGCAATACAGCACCAGGCCTAGGAACCAGGGTTGAATTTCCAGTTCTTCTTCCTCTAGCTACCTCCTAAGTCTGTTCAGGGTATTAAAAGGAAAAGGAATAGTGAATGAAATTATCTGGCATATTGCCAGCCCCATAGTTGGTGCTCAGTAAATGCTAGCGATATTTATTCTTGGTTCACTGGTTCATCAAGACTTTTCTAAACCTTGTGTCTGACACCCAGTGTATAAGGCTGCCCCTCAGCTTCATGCCAACAGCAAACCCGATGGTGTGTCTTCTGGTTTTCAATAATCCCTCCACTCCCAACTCCGTTCCTCGTGCACATCTTCTTCCCGTCAATTTCAAGCTTTTCTTGGCCCAAGCTTCAGGCTCTTAGAAAGTTGACAAACCAGCATCGCCATCTGGAGGACAGAATGAGAATCTGCTTAAGAAAACAATTTCATGGCGCCAGATAAACTAACTCAGCTGTTTTTTGTGCTGGCGCTAACGAGGCCAAGTTCACAGGTTCATTCCCCAAAGGAGCCAATTAGCTTTACACCGAGAGACACTTCAGAGCACAGCCTCAGCCTCTAACCTTGGCCCCCAGTTCACACGTTTGTGCCTGTCGGTTAGAAAGCAGATTCATCAATCCAAGCGTGCGGAAACAACGAAGATGAACAAGACCTGCTCCCTGTTCTTAAGGAATCTTGAACCTGCAGCCGTGTTTCCCCCAGTAATTCCTGAGACATTAATAGGACTTAGGAGAATAAATGACTCCACAGCGTTAAATTAGCTTGGGAAACACTAATCAAAGTCAAGCAGGTTCTTTATGGAAGGGCTTCTCAGAGCCTTTAACATGCTAATATGCACTATTAATTTTCCAAGAAGGAAATATAAGGGGCAGGGTCTCAGATTTGGATGGCCATGAGGCATCCCCCCTCTATTCTTAAAAAAGCATAGCAATGAAACTACTGTCCCAGGGTATGACTGCTTCCACTGAAATATCTATTTTAAGAAACAACTCATCCATGGGGAAGAGTTCACAGTCTATTGCTAGGTTTAAAAAAAAAAAAAAAAAACAGACTATAGAACAGTATCCCATTTTGAAAAGGTAGAACAAAGATGTACATACACTTGGGAGGGAAAAAAACCAAAAAGACATAAATCAAAATGTTAAGACTGGTGATTTTTTGTTGGCGAGGTTGTTGTTTTTCTGTGTTCTTTACATGTTTTTCAAGTTTTCTGCATTGAATATACATGTCAATTTAAAAATAAAAACCACAAAGCACATGTTCTAAGATGGTATACCATCGTCATCAGACTATAATTGTAGAATGCTAATAAGAGCTAACATTTACTGAAGGTAAGTGCCTGGCTCATGGATTATCTAGATTATCTCATTTAAACTTTACATATAAGTCATATGAGATGAGGTAACTTTCTTTAGGTTTTATTTATTTTTTGTATATATTTGTTGTAATTTATTCATTTATTTTATTTTATTTGGCTGCGTCGGGTCTTGGTTGCGGCACACAGGCTCTTCATTGCGGCGCACGGGCTTCTCTTTAGTTGTGGCGTGCAGGCTCCAGAGCACGCGGGCTCAGTAGTTACAGCGCGCAGGCTTGGTTGCCCTGCGGCACGTGGGATCTTAGTTTCCTAACCAGGGATCCAACCCGCATCCCCTGCATTGGAAGGCGGATTCTTAACCACTGGATCACCAGGGAAGTCCCTTATGTATTTTTTCTATTGGAGGATAGTTGATTTACAATGTTGTGTCAGTTTCAGGTATACAGAACAGTGATTCAGTTTTCTATATATATATTCTTTTTCAGATTCTTTTCCCTTATAGGTTATTACAAAATATTGAGTATAGTTCCCTGTGCTATACAGTAGGTCCTTGTTGGTTATCTATGTTATATATAGCAGTGTGTATAGGTTAATCCCAAACTCCTAATTTATCCCTCCCCCACTCCTTTCCCCTTTGGTAACCATAAGTTTGTTTTCTATGTCTGTGAGTCTGATTCTGTTTTGTAAATAAGTTCATTTGTATCATTTTTCTTACAGTCCACATATGATATTTGACTTTCTCTGTCTGACTTAGTATGAGAATCTCTAAATCTATCCATGTTGCTGCAAATGACATTATTTCATTCTTTTTAATGGCTGAGTAATATTCCATTATATATATATATATATATATATATATATATATATACATATATATATATAAAATGTATATATATATATAAAATGAATATATATATATATTTCATCTTCTTTATCCATTCATCTGTCAATAGACATTTAGGTTGATTCCATTCTTGGCTATTGTAAATAGTGCTGCTATGAACACTGGGGTGCATGTATCTTTTCAAACTATGGTTTTCTCCAGATATATGCCCAGGAATGGGCTTGCTGGATCTTATGGTAGCTCTATTTTTAGTTTTTTAAGGAAACTCCATACTGTTTTCCATAGTAGTTATACCAATTTACATTCCCACCAACAGTGTAGGAGGGTTCCTTTTTCACCACACCCTCACCAGCGTTTATTATTTGTAGCGAGATATCTTTTTTTGCCCCAATTTAAAGATGGAATATTAAAGAAACAAAGAAATAAACCCTGTGGAATCAGAATTTGAACCCATTACATCCCTCATTTACTGTCTACCCCACTTTCCCCGAGACACACACACACACCACATACACCATAAAAGAGGGAGAGGATGTTATTCCTCTGGAGAGAGAGACTGTTACAGGGCAACAATGGATACCTTTGCTACATGGCTCCTGGCTGCCATTTATTAAATGCTCACTGGTGCCAAGAATTCTACATACTTTGACATATATAAACATCTAAACTGAACAACAGCTGGGCTCTACTAGCCCTTTAAGATCTGCCTTCTGGGGATTTCCCTGGTGGCGCAGTGGTTAAGAATATGCCTGCCAATGCAGGATACATGGCTTCGATCCCTGGTCTGGGAAGATCCCACATGCCACGGAGCGACTAAGCCCACGCTCCACAACTATTGAGCTCATGCGCCACAACTACTGAAGCCCACATCCTCTAGGACCTGAGTGCCACAACTACTGAAGCCCGTGCACCTAGAGCCGGTGCTCCGCAACAAGAGAAACCACCGCAATGAGAAGCCCGCGCGCCGCAACGAAGAGTGGCCCCCGCTCGCCACAGTTAGAGAAAGCCCGCCTGCAGCAATGAAGACTCAACGCAGCCAAAAAAAATTTTTTTAATTTTTAATAAAGAAAGAAAGAAAAAGATCTGCCTTCTGCGGTATTGTTTGGGCCATTTCTCTCTCACTGGCCGCTGGAAACCCCCCAAACTATTTATTAACCACCCCCCCCCCCCCAAAACTATTGGGTAGAGCAACTCAGCCCTCTTCAGCTTCTATGGCCAAATTCAGCTCCAGTTTTACCGTGATTATCCAAACACCATTAATGTGCTCTGTGAAACAGCAGACCTACTACCCAGTCACATACTAGTTCCCTCTCTCTCTCGCTCTCTCTCTCCCTTTCTGAGGAAAAACGTATTTCCTCACTGATATGAAGCATGCCTACCTCCCTTAAAAAGGAGAAGTGTTTATGGTCAGTTTGGGTTTACAATGCTATTTTTATTTTCTATTACATATGTATTACTGAAGTAAGTTCTTTTGTTAATTCCATTTTACAGATGAGGAAACTAAGGTCAGGCGACTTGCCCGAGGCACCAAAGCAGGTACGTGGCTGCACCACTCTTTGACCCAGGCCTGTCCAACTCCAACCAAGATTTAAAGGAGAGCGGGGACACTCGGGGCTGCAAGACACAGACACTCCCCTCAAGGTGGGGCTCTTACACCCTGTCAGGCTGCCTCCGTTTCTTCAATGTAAGTGAGAACAGACTGGTCAGAAGAGACCCCGACTGAAGAAAGCACACAGTTCTTCCTCTTCAGGTTGAGAAATCTGGCCCCCAAAACCAGTTAGAAATAATTGATTTAGCAGCTTACCCCAGTGACAATGGTAGTCCTCTGAGAGAAAACCCCCCCTTTTTCTCTGCTCCCCCCGCTACTCCTGCTTCTTCTCTAGGAGATGGGCAACCATCCCCATTCAAAAATGATTGCATTATGTTTATTTTTTTTAAATTATGGGCGATCTTCTCCTTTGCCCTCCTTGGACCTGGGAGGAGACCCTTTTCCTTACCAGGGGGCATCTTCTACCCCACGCTGAGGTCCCAGGCTCCTGCAAAGGGAAGCAAATCAGTTTTTTGTCCTTCCACTGCCTTCCAGCTGACCTTGTAGCTGAATTTTCCCACCAACTGGGCCTTAAACGGCAAGCAGGGCTCAGGGCAGAACGCATCGCAAAGCAATTTTGGACAATATGGGTTCTTCATTCCATCTGTGAAATGCTGCTAGCACCTTTGACCAAACGTTAATACCGCACAATTTTGACATCTTATGATAGAGCTGGAGTTTCAGAAATGGGGCTGAGGGTTGATTGGGGTCCAAAAAATAAATCTTTTCTATTGCCATGAAGCCGTTACAGTTGCACAACTGAAAAACCAACCCTTTGGAAAAGCTATCAAACCCACTCGTGCAGTTGGGTAATACCATCATCCAAAGCACTTCTTAGATGTCTGGTGTTCAAAGCAGAGTGCAAAGTGACTTAAGCAGACACAATCTATTATGCGGGATGTTTCCAAGGTTGGATATATGTTTCTGATGCTGGCAGTGAAACTGGCTCAGACAGATGCCAAAGAACACCTCTCAGAGGCCAGCATGGTATATGATAATCAAAAGTAACATTTGGGGTTCTCTGGTGGCGCAGTGGTTGAGAATCCGCCTGCCAATGCAGGGGACACGGGTTCGAGCCCTGGTCCGGGAAGATCCCACATGCTGCGGAGCAACTAAGCCCGTGAGCCACAACTACTGAGCCCTCGTGCTGCAACTACCGAAGCCCGCGCGCCTAGAGCCCGTGCTCTGCAGCAAGAGAAGCCACGGCAATGAGAAGCCCGTGCACCGCAACAAAGAATAGCCCCCGCTCTCCACAACTAGAGAAAGCCTGCATGCAGCAACAAAGACCCAACACAGCCAAAAATAAATACATTAAATAATTTTTTAAAAAACGAACAATTTATTGGGCCCCTTCTATTTGCCAGGTCCATGCAACACGTCTCACATGATCTTTAGAGCAACCTTTGAAGGAGGGGCTATTGTTACCCCCAATTTACAAACGACGAAACACAGGCTCCTAGATGTTAAATAACCAGACCAAGATGATACAGCTAGCAAATGATGGAGCAGAATTCAAATCCAAGATCCCCTGACGCCATGATTCACACGCTCAATTACTGCACCATACCTGTGTGATTCATGTAGAGTGGCTCCAACGTGAGTCCTGGAGTTGGATGGCCCTGAATTCAAATTCTGCGTTTATTACTCAATTGGACCAGGTATACAACCTCTATAAATTTTAGTCACCTCACCTGCAAAACGTGGAGATGCTAATGTCTAGCTTGCCAGGAAGTAAATAAAGAAATACTTTTATAACCAATTGCATCTAAAGACCCACGTGGATCAGTCCCAGAACCAGAATCCTCTTCAAATGCACAGCAGGAGGAAAAAGACTCCTATGTCAATAATTATTGTTTTGTTTCATTTGTGAAGGCTTTAGCCCATGGTAGGCACTCAGTAAGTTGCAACTATTATAATTCTTTTTGATATGATTTTAAGTTATTATCTTTAAATAACTAACCCAGTCTGTCTATTTGAAATGCTACTTAAATGAACCACTTCTCTACATACCCTCTTACTTTTTAAAAAGCTATAAACTTTAGTTTCTCCTCATTCATTTTAACACAGAATGAGGTGTGTAGCAGAAGCCCCATTTTAGCCGCTTCAAGCTATGTTTCTCAAAATTTTAGATTGATCTGCACAGGTTTGGAAATCTGAATAAACAAATCCCAGGACCAAGGCGCTCCTGGCAAAGAAATTAAGAGGTGAGGCCCACCTACCAGCCTGGTTTAAGTACAAGGACAACCTCAGGGTTGGAGAGGAAAGATAGATATTTGACACAGATTTTCCACTGGACTAGCTCATGGGCATATTTGTCTGATTTGACCCAGCAGTTCCTACTGGGGACCGGAGAATTCTCCTGTGTAAGACTCTTGTCTTACTATAATTTATCCATCATACAGCAGCCAGAGTGGTCTTTCTAAAGTGTAAATTAGATTGTGCCAACTCTCCTGCCCTGTTTAAAACTTCAAATAGCTTCCCACTGCATTGATACAATCCAAACTCTGTATTATGGCTCACAAGCCGCTACATGGTATTGCCCCTGCCTCCCTCTCTAAACTCATTTCCTTCCCCCTCTCCCTTCATTCACTACACTCCAGCTACAATGGCCCTCTTCTGTCATTCCTGCCTCAGAGACTGGCCCGCGCTGTCCCTCCTGCTAGAATACCACCTTAGCTAAGACCACCACCCCAGGAACTCTCTCTCTTTATAGCACTTACCAGCATGGGAACTTGGCTTATTGGAATATAAGTTCCCAGTATCAGGAACAGTAGTTAGAGAATAGTATGTACTTGCTATCCTCTGCACTCACTCACCCTGGTTTCCAATTCCTGGTCTACACTCTGGATTTCAGCGCAGCTTCCGTCTGCCTTTGGCCACCCATTTGGATCTCATTGTCTGGCTTTCTGACTTCAGCTCATATGACTCTTTTGACCTCATTTGACTGTGGTTCAGCAGATTCCTTGGATTTCAGCATCACTCACAGCTTTGCTTGAGAAATATTCAATACATCCTCTGTCATCCTGCACCCCAAGCCCATCTCCCAGTGACGCCCACCTCCTAGCCCACGTGGGAGCAGCAATCTACACAGGCTCTTGGGACTGCAGGAAGGCTTCACCTGAAGAAGCCCACTTTGGCCACTGGACCTTGAAGCAGCTAAAGCAAAACAGAAACGCAGACCACTCCAAGGGAGGTGAGATCCCTTCTTAGTGAATTTCTCCATGCCAGGCGGCCAAAACCACAGGGCTATCCAGAAATTTGGCCTGTTAAGATGTGACTGAAGCTTCCCTGACAAGAGAAATTGTCTGGCCCTGGAACAGTGCTTCCATCTCATGCTGGGGGTGGCCAGCTGAGAGAGTCCATCACACACGGTGTCACACAATGATGCCCTGCTACCAGCAGAAAGCAACAATGATAAAAAACCACGACTACTAGTATCATTTACTGGACTCCTTAATTAATACTAGGTGCCAGGTACTTTATGTTCATGATCCCACTTAATTTTCACGATGAAATTAAGGTAGGTGACTATCCCCATATAACAGATGAGAAAATCAAGCCTCAGAGACAGATAAAATTATTTGCTCAAGGTCATATAACAAACAAGTGGGAGAGCCTGAATTTCTGACTCCAAAGCTCATGCTCCTAATCCCTACCCTCTAAGCATTCAATTATGGGTCCCTTCACACCTACACACACACCTCCCACACCAAATTATGGACTCCTCCAGAGCTAGGACTTATTTCTTGTTCATCATCCACATAGCACAGGGACTAATCCTTAGTGGATGGTCAGCACATTTTTGTAAATGCATTTCTTTTTTTTTTTTTTAATTAATTAATTAATTAATTTTTATTTTTTTTGGCTGTGTTGGGTCTTCGTTTCTGTGCGAGGGCTTTCTCTAGTTGTGGCAAGTGGGGGCCACCCTTCATCACGGTGCGTGGGCCTCTCACTATCGTGGCCTCTCTTGCTGCGGAGCACAGGCTCCAGACGCGCAGGCTCAGTAGTTGTGGCTCACGGGCCTAGTTGCTCCGCGGCATGTGGGATCTTCCCAGACCAGGGCTTGAACCCGTGTCCCCTGCATTAGCAGGCAGATTCTCAACCACTGCGCCACCAGGGAAGCCCTGTAAATGCATTTCTAATGCTACTGAATTGGTGTTATAATTTATATACACTATAATTAATAGATTAATATAAATAGTCATTGCCATAACATACCACTGTTGGTTTTCCTATTCCCTACTATTGGCCATTTGGACTATTTCCAATTTTTAGGTTTAATGTGCAGTACAGTAATTTTCTTTTACTGGAACATGGAATGGGAGTGAGAAGCAGAAGATGAATCTAATAAAGGAAAAATAACATTCTGCATCTTTCGTGGGAACGTTCAGGGTGAATCCAATTAAGTAATTACTAATTATGTAAAACAGAGAAACAATTCTGGGGTTATGATAATAAAATTACCAGCCTTTTATAGCAAACTTAAATATCACAATTTTCACTAGAGAAGCAAAGTGTCTAATATATTGCAAAATACACAGTACCCTCTTATCTAGGCAAGATGCAAAAATTCTTTCAAGAGTGTTGGTCTACAGATAGAAGTGTCAAAATCCTATAATTAAGAAAACGTATGGCTATCTTTTAGCAAACTGACATGTGCCAGAAGTGTTAAAACTATATATAGCACTTTAGGTCTGCGTTTCTAGTTCAGATTTTTAAGTTTAGTTTCCCGAGTGCTTTTGTTGAACGACTCTCAGGTGCCCTCTAGTGGATGAGCTGAAGAACAGCTTGGTCATCTTTTTATGTATTACATGCCTAAAAGAAATCACAATTCACACTTTTAGTTTTACATGAAGGATATAGGATTAATGATTATTTTTAAAGAAATATTTTATAGACTTATAGTCATTCCTAATGATAGAGTTTAAGGTTTATTAATATTAATAGGGTTTTGGCTTCAGTTTATATTAAATAACTGCTACTGGAAATTTATTTTTTTCCCACTCTATTTTGAAACATGAGCTTAAAATTAATATGATGGCACTAGAGAGCCCGCGTGCTGCAACAAAGATCCCATGAGCCGCAACTAAGACCCGACGCAGCCAAATAAATAAATAAATAAATAATTTTAAAAATCCAATCTCTGGAATATTCAGGACATAAAGTTAAAAAAAAAACAAACTAATATAATGGCTTTAATCATCATAAATAAATCATTAAATATATTTTTTCAAAGGACCCATAGGTAGGGTAAAGAAAATTATTAATTTTCTCCCAAATGCAAAGAATTTACAAAGGAACAATATAACCCAGCCATAATTTGTTGCTTTAAGGAGACATTGAAATGACATAGGCAGAGAGGTCAACATTTTCCAAAATGTGCTCTGTGAGATACTAGTTCCCTGATGTGTTGGTGGGGGGAAAGGGAGAGCTCCTAGTTGAGAGACATTTCAGAAGATTAACTCACTCCCCTTGTTTTGTTTCCACACTCAGTTCATAAATTTCTTTAATTTGTTTTTTCTGTGCTACTTGCTCATGGGAAGAGAATGCAGTGGGTATCATGACACAAGCTTTTCAGTCGGCTTTACAGCTCAGGTTTTCATTGTGAATTTAATTGTCAGCATTCATATTTATGTAGAAATACATATGCATGTGTTCGTGTGTGTGTGTGTGTGTGTGTGTGTATATATATAGTTAGTTAGTTAGTTAGTTAGTTAGTTTGCTAGCTATTTAATGAATATGGGCATAGCAAACTTACCAAACTCTTAATAGTGCTTTATTTCTTGGCAGTGGGGTGTGGAAAGGAATAGCAAAGGGTTTAGCTTTCAAAGCTATACTTTCTCTAATATTTGAAATTTTTACAATAGACATCTTTAACCTTTATAATCAGAAATATATATAAATATATATATGTATACACACACATTAATTATCATATTCTATGGTAGAATTTGAAAGATAAAAAACATTTCCCAAGCAATGTCCCCAAACACACCTCTCAAGCTCCCACATGCCCAGACTAATCCAATCTCTCCTAAGGACAGCCTACACACCTACCCACCTTGTTCTCTCCAAAAGTCCCCTGCATTTGCTTATATCCAAAAGACAACACCTGGCTGGACTCCTGCCTGGTTCCTAGAGCTGAAGCTTAGAGCGCCCCCTTGAGGCTCAAGGGCTCCACAGTGCTACACGGGGCTGGTTGTTTCACAAGATGCATGCCGCAAAGGTGACTTGGTGTCAGAGCTGAAACCTGTCAGCCCCTTGAGACTGTCTTGTCACTGCTGGTGGTGGTGTTCCCCCAGCAACCTTCAAACTCTGTAGAAATAGTTTCTCTCACTGAAAGGTCATCCTCACCAGACTCTAAACTTTTATTTGCTCTATTTAGTAACTTCTACTAGCGCGTGCGCGCATGCACACAAACACATACACACCCCTCACCACCACCACCAGTGTCCAGTAGTGTAAGTACACCACCCCCAATTATAGCCGCACTCTCGGGGTGCTTACAAAATCAGGTCTCTCAGACTCACAGACGTGGAGAACGAATGTATGGTTACCAGGGGGGAAGGGTTGGGGGGAGGGATAGTTAGGGAGTTAGGGATTGACCCATACACACTGCTATATTTAAAATAGATAACCAGGGCTTCCCTGGTGGCACAGTGGTTAAGAACCCGCCTGCCAATGCAGGGGACACAGGTTCGAGCCCTGGTCTGGGAAGATCCCATACGCCATGGAGCAACTAAGTCCGTGCGCCACAACTACTGAGCCCACGTGCCGCAACTACTGAAGCCCATGCACCTAGAGCCCATGCTCTGCAACAAGAGAGGCCACCACAATGAGAAGTCTGCGCACCGCAACAAATAGTAGCCCCCGCTCGCTGCAACTAGAGGAAAGCCCACGCGCAACAACGAAGACCCAACGCAGCCAAAAATAAATAAAATAATAAATAAATAAATAAAATAGATAACCAACAAGGACCTACTTTATAACACAGGGAACTCTGCTCAATGTTATGTAAAAACTTAAAAGGGAAAAGAATTTGAAAAAGAATAGATACATGTATATGTATAACTGGATCACTTTGCTGTACACCTGAAACTAACACAACATTGTTAGTCACCTAAACTCCAATATAGAATAAAAAGTTTAAAAAAATCAGGTTTCTGCATCAGTAGAATGAAGACCAGACCCCAGGTCAAGATGAACTCATTAGAATAAGTGCCATTCCATGTCTGGGAGCTGGGCAAATTCCCCTTGTGACACCCTCTCTGTTTCTCTCTCTCATTGCCTGCCTTCCTCAGAGTGAAACAAGAACCTAGTCTCCGAGATGAAATAGTAAGTTAACATTTACTGAGCACTTAACACACACACAGAGGAGGGGACTTCCCTGGCGCCCCAGTGGTTAGGCCATGGCACTTTCCCCACCAAGGGCCCAGGTTCAATCCCTGGTCGGGGAACTGAGGTCCTGCAAGCTGCACCATGGGACAACAAACACACACACACACACAAAACCCCACAGGAAACCGTCTCTGTGTTTTATTTTTATGTATTGTCTCATTTCAACCTCACAACAACCCTCTGAAGTAGGCACTATTTTTCTCCCCCACTCTGTAGAAGACTGAGGTTCAAAGAACTTAAATAACTGGTTCAGAGGGGTAGCTCATGAATGCTCAGCTTCTTGCAAGCAGGGGACATGAACTTGTGTGGCGTGATTCTGTTGAAAACATTTAATCAAGGGCTCTGCAGTCCACACCCAGGATGGGCTAGCCCCAGGCTTTTCCCACAAAGCACGTACTTCCTGGAATGGGCATGATGCCACAGGCTGTCAACACTATACAAAAACAAGGTGCATTATCCAGGAGTGTCAAGTTTCCTTCCAGGTTTTTTGGGGGTGAAGAAGCATTTTATTTATAGGAAGATGAATAGATGCATTAAGGAGTATAATGCAAAAATTTTGTGTGTTTAGGATAAAATGCAAAAAAGATAAAATCACACTAAAACCATCCCTCTGGTAAAGGGCTGCATCACTGAATCCCCCAGGGCGATGTTTCTCCAGCTTTGGAGTGCATGCCTATCACCTGCGGGCAGGGCCCACACAGATGTGAGACCTGTTAGTACTATCAATATATACACTTGGCTTAATGCCCTGCTGCCAAGGTCTTGAAATTCTTACCAATTTTTAAACTAGGTCTTTGCATTTTCATTTTGCACTGGGCCCTACAAATTATCCAGCTGGTCCTGCCTGAGGATTTTGTTAAGATGCAGATCCTGGTTCAGTGTATCTGGGGTTCTGCAGTTCTAACAAACTGCCAGATAATGCTTGTTATTGGTCTAAGACCACTCTTTGAGTGGCAAGACCCAGTCTTCCACTCTCTTCCACAGTTTCTAATACTTCCTCTTCTTAGAAGGACACCAGTCATATTGGATTATGACCACCCGTAGGACCTCCTTTTACCTTAATCACCTCTTTAAAGGCTCTACCTCCAAATACAGTCACATTCTGAGCTTAGGACTTCAACATATGAATTTGGGGGGTGGGGGAACACAATTCAGCCCATAACAGATACAGAGGACAAAGCCAAACAGAAATAACATGTGTCAGTGGGTCCACATGCAGCCCATTTTTGATTTCAGCATTCACTGCAATACACGCTTTATTCTCAGGTGAATATTATTCGTTGAGGGCGAGGAGTTCTTCCACAGCTGGCAGACAGTGTGTGCAAGGGCTTTTGAATCTCTCCTCTGTTACTGACCACGGAGAACTTGGGCAAGTTCCTTCACGTCGCCGGGCCTTAGCGTTTTTCCTGTGAAAGGAGGATGACAGTAACGCCTGCCTCATAGGATTATCGTGAAGATTAAATGAGGTAACCTCAGATCTCTTCGTTCCTGTTGGGCGAAAGAAACTGCCAGCAGTTTGGTATAGATTACCCTTGAAGAGGTCTTTGGAGTCGTCCTTACCTAAGGAAAGTGGGACTGATGTTTAACTGAGTGAAGGGGCCCCTCCTTGCATGTAGGGCTCTAGGGATGGGGAGGGGCCAGTTTGCAGAGGGAACCCAGGGATCTTCTGGGAGGGAGAAGTCTCGCTCCTTTCTCTATTCCCAAACCTTCTCCCTGAGAGTTGGAGTTAGGGAGATACATGGAGGTGCTTGTGGGCAACTCGGAAAAGGATTCAGAAGCAGAAAAAGCAACAGGTCCAACTTGTTACCGAGCCCAAGCTCGTACTGCTCGCCGCGCAACGGGCCAATAAATTCAGAGACAAGTTGTTGGGGCAAGAAATAACCACTTGATTGGGAAGCCAGCAGACTGAGAAACTGGTGGACTACTGTCCCAAAGAACCATCTTGCCCGGGTTTGGATGCTAGTTTCGTTTATGGATCAAAGAGGGGGAGGCGAGGAGATAAAGTAAAAAAGGTGATAAGTTGTTAACAGATATTTCCTGGTTCCAGCCACACTCTGGAGGAGATGTGTTAATTCCTTCTTTCCTGGAGCCATTCACAGGTGGGCCTGGTCAGGAGGTTTCCTGTGAGCTAAACAAAGGTATTTTAGCTGAACACTCAGGCATGGGAGGCAGGGTTCTTGGAGATGGGCCTTTATGTATACTTTAAGCTATAAACAACATCACTTTAGTGATAAACTTGTAGCAAAAGCATTAGAATACAAAGGTTAAAGTAAAAGAAACAGATAATATGGAGTCAGATTTGTTCTTCCCTATTACAAACTGAGTCCAGAGATGCGGGACTTGTGGCCAGGCTTGGCAATAAACCCAGAAAGGAGAGTGCAAGATGGGGATTCTGGGTCCTTTAAGTGCTTGATACTGTCATTGGTTCTGCCTATCCCTCGAGACCAGTGTATTTTAAGAACAATCACCCCAGAGGCTCAGCTCTATTAGGAATGACAAGGAGTCTCTCCAATGAGCATAATCTAGAGGCATCTTCTTCCCTTGAAAAACTGCTAGTGAAGAACGGGGTTGGTGAGCTGAGGTCCCACCTCTGCAGCATCTCAAGCAAGGATTGGGCTGCACGTCAGCTCTGCTGCTGCCATCTTGCAAAGTTATCGAGAAGCTGGGTCCCATCCCCACCCTCCTGGAGTAGTTTGGCTTCCAGTGGATGTGGCTACCCATTGGGGAATAAAAGAGAGCTGTGGATGATTTGGCTGTGAGCCCCCTCAGGGAGTGTAGCCTTGGGGGACATACAGTTCATCCTCAAAGAATTTCCCCCTTTCCCCCCTATAAGACATTCCGCTCTAGCAACTGGGGTTATAGCAGGAGCAGAGAACTGGGGCTTAATCCATGACCAGCTTAATCCACTGCCCACCATGACCAGCTTCCACCACACTCAGTACCCTTCACTGCAGACCATCCACTGAAACAGGATCAAACCTGTGTGAACTTCTTGCCACAAGACACATGTCACGGCTCCTGGGTTCCAGATGCCTAAAGGCAAGGGGGATGAAGCCCTCCCTGGGGACAGGTTGACGAGACTTCTGAACTTCCAGCTCTTACCAGCAGGTGGAGCCTCAAATAACGTAATCTGGGAAGTGACTGAGAATATTGTACCCAGCAAGAGGGAACCCTCTAGAATGTAGTACAGTCTCTAACACACAGTAACTACCTGTGGAAAAAAATGATAGTTATTATTATAGGAAAAGTAATTACTCACATAATCCCCCCCACCACCACCATTTTGTTTTTACAAAATGGAAAGAAGAGAAGGAATTTCTCTCTACCAGCAGAAGAATGAAACTCTAGTTGGGAATATAATTTCCCCTCAACCTTAAAGGATTGAGTAGAGGATATGGAAAGTCCTGAAGTTCCCTCCTCACCTCTCTCACCTTTCCTTCTACCCTTACTCCTCCAGTTTCCACCGCCTGTTACAGCTATAACCATAGCAACCCAGCTGGTGGGAAAGTATGGAAACTCCTACTCATTCTCTAGATTCAGGTAAGTCTTCGCCTTGTCTGTGAAGGCTCTTTGCATCCTCACTGCAGCCTCAGAGGAGACAACCTCGCTGTTACCCAGCGTGGGTGTCCTGTGCACACCTGTCTTACACACTCATTGCATTGCTTCAGAACTCTGTTTACTTGTTTGTCTCTGTCCCAACCCCATGATCTCCTTGGGCATATCTGCACCCCCTGTGTTTGGTTTGGTGTGTGGTACAAAGGAGCTGCTCAGGGGATTTCCATTCATGAATGTCAGAAACTTAAAGGAGGAAGGGAGGAGACTGCACTGAATTGGCGTGAGAGGGGGTGGGAGGCAGGTTGTCCCAGAAATGGCGTTGAGCCAGAGCGGCCTCAGAGGACAGAAATCATGTCCTCAGCCAGGAAAGCTGTGCCTGGCATGCAGGCTGTTCCAGGCAGGGAAGGGAGGAAAGAAATTGCAGAAAAGCAATGGGGCTAGAAATAGAGGTGGACAGGTGGAACGGGAAGGGAGAAGCTGACATTCAGATCAGTGTGCAGCCCTAGAGGGTCAGGACCAGAGGTTCAAGGCTGAGACTTGCTGAGAGGGGGCTCAAGGCCTATTTTTAAATGGTGAAGTCTGACTGTAGGGGCGTGGCTTGCAGGACTGCGTAGTTTAGACAGAGAAAAACGTCTGTGCAGCATTCCTCGTTTGCTCAGGGAGATGGGAAGGGAATCAATCCAGAACGAATACCTTATAATCACACTTTTACCCTTTTAAACTGCTAAATTACAGACGTCATCTCACTCTTAAAAGCAATATGGAGTAATAGCCAAGCAGGCCTGGTTTCAAATCCCACTTATTAGCTCTGTGAATTTAGAGAAGTCACTTCAGGTCTCTGACCTTCATTATATTCTGTCAGTGAAGGATATTAAAACCTTCCTCAAAGGACTAATAAGGAAAATTTTAAATAATGTATGTAAAGTGTTTAGCACAGGGCCTGACACAGGTAGACATTTCATACTAATTCCATACTTCTCAGTGCCAGCGAGGAATGTGTTTCTCAAATCTTTCTTTCTGAATCCATCGAAACTGCCCCAAATCTTATCAAGATTTGTTTTTTAAATGGGGTGTGAGTGCTCAATACGATTGCACAATCCAAAATTGGTCCAGACGGCCTCTTTCAGGTTCTGCAGAGGACCGCGTGGGTGCTTGCCAGCTTTTGAACTATATTCTTCTTCTGTCTCTCATCTGTTACCTGGGGGATGCAATCTGTGCCATTTTATTTTCCTGTCCTTTCACCTTTGAGTGATGAGGCAATAATCGTTGCTGCAGGAGCATTTACTCAGCGAAGCTATTTCACCAGCCTTTCACCCTCAAATATACTCTTTGTTCCCCAACTGAAAATTGGGCTGTCTTTCATGAACAGAGATGACACCATGGCACTCTTTACCTTCAGTGAGTGGGCTTTGTTTGTTTTCTTACAATAACAATAGGTGGTGGTAAGCTACCCACAAATATGTTTCATTGGGATCTCAGACTTGTTAGTAAGAAACATGATCGGAGAACTGAAGCAGGAGGCTGGAAATTTGTGCAATTACAATTCCAACCTTAGCCATAAAACTGTCCCGTATCAAAGGATGGATGGGTGGACATATAGACTGAAATTTCAAGTAAGGAGTCTCTAGGATGGCTCTCTTTGTATGATAACCAGCTCCCATGGGGAAGGAGGGAGTGGTCTCCTCTATGTTATATCATTAATCCACTCTCAGCACATCACCTGTCATTTGTCACTCCTTTATAATAATAATGAGATTCTGTAAACACAATGGAAAAGACATAAGGAGTCCGTTTTCAATTTAAGGCGAAACCAAGGGCAAAACACCCATTTTATCTGGTTTACTAATGAGAGATATTTGGAGATAGCCAATAGCACTCGTTGTGCCTTAAAGCTGGCCATAGAAAAATTACCCATACAGTGAAATGGCCAGCATATCCCAAAGAATTCAAATCTGTATATGTTTCATTCCCAAATGAAGGTGGGTTCTAGATGGATTTTGCCACTCGTTAGATGTATGGCCTTAGGTAATTACCTGACCTTCCTGAACCTGTTTTCTTGTCTATAGATTAGGAAAAATAATAATAATTAAAAAGAGATAGTAGCGGGCTTCCCTGGTGGCGCAGTGGTTGAGAATCTGCCTGCTAATGCAGGGAACACGGGTTCGAGCCCTGGTCTGGGAAGATCCCACATGCCACGGAGCAACTAGGCCCGTGAGCCACAACTACTGAGCCTGCGCGTCTGGAGCCTGTGCGCTGCAACAAGAGAGGCCGCGACAGTGAGAGGCCCGCGCACCGCGATGAAGAGTGGCCCCTGCTCGCCGCAACTAGAGAAAGCCCTAGCACAGAAACGAAGACCCAACATAGCAATCAATCAATCAATAAATCAATAAATAAATCTTTAAAGAAAAAAAAAAAAGAGATAGTAGCTTACAAAAAAGGTAGAACTATAATGCTAAACAACAAACACTTGGAAGATTGACAGGTGATTGCAGTTAAAATGTTTTAAGTTCCTTACACTGTATTGAAGGGAGGTAAAGCTATTGACTAACTTTAAACTTTGTTAAAATAGTTACACCTTTTATTGAGTAATCAATTTAAGAATGCAAATAGAATAAATAACTTTCAAATGAGTAGAAGAGAAAAGTGGGAGAATCCAGAAAACTCGGTCAGTTAAGTGGAACTGAGTTAAAAGAAATAAAGTATGGTAGGAAAAGTCAAAATAAGATAGTAGAAATAACCCAATATGCATCAATAAAAATAAATGGAAAGGGATTGAATTCACCAGTTGGAAAGTAGAGAATCTCAGATAGATTTTAAAGAAGAAAATACTCTTTGCTGTTTACAAGAGATACCATTTTAGAAGGATGAAAACCATCTAATTAAATAAACTAAAATTACCTAACTCTCAGACAAAAGCTAACTAAAAGAAATATGATGTAGCTACATTATTATCACACAAAACAGACTTAAGGGAAAAAAAATAAAAGCATCACTAGAAAGAGAGAGGGTCATTATAGAATGATGAAAAGAGTAATTTCCAGACAGTCATAAACATTTCTGGACTTGTGTGTACCTACTAACGTGTCCTTAAAATATTTACAGCAAAAATGGACAGAATTACAAAAAGAAATTAACAGTTCCCAATCATAGTTGCAAAATTTTAATATACCACTTTCAGAATAGATAGATAAAGCAGATAAAAGCAAAGTAGGCAAAAGAAAATAAATGTGAACATAGTTGCTTTGCAATATTGTGTTGGTTTATACTGTACAGCAAAGTGAATCAGCTATACGTATACATATATCCCCTCTTTTTTGGTATACTCCAATAAAAATTTTTAAAAAAAGAAAAGAAATGTGAACAAATTTAATCAAATGACATACAGAACTCTGTGCTCAATAATTCAACATTATATTGATACATGCTTTTCAAGCACACATAGAACACTTATAAAAACTGACCCCAAACTGTGTCACACAGACGTCTCTACAAACACAGAATAATTTATATAATTTAAATTACATTATCTGTCTAAAATACAATGAAATTAAAAATACTTTAGAAAAAACATAACCAATCACCCCATCATACTGTACATAGTTAGAAAAACACTTTTCTAAAAAATACATTGATCAATTAAGAAATTATTATAAAAATTATTAAATATTTACTACAAAATAACCACCAAAGAACTATATATCAAACAGCTAAAGCAATTTTTTTTTTTTTAATTTTATTTATTTATTTATTTATGGCCGTGTTGGGTCTTCGTTTCTGTGCGAGGGCTTTCTCTAGTTGCGGCAAGTGGGGGCCACTCTTCATCGCGGTGCTCGGGCCTCTCACTATCGCGGCCTCTCTTGTTGCGGAGCACAGGCTCCAGACGCGCAGGCTCAGTAGTTGTGGCTCACGGGCCTAGTTGCTCCGCGGCATGTGGGATCTTCCCAGACCAGGGCTCGAACCCGTGTCCCCTGCATTGGCAGGCAGACTCTCAACCACTGCGCCACCAGGGAAGCCCCTAAAGCAGTTTTTGAAAGGAAATTTATAACCTTAAATGTATGTATTAGAGAAAAAGAAAGATAAATAATTTATCATGCAATGAAAGCAATTAGAAAAGAGCCACAGAGTGTATACCAAAGAAAGGTGGGGGGAACTAAAGATAGGCTCAGAAATTAATGAATAGAAAATAAGGAAATAAGAAAGAATATCAACAACACCAAAAACTTGTTTTTTGGAAAGATTAATATACTAGACAACCCTCTAGTGAGATCTATTAAAAGGAGAGAGGAGACATAAACTATACCAGAAACGAAAAGAAGTACATAATTACAGTAAATTTTAAAATAATAAGAAAATATCATAATCAACTTTATGCCAAGATATTTAAAATGTAGATGAAATGAGCAGGTTTTTTTGACAGCTATAAATCATTAAGATTAAGTCAAGAAGAAACAGAAAACTTCAGTGGGCTTTATAATAAAGAATTTGAATCATTAATTCAAAATCTATCCATGATAAAACAATGAGAAATTGTTTTTAGTGAACAGATTGATAAAAATCAAAACATCTGATAATGCCAAGAATTGTCAAGGATGAAGGGAAATGTGAATTCTCAAACACAGATGATGGGAATGTAAATTGGTATAACCACTTGGGAAAGCCAGTGGCAGTGTCTACTAAAATTGTAGATCTGCACATACCCTATGACCACCCCCCACTCCAGGAATTCTACTTCCAGGAATTTGCTCTAGAAAAAGTCTGGCACATGTCTACAGGAACAGATGTACAACACTGGTCATTGCAGTATCTTTTGAAATAGTGCAAAACAGAAAGTTATATAAATTTCTATCAGTAGGAGGTTAGATAAGTAATGTATGTTATGTATATGCATATTGAAAGCGAGGGAGACACTACCTATTAGGTGAAACGAATGAACTTAGATACATTTTTCAATAAAGATAAATCTTAAAAACAAAACTTTGAAAAGGCAAGTGGCAAAAGGATACATATAGTATGATATTATGTAAAAGTTTTAAGAATACAAAGTAATAATATCCATTATGGATTCAGATAGATAATAGACACATATAATTTTAAAACCTGGTTGGGATGATTCAAATCAATTTAAAGACAGTGGGTTCTTTGGGGAAGAAGGGAGGGAAACGGGATGGAAAAGTACTTAATCATATCTGCAATGTTTTATTTCTTTAAGGAAAAATTAAATGTGTCAAATCTGGGCAGTGTTTATGGATGTCCCTGTTAGTTGGTGTATTTGTTTTGTACGCTCGAAATGTTTGTGACATTTTAAAAAATAGAGAAAACAGTACTGGCTCTGTCTTCCTTTATAAACATTAAAGGATACTTTTCAAATGTTCTGTAAACAACAAAGCTCTACACAAAGGTGAATGGGTGTCCTCTTCCGCTGTCCTGATGGTGGATGTCTCATTTCCTGTGTGGCAGAGCCTGCGGCAGAGGTGGGGAGCCAAGCTGAGTCTCTCTCACCTGTTCCTACAAGGTCAATGTTAAGATCAGATCCAAGAGGTCATGCTGGCTCCAGCTCAAGTGGCATGTGGAACTGGGTAGAGTCAGAAGTGTGGAGAACCAGAATAGGGAGCTAAGAAAGGCAACCAAAAGGAGGGAAAGTGTTCTACGAGGATGAAAACCAGGGCCCAGGGATCTCACCAGGCCGAAATGGAAATGGCGTGAATGAATTCTGCAGATGAGGGCTGAGGTCCACAGCAGGTTTTCAAGTGGCTTCGTAAGTTAGCTCTTTGTGGAGAATGGAACAGACAGGGGGTAGAGCTGTTATTACTTCTGTTAGATGCGGTACCTTGCAGTTCTGTGGAGACGGTTCTCCTTGTTCAGGCTGCTGCTTTGGTGATGCTTCCTGCTCTTGAGACACAGGCTGCATTTCTCATATGCTGGCCTCATACTGTGGAGTAAAATGGTTGTATTCACCATGAGCTAAGTGTGTGGGCTCTAGGGTCAAAGAGACTAGAGTTGAATCTACAACTTACTAGATGTGTGCTCTTGGAAAAGTTGTTTAATTTCTCTGAGGCTTCGTTTTCGCATCTGTAAGATGGGGCTAATGAAGGGACCACCTCCACAGTGATATTAAGGAATCAACTGGCAGCATGATGCGTGGCACATGAAACACTTCATGAGGTTGACCATTTTCTGCAAATAATAATAATAATAATGGTCCATGAATACCATCAGACATCTAAAAACAACAATATATTTCACCAAGTGTAGACCTTTGTCTTATTCCAGAAAAGTGTCAGGAGAGATGATACTAATTACCCAATTAACAAAAGGCAGTTGATCCTTTCTGGCACCAGTCCCTTTGCAAACAGCGCACAAGGTTTCCAGGCAGCAGCACCTATGTCCTCGGCTGACAGTCACAGCAAATTCCTCAGCCTTGTGAAACCAGTCGGATCAGGACACATGGCTTCTAGTAATTCCTTTAGTTCCTGCTTTGGCCAAGTCTGTAAACTGAGGTAACCAACGAAGCTGGTTCTAATATTTGGTTAAGAGAGAGACAGAGAATTAACAGAAAATGTATTCTGGAACTAGATAGGATGGTTACACAACATTATGAATGTACTAAATGTCACTAGTGACAAATTTATGTTATGTGTATTTTATCACAAAAGAGAGAGAGATGCAAGGGTAACTTCTGAGATCCACAGACTAATTCATCAGATGCAAAATTAGACTACAATTCCAGTAACGACCAGAGGAGACAAGAAGTCACTTTATGAATTGACGGAGATGCATAAAAGATGCAAATATATTGGACTTCCCTGGTGATGCAGTGGTTAAGAATCCGCCTGCCAATGCAGGGGACACGGGTTCGATCCCTGGTCCAGGAAGATCCCACATGCCACGGAGCAACTAGGCCCGTGTGCCACAACTCCTGAGCTTGTGCTCTAGAGCCCACGAGCCACAACAACTGAGCCTGCGTGCCACAACTACTAAAGGCCGTGCACCTAGAGCCCCTGCTCCGCAACAAGGGAAGCCATCGCAATGAGGAGCCCATGCACCGCAATGGAGAGTAGCCCCCGCTCGCCGCCAACTAGAGAAAGCCCATGAGGAGCAACGAAGACGGAAGGAAAGAAGGAAGGAAGGAAGGGAGGAAAGAAGGAAGGAAGGAAAGAAGGAAGGAAGGAAGGAAGGAAATATATTGTGCATAACAGATAAAAGTATTCCGTGTCATACAAGAGACCTTTAGCTTGTCAAGGTGAACTGAAAGCCAGATCTGTCCAGCCTCTAAGAAGCAACTACATACAATTTGAATTCAGCTTTATGGGAATAAACGCAATGTGACAGGTTCCACTGGTGCCCCTCTCTTGGTGTGGTGATGGTAGTATGGTTCTTCATCTCTCTAAGTTGTCTGTCATAGGACTTAACATTTCCTAAGAATGACATAAAACTTACAGACTGTTCTTTCTTTTCCCAAAATTAAAGTCAAGCATTTGTTATTTTTGGCTTCATATGCTTAAAGAGGAAATAAGAATGTGTTGCTTAGAAGACTTCTGACATAAAGGATCTTTTGCTATATGTTAAAGGGTTTCCAATTCAAGTGAAGGTTGGAACCTCACTTTCGACCTTCAAGGTCCCGGCACAGGAGGCAGCATCTCTGGGGCGGAGAGGTTCCAAGTGCATCTCAGTGTACACAGCAGCCGTCACTGAGGGCTTATGCTGGGCCCGGCACTTTGCTAAACTCATCACAAATGTCATCACAGTTAATTGTCACAACATTCCTATGAAGGCAGAGACTATTATTGTCCACATTTTATAGATGATGAATCGGATGCTTATAGATATTCACTTTCCCAAATTTACATGGCTAACAGGTGGCAGAGCTAGATTAGAACTCAGGGCAGTACGACTCCAAGTACTGAGCCATTTAACCACTTAGCTCTACAACCTCTCTGTTCCACCTCAGTGGGGAACTGAATTTCACCATTTTTTTTCTCTACCTCTTGCTCTGCTTTCCTCGGGGCTGACTTTGTCCTCAAGTGAGTTTTTTCTTTTTTCTTAATTTTATTGGAGTATAGTAGATTTACAATGTTGCATTCGTTTCAGGTGTACAGCAAAGTGATTCAGTTATAATATACATATATTCACTCTTTGAAAAAATGGGCTTTTTCTCCATGGCAGCAAAGATGGCCCCAGCAGCTCTGGCTTTGCATGATTCTTGGCATCTGTGCTTTCCCGAGGGAGACAAAGTGTGATAATTGTCCTGGAGAGGGCTCTGTGGTAAGTTCCCTGAAAATGCTCACCCCAGCAATTCTCCCCTTTCCTGCACGAGCAGACCACTCCTCCATTAAGATGCAGAGTCTGTTTCCTTTCCTCTTGAATCTGAGATGGTTTTCCTCCATCAATACAATGTGATGAAAGTGACATTCAGGAGCTTCAGAGTCCAGGCCTTTAAAATACCAGCAGCCTCTGTTTTCATACTCATGCCATAAAGAAGCCCAGGCTACAGTACTGGAGAAAGGCCACAAGGGGCAGCCCTGCAGGATGAGATATGTGTGGAAGGAGGCCAGTGGAGGAAAATCAAGGCCCCACAGCTGAAGTCATCAATCACCATGGCCTGGACCTTCCAGCTCAGCCCAGCTGCCAGCTAAACCAGCTGCACGAGTAAATCCAGCCAACACCACATGTGGCAGAAGAACGTCCCGTCAACCCACAGAATCATGAGAAATAATAAATCATTGTTGTTTAAAGTTGCCAGGTTTGGGGATGAAAGATTATGCAGTGATTGGCTTGGCGTGGGTAACATCACATGCCCAGGAGCACATAGGCCTCTGATTGAAAAGGTGTGCTTTTCCTCCATCCTCCCTTGAAACCTCAGTGGCTGCCCATAGAAATACTAGGCAGGTGAGAAAAAAAAAACCTATGTCCACCTGCTTTGTGTAGGTTTATATTAATGTAATCTTCAGAAAGAGCAAAGACTTTGGGGTCCAAATATCTGTATTTGAATACTTGGCTCTCTCTCTTTCCAATGAGTCACCATGAATAAGACATATTGCCTCTCTGTGTCTTTCTAAAAACTAGAAAAAAAAAAATCTTAATTTTGCATACAGGGTTCCTTTGTGGATCTGAAGTGAGAGTTATTCCACAACATTTACTGAGCTCTTCCAATACATTTGACAGTACCCATTACATTGTCAGCTCGTTGAGAACAAACTTTTTGTACTATCACATTTTCTAAAGTTCCAAAATTATTTATTGAATGAATAAATGGTGACAGATCCTAGTGACACAAAGACGAATAGAGAACTGATTTCTGAAAAGTTCAAAGTTAATGGTAAAGAATGTGTACAAAACTACAAAGTGGTATACAAGATTTTTTTTTTACTATTTTACCTTTTAAATACAGTGATTCACTAATTTATTAATTAGATTTGTTAACTCTTCCCACCTCATTCCCAAGGGGATGTGCAGACGCTTTAAAAAATCATCAAATATAAAAGGATAAAATATAGATAAGAAAATTAGGGCAAAGGGAGAATAAAGGTCAGAGCAATGATTTATTAAACTATAACTTAATTGCAGCATACCTTGGCTTTTTAAAGCTGGTATCTTCACTTAAGGTAATTAATCTATCACTGCCAAGATTTCTAGAAGCAATAAAATCTGTTAACTTAGTCACCTGTAGTTTTGCCATAAATAAGTTCACTCAGATTTCACTCTACATATCAGTTGGTAAGAAAGGTCCTGGAAACCGCACCTCCTCCAATTAAGTTAAGTTGGCCAGTTCAGTCTAGGAATGTAGCCACTCTGTATATGGTGATCAGGTGGGAAGCAGTGGAGACCAGCAGGTAAAAACTGGAAAGCGGCTAGTAGCTAAAAAACAAACTTCAGGCTCATGACTCTATCACTTACTAGATATATGACCTTGAGCAGGTCATCTTTCTTAGCCTCAGTTTCCTTATCAGTAAAATGGGTGAATAATAATACTGGCAACACATGTAAAAATGCTCATCATCACTAATTATTAGAGAAATGCAAATCAAAACTACAATGAGATAATACCTCATACAGGTCAGAATGGCCATCATTAAAAAGTCTACAAATAATAAATGCTGGAGAGGGTGTGGAGAAAAGGGAACCCACCTACACCGTTGGTAGAAATGTAAATTGGTGCAGCCACTATGGAAAACAGCATGGAGATTCCTCAAAAAACTGAAAATAGAGTTGCCATATGATCCAGCAATCCCACTCCTGGTCATATACCCAGACAAAACTCTAATTCAAAAAGATACAGGACTTCCCTTGTGGTGCAGTAGTTAAGAATCTGCCTGCCAGTGCAGGGGACACGGGTTTGATCCCTGGTCCAGGAAGATCCCACATGCCACAGAGCAACTAAGCCCATGCGCCACAACTCCTGAGCCTGTGCTCTAGAGCCCGCGAGCCACAACTACTGAGCCCACGTGCTACAACTACTGAAGACCGCGCGCCTAGAGCCTGTGCTCCACAACAAGAGAAGCCACCGCAGCGAGAAGCCCGCGCACAGCAACAAAGACCCAACGCAGCCAAAAATAAATAAATAAATTTATTTTAAAAAAAAACAAAAAGAAAAGATACATGCATCCCTATGTTCACAGCAGCACTATTTACAATAGCCAAGACATGGAAACAACCTAAAAGTCAGAAAGAGAAAGACAAATACCATATGATATCATTTATATGTGGAATCTAAAATACAACACAAATGAACCTATTTATGAAACAGAAACAGACTCACAGACATAGAGAAAAGACTTGTGGTTGCCAGGGGTAGGGGTGGGGAGGATTGGAAGTTTGGGATTAGTAGATGCAAACTAAACATAAGATGGATAAACAACAAGGTCCTACTGTATAGCACAGGGAACTATATTCAATATCCTGTGATAAACCATAATGGAAAAGAATATGAAAAAGCATATATATATGTATAACTGAGTCATTTTGCTGTACAGCAGAAATTAACACAACATTGTAAATCAACTATACTTTAATAAAATTAAAAAAAAATAGTACTGGCCACATAGGGCGGTTGGGAGAATTAAATGAGATAATCTGCATAGCACATAGTACATTTTCCTAAGTGTTAGCTATTATCACCATTGTAGTGAAGAGAAGATGGACTGTGGGAGGGAGAGGGTCTCTGGATCTTTGGCAGGTGTAGTTTTATTGTAAGTCTGAGTAAGTGGGTATTAATTAGGACACTTTGGTGGCAAGTGGAATGTAGGTAATACTGATAGTTTGAAAATTATTAATGTGCTTTTATATTTAGTTTGTCAGAGTACATGATCTTCACCTTAGTCTTCCTGAGGCATCCTTCTGCCTAGGGAGATTAAAAGTGTTACAGAGGAATGCAGAGACGAAAACCAGCTCTGGCACTCGAAAATAGGATTTTTCTGCACTACTCTAGCTTTGCAAGTCAGTCTATTAAGAGAGGATTGCATACCTTCCTTTACCTCCATTTTATTTATCAAGGTCTCGGCTTGTTGAGTTCCAAGGAAGAAGAAGAAGGGAAAGCCTGCCCTTTCTTGGCCCCAGAAGTGTTATTAGAGGGAGGATAAAGAATAGGAAGCAAACCAAGTGTTTAAATGTGGGGTCCAGTTTTCCCTCTCTGGGCTTCAGCAAGAGTGTTTCGCCCTGCTGTCCGTTTGGGGCTCTGGGAAGGAGGCACCTTGACAGCTGTTCTAAAGCAACTAGGAGAGCGGTCACATCACATCCACTAAATTTGGTAGCTCAGCTGGGTCAGACAGAGGCAGTCTGGAAGTGTAGGTTTTCTGAGTTGCTCTCAAGCATCAAGGGGCTGCGGTAAGCCTGCTCTGCTGGAGCAAGGCCATTCCCCCCATCCCAGAAGCTGGTGGGACACCAGAGGGAGTGGACCACTGACTGGGGGCCAAATGGAGGCTGAGACAGAAGCTCATGGGTCTGCAGCCAGGAATGATGAGAGGAGGCCACGACAGCAAAGAGGAGGCCTGACTGTATCCTCCACTACAACCCCCCTCACCTCCCCCCAGTAATGTTGTTGAAAGAAGTTTGTTCTGTATGACCTTAACCCCTTAACCACTCTGGGCAGCCAGCTCCTCATCTATAAAATGAAGAGGTAGTTGGTATCATCTCCAAAGCTCCCTCTAAATCATGAAATTCCATGATTCTACCATTTAAATCAATGTCAAATCTTCTCCTAATGCATACAGTTTGTAATATTAAGACAACCTAATCAAAGTCACAGACTAAACCTGGTATCCCATGAAAAGGAGTTATAAGGCCTCATACTTAATAAATTTCAGACATACTATTAATACCTTGATAAAAATATCCTCTGTTATTATATTCAAGTGAAAGATTAAACAGAATTAACGAGCTTCAATTTTATTAATTTCAAGGTCAGATGTTAAAACTCTATATTCCTTACTACTCAGCAATAAAATGCAGCAAACTATTGATACATAGAACAACATGGATGAATCTCAACATAATTATTGAGTGAAGGAAGCCAAACACAAAAGAGTATGTACTGTCTGATTCCATTTGTATTAAACTTTCTGTCCATAATGACAGGAGGCAGATCAGTGGTTGCTTGGGAGGGGGGTTCACAGAGGGGATTACAAAAAGGGCTTGAGGAAACTTCTGGCAGTGGTAGATGTGTTCACTATCTTGATTATTGGTGATGGTTTCATGAGTGTATGTATATGTTAACTTAGGAAATTGTACGCTTCAAATATGTGCAGATTATTGTATGTCGTTCATACTTCAGTAAGTCTGTTTTTAAAAAGATTACACTTTACAAAGCAAAAGAAACTTTATATTATTCCTTCATTTGTCAATCTCAGTAAGAAATATATGCTGTAATAAAAATTTTAACTCTTAACTATTATATATGAGGAGAAAAAAGAAAACAGTGAAAGAGAGTATATGAATATAATATAATATATATACACAATACATAATGTGCATGATTACATAGACTCCAAATAAGTTCTCACCCTTTAATGGGTTGCAACACTGAAATCAGATGAGCTAGACTTGACTAGAAAGTGGTCATCCCACAAAGTAATAAAATATTAAATCATAAGATGCCATGCAGGGGGCTTCCCTGGTGGCGCAGTGGTTAAGAATCCGCCTGCCAATGCAGGGGACAGGGGTTCGAGCCCTGGTCTGGGAAGATCCCACATGCCGCGGAGCAACTGGGCCCGTGAGCCACAACTACTGAGCCTGCGCGTCTGGAGCCTGTGCTCCGCAACAAGAGAGGCCGCGATAGTGAGAGGCCCGCGCACCGCGATGAAGAGTGGCCCCCGCTCGTCGCAACTAAATAAAGCCCTTGCACAGAAACGAAGACCCAGCACAGCCAAAAATAAAAAAATAATAAAAAAAAAAAGATGCCATGCATTTCTGAAGTATATATGGTCCAAGATACTTAAACTTCAAGGATTTAAATAATCATGTTGTCATTTGCTTAGGTTATGCTTAATCAGTACTTAGATGATGTTCACTTCCTTTCGGATGCTTTGCCTGCAACTATAGTAGGTTTTCACCAGTGAGCAGTTATGTATCAGGTATAGTCACCAGGTGTAAATGGCAGGTCTTCCACCTCAGATGTGGGTAACTGAGAGAGAGCAGCAGAAACGAGCACTGACCTTTAAAAGACTAAATGAGAACTCTTTAAAATGACATTTATCAATATTGGTCATGTTCATTTGTTTTAACTTTTAAAAGCAATTTTAGAAATCAATATTGAAGTATAATTTGATTCTTTTCTTGCAAATTCCTAATTGTTACAACTTTTGGTCCTCTTCTTTGGAAAGAAAATCTTTTAAGAAGCAAGCACTGCAACTCACAGAGAGAGCATGAGAAAAGTGTGTCAGAGTCACGAAAAACACAAGTCCCTTGTTCTGAAGAAATGTGTGGATTTGAAAAGATTAGCAGAAGACCAGCTCAATTCATGTAATGGCATACACATTCTTAGTAAAAAATTCAAAATGCTTTTTTTTTTTTAACATCTTTATTGGAGTATAGTTGCTTTACAATAGTGTGTTAGTTTCTGCTGTATAACAAAGTGAGTCAGCTATGCATATACATATATCCTCATATCCCCTCTCTCTTGCATCTCCCTCCCACCCTCCCTATCCCACCCCTCTGGGTGGTCACAAAGCCCTGAGCTGATCTCCCTGTGCTATGCGGCTGCTTCCCACTAGCTATCTATTTTACATTTGGTAGTGTATATATGTCCATGCCACGCTCTCACTTCGTCCCAGCTTACCCTTCCCCCTCCCTGTGTCCTCAAGTCCATTCTCTACGTCTGCGTCTTTATTCCTGTCCTGCTTTGTGTTTTCAGGGTACTAAGCTAGTGTGCAACAAGATTAAGGCCATATCCATTAGACTTTGCATGTCTGGAGTCTAAAGTTGATTTTAGATTCTACAGTTTTCTTCTTTTATAGGCAGTGAGATTTTCAAAGCTGTGTTTCAGGGCACGTGGTGACTCAGTTTTTGTAGGGATGGGTCAACAATTGCAGCTATATTTCGATTCATTGAAGGACCCCTTCATTCTGGAGTAGTTGATAACTTAAAACTCGCAAAGTCAGGACTATCCATATCTCATCATCCTGTCATTAGATGAATAACAATGGAGAATGAGGCCAGACTACCAGCGAGGGAGAAGAGTTTGCTGGAATATGGATGAGAGAGAAAAAACATATGAAGTTACCCTATTTGGGAAGGTGGGTGGGAACTCTTGGGAGGCTAGGACAAAGTGTTTAGTGGCCATTTCCTCTGCTGGTAACAGCCCTCAGGTTTTACTTGTAGGGAAGTACCCCTCCCCCATTATCAGTTGTGTGGTTTGGGTGGGACTGACCCCAGCTCCAATTCTAGGATGGATTATAATTGGCTTAAGCCACCCTATGTGCCTTGGTCACCATGCTCTTTCCAAAATAGGCACACAATGCAATCTTTTATTTTTTTTTAATTTAAAAATGTCAGCTTTTAATTGTTCATGCTAATACATAGGAATATAATTGATTTTTCTGATTGAACTTATATCCTGTGACCTTGATAAACATGCTTATTGTTAGTTCCTGTAGTTTTTTTTTTTATACAGCAGGTTCTTATTAGTCATCAATTTTATACACATCAGTGTATACATGTCAATCCCAATCGCACAATTCATCACACCACCATCACCACCACCCCCTCACCCCGCCGCTTTCCCCCCTTGGTGTCCATACGTTTGTTCTCTACATCTGTGTCTCAATTTCTGCCCTGCAAACTGGTTCATCTGTACCATTTTTCTAGGTTCCACATATATGCGTTAATATACGATATTTATTTTTCTCTCTCTGACTTACTTCACTCTGTATGACAGTCTCTAGATCCATCCACGTCTCAACAAATGACCCAATTTCATTCCCTTTTATGGCTGAGTAATACTCCATTGTATATATGTACCACATCTTCTTTAGCCATTCGTCTGTCGATGGGCATTTAGGTTGCTTCCATGACCTGGCTATTGTAAATAGTGCTGCAATGAACATTGGGGTGCATGTGTCTTTTTTTTTTTTTTGCATGTGTCTTTTTGAATTATGGTTTTCTCTGGGTATATGCCCAGTAGTGGGATTGCTGGGTCATATGGTAATTCTATTTTTACTTTTTTAAGGAACCTCCATACTGTTCTCTATAGTGGCTGTATCAATTTACATTCCCACCAACAGTGCAAGAGGGTTCCCTTTTCTCCATACCCTCTCCAGCATTTGTTGTTTGTAGATTTTCTGATGGTGCCCATTCTAACTGGTGTGAGGTGATACTTCATTGTAGTTTTGATTTGCATTTCTCTAATAATTAGTGATGTTGAGCAGCTTTTCATGTGCTTCTTGGCCATCTGTATGTTTTCTTTGGAGAAATGTCTATTTAAGTTTTCTGCCCATTTTTGGATTGGGTTGTTTGTTTTTTTAATATTGAACTGCATGAGCTGTTTATATATTTTGGAGATTAATCCCTTGTCTGTTGATTCATCTGCAAATATTTTCTCCCATTCTGAGGGTTGTCTTTTTGTCTTGTTTATGGTTTCCTTTGCTGTGCAAAAGCTTTTAAGTTTCATTAGGTCCCATTTGTTTATTTTTGTTTGTATTTCCATTACTCTAGGAGGTGGATCAAAAAAGATCTTGCTGTGGCTTATGTCAAAGAGTGTTCTTCCTATGTTTTCCTCTAAGAGTTTTATAGTGTCTGGTCTTACATTTAGGTCTCTAATCCATTTTGAGTTTATTTTTTTGTATGGTGTTAGGGAGTGTTCTAATTTTATTCTTTTACATGTAGCTGTCCAGTTTTCCCAGCACCACTTATTGAAGAGACTGTCTTTTCTCCATTGTATATCTTTGCCTCCTTTGTCATAGATTAGTTGACCATAGGTGCGTGGGTTTATCTCTGGGCTTTCTATCTTGTTCCATTGATCTATGTTTCTGGGCTTTCTATCTTGTTCCATTGATCTATGTTTCTGTTTTTGTGCCAGCACCATATTGTCTTGATTACTGTAGCTTTGTAGTATAGTCTGAAGTCAGGGAGTCTGATTTCTCCAGCTCTGCTTTTTTCCCTCAAGACTGCTTTGGCTATTCGGGGTCTTTTTTGTCTCCATACAAATTTTAAGATTTTTTGTTCTAGTTCTGTAAAAAATGCCATTGGTAATTTGATAGGGATTGCATTGAACCTGTAGATTGCTTTGGGTAGTATAGTCATTTCCACAATATTGATTCTTCCAATCCAAGAACATGGTATATCTCTCCATCTGTTGGTATCATCTTTAATTTCTTTCATCAGTGTCTTATAGTTTTCTGCATACAGGTCTTTTGTCTCCTTAGGTAGGTTTATTCCTAGGTATTTTATTCTTTTTGTTGCAATGGTAAATGGGAGTGTTTACTTAATTTCTCTTTCAGATTTTTCATCATTAGTATATAGGAATGTAAGAGATTTCTGTGCATTAATTTTGTGTCCTGCAACTTTACCAAATTCATTGATTAGCTCTAGTAGTTTTCCCGTGGCATCTTTAGGATTCTCTATGCATAGTATCATGTCATCTGCAAACACTGACAGTTTTACTTCTTCTTTTCCAATTTGTATTCCTTTTATTTCTTTATCTTCTCTGGTTGCTGTGGCTAGGACTTCCAAAACTATGTTGAATAAGGGTGACGAGAGTGGACATTCTTGTCTTGTTCCTGATCTTAGAGGAAATGCTTTCAGCTCTTCACCATTGAGAATGATGTTTGCTGTGGGTTTGTCGTATATGGCTTTTATTATGTTGAGGTAGGTTCCCTCTATGCCCACTTTCTGGAGAGATTTTATCATAAATTGGTGTTGAATTTTGTCAAACGCTTTTTCTGCATCTATTGAGATGATCCTATGGTTTTTATTCTTCAACTTGTTAATATGGTGTATCACATTGATTGATTTGTGTATATTGAAGAATCCTTGCATCCCTGGGATAAATCCCACTTGATCGTGGTGTATGATCCTTTTAATGTGTTGTTGGATTCTGTTTGCTAGTATTTTGTTGAGGATTTTTGCATCTATGTTCATCAGTGATATTGGTCTGTAATTTTCTTTTTTTTGTAGTATCTTTGTCTGGTTTTGGTATCAGGTGATGGTGGCCTCATAGAATGAGTTTGGGAGTGTTCCTTCCTCCACAAGTTTTTGGAAGAGTTTGAGAAGGATGAGTGTTAGCTCTTCTCTAAATATTTGATAGAATTCACCTGTGAAGCCATCTGGTCCTGGACTTTTGTTTGTTGGAAGATTTTGAATCACAGTTTCAATTTCA